>NC_133536.1:190160324-192570324 GCF_048544455.1 Silene latifolia
GACTTCAATGTTGTTAGGGACCTTACTGAGCGCAAAGGCCCTCACCCTCCTTCCCTTCATGACATCATGGATTTTAATGCCTGCCTCGCCCAGTGCCTTTTGGATGATATGAACTGCACTGGTGCGGAGTTCTCCTGGACCAACAAACATGAGCACCAAACCAGAACTTGGGCCCGCCTTGATAGAGTTCTCATAAACCCTGCTTGGACTTCTCTTTTCCCTGCCTCTGTTGCTGAATGCCTTCCACCAGGCATTTCTGACCACTCCCCCCTGCTGGTTTCTTTTGGAGGAAACCAAAAATTCACAAAAAATTTTAGTTTTCTCAATGCTTGGACCACGAACCCTAACTATCACACTATTGTTGCCACTGCGTGGGCTTCTCCCTGCTATGGCACGCCCACCTATCAGCTTTACTACAAGCTCAGAATGGTAAAGAAGGCCCTCACTGCCCTTCACAAACAAAGTTACTCGGACATTGCTGTGCGTCTGAAAGATGCCCAGAAAGACTTGGAAAATTGCCAGAAGAACCTCCAAAATGATTTGTTCTCCTCCACCCTTATCACTCTTGAAAGGGATCTTATTTGCAAGTACAAAGACCTTAGAACAGCTGAAAACGACATTCTATTCTAACGTGCCAAAACTGCCAACATAAGAAAGGGTGACTCGTCCTCCAGCTATTTCTTTGCAAAAATTGCCACACGAAGACATCAAAGCACTATTGGTTCAATTATGGACAAAGATGGGACTGCCATGAAGGGGATTGATGATGTGAATAGGGCCTTTGTTGAGTATTATACGGAGCTGCTGGGTAATGACACTACTGTGGGTTCGATTGATGAGGTTATCTTCAATGCTGGACCCAGGGTCCCTGCATCTTCTGGTACCCTCCTTTCCTCCCCTATCACTCGTACTGAAATTAATAGTGCCCTCCACAACATTGGCTCCTCTAAAAGCCCGGGTCAAGACGGGTTTTCCTCTGCGTTTTTTAAGACTGACTGGGATCTGGTTGGCGACCTCTTTTGCACAGCCGTGGAAGAATTTTTCCGGAAAGGGAAGATGATGAGAAAGGTAAACACCACCCTCCTTGCACTCATCCCCAAAAAAAGTGTGCCTTCTATGGTACAAGATTTTCGGCCGATTGCCTGTTGCTCCGTTGTGTACAAGACCATTAGCAAGATCATTGCAAACCGTCTCAAGTGTGTTCTCCCTGACCTCATTGGCAATGAACAAGCTGCTTTCGTCCAGGGGCGCAACATTTTTGAGAATATCATGATGACCCAAAACCTCATTAAAAATTACAATCAAAGCAATACCACCCCCAGATGCCTCATTAAGGTTGATATTCGGAAGGCCTTCGACTCCATTCAATGGGTTTTCATTTCTAACATGCTTACCGGGCTTCATTTCCCAGCAACTTTTGTTAAATGGGTCATGGGTTGCATCACCTCAACATGGTTCACGCTGAAGATAAATGGCAGCCAATGTGGTTTTTTCCCGGGTAAATCGGGAGTTCGGCAAGGGGACCCTATGTGACACTCTTAAATCTAGCCTTAAATAATTACGTAAATTCTACAGAAAAACTGGTAGGATATGTTTGTAAATGGTTCAACTAGTCAAAAACCTGCAATTTCAAAAAATTTTCTTCCTAAACCATTCACAACCAATCCAACTCAAGAAGAGTGTCAAAACCCTGCAACAGCTGATAAACTAATTTACATATATAACTAAAGACGCGGAAATATAAGGATACAAACCAAAATAGAAAAGGGAGACATATGTCCCTTCAAATTATATACAAACCAAAAGGTAAAAGGTTTACTAATAGAATAGCCAAAACTAGGTCCAAGGTTCCTTGCTCACTAGCTCGTCTGTGACCCCAACTAAGCATCAACAACCTGTCAATCGCATTTTATACAAACACGAAAGCCACAATTCAAATGGGAGTAACTTGAGTCCTCCCACCACGAATCGTCAAAATTAATGTAACATGTAGTAAAACATGTAAACTATATGATAATTCATCTAATTTCCAAGCATCCTAACATATGAATGCTAAATTGACTAATTTAAACTATCATGTGAAAAATTTAACAAATTGTAATCCAAACTCTATCAACCATAGCCGGCTTGCATCTCACCTTCTATGATTCATAGAATCATCAAACAAGAAAGGGAAATATATCAAAGACAGGCATAAGTTCTTAGTCCTGTCAATAGTCACTTTGTAACTCGAGTCTATACCACGAGGTAGGGAAGGTAATCGAACCAGTATCTTGGCTCAGCGGTTAATATTAATAAAACATGGCCAAGAGACAACACAACCCTAGCCTAAAATCACAAGCAGACCTAGACATGCGGATACACACCACCGCACCCAAGACCCACAACTTTTTTTTAAAACAAAGTGAAGTGAGTACCCTAAGGAGTCCACCAAAGGGTTGGCTAGTACTTAAGCTGACCCCATACTATCAAAATAAGTACCTGAGGTCATGCCCCAACTTGGATATAAATCCACTAGTCAGGAACACAAAGGCTATCAAGCAGTGAACATATACTCGTCAAAGACTATAAAGACCTATCTATGATGAAGGCCGAAATACTCACCTAGGACCTAGTCCCAGCTAGTCCCAGCTTGAATATTTTAGCCCACACCACACAAGACTCACCACACAAGTCAAGTAAGACACCCACTTAACCATAAGAGGGCAAAAAGTCCTACTTACCAACCTAAATGCTAACATTCTATCATGTGAAAGGCTATATAAATGTCTATTCAGCAGATAAACCAACAGAATCCTCAATACTAATTTCCAATCCTAGCAATTTTAACAATATTAGAGGCTTTAGGGGAAACTAGGGCCATTTCTACAATACAAGACACTATTAAATTCAATAAGCTATACATGTGAACCAAAGCTTGATAAATGGCCTAAAACAAGAAAAAGGCCGATTATCTAAATCATTCAACCGAATTTTTACCCGCAACCCTAGCCCTGCGACAGGTACGGGTCAAATTGCGGCTGACCAATCACTCAATTAATCGACATCGCATCGCCAAAGGGACTAAGGCTCAGTTTTCGGCACAATCAACAAAACATTACAATTATCACTATAAAATTCATTTTGAGCCTATTAATTACAATTTCATTTTGTAAACTATCCTAACATGTGATAATTATCAATATAACATAATTTTTCTACCATCAACATAACTTTTAGTTACTATTATGATTCACTTCACAAGTTTAACCATGTGTACTTATTCTAATTACATCCTTAATGAACCTAAAATGACGGACAAAACATGGAAAACCGCGAAACAAGCAACGGGCCGACCCGGGCCAGCCGTGGGCTAGTCAGGGCTCGCCACGGCTCGCCGCCTCGCTGCCGCCACCCTAACACCCTCTTTTTTTTTTCCGTTTTTCTTCATTTTAACTCATTTTAAGCATTATCTAATCGTTCCCATATCATTTCCATACTATTATGACAATTTAATCTAACAATTGACATGCATGCAACCATTTTAAACATGTGAAACTTTCTACACAAACAAAAATCATAAAACATACAAAAATCAAAACATGTGACGATCTTTCGTCGAGTAACTCGAAATATGTTACCTTAAGCTAGAAAAAAGAGAAATTAGCACCTCAAAACCGAAACCCTAACAACAACTAGCTGCTATCCTCTACAATATACGAGTCCCCGAACTCGTCCTCCAATTCTTCACCTAAATAAACAATAAAAACGCACAAATAAGCACATAAAACCGAAAATACCAAAATTTCATCTTAAAACAACTTCAAGAAAACTGAAATTAAATTGTACCCAGTTGTAGATCGCGACGAGAGGATTCCGGAAAGGTAAATTTCGTGAAAAACCGCTAAGAAATGAAGGAGTTGTGACGATTTTTGGCTTGAAATGTATATGAAATGTGTTTTGGGAAATGTTAGGATGTTGATGATGATGATGAACAAGAAATCATAAAAAAAAAAAGAAAGGTAAGGGGAAGGGGGTGCCGTGTAAGGGAGAAAGGAAAGGAGGAAAGGAGGTGCGGGATTTTTAGTCGGGATTTTTACGAGTCGGTTTTGACTCGTTTTAATAATAATTAAAACCGTAGGTCAAACGCAAATTCCGTCAAGACCAAAGTTTTTAAATACGAGATTACAAGAAAATTGAGTATTCATACGCCCCATTTCCAATTTCGTTTACCTAACGTTCAAAAGAATTGTCATTTTCCCCCCGATACGCCCTTATTTCGAAATAAAAAGTTTTACACGGTTTAAACTATTTTTAAACATTTCAAAACTATCAAAATAAATACTTTTCTTCAAAATATAATAAAATTATATTTCTTTGAATTATTTTTACCTTAAATACATTAATGTCAAATTTTACTTGATTAATTAATTATTTTCGAAATATATTAACGGTCCGAAATTACGGGGCGTTACACCCTATCTCTCCTTATATTTTTGTTCTTGGGATGGAAATGCTCTCCAGACAATTACGTTGCATTCATCATCTCCACCAGGTTTCCTATCACCCAAAATGTGCGAAACTAAACCTCAATCACCTGATTTTCGCTGACGACCTAATGATCTTTATGAGGGGGGACACCCCTTCTGTTGTGGCAGCTGCCCAATGTTGGGAAATGTGTCCTCAACAATAGTGCGATCACATGATTTAAATATCATTATTAAATCTCATTTCAAGAATACGGAAAGGGATGATACATTACATATATAGTCAACTGGTCCACACATATCGGTAATGATTGGTCAAGCTAGAGTTTGACATTACTTGTCGTGCGACGGTGGTGATCGATTGATCCTTGAGGTCACACCTAAAGGACGATTCCCTTAATTGAAAAGGTTAATTAGTTGTATACCGATACAGATTAATTAATTCCTTAAAATTGAACAATTTGATTTGTGAGAGAGAATATTGATATCTTATTGTAATGGGATTAAATAAGATTTATTTTAGTAATAAAATGATTTGTTGCTAAAATTATTTATTGTTTGAGAAACAATAAAGATAAGAATGAATGGTTAATTATAATTACAAGAAGTTGTGAATTATAACTATATGACCCATTTTATTTATGTGATCAAGTATCACTAGTCAATTTGTTGAATGTAATTTAATTAATTTATAAAATGATATTTATGTGATAAATATGCATTTAATTAATTAGTAACATGTATCATACTACATGTGACATATTGTGTGACAAATGACAAATTGACAAAATAAAATGGTAGTCCATTTTATGCATATATGGACCGAAATATTGTAAGAGTTAGTGGGTTTAGGTTGTTTTATTTTATTTAATAAAATGGCATGATGATGCCTACCTACAACTAGCCTTACACCTACTCTTACACATCTATTTCTTGTAAAGACAAAAAGTGAAAATAGATGCCCTATTTCTCTTGATTCCAACCGTGAAAATGGATGGGTAAGGAGATTAATTTACTCATCATTCATTCTAATAAATGACATGCAAGTTGTTCATGTATTTTTCTCTCTTCTCTCTCTTTTATCTTCATAAAAAAGATGAGATTTTAATTGAAATTGTTCATGTAAGATTACTAAAATTATCAAAGTAATATATGAGTATTAGTAATCAAATTTAAGGTAAACCACAATATAAACATCTAGTACATGTTAGTTTGTGGGATTAAGGGATTGTCTTGGGTGCTACTAATTGGAGAATCTCTACTTTGGGATTTTGTATGTTCATCCATTATTGGAAAGCTCAAGAACAAGAGAGAAAGGTGATCTCTCTTGTGCCCATAAACCGAAAATCCATATGTAAGAATAATGCTTCTTCTTTATTTTATTATATTGTTTGCATGCATAAAATCCGTATTTAATTTTATGACAAATTAATTTCAACATATATGAGTATGTTAGTATGTATAAAGATCTACATTTCCTTCAATCGGTATCAAGAGCCACGGTTGTTTGCATGCAAATCGGTTAAAAGTTTTTCCGAGTTATAAGAATAACAAATAAAACTTGTAAAATTTGTGTTATTATGATATATCACGAAATTAATCCATGCATGTTAATATTTCTGGTCCTAAAATGTTTTAGGATATTTTGGTTAATTTTTCGGATTTTTATTGTTCATAATTTACAATAATGACATTTAAATGTGATTTTATGAGTAAAAATGTCATTTTTGGTCGAAAATTAGCTATACTTCGAATTTTAAGCTGGTTTTTGGATATGATGTCACAAATATTATTTTGAGATAACCTGTAAATTTTCATAATTTTTGGACTTGTTATGCTCGAAAAATGAATTTTTCATTATTAAATTCGGATTTAAGTGAAAAATAGGTTAATATGAGTTATATTTCGAATCTGGTCATAGAAAATTAATATGTTGTCACATGCAATTTTACAAGATATGTGTAAAATAATTGGCTATAAAGAAGTCTTTTTGCATGATTTATGAATTTTTGAAGAAAAATAGCATAAATAGTGACATTATTAGTGGAAAATTAATAAAACATAATCTATGACTTAGGAAAAACGTCTAATGTTGCATTTTATTATATTTTTCAGATCTAAAATTTAAAAGTTAATGAAAATAATTTTTCCATGTTTTTATGATTATTTTATTAAAAAATCGATAAACCGCAACATTGTTTTTCCGGGAAAAATTTCGAAATTTTTAACCTAAGTTTTTGAACATTATGAGTGTCATGGAATTTTTCCAGAATGTTCATGAATTTAAATTTCAAATTTCAAATTTATTTGAAATTTTTGGATTTATTTGAAGTTTAATAGCTTATTTTTGTAATTTTTGGTCCATTTATGAACAATTTTGTATATAAAGGTTAATTATGGTCAAATTTTAGTGAAGACTAAATTTTGAGTCCTAAGAGGTTAGGGTAATTAACTTATGCATAAATATGAGTTTATGTATTTTTGTGATTATAAAATGTTGAAATCACGCAAATCCGTAAAAACCGAGTAATATATGATATTGGCTATTTAAAGGCGATTTAGCGTAAAAAATTGAGCATGTTCATACATAATATAATTCTGCATTTTCTTTATGATTGTCATAATTTTAATTTATGTAATTTTGGATTATGTAATTTTACTTAGTATGGCCTTAGATTTTAATTGGTATTTCCCGAAATGTATGGGAATATCGATTCGATTGTAATTTTTATTGTGATCTCGTATCACCGTTTTGTAATTTAATAGATTTATTTTATTTTAGTTACAAATGTATAATAGAAATTATGTAATTTATTATGTAATTTTATTCATTCCGGAGTTCCTAAAGACGGATTTCTTCAAGAATGACGATACATAAAGACGGTGTTACCTCGAGATGCGTGCCACAACCGAAGTTCAAGGGACCAATGGAGTTGGTTTCCGAATATGTAATAGTTAAAGAGTTTTTTCTATTTTAGGAAAGGCCATACTAGGATTTTTATCTTTATGCTTGCATTTTATTTTATGTCACATGCATCGATAAATCGCCATAACTAAACATGCATTGTCATTTTATCGAGTTTATCGACCGTGTCAATTAAAATTATCGTAGTTCACCGCTTTAGTTCACTTAAAACGTGATAGATAATAAATTGACATGACCTCTCGCTAAAACAAAACAATTGAGACATAGCCTTGCCAAATAGTAGAAACCATGAAAACCTATTTCGTGAGGGAGTGCACTCGGCCCTACCGGGGTACAAACCTTGTTACGTAGGGGAAGTGGGTAATAAATGTCAATCCACCGAATTCATGTTGATGAGGGTTTCATCGGCCATACCGTGCCCAAGTTGATGTGGATTTGGATCATGGACACATTTATTCGAAATTTGGATTGAGCTCAACGGAAGTATTCGCGACCGTAGTTGCATGTGTTCCGGGCTATAGATAAATATTAGAGTAATTTTATCGACCAAGAGTTCTAAAAGTAGAATCGATTAAAACGTTAATCCACCGAGTTATATTGATAAGGGTTTCATCGGCCATACCGTGCCTAAGTCGATATGAATTTGGGTCTTGGAATCATTTATCATAGTTGGGTAGAGGTCACTATGTAAATGCTATACTTGTTTTTACAAGTATTTATAAAACGATGAATGTTAAGTTTTCCATTATTCCGTTATTATATTGTTCTATTTCTTTACCACATTTCATATACGATATCATTTCGTTTTTGATTCAAAACTCCATTAAAACATCGTAACTAAAGACAAATATGAATTTGCTTCTAAAACCTCATATGAACCATTGCTAAGGATCTCTTGTAAAGAGTATAGATTAAAGTTATTCATTATCAAACAGGTTTTTGATTCTTGACTAACACATCTACTTACAATGGATTGTTATTCATATACTTAAATGAATTAAGTACCTTGAAGCGATAAATTGTTTTGGTAATTAGTTTTGTCAGAATTCGTAATTGACCAAAATAGCGCAACCACTTCAATGAAAGTTTTAAGATTAAAACGAACAAATGAAGAGTAATCTTCATGAATTCAATTTTGCTTCTCAAAGCAAAGACTCATTGAATTAAGTGGGAGCATTCTCTTAAACCGTTAAGATGAGGACGAGGTTCAAGAAGTAAAGATTATAATGGAATTGATACAAGGTAATGTTAAAGGTAAAGTTGTTGAGAATAACGTTACTAAACCTATCAATCCCGACCGATAAAGTTTCCATTGTCTTAAATGTTGGACACTAGAAAAGGAAACTACCCCAAATTATTGAAGAATCAACAAGTTAGTTGTGGGACATCTAATGGGACCTTCTTCTTTAAAAATGTTTATTTGATTAAACATAAATTTTGCTAATACTACTTCGTCAATATTAGAAACCAGTGGAGG
This sequence comes from Silene latifolia, assembly GCF_048544455.1. Classification (NCBI taxonomy): domain Eukaryota; kingdom Viridiplantae; phylum Streptophyta; class Magnoliopsida; order Caryophyllales; family Caryophyllaceae; genus Silene; species Silene latifolia. The sequence continues at coordinate 190,169,194 of NC_133536.1, forward strand.
TTTTCATCATTGTGTTGGATACATAGGATGAATAGAATATGACGACTAGCAACAATGAAGTCGAGAGATAGAGTAATTGTGTACTCAATCTAGTTTTTGGATTTAAAGTGGTACTTAATTGTGACTATTAAGTGCATAAACTCTAAATAAGAATATAAACTTGTTAAGATACAAAAGAGGTTTCACTTTTGTGACCCTATACACCACGATTTGATGTATGGCAAGCCCATTATCAAGGTGATTATATTCTAAACCAAACTAGAATGATATATCATGTAGATGATTCAAATTGGTAACCCAAGATTAAACCTTAAATTTTGGAATGATGAACGCAAAGAGTTATCGAGTACTCTTGAAACCATTAGATTGTTAATGGTATATGCGTATCTTGTATTCAAAGCAAGATGTCTCGTGCCTTTTGTTTGAAAAAGGAGATCGAGATTGTAAATCATTGATCCAAAATAGGTTGATCATTTTCTTTTACCAACGATTTAAGTTGACACTAGTGTGTTCACTTAATAAGGTAAATTGAGAAATCTTTGAAGAAGTTCAAGAGTTCAAGGAATCACGATATAGTCGTGATGGGATTATCAAAGTAAAGACTTTGATATAAGCCAAAGGAAATGTGATATAGTATCACAAGTTAATCTCTCTTAGCACGCATTATGAAATAATGTGTGGATGGATAAGAATTCAAACGCTATTCGATAAGGTTTGGACTTCGATCAAGTTATTTTGAGTTACTGGATCCTTTTGGGGATTTTATCATTTTGTCTAAATTATTTTTCCACTAAATCGAATCATATGAGATATGAAATGGTAAGGGTACCATGTTTGTAAGTTTTCACAAGAAACAAATGCTCATTTTTCCCTCTTCAATTATCACGAGTACGACGGGTTTGCGGCTCATGAAGCTGTCTTTCTAAAATACAAGTTAATTTTTAGAAGACAGAGTGGGAGAAATTATTCAAGAGCCACAAAGAATGCCACAGAGAATGTTATGTCGCAAGAAACTGGTCTTTCTTGGCTACATGAGACGTTTTGTGTAAGACATTGTTTCTTCAAAACCTAGGAGGTTAAATTCGTCACTTGTTAAAAATGATGAATTCATGCTACTTTTAAGAAAGTAAAGAGCTTATAACTTACAAAACAAATTGTTTGATTCAAGTTGATTACTTCTGGAAAGTAATCGACAAAGGACTTACATTAGAGTGTTTAAGTCACAACTCAATACAAGGCTTAGAGCCATGAAAATCCGAAACAAAAGGGCTTGATTAGTGACAAAGGATTTTGCACTAATAAAGAGATATTTCAAAGCAAGATTGGTTGCAAAGGGTTTTGCACTAATTGAAATGATTAAGTCTATTTGGATCTTCTTAGGGATTGTGTTTCATTATGAGGTTATGAAATACATAGCGAGTGAATCTAAAACCCACTTCTTCAATAGAAGGGATGTATCCAATACATGTCATGAGTTTTGTAGATTCTTGCAATCCTAAGATAATGTGAAACTTGAGAGAGGGTCTTAAGTAGGACATCAATGAGTTAGAATCAACATTTTGATCATGTGATAAAACATTTCTCGATAAGTCGAGAAGTTGTGTTTATACATAGAGTTTAGTGGGAGTTACGGAAATTTTAATTAGTCCAATATGTGGATGACATATTGATCATTGCGAATGATTTAAGACTATTGGAGTATTATAATACATCTTGAATATCCGGATTTATGAAGATAAATCCACATGATATTAGGGTCAGTAAGAAGTCTTATGTTGATAAGATTCATGACTAGTTCAATTAAATTGAACATATTTGATTGATTTCATTTGCTTCCGCTGCCGAATCAATTAAAAAGAAATGATGTATAACACTTCATATGCTTTGAGTATGATGAATTGTTTTCAAAAATCGAATTTAAGTAATCTTTACCAAGTAAGCCATAAAGATTACCCTTAAGTGCTTACAGAAGCATTAAGGAAGTAAAGCAAAGTGTTTATGATGCAATTTTGTGTAAGGGTATTACACAAGTGACAATTGACAATTGAGATTGCGCATGGTTTCCGACAAAACCAAAATCAAAACACATCAGGATGGTTAAAATACCATTGTGGCAATGTTAATAAAGAAATAGATTTTCTAGAATCGTTCTAGGTAATAAAGAACAATATAAAATGTTTATGACGGAAATTGAGTACACTTGCAATCATGAGATGTGCAAGAGAATGAGTCCCGCACACTGTGAAAACAGTGGGAGCTATTCTTAGGCTAGAGGGCCTATGTCTTGATTGGATCTCGACACGTACTCAGAAAGTTTTGTAATACAAATGTATACATTACAAAGGAAAACGAGTATGTAGTAAGGTTGAGTAAGGTACAAGAAATTGATAAAACCTACTAACCAAAGCCTTCTCAAAGGCTAAACATGATGAGTCATGTCATTTCAATTGAATTGAAATGAACAACTACGTACAAGATCAAATCAGATTATAGAACATGAAATAGTAATCAGGCATTGACTATTTATGTGTGATAATCGCATTTGTCGTTCGAGTTTTATTTTAAAACTCTTTTATTATACTTTGTTACATCCAAACGGGTTGTAGAGACAATTGAACCCCGTTAAAGTGAACACGGATTAGCATTGTATTCGCCCATAGTCACTTACATGAGGTGACGTCTCGAAGTGACTAGAGTGTGATGCGATTGATGGCAAGTTCAAGTGCCATACAGTCATGTGAGATGACTAGTCGATCACATAGGCAGACTGTTAGGAACACTTTGTCGGGCAGTGACCGCTTATAGAGTTCTGGCAAATTTATAAAGCCTGGTCGTGGCGAGAGCTACTATAGTATTCTAATGAGTCGATTCTTTTGACTAAAGACTGTTCACCTAAGATGGCACAGTTTTCGATTAACTTTGATTTGTGTTACTACGACCTTCGTAAATGGGGTCAAATGGGCATATTTTGGGTTATGATGGCTGTGGCTAGTCGAAGGGAATAAGTGCGATAGGAATTGTCCACCCCCTTGTCAGGGTTAAAACAATATCTCAGGGCCACTCGAGGAGAGATGAACTGGAAATGCGTGGCCACGCTCGGAAGGTATCCATGGTGTATAAATTCCGGTCAATCAGTTATTCTCCAGATCGAGGAAACCACTCTCGATATGATCACTTGCAAGTACGACCCGAAAGACACCTTGCATTGAGTGGGAGATAGTAATAGGACAAGAGAATTGGTGACGCACACTTGTCGAGGACAAGTGGGAGATTGTTGGGAAATGTGTCCTCAACAATAGTGCGATCACATGATTTAAATATCATTATTAAATCTCATTTCAAGAATACGGAAAGGGATGATACATTACATATATAGTCAACTGGTCCACACATATCGGTAATGATTGGTTGGCTAGAGTTTGACATTACTGTCGTGCGACGGTGGTGATCAGTTGATCCCTTGAGGTCACACCTAAAGGACGATTCCCTTAATTGAAAAGGTTAATTAGTTGTATACCGATACAGATTAATTAATTCCTTAAAATTGAACAATTTGATTTGTGAGAGAGAATATTGATATCTTATTGTAATGGGATTAAATAAGATTTATTTTAGTAATAAAATGATTTGTTGCTAAAATTATTTATTGTTTGAGAAACAATAAAGATAAGAATGAATGGTTAATTATAATTACAAGAAGTTGTGAATTATAACTATATGACCCATTTTATTTATGTGATCAAGTATCACTAGTCAATTTGTTGAATGTAATTTAATTAATTTATAAAATGATATTTATGTGATAAATATGCATTTAATTAATTAGTAACATGTATCATACTACATGTGACATATTGTGTGACAAATGACAAATTGACAAAATAAAATGGTAGTCCATTTTATGCATATATGGACCGAAATATTGTAAGAGTTAGTGGGTTTAGGTTGTTTTATTTTATTTAATAAAATGGCATGATGATGCCTACCTACAACTAGCCTTACACCTACTCTTATACATCTATTTCTTGTAAAGACAAAAAGTGAAAATAGATGCCCTATTTCTCTTGATTCCAACCGTGAAAATGGATGGGTAAGGAGATTAATTTACTCATCATTCATTCTAATAAATGACATGCAAGTTGTTCATGTATTTTTCTCTCTTCTCTCTCTTTTATCTTCATCAAAAAGATGAGATTTTAATTGAAATTGTTCATGTAAGATTACTAAAATTATCAAAGTAATATATGAGTATTAGTAATCAAATTTAAGGTAAACCATAATATAAACATCTAGTACATGTTAGTTTGTGGGATTAAGGGATTGTCTTGGGTGCTACTAATTGGAGAATCTCTACTTTGGGATTTTGTATGTTCATCCATTATTGGAAAGCTCAAGAACAAGAGAGAAAGGTGATCTCTCTTGTGCCCATAAACCGAAAATCCATATGTAAGAATAATGCTTCTTCTCTATTTTATTATATTGTTTGCATGTATAAAATCCGTATTTAATTTTATGACAAATTAATTTCAACATATATGAGTATGTTAGTATGTATAAAGATCTACATTTCCTTCACCCAATGCCTGGTCTCTTTTGCTTCTATCTCGGGTCTGCATGCTAGCCCTACCAAAACTAGCATCTACTACGGAGGAGTCCATGACGATGTTAAAAGGCAAATTCGGGCTCTCACTGGCTATACTGAATATAAATTCCCTTTCCGCTATCTTGGCATTACTATGAATCCCGGGCGTCTTTCTCCCAGCATGTTCAACATCATGATTGACAAAATACAGAGCTCAATTCACCATTGGTCTGGAAACCTCCTTTCCTATGCCGGGAAGCTTCAACTCATCAACGCGGTCGTCTTTGGCTTGGAAAACTTTTAGTGCTCTGTTTTGCTCCTGCCTTCCCACATCCTCAAAATAGTTAACAAACTTTGTAAGGACTATTTTTGGGGGATCTCTGGTAAGCAAAGACGGATGACTTTCAAGGGGTGGTCCTCCATTTGCAAGCCTTGGTTAGAAGGTGGATACAATGTCAAGGAATTGCTAAGCTCGAATAAAGCGCTCCTTTGCAAGTGGGTCTGGCAGCTCACTCAAAACAGAGACGGAATATGGGACCGTTGGAACCGTACTTACAACTATAGAGACCACTCTTTTTGGGATGCTCAGGTTAGGAGCTGGCACGCCGAAAGCTGGCGCGATATTATCAAAACGAAAAATTCCCTTCTTGAAATTGCTGGTTCAAGCGCTAATGCTCAACGGATGCTGAACGCTTGCGTCTCTCACGGTCAGTTCAGGGTTGGAAAAGCGTACCATTTATTCAGGGATAAGGGCCGCTCCACGAGGTGGGTTGCTGCCCTCACGGCCCCTTGTGTCTTTCCCAAGCATCGTTTGTGCACCATTCAAGCAGGGCAACGTCAACTCCCAACTGTTGACAACTTAAGCAAACGGGGTTTCTTCCACACCAACTGGTGCTGCCTTTGCTGCCAAGCCGCTGAGTCCCACCGGCATCTTTTCTTCCGGTGCCCCTTCTCGCTCCAGGTGATGAACTCCATGCTTCTCTGGCTTAGTTCCTCGGTTTTAGGGGACGCAAATGATATTAAAAACTGCTTATACAAGCTGCTGGGAGGAGGAAAAAAGCAAAATTGGAGGAACGATGTGGCCGCAAGCTGTGTTGCAGGTACGGTCTACGAAGTCTGGAATGCGAGAAACACCCGTATATTTGGTGGAGCTACGAACACCCCTGCCCAGATTGCTACTTCTCTGCAGCAAACGTTAAAGCTCAGGTTTTCGGACAACTCAGATAGACAAATGCAAAACTGGCTGGCAACTAGAATCTAACGGCTGTTTCGTTCTCTTGTTTACTTCTCTTGGCTGTTTTTGACATTCGGTTTTTTTTAGTACTTGTTGGGTTTTGGTTTTTTGTAAGTCTTCTTCTCATTTTTCTTTCCCTATATGGATGAATAAAATGAGTTTAACTTTCTTACAAAAAAAAAAAAAAAAAAATATAATAATAATAATAATAATAATAATTTTCTTTTTTTTAGAAGCTCCATAGATACAGGTGCAGCTAAAATTGTATTAGACTTCCCCGTGCTACATATTTTGGTTACCGAATCTTCATTTTGAGGCGGAACAGACTTTTGATTATTGTCCACATCCATGTTATCTGTACTCGGGCCTTTAATATCATTTGTCGCTTGCTTTCTCAGGGAATCAGCCTCGAACCCTGTTACTTGGCTAACAGAGTGTGCCTCCTTCAAATCTTCATCATCCATATCATGTCATCTGTACTTGGACATACAATATCATCTGCCACTTGCCCTCTCAACAAAGAAGCAACCTTGAACATGGTTACTTGGCTAACAGAGCATATCTCCTTCAAATCTTCTTCATCATCATCTGTTATCAATCCGAGGCCTTTGATTTCATTAGTGTTGGGTATATCAGCTTCAGAAAACAAGTACTGCAAACAATACTCAAAATCTTTGCTATTGTTAGCCAGTTCTTGTTGTTCAGAAGTCAAATTGCCATATTGTGCTTCAGTTGATCTTAAAGATGCACCTTCTTTGCTATTACAGGGTGGAGAAATAAATTTATCTTCTTGGAAGGTATAGTCAGCTCCAACATGACCAGTTTGATATAAAGACACTGCAGCAGCAACATTTTCCAGGGTTTGAACACACGGTTCTGCATTTTCAAGTGCCTCCTTTAGGCCACTCTCTTCATTGCTGCAATCCTCTAGCTGCATTGTGTTGCCTGTCACATTACTCAAAATCTTTGCTATTGTCAGCCAGTTCTGACAGACCCATTTTCCATGGCCCTTTGTTCAACACATTATTCTCTGACCTGGATCCTTATCTTTGGCCTTTGTGGACAGCGGGCCGCCCACGGGGGCGCTTGGGCGGAAAAGAGAAACAAGCGTTTGCATTTTTGTATGGAGTCGCCACCAATTTTTATGGGAAAATGGAACCGTTCGAATACCTCATGTCATGTCAAGACATAAAGTAGTGACATGAACACTAAGCAATCGTTACCCTTAGCATTCTATGTCTAGAATGACTCTCGTGGATGCCAATGAACACGGGTGCTCACGGAGATCTGGAGTAAGGGGTGAGGGTACGTATTAGGAAGCTCTTTTGATCGAACACCTAATCCCGCCCGCCTCGATAGCGGCCTCTACTAATGATTAGGGAGTTTATTCGTACTTGATATATCGTCGATTATATGCATGCAATGAAACATCCAAGTTTTAATCCTAACATGTGAAGATTAGACTAAGTCGGTGAGACAAGTAGTTTATCACGCAATTAGGTCGAAGTTGGATTTAATGCTCAATTACATCTGAAAACATTCAAGCAATAAAACAAATACAATAATTATAAATTACAATAATGAAAATTACAATAATTACAACGGATTAGGCGATTTATGTCGAAAATACCTTTAAAACGGATAATTTGAGGAAAAGAATAAAAGAAAGGATTAACGAACAGATCAGAAGGTGATAATACGGTTAATAGTCCATTGATACGTAGATTAATAAAACTAAGTCAAGGCAGAAACGGAGTTCAGGGACATAACTCAGCCAGGAACAGGCGCAGCAGAGCTGCGTCCTTTGGAATAGGCGCAACAGACGCTGCGTCTATTCCTTGGCTCAGTTCTGGCTGTGAAGCCGTAATTGCAAGCCGTTAATGCTAATTGGTGTTTTTAAAGATCGATTAAATTATTTACTCGGGTGAAAGTGATTAATAGGTTATTTAACATATGAATGGGTCATGAAAGCAATAAAATATGAGTGAGGCGGAATTAAGATGGATTAATTACAGGAGTGAACAATATTAATTAGTGACATGGTGAATGAAATAGTTAAATATGATGAATTAACAACAAATTAGTGACGAATATGTGAACAAACAGATGAAAACTATATCAAAGACGAATTCCAGAAACCCAATATTGATGAATCGAATTTCTACAACCCGAAATTGAATTTAATGACGAAAACCCGCAAATATTAGATTATAAGGGATTTAAGTCGGATTAGCAATGAATCATATGTTAATGATGATGATTAATGTACATGTGAATTATATGCTATTATGATGAAGAAATACAGAACAAACGAATACAAATAAAACAAGAACGAATTACAGAGGACGAAGGAAGAAGAAAGGAAGCAGGAACTGCGACAGCCTCACGAAGAGGCGCAGCAGGAACTACGCTCCTTCGAAGAGGCGCAGCAGTTGCTGCGTCCTTTCTCGACGGTTTCTCTTCTAGAAATCCGTAAAAAGAGGTTTTAAAGCATGGTTTTGGAAATCGGTTTTAATCGGTATTTTCGACATAAATCTTACAATTGATGATACAATAATTAAAATACAATAAATAAAAGAGAGATTTACACCCTCAGACTTACATGTTGACGAAACGAGAAGGACTAAGATATCAATTAGTGATGCTCGACGCGAATGCAAAGAAAGTGCCCTCGTAAGAGGAAAACGATTAAGATTAATTAAGTTGATTGATGTGTAGTTGGTCAAATTGGTCGGTCATGCAAACGGAGAGGCTGGTACTCAGAAAGATCCGAGCTTACGTGGTCGAAAGTTCAAGCACGTAGGCGCCAAAAAGTAAGAACAAAGTCTAGAATGCAAAGGGAGAAGAGAAGGGCGGACACTCGCGTGAGAAATATGAGGAGCGAAGGCTCCTATTTATACTAATCACGTGAAGGAATAGGGTTTCGGAGAATCTTTGGAAGTGAATCTCGGATAGATATGAAAAAGATACGAGAAACATGCAGAAAAGGGCCTGGGAAGAGGCGCATCAGCCACTGCGTCTCTTGGAAGAGGCGCAGCACCTGCTGCGTCTGTTCCCAAGGGGTTTCCTCCTGCGGAAGAAAGATTTCCGTGTTTAAGTTATGGTAGGACGGAAATAAATTGGTTTTCCTTAATATTTTGTGTGAATATTACGGAGATTTGTTTACCAAAGGATTAAAATTGTGAAATATGGAATAGAAATATCCGGAACATTCCAGAACATTCTGACTCGGGATTTAACGGTTATCAGAAAATGAAGACGGTTTTAGGCCCGGACTCCAAATGTACTCTAATTACTGTCAAAACGACCGTATCGGCACGTAGATGACAACTAAGAGGTAGACATTAATATTTGAGCAATCACTTGACGATAATCTTACTAATTGTCACAAATCGTTCCGCATATCAAACATGCGGCCCAATCATGACCGGGTGGTTTGCGGGAGGTGCAGAAATGAGGTATTTACAGAGCCCCCACTTTGACTGAGGCTTGGACAAGGCGAAAGTCAAAGTATAGCCATCAGGTCAATCGAAGATTACAACCTGACGACTATGGCGACGCGAGGCGGCTCAAGGGGTCTGAGCCAAGGACCTATCGTCGGGAACATTTTAGAGTCTGTCGACTTATCGGGAGGGTCGTTTAAAGTCCATTAGACTACGTAAGGAGGCTCGCCAGCCATAAGAAGAGATCATACCTGAGACTTCTTCCTGAGATGCTTCTGGAGGTGCATAGGAGCTAAAGGTAAGCGTAGGAGCTAAGGGTAAGACCTAAAAGATATATAAGGATTTGTGCTAGGGTATGAGGCCCTAAAGGAAAGCATCGGCGGAAAGGAGGCCAAATATAAGTTCAACTTAAAGGGTAACTAAAGCCTGGGTATAGGAACTCTATCGGTTTGGGAACTTAAAGGCTTATGAGCCTAAAAGGATTTGGGATCCTAACGGTTAAAAATCCTAATTTCGGGTTTACGAACCTAAGAAAGAAGGCTTTGGGTTTGGGAACTTCTGGAGAACAACACCTTTGTCGCACTCCGCGGGGAAACAAGAAACATTGGGTAGCAGGACACAGGCGGGAACTGCTGGGAGAAATCTGCTTGGGTAGTCTTCGAGAAATAAATGTGAGTAGCAGGACACAGGCGGGACCTGCTGAGGAAGAATCTGCTTAGGTAGATGTTAATCTCATGTCTTGAGAGGGACAGTACATCCGCTTACTCTCGCTGGAGACACGATTGGGAAATATTCTTCATGTTTTGAGAGGGAAAGTGTATCCGCTTACTCTCGCTTATAATGAAGGCGTGTCGAATGCTGTGAAGGAATAAATGCTCGTTGCGACAAGCACATGTCTTGGAAGGAATACGTAATATGCAACAGTCTGCTGCTGGTTGAGAAGATGCGGGCCGGAACGAAAGAAAATCGTCAAACGGACCAAAAAAAACAAAATAGCATCGGGGAAAAGGCGCACCAAAGATGGGCCCACAAATAACGAATTCATAACGAATTTTTGAAAATCCGTATGGAGGGAACACAAGGAAGAGGCGCAGCAAGAGCTGCGTCTCTTGGAAGAGGCGCAGCGCCTGCTGCGTCTATTCCCCAAAGTGGTTTTTCTGCATAAAAACGCGATGAATCAGAGGCTTATTTTCATTTGTTCGAAATACAATTCACACAATCTCTCTCTCAAATCTTCACCATTTCCGCCAAGGTTTGATCCAAAAGCTTGCATTAATCATGACTAATCGAGGTATGTGTCTCATTCTTGCATTAATCATCCTTATTTGCTCAATTTTGGGCCGAAAAAATTAGGGTTTATGACCCATTTGATCGAAAATTTAGGGCTTTTCCCCCAAATGCATTTGCCTTGTCAAATTGACATTAGAAATGGATAGTAGGTAATATTAGGAATATAACCATGTATTTGTCTTGAATTTTCGTTGAATTTTGAGCCCTTGAGCGAAATTTGACACGGTTTCACAGCTAGACCGTAAATTGCTTCGAAAATAGCCTTAGAAATGCCCATTTGCGATGAAACTCGATATTTAGGATCCTTGAATGATGGGTAAACTTCCTACAATCTCGAAATTTTGGTTTGTGACGACTTTTTCAGGGTACTTTTCTAGGGCATAATCGCCACTATAACGAAATGCTGCCGAATTTTCGACTCGAACCCGGAACTAGGCTTCACATTAGGCTTGACTTAACCCAAATTACCACATGAGTGATCGGGTAAGTGAGAATAGGGCCAAAGATGGCGAGAAAAAGAACGATTTCAGGGCTTTCGAAGGCTCAAAAATCCCTTAACCAAGGCTTGTCGTCACGTGACGCGGCCTAAATTTGCTTTAACGTTGCAGGTGATGAGGCTTCTACTTCTGGGAGGACTCCCATGGAGATAGACGTTACTACTGTCGAGGAGGCTTTGGAGCAGGCCTTCACCGCTGCGGTGATGGCTGCTGGGGGCGAGGCCCATGAGGAGGAGGCTGTTGAGGAGGAGGAGGCCCCGAGACGGGCCAACGTCGGACGAGGAGGTCGTCAGCTGAGAGGAGCTCCCGAGTGGGCTGAGACTTGGGAGAGCAGGCACCTGCTGTGGGCTGCAGAGGGTCACCTGTCCTACAGGACGGTGAAGAGCTTGGTAAATAGGAATTCACTAACTCATCACCTATCTTCTTTCATTCATTTAGTCATATCCCTTCAATCTTCATTCAAAACTAAACATAGCTTTCGTTTCAAATCACAATAGGAGGCTGGGAACATCAGGTCGTTCTCGGGCTATACGACAGCGATGGAGCACTACGAGCGGCTGTCGGCAGAGGAGCGGGCCATGATCGAGCGTGGTGCGTTCGGTCCTTTGGTGCAGGTCTAGAGGGACATCGCGAAGAGGAAGCTGCGGGCTAACCTTAGCCTGGTCCGCGCTTTCTTGGACCGATTCTGGGATACGACTTCCACGTTTCACATGCCTTTCGGTGAGGAGGGAGTCACTCTGGAGGATTACGGCATGATTTCTGGTTTGCCGTGTAGGACCGAGGAGGTGTAGTGGCCGGAGACTGCCATGAGAGTGGACTCGGCCGAGGCGAGGAGATTGATCGGCTGGAACTTGTCGCCGAAGGCTGCTGCAGTGTCGGGTTTGATACCCAGCTCCTACGTTCGAGATTACTTCGCGGGAAAGATCCCGGCACTGGTGACGATCGACGGGAGGGAGACGGCTCCTCCTCCCCCTCGCACACCGAGCGAGCAGGGCTCGTTTGTGGCTCTGGTGGTTTCTGTCTTCGATTTACCTCGGAGACAAGGGCGAGAGGCTGTCAACGAAGCTTCTTCCCTTCCTTTCTGACCAGAGTTCCCTAGGGCGTTGGGACTGGGTCACTGCTGGTTTCGCGGTCCTCATCCGATTCATGAAGGCCATGGTTCGGTCGGAGCTGATGGAGAAGGGGACTTCCCCTGGCGATGTCGGCCCTGGACTACTGCTGGAGGTATGAACCATCATTCAGACTAAAATGAATTCTCTTCTTTATCAAATCACGAAAGATCGTCATTGATTATCTTGCTTTGTAGGCGTAGGTGTACTCCTACTTCCCGAGCCTCGCGCCCAAGAGGACGAAGCCGCTGGAGAAGGCCTATCCCGTGGTGAGGGATTGGCTGATGTGCCGGACGAAGAGCAAGCGTTCTTCTCACAACGTCTACCGGCGGGACGTGAACGCTCTTCAGCTGGATAGCGTAAGCATCTCATATATATTTATTTGCTTTATTTCTTTATTTTATCGGTCATAGGAATGATCCGTGTTTGTCTTGTCACAGTGGGTGCCTAGGCCTTGGGCGGAGTACGCTGACGTGCCTTCTTTTGTGGCTGAGGTCCTTCGACCTAGGAGCTCGAGCCGACTGCTGTTGAGGACGCCGATGGGTCCTGTGTGGTACTTGGGCGAGCGCTTGGCTCGTTAGTGCTCTCGGGACGCGTTGACGGTTCCCATCGACCCTCCGAGGACGATGTTCAGGGAGCCTTCTGAGGCGGAGAGGGAGGTGGACTTGGCTGGCGCTAGTGGTGACGCCCTTCTTCTTCCTGGCGAGGACTACTCGGCGTTCCTTTACGGGAGGTTGGCGTACTGGCCGGTAGTGGTGAGCATTTCTGCTCTTCTTGATTCTTAATTTTCTTTTGAGAACTTATGATGAAAGATCATCGGTTGACGAGTGATATTTGACCTTTCAGGAGGTCGAGGCGGCGGGCATCGAGCCCCCATCGTACCCCGAGACCCTCAAGTACACTGACGCGACCGGGAGGACGACGATCTCCGAGCTGCGTGATTTTGACGTAGCTGTGACGTATGCTGGCCTAGACGACTGGCAGCATCTGATTCGGAGGGTAAACCTCTAACTTTGCATAACTTTGGTGTAAGAACACATTTGATTGAGCTTGTTCAATTATTGAGAACTTCTTTTTGAAAATGCAGGTCGCGCCGTCTCGATTTGTGGCGTTGTGGAGGGTGACCAACCGACTGCGAGCTACTGCCGTCGAGGCACTTGTCGGCGGTCGAGGTCGTCAGGTATGAACCTTGTGCCTATTTCATCTTGAATTTTGACTTTTCCCTTGTAATTGCTTGAAACGATTGACATGAGCCAATTTTGTGTTGTTTATGATGTGACCATAATTAGCGCATATTTAGCCCCCGAATTACCATTGTTTCCATGCTTTTTAGTGCCTATTTGGGTCATTTCTTATCTTTAGTTCTTTGTTTTGCATATTCTTTGAGATTTTGATCCCTTGGTAGGAAAGGAGTAAGAATCTTGCATTTTCATGGCAAAACGAGGCTAAATTGATCGTATTCAATGACCAAGCATCAAGGAGAGACAAGACTAGAAGGCCTTTGTACATAGCATAATAGAAGAGCATTGTTGAGAAAAGGATCCTTGAGTCCCCAAGGAAATCCCCAAGGAATTCGTGAAGAAAAGGGAAGAAAAAGAAGAAGGAAAGCTGCTGAACTACAATCCGAGCGGATTGTAGAGAATCCGTCCGTCCTTGCCAGTCCGAGCGTCCTCACCAGGAATCCGCTCGGATTACCCATGCCCAGTCCGAGCGTCTTGTTCCCTGATCCGCTCGGATCGTCCACCCCAGATCCGGCCGTCCCGACTCCCAGCCGCACGGATCACAGCACAGCATAGTTTCGTTCTTCTAGCTACGAAATGGAGAAGCCCTTCTCTCGGATAATCCCGGAGGCTCCTTGCTCAACTTAAAAAGTGTAATTACTAGTTTAGCCCTTAGTTAACCCTAATGCATCCTCCCTAATTTTCACTATAAATACCCCATTAGTCTAATTAGAGGAGCATGTTCTTCTTATCAATATTTAGAGTAGTTAATATCAATCAAATTTCTCTTCAATATTGTAATCAAATATTAATCTAGTTTTAATCCAAGTTTTAGTTCTTGAATCTCTCTCTTGTTCTTCATTTATTTTGGGTAATTAGAAGATTATTGGGTTTATTGGGAGATTGACAACCTTCCATCAATCATCAAGTTCTTCTATTATTCTTTGCATCTTTATTATTGGAATCATTAGTAGGTATAATCTCTTAATCCCTTTTTAATTATTGCTAATTACTTTCATTTATTCATCATGTTTCATTATGTTAGTATGATTGACAACCTTTCTAGCATGATCAATATGATAATGAGTGAGTAGTCTCTTAGCTAGGGTTTAATGGGTGATTAGGGAAACCAACATGGGGAATGATTCATGCTTAAATTAATATGCTTTCATATCTTATTTGCTTGCTTGTTTTGATCTTAATACATGCACATGTTATATTTGATGAAATGCTAAGCCTATGAATCCTTGCATTTACTATCATCTTCTATCCTTTCAACTTGACTTGTAAGACATAACCCAACTCGAGTCTTGTTAGACCATGCATGTGTTGAGTAGGGAAGATTAAGTCGACTTGTAGGTGTTGTACAATCCAAGAGATTCGGCTCCGGGACCCAAACTTTCCTAGGATTGTAAGATATAACCCAACTCGATCCATCACAACAATAATTGCTTGCTTATAATTTGAGAACATGTTTGTATGATCATATCCCATGAATCCCCTATGAACCCATGACACCCTAGTGCTTTTAATCAATTGTTTACACCCCTTATTTCATTTATCTTGCTAGTTTATTTTCATTGTTATTTTAGTGATCTTTTACATCAACCCAATTTGTGACACCCCTAGACATCGCTAGTTACAATAGAATCTTCATTTCAATACCCGTCCCTTGGGATCCGACCTTTACTTGCCTCTTTACTAATTGTAGAGTTGTTTGTGAAGTATAAATTGTGTTTTGTATCGACCATTGACCAACGACCACATATGTTTAATTGTGAACACCAAATGGCTCCGATCAAAAATGGCGCCGTTGCCGGGGACGGTGTTTAATTGATTTAAGATTTCTTTTATTGTTATTAGTAGTGTCTTTTTCACCTTGGGGAAGTAAAACTCCTCAAGGATTGTTCTAATTTGTTAGGCCCAGTTTAGCCTGGTCTGACCATAACCTGGCTTGACTCAACAAAGCTGATTGTTCAAGACAAGAACCGGACAAATCTGACCATTATTCAGCTGTTGAAGAGTATTGTGGCAAGAAGACTGCTAATTCCTGGAAAAGAAGCCTGATAGTCAGTATATCCTAGCTTGGCGGAGTACTAAAAACAGCCTGGATTAAGCAGATAGACAAGAAATGCGATTATATAAGCCAGATAACCACACCCTATTCTCAAGGAAGACCAAGTCCAAACCTAAAACTATCTAATCCATGAATCTGGACGGAAAGAAGAGAAAAAGCTAAGGATTGGTTGAGTTGAGAACGGGTCAAGCGAATTAATAGGAAGATTGCCCTATTAAACCGGCAACAACTCCTACCTTTGGGGAGAACGTTATAAACGTTGCTCAATATAGACGTTAGAGGGAAGAAGAATATAAATAGGAGATTTCCAACAATTGTAAATTCATTCACGATTGCTTAATTTTATCTATACTTTATCTTATTTACTCTAGAGCATTTGGATATTCTTTCAACATTGTGCCCGGTATATCAAAACAATAAAAACGTTATTCTTTATACTCATTTCTTTCTTTGTCATTTATTCATACCATTCTAATCTTATAGAACTAGATACCCTGATCACTATATAACTAAGCCGGATCCTTCCAGGAAAATCCTGCTAAAACAATTGGCGCCCACCGTGGGGCATCTAGTTCTTCAACCAATAAAATTCTCCTTATTATCTTTCAATTAATATCCACACACAAAAATGGTAGAACTCACCGCTGAACAACAACTAGCGGCTGCTCTGGCCAAAATCAAGGAATTGGAAACAATTCAAGAGAAAGCAACTCAAGCAGAGCCAAATCGATAGGCTGAAGGAATCTGAGTCTAGCCTGAAGAAGAAATTGGAAAATCAGGCTTCGGGCTCCAGGACCAGATTCGAACCAGGAACCCCATTCTCATCCATCATCAAAAACATAGACTTCTCTAATTTTGGAACCCCGGAGAAAGATACATTATCCGGCACTCCAGCTATTCTCAATGATGAGACGAACAAAACTGAAGCCGCAATAATGATGGCTATGCTTCAGGAAATCCAAAAACTCCACAACAAAATAGAAAACATACCCGGAGTACCAGACCCTGTGGCTGAAGTGGAAGTTGACAGCTTTGCGGATTCGCCCTTTGCAGATGAAATTGCAAAGATTGATCTACCCAAGAAATTTACTGTCCCATCCATGAGAACTTATGATGGAACTTCTGATTCACAAAATCACGTTGCCATATTCAAACAAAAAATGTTGGCTGCTTCAATACCCAGTGAACTCAGGCAAGTCTGTATGTGCAAAGGCTTTGGCACAACCCCGATCGGGGCAAAGATTACAATGGTTCATCAATCTCCCAAATGGAGGTATCAAGAATTTTGCAGAATTGATCAATGCCTTCAATCAACAATTCGCAAGTAGCAGAGACATGGCCAAGAGACCTAGCAACCTGTTCAGGATAAAGCAGCTTCCTGAAGAATCTCTCAAGGATTTCCTGGCCAGATTTGTCAAAGAAAAGGTGGCCATTCCAAGATGCGATGAAGAAACAGCAGTAGAAGCATTCAGACAAGGAGTCCTGCTTGACAGTGACATCTATGCAGATCTAACCAAGAAAGCATGTCCAACCTTTGCCACTGTCCAATCCATCGCCTTAGAGCATGTCAGATTAGAAGAAGATCTCAACTTCAGGACGAATTCATCCGGAGGAAAGCAAGGCTATGGACACACCAATAGGAAAAGTTCATACCAGAAAGGAAGCAATCCCGGATCAAGACCCTATTCCAGGCCCGAACGATCCAAGTCAATATGACACAAGAGCATAAAGGTAACCTTTCTAGCCTTCCAACTATTCCCGAATATAACTTCTCTATTAATACTGCAGGATTAATCAAACGCTGAAAACCTGGGAGATACAAACATGGCCAAAGAAATCCGACAACCCCAGGAAAGATCCAACAAGATGGTGTGACTTCCATCAAGACATCGGACACACCACGAAAGAATGCATTCACTCGGAAACAAGTGGCATATCTTCTAAAGAAAGGCTACTTGAAAGATATAATCCAAAGATCAAAGAATAAAGATGAAGGACAAAATAAGAGAGATCCGGGAAGCGTGAGAGATCCTCCTCCCCCTCCTCCCATCTATGAAGTCAAATTCATAAATGGAGGATCGAAATCATGGTCCGACCAGCTCTGCAAAGAAAGAGGATATCCAGGGAATCCGGACTTCAACCTCCTCCCAAGCCCGTGTCATTGCCTCGCTATCACCTTTGATGATTCGGATCCGCAAGGAATATCGTCTACACCATGACAACCTGGTAATCACAATGCAAATCGGCACGACCAAAGTATCAAGAATCCTGATAGATGGAGGAAGCTCAATCAACCTTGTGATGCTTGACGTCCTTAAAGCTATGAAGATAGACGAAAGCAAGATCATAAAGAAATCCAGCGTCCTGGTTGGATTCAGGTGGAGAAACAAAAAACACCACAGGAGAAATCACCGCCAACCTATGTGGAGGGCGTGGCTTCATATGAAAGATTTGGAGTAATGGATTGCTTATCCTCGTATAATGTAATCCTGGGCAGACCATGGATCCACAATGTCAAAGCAATCCCATCAACATATCATCAATGCGTGAAAATTCCAACAGAATGGGGATAACCACCATCGAGAGGAGAACAAAGGACTCGCTCAGAATGTTACACTCAGGCTTTGAAACCCTCAAAGTCCGGTAAGTCCCTTGCATAGCAATTAAAGTCACCTGTCAGGGGAAGAATACATAGCACAAACACAGATGGAAACAGAGAAGTCATATTAGACCCGAATTCCCTGACAGAAAGTACTTGTAGGGTCGGATGCACCCGACTCAATCGGACCAAATCGGTCACTTTCTTAAAACTAAAATGTCTTGTTTTGCTTGGTCACATTTTGATATGACTGGTATAGATGCTGATGTTATTACTCATAAGTTGAACATTGACAAATCCTTTAAGCCTGTACAAAGAAAAGAGAAGAAAATTTGCTGCAGAAAGGCACGAAATTATCAACCAAGAAGTTGACAAGCTACTGGACATGGGAATGATCAGGGAAGTGATGTACCCTGACTGGCTTGCAAACGTGGTAGTCGTCCAAAAGAAAAATGGCAAATGGAGAGTCTGCGTAGATTACACCGACTTAAACAAAGCCTGCCCAAAAGATCCATTTCCCCTACCACACATCGATGCAATGGTAGATGCCACTGCAGCCACGAAATGTTGACATTCATGGATGCCTCCAAATGGATTCAATCAAATAAAAATGCATCCAATGGCAGACCAGAAAGCACCTTCATCACCGAAAGAGGTATATATTGTTATACTTTGCTATGCCTTTTGGATTAAAAATGCAGTGCAACCTACCGAGGCTAGTCAACATGATGTTCAAAGACCAGATAGGAGACACCATGGAAGTCTATATAGATGACATGGTAGTCAAATCAAAAAAGGCAGAAGACCATGTCAAAGACCTAGAAGTAGCCTTTCAAATATTGGAAAAATTCAATATGAAGCTCAACCCACAAAAATGCCACTTCGAGTCTCAAAGCAGCAAATTCCCGGGCTACATGGTGACAAAAAGAGGAATAGAAGCCAGCCCTGAGCAGATCAAAGCTATCCTGGAGCTAGAACCACCAAAAACAGTCAAAGACATACAAAAGCTGACTGGAAGAATAGCGGCCCTGAACAGATTCATCTCAAGATCATCAGAAAGATGCAAATCATTCTATAACCTGCTCAGGAAGAACAAGGACTTTCAATGGACCCCTGATCATCAGGCTGCCTTTGAAGACTTGAAAATATATCTATCCTCTCCCCCCTTGCTGGCTAAACCGGTCAAAGATGAACCCCTGACAGTATACCTGTCAGTCACAGAAACTGCTATCAGTGCAGTCCTGGTCAAAGAAACAGACGGACAACAGCACCCTGTCTATTATGTAAGTAAGAGTCTACTGGATGCAGAAATCAGGTATGGCCTACTAGAAAAATATGTTTTAGCTTTAATAATGAGTTGCACAAAATTAAGACCATATTTTGAAAGTCACCCCATAATAGTCAGAACAAATCTTCCTATTAAGTCTGTACTTAGGAGACCGTAATCGTCCGGACGAATGTGCAAATGGTCACCCAAATTAAGCACATACAACATAACATTTGAACCAAGGACAGCAATTAAGTCACAAGCACTAGCAGATTTTGTGGCTGATTTTAGTCCGACCCTAGAACCTGACCTAATAAAAGAAGTAAATAAACTGACCAGCGACCAAACAAACCTAGAATGGACCTTATTTGTCGATGGAGCAGCCAACGCAAGGGGCACAGGCCTAGGTGTAGTACTAAAATCGCCACAGGGGGATAAGATAGTACAGGCTATAAGTTGCGCATTTGAGGCCACCAACAATGAGGCAGAATATGAAGCCCTGATAGCCGGGTTAAAGGTATGCATTGATCTTGGTGTGCAAAATTTAAAGGTACGCACTGATTCCCTTCTCGTCTCCAACCAGGTAAATGGCATATATACTGCAAAAGACCCCAAAATGATGCTTTATCTAGATGTTGTTCAAATGCTAAAATCAAAGTTTAAAAACTTTGATATTGACCAAATTTCCAGGGACTTAAATACCCAGGCCGATGCCTTAGCCGGCCTGGGGTCCAATTTTAGTCCCCTTGATTTTGACAAAATACCCATTGTGCATTTATTAGAACCTGCAATAAACAAACAAGATGAAAGTTTCCCAATCTACATTGCTAATTCTTGGACGAAACCTTACTATGACTGGCTACAACAGGGAATCCTACCCTTAAATAAGCAAGATGCCGAGCACCGAAAATAAAAGCCGCCGTACACTATTATTGACAACGTGCTTTTTAAGAAATCGCAGTCGGACCTTACCTCGGATGCCTGGAACCACGGGAAGCCGAGCAGATATTATCAGAAATCCATGAAGGATCTTGTGGAAATCACAAAGGTGGAAGAAGCCTGGCAAGCAAAGTACTCGAAACAGATATTATTGGCCCACCTTAAGAGCCGATTGCCTGGATTTTAGCTCTAAATGCAAAGCCCGCGATTCACGGACCATATATCCATCACCATCTCAAGAACTACATTCCATATCCGCACCCTGGCCATTTATGAAGTGGGGCATGGATATAGTAGGAAAACTACCTCAAGCACCCGGACAGAAAGTTTTCATGCTAGCAATGACTGACTACTTCTCCAAGTGGATAGAAGCCGAATCATACAGGCAAGTCAAGGAGAAAGATGTCATAGCATTCATCAAACATAACATCATATGTAGATATGGCATCCCCTCTGAAATAGTATGCGACAATGGCACACAATTTGTGGGAAAAAGAACAAAGCGACCTGTGCTCAATGGAACATCAATCTGGTAACATCCACGCCAGGATATCCAAAAGCCAATGGTCAAGTCAATCGAATCCAGAACAAAGTGGTAATCACCGTGCATAAAGAAAAAAAAAAGCTGGAAAGAAAAAAGGTAGATGGGTGAAGAGCTCCCCCGGTCCTTTGGGGTGACGAACCACGCCTAAAACATCCACCGGCCAAACCCCTATTCCTTGGTCTATGGATGTGAAGCGATAATCCGGCCGAGGTGGACATTCCATCACCGATGTAGCTTGAACACAACAACAAACAACATACCTCTAATGGAGGATAGCCTGGACTTAACGGAAGAGCTAAGAGATGCAGCAAGCATCAGATTAGCAGCATACCAGCAAAGAGTTGCGAGAAGCTACAACAAAACTGTCAAGGCCAGGGTATTCAGGGTAGGAGATCTCGTTCTCAGGAAAGTTTTCCAAAATACAAAAGAAAAGAATGCTGGCAAGTTGGCCCCAACCTGGGAAGGCCCTTATCTGATTGATTCGATTGTTGGCCAGGGAGCTTATAGACTACAAACCCTGGACGGCGAAATGATCCCGAGAGCCTGGAATATTACACATTTAAAACTATTCCACATATAGAATATATCGCACAATCCAGGTATAACTTTTTACTTCAAATACTTCTTGCCTGGAACCTACATGTATGATACTTGCAATTACATGAATAAATGCCGTATATGATTTCTTCAATTTATATGTCCAAACACTTATTTATACTCTCATAATTACTTAGTGAAATCTTCAACACTTGTTTTACATATTGCATCTTATTTAAAAACAAATCTTAAAGATTGGGGGCCACCCCCACCAAATATCCAACTGATATCCAAAATTCAGTTGCAAAATAGGCCTTTAAATATCGAGCTCAACATAACATACAAACCTGGAAAATCTATTCCTGGACTGTATGACATAAGTGGGTCATAAGCCCTCCAGACAGGCAAGGGACATAAGCCCTCCGAGGCACAGCAACAACCCCACCCATAACACATTAAATCGGCTTGATCCAAATCGAAAAATCGCTTTGATCGATCGAATAATCGCTCGATCGATCGAATAATCGCGCGATCCAATCGAATAATCGGCATGATCCGATCAAAAAATTTTTGCTCGATCCATCGTATAATCGGCCGAGATCCAAGACACGTCTAACATCACAAAAACACTTTGTCAAAACACAAAAAGAAGCAAAACAAAGACCAAATATTTATTCACCCAAAATAATTGGCCCTACCTAATAACCATCCATTCCAGGGACATCCCCCCTGGATAAGCCAAAAAAAAAAAAGTTTTCTATTATACTCTAAAAATTCATTCCAGGGACATTCCCCCTGGATAGACCAAAATCCAAAAAAATAATAAACAAAACTAAGCTACTTTTGAACCAGTGACCGACTCACAACCATCCGCCATTTCCTGATCATCAGACTTTGCCTTGGAAGGAGGAGAATCCACTTCTTCTTCTTGACCCATACTGGCCAAATCAGGATATTGAGTGTCCAAAGCCATCTCATCTCGATCCGGATTCCAATTAGCCCGGTCAGATTCTGGATCCCTCATAGCATCAACCCGGCCTTTCCCGAAGAAGTACTGAGCAGCATCAGCCAACCGTGCTTCCACCAACTCCTTTTCAGCTGCAAGCTCCTCGTTCTTTCTTAACTGATCCTGCATTGCCTGCTTCTCAGCCTCCAACTCCAGCCTGACAGCCTTCTCAGCATTTTTCGCAGCCACCTCACAAACTATAGCAGCCCTGACCGACTCCTTGGCTGTCCCCAACTGAGATTGGAGTACCACTTCATTACCCCTGGATGTGTGCAGATCACGGTTCAGCCTATCCAGCTTCTCCTCCAAATTAGCAACCTTGGCTTGTGCATCCCTAAGCTGACAAGCAGTAGCCAACCCGGCATCCAACCCCTGCATACATACGAAATCAATCAGCCAAACACAAGATTAAACGAAAACCACATAAACAATCAAAAAATATCCCTTTACAACTTACCTCCCTGGCCTGGGAAGCAAGAAGAGTCAGAATAGAAACCACCCTGGTAGACGACTCAAGGGTACTAACAGACAATAGCTGGTCGCTCATCTTTGCAGAAAACTCATCTATCCGAGCCCGGGCATCATCCATGTCATCAACCCTAGCAGGCACCTGCCTTATACTCCTGAGAGGCTGAGCTTGAATAGGCTCTTTGTTCCCCTCTTCCTCTTCCAGGATCACATCTTCCCTCCTCCTTTTTTGAGCCTGGACGACCCTAGGCGACACTATCCTGGGCGGATCTTGAGGAGGCTGAACATCAGAAATCAGGATATCCAAAGTCTTGTCACTCCCACTAGTTTCCTGGCTCTTGGACTGTTCAGCAATCCTAGCCACCCCAGCCTTCAAATCCTTGGCAGAAAAGCTAGCCAGCCTAGCAGAAGACCTAAACACTGGATACATAAAAAAATATATATACGTAAATATTAAACCAAAAAGTGACAGAAAGACAACAGCCAACATAAAAGCAAGTAGAAGGCGTACAGGAAAGAGCAGTAGAGCTAGGCTTGCCTTTGGGTACTTTAACCCCAGTCAGCCTGGTCTTCATATACCGGGGCAACAATTCCCTGCCCAAGCAAGCTGGCCAAGTCCTCTCTTCCTCAGGAATGGCAAGGAAAGCATCTATCCTTGCAACAGCCTCTTCATCTAGAGGATCGTGATTCCAATCAGGAGCTACAAACATTACAGAAACAAAGTATACAGGTAAGATTTATGTACCTCACTCCCATTCAATATAAATACAAAATAAAAGTACAGGAAACCTACCACTCTCCAAAGGAGGATATCTCAGGTAATCAAAGCCTGATCCCAGAGTCTCAGTCCGGATAAACAGGAAAGTTTTTGCCCAACTCTTGTCATCTCCAGAATCCAGGTTAGTAATTAATGGAGTCATCTTTGACTTAATTCTCAGATTAAAACGACCAACAGAAGGATTTTTAAAATGATACAATGCCTTAATATCATTAAGAGTAATCACAAGATTGTGTTTAGCACATAAATTTTCTATGGAATGAACAAGTTTCCAAACCATCGGCATAATTTGAAAAGGTGACACTTCCATAGCACGGATGGTGTCAATCATTAAGGGAGTAAAAGGTAACTTACACCGCTTTGAATGCCCATTCAAAAATACGAACCAACCAGGTGATACCCGTTAGCCCTAATCGGACAAGACTCGAGAATCCATACCTCAGTCGATTCAGGGATTATTTTCTTCTCCCTTAATATCTTGTCGTAATTTGTTTTCAACAAGTTTTCTTCAGGAAAGTAAGGATCCAAAGATTGAAGGGCAGTGAATACAGAATCCTGATACTTGAAAGCCACAGCCCGAGCAGGAGGATCAATTACCCTTACCTCCTCCTCTTGAATATCTGTGGGTTCAGGCTCAATAGCAGCAGCTCTCTCTGCGGGAAGCGGGCGTCTTTTGGCTCCCATATTTTCAAAGTTGTTTGATTTATTGAAATTGTCGAGAATATGCAAAGTAATGAGAATAAGATTACTAAGAAGAAGGGAAGAAATTCAAAGAATTTTAGAAGAGTTTCGAAGAATATTCAAAAAAGAAAGTGGAGGAAAATTGATCTTGCCCTAAATACCGTATTTATAGAGAAGTAAATAACGGCATGAAAAACCTAGGAATTGTAAAACTGTCAGCATGATGTCATGTAGCCGTTGCAGTCTTCAACGGTAAATAGGAGTCTAAGAGTCACTAGATGAATGTGATTCTCTTTAATTAGTTAACCCGGTAAATTTGACATCTCACCCCTGGCCGGATCCAGCACGGGTAAAATGTCAAGGGGCAATTGTTAGGCCCAGTTTAGCCTGGTCTGACCATAACCTGGCTTGACTCAACAAAGCTGATTGTTCAAGACAAGAACCGGACAAATCTGACCATTATTCAGCTGTTGAAGAGTATTGTGGCAAGAAGACTGCTAATTCCTGGAAAAGAAGCCTGATAGTCAGTATATCCTAGCTTGGCGGAGTACTAAAAACAGCCTGGATTAAGCAGATAGACAAGAAATGCGATTATATAAGCCAGATAACCACACCCTATTCTCAAGGAAGACCAAGTCCAAACCTAAAACTATCTAATCCATGAATCTGGACGGAAAGAAGAGAAAAAGCTAAGGATTGGTTGAGTTGAGAACGGGTCAAGCGAATTAATAGGAAGATTGCCCTATTAAACCGGCAACAACTCCTACCTTTGGGGAGAACGTTATAAACGTTGCTCAATATAGACGTTAGAGGGAAGAAGAATATAAATAGGAGATTTCCAACAATTGTAAATTCATTCACGATTGCTTAATTTTATCTATACTTTATCTTATTTACTCTAGAGCATTTGGATATTCTTTCAACATTGTGCCCGGTATATCAAAACAATAAAAACGTTATTCTTTATACTCATTTCTTTCTTTGTCATTTATTCATACCATTCTAATCTTATAGAACTAGATACCCTGATCACTATATAACTAAGCCGGATCCTTCCAGGAAAATCCTGCTAAAACATAATTGTTTTCTAGTTGTTTGATATTTTGCATGTCTAGAAGGTTACAAAGAGATTTGTTACCTTTTGACCGTGAAATCGAAAGAACCTTGACGAATAATAGGAGACTTGTTAGGAGGAATTTGGGAGGTGTTGGTGAAGTTGTTCAACCCACTAGTGAGTTTGTCAATCCTTTCGCAATAGAAGGAGAAGAGAACCCATTTAACAACAATATCCCACAAAATCCACCTACAATGCCTAAATTCTCGTCACACTCTATACCCACCGAGGAGGATTTGCCAAATGGTACTCCTACCCCACAACATCTCACCGGAAACTTTATTGCCAAGTCCGCCTTCATCCAACTAGTTGAGAGGAGCCAATTCGGGGGAATGCCTAGTGAGGACCCTCATTCTCATATGGAAACATTTTGTGATTATTGTGAAGCTATCTCTCAATCGGGCGTGACTCAAGACCAAATAAGATGGGTCTTATTTCCTTTTTCGTTAATCGGCACCGCAAAGCAATGGTTGAAGGGCCTTGATAAGGCCACTCTTGGAATAGATTCTTGGAAGAAGTTAGCTCTAGCTTTCTACAAAAAATTCTACCCACCGGAGAAGACCAATATGCTAAGAGCTCAAATTACGGGTTTTAAGCAAAGGGATGAAGAGTCTTTGTATGAAGCTTGGGAGCGGTTCAAAGGTATTTGTCGCTCATGTCCTCACCATGGACTTAGCGAATGGTTTTTAGTGCAACAATTTTGGAATGGTTTATATGAAGATTCAAGGAACATTCTCAATATGGGATCAAATGGAATGTTCACCGAAGTTGATGACAATCAAACATGGAACAAGATTGAGGAAATGGCGGTCCATAATTCGCAATATAGTAGGCCTCGCAAGGCTACTAGAGGAGGAAAGTATGAAGTGGACACCGTTACTCAATTGGGTGCTCAACTTAGTGCTCACATTGACACAATCAACTTGAAGTTTGAACAAGCTATGGCTAGGCTTGAGGAAAACTCAAAATCATCAAAGCATCATGTCAATGCCATGACGGCATCCTCATCAATCCCAAGCGGGATATGTGAGAATTGTGGAACCTTGGGTCATGACTCAAGTGAATGTAGGGGAACAACCGAACAAGTTAATGCTTTCCAAGCTTACAAAAGTGGCACCCCTTATTCAAATTTTTACAATGAAAATACCAAGTTCCATCCAAATCTCTCATACAAGAGCCAAAATGTCCAAAATCCTCAACCAACATACACTCCACCACCCATGAGAAATCAAAATCAAAGACCCTTTTTCAATCAAAACCAAAGTTACCAAAATCAAAATCCATACAATCACCACAATGACCAAAGTTTTGATGTCCAAAAAGCGGTCCTTCAAATGCAAAAAAATCAACAAGAGTTTTTCACCCAAATGCAAAAGGATAGCCAAGCAAAGGATACCACCATCAACAACATTCTAGCTCACACCAAGATGTTGGAAACACAATTGACCCAACTAGCATCCTCAAACTCACAAAGGCAAAAGGGGCAATTACCGCCTCAAGGTAATCCCCCTAGACATGAAACGGTTAGTGCCATTCACTTGAGAAGTGGTACAACATATGAAGCACCGAAGGAGCAAAGTGAGAATGAAGTTGTGGTGCAAGGTCCCAAAGAAGGGGAATCATCGAAAGAAGAAAGTTCAAAGAAAAATGAAGACAAAGCCAAAGAGAAGGAGCCCATTGTGGTTAGACTTCCTTTTCCAAGTCGTCAAGCCAAGCCCAAATTTGATGATCAACTTGGAAAATTCATGGAAATTGTGAAGAATTTAGAAGTCTCAATTCCTTTCACCGAATTAATCAATCACGTTCCGGCCTATGCAAAGTACATGAAAGATATCCTCACAAAGAAGAAGTCAATCCGGAAACTAGAGACTATCGCCTTCACTAAGGTGAGTAGTGCAATACTTCAAGGGAGTTCACCTCCAAAGTTAAAGGATCCGGGAAGCTTCTCAATACCGTGTACCATTGGCGACACAACGATCAACAAAGCCTTGTGTGATCTAGGGGCTAGTGTGAGTGTCATGCCGTACTCGGTAAGTAAAAGGTTGGGAATGGGAGAGCTTAAATGTACCAATATCACTCTTCAAATGGCCGATAGATCGACGAAGACACCATTAGGGATATGGGAAGATGTCCCGGTGCGAATTGGGAAGTTTTTCATCCCGGTGGACTTTGTCATCGTTGATATGGAGGAAGATTCCAACATTCCAATCATCTTAGGAAGACCTTTCCTACACACCGCGGGTGCGGTGATTGATGTGAAACATGGAGAGCTCACTCTAGAAGTGGGAGATGAAAGCATAACTTTTAATCTTGACAAGACCATGAGAGCTCCTCGTTTGCATGAGCCATGTTTCATGATTGATCATTATAGCCGAAAAGATGAAAGGAAGAAATCGGAACTCCAATGGAGGAAGAAAATTGAAGATGCTCCATTCAAAGAGCAAGTGAATTGTGGCAAGGAGAGCTTGCAAAGCTCATCAAAATCAACCAAGGAGGAAGATGATGGCCTCATTGGCCAAAAGAAGAAATTGGGAGAGTTGTCTCCATCCAAGCAAGAGATTTTCAATGATCAACTCAATGAAGTTTGTGGTCTTTGGGACGACGAATTTGAAGGGATCTTTAATCCCTACATTGGGCATGCCATCGATCATGATCAACAACAAGGGCCACGGTCTATTGAGGACCTCTACCACAACAATGAACAAGCTTTTAATTATTTCTTCGAGGTGTTGAGCAACATCAACAACACCTTGAACATGCCCCCTTGACATCTCATCAAGAATGAGAGTTTGGTGGAGTCCTCCCTAAACCACCACTTGTAAATATTTCTAACTCCCTAACTTACTTTTTAATTTTTGTATTGCATTTTCGTCATTTTTGGATTTTATTTACTTTGATCAAAATAATTGTCATAAAAAGAGAGAAGTGAGGGAGGGACTAATGATGTGTAGTGCTTTACCTTAGTGTGGGGATGGCAATTGCCTAGGCTATTCATGCCTTAGTAGTGCCCCCACAATGAAGAACACAAGATTTGAAAGAAAGAAAGAAAGAATGATAAGGGAAATCCGGGAGCAAAGGAAAAGAATCCGAGCGGATTCCTCATAATCCGCCCGTCTCAAGAAATCCGAGCGTCTGCCGAGAAGACGCCCGTCTTGGGCTGTGCTGAAAACTGCAATTTCTTGTCAGTTGAAGAATCCGAGCGGATTTCTTGAAAGACGCCCGTCTCACAGAATCCGTCCGTCTTATGGACAATCCGCCCGTCTTGCAGCTGAAGAAAAACAAAGAAAAATCTCTGGACAAGAATCCGTCCGTCCTGATAAGAATCCGCCCGTCTCATGTCAAGGAATCCGAGCGGATCCCCCGAATCCGCCCGTCTTTAGGCGGGATTTTGAAAATTTGAAGCTGAAGAATCCGAGCGGATTGCGCCTAATCCGCACGGATTGCGCCTGCGTCCTAATGTTGCCGAATTCTTTAAATACCCACCCCCACCTTCATTCATTCATTCATTCACTCATAAACACTACCCATAACATCAAAACCCTCATCCTATCCATCTCAAAAACAAAAACCCTCATCAAAACTCACCAAAATCAAATCAAACCATCCTTCAAACAACAAATTAATCACTCCATCTTCATCAAAAATCAAAACCAAGCACAAAATCTTCACCTTTGAATTGATTTTTGTTCTTATAAAGGCAAGGCCTTTCACCTTCAAAATCGATTTGGGCATTCTACAATTTGAAGATTTTTGACTCTTTACTTGGTTAGCTCATAAAATGGCAAGAACAAAGGGAGCAACAAAAGCAAAAGCAAAGGCACCAAAGACTACATCTCTCTCTCAAAGGCAAAAAGCTCTACAAATGAAGAAAGCTATGGCAATGGTGGTAGCAACACCAAGCTTGGAAGTGCAACCACCTCAACAAATTTCTATGGAAGCATCACCTTCTACTCCAAAGAATTAACCAACTCTTGCATTATCCGGAGGTAACTTTCATTTCCGATGCCCATAGGGATACATTTGTTAAGTTTGCTATGAAACAAATCCAATCCACCAAATTCATATGTCAAGATGCTTTAGAGAAATTAGGTGTTCTTGAGCAAACAAGAGTCTTTTTCAATGCCATGGGTTTGAAGAAATTGTTTGAAATGAAGGAAGTAACATACCCGTCCCTTGTTTTGGAATTCTTAAGTTCTTTAAAAGTGACAAAAGTTGAGAATAGGGAAAATATTGAGTTTCGTCTAGCTAACACTAGTAGACGCATTACCTTTCCGGAATTGGGTAAAATTTTGGGTCTTAGCGATGAACATAAATTTTATAAGCAATATGGGAAGTATGATCCCGAGCCTCTTTGGGAGGCAATCTCCGGGAAGAAATTTGAAGATTTTAAAGCTTGTCGTGCTCTTTTGGTCCATCATCCGGGCATAAGAATATGGCACAAAGTTGTGGGAAATACCATAATTGCTAGAAAAGACACCAATCATTTTACGGGACTCGATTTTATTCTCCTTGAATCAACTTTGAATGTTGGAAGAATTCATACCAAGACTTACAATTCTTTGAGGCTATTGGTTGATAGATGGCTCCATGTAGATAGTGGGAAGAAGGGTCAAACCGTAATTGTTAATGGCGGCCTTGTCACGGTCCTAGCCAAGCACTTTGATCCTAATTTCAATAAGGATAGCAAGTACAAGGCTAAGGATGGTGGCCATCTTATTGATATGTCTACCTTGATTAACAAGTTTAAGTGGGTTGCTCACAATCCCCTTGATACCAAGTTTGGGTGGCTTACTAGTGAGGCTCGATCATTCACTTTACCCGCAAAGATTTGCCTTCTTAGTGTCCACCGGACCAACTATTTACTTCCCTTATCCAAGGACGCCGAGTACATCATTCAACAACAAAAGGGTGATCATGAAACTCCCTCCTCTTCCATTGTTATACCACCTTACCCCTATGAATATGAAGAGTTCAAACCTCAAGGAATTGAAATTGGAAAAGATTATGTAACTCTTCTAATGCAAGCCATGCACAAGCAAGCTTATGAAGATCGGAAGAATGCTTATTTGGCTCAATATCCTCCCCTCTTACATCTAGCTAGGCAAGGACTCCTTGATCCATCTTGTCCTTTGCCTAGTTGGGCGGATAAAGAAGCCTTATTTCCGAGTGCATCTAGGGACGTGGTGGAAGACAATGAGGTTGTTGGAAATGGTGAAGAATTTGATGATAGCATTGAGGAAGAAGCGAGTGGAGATGAAGAAGGAGATGGTGAAGATGATGATGAAGAAAGCAATGAAGAAAGTGCCAAGGAAAGTGGCAATGTGACCACTTCTCATGAGGGAAGTGGTGATGATGATAGCATGATGGAAGACTAGCCTTGGAGACTCCTACTCTCCCATGGTTTGTCTATATCTCTTTGTATTTTATTTCATTTTGATCATTGTTGGTTTAGTCCTAGCAACATCAAAGGACTCACACCTCGGTTCCATTGAGGTGTTCTTTATTGTTCCCACTTTTGTAAAATCCAAAATGACAATCTAGTCTCATGCATAGCATAGTGTGTGCATGAACTATACCCATGCTTTGACATTAGCAATAGTGTCTTATTTGGTTTGGGGAAGTTAATGCATACACAACGGGAGGTAATCTAAATTATCCTCTCCGTCATAACAAAAACCATGCATCATGTAGTATAGCTTAGTGTAGAATTGCATTTAGTATAGAAAATCATGCATCATTTTGCATAATTTCCATCATTTTGGCCATTGAGGACAATGCCCATATTAGTGTGGGGATGGGAATTCTAACACTTAACTTTTATTCAAAAACCATAAAAATTGAAAAATTTCAAAAATCATAAAAATTTGAAAAATTGAAAAACCAAAAACAAGTTCATTTCCTTTGTATATATTGTCTTGTATATATTGTGTTTGTTTCATCCTTGTTCACTTTGATTGACTACGCCACATCCGAGACATGAGGATATTGAAGACCGCATGGTATGATCTTTTCAATCTCCTTTTTCCTCTTTATGTTAATGACTATGTGGCTTTATTTTGATTGATGCGGTATAACAATGTGAACTTAGGATTGCATTTAGTTTATATGTCATATTAGTTGGTAGAATCATTTGCATTAGGATGTATAAATGTTAGTTGCATCATGGCATGTAGTTGCATGTTAGAAAAATTTTGTGAAACCGTCTATTTGGGAAGCTTGACAAGTGTATATAGGCCCTAGTAGATGCTTTTTCTTCTTAAGACTTTGCTTGTTAGAATGCTTGTAAAACACCCTAGGATGTGTCATGCTAGTATCCTTTGACCCATGGATTAAGGCCGAGTCAAGAGTACCTTGTGGTGTGATAACTCCTTGGCTACCGTTTATTCCAAGGTGACCCTTGAAACCATGCATACTTCTATCATTCATCCATGTTCTACCACACATTTTTGTCAATCAAAGGGAATGGGCACAAAAAGAAATCAATTTGAGTTCAATGAAAAGAAAAGAAAAGAAAGTTTGCAAAAATGCATCAAAAGAAAAGAGGAGCAAAAATAGACTCCTAAGCTTCAAATACAAGGCACCCTCGTTACTAATTGGGGTGACTTTGAAAATGTTCAAAAAGAAATGCAAAAAAGTTGTCAAGTATTGAAATGCCAAACATCAAAGAAATGGCAAAGAAAGTGTTCTCAAATGTTATATACCACAAGAAATTGGGGGGAAAAACAACAATGAAAGCAAACTCCCAAATGAAACTCAATTACTATCAATCCCTTTTCCATCGTATCCATTTTTGTGCATGGTAGAGAGGGGACGACCCTTCTTCTTGTCTAGGCAAGAGGGGGAATTCCGCGATCCTCCAGTGTTTCTAACACCATAGGGAGTCTACTCTTGACAAAAGCATTTAACGATTGAGGACAAAGGTACCCTAGCTTGACACCTTTTGGAGGTGATTTATTGGTATCCTTCTAGGCCTAGTAGTTTGAACAAATTGCATCTTTGAAGGATTGTGTACCCTTGAATTGCTTCCCTTGTAGATAATTTCCGCCACTTAGATGAGGAAAGTGGCTCTTCTTTTTGTAGATGCATCCATTATGTATTTTTGTGTGCTTAATGTTTGGATGTGTCGCCATTTTGGCAAGACCCACGTTGCCTTGCAAGAAGGCATCCTACCTCATGGTTGTCTTGTTGTGAGTTGAAGGGGCGGAGTGAGACCCGCTAATTGTCTCATATCGGCTATTATTATTAGGTTAGGTTAGTATTGGTCCTAGTCTTTGTCACCTCTTTACTCGGGACGAGCAAAGGTTCGGTTTGGGGATATTTGATGTGACCATAATTAGCGCATATTTAGCCCCCGAATTACCATTGTTTCCATGCTTTTTAGTGCCTATTTGGGTCATTTCTTATCTTTAGTTCTTTGTTTTGCATATTCTTTGAGATTTTGATCCCTTGGTAGGAAAGGAGTAAGAATCTTGCATTTTCATGGCAAAACGAGGCTAAATTGATCGTATTCAATGACCAAGCATCAAGGAGAGACAAGACTAGAAGGCCTTTGTACATAGCATAATAGAAGAGCATTGTTGAGAAAAGGATCCTTGAGTCCCCAAGGAAATCCCCAAGGAATTCGTGAAGAAAAGGGAAGAAAAAGAAGAAGGAAAGCTGCTGAACTACAATCCGAGCGGATTGTAGAGAATCCGTCCGTCCTTGCCAGTCCGAGCGTCCTCACCAGGAATCCGCTCGGATTACCCATGCCCAGTCCGAGCGTCTTGTTCCCTGATCCGCTCGGATCGTCCACCCCAGATCCGGCCGTCCCGACTCCCAGCCGCACGGATCACAGCACAGCATAGTTTCGTTCTTCTAGCTACGAAATGGAGAAGCCCTTCTCTCGGATAAT
The DNA here is from genome assembly GCF_048544455.1 of Silene latifolia. Lineage (NCBI taxonomy): Eukaryota > Viridiplantae > Streptophyta > Magnoliopsida > Caryophyllales > Caryophyllaceae > Silene > Silene latifolia. The sequence goes on from NC_133536.1 coordinate 190,202,470, forward strand.
CCCGGAGGCTCCTTGCTCAACTTAAAAAGTGTAATTACTAGTTTAGCCCTTAGTTAACCCTAATGCATCCTCCCTAATTTTCACTATAAATACCCCATTAGTCTAATTAGAGGAGCATGTTCTTCTTATCAATATTTAGAGTAGTTAATATCAATCAAATCTCTCTTCAATATTGTAATCAAATATTAATCTAGTTTTAATCCAAGTTTTAGTTCTTGAATCTCTCTCTTGTTCTTCATTTATTTTGGGTAATTAGAAGATTATTGGGTTTATTGGGAGATTGACAACCTTCCATCAATCATCAAGTTCTTCTATTATTCTTTGCATCTTTATTATTGGAATCATTAGTAGGTATAATCTCTTAATCCCTTTTTAATTATTGCTAATTACTTTCATTTATTCATCATGTTTCATTATGTTAGTATGATTGACAATCTTTCTAGCATGATCAATATGATAATGAGTGAGTAGTCTCTTAGCTAGGGTTTAATGGGTGATTAGGGAAAACCAACATGGGGAATGATTCATGCTTAAATTAATATGCTTTCATATCTTATTTGCTTGCTTGTTTTGACCTTAATACATGCACATGTTATATTTGATGAAATGCTAAGCCTATGAATCCTTGCATTTACTATCATCTTCTATCCTTTCAACTTGACTTGTAAGACATAACCCAACTCGAGTCTTGTTAGACCATGCATGTGTTGAGTAGGGAAGATTAAGTCGACTTGTAGGTGTTGTACAATCCAAGAGATTCGGCTCCGGGACCCAAACTTTCCTAGGATTGTAAGATATAACCCAACTCGATCCATCACAACAATAATTGCTTGCTTATAATTTGAGAACATGTTTGTATGATCATATCCCATGAATCCCCTATGAACCCATGACACCCTAGTGCTTTTAATCAATTGTTTACACCCCTTATTTCATTTATCTTGCTAGTTTATTTTCATTGTTATTTTAGTGATCTTTTACATCAACCCAATTTGTGACACCCCTAGACATCGCTAGTTACAATAGAATCTTCATTTCAATACCCGTCCCTTGGGATCCGACCTTTACTTGCCTCTTTACTAATTGTAGAGTTGTTTGTGAAGTATAAATTGTGTTTTGTATCGACCATTGACCAACGACCACATATGTTTAATTGTGAACACCAAATGGCTCCGATCAGTTTACAGGGAGACCGCGAGCTGGAGCGGGAGTTGACCCAGTCTCGGGAGGAGACAGCTCGCTTGTTGAGGGAGCTCGAGTTTCGAGATGCCGAGATCGCCGCTCTTACGGCGAGGGTTGCAGAGCTGGAGGGTGACCAGCAGTAGTTTTAGCTTTTGTTTGTTTTTGTTCTTGCGCATTTGTACATTTGGACCATCATTTTGAACATATTTGGGCTTTGTTTGGGGCGAGAGCCCCCAGTTTGTTGCACATTTCCCTTTTTTGGTGTATATAAGACGGCCTGAGTGCCTTTGCCGCTTGGTTGTGTTGCTTGTACCTGCAGGTTAGCTTTGAACAGGTTTGGTAGATGATGGTTTACGCCGTCATGCCGCCGAAATTTACATAGAAATCACGCAAAACATACATTTGTACATATGGCCTTAATTAGCGCAAAATGAGAGACTCAAAAGAATGTAAAAAAATACAAAAATTTGGTCGAAAATGACCGGACGGTAGGGAGGGTTACCCCCTAAAAAAAAGAAAAAACAGAAATCTATGAGTTAGAAATGAAATGAAAATGAAATAGGTGTATACATTTTGAAATGAAAATTATTTCCTAAAAAAAGAAAAAAGATGAAAATGATTTCTTAAAATGAAAATGTGCAAGTGTGGTAAAATGGCGAAAATGTTGATGTCGCCTCGAAATGCGTGCCCAAGAAATTAGGAAACCCGAAACATGGTAATCTTCACGTATTTACCAAAATAAAAACCCGTAGGAATAGGAAATCATTCGTCACGGAATTAGGAAAGATCCAACGCGGAAAATCACAGAAGTGAAGCTGAGGAAGAGGCGCAGCATGAGCTGCGTCCCTTTGAAGAGGCGCAGCAGTCTGCGCCTTTGTTCCCAAGCGTTACGTTACGACGGATTTTTGGAAACAACAATTAGTATAAATAGAAACGTCGATGGAGCTTTTATTCACACAAATCTTCCGTCTCTTCTTCGTCGAATTACATAAAATTCTTAAAAAAAAAATTATCATGAATACTTTGGAGATCCGCTTGAAGGAATGGACCAACGAATTTTTGAATATGGAAAAACATGATATGGGTGCTTATAATTTTGGATCATTGTTGAGTTTGAAACTCATCAAGGTTGTTAAACCGTTCTTGGATGCTTGTCTTGACTATTGGGACCCGAATTACCATGTTTTCGCATTTCCTGGAGGTGATATTTGCCCATTTCCTGAAGAAATAGCTGCTATTGGTGGGTGGGATCCCGAATACTTGCCTGCCATTCTGTCTGCTTCGCAAGGATATAAGAGTAAATTCAGAGACTTGCTTGGATTGACTAGACTCGAGGTGGACCGTCTAGTTACCTCGAAAGGCGTGAGAATGTTGGACTTCATTGATCGATTTATCAACAGGGCCGACCCTACCGTTTCTCATGTTGCTAGGCGGAGGGCATTTGGCTTTTGCTTGCTACATGTGTATATCTTCCAAGGGCATGTTGACGAAGACTTGAGAGGAGATCCCCGTCTTCTTGGCCTTATTGAGCAAATGGAGCTGCGCAGGAGCCCAGCTTGTTTATGCTTAGGAGAGATCCTGTTGGGTTTGGATAACAGGAAAGCCAATCGTGACCTACCGTACTTGGGAAGTCTCGTCATTTTAGAGGTAAAAGAACACTTATTCTTCTTTTTCTCTTTTTTCGTTTTTTCGTTTTTTTCTTTTTTTTTTTCGTTTGTTTTTTTCTTTTTTCTTTTTTTTCTTCTTCTTCTTTTTTCTTTTTTTTTGATGTCTAATACCCGCTCTTGGTAGGTTTGGCTTATGGAACGACTCCGATTGATCGAGCCCCCAGTTCATGTGCTTTCTTATCATGCTCGCTCGATCGCGATGAGGACGAGGTTATACATGGTGGACTTCACTCGGGTTTGTGATTATTGGAAGAACAAATTGAAGAGCGACGATGGTCCCTTGATTAGGTGGGCCGTACCGTGGTGGCACCTCAAATCCGTCACTGGAGTGTCTTCTTTGGATCCCACTAGGTCCGTGCGCATTCCTGAATTGGAGTTTATGGTGTGCATCTTCCCAGAAAGGCTGATGAGACAAGTTGGGCTGAAGCAGACTATCCCGAAGCTTGATACTGTCCCGCAGACTGCTGTGGCGCTTACTACAGAGAGCCGAAGGGAGTGGGCCATTAAATGGGCCCAAAGAAACATGTGGTTCTTGAATTTCTCCGCCAATGCCTTGTGGGTGTCAGATTCCTATCTGCGATGGAGAAACGCTACTACTCCGGAAGAGCGCGAGAAACTGAGGAAGCATGAGCCCGTTGACTACAAGGTGCGTGAGGTAGAGAAAGAGAAGGAGAAGCATCTGACAGAGGGAGAAGAAGAAGCCGGGTTTCAAGTGGTTCATCCTTCGAAGAAACCAAAGACTACTCCTGTCATAGAGATGGTGATGGGCAAGAATGGAAAGTCTAGGCCTCGAGAAAGACCGTTGGTGATTAGGTCTAAAGTGGTGCAAGAGCGCCCGGCTCGAGGTCGTGACAAGAAATATGACAAGAATGACAAGGGCAAGGGGAAGATGGAGGAATAGCCCGAGTATTTTTATTATTTGCTTATTATTATTATTATTATTATTATTATTTATTGTTGTAATAAAAAGGTGGGGTTTTTAGAATCCTAGCCTATTCTATTTTTTATTATGTAGCGTACTATTATTATAAGAATGAATGAAATAAAAAAGGTTAAATGGTTATGAAACCGTCGTGATTTTCTATTTATTATTCTTATCGAATTTTAAATGCAATGCAAATGTCCTTCTATTTACATTTTAAATATGATGGGTTGAATCCCGTGAAGGATTGCCTACGTATTCACTCAAAAAGCGAAATCAAACCCTTGCGCGTAGTTCGAGTAAATGTAAAAGAATAATTGTTCTAAGCAAGAGCTTGTAATGAACTTTAGAAAAGAAGCATGAGCTTTTGCTTGTTCTGAAGGTGCAGATCAGTTTATTTGATGATATGAGGATGACAAATATGTCAGGATGCAGGAGCATAATGACATTAGCTTATTTCAGCTTGGCCAGGGGCCGTTTATTTAGTGCCACAAGAGCGACACGTGGGGTTACGCGAGGCGCGTTTTTTGTTCCTATTCTAGGCATAGTACCGTTTTAGTTGGTCAAGGTTTGTTGGGTTGGAAAACTCATTCCCGTCTAGGTCTGTGATTCTAACCGCACCCCCTGGAAGTATGGATTTGACTAGAAATGGTCCGGCCCAATTAGGTTTGAATTTTCCCCGTGGGTCGACAGGTAAAAGAGCTCTAACCGATTTGAGCACTAAGTCTCCTTCTTTGATGTTTCTTGGCCTAACTCTTTTGTTGAAAGCCCGTTTGATACGTGGTTGATATGTTTGGACATTATGCAAGGCGCGTAGCCTACGTTCATCCAGGAGGATGAGTTCTTCATATCTATCCCTCTTCCAATCGGCTTCCGGGATTTGACTTTCGAGTAAAATACGCAAGGATGGTATTTCTAGCTCAACTGGTTGTACGGCTTCCATGCCGTATGTCAGATAGAAAGGAGTAGCCCCAGTGGGCGTCCTAACAGATGTACGATATCCCCACAAAGCAAAGGGTATCTTGCTTGGCCAGTCTCTATAGTTGTCGATCATTTTCTTGAGAATCGTGACAACATTCTTGTTTGCCGCCTCTACCGCGCCATTAGTCTGTGGTCTATAGGGCGAAGAGTGGTGATGCCTAATCTTGTATTTGGCTAGCAATTGCTCAGTTTCAGCTTGAAAATGTGATCCATTATCACTAATGATCTCATGTGGGCAACCGTATCGACAGATGATGTTGTTTTGTATGAACTTTGCCACATTTTTCGCTGTGAGACTAGTGTAGGAAGCCGCTTCTACCCATTTGGTGAAGTAGTCTATTGCCACTAGAATCAAACAGTGACCTCCTGTTCCGGCTGGAGTTATCTTCCCGATTATGTCAATTCCCCATGCAGAAAATGGCCAGGGAGACGTCATTGTATAGGGCAATGAAGGAGGGACATGTTGTACATTCCCGAAGATTTGGCAATTGTGGCAATGTCTTACGTATTTGATGCAATCGGATTCCATTGTGGTCCAATAATATCTCAAACGTGTGATTTTCTTTGCCATCATGGGCCCACTCATGTGAGGACCGCATTCTCCATCGTGGACTTCTTCCATCACCTTTCGTGCCTGTGAATGATCAAGGCAACGTAAGATTACACCAAGAGGTGTTCTTTTGTATAATTCTCCTTGCATGAGAATGTATTGGGAAGCGAGTAGGCGTATAGCGCATTGTCCCCTCTTGTCCATATCGGGTGGATAGGTACCATTAAGCTTAAAATTCAGGATTGCTTGGAACCAGGGTTCCTGCGCTATTTCCTCTTCATCGGTGATTTGGTGGACATAGGCCGGCTCTGACCGTTGTTCGATGCACAAAGGCATTTCCACCATGTGATCTCGTATATTAATCAAAGATGCGAGTTTCGCAAGAGCGTCTGCAAATTGATTTTCTTCCCGCGGTAGGTGTAGGTATGTCACGTGATCAAAGAATTGGGCAACTTGGTCTATTCTAGCTTGATAAGGTGCGAGGCTTTCGCTTTGAATTTTCCAAGACCCTGTAACTTGATTGATGATTAGTGATGAATCCCCATGTACGCGGAGGTTCTTAATGCCTAAGCTCACTGCCGCTTGTAGTCCAATGAGACAAGCTTCGTATTCTGCAGTGTTGTTTGTCACCTCGAAGTCGAGTTTGACAGAGATTGGTGTATGCTCGCCTTCAGGAGAAATGAGCAACACTCCTATTCCAAATCCTCTTAAGTTTTATGCTCCATCAAAGTAAAGGTCCCAGGAATCTACATCAGTTTGGAGTATATTTTCATCTGGAAATGACCAAGTGTCAATCGTTTGTGCGTCATTGATGGGATTTTCTGCGAAGAACTCGGCGACGGCGCGCCCTTTTATAACTTTTAGTGGCACGTATTTGAGGTCGAATTCTGAGAGCATCAGGGCTCATCTTGCTAAGCGTCCGTTGAGGACGGGTTTATCGAAGAGGTATTTGACTGGATCCATTTTGGAGTATATTTTAACAGAGTAGCTAAGCATGTAATGCCGTAGCTTCTTTGTTGCCCACACAAGAGCGAGGCATGTCTTTTCGAGTTGTGAATATTTACACTCGTACTCCAAGAACTTCTTACTAAGGTAGTAGATGGCTCTTTCTTCACTTCCTACAGTTTGAGCTAGCATGGCACCCATGGCGGTTTCGGTTACTGTGAGATATAAACCAAGAGGTTGATCTCGTTGACTTGGCATGAGCACGGGCGGTTTGGCCAATATCTCCTTGATTCGGTCGAACGCTTTTTGACAATCATCATCCCACATGGTGTGGTCCATCTTCTTGAGCTTTTTGAAGATAGGTTCGCAAATCATCGTAAGTTTCGATATGAATCGACTTATATACTGTACTTTTACCAGGAATCCCCTGACTTCTTTTTCTGTTTGAGGTTGTGGCATTTCGATCAGAGCTTTGATTTTAGAAGGATCTATTTCTATGCCTCTTTGACTAACGACGTATCCCAGGAGTTTGCCCGATGTTACCCCGAATGTGCATTTCTGAGGATTGAGTCTCATGTTGTACTTTCGTAGCCTTGCGAAGAACTTGCGAAGGTTCGCAATATGCCCCTCTCTTTCTTTGGATTTGACAATCATGTCGTCTACGTATACCTCAACTTCTTTGTGCATCATGTCATGTAAAAGTGTAGTTGCGGTGCGTTGATATGTAGCTCCGGCGTTGATCAATCCAAACGGCATGACCGTATAGCAATAGGTTCCCCATTGGGTGACAAAGGCGGTCTTGTGCATATCTTCCATGGCCATCTTGATTTGATTATAACCCGCATACCCATCCATGAAGGATAGTAACACGTGGTCTGCAGTATTATCCACCAATATGTCGATATGAGGTAGAGGGAAGTCATCTTTTGGGCTTGCTTTGTTTAAGTCCCTAAAATCAACACAAACACGGATTCTCCCATCCTTTTTGGGTACGGGTACTATGTTAGCTACCCAGTCAGAATACTCGGAAACTTTGATGAACCCGGATTTGAATTGTTTGTCAACTTCTTCCTTAATCTTGAGAGCCCACTCTGTCGTCATTCGTCGAAGCTTCTGTTTCACAGGTTTGAAACCTGGCTTAATCGGAATCCTATGTTCGGCGATATCCCTGTCGATCCCTGGTATGTCTTTGTAGGACCAAGCGAAAACGTCTTTGAATTCATTTAGGAGGTCTATGAAATCGGCCCTTTCGGTAGAGCTCAAGGTAGTCCCTATCCTAAGTTCTTGAGGTTCTAGTTCGGTTCCTACGTTGATGGGTTCGGTGTCCTCTATTACTGGTCCCCCTTCCCCTTCTTGTAGTATTTATTTGGCTACGTAGGGAGGTATTTCGGTCAAGTCTGGGTCTTGGTCATCCTCAGTATCATCGTAAACAGAATTGCACTCAAAAGAACACAGAGAGTAGGCAGAACCTGATTTATTCATATTTAAAATTTGAGTAGAGTTGAAACAAAGAAGCCAACTGACCCATGGTCAGTGGCGGCAAAGGGACAGTGGTTGGGGCATTTCCCGAACTACTGTGACTACTTGAGGCTAAGCTAGGAGAAACAAAGGGAGTGGGGATGACGACAGGAGTAGACTCTCTAATGACTTCTCTAGACTCCGACTCTGACTCCGACTCCGACTCGAACTCATCGTCTTCTGGTTCTCCTTTGAACATCTCTCCTTCTCCAGTGGTGAGCTTGAAGAGTCTTCCTTGATTGTTGGTCCACTTGATTGATTTTCTCCATCCTTTTTGCTGTTTTGCGTTGGTTTCTGTGATTAACGCAGTGGGGTTGAAGTGATCGTCCTGAAGTATCATGGTAATGATCTCATCCTGCGCGGCCCTAACAAATCGATCTTCTCCAAACAATAGGCTAACAGCTTGTTCGTCTAAGCAAGGTGCTTGACGGGTTTTTACGGTAGGAACCGTTTCTGGAGGGATAAAGTAGCAATCGTGAAAGATCTCGATTCCAGCTAGCTTCTTCTCGAGATAATGTCAAGGCTCGGGAAATCCGTGAAAGAGTTCTAGACTTCCTTCTTGAACAAAGTACCCATTTAAAGTAGGGCGGTAGGGTCGCATTTGGACTCCCACGTATTTGCGGTTTTGAACTTGAGCAAGCATTTCGAGAACCTCTTCTTTTGTGGGTTTGTACCCTAGTCCAAGTGGTATCCTTTTTAAGTTGCCTTCCTTGTATGGTGCGAAGGTGTTTTTCCGAATAGGATTTAAAGGCATTCCAGGGAAGTATCCCTGGGATTTGAGTATGTGGTTGACCACCAAGTTGGAGTAGGGATTATAGTATAAGGGTGCTAGCTCACTTTCTATGACACTTACACTTTGGAAGCCCCCAAGTTCATATACGGGATCCGCAAGGACTTGGTTGTTTGACTGTTTCTCGATTATTGCCTTGATGGGTGACGAAGTGATCGTCACTACTTTGCCATTTAGTGGGATCTTGATCTTTTGATGAAGGGTGGATGTTACCGCTTTAGAAGCGTGAATCCAAGGCCTTCCCAGAAGTATGTTGAAGGAAGCTTCGATGTCCACTATTTGGAAGTTAACCTTTCGTTCAATTGGTCCCGTGGCTATGGTTAGGTTGACAAGTCCTACCACCTTTCGTCGTGTACCATCATATGCGCGCACACCTTGATTGGTAGGGGTCCAATCCGACTCTTTCATGCCTAGCTTGTATGCCGTTTTGAGAGGTATGACATTGACCGCAGAGCCATCATCTACCAAGGTCATTGGCACATTCTTATTTAGACAAATGACAGTGATGTAAAGAGCAAGGTTGTGACTAGCGCCAAAAGGTGGCAAATCTTTGTCTGAGAAAGTAATAGGATTACTTAGCCTCGGTGATTCTTGGAAGACCAAGTTGACTACATCTTCAGGAGTGGAGTTATGTGCTACATTTAGTTTGGCCAAGGCTTGCATAAAGCTTCGCGATGTGGGAATGAGCTTGCTACTAATTTCCAGACTGAAAGATCAACCTTTGTCTTCTGTAATTGCTTGAACAAATGATCGGTGGGGTCATCTTCGTTGTCATTTGGTGTGACAACGTTGGTGGGACCATTTTGAGTAGTGCTTTGATATGGACGACCCGAACGAGTTAGGTGGTCCACATCTTGATCTTCACCGTTTTGGACTATTTCTTTGACTAGGGAGTTTTCAGTGAGATACTCATCCTCATCATCGTCGGCCCAAACTCCATTGATTGCAATTAGTTCCCTCATCCTCATGATATCATCTTCTAGTCGTATGATTTGCTTAACTAGTTTATCAACCACGGTGATTATTTCTTGCATAGTAGCATTTCGAGAGAAGATTAGTGGCACATGTTCTTCGGTCGTCGCGTTGGGATTATGTAAAGTTGTCACCACATTTTCTAATTTCCAAACTTGTCTATCTACACTCCTTGCCCATATGATGAAGTCGGAAATGGTAGGGGAGATAGTAGAGTAGAACCCTTCATTCTCGATTGCGTGGATTTCATTTTCGATGGGAGAAATGAGGTGTGAGCAATCTAAGGCAGATTCGTCACTTGTGATCACCAGAACTCCAAGAGGATTCTGAGTGTTGTTGGGTTTACCTCCCGGTGGTATTGGCAATCGACCATCTTCAATCATGTCTTGAAGCACATTTTTCAACTTGTAGCATTTTTCTGTGTCGTGCCCCTTGCCCCTATGGTATTCACAGTACGAGTTCTCGTCCCAGAATTTGGACTTCCTTTCGGGTTCGGGAGTAGGTCCAATAGGTTGGAGTTTACCTTGCTTCATTAACCTTTTTAGAGCATTGGAGTAAGTGTCCCCAAGATTTGTGAATTTTCTTGGTGGGGTACTTTTCTTAGATGGCTCAAGAAGGTTAACTTCATCTGTCTTGCTAGTGGAGCCGTATAAACGACTTGTTGAACCTTGATATCCTCGACCTACCGTTTTGGACAAGAGTCCTTTACGGATGTCATCTTCAATCCTTGTCCCTAGTACAGTTAAGTCCTTGAAACTTTTGATGTTTTGATATCTCAAATGGTTGGCATAGATGGGCTTGAGATTATCCACGAACTTCTCCACAAGGGTAGCCTCATCTGGGCGCTCAACTAGTTGAGTTCTAGTCTTCCTCCACCTACTTAGGAAGTCGGTAAATCCTTCTTTGTCATTTTGGGTAAGAACCTCTAGAGTGCGCATGTTAACTTGGATCTCGGCATTATCAGCATATTGTTTAGAGAACTCGATTGTGGCATCTTCCCAAGTAGCGACCTTCTTATGATCTAAGGAGTAGAACCATTGCTTCGGGATAGTGTCAAGAGATGAAGGAAAGATCCTTAAGAACATCTCGGGTTTGATGCCTTTGATAGACATGTAATCCTTGAAGGCACGGATGTGGTTCAAAGGGTTTTCGTGTCTCTTGAATTTAGGGATATCTGTCATATTGAAGTTAGTTGGCAATTTGGAATTGACGGCCTCATACTTGCGATTGTTCTCCATGTAAATATCATTCCTCTTAAGGTACATCAATTGCTCCTCTAGATGTTGGAGTCTTTTCTCAGCTATAGTCATCCCCATGAGAGGATTTTCATCCCTAGATTCATCATCGGAGTTACGTAGTACTTCACTTTCATGAGGAGGCAACCTTCCCTCTACTGTATAGATACGGCCCTCGATGAGCTCAAGGCGGTCATAGGTTTGTTCTTGGGTGACTTGCATTTGGGCTAGCGCGGCTAGGATTCGATCATTACCATCTTGAAGTTGGTGGAGATTTGTTTTATCACTGGATCCAGGCATCTTGAAAACTGGATAAGATATCGGCGACGAATCAAAACACGGTTGACCATTCTAACACACTTGCTAAAAGAAGAAATGTTTTGACTCGTGAAGTGGGTGTGTGCCACTTGTGTTGAGTGAGCTTTGAAAAAAGACAAGGTTTTTGAAAATATGTGTCTTAGTCAACTATAGTGTAGTTGTAGGAGTGGACTCGAAGTGAGGTTTTGAAATGGGCTTGTGGCCCGAATTTTGACACGACAAACGGACAAAGTTTTGTCCGGATTTTGCGCTAATTAAAAGCCTATTTCGAAATTTTTGATTAAAAAAGGTTTTGATTTTTTTTGAAAAATCGTCATGGTTTCGTTTAGAAATGGTGATCACGTAAGGTATACACATTTACACAAGCATTATAACGGGATGCTGAGTGCATTTAAAAGGGTTTTGGTTTAAAGGGTGGGTTGCCATACCGAACCATCAAACCCGAAGTCTGTGGAGAGGCTCGTGCCAAACAAGAGTAAGGCCGATTCCTAGTCCATTTCCTCAAGTAGTGAAGGCCCTTGATACAAACAAGAGTAAGCATCATGGTATGGATGATGTCAATCGCTATTCATCCTTAGGCCCAAATAAGAATTAGGACCGTTTAGACGGGACGATTGGTCGAATGGGTTGGGTTGGGCCTAGGAAGGCCGAATAAACCATCTAGGAAGACCGAGTTATGAAAACCGACAATTGTCTTGTACAAATTATTCCCTAACCTTGTTCAAGTTTCACCCTAGCTACACGTAAGTGTATTATCCCCAGCGGAGTCGCCAAACTGTGGATAGCGGGCCGCCCACGGGGCGCTTGGGAGGAAAAGAGAAACAAGCGTTTGCATTTTTGTATGGAGTCGCCACCAATTTTTATGGGAAATTGGAACCGTTCGAATACCTCATGTCATGTCAAGACATAAAGTAGTGACATGAACACTAAGCAATCGTTACCCTTAGCATTCTATGTCTAGAATGACTCTCGTGGATGCCAATGAACACGGGTGCTCACGGAGATCTGGAGTAAGGGGTGAGGGTACGTATTAGGAAGCTCTTTTGATCGAACACCTAATCCCGCCCGCCTCGATAGCGGCCTCTACTAATGATTAGGGAGTTTATTCGTACTTGATATATCGTCGATTGTATGCATGCAATGCAACATCCAAGTTTTAATCCTAACATGTGAAGATTAGACTAAGTCGGTGAGCCAAGTAGTTTATCACGCAATTAGGTCGAAGTAGGATTTAATGCTCAATTACATGTGAAAACATTCAAGCAATAAAAGAAATACAATAATTATAAATTACAATAATGAAAATTACAATAATTACAACGGATTAGGCGATTTATGTCGAAAATACCTTTAAAACGGATAATTTGAGGAAAAGAATAAAAGAAAGGATTAACGAACAGATCAGAAGGTGATAATACGGTTAATAGTCCATTGATACGTAGATTAATAAAACTAAGTCAAGGCAGAAACGGAGTTCAGGGACAGAACTCAGCCAGGAACAGGCGCAGCAGAGCTGCGTCCTTTGGAATAGGCGCAGCAGACGCTGCGTCTGTTCCTTGGCTTAGTTCTGGTTGTGAAGCCGTAATTCCAAGCCGTTAATGCTAATTGGTGTTTTTAAAGATCGATTAAATTATTTAGTCGGGTGAAAGTGATTAATAGGTTATTTAACATATGAATGGGTCATGAAAGCAATAAAATATGAGTGAGACGGAATTAAGATGGATTAATTACAGGAGTGAACAATATTAATTAGTGACATGGTGAATGAAATAGTTAAATATGATGAATTAATAACAAATTAGTGACGAATATGTGAACGAACAGATGAAAACTATATCAAAGACGAATTCCAGAAACCCAATATTGATGAATCGAATTTCTACAACCCGGAATTGAATTTAATGACGAAAACCCGCAAATATTAGATTATAAGGGATTTAAGTCGGATTAGCAATGAATCATATGTTAATGATGATGATTAATGTACATGTGAATTATATGCTATTATGATGAAGAAATATAGAACAAACGAATACAAATAAAACAAGAACGAATTACAGAGGACGAAGGAAGAAGAAAGGAAGCAGGAACTGCGGCAGCTTCACGAAGAGGCGCAGCAGGAACTGCGCTCCTTCGAAGAGGCGCAACAGTTGCTGCGTCCTTTCTCGACGGTTTGTCTTCTGGAAATCCGTAAAAAGAGGTTTTAAAGCATGGTTTTGGAAATCGGTTTTAATCGGTATTTTCGACATAAATCTTACAATTGATGATACAATAATTAAAATACAATAAATAAAAGAGAGATTTACACCCTCAGACTTACATGTTGACGAAACGAGAAGGACTAAGATATCGATTAGTGATGCTCGTCGCGAATGCAAAGAAAGTGCCCTCGTAAGAGGAAAACGATTAAGATTAATTAAGTTGATTGATGTGTAGTTGGTCAAATTGGTCGGTCATGCAAACGGAGAGGCTGGTACTCAGAAAGATCCGAGTTTACGTGGTCGAAAGTTCAAGCACGTAGGCGCCAAAAAGTAAGAACAAAGTCTAGAATGCAAAGGGAGAAGAGAAGGGCGGACACTCGCGTGAGAAATATGAGGAGCGAAGGCTCCTATTTATACTAATCACGTGAAGGAATAGGGTTTCGGAGACTCTTTGGAAGTGAATCTCGGAAAGATATGAAAAAGATACGAGAAACATGCAGAAAAGGGCCTGGGAAGAGGCGCAACAGCCACTACGTCTCTTGGAAGAGGCGCAGCACCTGCTGCGTCTGTTCCCAAGGGGTTTCCTCATGCGGAAGAAAGATTTCCGTGTTTAAGTTATGGTAGGACGGAAATAAATTGGTTTTCCTTAATATTTTGTGTGAATATTACGGAGATTTGTTTACCAAAGGATTAAAATTGTGAAATATGGAATAGAAATATCCGGAACATTCCAGAACATTCTGACTCGGGATTTAACGGTTATCAGAAAATGAAGACGGTTTTAGGCCCGGACTCCAAATGTACTCTAATTACTGTCAAAACGACCGTATCGGCACGTAGATGACAACTAAGAGGTAGACATTAATATTTGAGCAATCACTTGACGATAATCTTACGAATTGTCACAAATCGTTCCGCGTATCAAACATGCGGCCCAATCATCACCGGGTGGTTTGCGGGAGGTGCAGAAATGAGGTATCTACAACCTTCTACTGTCCTTAGCAAAATGGCCAGCAAAATTGGTAGACCCGTGTTTGCTGATATTCCAACTACTTGCAAACCTAAGCTCTCATTTGCTAGAGTGCTGGTTGAGGCTGATATTTCCTCACCCCTGCCTGACCTTGTCTCTCTGAATACCCCATTTGGGCCATCTGAACAAAGGATTGACTATGAATGGATTCCACACTATTGCACTGAATGTGGAAAAATGGGACACCAGGTGAAATTCTGTAACAAAGGAAGGCCTGCTGGGTCTAAAAAGCCCCAAAAAATGGTCTATAAACCTAAATCTGTTGCTCTTAAACCTTGTCTGCTAGGTGGTAACTCAGTGGCTTAGACTAATAGTAAGATTGCCCCCTTTAAGGCCTCAACTCCTAGCCTGGCAACTTTTCATCTGTCTGTCTCTACTGTAAAGCATCTAGAATGCAGCAAGAAGGGTAGGGTGATGGAGTCTCAAATAGCCTTGAAGAGAGACCAATCACCACTATCACATGATCAGCTTGATTCTTCTCAGATGGAAACCCGTAAGAGGTTCTCAGTATTGGATACCACTGGTAATACTGAGCTTGTAGTTTCAACTAATGATAAAATTTTGGACACTGCCCCCTACCTGCTAGATGGTACTTCAGTTGGTCTGGGAGGGGAGTGTGCATCCCTAGCTTCCTCCTCTTCTCAGACTTCTGAAATGCATCACGAATCCAGTACAGGAGAACAGATGCTTGAGCCTCAAATAGCCTTGAAGAGAGGTTCTTCATCTATTGCACAGGACACTGATTTGCAGGATAAGGGTGGATCTGTTCTCCTTACTCTAGCTATTGA
This sequence comes from Silene latifolia, assembly GCF_048544455.1. NCBI lineage: Eukaryota > Viridiplantae > Streptophyta > Magnoliopsida > Caryophyllales > Caryophyllaceae > Silene > Silene latifolia. The sequence continues at coordinate 190,217,569 of NC_133536.1, forward strand.
TCACACTATGGAAATTGAACCTTATCTGCTAGGTGTCACTTCAGTAGTTCCTAGAGAAAAGACTGTCACTCTGACTGGGTCTGCGAGCTCAGAATATCCTGGACTAGGCTTGCAGCAGCCAAATTATGTGGCAGTTCTCTCCTCTCAGAATACTGAAATACACTCAGGATGCAGGAAGGAGGATAGGATGATTGAGACTCAAATAGCCTTGAAGAGAGCCTCTACATCTGATTCCCAATCTGCCTTTGACACTGAACCAGGCACTGTAGCTCATGATCCTGAGCTTAGTGCAGCTACTCTTAACATTTTGCACATTAAGGAAGAGCTTAATGGGGGAATGAAAAAAGGGGACCCTGATCCTAATCTCCATCAATGAAAAATGCCTCTTGGAATATTAGGGGAGGGAATGACCCCCTTAAACAAAAGGAAATATTGGATTTGCTTAAGGACCACAAATTGGATATTCTGGGAGTCTTGGAAACCAGAATAAGGATGAATAAAGCTACTAAAATCATCACTAATAAATTCCATGCATATAATGTCATTTGCAATTACTCAGCACATGCTAATGGGAGAATTTGGCTGGTCTAGAGACCTAGCTCTGTTACTATTACTCCATTGATCATTCATGCTCCATTCATTCACTGTGATGTTTCCCATCATGCTACTTGCCATAATTTCCATCTAACCATGGTTTATGCTAGCAATAATGCCAGGGTTAGGGATGATCTCTGGGCAAATTTGTTTAATATTAGCTCTACTACTAATAGCTAGATAGTGCTTGGTGATTTTAATGTTGTTCATGATGCTCTTGAGAGGGTAAGCAATACTTCTCCTTGCTGGCTGATATTTTGGATTTCAACTCCTGTCTTCTTAAATGTGGACTGGATGATCTCAATAGTACTGGATGTGATATGACTTGGACTAATAATCAAGATATTGAAACTCTAGTCTGGTCAAAGTTGGATCGAGCTTTAGTTAATACTCAATGGATGGCTCAATTCCCAGCTACTGCTGCTCATTTTCCTCCTCCTGGTATTTCTGACCATTCTCCTGGCATTGTCACTGTTTTTGAGGACAAGTATGTGGGGCCTCGGTTCAGTTTTCTCAACTGCTGGGTTGATCACCCTAGTTACCATGATTATGTTCTGAAAGCCTGGCAAACTCCTGTACATGGCTCAAAATTTTTTACTTTGTTCAGCAAGCTTAAGCATGTTAGAACTCAGATGAAAGCTTTGCATAAGCAGAGTTTTTCTCAAATTCAACAAAGAGTTAAGGATAGCAAAGAGGCTCTTCATGAATGTCAAAGACAAATCCAAGCTAATCTTCAAATGCCTGAACTTTATGCTCAAGAGAAGCTCCTTCTGGATACCTATATGAAACTTAAAAGAGCTAAGGGTAACATCATCCAGCAAAAAGCAAAAGTTCACCATATCTCCTATAGTGATTCTTCTTCTAAGTACTTCTTTGCTAGGATTCATGAAAGGAAGCACCAGCAAATTATTGGACAAATTAAAGATAAGGATGGCCATGACAGGGTAGGTCTTGGCAATGTTGCCTTGGGTTTCATTGATTATTACCAACATCTGTTAGGCTCCTCTACTGTTACTCAGCCTATTGATGTTCATTATATTCAGCAAGGCTCATGTGTTCCAGCTGAGGACTTTGATTTCTTGATAAAGCATGTAACTGATGCTGAGATTAAAGCTGATGTGTTTAGAATTGGCTCTGATAAGAGCCATGTCCCTGATGGGTTCTCTTCTGCTTTCTTCAAGGCTTCTTGGGATTTGGTGGGCCCTGATTTTTGCACTGCTGTACATGCCTATTTCAGACATGGTAGGCTCAGTAAGCAAGCCAATGCAACTCTTATCACTTTAATTCCAAAGAAAAAGGTTAGCAGTACGGTCATGGATTTTAGGCCTATATCTTGTTGTATTACATTTTATAAAGCCATCAATAAGATTCTTTCTACTCGGCTTCAAACTATTCTTCCTAAAATCATTGGACCTGAACAAGCTGCTTTCATTAAGAAGAGAAACATCCATGAAAACATCATGATGTCCCAATCTCTGGTAAAAGGTTATGGCAGGAAATATCTGACCCCTAGATGCTTGATTAAAGTTGACATTAGGAAGGCATTTGATTCTCTTCAGTGGTGTTTTATCCAGGCTATCTTAAAAGCTTTGAAATTCCCTGAGGTTTTTGTGAACTGGATAATGGGTTGCATCACCAGATCTTGGTTCTCCCTCAAGATTAATGGATCTGTACATGGGTTTTTTCAAGGGAAGAGTGGTCTCAGGCAAGGTGACCTCTTGCTATGGAAATCCTGTCAAGATACCTTAGGAAGATCTGTGCCTCTCCAAATGTTTCCTACCACCCTAAGTGCACTAAGCTTGGGCTCACACATCTTATTTTTGATGATGATTTGATGATATTTACTAGGGGTGATGTCCCCTCTGTCTCTGCTGTTTTGAAAGTCCTTGAGAGTTTCTCTACTTGGTCTGGACTCTATGCTAACACTGAGAAAACTGAAATATATTTTGGAGGAGTATCAGATGCTGTTAAACAACACATTCTTCAGGATACTGGTTTCTCTGAAGGTAACTTTCCTTTCAGATATCTTGGCCTGCCCCTTAATACTGCCAGGCTCACTGTGGATAGTTATGGGGTGCTGATCAATCAAATTCAATCTTTCCTTCAACACTGGGCTACCAGATTCTTCTCTTATGCTGGGAAAATCCAACTTATAAATTCTGTGATCTTTGTTCTCACCAACTTTTGGCGTGCCACTGCTCTTCTCCCCAAGAACATCATCAAAGCTTTCAACAAACTTTGCAAAGATTTTTTCTGGTCTATTGAGGATGGTCAGAGAAGACTGGTTTTCAAAAGCTGGAAAAGCATTTGATCTCCTTGGCAAGAAGGAGGATTGAATATCAAAGAGCTTTTATCTTGGAACAAATCCCTATTGGGTAAATGGTTATGGATCCTTTAGGTTAAAAAAAGTGGTCTCTGGTTTGAATGGACTCAAGCTTATTATCTCACTAATAGCTCCATTTGGACCGTACAAAGTAAGAATCACTATACTGAGAGTCTCAGGAGTCTTCTCATCATTAGAGATGATCTCCTTGCCAAAACTGGTTCTATAACTAATGCTATTTCCCTTCTTAGCTCCTGGTTTCATAATGGGAAATTCAGTCTCAGTCAAGCATATTCATGGTTCAGGAACAATTTCCCTATGCTACACTGGACTGCAGCTTTGAATCATCAGTTTATTATACCAAGTCATAGGGTTATCACATCCCTTGATCTTCAGCATAAGTTGGCCACCCTTGATAACTTTGCAAGGAAAGGATTGTCCATTATTAATCGTTGCATTTTCTGCAAGCAGGATAATGAGAAGCATGCTCATCTCTTCTTTAATTGTGTCTTCTCCAGCAAAATTTGGGAGTGTATTCAGAGGTGGTTACAAATATCTGGAAGGAGCTCTGATGCTAAGTCTGAACTCCTCTGGAGCTCTGACAGACGGCATGGTAGACATTGGAAAAATGGTTGGGTGAGAGCTAGTATTGCTGCTACCTGCTACTATCTTTGGGAGGAAAGGAACTCTCGTGTGTTCAACGGCTTTGAACGAACTTCTGAGCAGCTGCTACATGTCATTAGAGTCACTGTTAGTAGTCGTGTTCTAAGCAAAATCTCTTGCTTACATTATGAGATGGCTACTAGTAAGCTAAGTCTTGTATAGATTTAGTGTAGCTTTAGGGGATATTGCTTTGTTTGGAGACTTGTCCTTTCTTTTTTTTATTATTATAAGAGAGAGTGAGGGAAGGTGATTTTTTGAACGATTTGTTGATGCCATCATCACTGCTGACGTCATTGCTCTTGCCCTCGTCTCCGGCACCGTTGCTCCTGTCTCACGCCGGCCATCATCTTGTCGGCTGTCAGGTTCCCGGTGTTGGGTTTTAGGGTGTCTGGTTACGGGTTCGCGTGAGGGTTTTTTTGGTTTTTGGACATTACCCTACGGGTCCTTCTGTCGCTGTACGCCATCAACAACCACCCCGGGTCGACCTTCAGACCGCACGTCGCCGGTCAAGGGTGGTCGTTTGTTGGTTTTCTGTGTGGTTGCTGTTAGGGATCTGCGCCGGGTTTTGTCTTTTGTGGGGTTTTCGGTTTCGAGATCTTTTTGTTTTCGGCTACTGCGTTAATTGTTGCCGGCTTTCTTGCTCGACGTTTTCTTGGCTGTCGCTGCCGTTGATCTTCACTGGCTGTCGTCTCCGGTCAGGTTCGTTGTGTAAAGGCTTCCTTTTGGTTTTTTCGGCATTTCTGTTTTCCTTTTCTTCTTTGTGTCTCCTTGGCTGCCTTCTCCGGTGGTGGTGATGCCTTCTGCCCGCTGCTTTTCCTCGGTCTATTTGGGCCGTGGTGTTTAGGGTTCAGTCTGTGGTGGCCGCTGCTGGGTTAGGGGTTGCTAGGGTTCGGTGTTTTGGTGCGTTGTAGCGTGGTGCGTTGAAGCGTGGTGCAGGTTAGCATGTGTTTGTGCAGCGTTGACTTGTTGTGTTGCCTTTATGAGTTGACCTGCTTCACCTGTTGGCTGCTGCGTTTTGGGTACTTTTTTTAGGCCTTGGTTAGTGTTGTGTGGGTCCTTGCACGTGAGGAGGAAGGCTTTTATTTCTTCTTTTATGCATGAGCTTGTGCGGTACCATTGTCCCTTTTCGGGTCTTCATGCGTGTCGGGATGGTTTTCGTAGGGGCCTTACTAAGGCTGCATGGCAGAAGCATTTTCAGGACCGACATTATCATGAGGGGGCGTTGGAACTTATGCGTCAGACTCTTGCTGATAGTTTGACTATTTATTCCAATGCCGAGAGTTCTTTGGGACGGATGGGGGTCTGATTGTGTGGGGTATGTTTTTAAACCCGTACTACTCGAGCTAGATGTCGGCATAGTCGGGGTGATATTGTGGAGCATCCGGAGTGTGTTGATGGCCTTTACACCTTTCATATTTATGGTATTCCGAGACCTTTGGCTCCTTCTACTTCGGTTTCTTCTGATGATAGTATTGAGCTTGTTAAGTGGTCTATATCTTCGCTTGATCGTTTATTGTCGTTAGGGCTTCACACCGTGAAATCTATTCCTCCTAAATGCCGTCTTGGGTTTGCTCGGGCTTTGAAAAGGGTCATGGATGATGTGGCTGAATTACCTGGTGATCTCTCCCGCTGGGTTCGTTTGCTTGTTCTACCGCTGTGCCTGCTTAAGACTTTCGCTCCTCGGAGTAATCATGAGTGTAGGACTGCTATTCGGCGTCAGCGTCAGGAGGAGAGTATTGCCAGGGCTATCCTTGCTTGGGGGGTACCTGGGGGGGGGGGGTTTGTAACTGTTGCAGGAGTGTTTAGATGAGGGTCCTTCTTCATTTACTGTGAACGAGGACCTAGATTTGAGTGAGCTTAACCTCCGCCAATGTCGGCGGAAGATTTGTGACGGCCACTATATTGCTGCTGTCAGGGTGCTTTCTTCCTCTGGGGTCGCCCCTACTCCGATGCCACCCTTGTGGCCTTGTGTGAGAAGCATCCTGTCGCCCCGCCTCCTTCATTGCATCCTTTGTCTGGAGATCATCATCCTCTGGTTGCCTCTTCGACGGTGGTTTTGGATATGATTCGTAGCTTCCCACGCGGTACTTCTTGTGGGGGGGATGGTTTTCGTGCCCAGCACCTTATGAACTGTTTGAGTGGCGCTGTTGTGGCTATCTATGATGATTTGATCACTTCTCTTACTAGGGTGGTTAATCTTTTTCTTGAGGGCCGGTGTCCTCTTCCTCTGGGTGAGTACATTGCCAGCGCCCCTCTCACGCCACTCATTAAACTGGGTGGTGGGGTTCGTCCTATTGCTGTTGGCACGGTCTGGAGACGGCTTCTCTCTAAGGTTGGTGCTTTTATGGTTGGTCCTTCTTTATCTTCATATTTTGATGGGCTTCAGTTTGGGGTGGGTGTGTCCGGTGGAGGAGAGGCTATCTTGCATGCCATGAACCGGCTCATTGAGGCTCGGGGTGTTGAGGTGGGCCTTTCTATGTTGCTGGTTGATTTCCAGAATGCGTTCAACCTTGTTGATCGTGTGACCATGCTTCAGGAGGCCCGCCGTTGTTGCCCGGTTCTTTCCCGTTGGGTGGAGTTTTGTTATTCCAGCCCGGCCCGTCTTTTTTATGGGGAGCACTGCTTGTGGTCTTGTCAGGGTGTTCAGCAGGGTGACCCGTTGGGCCCTTTGCTTTTCACTTTGGTTTTGCATCCCTTAGTATGCAAAATCCGGGACACTTTTGACCTCACTATGCAGGCATGGTACTTAGATTATGGCACCATTGTGGGTGATACTTTGGAGGTGGGGAAGGTCTTCGATTTGACTACGGTGGATGGCCCTCGTTTTAGACTGCATCTTAATGTCTCCAAGATGGAGGTCTTTTGGCCTGTTGAGGATCCTCAGAGTCGGCTCCCTAAAGTTTTCCCCCCTTCTATTTCTCGGCCATTGCGTGGTGTTACAGTTTTGGGTAGACCTGTCAGTACTTGTCCTGGTTTTGGCAGTGAGATTGTGGCGAAGAGAGTAACTAAGACCATTGAGCTAATGGACTTGGTTGCGAGGATTGAGGACCCGCAATGTGAGTTGCTTCTACTTCGAGCCTGTACTGGTATTTCTAAGCTCTATTTCTCACTTCGTACTTGCTCCCCTAGTGTTTTTGGGTCTGTCCATCTTCCTTTTGATGCCGCTCTTCGTTCCAGCTTGGAACGTATTGTCACCGCGTCTGGCCCGGGTTTTGGGGATTGGCAGTGGCGCCTTGCTACATTCCCTTTCTATCTTGGTGGTCTTGGTGTTTATGCGGCGGGAGATGTTTTATTTTATGCTTTTATTGCGTCCCACTTGCAGTCTGCTGGTTTTCAGGCTAAGCTCCTCGGCCCTTCCGGTATTGTAGCCGCCGGGCCCCGCTTTTGATGATGCCGCATGTGTTTTTACTGCGACTATAGGCTCTGGTATTTTAGGTAACCCTAGTGAAATTGCTGCCCCCAAAGTTATGAAGAAATTGGCAGACATTTATTTCGCGACGGTTGCTGCTGCCTTAGAGTCTGTTTTCACCTCGCCAGCTTGCTTTATGGCAGTCTCAGCAGCGTTCTCACTCCTCTGATTGGTTACGTGCGGTTCCTATCTCGGGGTTGGGTCAGATTATGAACGGGAGGACTTACCGTAGTGTGCTTGGGTATCGTCTGGGTGTTCTGTTATTCACGGTATCTAGGCCCTGTCCTGCTTGCTCTCGGGTTTTTGTTGAGGATGTTTTTGGGGACCACGTTGTTTCTTGTCTTTTGATCTTGTGGGCGTCAAACATCAGCATAACCTTGTCCGGGACACTCTTTTCGACATCCGCTATAGATCCGTATTACTGCGGGAAAGGAGGTTGATATCGGTTTGGTTGATGGGCATGCTGGCTCTCTTCGTCCTGCGGATTTATTGCTTTATTCTTGGGACAGGGGCGTGATGTGTGCGTCGACTTGACAGGTTCTTCTCCTTTGACTCGATCGGGATGACGGATTTTGTGCCTGGCGGGTTGTCGCCGATCTTTGCTCAAATAAAGTGTGCTAAGTATGGGGATTTGTGCGCGGCAGCGGGTTATGGTTTCCTTCCTTTTCTCTTTCTCTTCACTTGGGAGCCGGGTTCGGATCATCGTTGCCTTGCTCAAGCGGATCCAGAAATTCTCGGTATCTAAGGATGCGGGGGCTCGGGTGGCCGCTTACATTTTTACTAGACTTAGCTTTGCTGTTGCTAAGGGTGTGGGAGCCCAGATTGTCTCTCGGCTCCCCACCAATTTCATGTAAACTTTTACTTTTCTTTTAATGAAAGTTGCGCGCATCCTTCAATAAAAAAAATAAAATAAAATAAAATAATAATAATGATAATGATAATAATAATAATAATGATAATAATAATAATAATGATAATGACAATGACAATGACAATGACAATGACAATGACAATGACAATGACAATGACAATGACAATGACAATGACAATGACAATGACAATGACAATGACAATGACAATGACAATGATAATAATAATAATAATAATAATAATATAATAATAATAATAATAATAATAATAATAATAATAATAATAATAATAATAATAATAATAATAATAATAATAATAATAATAATAATAATAATAATAATAATAATAATAATAATAATAATAATATACTGCTGCTGTACGGGTGCTTTCTTCCTCTGGGGTCGCCCATTACTCCGATGCCACTCTCGTGGCCCTGCGTGAGAAGCATCCTGTCGCCCCGCCTCCTTCATTGCCTCCTCTGTCTGGGGATCATCAACCTCTGGTTGCCTCTTCGGCGGTTGTCTTGGATATGATACGGAGCTTCCTCGTGGTACTTCCCGGGGGAGAGATGGTTTTCGTGCCCAAAGACCTTATGGATCGTTTGAGTGGCGCTCGTGTGGCTATCTTCGATGATTTGATCACTTCTATTACTAGGGTGGTTAATCTTTTTCTTGAGGGCCGTGTCCTCTTCCTCCGGGTGAGTACATTGCCGCGCCCTCTCACACCCCTCGTTAAACCGGGTGGTGGGGTTCGTCCTATTGCTGTTGGTACGGTCTGGAGACGGCTTGTCTCTAAGGTTGGTGCTTCTATGGTTGGTCCGTCTTTATCTTCTTATTTTGATGGGCTTCAGTTCGGGGTGGGTGTGTCTGGTGGAGGAGAGGCTATCTTGCATGCCTTGAACCGGCTCATTGAGGCTCGGGGACTCGGGAGGGGCTTTCTATCTTTCGGTTGATTTCGCAATGCGTTCAACCTTGTTGACCGTTCGACCATGCTTCAGGAGGTTCGCCGTCGTTGCCCGGCTCTCTCCCGTTGGGTGGAGTTTAGTTATTCCAGCCCGGCCCGCCTTTTTTATGGGGAGCACTGTTTGTGGTCTTGTCAGGGTGTTCAGCAGGGTGATCCGTTGGGGCCTTTTCTTTTCGCGTTGGTTTTGCATCCCTTGGTTTGCAGGCTCCGGGACACTTTTGACCTCACTTTGCAGGCTTGGTATTTAGATGATGGCACCATCGTGGGTGATACTTTGGAGGTGGGGAAGGTTTTGGACTTGATTATGTTGGATGGCCCTCGTTTTGGTTTACATCTTAATGTCTCCAAGACGGAGGTCTTTTGGCCTGTTGAGGATCCACGGAGCCGGCTTCCGGGGTTTTCCCCACTTCTATTTCTCGGCCATTGCGCGGTGTTACGCTTTGGGAGGACCACAAGATTGTCCTGGTTTTAGCGGTGAGATTGTGGCGACGAGAGTAACTAAGACCATTGAGCTAATGGACTTGGTTGCGAGGATTGAGGACCCGCAATGTGAGTTGTTTCTTCTTCGAGCTTGTCTTGGTATTTCTAAGCTATATTTCTCCCTTCGTACTTGCTCCCCTAGTGTTTTTGGGTCCGTCCATCTTCCTTTTGATGCCGCTCTTTGTTCCACTTGAACGTATTGTCACCGCGTCGGGGCCGGGTTTTGGGGATTGGCGGTGGCGCCTTGCTACATTCCCTTTTCATCTTGGTGGTCTTGGTGTCTATGCGGCGGAAGATGTTTTATTTTATGCTTTTATTGCGTCCCGCTTGCGATCTGCTGGTTTTGCGAGCTAAGCTACTCGCCCTTCCGGTATTGTAGCCGCCGCCCCGCTTTGATGATGCCGCGCAGTGTTTACTGCGACTACGAGTTCGATATATTAGGTCACCCCGGTGAAAATTGCTGCCCCCAAACTTATGAAGAAATTGCGACATTTATTTCACGACGGTTCTTCTTTGCCTCGTCGTAGTCCTGTTTTCTTTTTGACACCTCGCCACTTGCTTTATGGCGATCTCGGCAGGGGTTCTCACTCCTCGATTGGTTACGTGCGGTTCCTATCTCGGGGTTGGGGCGGACTATGAACGGGAGGACTTACCGTAGTGTCTTTGGGGTATCGTCTGGTGTTCCGTTATTCTCGGTATCTAGGCCCCGTCCGCTTGCTCTCGGGTTTTTGCTTTGGGGATGTTTTTGGGGACCACGCTGTTTCTTGTCTTTGGTATCGTGGGCGTTAAACATCGGCATAACCTTGTCCGGACACTCTTTTCGACATCTCGCTACGTATCTGTATTACTGCGGGGAAGGAGGTTGATATCGGTTTGGTTGATGGGCATGGTGGCTCTCTTCGTCCTGCGGATTTATTGCTTTATTCTTGGGACAGGGGGCGTGATGTGTGCGTCGACCTGACAGGTTCTTCACCTTTGACTCAGACTGGGTTGGCAGATTTTGTGCCGGGCCGGGTTGTCGCTGATGCTGCTCAGCGAAAGTGTGCTAAGTATGGGGATTTGTGCGCGATAGCGGGTTATGGTTTCCTTCCTTTCTCCTTCTCTTCCCTTGGGGAGCTGGGTTCGGATGTTGTTGCCTTGCTCAAGCGGATCCAGAAATTCTCGGTATCTCAGGATGCGGGGGCTCGGGTGGCCGCTTACATTTTTACTAGACTTAGCTTTGCTATTGCTAAGGGTGTGGGAGCCCAGATTGTCTCTCGGCTCCCCACCAATTTCATGTAAACTTTTATTCTTATTTTAATGAAAGCTGCGCGCATCCCTTCATAATAAAAAAAAAAAAAAAAAAAAATAATAATAATAATAATAATAATAATAATAATAAAAAAAAATAATAATAATAATAATAATAATAATAAGAGTGAGAGAGGAGAGGGCGATCAGCGATTCCAGGCGTTTTCGACCTAGCGTTTCTCCGGCTGCCGTCGCATCACCGTCACTGCTCACGTCGGCTTTCCTCTTCGTCGGCCGTGGGTTTTGAACGTTGGTGTTTTTAGGGTTGCTGCATCGCGTGTTGGTTTCTTTAGGGCATCGAATTCTTCAGTCTTCTAGCCACATACTCTGGCCAACCTCGTTTCACATTGACTTTTAGACCTCACGTCGCCTGTCTAGTGTGGTAGTTGTTGGTTGTTCGTGCGGTGGTCCGGCTGTTGAGAGGTTTTTGTGTTGCGGCTGTTTGTCTAAGTTTTCGAATTCGATTTCAGTTCTGCCTGCTGCTTTTGTCGACGACGGCGTTAACATCTGACTGTCTACACGTGCATTGATCAGCGGTGGGTCGTCCTGTGCTTGGGTAACAGTTGGGTCGTCGGAGTTCATCTAGCTGCCGCCTGTTCTTACTGCCAGTAGATGCGTTTTTTTTACACCTTTTCCATTTGCTTTTACTCCGACTGCTTTGCTGCTGCTGCCTGTCGATTGTTGCTGCCTGTGCTTGCCACCATGGCCTGGATAGTGTAGACTAGTCGTAGTATTGGCAGTGTGTTATTTAGCTTCTTCTTTTGTTGCCATTTGCTACTTGCAGGGTTACTGGCGTTTGGTGTTCTCGTGGTTGTCTTGGGTTGGCTACATTTGGTTGCGGGTGGTTTAGGCTGGCCGTGAGTGGTTTATTTTGCTTTGTTTTCTTCGAGCCTCTAGCCGCTTGTGGGTGTTCCGTGTGGTGGTGTTCGTCCTGGTGGTTTTCTTTGGTGGCTATATTTTTCGTGCAGGTTGGAGGTGAGTTCTTTCATGCCTAAACTTGTGCGGTTTCATTGTCCTTTTTCGAGTCTTCATGCGTGTCCGGATGGGTTTGGTAAAGGCCTTACTAAGGCCGCATGGCAGAAACATTTTCAGGTCCAGCATTGTCATGGTGGTGATTTAGAGCTTACGCGTCAAACTCTTGTTGATAGTCTGACTGTTTTCTCTAATGCCGAGAGTACTTTGAAGCGGATGGGCCTTTGGTTGTGTGGGGTATGCTTTAAAACCCGTACCACTCGCGATAGATGTCGGCATAGTCAGGGTGATATTGTGATGCCTCCGGGGTATGTTGATGGCCTCTACAGCTTTCATATTTATGGTATTCCAAGACCTTTGGCTCCTTCTACTTCGGTTTCTTCTAATGATAGTGTTAGGCTTGTTCAGTGGTCTATATCTTCGCTTGATCGTTTATTGTCTTTGGGCCTACGCACCGTGAAATCTATTCCTCCTAAGTGTCGTCTTGGGTTTGCTCGGGCTTTGAAAGGAGCCATGGATGATGTGGCTAGTTCCTCTAGTGATCTCTCCCGCTGGATTCGTTTTCTTGTTTTACCACTTTGTCTGCTTAAGACTTTCGCTCCTCGAAGTAATCTTGAGTGTAGGACTGCTATTCGGCGCCAGCGTCAGGAGGAGAGTATTGTCAGGGCAATCCTTGCTTGGAGGGTACCTTGAGGGGGGGGGGGGGGGGGGTTGCAGCTGTTGCAGGAGTATTTGGATAAAGGGTCCTTCTTTATTTACTATAGAGGAGGATCTGGATTTGAGTGAGCTTAACCTCTGTCAATGTCGGAGGAAGATTTGTGATGGTCACTATACTGCTGCTGTTCGGGTGCTCTCTTCCTCTGGGGTCGCCCCCTACTCCAATGCCACTCTTGTGGTCTTGCGTGAAAGCATCATGTTGCCCCACCTCCTTCATTGCCTCCTTTGTCTGGGGATCATCATCCCCTGGTTGCCTCTGCGTTGTAGATACCCAGTATCTGCTGAGACTCCAACAAACACCCGATGATTATCGTACTACAACATGTTTTGGGATCGCAGCGTTTGATCGACAGTTTGTGTACAACTTTACGTCGGAAAACTTAAAACGATTTCGAAAACAAAACATTTCAAAAATACCTGGAGTGTTTAATGCACGGCGACGGGGTCGCAATGACACTAACTAGAGTCAAAACCGACACCGGACGAAAAACCGACTCGAAAATTCAAATCCCGACTCCAACAACGAGTCAAACCGAGTCAAACACAAAAACCAAAAATATCTCAAGCCTTCTACCCTAAGTTTTCCCGGATTCATGAATGGTCAAGTACCAAACAAGTGACTACAAAACCTAGGATAGAACAAATCATGATTGCGTTTGTTGTGATAGTGACAACACAACTCGAAGTGCCGCGACGTGGCGCGCGCCTCTTTGAGCAGCCCAGGTGGCCACGTCGCTCAAAACTCACACAACCACTCATTCTCCTATAAATACCCCTCAAATGCCACCCATTTGAGATTTACGCGAGTGTCCGCCCCCTATTTTCTCCCTTAAAATTCTCGACTCAACTTCTTAAGTTACAATACGACGCGTATTTACGACCTACCGATCGTAAATACGAGCCTTACACATTGTTTGGTACCGTCATCGTGCATTAAATCACTTGTCCGACCACTTTGACCACTACACCATCACTAAACTTAAAACACTCTTTTACTTACCAAAACGGTTTTAAACCGAGTTTTTTCCGATCAAACGAGTTGTTACACTTACGTCGGTCACTCGCCATAACCAAACATGTAAGTATGAGGGTGTACAAATCCTCTTTTATTATGTTTTCATTTGTTTCATGACTCTAACATGCTAAAACATGCATAACATGAACCAAAACATGGAATAAACGAGCCAAAACTGATTTTTGGTCTGAGGCAGAAGCCCCTTAGGTCGCCAACAGGCTCGCGCCTAAATGGGGTATTCAGACCAGAGATCAACCGTGTTTGTTCTCGTCATTTCCCTTAATCCATTTTTCATATTTGTAATCGGTTTTCACCATTTCAAGTATTTTCGAACCATTTTTATTTTATTGCACATGTTTTAACCATAAAGCATTTTTTCACACTTGGTTATTCATACCATGACGGTTAAATCCGTGTTTCGGTGATAATATTTGGTTAATGACATTTAAAAGGTATTTTAAAGCCTTTTATTTCATTTCTTTACCTTTTCAAACAAGCATATTAGTCACCAACACAAAGTCATCCTTGGTTCTACATACCATGCCGGATTTTAACCCGGGTACGATGACGAGTATCGACTAATTACATCCAAAATGGACTTAAAACAATTAGTCCATAATCATTTTCAAAACTATTCATGTCAAGTTTTGTCAAATCGAACCCGACACCGAATATTATCAAATAATGATGATTATTCGGGTCTAGTTCTTCAAATCAACAAATGCGGTCCAAAACGACCCCTTCAAATCAAACCGGGTTCAAATACCCATTTTCAACACGTTTTATAACGTTTTCTAAATAGTCAGAACACGGCATACAACCGTCGGCTAACCCGCGCCTCAAGCAGGCCTTTTCTTTCTCATTTTCAAAACCAGAGGGTGGCCCCTTACAGCGCCGGCTGGCTCGCGCCTCATATAGCCGTCTGGTACAGAGCCTGTTCCCTTCCAGCATTAGTCTAGAACGATCCCGACTCCGGTTAACCCGGATATAGGACGGATCAGACGACTATTCGATTATTCAAACCACATTTGCAAAATGCCTTACTAAGACAAATGGATCATGTTATGCACCCTAAACCTAATACGGTAAATGGATGTTTAATTTCCGTCTTGCATGCAAATCAATCATTAATCCAACTCGACATCTTATACTTGATACTTGGATTAAATCAACCGACTTAGAAAGCTCTCACATGTTAGGTTTAAATTATTGGATGCGCATTCATGTATTTAAACCGTTTTATCAACTTTTGCATTCAACCAACCAAGATCGATAAGTAGAGGCCGCTAAACGCGGGCGGGATTGGGTGTCTGATTAAAGGGCTTCCCAATACGTACCTTCACCTCTTACTCAGAAACTTTGGATAGTGGACGACCTTATCCAGGGCGTACGAGAGTCATTCTAGAGATAGGATGCTAAAGAGGGACGATTTCCTTATCTTTAGTACCTATGTCAAACGCTGCTTTGTGCTTCGATTTGACCGAGGTATAAAGTGGAATTCGAACGGGTTCCAGGCATCCCACAAATGCTTGGTGGCGACTCCAAACATCTCTAATCGTTTCGAGACCCTTACCGAGACGAAACCAACCGATCTAAAACGATCCGGTCGAAGGCATTTTTACGCCGCCGAGCGTGGTTTTCAAAAAGACCGTTGTATGTCCACAGATCGGCTGGGCTTGCAGGTGGGCCATGTCCACAGATTGGCGACTCCGCTGGGGAAAAGTAGTACACTTACGTCTTTATGATCCCTAGATGGTGAGACTCGAACGAGGTCTTAGTTAGAATGCATTAATTGATATTACGGTCACGGTCAGGTTCCTTGTCCGGGCCCACAACCTAACCCTTTTCGACCAATTGGCTCGTTTCGTCGGCGTGAGTTTTCTCATCCCCGCGTTTCGAATCCCGATTGAGTCAAGCATACCATTGACGTTACACATTTCTGTTTCGTCAAAGAGCTTTCATCACTTTCGAGCACAAGGCTAGGGCACCCTCCTTACACATTTTGTTTGGATTGGTATCCCTCTCGCAAATCGGGGTTTGATTGCTTGGTGTGTAACCCACCCTTTTAAGCCAAAACCCGTGTCAGCATAATGCATAATATAATGAACTGCGATTGCTTATGTGCTAATTGATCATAAGTCCTTCCGTGTCATTTTCAAACTTAAAAAAAAAACACCTTTTTGCGCCGTTATAATGGCCATTTCAAACCTCGGTCTTTCGCCGACCGATGCTCGCCTTTTTAGGCCGTCGTAATGACGATTTTGAAACCCGGTTTTGTATAACCATTTCAACACGCCTTTCTAGGCCGTCGTAATGACGATTTTCAAACCCGATTTTGTATAACCGTTTCAAATCGCCTTTCTAGGCCGTCGTAATGACGATTTTCAAACCCGGTTTTGTATAACCGTTTCAAATCACCTTTTTACGCCGTTATAATCGCCGCGTCTAGACACGGATTTTAACTCGTTTCGCGCCGACAATGGCTCTTTCAAAACCCGAGAAAAGCACACACCCTTTTCTCGAGACACTTTCGAGATCCCGAGGACCATACACTATCCCCGAGACCTTTTCAAACATTTCATAACTCGATTTTCAAAACATACAATTTTGAATTTCAAAACCGTCTTGGGAAGCAATGCACTATTTTCCGAGCCGACTCAAACTCAAACCGTCTTTTGCAAATAAACTTAAGACAACCCTTTTCAACTGATCGACTTGCGGAGATTTCTATCTTCGGAAGCTGCCCATTAAAGCGACAAATGAATATTTTTGAAAAATTTTATTTTCGAAAACTTCAGTCCACCATTCCAATTCCGCCTCGTGTCTATCGAGTCAAAGCAAACGTACTTATGGGTCTTTACTTATGAGTCGTCTCACCACGAGACCCGTCCAATGGCATCACACCGTCATGTTGGACTCGTGTCAAATGTTCGGTCAAACACCGTCACGTCATAAATCGAGTCAGCACCGACGGACCATACACGGTCACCCCGTCTTGTTGAGTCGATCTTTGTCTCGTCCTCTGTGTCGTCTGCGTTCAGTCTTGGAACCGTGTCGGATTGAGTTGTAATGTGAGCCGTTTTTCTGCCTCAGAGCCATGGCCCCGTCTTCAGCTTCGTCCAACCACAACAACAATTGTAACAACAGAGATGTCACAACTGATCAGCTAGCCAGCCTGCTTACCGCTCTTAAGGTCACCCTGGATCGCGTCGAGACCCGTATCGACGCCCTCGAGAACAAGGAAATTGGGGAACATAATACCCCACCTCTGACCGAAAGTGAGAAGAGGCCGAAACTTCTGGAAGAACAGCTCCTAGCCCGGGGCAACAATATCCACCTCGAGAATAACCGAAGGTTCGAACCTGTTGGGGACCAGTTACCTGAAAACTTCACCCTGACTGATGTGCCTAAGTTCAAGGGAGTGGAGGACCCACTCAACCATATCCGTGCTTTCAAGGACTACATGGCCATTAAGGTGGTCAAACAAGAGCTCTTTACCCGAATCTTCCCATCCTCTCTGGAGCCGATTCCTCGCCAATGGTACTACTCCTTGGACCCGAAAAACCTCACCACCTTGGATGAGATCGCAGTCGAGTTCGCCAAACAGTATGCCGACAACGTCGAAATTCAGGCCAACACCCGTACCCTCGAGGTGTTAACCCAAAATGACAAGGAAGGATTCACTGAGTTCCTAACCCGTTGGAGGAGGGTGAGTACTCAGTTGGTTAGTAAGCCGAGTGAATCAACTCTGGTAGAAAATTTTGTTAACAACCTCCACCCGGTTTATGCCAACCTGCTGAGATATCAGAATATCAAAAATTTTCAAGATCTGCAAATTCTGGGGACACGTATTGAGAACGACCTCCGAAAGGGTGTCTTAGCAAAGACCACTGGCAGGGGTTATCAGGGATCCACCTCAACCGGATCTCGCCCTTACGGTCAGACAAACGAGATTGATGAGGTTAACCTCGTCGAACCATCTGCAAAGAAAACTGAACGCCCCCAGAGAGTGTTCACCAACATAGGGTCAACTTATGCGAGTGCCCTGAAAAGGCTTATGGACCAAGGGAAGTTACAACCGATCGGGCCCACCCCGGACCCGGCCGACGCCAAGAAATCCCGATTTTGGAACCCCAACGCCTACTGCCAGTATCATCGAGGGAAGGGCCATGATACTGAAAATTACTTCAAACTCAAACACCTCATTCAGGACATGATTGAGAAGGGAGATTTGCCCATACCCCCACCAACTAAACCGAACAACAAGACGAATCCTCTGGGAATTCACGCCATCTCTGACGATGAGCCGACCCTAGACTGCTTTCATCTCATCTTGCCGATTGACGACGAGGTGAATGTTCTGGAAAAGGACCCTTCAGACGGAGTGTTTGTATTCAGTGCTGCCACCATGCTCACTATGTTTCAGCAAGTTGAAGAGGCCATAGCCAGTCTCTCTGAGAGGATCACCCGACTCGACGATGCCTACCGTTGACTCATATTCAATCCCCCAACACCGCGCCCGAGGGAGAATTCCCCAAGCATTAAAAACTACCCACCCCAGGATGGATTGCTCCCGCGACCATTCTGGCATAGACCTCATGAAAATCACCTCTAAAGTAATCACCCTCAAAATAACTACCCTCAAAATAATTACCCCCATAAAAATCGCCCTCACAAAAATATTCTCCACAAGAACTACCCACCGAGGAATACCCCTACAAGGTATCCTCGAGACCCTGAAATTAACGGCATATGGCGGGAAGATGTTGAAGATGTATATATCATCCCGGGGAAGGAAAAGCGGACGAAGGAAATCGGACATCTCACCCGGTCCGGACGTCCCTATCAGAATCCGATCAATCCAACGGTCGTTCCAACGACGAACGACCAGATCGTCCCAGAGGTGGACACCCAACCAAGGGCTCCTGAGAACTCAATCCTAAAACAGCTCCAGAAAGCAAAAGCTGAGATCTCTATTTGGCAACTGATCGCAACATCTTTTGAGCATCGACATGCCTTACTGCAGGCCTTGGGAAAACTAACCGTGCCCTCCACCTCTTCCCCAGAAGAAATAGTGGCACATATGACGAGAGACGCCCCTGATCTGAGTAACCCGGTCGTCTTCTCCGACGAGGATATCCCCCTGTTCGGAGCCAATCATAACCTGGCCCTGTACGTCACCGTACAATGCCTCCAGAAGAATATACCGATGGTCCTCGTGGATGACGGTTCCGCCGTGAATGTCATTCTTCTCAAAACTGCCCACAGGCTGGGTATTAAGGAATCTGATTTAATCCCAACAAACCAAGGAGTACGCGCCTACGACGGCACTCGTCGCAAGGTCGTTGGGCTAGTCACTTTGACCGTCGCAACCGGGCCACTAGAAAGACAAACCAGTTTTCAAGTGGTCGACATCGACGCATCTTTCAACATGCTCCTGGGACATCCCTGGATTCACGCCATCAAGGCGGTCACATCAACGCTCCATCAAAAGATCAGGGTCCCCTTTAACGGGAAAACGATCACGATTCCCGCTTCCCCAATCAAAGCAGTCATGAGAAGAGGGGTAGTGTAACACCCCCTCATACCAAGGTACCTTACCAGGACTACCCAAGCATGAAAGGCTGTTACCATCTCGGTTGCCCGAGGTTAGTATATATCAAAAACGTCCGTCCTAAACACATTTATTAGAAGTACTGTAAAGTATTAATGTTTACAACAATCCAAATCCAAACAAAAACCAATAAAGGGAATACAACTGAGGACAACTACAAAATCATAGCTAAGACTCGTGACTGTGATACTACAACTGGTGATGACGACTTCCCCATGACCGCCCAAGCTCACCAAATGCAATACCTGTCAAGTCTGCTCACCATCCCCGAATGGATCACCGCAGGGTTTACAAAACAACAACAACGGGGTCAGTACCATTCAATCAATATAAGATAAACAAACAATGTAACCGACTGATCATCCTCCATAGTAACCGACTACACACTGAAGTGTGTAACCCTGCCAGATTACCCATCGCAACAGGTAATCCACTCCGCCAGTGGGTGACCGCAGCCCATCCCCACCAAGTCCAGCTCATCAACGAGCGACTAACAATCCCTGTCCCTTAATGTGCACATCCCCTCCCGTGACGGATTCCACGGAGGGCGAACTAGGGTGTGAAGCCACTCCCGCAAGTGACTCCACCACAATTACACAACACCACAGCTTCACCGCTGTCACAACACTACAACCGTCACAACACAACCACATCACCACTGTCATCACAACACCCATACTCCGATGATCAACAGATAACAACAATTACAACACAAGCACAATCTTAAATCAATTAACAGTAACTGATTAGGGAAACCCTACCTTTTCGCAATCCGATATGCTCTAATCAATCATACAATAGGCACAGCAATTACCACATCATCACCTACAACAATTATAATCAACAATCAACACACATATAATGACAAAACCCTAAACCCCCAAATTAACCCAAAACAATAATTAGGGCCAAACCCTAAAAGACAACTTAATGAGACTCATGAAATCAGAGACTTACCGACATAATCGATGCAAGGCAAGATTCGTTAGACTCACGAACAATCCACGCAAAAGAGAGGGAGATTTGGAGAGGATTAGAGTTACGTTGTGTAGTTTAGGTTTTGTAAAATGTTTAGAAACTGTAAAATGCGTCTCAATATAACTCTAGTCCTTTCTAAATCAACCGCGGAAAATATTACCCTTCAAACCGGATACTCGGTCGAGTATAGAATATACTCCGCCGAGTATCCTCTACTCGGTCGAGTATTACCCATACTCGGCCGAGTATTCTCGGGCGATAGCCAAACAGAATACCCAACACACTTTGCTCGACCGAGTAGGCCATACTCGGTCGAGTACCAACCTATAAAATCCGTAGTGTTACAATCTTCCCCCCTTAAAAAGAACTTCGTCCCCGAAGTTCCAACCCAACCTATAAAACATGAACACCTAACATTAACTCCACCAGCCACTCTTACTAGTTAACATATCCTCTCGATATTGACTCCATAATATTATCGAATAACCACAATATAACGTTGCCAACCTTGTCTCACTTCCATAACACTCACTAGCAACTCAATACCAAGACAATCCACAAAACAAGATCAACCATCGAAACGGAATGAAACGGAATGTTACATTCTACCACCCTAAAAAGGAACTTCGTCCTCGAAGTTTACTCACACTCATAACATCATCATCCAACTGTCAACACTATTGAAATATTCTCCCATTCCTAAACATCGAACTACTACAAGTACGGTCATGACCTTAAATCAAAACAAACAAAACAAATCTCCGTCCTTTATGCTACACCAACACTCTACTTCCAATTATACTACCATATGCACAACCATCAAAATCTCTTTTATCGCATCCTACTCCTCTTAAGATAAATGTTACGTCCTCGTAACTCACTAATACTAAATCCTAGCTATATCGTCTCATTATCCTCATCACCACCGCATGTCAAAGATAACCACATATAATCTAAACACTCGTCATGTATATATCCAAGGCTCTCTTACTTAAACATTTCTCATACCTCAACTCATTCGGCACACCACCTGACCTATACCATAAAACTCGTAGCAAAATCACCATACTAACTCTCCATTATTACTGCAAAACAACATACCTCTTTATGTAAAGCACCTATCTCCTAAAAGCATAACTCACGATCCACACTCGTTACGTACACTCACACTAGATCCTCAAGTTCTTTCCTTCATTACCGCAAAACTCATACATAACTTAACATGACACTATTTCCCCAACACCCTACACTCACTGTCTCAACAAAGGATTATGAACCACCTGCATCTTTCAGGTCATTACCACACATGTTTTACGAATCACTTGCCATTACCATGTCTACTAAAGCCTTATCTAGAACAAGATCAAAATTACTGTAACAACCTTTCACAACCGTGTCCCATCAACAGAATATCACTATACCATGACAACAACGAAAACATATATACAACTCTATTTCATATCATACTCTACCCTCATTCCCAAACTTAACCTGGTAAAGAAAACATCAATAAACAAGACAACTGTCTATCTGCACAAACTGAAACTCGCAGGGAGCAACATCAAACAAAACAAAAATCTATGTATAACTGGTATGTAATGTCGAAACTCGAATCATAATCATCCCGCCTACTCCACCACAACCGGTGACGGCATCGCAACACCGCCACCAACAGCCGCACCGTAGTGCGAAAATGCCCGCATCACAACATGCAGTACCATGTCCGGATCACCACTCGAGGCACAACAACCACATCGATAAACATCACAATCACATATAATTCCCATAAACACTGACTCAGTATGACATTTCAAACAAGAAAACTCATTCAAAACCGTTCTACTAGATTATAACACAACATATTATACGGAATAAACTGACAAGAATCTCATGAACATCATCCTTACCATTTCACGGAATAAACATGTATCATCAATACACATACAATTTTAACTATCCATGCCAGATCAATCAAATTATTACCTTTTGAACCTCATTCCATTAGTATACCGTACCCAACATAAATTACAAAACATTCATATAACAACTTTATAATTATCACACCATACCACTTCTTGTGAGGTCAGAACCTCAAACAAACATTTACACATATCATAGACCCGTAATCACATCCAACTAGTCAATCCTGATCACGTAAGTTACCCCCCGATAAAGGTTACCTCTCGCTTGAGTTTAACTCGTATGCCCCTCATAACACATTCTCCCATTCGCATATTCATCATCCCATGCCAAATGTAACCATACCATTAATACTCAACTACTAACAACCGCCTCATATAACCACATCTTATGCTCTCTCACAACTATACATATCAACCTGGTCTCTACAAAATCAACCTCTTTAGAATTGCTACCTTTCTAATATACCATCACCCTTAACCACTAGTCACAAACGATAACACTACCATTGTCCGGACATCAACCTCTTACACTCATCTCTAAACATCACGATTTCTTTACTAACTTTGGTTAACATCCCTAATAACGAACATCAAATCCATCAACAAAATTATCTCAACGTTCTTCCCAATACGATTCTTAATTGTATTATTACCCGACTCACCACCAAGATTTCATATCGTGCAAATTCTCTACCCAACTTTTACTTTACTTAATTCCTCGAAACTCCTGACTAATCATGTTGTTCTGAAACTCCTATATAACCATTAATTCAAATCCTCATGCTAGTACCATACATCTCGACGATTCCTTACTTTATATCACATAACTCCGGTGAACATTTTTTTTCCTTAGTTTTACTCCCCTAATTCTTTTGTTTTTACACTCGACAAAAGCAATTAACCACTCAACTCCTTATTACCTCTTACCTAACTCTTTAATGCTCCGGTTACCTTCTCATTGCTCCAAAACTCACATCTCATTATTTCATATCGATATCATCTAACTCTTTCTTACCATAAATATTCTCTTATTATGCTATCACTCACCCTTGTCACCAATCCATCCATAGAATCAACGTTTATTTGTTCAAACAACCGCATCTCCCTTTTTACATCTCTAGGAATCAAAATTCATTTTATACCGTTTGTCCAAAGAATTACACACTAGGCTCACCCCTTGATATTCCAACTTCCCAAACTTAGCCACTATCTACAAATCCACATCGTGATATAACTTCCTTTAAGTTCACTATATACCTCTCTTTCCTATCTTCTTACAACAACCTTCCATTACATATATCCTTAAGCAACTCTATCCTAGCTGTCTTCCTCCATAAATCCTTACACATCCAAAAATGGCACTATTCGTATCCCTTATCTCAATCTTTCATTCTCATGCTTCTTTACACTTACATCACCCTTGCTCATATATACTTACTTTTATATTACTCAACACACGATATATCACTCACCATATCTCACAAAACATGCTCTTTGCCTCAATTAGCTCACATTCTTCCTTTTTCTTTTTCCTCTATCCTTCACAACGACATTAACCCATGTCTTCCTTACCCAACACATGTCCCTCATAAGCCGTCATTCTCCATGTCATAACTTCCGGTAACTTACGTATCAAGACCGTCTCACATATAAAAGAATGCGTTGAGACTCAAAACATACATGTGTATATACCCTACGACTCAAAACAATGTAAAAACATAGCCACCGGCTCAAAACAAAAGTAAGAACATAGTCACCGACTCAAAGTGGCCGCCCTATGAGGTACTCGGTCGAGTACATAACATACTAGGTCGAGTACAAGGTACTCGGTCGAGTAACTATATTACTCGGTCGAGTTTTCGACTCCAGAAGCAAACTCAATTGTCGCAGAAGGATTACTCGGTCGAGTATTGGGAATACTCGGCCGAGTAGACCTTACTCGGTCGAGTATGAGACTACTCGGCCGAGTTCACGACTCCAGACGCTAAACAGTATTATCACAGAGAGATTACTCGGCCGAATATGGAATACTCGGTCGAGTATAAAAGATACTCGGCCGAGTAGGGCTACTCGGTCGAGTATCGCCAGCTTCTCAAGACCGTCCAGTTTTCGTAAAACAGTCATATCTCACTCGTTACTTGGTCATTTTGGGCGTGTGACCTATCGTTAGAATCGTAAGAGGAAAAGCTATCACCTCAACTTGGAATCACATCAATATCACTTCTAGAACTAGACTTATGACAGTTTTAAGACAACCCTTCCGTAATCGGTCTTTATACAAATCAAGTTTTCTAAGCCAAAACAACTTGAACATAAATAAAGCAACCATTAGCAACTCAACACTTCTAAAACCTGTACATGGGTGAACTTTTATCATACCCACATGGAAATTAGATACGACATTCATGTATATAGACACATGCCGGTAACCATATGCTACTACCAACAATCAAGCATTATCATCATCATGTTCATATGCACATGTACCACTACCATACTTCATGCTCAAGATTGTATTAAACAGGTAACATGATCACATTCTTCATGCTCAATATTAATCAGATACGAATTCACAATTCACCTTTCATATTTTACCATGCTCCAACACTTAACATGCCAACATATTCACGCTCAAAGTTTAACATCAACAATCCTCGATACATCTTTCAACAACTATCACATTCCACTTCTTTCATCATTTCATCCAACCATGCACAAGATTCAAACTATAAATATCAAACACACATGACTCAAACCTACAACAGTTTCCCCCCATGTGACCGGCTTGAGATCGTAAGGGCCTTAATGCGACTTCGGGGCGTCTCCCAAGTCTTTGCGGTAGCTCCAAACAACTCTCCCCGGGTTCATTTTATTTAGACTCCCTAAGTTCATTGGGTTCATTAGTTTTAGGTGCCAGAATCTTCGGCTCTGATACCACTTTGTAACACCCCCTCATACCAAGGTACCTTACCAGGACTACCCAAGCATGAAAGGCTGTTACCATCTCGGTTGCCCGAGGTTAGTATATATCAAAAGCGTCCGTCCTAAACACATTTATTAGAAGTACTGTAAAGTATTAATGTTTACAACAATCCAAATCCAAACAAAAACCAATAAAGGGAATACAACTGAGGACAACTACAAAATCATAGCTAAGACTCGTGACTGTGATACTACAACTGGTGATGACGACTTCCCCATGACCGCCCAAGCTCACCAAATGCAATACCTGTCAAGTCTGCTCACCATCCCCGAATGGATCACCGCAGGTTTTACAAAACAACAACAACGGGGTCAGTACCATTCAATCAATGTAAGACAAACAAACAATGTAACCGACTGATCATCCTCCATAGTAACCGACTACACACCGAAGTGTGTAACCCTGCCAGATTACCCATCGCAACAGGTAATCCACTCCGCCAGTGGGTGACCGCAGCCCATCCCCACCAAGTCCAGCTCATCAACGAGCGACTAACAATCCCTGTCCCTTAATGTGCACATCCCCTCCCGTGACGGATTCCACGGAGGGCGAACTAGGGTGTGAAGCCACTCCCGCAAGTGACTCCACCACAATTACACAACACCACAGCTTCACCGCTGTCACAACACCACAACCGTCACAACACAACCACGTCACCACTGTCATCACAACACCTATACTCCGATGATCAACAGATAACAACAATTACAACACAAGCACAGTCTTAAATCAATTAACAGTAACTGAGTAGGGAAACCCTACCTTTTCGCAATCCGATATGCTCTAATCAATCATACAATAGGCACAACAATTACCACATCATCACCTACAACAATTATAATCAACAATCAACACACATATAATGACCAAACCCTAAACCCCCAAATTAACCCAAAACAATAATTAGGGAAAAACCCTAAAAGACAACTTAATGAGACTCATGAAATCAGAGACTTACCGACATAATCGACGCAAGGCAAGATTCGTTAGACTCACGAACAATCCACGCAAAATAGAGGGAGATTTGGAGAGGATTAGAGTTACGTTGTGTAGTTTAGGTTTTGTAAAATGTTTAGAAACTGTAAAATGCGTCTCAATATAACTCTAGTCCTTTCTAAATCAACCGCGGAAAATATTACCCTTCAAACCGGATACTCGGTCGAGTATAGAGTATACTCGGCCGAGTATCCTCTACTCGGTTGAGTATTACCCATACTCGGCCGAGTATTCCTGGGCAGTAGCCAAACAGAATACCCAACACACTTTGCTCGACCGAGTAGGCCATACTCGGTCGAGTACCAACCTATAAAATCCGTAGTGTTACAGGTAGCCTCCCAAGCCATTGAGGAGGACGATAATGAAATGTGGGGTTTCTAAGCCGTGAACGCCATAACTGATGAATCGGCGCCCTCTGACTGTGACCCATTCAGCAACCTCACTGTCAACCATATCATGATGCGTCAGGGTTATTTCCCGGGTTTGCCGCTCAATTCACTGAAGGACCCATTGCCTCCCTTGAAACAGGAAAAGGTCCCCAACATCCCTTTTGGACTGGGATACGAACCTACTGACGAAGATATCCGGGAGATGAACCTCCTAATCCGAAAACGCAAGAAGCACGGGGTTATCCTCCGTCCCTACCACTTGACTCTCAACGGATACTTTGTCCCCGAGGGAGAGTCTGAACTCTACCACGGCTTTCCGAAGCCAATCTACGACTCTGTGGCGAGGGCTAGACACCCGGGAGTGGAAGTCTTTCAGGACTGCTACTTTATCCCCGACAACATCGAAGCTGCATCAACTGAGTCCAAGCCGTCACCATGCCTCGACGGACAAGCTGTCACACTAATCTTTGGGGAAGATAACATCAAACGCCTCGACTATGAGGATATCATCAACATCGCCCTGAAAGATATTCAGTTTGATCCAACCGCCTTGATCTCCGATACTGACCCGGAGAAAGCTACCCAAGGCTGGAAGAAGACCATCAAGTGGACCGATCGCCAGGGCCGCATTCTCAAGATAACAACTGGAGAAGGTCCTATGTTCAAGGAAGGAAGTGAGGAAGGATCTGAATCTGAGTCTGAGTCGGAGTCAGAGTCTGTTATAGCTCCTAACACTCCTAATGTCCCAGTCAAGGTCCCCTTCCCACTGTTTTACCACAAAGTCGTGGCTGATTCAGAGGCTGAGTCTACTAGGGTCACCCCCACTCCTATGAAAGGTGACAACCTGGAGCCTGTTCCAGGGGCCACTTCCTCCGTCGTGTCGCCTCTGACTGACCACGAGATGTCTGTCCTTTCCGAGCTTTTCGCTCATGTCAACTTAATGAACGCTAAGTTTGCTTATGACTCGTCTCAATTTAACTGCAATGCAATTCTGAATGATTATGAGGAATTTGACTTGGGTGACTACCCACCTCACTTAGCCAAAAAACTTGACAAACGGGAAACCAGAACCCCCTTCATTGAGGAGACCGAGCCTATTAACGTAGGAACCGACGATACACCTCAAGAACTTAGGATAGGGACAACCCTGGACCCCTCGGAAATACAACAGTTCATTAACTTCCTCCACGAATACAAGGACGTATTCGCCTGGTCTTAGAGAGACATGCCTGGGATTGACAGAGAAATCGCAGAGCACCGGATACCCATCAAACCCGGGGCTAAACCTGTGAAACAGAAAGCTACGCCGGATGCGTCCTGAATGGGCCCTAAAAATCAAATAAGAAGTGGACAAACAGTTCAAGGCTCGGTTCATCAAAGTGTCTGAATACTCGGATTGGGTGGCCAACATTGTGCCGGTACCAAAGAAAGACGGAAGAATTCGGGTTTGCGTCGACTTCAGGGATCTGAACAAGGCGAGTCCAAAAGACGACTTCCCTTTGCCACATGTTGACATTCTGGTGGACAACACCGCCGAACATGCTCTCCTATCATTCATGGAAGGGTATGCTGGGTACAACCAGATTAAAATGGCAGAGGAAGACATGCACAAAACTGCGTTCACTACACAGTGGGGTACATATTGCTACACAGTCATGTCTTTCGGCCTCATCAACGCCGGAGCAACCTATCAAAGAACCGCTACCACTCTCCTACATGATATGATGGACAAGGAGGTAGAGGTGTATGTCGATGACATGATCGTCAAATAAAAAGAACGGGACGGACATATCAATGCCCTCCGGAAATACTTCGTTCGTCTGCGGAAATATAACATGAGACTAAATCCTCAGAAGTGTGCGTTCGGGGTCACCTCCGGAAAACTCTTGGGACATGTCGTTAGCAAAAGAGGCATTGAGATTGATCCAACCAAAATCAAAGCCCTTCAACAAATGCCTCGGCCTAGGAACGAGAAGGAGATTCGGGGATTTCTCGGTCAGGTCCAATACATCAGCCGGTTCATTGCCAAGCTCACTATGATCTGTGAACCAATATTCAAGAAGCTTCGCGCCTCCGATCACACCGATTGGGACGACGACTGTCAAAACGCCCTCGACAGGATAAAGGAGATCCTATCCAAACCTCCTGTTCTCATGCCACCTCAACCAGGGATTCCTCTATCCCTATACCTGACTGTAACCAACACAGCCATGGGAGCAATGTTAGCACAAACTGTTGGCAACGAGGAGCGAGCCATCTACTACATCAGCAAAAAGTTCATTGAGTACGAGACGAGGTATACCCAACTGGAAAAGACATGCCTTGCCCTAGTATGGTCAACAAAGAAGCTGCGGCATTACATACTCAGCTACACGGTCCACATCTACTCCAAGATGGACCCGGTCAAATACATCTTCGAAAAACCCGTACTAAACGGAAGGCTGTCTAGATGGACACTAATGCTGTCCGAATTTGATCTCAAGTTTGTATCCCTCAAGGTTATCAAGGGAAGAGCAGTTGCCGATTTCCTAGCAGAAAATCCCGTCAACGAGGATCCAACGACCGACACATGGTCACTTCCTGACGAAGATATCCTTTGTGCCGACTCTGACGCATGGGACCTATACTTTGACGGTGCATCTAATCTGAGAGGCTTCGGGATAGGAATCCTTCTAATATCACCGGAGGGAGAACATGTTCCGATCTCAGACAAGCTAGACTTCGCCGTCACAAACAATGCCGCTGAATATGAAGCATGCCTCATCGGCCTACAAGCCGCCATCACACTTGGCATCAAGAGACTGAGGGTCCACAGCGATTCCTCGCTCATCATCAATCAGGTATCCGGATCATGGAAAATCCGATCTGACAGCTTAGCTCCCTACCGAGCAAAGATCAATCAAGAGGCCGAGTTCTTCGACCAAGTCGACTACTTCCACTTGCCACGAGAGGAAAATCAATTTGCTGATGCCCTGGCAAAACTTGCCGCGCTCGTCAACATACCTGACGACATGACATCGATGCCCCTATGTGTCGAGAGACGGAGCGAGCCAGCTCACATTTGTGCCATTATCGACGACGAGGAAAGCCATGATGAACCTTGGTACCAAGCCATCCTCAACTACAAAACCAAAAACGAATTTCCTCCCAACTTTGATCAAACAGGAAAAAGAGCCATCCGTTTATTTGCATCACAATTCGTGATAAACCAAAATCAACTCTACAAAAGAACACCCCAAGAAATTCTCCTCCTTTGAATTAACCATCACAAAGCCAAAAAAGTCATGGGGGAGGTTCACGAAGGAGAATGTGGCCCTCACATGAGTGCAATGATGCTTACACGGAAAATCATGCGGCTAGGTTACTACTGGACCACCATGGAAGCCGATTGCCGTAACTACGTCAAACATTGCCATAATTGCCAAATCTTCGCCAACATACAACACATACCACCATCCCTTTTATACACCATGACATCACCCTGGCCATTCTCAACCTGGGGCATTGACATCATCGGGAAAGTCAACCCGATAGGCACCAAGGGGCATTGCTTCGTCCTCGTCGCCATCGACTACTTCACCAAATGGGTGGAAGCACAGTCATATGCAGTCTTGACGGCCAAACAAGTGGCCAAGTTCAGTCAAAACAACATCATCTGCCGATATGGGGTACCCCATGAAATTATCAGCGATCAAGGCTCTCACTTCTGGGCGGAAACTCAAGCTTTGCTGGACAAATACAAGATCAAACGACATCGATCATCCCCCTACCATCCCCAAACCAACGGAGCGGTGGAGGCAGCGAACAAAACTCTTGTCACCATTATCAATAAAATGCAAGACAACTACCGCGATTGGCCGAGCAAGCTCCCATTCGCACTCTGGGGATACTGAACCTCCATTCGAACACCGACAGGCGCCACACCCTTCTACCTAGCATACGGTATGGAGGCGGTTCAACCGGTGGAGTTAGAGGTCCCTTCTCTATGCATCCTGCTAGAGAGTCAAGTCCCTGAGGCGGAATGGACCCGTCGAAGGTACGAGCAACTCACTCTCCTAGACGAATGGCGACTCAACGCCTTGAACAACGTCCAGCTATACCAACGACGTATACAACGGGAATTCAACAAGAAGGTTAAACCCAGAAACATCCAGGAGGGCGACTTGGTCCTCAAGTCAGTTCGAGCACCATTACTGATGTGACCATAATTAGCGCACATTTAGTCCCCGAATTAGCCTCGTTCCCATGCTTTTTAGTGCATATTTGGGTCATTTACTATCTTTAGTTCTTTGTTTTGCATATTCTTTGAGATTTTGATCCCTTGGTAGGAAAGGAGTAAGAATATTGCATTTTCGAGGCAAAACAAGGCTAAATTGATCAAATCCAATGACCAAGCATCAAGGAGAGACAAGATTAGAAGGCCTTTGTACATATTATAGTAGAAGAGCAAAGTTGAGAAAGGATCCTTGAGTCCCCAAGGAAATCCCCAAGGAATTTATGAAGAAAAGGGAAGAAAAGAAGAAGATTTGTTGCTGAGTGACAATCCGAGCGGATTGTCACCAATCCGTCTGTCCCGCAGCTGCACAATCCGAGCGGCTTTGCTCTATTCCGCTCGGATTCCACCTCCACAATCCGCCCGGATTCCCTTGAATCCGCTCGGATTCCATCACAAGAATCCGCCCGTCCCGACCTTATTCCGCCCGGATTCCAGCACAGCACGATTTCCTCTTCTCCAAGCTACAAAGAAAGAAGCCCTTTTCTCGAAAAATACCGGGTCCTCCTTGCTCAATCTAAAAAGTGTAATTACTAGTTTAGCCCTTAGTTAACCCTAATGCATCCTCCCTAATTTTCACTATAAATACCCCATTAGTCTAATTAAAGGAGCATGTTCTTCTTATCAATAATTAGAGTAGTTAATATCAATCAAATCTCTCTTTAATATTGTAATCAAGTATTAATCAAGTTTTAATCCAAGTTTTAGTTCTTTAATCTCTCTCTTGTTCATCCTTTATTTTGGGTAATTGAAGATTATTTGGGTTATTATTGGGGGATTGACAACCTCTCAATCAAACATCAAGTACTTCTATTATCTTTGCTTTATTATTGGAATCATTAGTAGGTATAATCTCTTAATCCCTTTTTAATTATTTTTAATTACTTTCATTTATTCATCATGTTTCATTTTGTTGGTATGATTGACAACCTTGCTAGCATGATCAACATGATAATGAGTGAGTAGTCTCTTAGCTAGGTTTTAATGGGTGATTAGGGGAAACCAACATGGGGAATGATTCATGCTTAAATTAATATGCTTTCATGGTTTATTTGCTTGCTTGTTTTGATCTCAACTCATGCACATGTTATGTTTGATGAAATGCTAAGCCTATGAATCCTTGTATTTACTATCATCACCTATCTTTTCAATGAGACTTGTAAGACATAACCCAACTCGAGTCTCATTAGACCATGCATGTTGTTGAGTAGGGAAGATTAAGTCGACTTGTAGGTGTTGTACAATCTAAATGATTCGGCTCCGGGACCCAAACTTTCCTAGGATTGTAAGATATAACCCAACTCAATCCATCACAACAATAATTGCTTGCTTATAATTTGAGAACATGTTTGTATGATCATATCCCATGATTCCCCTATGATCCCATGACACCCTAGTGCCTTTAATCAATTGTTTACACCCCTTTAATTCATATTGCTTGTTTATTTTCATTGCTATTTTAGTTTAGTGACCTTCTACATCAACCCAAATTGTGACACCCCTTAGACACCACTAGTTGCAATAGAAATCTCATTTCAACTCCCGTCCCTTGGGATCCGACCTTTACTTGCCTCTTTACTAATTGTAGAGTTGTTTGTGAAGTTATAAATTGTGTTTTGATTCGACTGTGACTCAACGACCACATCTTTAATTGTGAATACGAAACAGACCGATCAAAAATGGCGCCGTTGCCTGGGACGGTGTTTGTTTGATTTAGATCTCTTTTTATTGTTATTAGTTGTGTCTTTCTTTGCCTTGGGGAAGTAAAACTCCTCAAGGTTTGTTCTAATTATTTTCGAGTTGTTTGATATTTTGCATGTCTAGAAGGTCACAAGGTGACTTGCTACCTTTTGACCGTGAAATCGAAAGAAACTTGACGAACAATAGGAGACTTGTTAGGAGGAATTTGAGAGGTATTAGTGAAGTTGTTCAAACCACTAGTGAGTTTGTCAATCCTTTCGCAATAGAAGGAGAAGAGAACCCATTACACAATACCCCACAAAATCCACCTACAATGCCTAAATTCTCGTCACACTCCGTACCCACCGAGGAGAACCTACCCAACGGTACTCCTACACCACAACATCTAACCGGAAATTTTATTGCCAAATCCGCCTTTATCCAATTAGTTGAAAGAAGCCAATTTGGGGGGATGCCTAGTGAAGACCATCATTCTCATATGGAGGCTTTTTGTGACTATTGTGATGCGATCTCACAAACCGGTGTAACTCAAGACCAAATTAGATGGGTCTTATTTCCATTTTATCTAATTGGCACCGCCAAACAATGGTTGAAAGGCCTTGATAAGGCTACTCTCGGAATAGACTCTTGGAAGAAGTTGGCTCTAGCTTTCTACAAAAAATTCTACCCACCGGAAAAGACTAACATGCTAAGAGCTCAAATTACGGGTTTTAAGCAAAGGGATGAAGAATCTTTGTATGAAGCTTGGGAGCGTTTCAAAGGAATTTGTCGCTCATGTCCTCATCATGGACTTAGCGAATGGTTCTTGGTTCAACAGTTTTGGAACGGTCTTTATGAAGACTCAAGAAATATCCTTAATATGGGATCGAATGGGATGTTCACCGAGGTTGATGACAACCAAACTTGGAGCAAAATTGAAGATATGGCAATCCACAATTCACAATATAGTAGGCCTCGCAAGGCTACTAGAGGAGGAAACCACGAAGTGGACGCCGTTACTCAATTAGGTGCCCAACTAAGCTCCCATATCGATACTATCAACTTGAAGTTCGAAAAAGCAATGGTTAGACTTGAAGAAGTCTCAAAATCACCAAAGCATCATGTCAATGCCATGACGGCATCTTCATCAATCCCAAGTGGGATATGTGAGAATTGTGGAACTTTGGGTCATGACCCAAGTGAGTGTAGGGGAACAACCGAACAAGTTAATGCTTTCCAAGCATATAAAAGTGGTACCCCTTATTCAAATTTTTACAATGAGAATACCAAGTTCCATCCAAATCTCTCATACAAAAGCCAAAATGTTCAAAATCCTCAAACAACATACACTCCACCACCCATGAGAAATCAAAACCAAAGACCCTTTTACAACCAAAACCAAAGTTATCAAAATCAAAATCCATACAATCAACAACATGACCAAGGTTTGGATGTCCAAAAAGCGGTCCTCCAAATGCAAAAGAATCAACAAGAGTTTTTCACTCAAATGCAAAAAGATATTCAAGCAAAGGAAATCACCATCAACAACATTCTAGCTCACACCAAGATGTTGGAAACCCAATTGACTCAACTAGCATCTTCAAGCTCACAAAGACAAAAGGGGCAATTACCACCTCAAAGTAATCCCCCTAGACATGAAACGGTTAGTGCTATTCACTTGAGGAGTGGCACAAGGTATGAAGCACCGAAGAAGCAAGTTGAGGATGAAGTTGTGGAAGCTAGTGAAAAGGAAGAAGTTGTGCAAAACTCCAAGGTTGGAGAACAATCAAAAGAAGAAGTTTCAAAGAAAAATGAAGACAAGGCCAAGGAGAAGGAGCCCATTGTGATTAGACTTCCTTTTCCAAGTCGCCAAGCCAAGCCCAAATTTGATGACCAACTTGGAAAGTTTATGGAAATTGTGAAGAATTTGGAAGTCTCAATTCCTTTCACAGAATTAATCAATCACGTACCGGCCTATGCGAAATACATGAAAGATATCCTCACAAAGAAGAAGTCAATCCGGAAACTTGAGACTATCGCCTTCACTAAGGTGAGTAGTGCAATACTTCAAGGGAGTTCACCTCCAAAACTAAAGGATCCGGGAAGCTTCTCAATACCGTGTACCATTGGCGACACAACGATCAACAAAGCCTTATGTGATCTAGGGGCTAGTGTGAGTGTCATGCCGTACTCGGTGAGTAAGAGGTTGGGGATGGGAGAGCTTAAATGCACCAACATCACACTCCAAATGGCCGATAGATCGACGAAGACACCATTAGGGATATGGGAAGATGTCCCCGTGCGAATTGGGAAGTTTTTCATCCCGGTGGACTTTGTCATTGTTGATATGGAGGAAGATTCCAACATTCCGATCATTCTAGGAAGACCTTTCCTACACACCGCGGGTGCGGTGATTGATGTGAAACATGGTGAGCTCACTCTAGAAGTGGGAGATGAAAGTATAACTTTTAATCTTGACAAGACTATGAGAGCTCCCCATTTGCTTGAGCCATGTTTTATGGTTGATCATTATTGTCGGAAGGATGAAAGGAAGAAGTCGGAATTCCAATGGAAAAAGAAAATTGAAGATGCTCCATTCAAAGAGCAAGTGAATTGTGACAAGGAGAGCTTGCAAAGCTCATCAAAATCAATCAAGGAAGAAGAATATGGCCTCATTGGCCAAGGG
Organism: Silene latifolia; assembly: GCF_048544455.1. NCBI lineage: Eukaryota > Viridiplantae > Streptophyta > Magnoliopsida > Caryophyllales > Caryophyllaceae > Silene > Silene latifolia. Next base: position 190,252,386 of record NC_133536.1, read on the forward strand.
AAGAAATTGGAAGAGTTGTCTCCATCAAAACAAGAAATTTTCAATGATCAACTTAATGAAGTTTGTGGTCTTTGGGACGACGAATTTGAAGGGATTTTTAATCCCTACATTGGACATGCTATTGATCAAGATCGACAACAAGGGCCAAGGTCTATTGAAGACCTCTACCATGATAATGAACAAGCTTTTGATTACTTCTTCAAGGTGTTGAGCAACATCAACAACACCTTGAACATGCCCCCTTGACATCTCATCAAGAATGAGAGTTTGGTGGAGTCCTCCCTAAACCACCACTTGTAAATATTTCTAACTCCCTAACTCGCATTTCAATTCTTGTATTGCATTTTTGTCATCTTTGGATTTACTTTATTTACTTTGATCAAGATAATTGTCATGTTTGAGAGAAGTGAGGGAGGGACTAACAACTTCAATTGATGTGTAGTGCTTAACCTTAGTGTGGGGATGGCAATTGCCTAGGCTATCCATGCCTTAGTAGTGCCCCCACAATGAAGAACACAAGAGTTGAAGAAAGAATAGAAGAATGATAAGGGAATTGCATTGCGCACGGATGGAACTGAATCCGTGTACACAGGGGAAGAATCTGAGCGGATTGAACAGAATCCGCCCGTCTTGAAGAATCCGAGCGTCTTGCAGAAAATCCGCCCGTCCTGAACTGAGCTGAATTTTGAAAATTTCTTGATCGTGGATCAATCCGGCGTCCCGAGCGTAAAATCCGCCCGTCTTGAAGAATCCGCCCGTCTTGAAAGAAAGACGTCCGTCTTTGCAGCTGAGGAAAACAAGAAAAATTTCCTGGACTGAAATCCGTCCGTCTTCAACCGAATCCGCTCGTCCCGTGTCAAGCAAATCCGAGCGTCTTCCACCGAATCCGCCCGTCTTTAGGCGAGTTTTGTAAAGCCCAGAAAGAGCAGAATCCGCACGGATTAGGCAGAATCCGCACGGATTGCTTCTGCAGATTCGAAAATTTCGGTCTCTATAAACCCCCCCCCCCCCCCCTTCATTCATTCATTCATAAGCACTACCCACAACATCAAAACCCTCATTCTCTCCATCACAAAAACAAAAATCCTCAACAACATTCACAAAAACAAATCAAATCATCCTTTCAACAACAAATTAATCACTCCTCCTTCATCAAAAATCAAAACCAAGCACAAAAGCTTCAACATTTGAGTCGATTTTTGAATTCATAAAGGCAAAGCCTTTCACCTTTAAATCGACTTGGGTATACTACAAATTGAAGATTTTTCATTCTTTTCTTGGTTTAATTCATCAATGGCAAGGACTATGGGACCAACAAAGGCACCAAAGGCTAAGGCACTCTCACAAAGGCAGAAGGCTCTTCAAACAAAGAAAGCATTGGCTATGATGGTAGCAACACCAAACTTGGAAGTGCAACAACAACAACAACAACCTTCTATGGGAGCAACAACACCTTCTACTCCGGAAATTGATCAACTTTTGCATTATCCGGAGGTAACTTTTATTTCCGATACCCATAGAAACACCTTTGTCAAGTTTGCTATGAAGTCATTACAATCCACCAAGTTTATATGTGAAGATACCTTAGAAAAATTGGGTGCCTTAGAGCAAACTAGAGCCTTTTTCAATGCCATGGGGTTGAAGAAATTGTTTAAAACAAAGGAATTGACATACCCCTCCCTTACCTTGGAATTTTTAAGTTCTTTGAAAGTCACCAAATTTGAGAATAGGGAAAATCTCGAGTTTCGTCTAGCTAATGTTAGTAGACGCATTTCCTTTAGGGAATTGAGTGGAATTTTGGGTCTTACTGATGAACCGCGATATTTCAAGAATTATGGAAAGTATGACCCCGACCCTCTTTGGGAGGCGATTTCCGGAAGGAAATTTGAGAGCTTTCAGGCGAGTCGTGCTCTTTTAGTCCACCATCCGGGCATAAGAGTATGGCACAAGGTCATGGGAAACACCGTAATTGCAAGGAAAGATACCAACCACCTTACCCCTTTGAATATGAAGAGTTCAAGCCGGAAGGAGTTGAAGTTAGAAAATATTATGTGACTCTTCTCATGGAAGCAATCCACAAGCAAGCCTTTGAAGATCGGAAAAATGCTTACTTGGCTCAATATCCACCCCTCCTACACTTAGCTAGGCAAGGACTCTTTGATCCATCTTGTCCTTTGCCTAGTTGGGCGGATAAAGAAGTCCTATTTCCGGGTGCATCTAGGGTCGTTTTGGGTGACAATGAGGTTGTTGGTAATGATGAAGAAGTTGATGATAACATTGGTGAAGAAGCAAGTGAAGAAGGAGGAGAGGATGGTGAAGATGATGATGAGGAAGATGAAAAAGAAAGTGAAGAAGCGAATGACAAGGGAAGTGGCAATGTGGCCACTTCTAATGAGGAAAGTGATGCTGATGATAGCATGATGGAAGACTAGCAAGCCTTGGAGACTCCTACCCTCTCATGGTTTGTCTATTTCTCTCTTTGTTTTAATTATAATTTTGATCATTGTTGGAGTAGTCCTAGCACCATAGAGGACTCACACCTCGGTACCATTGAGGTGTTCTCATTCTATTGTTCCCATTTTGCAAAATCCAAAATGACAAAATAGTCTCATGCATTGCATAGTGTGTGCATGAACTACACCAATCCTTGGACATTAGCAATAGTGTCCCACTCGGTTTGGGGAAATTAATGCATACACAACGGGAGGTAATCTAAATTATCCTCTCCGTCATAACAAAAATCATGCATCATGTAGTGTAGCTTAGTGTAGATTGCATTTAGTGTAGAAATCATGCATCATCTTTGCATAATTTCCATCACTTTGGCCATTGAGGACAATGCCCATATTAGTGTGGGGATGGGAATTCTAACATTTAACTCTTATTCAAAAAATCAAAAACCATAAAAATTTGAAAAATTTCAAAAAACCAAAAACATGTTCATTTCCTTTGTAGTGTAGTCTTGTATATGTTATTGTATATATTGTGTTTGTTCATCCTTGTTCACATTGATCGACTACGCCACATTCGAGACATGAGGATATTGAAGACCGCATGGTATGATCTTTCCAATCTCCTTTTTCCTCTTTATGTTAATGACTATGTGGCTTTATTTTGATTGATGCGGTATAAACAATGTGAACTTAGGACTTGCATTTAGTTTACATGGCATATTAGTTGGTAGAATCATTTGCATTAGGATGTATAAATGTCAGTTGCATCATGGCATGTAGTTGCATGTTAGAAAAATTTTGTGAAACCGTCTACTTGGGAAGCTTGACAAGTGTATATAGGCCCTAGTAGATGATTTTTGTTCTTAAGACTTTGCTTGTTAGAATACTTGTAAAACACCCTAGGATGTGTCATGCTAGTATCCTTTGACCCATGGATTAAGGCCTAGTCAAGAGTACCTTGTGGTGTGATAACTCCTTGGCTACCGTTTATTCCAAGGTGACCCTTGAAACCATGCAACCATCATTCATCCATGTTCTACCACATTTTTGTCATCAAAAAGGGAATGGGCACAAAAAGAAATCAATTTGAGTTCAATGAAATGAAAAGTGAAAGAAAGTTTGCAAAAATGCATCAAATGAAAAAGGAGCAAAAAAATAGAACTCCTAAAGCTTCAAATACAAGCCACCCTCCCTACATATAGGGTGACTTTGAAAATGTTCAAAAGAAAAATGCAAAAAAGTTGAAAGTTGTCAAGTGTTTAATTGCCAAAAATAAAAAAGAAATGGCAAGAAAGTGTTCTCAGATGTTATATGCCACAAGAAATTGGGGGGAAAAACAAAAATAAAAGTGATACCCGTCGCTGTGAGTACCAAAGATAAAATTTATATTTCCTATTAAGACTAACCTAGGCTAGTGGTAACAGGGTCGAACCACAAGGAGGCAGATGTAAATTTTAGTTGATTTATATTCAGTCTGAGGTAACTATTGTGGGGGTTGAATTGAATTGGTCTACAGCTAATAGTGAATAAAGACAATAAACTAAATAAACGATTTAAACGGATAAAAGAAGGGTACTAGGATGATCGGTTCATTATAGCTTCGGCGGCAGCAAACTAAGTCGGTCTGAATCAAACACAGGTGAGGCGGGAAATAAAGAGGTCCTCTCTGTCCACTCTTAACAAATAGCATCTTTCGATCTCGCTATAGGTCCCTAATGTCACTAATACTAACTTTCGTCCTGAAAATTGACTAACGGTCTAAACTATACCTATCTTTCGATCTTAGCACAGTTTAGTCGATTTAATTGATGGTCAAATAACTTTCACTATCTTTCGATCTAATGGGTCGGTCATAAATTAGGTATCTAACTGGTCGCATGCATTCGATTCGTTAAATACAACATTAAAACAATTAAAACGAATATAAAACCCTACGAGGTCGGGCGATCGACCTACAATGTCGGGCCGATCGACCAACACGCGAGACAAATCCGTGTATAATCTATTGCCGCCTATGCCATAAATCGCCTACATCCTAGCACTATAGAATTAGCTACTCATGCTAAGGGTAGAAACAACAACATAAACGATAAAGCTAACTACCGAATTCATGCTAAAAACAAGAAAATAAACAATTAACAATAAACAATGATAACGGTTACGGGAATCTACTTAGCAATTCTAAACTATTGATAAAATAAAGATGAACTATAATTAGGGCAGAAGAATACCGAATTGCAGAGGAAAGATTAGTTATTAAGAACCGAAAATCCAATGCTCAACAATCCCAAACCCTAACTATCAAGAACCGTATGCGAAAACTTAATGAAAATTACTGAATAAAACTTTGAATGAACACTGAATAATAACTTGATGATGATTGAATGTTTCTAGGTTACGTTATATAGCAACTAACGCAACTTTATTTCCTAAACCTAGCATAACTTTGGGCTTCAAGATTCACGATCTTTTAATTCTCGTCTGGAATAGCAGCCTGGTCGATCGACTAAGGTAGGTGGTCGATCGACTGCTTAGCAATGAACAGTGGCTTCTGGAACCCGAACATTGGTCGATCGACTGAGGGTGATGGGCGATCGACTACTTGAGCTGCTACTTGACTTCTTAAAACTCGTGGACTAGTCTTTTGGGCCTTGGATTGCGCACCAAGCTCGTTCCTTAAGTGATTCCTTCACGTCATTTGCAATGCAGATTACTCGGGGACGGATTTAGATCGATTTTCCCGTTGAATTCTTCACATTTCTGCAATAATGTACAAAATACGGAAGTAGACGGAAATAGGGAGAAATGTAGCATAAACTACAAGAATGAGCTCTGAAATGCGTGTAAAATGGGATGTAAAACATCATATAAAAGACACGCATCAAACTTCCCCAAACCAAACCCTTGCTTGTCCCCAAGCAAGAACTAGACTCGATCTAATGACCTAATGGAACGAGTTCAATCTCAGAGCGAATTGTCAACTGTAAAGCCTAAACCAATTTAATGCATAACCAACAATCAATTAGTAATGCGAATCATGCAAACGAATTATAAAGTCGTTAAAGACTGATGAACCGTCAACTGTAGAGACTTATCAAATTGGACTCTCGCGGGTCGCTCAAATCACTCAATAAGCACAGGTGATATATATGTAAGATAGAAAGAATTAATTTTGTAGTGACTCTCACCTAACTACGACCTATGAAGACATGCCAGCAATAAAATATGAAAATGATCTCTATAACCGTAGATATGCATTCCAACCAACAAAAGACCATGACACATGCCGAGGTATATATGGGATATGTGAGGTATGGGTAAGAAGAGGCAAAACTATTTATGGAAAAGTGGAGGTACAGGTGATCAAGCTAGTACCAAAACGGAACCATATGGCAACATCCAACTTCTTTCTCATAGACAAACAAAACGGTGCTATAGCAAGCACAAATCTCACAATCTCCAGGTATAAAAGTAATCAATTAACTCCCCATAAAATATGAATAAAACATGGGAGCAAAAATCGCCAAAAGATAAGGATTGAATTATGCGAATTGATTCTTTCTTTTTCTTCTCGAACGTCAGTCGATCGACCAAAAGGGGCAGTCGATCGACTGCTATGAACAGTACAGAACCTCTTTTTCTTTCTTTTTCGAATCATTTTTTTTCATTTCTTTCTTTTTTTTTCTTTTTTTTTTGTACTTCGTTCTTTCCTCCTTTTCATCATTCCAACAATATCTCAATATGAGCATATGCTACCAAAAACGAGTAACAATCCCAAAAACTAGGCTACTAGCTTGACAAAGGCAGGCTATTTGTAGGATGTAGTAAATGGGACAAAAAAAAGATATTTTTGGCGGTGTGGGGCTATTGGGCATAATAAGAAAAGGGAAACCTCTACCACATGTGTCAACTAACCACAAACCGAATGCATACAGGTATTAAGTAGATCAAATTCATAATTATGCAAATTAAGGAAACATGTCTCATAAGGAGTACTACTCACATTCCTAGATAAACTGGTCATGAATGTCACCAGTTATAAGCTCTAATTCTCAGAATATATGATGTAGTTTGCCAATTTTCAAAGTCAAATCTCAAGTTCAGCAAGAATGTAACGAAAACTCGTAGATATGCATTTATGATTCTACTAATAACATGTCAATTAGCAAGGCTTAGGCATAAACAGCTGAAATTGCAGTATCATCATTGAAATACTACCGTTCCGACTCGACCTATATGCTAAAATAAACGTGCATTTTATGGAAATTTTTGAAATTTTTTCATTTTTTTGAATTTTCTGTATATATGAAAAATGAAATAAACAATGCAAAACAAAAATGTAAACGTGAATGCAAGCAAATGATATGCGACGCAAAACCCTTCCCCAAACCAAATCGCACAATGTCCCCATTGTGCAAAATCATGTAATGAAGAAAAGAAAAATGGGAATTTGCGAGAAAATAAATAAGCAAGACACAAAGGAAAGATATGGAACTCACTAGACTTTTAAGCGCAGCAAAGGAAACCTCCCCAAACCAGCGTGAGCTAGGAGGTTTCAGTAGCTAGCAGTGCTACTAACAAGAGTGCCTGAAAGACAGAGAATACCACGCATAAGACTGAGAAAACAATTTTTAGGCGGTAAAATTGTGCAAAAATGAGAAAATTTGAAGAAATAAGTAACATGACGGAAAGTAAAGCGGAGTAGAAAACTCCTTTAAGTCCGCATATCGACCAAACACAGCAGAGGAGAGGTCGTGAACAAATATAGCAGCAGCAGTGGTCGATCGACCCAAATGATCAGTCGATCGACCAGGTGGGCGTGAACAGTAGCTCCTGTAAACCTGCAAATCAGTCGATCGACCATATAGGTCAGTCGATCGACTGAAAACACTGCTGCAACTTCTTATTTCTTCGTATTAGCTCAATAACTCGAGCTACGGAGGTCTAAAAACCTGCAAATGCACAATAATACGCGCCCAAAATTGCGCAAAACCCAAAACAATGCCTAAAGTGCATAAAAATCCTAAACAAAACAAAATAAATGCGAAGTTTTCGCGCACACAAAAGCAATAAAAAACAAAATAGTTCGAAAGCAATAAAATGTTTGTAAAGCTTTTGATCAACTAGTAGTTGATCAAGAAAGGCCAAGGTATGGCCCACTTCGTCGACTTCTGGCCACTAGAGGTAGCCTCATTGGTGCTTATGTTATCAGCTGCTCCCTTCTTAGCTTCAACAGTCGGAGAGCTCATCTGATCAACTTGGTCATCTCCCCAATCAAGGACTTCCTCGGACTCGTCAGAATCCAGATCAGACCATCTCACCTTGGCTGGCTCATCTTCCACTTCCTCATCAGTCCCATAGCCTAGGCATCCAAGACCCTCTCTTTGAATGATCGGCCTTGTCACAGCTGAAGTGACTTGCAGCACTTCCTTCCCCAAACCAACCCCTGCAATGTCTGAAACAACAAATTCTTCCTCCTTTTTGCTCCCAGTCTGGGGCGGAGGGGTTAACACAGAAGTAGTAATAGAGACAGGCAATTCAGGAAGCACAAAGTACGATTTCTTCTCAGAAACCGTATTACAAGTAACAGGCCACATGGGGTCCTTTTTCTTAGCCGACTGGGCAAAGACAATAGAGTGCTTTCCCACTTTGAAAGTCAAGGTTCCTAGACCGACATCGATGATCGCACACCGAAGCGGTGTGCGGAATGGCCTACCCAAAATGATAGGTATATGGGCATCCTCAGGCATGTCAAGTACAACGAAGTCAATGGGGAAAAAAAACTTCCCTATTTGGACAGGAATGTCCTCTAAGACCCCTATTGGCTGGACCGCAGATCGATCAGCCATCTGTAATGTCATATCGGTAATAGCAAACCTGGTCAACTTAAGCTTCCTAGCTAGACTCAAGGGCATGACACTTATACTAGCTCCTAAGTCACATAAAGCCTTCTCAATTGAGAAGGTACCTATTTTGCAAGGAACAGAAAAGCTACCCGGATCCTCTAACTTATGGGGCGCAGTGTGAGACAAGTAGGAGCAAGACTCTTTAGTTAACGCAACAGTGTGAACATGTTCAAGCGATTTTTTCTTTGGCAACAACTGTTTCATAAATTTAGTGTATGCTGGCACTTGGTTAACTAACTCAAGGAAGGGTACCTGAACATTCAAGCTACGAATAACTTTCTCAAACTTACTGAAAGATACCTGTTCCTTCGTCGGCATGAGTCTCTCCGGATATGGGGCTGTAAGGAGTACCTTAGCCCTCTCCTCTAAATCGCGCGTGCCGGTATCCGTGGACTTAGGTTGAAAGTCCACAACCTTTTCCTTGTTGAAGCTTGACCCTTCCTCAGACCGTCTCAAATGAGAACCATTAACTGTCATTGGATCGAACTTCGGAGTTGGGACTGACCCATCAAGACTCGGTCCGCTTCAAAATTTTCGGGACCGTGGTACCCCGAAACAAGTGGTCTCGCAGATTATTTGGCATTAAAGGACGAAATTCCTCAGCATCAGCAGCGATCTCAGTCGATCGACCACTGCTCTCAGTCGATCGACTGAGATGTACAGTTCCAGAAGCTCCTGTAACCCGTGATTTAGTCGATTGACTGGGTATATCAGTCGATCGACTGATATACCTGGTAGACGGCTGTTTTTTTGATTTATTCGTTGAAGCTTTCTTTTGACTTATTTCCGGCTCATCTTTTTCAACAGCGTCCTCGACCATGGCAGGACCTTCAAGGGTGGACCCGCTCCTCAAAGGGATGGCATTTAGGGTCTCCTTTTGTTCAGGTTGAGTTGGTAAGTGTCCCGGAGCTCGAGTGTTACTTTTGCTAGCCAATTGAGCAATTTGGCTCTCTAGTAACTTCATCCCGGCCTCTCTTGCTTGGGACTCTTTCAGCAACAAGTTCTTTAGCTCGGAAAATTCAGAATTCACGATTGTTGCCGCGCGCGCACATAGGGAGGTTTCTGATATTGTTGTTGCTTTTGATGAGGAGGCACATAGGGTTGCTGCTGCGGCGGAGGTTGAGTTGGGTTCAGGACATTTTGCCTTCTCCAACTCAAGTTTGGATAGGTTGGCTCGTAGTAGGTGTTTGTCTGCCTATAGTGTTGAAAGGCAGCACAAGACTCAAAAGGATAGGGCAGTTCTTCGAAACGTGTCCCTCAGCTCCGCACCTTTCACAGACGAAAGGACCGTCTGAAACAGCATTGACATGGTACATCCCTCCTTTTGAAGCTCCCCCTAGTTCATATTTATCAAACCTCGCAGTAAGAGCCTCAAGCGCAGCAACAGAGGAAGATTCAGCAGCTCTCCTCTGGTTCCCTCTGGAATTCCCATACTTGGCCTTGTGGGTAGCTAAATCGTCAATGATCTTCCACCCCTTTGTTGCTCCCAAATTCTCAGTAAATCGGCCATTGGCTGCAGCATCCAAAATGGCCCTCTGATCGTCGTACAACCCATTGTAGAAATGATTGCACAAGCTCCAGTTTCTTAAATCGGACCCATGCCTCGTGGAAGTTCTCATATGGCCCTTGTTTAAAGCCCGTGATTTGAGCTCTAATAGCAATCGTCCTTGAAGCAGAAAAGTACTTGTTGTAGAATGCCAATGCCAATGAATTCCAATCGGTGATCCCCTGAGCGGTTCGGTCCAGATCTCTATACCACTCCCTTGCAGCATCACGAAGGGAGAAGATGAACATGGTCTCCTTGATCTGATCTTGGGTCACGCCAGCTGGTGGGGGTATGGAACATCAGTAGTCAATAAAGGTCTCCATGTGCTTAGCTGCATCTTCATTTGCAGCTCCTCCGAACTGGTTCTTCTCAACCATGCTAATGTATGAAGGCTTTGGTTCGAACTTCCTGGCATCTCCTGGTAATTCGAACCCCTTATATAAGTTTCCGGCTGTCGGCTCATAATGACTAGCTATACTTGCTTCCTCGGCCATGACTGGAATTTCTGGAGAAGTAACTGTCTCGGCTGAAGAAGTGGAAACTTGTGAAGACTGTGGGTCTTCTTCGAACAGATCGTTCTCGTAATAGCTTGACAGAGTACTCAGCTCTTCCTCTGTCGGTAGTACCCTTTGTGTTCGTCTCAACTCGCGAAAGGATCTTTCAAGCTCAGGGTTCAACGGTACTAGTTCACCACCCTGTGACCTGCGCATAAGAAGAAACTACAAAAAGAATATAAGAAAAGTTTAAGGAACAGATGTCCCTTAAACTAAGAAAGACTAAAATTAAAACAACTAAAATTAGGACTATTGCCTCCCCGGCAACGGCGCTAAAATTTAATACCCGTCGCTGTGAGTACCAAAGATAAAATTTATATTTCCTATTAAGACTTACCTAGGCTAGTGGTAACAGGGTCGAACCACAAGGAGGCAGATGTAAATTTTAGTTGATTTATATTCAGTCTGAGGTAACTATTGTGGGGGTTGAATTGAATTGGTCTACAGCTAATAGTGAATAAAGACAATAAACTAAATAAACGATTTAAACAGATAAAAGAAGGGTACTAGGATGATCGGTTCATTATAGCTTCGGCGGCAACAAACTAAGTCGGTCTGAATCAAACACAGGTGAGGCGGGAAATAAAGAGGTCCTCTCGGTCCACTCTTAACAAATAGCATCTTTCGATCTCGCTATAGGTCCCTAATGTCACTAATACTAACTTTCGTCCTGAAAAGTGACTAACGGTCTAAACTATACCTATCTTTCGATCTTAGCACAGTTTAGTCGATTTAATTGATGGTCAAATAACTTTCCCTATCTTTCGATCTAATGGGTCGGTCATAAATTAGGTATCTAACTGGTCGCATGCATTCGATTCGTTAAATACAACATTAAAATAATTAAAACGAATATAAAACCCTACGAGGTCAGTCGATCGACCTACAATGTCAGTCGATCGACCAACACGCGAGACAGTCCGTGTATAATCTATTGCCGCCTATGCCATAAATCGCCTACATCCTAGCACTATAGAATTAGCTACTCATGCTAAGGGTAGAAACAACAACATAAACGATAAAGTTAACTACTGAATTCATGCTAAAAACAGTAAAATAAACAATTAACATAAACAATGATAACGGTTGCGGGAATCTACTTAGCAATTCTAAACTATTGATAAAATAAAGATGAACTATAATTAGGGCAGAAGAATACCGAATTGCAGAGGAAAGATTAGTTATTAAGAACCGAAAATCCAATGCTCAACAATCCCAAACCCTAACTATCAAGAACCGTATGCGAAAACTTAATGAAAATTACTGAATAAAACTTTGAATGAACACTGAATAATAACTTGATGATGATTGAATGTTTCTAGGTTACGTTATATAGCAACTAACGCAACTTTATTTCCTAAACCTAGCATAACTTTGGGCTTCAAGATTCACGATATTTTAATTCTCGTCTGGAATAGCAGCCTGGTCGATCGACGAAGGTAGGTGGTCGATCGACTGCTTAGCAATGAACAGTGGCTTCTGGAACCCGAACATTGGTCGATCGACTGAGGGTGATGGGCGATCGACTACTTGAGCTGCTACCTGACTTCTTAAAACTCGTGGACTTGTCTTTTGGGCCTTGGATTGCGCACCAAGCTCGTTCCTTAAGTGATTCCTTCACGTCATTTGCAATGCAGATTACTCGGGGACGGATTTAGCTCGATTTTCCCGTTGAATTCTTCACATTTCTGCAATAATGTACAAAATACGGAAGTAGACGGAAATAGGGAGAAATGTAGCATAAACTACAAGAATGAGCTCTGAAATGCGTGTAAAATGGGATGTAAAACATCATATAAAAGACACGCATCAAAAAGCAAACTCCCAAAGAGAAACTCAAATTCTATTGATCCCTTTATCCATCGTATCCATTTTTGTGCATGGTAGAGAGGGGACGACCCTTCTTCTTGTCTAGGCAAGAGGGGGAATTCCGCGATCCTCCAGTGTTTCTAACACCATAGGGAGTCTACTCTTGACAAAAGCATTTAACGATTGAGGACAAAGGTACCCTAGCTTGACACAATTTGGAGGTGATTTATTGGTATCCTTCTAGGCTTAGGAGTTTGAACAAATTGCATCTATGAAGGAGTGTGTACCCTTGAATTGCTTCCCTTGTAGATAATTTCCGCCACTTAGATGAGGAAAGTGGCTATTCTTTTGTAGATGCATCCATTACTTGATTTTGGGTGCTTAATGTTTGGATGTGTCGCCATTTTGGCAAGACCCACCTTGCCTTGCAAGAAGGCATCCTACCTCATGGTTGTCTTGTTGTGAGTTGAAGGGGCGGAGTGAGACCCGCTAATTGTCTCATATCGGCTATTAATATTAGGATAGATTAGTATTGGTCCTAGTCTTTGTCACCTCTTTACTCGGGACGAGCAAAGGTTCGGTTTGGGGATATTTGATGTGACCATAATTAGCGCACATTTAGTCCCCGAATTAGCCTCGTTCCCATGCTTTTTAGTGCATATTTGGGTCATTTACTATCTTTAGTTCTTTGTTTTGCATATTCTTTGAGATTTTGATCCCTTGGTAGGAAAGGAGTAAGAATCTTGCATTTTCGAGGCAAAACAAGGCTAAATTGATCAAATCCAATGACCAAGCATCAAGGAGAGACAAGATTAGAAGGCCTTTGTACATATTATAGTAGAAGAGCAATGTTGAGAAAGGATCCTTGAGTCCCCAAGGAAATCCCCAAGGCATTTATGAAGAAAAGGGAAGAAAAGAAGAAGATTTGTTGCTGAGTGACAATCCGAGCGGATTGTCACCAATCCGTCTGTCCCGCAGCTGCACAATCCGAGCGGCTTTGCTCTATTCCGATTGGATTCCACCTCCACAATACGCCCGAATTCCCTTGAATCCGCTCGGATTCCATCACAAGAATCCTCCCGTCCCGACCTTATTCCGCCCGGATTCCAGCACAACACGATTTCCTCTTCTCCAAGCTACAAAGAAAGAAGCCCTTCTCTCGAAAAATACCGGGTCCTCCTTGCTCAATCTAAAAAGTGTAATTACTAGTTTAGCCCTTAGTTAACCCTAATGCATCCTCCCTAATTTTCACTATAAATACCCCATTAGTCTAATTAAAGGAGCATGTTCTTCTTATCAATAATTAGAGTAGTTAATATCAATCAAATCTCTCTTTAATATTGTAATCAAGTATTAATCAAGTTTTAATCCAAGTTTTAGTTCTTTAATCTCTCTCTTGTTCATCCTTTATTTTGGGTAATTGAAGATTATTTGGGTTATTATTGGGGGATTGACAACCTCTCAATCAAACATCAAGTACTTCTATTATCTTTGCTTTATTATTGGAATCATTAGTAGGTATAATCTCTTAATCTCTTTTTAATTATTGTTAATTACTTTCATTTATTCATCATGTTTCATTTTGTTGGTATGATTGACAACCTTGCTAGCATGATCAACATGATAATGAGTGAGTAGTCTCTTAGCTAGGGTTTAATGGGTGATTAGGGGAAACCAACATGGGGAATGATTCATGCTTAAATTAATATGCTTTCATGGTTTATTTGCTTGCTTGTTTTGATCTCAACTCATGCACATGTTATGTTTGATGAAATGCTAAGCCTATGAATCCTTGCATTTACTATCATCACCTATCTTTTCAATGAGACTTGTAAGACATAACCCAACTCGAGTCTCATTAGACCATGCATGTTGTTGAGTAGGGAAGATTAAGTCGACTTGTAGGTGTTGTACAATCTAATCGATTCGGACCCAAACTTTCCTAGGATTGTAAGATATAACCCAACTCAATCCATCACAACAATAATTGCTTGCTTATAATTTGAGAACATGTTTGTATGATCATATCCCATGATTCCCCTATGATCCCATGACACCCTAGTGCCTTTAATCAATTGTTTACACCCCTTTAATTCATCTTGCTTGTTTATTTTCATTGCTATTTTAGTTTAGTGACCTTCTACATCAACCCAAATTGTGACACCCCTTAGACACCACTAGTTGCAATAGAAATCTCATTTCAACTCCCGTCCCTTGGGATCCGACCTTTACTTGCCTCTTTACTAATTGTAGAGTTGTTTGTGAAGTTATAAATTGTGTTTTGATTCGACCGTGACCCAACGACCACATCATAAATTGTGAATACGAAACGGACCAATCAATTACCCGTCGATCCGAGGGGAAAATTCAAACCCAACTGGGTCGGGCCATACCTGGTCAAGAAAATACTTTCGGGGGGCGCAGTGAGACTGAGTGACCTAGATGGGGAGGACTTTACAAACCCGACCAACCTAGACCAACTCAAGAAATACTACCCTTGAACCCTATCAACCAACAACCTAGCCTAGTTTTGCAACTAGCATCGACCTCAACCCTCTTCAAGTCAAGTTCCTCAAAATGTTCTGATTTGAAATTGCATGTTTTATCGAGTCTAAGCTGCGGCACCTTGCCCGTTTCGAATGTCCTTTGATCCGTCAAAGGCAACGTCCATTTGCACTACAAAAACAAACCCTGAACTACGAGCATGGTTTGATTTCACCTTTTCAGGTGAATACGTAGGCAGTCCCTCTTATGCCTGAGGGATACAACCACAAAACCCAATTCAAATTTACAAAACATTTCGAACTACGATCATGGTTTGATTTCACCTCTTCAGGTGAATACGTAGGCAGTCCTTTCTTACATAAGAAGGATACAACCATTCCCCCAATCAAAAAAACCATCCCCATCAAAAAAGAAAAGGGAAAACCATTCCATTTTCCCACCAAAATACAAAATGAGCCTTTCTCCCTTTCCACAAAATACCACTTTCCCAAGTGCAAATGTTTAGGACGATTCAAATCGAATTGCCTTTACCAAAATGGATGGAAGAAATAAGCGTTCACAACTTTTGACACGGGCAATCCTCTTATTTAATTAATAATGGGAGGGATTACAATTTCAACGAAAAATAAAGCTCGACGACCCTACAACTTGTCAAAGCTAAGGTGTCAACTAACACACCTCACATAATAAAACTAGCACAAAACACACAACAACTAGCTAGTACAACTTAATAAAAACCTACAACAATAATACAACATAATAATAAAATGGGTAATGGAGGTCTACACTCTTCCATTCTACCCTTGCCTTTTCCTTCGGGGTACATCTTCCCCTTGTTCTTCGTGTTGGCCCGCCTAGCATGGACTTCTTCCTCGGAACGGATCCTAAACGGATCTAAGACAGCGACGGCCTCCGGTCTAGCACAAGACCCCATGTTCGACCCAAGACGAGCCAATGCACGGCCCACCATATTCTTGGGGCCGGAACTCCTCCTCTTCGGTGGTCTCATCACATCGGGAGTAGCTCCATCAACATACTCCTCAAAGAAGGCACGGTTGGCCTTGCCAACCTCTCGATACTTCAAATCGACGACCTCGTCCTTACGAAATTTGGATCTCTCTTCCAAGGACGGAGCACGTGACCACTTGACATAAGCGGGAGTCACCCATGTCGTGGCAACGGGGTTTGGTACCTCCCAAAGCGGCCGAGTGGCCCACCACCTTTCAAAGAATTCCACGAGCTCGGAGTTTCGGAAAACCTTCTCTTGGACAAGAGTATCTTGAGCGGGCACCTTTTGTTGACGCCCCATTTGCCTCATGAGCCTTTCGAGATAAATGAAGGAAACAACCTTCAAGCCCACCACCATCAAAGAACGAGGACTAACACCCGAAGCGGGCAACCCCGTGAAGTATCTCAAGTGCCACCACGGCACCACCCAACGGATATGGGGACCACCCTCCTTCGCCAATCTTGCGGCCCAATAGGCCTCGGTGGAAGCAAAACTATCCGGGTACAACTTATTCCTCATAGTAAGGTGACGGAAGGAGTAAGAAGAAGGATTAACCGGAGGCTCTACATACCTTAGCCTCTCCAATAGCCACACTTGGAGGATCCTTGACGATCCAAAAGAGGGAGCTTCTCCACAAGAGCCTTCCTTGTCCAAAGCTTGGATAATCTCTCCAAGCACCAACCATGATGGATCTCTACCATGCTCCATTTGCTCAATCACATGGTTAAGGGTCATGCTACCATGACATCGTGGCCCCTCCTTCTTCAAGACATCAACAAAGAGGTACACATGGACAAGGCAAAATGCAAGAGCCCTTCTCCTAGCAATCTCCGAGACATTAGCATCTAACCGATTCGAGAAGATGTTGATAAGAGCCAACATATCCACACCATGTGGAGCAAGAAGAAAGTTGACTTGGCCTGTTGATAAGCCCAACATGGAACGGAATTTCTCCTTGTAACACAAGCGAGTCGGGGGAAGCACCGGCGCACAACCCGGCCACCCACCAATGACTCCTACTTCTTCGGCAAGAGGACAAATTTCACCCTTCGGGAACACAAAAACATGATGTTTCGAATCCCAAAACCGAGAACATGCTTCAAGAAACGAAGGTTGCACCTTGACTTGACGAAGCACCAACAATTGACCAACTCCCATGCAATCGAGTTGATACTTCTCGGGAGGTGACAAATCCCGGCACCATTGTCGCAATGCACTCTCAAAAGCATCCATGAAATATTTTTGTGGAAGAAGAAGAGGTTTTGTAGTGATGTTTTTGTGTTTCGGATGATGAAACAATGAAGCGCTCGTCCCTATTTATACAAAATGATCAGCGCATTTTCCAGGAAAAGAGGAGAGCCGGCTTACATCGCCAAGCAGCTCGCGCCTCTTTGAGGCTTCTCCAGGATTCCCGCTGTCGACTTGTCTCTTTCAACATGTGTTTTCTCCTGACACCTCAAACCTCCCGCCAAGAACCTCGCGCCTCTTCGGGATGATTCAGGAAGTTTTGTGTTTCTTCACACTCACATTTCCTTGTTTTCGCGTTTTACGAAATCCGACACGGTTTCCATGACGCAGCTTTAAACATACAGATTTTTCTTTCTTTTTTTCAAGGGGGGAAGGGCTAGTCGCCCCGATCCGCGATGGATCGTTTCCGTGTCAGTCAAATTCCGAAAATTTTTCGCTTTTTCGCAATTTCCCGGCAAAAATCAAAATCGAAAATTGATAACACGACATCAATTTTCCTCCGAAATTCAAGCACTCACAAATTCGAGTCTTGACCTCAAAAAGCAAATATACTCGCAAAAATCCTTTTCTAAAGTTATTTCCTGAGGGTCTGAGTTTGAATTTTTCGAGTCAATTTTCAAAAATTTCGATGCAATTCAATTCACGACACGAGTTAATTGCTCAAATTTTCAACAATTCCTTTTGAATTCCGAACGTGACGATTTGTCACGGAATTTTCAAAATTCATTTCAAAATTTCAATTTTAACTTCAAGTTATCTTGGTTAATTTTGATTTTCAAATGCTTTACGCGTTTTCAATCATTTGCTTCTACGTGTTTACGTTTTTGCGTATGTACTATATGTTGCCTGTTTTCTTTACTAACGATGCAGGAACTGGTGCAAAGCAAAAGGAGAACCAACAGCCAATAACGCTCCTCCGAAACACAACACAAAAAACCCAAAATCACAAAATAAACCACAATCCAAAAACACGTATATACAAACCGCCTTACGCAAAATACATCAACAAACGTCTATGGTACAGACACTGGCCTAAAACAAACGTCTATCATACAGAAACTGGCCTAAAACAAACGTCTATCATACAGACACTGGCCTAAGACAACGAACTGGGGGCTATCCGCCACCTACCGAACTAAGCACCTCTATCTGAAAGAAAAGTAGATCTATATACTTAACATACTCATATATGTTTTAATTTAATTTGTCATAAAATTAACTAATGATCTTATGCATGCAAACTATAAACAATTTAAAGAAGAAATGTTCATCTTAAATTGTGATTTTCGGATATTTGGGCACTAGTAAGGTCACCTACCTTACATAGTTCTTGAGCTTTCCTTATGGATGAACAAGATTCAATTATAGAATCCCTCCCAAAAGCATATACCCAAGGAATACTCATAATAACTAATATTATGTAGATCTAGTAATAATATTAGTTTTGTTATAAAAATGATACAAAATAAATTGTATTTTTGGCTCTTGAATCACTCGGTCAAGAGGGAGTATATGTGATATTTTATTTCTCTAGAAAAATCACATATTGTAGAGATTATTCATTTTCTTACTCTAGAAAATTGTATGGTAAAAAGAATGAATAAAGATGTGTGAGAGAAAAGCTCTTCTCTCTTTTCTTTTGGAGTGGCCGAAAAAATGCATTGGGTAGTATGCCCAATGCATTTCATTTTTGCTCTTCACAAGAAGCTAGGCATGCAACACTAGGGTTATCATGATGTTTTGAATAAAATAAATTAAACAATACAAACCCTTAATGCCCTTCTAATTTTCGGTTACCATGTAAAATGGTAGTCCATATTAACTTTGTCATTTGTCAATTTTGTCATGTGTTACATGTTACTTGACATGTAACAATGCAATGTATTTTTATCATATTAAAAATCAACATACTCATAAAATATGTCATTTACAAAATCGACTAGTAATTCACAATTACTTGTGCCAAAAGAGTTTCCAAATTATAAACTACAACATTCTGTATTTATAATAATTTATTCATTCCGTTTCAATTGTTTCTGTAAACAATAATTTCATCTAAATAATAAAATAATTCGATTACTTAAACCGTGTCTTATTTAATCATATTTACAATAAGATACGTAAATTATACTCACAAAAATCATCCGTCAATTTTAAGCAATTTAATTAACTCGTATCGGTATACGATCAATTAAATAATCAATTAAGAGTATTTCCCTATAGGTATGACCTAAGGGGATCAACTGATCACCACCGTCCGCACGACGCAATGTCAAACTCTAGTCAACCAATCATTACCGATATGTGTGGACCAGTTGACTGTAAAATATTACATCCCACATGTATTCTTAAAATGAGATTTAATAATGATATTTAAATCATGTGATCGCACTATTGTTGAGGACACATTTCCCAACAATCTCCCACTTGTCCTCGACAAGTGTGCGTCACCAATTCTCTTGTCCTATTACTAT
Organism: Silene latifolia; assembly: GCF_048544455.1. NCBI lineage: Eukaryota > Viridiplantae > Streptophyta > Magnoliopsida > Caryophyllales > Caryophyllaceae > Silene > Silene latifolia. The sequence goes on from NC_133536.1 coordinate 190,271,890, forward strand.
CTCCCACTCAATGCAAGGTGTCTTTCAGGTCGTACTTGCAAGTGATCATATCAAGAATGGTTTCCTCGATCTGGAGAATAGCTGATTGACCGGATTTATCCACTCTGGATACCTTCCGAGCGTGGCCACGCATTTCCAGTTCATTACTCCTCGAGTGGCCCTGAGATATTGTTTTAACCCTGACAAGGGGATGGACAATTCCTATCGCACTCATTCCCTCCGACTAGCCACAACCATCATAACCCAAAATATGCCCATTTGACCCCATTTACGAAGGTCGTAGTAACACAAATCAAAGTTAATCTGAAACTGAGCCATCTTAGGTGAATAGTCTTTAGTCAAAAGAATCGACTCATTTGAATACTATAGCAGCTCTCGCCACGACCAGGCTATATAAATTTGCCAGAACTCTATAAGCGGTCATTAGGCCCGACAAACGTTCCTAACAGTCGGCCTATGTGATCGACTAGTCATCTCACATGACTCTATGGCACTTGAACTTGCCATCAATCGCATCACACTCTAGTCACTTCGAGACGTCACCTCCTACAAGTGACTATGGGCGAATACCATGCTAATCCGTGTTCACTTTAACGGGGTTCAATTGTCTCTATAATCCGTTTGGATGTAACAAGGTACAATAAAAGAGTTTTAAAGTAAAACTCGAACGACAAATGCGATTATCACACATGAATAGTCAATGCCTGATTACTATTTCATGTTCTATAATCTAATTTGATCTTGTATGTAGTTGTTCATTTCAATTCAATTGAAATGACATGACTCATCAAGTTTAGCCTATGAGAAGGCTTTGGTTAGTTGGTTTTATCAACTTCTTGTACCTTACTCAACCTTACTACATATTCATTTTCCTTTGTAATATATATACATTTGCATTACAAAACTTTCTGAGTACGTGTCGAGATCCAATCAAGACATAGGCCCTCTAGCCTAAGAATAGCTCCCACTGTTTTCACAGTGTGCGGGACTCATCCTTCTTGCACATCTCATGATTGCAAGTGTACTCAATTTCCGTTATAAACATCTCTCATTGTTCTTTATTGCCTAGAACGATTCTAGAAAATCTATTTCTTTATTAACATTGCCACAATGGTATCTTAACCATTCTGATGTGTTTTGATTATGGTTTTGTCCGAAACCATGTGCAATCTCAATTGTCAATTGTCACTTGTGTAATATTCTTACACAAAATTGCATCATAAACACTTTGCTTTACTTCCTTAATGCTTCTGCAAGCACTTAAGGGTAATCTTTATGGCTTACTTGGTAAAGATTACTAGAATTCGATTTTGAAAATAATTCATCATACTCCAAGTATATGAAGTGTTATACATCATTTTCTATTTAATTGATTCGGCAGCGGAAGCAAATGAAATCAATCAAATATGTTCAATTTAATTGAACTAGTCATGAATCTTATCAACATAAGACTTCTTACTGACGATAATATCATGTGGATTTATCTTCATAAATCCGGATATTCAAGATGTATTATAATACTCCAAAATTCTTAAATCATTCTCAATGATCAATATGTCATCCACATATCAGACTAATTAAAATTCCGTAACTCCCACTAAACTCCATGTATAAACACAACTTCTCGACTTATCGAGAAATGTTTTACCACATGATCAAAATGTTGATTCCAACTCATTGATGTCCTACTTAAGATCCTCGCTTAAGTTTCACATTATCTTAGGATTGCAAGAATCTATATAACTCATGACATGTATTGAATACATTCCTTCTATTGAAGAAGTGGGTTTTAGATTCACTTGCTGTATGCATATCCTCATAATGAAACACAATCCTTAAGAAGATCCAAATAGACTTAATCATTTCAATTAGTGCAAAACCCTTTACAACCAATCTTGCTTTAAAATATCTCTTTATTAGTGCAAAACTCTTTGTCACTAATCAAGCCCTTTCGTTTCGGATTTTCATGGCTCTAAGCCTTGTATTGAGTTGTGACTTAAACACTCTTATGTAAGTCATATGTTCATTACTTTATAGAAGTAATCAACTTGAATCAAACAATTTCTTTTGTAAGTTATAAGCTCTTTACTTTCTTAAAAGTAGCATGAATTCATCATTTTTAACAAGTGACGAATTTAACCTCCTAGGTTTTGAAGAAACAATGTCTTACACAAAACGTCTCATGTAGCCAAGAAAGACCAGTTTCTTGCGACATAACATTCTCTGTGGCTCTTGAATAATTTCTCCCACTCTGTCTTCTAGAAATAAACTTGTATTTTAGAAAGACAGCTTCATGAGCCGCAAACCCGTCGTGCTCGTGATAATTGCAAGGGAAAAATGAGCATTTGTTTCTTGTGAAAACTTACAACCATGGTACCCTTACCATTTCATATCTCATATGATTCGATTTAGTGGAAAAATAATTTAGACAAAATGATAAAATCCCCAAAAGGATCAAGTAACTCAAAGTAACTTGATTGAAGTCCAAACCATATCGAATAGCGTTTGATTTCTTATCCATCCACACATTATTTCATAATGCGTGCTAAGAGAGATTAACTTGTGATACTATATCACATTTCCTTTGGCTTATATCAAAGTCTTCACTTTGATAATCCCATCACGACTAAATTGTGATTCCTTGAACTCTTGAACTTCTCCAAAGATTTCTCTATTTACCTTATTAAGTGAACACACTAGTGTCAACCTAAATCGTTGGTAAAAGAAAATGATCAACCTATTTTGGATTAATGATTTACAATCTCGATCTCCTTTTTTAACCAAAAGGCACGAGATATCTTGCTTTGAATACAAGATACGCATATACCATTAATAGTATAATGGTTTCAAGAGTACTTGATAACTCTTTGCGTTCATCATTCCAAAAATTAAGGTTTAATCTTGGGTTACCAATTTGAATCTTACATCATCTACATGATATGTCATTCTAGTTTGGTTTAGAATATAATCACATTGATAATGGGCTAGCCATTCATCAAATCGTGGTGTATAGGGTCACAAAAGTGAAAACCTCTTTTGTCTCTTAACAAGTTTATATTCTTATTTAGAGTTTATGCACTTAATAGTCATAATTAAGTACCACTTTAAATCCAAAAACTAGATTGAGTACACAATTACTCTATCTCTCGACTTCATTGTTGCTAGTCGTCATATTCTAATCATCCTATGTATCAAACATAATGATGAAAACCACCACCGGTTTCTAATATTGACGAAGTAATACTAGGAAAATTTATGTTTAATCAAATAAACATTTAACGAAGAGGGTCCCATTAGATGTCCCACAACTAACTTGTTGATTCTTCAATAATTTGGGGTAGTTTCCTTTCTCGTGTCTAACATTTAAGACAATGCAAACTTTATCGGTTGGGATTGATAGGTTTAGTATCGTCATTCTCAACAACTTTACCTTTAACATAACCTTGTATCAATTCCATTCTAATATTACTTCTTTAACCTCGTCCTCATCTTAACGGTTTAAGAGAATGCTCCCACTCATTTCAATGAGCCTTTACTTAGAGAAGCAAAGGTGAATCTTATAAATATTACTCTTCAATTCAATCGTTTTAGTCTTAAAACTTTCATTGAAGTGGTTGCGTTATTTTGGTCAATTACGAATTCTGACAAAACTAATTACCAAAACAATTTATCGCTTCAAGGTACTTAATTCAATTAAGTATATGAAACATAATCCATTGTAAGTAGAAGTGTTAGTCAAGAATCAAAAACTTGTTTGATAATGAATAACTTTAATCTATACTCTTTACAAGAGATCCTTAGCAATGGTTCATACGAGGTCTTTAGAAGAAAATTCAAATTTTGTCTTTAGATACGATGTTTTAATGGAGTTTTGAATCGAAATGATATCGTATATGAATTGTGGTAAAGAAATAGAACAATATAACAACGGAATAAGGAAAACTTGACATTTATCGTTTTATTAATACTTGAAAAACAAGTATAGCATTTACATAGTGACCTCTACCCAACTATGATAAATGATTCCAAGATCCAAATTCATATCAACTTAGGCACGGGGTAGCCGATGAAACCTTTATCAATATAACTCGGTGGATTAACCTTTTAATCGATTCTACTTTTAGAACTCTTGGTCGATAAAATTACTCTAATGTTTATCTATAGCCCAAAACACACCAACAAGGGCACGGGGTAGCCGATGAAACCCTTATCAATAACTTTTGTTAAGTTCAATCCAAATTTCGAATAAATGTGTCCATTATCCAAACCCACATTAACTTAGGCACGGGGTAGCCGATGAAACCCTTATCAACATGAATTCGGTGGATAGACATTTATCACCCACTTCCCCTACGTAACAAGGTTTGTACCCCGGGGTAGCCGAGTGCACTCCCTCGCGAAATAGGTTTTCATGGTTTCTACTATTTGGTAAGGCTATGTCTCAATTGATTGTTTTAGCGAGAGGTCATGTCAATTTATTATATATCACGTTTTAAGTGAACTAAAGCGGTGAACTACGATAATTCTAATTGACACGGTCGATAAACTCGATGAAGAAGATGCATGTTTTAGTTATGGCGATTTAGCGATGCATGTGACATAAAATAAAATGCAAGCATAAAATAAATAAATCCTAGTATGGCCCTCCTAGAATAGAAAAACTATTTAACTATTACATATTCGGAAACCAACCCCATTGGTCCCTTGAACTTCGGTTGTGACACGCATCTCGAGGTAACACCGTCTTTATGTATCGCCATTTTTGAAGAAATCCGTCTTTGGGAACTCTGGAATGAATAAAATTACATAATAAATTACATAATTTTCTATTATACATTTGTAACTAAAATTAAATAAAATATTAAATTACAAAACGGTGATATGAGATCACAATAAAATTACAACCGAATCGATATTCCCATACATTTCGGGAAATACCAATTAAAATCTAAGGCCATACTAAGTAAAATTACATAATTCAAAATTACATAAAATAAAATTATGACAATCATAAAGAAAATGCAGCATTATAATATGTATGAACATGCCCAATTTTATGCTAAATCGCCTTTAAATAGCCAATATCGTATATTACTCGGTTTTTACGGATTTGCGTGATTCAACATTTTAAAATCACAAAAATTACATAAATTCATATTTATGCATTTGTTAATTACCCTAACCACTTAGGACTCAAAATTTAGTCTTCACTAATTATTTGACCATAATTAACTCATATTTCTAAAATTGTTCATTATTGGACCAAAAATTACAAAAATAAGCTATAAACTTCAAATAAATCACAAAATTTCAAATAAATTCAAAATTTGAAATTTTAAACTCATGAACATTCTGGAAAAATACCATGACACTCATAATGTTCAAAAACTTAGGTTAAAAATTTCGACATTTTTCCGGAAAAACAATGTTGCGGTTTATCGGTTTTTAACAAAATAATCATAAAAAACATGAGAAAAATTATATTCATTAACTTTTCAATTTTATATCTGAAAAAGATAATAAAATGGAACATATGATGTTTTTCCTAAGTCATAGAGTATGTTTTATCAATATTACACTAATAAAGTCACTATTCATGCAATTTTTCTTCAAAAATCCATAAATCATGCAAAAAGACTTCACTATAGCCCATTATTTTACACACATCTTGTAAAATTGCATGTGACATCATACTAAATTTCTATGACCAGATTCGAAATTTATCTCATATTAACCTATTTTTCACTTAAATCCGAATTTAATAATGAAAAATCCATTTTTCGAGCATAAAAACTCATAAAATTATGAAAATTTACAGGTTATCTCAAAATAATATATGTGACAACATATCCAAAAATTATTGGAAAATTCGAAGTATAGCTAATTTTAGACCGAAAATGACATTTTTACTCATAAAATCATATTTAAATGCCATTATTGTAAAATATGAACAATAAAAATCCGTAAATTAACCAAAAATATCCTAAAACATTTTAGGATCATAAATTTTAACATGCATGGATTAATTTCGTGATATCTCATAATAACACAAATTTTACAAGTTTTATATGTTATTCTTATAACTCGGAAAAACTTTTAACCGATTTGCATGCAAACAACCATGGCTCTTGATACCGATTGAAAGAAAAGTAGATCTATATACTTAACATACTCATATATGTTTTAATTTAATTTGTCATAAAATTAACTAATGATCTTATTCATGCAAACTATAAACAATTTAAAGAAGAAATGTTCATCTTACATTGTGATTTTCGGATATTTGGGCACTAGTAAGGTCACCTACCTTACATAGTTCTTGAGCTTTCCTTATGGATGAACAAGATTCAATTATAGAATCCCTCCCAAAAGCATATACCCAAGGAATACTCATAATAACTAATATTATGTAGATCTAGTAATAATATTAGTTTTGCTATAAAAATGATACAAAATAAATTGTATTTTTGGCTCTTGAATCACTCGGTCAAGAGGGAGTATATGTGAGATTTTATTTCTCTAGAAAAATCACATATTGTAGAGATTATTCATTTTCTTACTCTAGAAAATTGTATGGTAAAAAGAATGAATAAAGATGTGTGAGAGAAAAGCTCTTCTCTCTTTTCTTTTGGAGTGGCCGAAAAAATGCATTGGGTAGTATGCCCAATGCATTTCATTTTTGCTCTTCACAAGAAGCTAGGCATGCAACACTAGGGTTATCATGATGTTTTGAATAAAATAAATTAAACAATACAAACCCTTAATGCCCTTCTAATTTTCGGTTACCATGTAAAATGGTAGTCCATATTAACTTTGTCATTTGTCAATTTTGTCATGTGTTACATGTTACTTGACATGTAACAATGCAATGTATTTTTATCATATTAAAAATCAACATACTCATAAAATATGTCATTTACAAAATCGACTAGTAATTCACAATTACTTGTGCCAAAAGAGTTTCCAAATTATAAACTACAACATTCTGTATTTATAATAATTTATTCATTCCGTTTCAATTGTTTCTGTAAACAATAATTTCATCTAAGTAATAAAATAATTCGATTACTTAAACCGTGTCTTATTTAATCATATTTACAATAAGATACGTAAATTATACTCACAAAAATCATCCGTCAATTTTAAGCAATTTAATTAACTCGTATCGGTATACGATCAATTAAATAATCAATTAAGAGTATTTCCCTATAGGTATGACCTAAGGGGATCAACTGATCACCACCGTCGCACGACAGTAATGTCAAACTCTAGTCAGCCAATCATTACCGATATGTGTGGACCAGTTGACTGTAAAATATTACATCCCACATGTATTCTTAAAATGAGATTTAATAATGATATTTAAATCATGTGATCGCACTATTGTTGAGGACACATTTCCTAACACTATCCTCTCAAACAGAAAAGAAAGAGAGCAACATAGGGAACAGAGGAGCAACAACGAAAGCAGAGGAGGTTACCATGGCGGTAACCCCGCGCTCCTGCTCCATGACAAAAAAGAAGAAAGTGCCTGGCAGATTTTGGATGATAGGGAGGCCAAGAACCATGATGCGATGCACCATTCCGATACTGAACCCCAATCATCAGCCACCCTGTCTATGAGCCACAACGAAAAGGACAAACCGGCCATATTAGCCGCCTATCCGGATCTCTACAAACAACGACCAACGATCGATACCCGATCATTGGCCGGACAAAGGCCGCCTGGGAGAAACACAACCAAGCCTGTAACAAAAAACAGTCGACTCTCCCCCTCCGGGATCGACTTCCTCCTCCAAAGCCTCGACAACAGACCCCATCGGTCCCAGACGATACCCTGTGAAAAAAAAAACAACAAAAAAACGTCAGCCGGAATTTCGGCATTACGATGGCATGAAATGGGTAAACCCCGACAAACAAAAAAACAACCTGCAATACAAAAAACACGGGGCAATCCCGCCCCAAACCATTCACAAAAAAAAACACAAAAACGACTCGCCCCTCTTTTCAAGCAAAAGACGAGTCAAAACCCCAAAAAACGGCATTTCAAGACCTCTACAAGGTCCGCCAACAACCCAAAGTACATTCCCGACACAATGGGGATTTTTCTACGGCACAAAAAGGCAATTCGTACGCTAATTTGAGCCCAAGTCGGTCAAAATTTCAAAAAAAACCGCAAAAAGGCAAACGTGATTTTATCACGCCTCAAGGTGACCTAAAATGCCAATAAGGTCCATTTCAAGGCAAACTGACTCAATTCAAACCCAAACAGGCGCTCATTTTGTCAGACGTAAGACCGTCGCAAAGGGCAAAAATTCAATTTTCGCCCACAAACATCCAATGAAGGTCCTTAGATGGCAAACACGGGTTTTCCCAACTACAATGCAACCTAGTGGGACCCACTACCCAAGCAAATAAACTTGGCATTGTGAAATGAAACGGTTTCTCGCCTCACTCACGTTTTTCGAGCTTGGGGAGCGGGAACAGAGACCAAAATGCAAACTAAAAGCACCCCTATACTCCTAAACAGGTTTCTAACCTAATGCAAACATCAATTTCACTCGAAATTGGCTCAATCAAAAACGCCCAATTCGATTTTTAAGGCAAAATTTCGCCCTAATTCAATCAAGCTAAAATCGACAAATTTGAAAGGATTCAAGAGGAAATACTTACCTTGAGATGACATTTGTTGACAATGGCACAAGTGAAACCAAGCTAGAAGGTCCTTTAATGGCGATTTTGCGAGATATGGAGGTTGAAGATGAATAATCATCCGCAGCTCAACCTCGCGTCTTTTTAACAGAAAATAGGGAAGCTGGCTTCCATCGCCAAAAGGCTCGCGCCTAAACTAGGCCTACCCTTTTCTTTTCAGCGAAATTTGGGCTTTGGCCCAATTTCCCACAACAAATTCGGATTTTCGTTGACGATATTGAATGTCGTCATTTCCTCGAAAACAAACAAAACGAAATAGTGAAAATTTAAAATTCGCTATTTTCAAAAATTTCAAGCAAACGGCGACCAAAATCGTCAACTTCAAAAATAATGGTGAAATCAAATTCGCCATTTCCCTTCAATTTCAAAAATAATAGCGAAAATTCAAAATCGTTATTTCCTCAAAATCCGAACGATGGTAATTAAAACCGTCATTTTCAAACTAATAGTTGGAAATAGAATTCCACTATTTTCACCACAAATGGCAACGGCGGCACATAAACCGTCACTTCAATCAATAGTGAAGATTCCAAAATTAACTATTTCTCTCAAAATGTCGACGGCGGCACATAAACCGTCACTTCAATTAATAGTGAAGATTCCAAATTCACTCTTCCTTCAGAACACCAGCAAGGGAACTTCCTCGCGGAACCCGCTCATTCCAAAAAACAGTGATAGTGAAAATCCGTACTCACTATTTCCACAGCGGCATCACGAGTTCGCTACTTTCAAAACAAGCCCATTTGACGCGGCTATTCCCATGGTCCATTAATCGACCGTACATTGGTTGGCGAGCCTTTGTCCGCGACCTTTCAAGGATACATCCCGAAGATGCCTCGGGTACATTTCCTTGTCTCGGCTGGCGAGCCTTACAACGCATCGCGGCTGGCGAGCCCTCCTCACATACGCACCATGGCTGGCGAGCCTTTGCCCGCACCCTTTCGAGGACAGATCCCGAAGATGCCTCTGGTACATTTCCTTATCATGGCTGGCGAGCCTTTATCCGCAACCTTTCAAAGATACATCTCGAAGATGCCTCGGGTACATTTCCTTATCATGGCTGGCGAGCCTTTATCCGCAACCTTTCAAGGATACATCTCGAAGATGCCTCGGGTACATTTCCTTATCATGGCTGGCGAGCCTTTATCCGCAACCTTTCAAGGATACATCTCGAAGATGCCTCGGGTACATTTCCTTGTCTCGGCTGGTGAGCCTTACAACGCACCGTGGCTGGCGAGCCCTCCTCACATACGCACCACAGCTGGCGAGCATTTATCCGCAACCGCGCAAGGACATATCCGAAGATGCCTCAAGTATGACTCCTTCTTATGGCTGGCGAGCCTTTGTACGTAGTCTAACGGACTTTAAACGACTCGAACATGAAGTCGACAGACTCTAAACTATTTCCGACGACAGGTCCTTGGCTCGTACCCTCGAGTCGCCTTGGCGTCGCCCTTCCCGACGGCAGGTCCTTGGCCCGAATCCTTTCGAGCCGCCTCGACGTCGCTTGGGTCTTCAGGTTGTAATCTTCGATTGACCTAGGGACTCTACTTTGACTTTCGCCCTGTCCAAGCCTCAGTCAAAGTGGGGGCTCAGAGATACCCGATTCTTGAGACTCCAACAAACACCCGATGATTATCGGACTACAACATGTTTTGGGATCGCAGCGTTTGATGGACAGTTTGTGTACAACTTTACGTCGGAAAACTTAAAACGATTTCGAAAACAAAACATTTCAAAACATTTCAAAAATACCTGGAGTGTTTAATGCACGGCGACGGGATCGCAATGACACTAACTAGAGTCAAAACCGACACCGGACCAAAAACCGACTCGAAAATTCAAATCCCGACTCCAACAACGAGTCAAACCGAGTCAAACACAAAAACGAAAAATATCTCAAGCCTTCTACCCTAAGTTTTCCCGGATTCATGAATGGTCAAGTACCAAACATGTGACTACAAAACCTAGGATAGAACAAATCATGATTGCGTTTGTTGTGATAGTGACAACACAACTCGAAGTGCCGCGACGTGGCCCGCGCCTCTTTGAGCAGCCCAGGTGGCCACGTCGCTCAAAACTCACACAACCACTCATTCTCCTATAAATACCCCTCAAATGCCACCCATTTAAGATTTACGCGAGTGTCTGCCCCCTATTTTCTCCCTTAAAATTCTCGACTCGACTTCTTAAGTCACAATCCGACGCGTATTTACGACCTACCGATCGTAAATACGAGCCTTACACATTGTTTGGTACCGTCATCGTGCATTAAATCACTTGTCCGACCACTGTGACCACTACACCATCACTAAACTTAAAACACTCTTTTACTTACCAAAACGGTTTTAAACCGAGTTTTTTCCGATCAAACGAGTTGTTACACTTACGTCGGTCACTCGCCATAACCAAACATGTAAGTATGAGGGTCTAAAAATCCTCTTTTATTATGTTTTCATTTGTTTCATGACTCTAACATGCTAAAACATACATAACATGAACCAAAACATGGAATAAACGAGCCAAAACTGATTTTTGGTCTGAGGCAGAAGCCCCTTAGGTCGCCAACAGGCTCGCGCCTAAATGGGGTATTCAGACCAGAGATCAACCGTGTTTGTTCTCGTCATTTCCCTTAATCCATTTTTCATATTTGTAATCGGTTTTCACCATTTCAAGTATTTTCGAACCATTTTTATTTTATTGCACATGTTTTAACCATAAAGCATTTTTTCACACTTGGTTATACATACCATGACGGTTAAATCCGTGTTTCGGTGATAATATTTGGTTAATGACATTTAAAAGGTATTTAAAGCCTTTTATTTCATTTCTTTACATTTTCAAACAAGCATATTAGTCACCAACACAAAGTCATCCTTGGTTCTACATACCATGCCGGATTTTAACCCGGGTACGATGACGAGTATCGACTAATTACATCCAAAATGGACTTAAAACAATTAGTCCATAATCATTTTCAAAACTATTCATGTCAAGTTTTGTCAAATCGAAACCGACACCGAATATTATCAAATAATGATGATTATTCGGGTCTAGTTCTTCAAATCAACAAATGCGGTCCAAAACGACCCCTTCAAATCAAACCGGGTTCAAATACCCATTTTCAACACGTTTTCTAAATAGTCAGAACACGGCATACACCCGTCGGCTAACCCGCGCCTCAAGCATGCCTTTTCTTTCTCATTTTCAAAACTAGAGGGAGGCCCCTTACACCGTCGGCTGGCTCGCGCCTCATATAGCCGTCTGGTACAGGGCATGTTCCCTACCAGCATTAGTCTAGGACGATCCCGACTCCGGTTAACCCGGATATAGGACAGATCAGACGACTATTCGATTATTCAAACCACATTTGCAAAATGCCTTACTAAGACAAATGGATCATGTTATGCACCCTAAACCTAATACGGTAAATGGATGTTTAATTTCCGTCTTGCATGCAAATCAATCATTAATCCAACTCGACATCTTATACTTGATACTTGGATTAAATCAACTGACTTAGAAAGCTCTCACATGTTAGGTTTAAATTATTGGATGCGCATTCATGCATTTAAACCGTTTTATCAACTTTTGCATTCAACCAACCAAGATCGATCAGTAGAGGCCGCTAAACGCGGGCGGGATTGGGTGTTTGATTAAAGGGCTTCCCAATACGTACCTTCACCTCTTACTCAGAAACTTTGGATAGTGGACGACCTTATCCAGGGCGTACGAGAGTCATTCTAGAGATAGGATGCTAAAGAGGGACGATTTCCTTATCTTTAGTACCTATGTCAAACGCTGCTTTGTGCTTCGATTTGACCAAGGTATAAAGTGGAATTCGAACGGGTTCCAGGCATCCCCCAAATGCTTGGTGGTGACTCCGAACATCTCTAATCGTTTCGAGACCCTTACCGAGACGAAACCGACCGATCTAAAACGATCCGGTCGAAGGCATTTTTACGTCGGCGAGCGTGGCTTTCAAAAAGACCGTTGTATGTCCACAGATCGGCTGGGCTTGCAGGTGGGCCATGTCCACATGCGTCAGTGGTTTTGGATATGATTTGGAGCTTCCCACGTGGTACTTCTTGTCGGAGAGATGGTTTTCGTGCCCAACACCTTATGGACTGTTTGAGTGGCGATGTTGTGGCTATCTCTGATGATTTGATCACTTCTATTACTAGGGTGGTTAATCTTTTTCTTGAGGGCCGGTGTCCTCTTGCTTTGGGTGAGTACATTGCCAGTGCCCCTCTCACGCCGCTTGTTAACCCAGGTGGTGGGGTCCGTTCTATTGCTGTTGGCACTGTTTGGAGACGGCTTGTCTCTAAGGTTAGTGCTTTTATGGTTGGTCCTTCTTTGTCTTCTTATTTTGTTGGGCTTCAGTTTGTGGTGGGTGTGTCCGGTGGAGGAGAGGCTATCTTACATGCCTTGAATCGGCTCATTGAGGCTCGGGGTGCTGAGGTAAGACTTTCCATGTTACTGGTTGATTTCCAGAATGCGTTCAACCTTGTTGATTGTACGACCATGCTTCAGGAAGTCCGCCGTCGTTTCCCGGTTCTTTCCCGTTGGGTGGAGTTTTGTTATTCCAGCCCTGCTCGTCTTTTTTATGGGGAGCATTGCTTGTGGTCTTGTCAGGATGTCCAGCAGGGTGGTCCTTTGGGCCCGTTGCTTTTCGCTTTGGTTTTGCATCCCTTAGTATGTAAAATCCGGGACACTTTTGACCTCACTATGCAGGCGTGGTACTTGGATGATGGCACCATTGTGGGGGATACTTTGGAGGTGAGGAAGGTCTTGGATATGATTATGGCGGATGGCCCCCGTTTTGGACTGCACCTTAATGTCTCCAAGATGGAGGTCTTTTGGCGTGTTGAGGATCATCGGAGTCGGCTTCCTGGGGTTTTCCCCCCTTCTATTGCTCGACCCTTGCGTGGTGTTACAGTTTTGGGTGGACCTGTCAGTACTTGTCCTGGTTTTGGCAGTGAGATTGTGGCGAGGAGAGTAACTAAAACCGTTCAGCTAATGGACTTGGTTGCGAGGATTGAGGACCAGCAATGTGAGTTGCTTCTACTTCGAGCTTGTACTGGTATTTCCAAGCTCTATTTCTCCCTTCGTACTTGCTCCCCTAGTGTTTTTGGGTCCGTCCATCTTCCTTTTGATGCTGCTATTCGTTCCAGCTTGGAACGTATTGTCACCACGTCTGGCCCGGGTTTTGGGGATTGGCAGTGGCGCCTTGCTACTTTCCCTTTTCATCTTGGTGGTCTTGGTGTCTATGCGGCGGGAGATGTTTTGCATAATGCTTTTATTGCGTCCCGTTTTCAGTTTGCTGATTTGCAGGCTAAGCTCCTCGGACCTTCTGGTATTGTAGTTGCTGGCCCGGCTTTTGACGATGCCGCGCGGGGTTTTACTGCGACTACAGGCTCTGCTATCTTAGGTAACCCTAGTGAAATTTCTGCCCCTAAACTTATGAAAAAATTGGCAGACTTTTATTTCGCGACGGATTTTGTGCCTGGCCGGGTTGTTGCTGATGCTGCTCAGCGTAAGTGTGCTAAGTACGGGGATTTGTGCGCGGCAGCGGGTTATGGTTTCCTTCCCTTCTCTTTCTCATCACTTGGGGAGCTGGGTTCGGATGTTGTTGCCTTGCTCAAGCAGATCCAGAAATTCTCTGTATCTCAGGATGCGGGGGCTCGGGTGGCCGCTTACATTTTTACTAGACTTAGCTTTGCTGTTGCTAAGGGTGCGGGAGCCCAGATTGTTTCTCGGCTCCCCACCAATTTCATGTAAACTTTTATTTTTCTTTTAATGAAAGCTGCGCGCATCCTTTTAATAAAAAAAATGATAATGATAATAATAATGATGATAATGATAATAATGATAATAATGATAATAATGATAATAATAATGATAATAATATACTCTCACCTTTCAGCTTATATACACCCACCCACTGATGAGGCTGTCGCAACCCTATCAAAAATAAACCAACTGGCTCTAACTAATATAGCAGAGGTAAGTCGGGTATCGTACTCCACAGGGAGGCTATTATATCTACTTGTTATTCTAGTCCGTCACGGTAACAAATTGGGGGCTGTTTGAATTGTTTTCAAAACTAATAACTGAAATAAAAGGCAAAGAGAGAGAGACAACAATAAAATTAATAGAGATGAGAGGATGTGATCAAAAATAGAGAGAAATGTTAGGATGTCGCTTCACCATGATATCACACAATTCTGCTAAGGGTAGGTCAGTCGGTCTGATGTGAGAAGGGTAAAGGAAAGGTCCTTCCGGTCCGCTATCTGCCCTAAAATACTATAACTTAGCTTCCGCCCTAATTAGAGTAATCTATTGTTCATAACAGGTCTATTTAGTCCAATCTTCCGCTCTAGGTCTGAACTTAACCGGGTTAACTGATTTAGAAGCGTGCACTCAACTAAACAATTACAATTAAATTGTTATAAATCAATTCTCATAATCAAGACCGTCTAATCTAATTATAACATTATTGCTTTACTATCATGGCTCCCCTAATCCTAGCAGTAAAGGATTTAGCTACGCATATCGGTAAATGAAACAACAACGATTGATGAAATAATAGAAGACATGATATAGAGATTAATAACTCTAAATTGCATAAACTAATAACGATACTAATAAAGCAGAAATTAAAGACAACAATATAAAATATGCAAGGGAGAATTAAATTAAATAGAGAGAGTAAATAAAGATTACAAAGGTAAGATCCGGAAATAATGAACAAGGTAACGTTTACAAGATTAATGCTGCAAACTGATTGCTTAAGAGTAATTAAGAGATGATTAAAAATGATAAAAGATAACCTAAACCTAATGCCGTCTTTCCTTTATATAGGAAAGATATTTATTAAACACGCACTTAATAAAATAAATAAGTTCACGCGATAAAATCTCGCGTTCAGATAGAAAACCTCTCGATCGATGTAACACCCTCATACACTAAGTGCCTTACCAGGACCACCCAGTGCATGTGAATGCTACCATCTCGGTTACCCGAGGCAATGTATATCAAATAGACAATAAAGAAACGTACTTTATTAAGTAAATTTAAAGCGATACATGTCCAATACCAAAACTATTAAAGAAAATACAACTGTTTCCCAAAAATGTCAAACCAACTAAAGTAAATAAATGTTTAACGACACAGCGGAAGACTTCTAGACATCTCGTGATGACTCAACCCAGCTATCCATGCGCATCCATCTCATACCTGTTCAATAACTGCTCACCACCCCCGAATGGATCACCACAGTTTTCAAAACATTTAAACGGGGTCAGTTATTGATTACACAAAAATAATACAATAGAAACAATACAACAATCACCCAATCTCCATCATAATTCCACACACCTGACTACACACTAAAGTGTGTAGTCCAGCCAGAATACCCATCTCAACAAGTATTCCACACCGCCAGTGGGGGACCGCAGCCGTTCCCACCTAAGCCCCGCTCATCTCATCCGAGCGATAACCCATGTTCCTTAAATGTGAACATCCCCTCTGTGGCGGATTCCACAGAGGGCGAATCAAGGGCGTGAAGCCACTCCCGCAAGTGACTCCACTCAGCCGAGGACGCACCTCGCGAACCACCTCCTAGTCAAACTCTTGTTAGGGTGTTTAATTAATTTACTTAGTTAGCTGTTTGTTTTGTGATTTTTTATTTTTTATTGTGTTTCCTTTTTTTCCCTTGTTGTACTTTTTTTTTGCCATTGTATGATATGCTCGTTTTAATATATAGTACTACTCTTTATTACATGCAAATGCTTATTAACATAAATTTTAAATAATTTGCGAACAGACAAATGAATGAAACAATAACATATAATATAAAGACAACGGTAGTGCATAAGAACTCTGTTAGAATATAAACACCTCTAAAAATAAATGGAAATTGGAACATATTAATAAGATAATTACAACGGTTCTTATTAGAATCGTGTTAGATTATACAATTGCTGAATAACATATATTTAAATAACCTTCTTTCTTTCTCTCTCTCTCACTCTCTCTCTCTCTCTCTTATTACTCAAATTATGTCAAGTGGTAGCTCTTCTTCTTCCTCTATTTCAACAGGGACATATAATTGCTCAGTTCCGGCAGCATTGGAGACTTCTTGGACTTTGCAAAATCCGGGAAGAAAGTTCCTTACTTACAAATTCTATAATCCCGAGACTAAAATGCGTGGATGCAATTACTTCAAGTGGGTTGATGAACCAATGACTGAGTGGCAGCGGAAGGTTATAAACAGGTTAGTGAATGAGAAAAAGAGCATGAATATCGAGATTACTCAAGTGAGAAATATACTACATCAACTTGAAGAATCGAAGTGGGGAAATGATGGTGAAATATTGAAGGCAAAAGAAGAATGCAAGAAGTTAACCATGGATATCGTAGAACTCAAAAATAATGAAGCACGGCTTAAGTTAATTGTCAAATTTCTTCTTCTAATTGTTATTTACCTAGTTTATTATGTATGGTGGTAGTTTGTACTCTTTATGTGTAAACTTGTAATACTCTAAATTAATGGAAATAAGCAAGATTTTCTGAGAAACATATTGTAATTAGCTGGCATATACCAAATGATGCATTATTTCTTGGCGGTAAATTCAAACAAATTAAAATATAAAATAAAACGGTTATACCTAAACCGTTGTTCAGGACGTATACAGTTATAACGGTTTAGGCCGTTGTTATGTATATTAAAATGATGCTTTATTTCTTGGCGGGAAAATCAAAAAAAATGAAAATATTAAAGACAACGGTTATTTCTAACCCGTTGTAGATAATACTAATCAATTACAGTTTAAAACAAAACCGTTGTCTGTTTGGAAACAAAATATAACGGTTTTTCTTATACTGTGTTTATTACTTTCCCATAAACAAGGTCTTGCAACTATTGTATCACACATATATACTCTGAGCTTCCCTTCCCCCACATACTATCCTGAAACACTGAGCTTCCCCTCAACCACCAGGCTACCCCATCGCCGTCGCAGTCATCGTCATCATCGCCATTGGCGCCGCCAGATCAATTCGGATTCTCCTTTTTAAAGAAGTAATAAGAAGTAATAAATCCTCCTCTCTAGAGATTTATTTGTTATTATAAGTATGCATTGTTATTATTTGTTTATTAATTTCTGCTTTAGATATGGTCGAAAAGCGGAAAAGAAACGATGGAAATGCGACAGGCGACGACTCCGGTGATGAGAATAATTTGCAAAATACTTCGGGTCGAATGCGCCACAGGGTTTCTCTAGAAGCAATAAATTCAAAGATACCTAATCCTTTACAATGGAATAAAAATACGAGGCTGCCATATGGTGAGAATGTCGGGTATTTTGCGAGTTGGATTGGTTGTTGTGTAAGACAGTATGTGCCTCTCGGTACGTCGCATATCAGTGAACTGAGTAAAATACGGAACACCGTGTTAATAAACAGAATAAAGGTATGTATATACAATAAAAAATGTTTTAGCTGAAATTAAGTTACTACTTGATATATGTATTAGCAGAAACACTTGTACCAACTATATATGCTCATCATATATGCAGTTAGCTTACGTTGTCCCCGAAGAGTATGATAAGTACCTAAAAAAAGACAGGGGAAGCCCTCAGTTCTAGGAAGTTAAAGATTGCTGAGAACCACTTGTTCAACAAGGAAACCGGGGAGATGAACAAGAAACCGCCAACAAAGAAGTATCTGTATGTCAGTCAAGACCATTGGGATAGCTACTTAGCGATATCGCTTATAGGCAGTCTCACAAGTTTAAGGTAACTTAATAATAATAAGTAAAGAATATACTTAGTTTAGTGTTTGGTCATGCTTACGTTTTTTGATAAAAATTTATTTGAGGAAGGCTATGAGTGAGAGGAACAAGGCGAATATTTCAAAGAAAAAGACCGTCTTTTACGGCTCCTGAGGTGGTTATAGATTGATTAAGAAGAAACTTGTAAGTACATAATTCTTATTGTATTAGACTATTAGGTGTTTTAGTCGGATGTTATATATGTTCATAGTAATCATACATATTTTGAGAGGATATCAATGTGATGAATGAATTGTAGGCAAAGCTTGGAAAATTCAGTCGTCACGAGTCACGACGCTTGGGTGGAAGGTCACACTCCTAAGAACGGAAAGACGGAAGTCGAAAACTGAATATGATAAGGACATCAAAAAGGAAATTGTAAGTTTGACTTAATATGTCACTCCTACGGCAAACTGGTGGTCGGAGTTATATAATTTTGAGTTTAAATAAAATTTAGTTGCTTAATGATTTTATGTGTATGTAGAGAATCTGTGAGAAGGAGGTACAGGAAGAAAAATGAAAGCCTGAAGGACGTGATGACACTCTTGCTAGGGCAATCGGCAAAGCAGAGCATCCAGGTCGTGTGAGAGGGGTATCGATGCATGTTGGTATCACTACGTATTGTGGAAAAACTACTCCAAGTGGTGATGATTCCAAGAAGGTAATCTATAAATACTGTATTTGAACCAACGTAATTTATAACTATATATGCTGACATTAATTTCTACTACACAGCTACAGAAAATAGCCAGGTTTGTAACACCCCTAATTTCCATAATATAATTTTATAATTTTATTTTCCCATATTTCATATTTTATTTTCCGGGAAAATATTCGTCTCTTATCTTTTGGGCTCGAAAACGGTGAAGACCCGCTCCTTCCTTGGGTCTCACGTGATTCTTGGTGTAGATGGGTAAGTTTTGGGCCTAAGCTTGAAATAAACCCATGAGCTTCTCTATAAATAAGAAGGGAAACCAAACCCTATCTTCTTTTCTCATAATTTCTCTCAAACCCTAAACTTAATCTCCTCCTTCTTCTCTCCCTCTTTGTGTCGCACGCCCTACCCCTCTTTTATGGTTTTTCGTGCACCTCCTCCTTTCTCCTCCTTCATCGTTCTTCGTGCTTAGATCAATACTACTTCTTAAAGAGGCCTTATGTTGCGCCTAGTTCCTCCCAGAAGAAGCAGAAGTTCGAAGATCGTCCGTATGCTCCGCGTGATCAAGGTCAAGCTAAGAAGGATATGATTTGCATCAAGTGTGGAAAGGCTTACCACCCAGGTAAGTATTGTGACACTGGTAATCCGGTCACATGTTTCACCTGCAAAGCTCCGGGACACAAGGCTATCGATTGCCCCCAGAAGCCAAAGTTTGATGCTCCTAAGGCTGATGCTCCGAAGACTGGTCATGTGTTCGTTATGAGCTGTGCTGAAGCAGATGCTAATCCAGATGTGGTTACGGGTACCTTTCTCGTTCACTCTTTATCTGCTTTTGTTCTTTTTTATACGGGTGCATCGATGTCTTTCGTATCCGAATCCTTTTCCGTCCGTGCTGGACTCTCTTCTTTTTCATCTGTTCATACCTCTATATCCCTTCCTACGGGTGAGATTGTTTCTTGCTCCGTTCTTTTCAAGGACGTACCTGCGATGCATCGCGGGGCGATCCTTCCTGCCGATCTCGTCCAATTCAAACTCGGAGAGTTTGATGTGATTTTGGGTATGGATTGGTTATCTCGCTATGACGCTCGGTTCCTGTATCGTGATCAGAAGATCGTGCTTAAGAGTCCTACAGGCTCAAGGGTTTCTTATCAGGATGTTAGGGTTACACCTACGGTCAAGTGGGTTTCTGCTATGAAGATGGTTAACATGGGTAGAAAGAGTCATCATATCTATCTGTGCTGTATTCAGGGTGTTTCAGTTGAGCCTAAGTTAGAGGATATCCCTGTGGTTAGGGAGTTTCCCGATGTCTTTCCTGAGGATCTACCTGGTATTCCTCCTGAGCGAGATGTAGAGTTCTCGATTGAGTTGCTACCTGGAATTGGTCCCATTTCGAAAGCTCCTTATCGTATGGGACCAACTGAGTTACAGGAACTCAAGAAGCAACTTGAGAAGATGATCAATAAGGGTTTTATCCGACCGAGTGCTTCGTCGTGGGGTGCTCCTGTTTTGTTCGTCAAGAAGAAGGATGGTAGTATGCGGTTGTGCATTGACTACCGTGAGCTGAACAAGGTTACTATCAAGAATAAGTAACCTTTGCCGAGGATCGAGGATTTGTTTGATCAGCTCCGTGGTGAAAGCGTGTTCTCGAAAGTCGACCTGAGGTCAGGTTACCATCAGATTCCAGTTAGGAATGAGGATATTCCTAAGACTGCTTTTCATTCGAGGTATGGCCACTATGAGTTCGTGGTGATGCCGTTTGGGTTGACGAATGCACCTGCTATTTTCATGGATTAGATGAACCGCAATTTCAACGAGTATTTGGATAAGTGTGTCGTGGTGTTCATAGACGACATACTGATTTACTCGAAAGATGAGGCTGAGCACGAGCATCATCTTCATGTTATATTCGAGATTCTGCGTAAGCAGAAGTGGTATGCTAAGTTCTCAAAGTGCGAGTTTTGGTTAAAGGAAGTTACCTTCTTGGGTCATGTGATATCTGGCGATGGAGTTATGGTTGATCCGTCGAAGATTCGAGCCGTGGTCGAGTGGGAAAGTCCAAAGAATGTGAACGAGGTTCGGAGTTTCCTTGGTCTAGCTGGGTACTATCGTTGGTTTGTTCATGATTTCTCTAAGATCGCGAGACCGATGACTCAGTTAATGAAGAAGGAACCCAAGTTCATTTGGACTGAGGCTTATGAATCTGCCTTCCAAGAGTTGAAGAAAAGGTTGACTACCGCTCCTGTGTTGACTCTACCAGAAGAGGGCATTGAGTTCGATGTCTTTTGTGATGCGTTGAAGTTTGGGTTAGGTTGTGTCTTGATGCAGAAGGGTAAGGTTGTGGCATGATAAGGTTATTTTCAGTCGTTTGCCTTAATCAAAATAAATCCTAGCTTAGTACTAACAAAATAGCTAGCGGTAAGTCAGGGTCGAATCCACAGGGAGGCGGTGATTATCTAATTTGTTTATATTTAAATCCGTCTTAAGGTAACCAATTTTGGGGGTTTGATTGTTTGTATGCTAATCAGCTAATTGCAAGTAAATAAATGATGAATAACAATAATATTAAAAGGTCTAGGGATCGGGTTCACTAGGTCGTCGTCAAAGGGTAGAATTTAATTCATTGATTGAGCAATTTATATTGTTGAAAGTCATATGATCGGTCGATTCAATATTTCTTTTAGGTCTAATTTAACATGCGGTCGCTATCATTAAATTATCTCTATTCAATTATCGTGGCCTATACTAGTCTTAACCCGGTCGGTGATAATCCTAGTTTATGCAAGACTAATTAATCAATTCTGATCAATAATTAACTAATTAGAAGTAGTACGATAATCAAACAACAATTAAGAGCAATTTAACAATCAATTCATAATAATCCCTTTTCTAACAACCTAGATCCCCTTTCACCCTAGATAAGAGATTTAGCTACGCATAATAGAAAGAAGAACAACAATAACATTAATAAGAAACATGATTGCAAGCATAAAAGATGAACAATGAAATAAATGATTAATAATAAAGGAAAGATTAAGAACAATACCGTAAATAGCTAGATCCGGAAGTAAGAACAATAAATAAACTAAACTAAGTATTTGAGAGATTTTTCTAAGGTAGCAATATTAAACCTACTGAAAATAAAGCATAAAATAACCTAGGGTACGAGTTTTGGTATTTATAGCAATACATAATCGACTTAAGGAAAGTTGCGGGAATTATAAAACTGGAAGGTTCCTCGATCGAGCCAAGGGTGACTCGATCGAGGCACCAAAGTTCAAGAACACCCAACTCTCGACATTGCGAAATTTAGTTGATTAGGTTGGTTCCTCGATCGAGTCGAGAGTGACTCGATCGAGCATGAAGTTCCTCGATCGAGCCAAGGTTGACTCGATCGAGGCACCAATTTTCTGCTTTGCGCACTGAACTTCAAACGGCCGCCATTTCTTCGTTACTTGCCCGAAACAAGCGATTTTCACGGCGTTGGAAAGCTAAAAAGATAGGCTTTCACCTCTAATTGGAATAACTTGAAAATCTGTTGTAGAACTCGAGATATGGCTCTTCAAAGTAGGCACTTGTAATAAGAAGCTCTTTTCTTCGTGTTTTCTTCTTAACTTCTCTTCCTTCATTCTTATGGATTCTCGTACCATGCTTCGTGTATCCCTTCATGCTCACTCCGTGATGCCCATTTCATTCCTTTGTTCCTCAAATGCATCATTCCTGCATTAAACATCAAAAGGCAGAAGTATCAACATTCTAACATAAAAGGCAAGTAAATGATATAAACTAGCACGAAAACCGTATCAAAAGCAATTAAGGGGAGGCATAAATATGTATATAATTATGACTCATCAAACTCCCCCAAACCATCTCTTTGCTTGTCCTCAAGCAAAGCAACACACAATACAAAAGGCAATCATACAAATGGCGAATAAACGACTCAGAGCTAATGTTTAATGCACATACAAATCTCAAGCTATCCATATCTGTAACAAAGTAATGACTAAAGTGTACCAATAAAACAAATTCAAAGGTACGGAAAATAGAAAACGTAGCTCAAGTCTCAAGTCACCATAATATAGACAAATGCCAAATACCTTTCGATCTTGCAAGACAAATTAGTCGGATTCTCGCGGATTCACTCATGCACTCATAAGTATTGTAAGGGTGAGTTATATGTGAAGATAGAAAGAAGTAGAAGCACTCACTCAACTTATGAAACATGCATGCAATCTAATGTGATAGAAATTTCCCCAACTAATATGTAATCACCATATGTAGACAAAAGTACATGTATCAAGGACAATAAGGGTGGCAAATGGGTTAAAGGGATAGAAATGGTTTGTTCCGAGGCACCTTATGGATATGTGGAGCTAAGACGGTAGTCGCAGCGCTAACCAAACCAACTTTACAACACATGAGAATGAATGAAGTATTCTCCAACTATGCATTAGACTCCAACAACCATCCTTTTGATCCTTGACAAAACCAAATGAAGCACTCTCTTTTCTTTTCTTCTTTCAATTCTCTTTTCTTTCGATTTTTTTTCTTTTCTTTTTCTTTTGCTTCATATTTTTGTTTTTCCAACACAAGGATACAACACAATTGCTAAATAAATACTTTGCTATACCCATATGACAAAAATAAGTCCCAACCCAACCATAATAGCAAAATAAACATGATAAACAAGCAACTGCGACTGTCCTGAAAAGGTAGGCAAATTCTTAGATTGTAGCTCATAGGATGTAATTAATATTGGCGACAAGGGTTCAAACGGGCTAACAAAAGGTAATGTAAGGCTTATTTGAACGATAAGAATCGCCTATCCACATGTACTTAGTCAAATGAAAGCAATAAAAGTATCAAGAAATCAATGTCACACTTATGCAATTTGATATTACACATTCCAAAAGGAGAAACCACACTCAAGCCTAATTGACAATGAGACCGGTTTATTGATGTTCCTGGCCTAGGAAGCTCTATAGACCTCAGAATTTAAGTAGTTTACCAACGTAATTGTGTCAAATCTAATCAATATAAGGCTTGTCAATGCGGTAAAGACTTGAATTATGAGCTTTGTTTTCATGGCTAACGAGTCAAAACAATGTACATGAACAACTATATGGGATTCAAATGCACAAACAATGCAATTTAACATCATTGTTATTCAATTCACCAAGACTCGACCTAAAACAAAGGTAAAAACATGTTTTTGTATTTTGAAATTTTTTAATTTTTATGGATTTTTATATAAATGCACACAACATAAATAAAAAGCACACAACATAATAAAAGACTCCTCCCCCAAACCTAAATGTCACAGTGTCCTCATTGTGACGCCTACAACATAGCAATCACACACAAATCCAGCAACCTAAAGGACACAACTAACAAAAAGAATGGGAAATAACTAGATAATACAATAAAAGAAGGTACAAGGGAAGAGAATACCGGGTAAGAGCAAATAAATTCCCCCAAACCAGCTGCAAAACAGGGGAAAATAATCATCCGCGCAATTCCTATCATCGTCTGGCTATGAATAAACCCAAAACGTGGTGACTCGATCGAGCCCCATGCCACTCGATCGAGGCACCTGTTGCCGTCCTCTTCCTTTCTTTATATATCAATTACCCGCAATTGGGAACAATCAAAACAGCTCAAAGCTCTTAAGAGTCGATCATAAATCTGCGCATGTGCTACACAAAAGCATAAGTAGAACCAAGATATAACAAGAGCATATAAAATCAATGTTAAAGACCGTCTCAGCATATCAAATTTTTGATGACAATTATAGGAAAACCGCAGTAAATTGTTCGTCCAACCAAAAGAGTATGGAGTATGAAAGCACAAAGTAGAGGTCATACAAGGTAATTTATCACTCACTACACCAGTAATCCTCATGAAATTATCGTCAAAAATTACCTCTTAGTCAGGAAGTCTACCACTCCTAATATCAGAATCGGTGGCAAAAGAACATACTACCTCTACCAGGCTAGGAGTATTCATTGACTCATATGCCTTCTCATTCCCTTTGTTGATAGGCTCTATCCCATATACTTCAGCCTCTAAAGCATCCAACTCGGCTTTCCATATGGAAGATTCACCTGCACATGTCTCAAAACATATCAAAGCATCTGAAGGGTCCATAGTAGGGGGCCCTTGTGCAGAGTATTCATCAATATCATCTTCAACATCAGAAACATCAAAATATGCATTTTGCACAAGTGTTTTAAAATGAACCACACTAGACTCAAAATTAGAATCAAATTCAATAACTGAAGGGGAAGTATCCAAAGAAAGAGTCAACATATCGTCACATGAGTCCCATTTAACCTCAAGATCTTCGAATCGCGCATCATCACTCTCCTTATCCCAAGACTCATCACAAAAGGGGTAATCTAAGGGGTCTGTCAAGTCTTCCTCATGTGACTCACTGTCTGTAAAATCGTCATAGATGGGTTCTAGATTGTCGTCAAAGAAGGGGTTATCAACTGAGCATATGGTCTCATCCTCTATGTTTCCCTCAATATCCTTTTCATTCTTTAAAACGGTTTCTATGGTCCCACCCACACCCTCATCCATGTATGGCTGAAATGAAAAAGTGGGTTTAATACATTCAATAGCAAGCCATTCAAAGAAAGAAAGGACATCTTCAATATTCTTACCACCAAAATCTCCCATACCTATGGAGTCAATGTAGGCTTGGGTTTGTCTGTTCATACCTTTTATGATGGTAAGGCACATAGTAAGCCGCGGAATTTTAGCTTCGTAATTATGGGAATGAATCCAATCATTCCATCTATGCATGTAATCATGGAAGTTCTCATCTTCACTCTGTAGAAACTCGATGGAAAACATTAGAACGGTCTCAAGGAACTGATGTTCCCTGAGACAAAAGACAAACTAAACAAAAACAAACAGAAAAATTGTTGCGTCCCCGGCAACGGCGCCAAATTTGATAAGGTTATTTTCAGTCGTTTGCCTTAATCAAAATAAATCCTAGCTTAGTACTAACAAAATAGCTAGCGGCAAGTCAGGGTCAAATCCACAGGGAGGCGGTGATTATCTAATTTGTTTATATTTAAATCCGTCTTAAGGTAACCAATTTTGGGGGTTTGATTGTTTGTATGCTAATCAGCTAATTGCAAGTAAATAAAAGATGAATAACAATAATATTAAAAGGTCTAGGGATCGGGTTCACTAGGTCGTCGTCAAAGGGTAGAATTTAATTCATTGATTGAGCAATTTATATTGTTGAAAGTCATATGATCGGTCGATTCAATATTTCTTTTAGATCTAATTTAACATGCGGTCGCTATCATTAAATTATCTCTATTCAATTATCGTGGCCTATACTAGTCTTAACCCGGTCGGTGATAATCCTAGTTTATGCAAGACTAATTAATCAATTCTGATCAGTAATTAACTAATTAGAAGTAGTACGATAATCAAACAACAATTAAGAGCAATTTAACAATCAATTCATAATAATCCCTTTTCTAACAACCTAGATCCCCTTTCACCCTAGATAAGAGATTTAGCTACGCATAATAGAAAGAAGAACAACAATAACATTAATAAGAAACATGATTGCAAGCATAAAAGATGAACAATGAAATAAATGATTAATAATAAAGGAAAGATTAAGAACAATACCGTAAATAGCTAGATCCGGAAGTAAGAACAATAAATAAACTAAACTAAGTATTTGAGAGATTTTTCTAAGGTAGCAATATTAAACCTACTGAAAATAAAGCATAAAATAACCTAGGGTACGAGTTTTGGTATTTATAGCAATACATAACCGACTTAAGGAAAGTTGCGGGAATTATAAAACTGGAAGGTTCCTCGATCGAGCCAAGGGTGACTCGATCGAGGCACCAAAGTTCAAGAACACCCAACTCTCGACATTGCGAAATTTAGTTGATTAGGTTGGTTCCTCGATCGAGTCGAGAGTGACTCGATCGAGCATGAAGTTCCTCGATCGAGCCAAGGTTGACTCGATCGAGGCACCAATTTTCTGCTTCGCGCACTGAACTTCAAACGGCCGCTATTTCTTCGTTACTTGTCAGAAACAAGCGATTTTCACGGCGTTGGAAAGCTAAAAAGATAGGCTTTCACCTCTAATTGGAATCCCTTGAAAATATGTTGTAGAACTCGAGATATGGCTCTTCAAAGTAGGCACTTGTAATAAGAAGCTCTTTTCTTCGTGTTTTCTTCTTAACCTCTCTTCCTTCATTCTTATGGATTCTCGTGCCATGCTTCGTGTATCCCTTCATGCTCACTCCGTGATGCCCATTTCATTCCTTTGTTCCTCAAATGCATCATTCCTGCATTAAACATCAAAAGGCAGAAGTATCAACATTTTAACATAAAAGGCAAGTAAATGATATAAACTAGCACGAAAACCGTATCAAAAGCAATTAAGGGGAGGCATAAATATGTATATAATTATGACTCATCATGGCATATGCTTCCCGTCAGTTGAAAGTTCACGAGACGAACTATCCGACTCGCGATCTTGAGTTAGCAGCAGTGGTGTTTGAACTTAAGCTGTGGCGACACTACTTGTATGTAGTCTCTTGCAACTTTTATACGGATCATAAAAGCTTGAAGTATATCTTCACTCAGAGAGATCTTAACATGACGCAAAGTAGTTGGTTGGAGCTACTTAACGACTACAAGATTGAGCTGCAGTATCATGAGGGTAAGGCAAACGTGGTTGCCGACGCTTTGAGTCGCAAAGTGTGCCATACTATGAGATCTGTGTTGGTGTTACCTAATGACTTGAGTCGAGAGTTCCAGAAGATGAGCCTTGAGGTAGTTCTTCCTGGTACTTTAGATTTGAGTGCGATGGTTGCTGAACCCGAGATTCTTCTTGAGATCCGAGTTAAGCAAAGAGAGGATGAATACTTAGAAGGAGTTCGAGTCGCTATAAGCGAGGGGCGCGCCAGAGACTTTGACGTTGGACCTGATGATGGTCTATGATTCCAAGGTCGTTGGTGTGTGCCTAGCTGTGAGGTCTTAAAATGTAAGATTCTCAAAGAGGCTCATAGTACCCCCTATTCGGTTTATCCTGGTGGTGATAAGATGTATAAGGATCTGAAGCTACGTTTTTGGTGGCCGGGTATGAAGAAAGAGATCGCCGAGTTTGTGAGTCGTTGCCTTATCTGTCAGAAGGTTATGTTCGAACATCAGAGACCTGATGGTCTACTGCAACCCTTCGCGATTCCCACATGGAAATGGGATTCGATTTCGATGGACTTCGTTATGAGTTTGCCGAGGTCGCCGAGAGGAATGAATGCGATTTGGGTCGTGGTTGATCGTTTGACTAAGGTCGCGCATTTCATTCCGATGAAGGAGACTTGGAGTCTCGAGGATCTAGCGTATGCTTATCAGCGTGAGATCATTCGTCTTCATGGGGTTCCTAAGGATATCATCTCTGACCGTGATCCGAGGTTTTGTTCTCAGTTTTGGAAGAAGCTGCAGTTAGCTTTGGATAGTGAGCTTAAGATGAGTACGGCTTTTCATGCTGACACTGATGGTCAGACTGAGCGTACGATTCAGACGCTTGAGGATATGTTGCGAGCTTGTGCTTTGGAGTTCCAAGTTAGTTGGGAGAAGAGTTTACCGCTTGTGGAGTTCTCCTACAACAACAGTTACCAAGCTAGTATTCAGATGGCTCCGTTTGAGGCACTTTATGGGAGAAAGTGTCGTAGCCCTTTGTGCTGGGACGATTCTAGTGAGGTTGTCGTTCTTGGTCCAGAGTTGGTTCAGGAATCGATTGAGCAAGTGAGGTTGATCCGCGAGAAGCTTAAGGCAGCCCAAGATCGACAGAAGACGTATGCGGACTTGCGGCGTAGGCCGATTGAGTTTGAGGTTGGCGATAAGGTTTTTCTTAAGGTTTCGCCGATGAAAGGTGTCAGGAGATTTGGGCTTAAGGGCAAGCTTAGTCCTAAGTACATTGGACCGTATGAGGTGCTCGAGAGAGTTGGCGAAGTAGCCTATAGGTTGGCTTTACCTCCAAATCTGTCGAAGGTTCACAATGTTTTCCATGTGTCGTAGTTGCGTCGTTATCGCAGTGATCCTTCTCATGTTCTTCAGGCTGATGTTATCGAGGTTGAGCCTAACCTGACTTATGATGAACAACCCGTTCGTATTTTGGAACGTCAGGAGAAGAGGTTAAGGAATAAGGATGTACCCTTGGTTCGAGTTTTGTGGAGGAGTCAGAAGTTTGAGCAAGAGACTTAGGAAACTGAAGCGTCTATGCGAGAGAAGCATCCATATCTTTTTGAGTGAGGTAGTTCTCTTATCAAGTTTCGAGGACGAAACTTCTTTTTAGGAGGTTGGATTGTAACACCCCTAATTTCCATAATATAATTTTATAATTTTATTTTCCCATATTTCATATTTTATTTTCCGGGAAAATATCCGTCTCTTACCTTTTGGGCTCGTTGGGCTCGAAAACGGTGAAGACCCGCTCCTTCCTTGGGTCTCACGTGATTCTTGGTGTAGATGGGTAAGTTTTGGGCCTAAGCTTGAAATAAACCCATGAGCTTCTCTATAAATAAGAAGGGAAACCAAACCCTAGCTTCTTTTCTCATAATTTCTCTCAAACCCTTAACCTAATCTCCTCCTTCTTCTCTCCCTCTTTGTGTCGCACGCCCTACCCCTCTTTTATGGTTTTTCGTGCGCCTCCTCCTTTCTCCTCCTTCATCGTTCTTCGTGCTTAGATCGATCCTACTTCTTGGATTTATCTATCTTGTTCGTAAGTTTTTATGTTTCGCTTAGTTTTTATAGTTTTATAGTTTTTATATATATATAGTTAGTATATTTATTAGTTTCGTTATCTTTGGCACGTGGATGATTCAATGAAGGCGTGGAAGTTGCTCCTGGAGAGGACGTTTATATCGTGGAAGACGATCTTTAGGATTATTTGCTTAATAAGGTCACTAGGTGTTTCTCTTTTAATTGTGTTTATGCAAATTGATGTCATTAATATGATTTATGAATGTTTTGTATGATTAGTACATGTTTGATTGTTAATTATCATGTTAATTATGTTTTCTGATGTTTGTGTATGTTTCAATGCATTAATTATATATCGTATGTTGTTTATATGTTTATTATGGGTGTCATGAGCATAATTAGGGTTTCCGAATCAAACACTAGTGGCGGCATGATAGGCCAAGAGTGCTCTCCAAAGTTATAGCTAAAGCTAGTATAACCTTGATGATTATTCAAGTGTTATAGCTAAGGTTAATACAACTTTGGGTTGTTACTCTAGTTATGGCTGTTTGAGGTATAACCTTGGAAACATGTTTCAAGGTTATAGCTGAAGCTACTATAACGTTAAAGTACGAGTAAGGTTATAGCCGGAACTAACGTACCCTGAAATTATGGCTCAAGGTTATGGTTGGAACTAGTATAACTTTGAGTTTCGTGTCAAGGTTATAGTTGACGTAAGTATAACTTCAAGTCGTATATGTTGAAGTTATAGTCGAGGTTACTATAACCTCGCATCCAGAGGTTATGTTATGGTTAGGGTTACTATAACATTGAATGGTTAATGTTAAAGTTATAGCTGAAGTTACTATAACATTGGTTGCTTATACTTGTTTCATATGTTGTATTGTGTTCAACGCGTTATGTCCTTGTTGTTGCATATATCTTTGGTTACTCTTGTTCACATGATAAGTAGGGTAGTCAGTTATACTATCCTATGAGTTGAGTCGTGACGTTGTTCACGCATGTTGGTACAGTCAGTTATATTATGCATTTGTTTGTTGGCTAGTGGTATAGATGACGTGCGGTATCAGTTATATACCAAACGGAATGAACTAACGCCACCCATTATGGGATTTATTTGGTCTATGTTCGAAAGTGGCCAGATTCGTCAGTTATACGTTCTGGGTCCCTGTGTCGTTCGGTGTACAGTTATTGCATCGAGGGGTCGGGCCAGGTCTTAGGCATATAGGCAGTGGAGATACGCTATACATAGGACTGTGGAGTATCAGTTATATACTTCACACCGACGGGGAGTCAGTTATACAATCCGTCAGTCAGAGTATCAGTTATATGCTCTGACAGGTTAGAGTGTCAGTTATACGCTCGAGCCGGTGTTCGTTTTATACCCTATGCGTATTGTGTGGAAGCATTGGTTATATTATCTAATCGGTATAATGTGTGGTGTTCACCCTATTCGCTATGCTTTGTTGCTAGCTTTATGCCTTATGTTGCTATTGTTAATTGGTAATGTTTGTGTCTCATAATATGTGGTTTCATAGAGATATCATTTTTAAAGGATTGTCTTAATATGACTTCGTTTAATTGTAAGTTTAAGTTGGGTTTTCATGAGTATAGATGGTCTCACATGTTTACTGGTTTTTACATTTCAATTGTTAATGATTGTTATTATATTCAATTGTTGTAAACATGACTGAGAGAGCATCTAGTTACTCCCGACTGATTGTCGACCCCCTTCTCAGGTTGTTCAGATAGTTGCTGTTTTGGATGATATCTTGCTTGGAAGTACTGTGCGGCGAGATGAATAATAAATTTGGAGTTTGTTTTCATGTTATGAGAACCTTTGAATAATGTATTAGTTTGGTTTTGGTTTAGTAGCGAACCGGATTGGTCAGGTGTTTCCGCCACCTTGACCCTTTTATCAGTACTATACTCCGATATTTCTTTTATATAAGTTTTTTTTCCTTTGTTTTATAATCCGGGGTGTTACAAGGTTGATGGTGAGAATGTTGGAAACTTGGGAAGAGCCATCAGAAAAAGAGTTGGATATGGTTCAAGAAGTCATAAATGAAGCAGAGGAGAAGGAGGAGGAGGAGGAGGAGGAAAAAGAGGTAATAATATTTATGTCTTATATATATACAATGTGTTATATGATTTGCAAAATCATTACGTGTTATATGGACAAGTGTTAATGTACAGAAGGAAGCTGTAATACTACGGTTTTATGAGCCTCTAGGTACTCTATCAAGTGGGCCTTACTCTGTCGAGTAAGGGTGTTTTGCATTTTAAAATAGTTTCTGACCTGTAGGGTACTCGATCGAGTAGCCTTGGTACTCGATCGAGTAGGCGGCACTCGATCGAGTACGTCAGTTACTCGATCGAGTGGCTCGGTTTACGGGTAATGTTTTGTCGGGTTTTGTTAATGATGCGAGATAAGTATAAAAGGTTGCCCGTCACTTTTCTTAGTTTCTTTTATCTATTCTAAAACCCAAGTGAGGAGAAAAGGAGTTACGTAGTTTGTCTGTCATCGCATCATTAGCAAATCCCGGAGCTAGAGGTGTCGGATTTCATCGTTCTTTACACCGTTGTGATCCTTGTGTCGAGGGTAAGCTTTACATATAATTTTTATACTGTTTCGTTAAAGTTGGTTAAACCCTAATATTGGGATTTGGGGGTTTTGTTGTATTTCGTGATTGGTAGTGTTTATATGTTTACATGTTAGGAGGAGGATTCGTAGAAGAAGCCTTTTGATATCAGTTATTGAGACCGTCTGATTGTGTTGCTTTCCAGGTAGGGTTTCCCTACTCAGTATTAGTCCCATAATGCATTGTTGGTGTTTTGTGACTGTTGAATATAATTGTATTCGTATTGTGACGGTCGTTGGTTTTGATTGCTGTTTAATGGTTGTGATTGTTTGTCTGTGGTTCTCGAGATGCGTTCTCGGCTGAGTGGAGTCACTTGCGGGAGTGGCTTCACGCCCTAGTTTCGCCCTCCGTGCAACCCGCCACGGGAGGGAATGCGCACATTAATGGGACAGGGTTATCGCTCGGTATGATGAGCGGGGATTTGGTGGGTACGACTGCGGTCCCCCACTGGCAGGGCTGGTCCAGTGGACAGTCGGTGACGGAGATTGATTGGAGTGGGTGTGATTTTGTGTGTGACCGTTTGAGTTGTTTGATTAATGTGTTGCTGGTTTATATAAATTGTGTGATTAGTACTGACCCCGTTTAATGTTTTAAAAACTGTGGTGATCTATTCGGGGGTGGTGAGCAGTTATTGAGCAGGTATCATATGACGCGTATGGGATAGCTGGGATGAGTCATCACGTGGCAGTTAGAAGTCTTCCGCTGTGTCAGACGATGTTTTATAGCTTTGATAGTTTTAGCAGTAGACCGTCTGAGAATGTTGTATTTCAGTTTATCAGTTTTGGTTTTGATCATGTAATCACTTAAACTATATTTACTTTTGAAGTACGTTTCTTTATTGTCTTATGATTATCATTGCCTCGGGTAACCAAGATGGTAGCAATTCCATGCCTTAAGTGGTCCTGGTAAGGCACTTGGAGTATGAGAGTGTTACAAATGGTATCAGAGCGACGATCCTGAAACCTGTAACCAATGAACCTAATGAACATAGGGAGTCAAATTAAAATGAACCCGGGGTAGAAGTTGTAGGAGCTAATGCAAAGACTTGGGAGACGTCCTAAAGTCGCGAACTCGCCCTATAACTTCGAACCGGTCACCATGGGATATGAGTCGGGATCGCTATGTATTTATTTTGTGAATTGTGTATCTATATAGTGATGTGTGACATGAATCAGTGGATGTATGTATGTGGAGAATGGGGAATGTGAAGAAAAGATGGTGATGATGTGATTTCGTAAGTTATTGATTGAAAGCATGATAGTTGTTTTACAAGATGGCATTATAGAAATACGGAAAGAAAATTTGTTTGATTTGAGTTATACATTGAGTTATGTATACATATATGTTGTTGGTAGTGTTGTACGAGTGTATATAGTTGAATGTTTAAGTAAGAGCATGAATAATTGGTGGAAAAAGATGATAGTTGTTGCATGATAATATGATTTTTGATAAAAGCATGTAGGTAATGCATGTAATGCATGCTTGGTAAATTAAATGATGCATGTGTATAATGGATGTTGTTGCTTAGCTTTTGAAGTTAGTAACATGTGGTTAGGGATACTGATTTTATGAGCATCGAGTTGTTTTTGTTTACCACGTTGTCGTTTAAGTAGTTTGGAAGTAAAATCAAGTAGTTGTGTTTTCGATTATAGAGAGGTTGTCTTTAAACTGTTATAACTTGAGATGCATAAATGATTTTAATGTGATTCCAATTGGTGGTGATAGCTTGTTCTTTTACAATTCTAACGATAGGTCACATGCCCAAAACGACCAAGAAATGAGTGAGTTATGACCGTTTTACGAAAACTGGACAGTGTTGAGAAATGCGTAGGGTACGCGATCGAGTGGCCCTTACTCGATTGAGTGCACCTTGGTACTCGATCGAGTACCCCTTACTCGATCGAGTAGCCCTGGTAGAAATTTTATACGTGTCTCTGACTTTCACCTACTCGATCGAGTAAGTCATTTACTCGATCGAGTGGCCTGTAGTCGATCTAGTGACCTCTGTTTTGGGTCATATGCTTATCTTTTGACTTCGTTGCATATTATGTTTAATTCAAAGGTGTTATTTTGCTTCTTTATGCATTGTTTTATATGTATGTTGATCCTGATGCGCAAGTTACCCAATCTTATGATGTAAGGAGTGGCACCTGTGGTGAGTATGAGTTCGGTGGGAGGACATGAGTTATATGCGGTTGCGATAGATAGTGGAAAAAGAAAAGGAAGATCGTTATGTCTTAATTGAGATATAGAGAATGTTTTCTGAGATGAGATGAGTGATATGATTGTGTGTTGAGTAACGTAAAAGCAAGTGAATATGAGCAAGGGATGATGTGAGTCTAAGGAACATGAGAATAAAAAGATTGAAAGTAAGGATGTGGATAGTGGCAGCTTGAGATGTGTAAAGAACTATGGAGGGAGATGAATAGGAGCCGTGTGGGTTAAGGATATATGTGTAGTGAAAGTTCGTTTTAAAGGGGTTGAGAAGAGTAGTATACAGTGAACTTTATGGAGACATGTCGCGAGGTGGATTTGTACACAGTGAGTGAGTTTGGGAGATTTGGTTTATTAAGAGATGAAACTACTGTGTGAGTTCCTTGGGCAATTAACGGTATGAAATGAATTCTGATTTTTAGAGAGGACAAAGGAGATGCAATTGTTTGAACAGTGAACGTTGATTTTATGGATAGATTAGTGGCAAGTGTGAGTGATAGCATAATAAGAGAAGATCCATGGTAAGAAAGAGTGAGATGATATCGATATAAAATAATGGGATTTGAGTTTTGGAGCGACGAGAAGGTAATTGGAGCACTAAAGAGTTAGGTAGAAGTAATAAGGAGTTGAGCTATTAAATGGTATTGTTGAGTATAAAGAGAAAAGAAGGATAAAAGTAACCTGAGAAAAATGTTCACCGGAGTTATGTGACACAAAAGTAAGGAATCGTCGAGATGTATGATATTATCAAGAATAAGTAAGTTAATGGTTATACAGAAGTTTCAGGACAACATGATTAATCATGAGTTTCGAGGAATTAAGGGAGTATGAAGTTGGTGGAGTATTTGCACGACACGAGATTTTTGGTGGAGAGTTAGATGATGATACAATTAAGGATAGTATTGGGAAAAATGTTGAGGTAATTTTGTTGATGGATTCGATGTTCGTTATTTGGGATGTTAACCAAAGATAGGAAAGAAATCGTGATGTTTAGAGATGAGTGTAAGAGGTTTGATGTCCGGGCAGTGGTAGTGTTATGGTTTGTGACTCGTGGTTAAGGGTAATGGTATATTAGAAAGGTAGCAATTCTAAATAGGTTGATTTTGTAGAGACCAGATTAATATGTATGGTTGTGAGAGATTATAAGATGTGGTTATATAAGGCAGTTGTTAGTAGTTGATTATTAATGGTATGGTTACATTTGGCAGGGGGTGATGGATATGCGAATGGGAGAATATGTTATGAGGAGTGTACGAGTTAAGCTCGAGTGAGAGGTAACTTTTATCAGGTGGTAACTTACGTGATCAAGATTGACTAGGTGGATGTGATTACGGGTCTATGATATGTGTAAATGTTTGTGTGAGGTTCTGACCTCACAAGAAGTGGTGTGGTGTGATAATTATAAAGTTGTTATATGATTGTTTTGTAATTTATGTTGGGTACGGTATACTAATGGAATGAGGTTCAAAAGGTAATAATTTGATTGATCTGGCATGAATAGTTAAAATTGTATGTGTATGGATGATACCTGTTTATTCCGTGAAATGGTAAGGATGATGTTCATGAGATTCTTGTCAGTTTATTCCGTATAATATGTTGCGTTGTAATCTAGTAAAACGGTTTTGAGTGAGTTTTATTGTTCGAAATGTCATATTGAGTCAGTGTTTATGGGATTGTGTATGTTGTGATGTCTATCGGTGTGGTTGTGGTGCCTCATGTGGTGACCCGGGCACGGTACTTAGTGTTGTGATGCGGGTATTTTCGCACTGCGGTGTGGCTGTTGGTGGCGGTGTTGCGATGCCGTCACCGGTTGTGGTGGAGTAGGCGGGATGATTATGATTCGAGTTTCGAAAGTATATACCCGTTATACATAGATTGTTGTTTTGTTTGTTGTTGTTTCCTGTGAGTTTCAGTTTGAACATGTAGACTGTTGTTTGTTTGTTAATGTTTCTTACCAGTTTCAGTTTGGGGAATGAGGGTAGAGTAAGATATGAAAGAGAGTTGTATATTTTCGTTGTTGTCATGGTATAGTGATATTCTGTTGATGGGGCACAGTTGTGAGAGGTTGTTACAGTACTTTTGATCTTGTTTTAGATGGGGCATTGGTGGACATAGTAATGGAAAGTGATTTGGGGAACATGTGTCATACGGATCTGAAAGCTGCAGATAATTCATCATCTTTTTGAGACAGTGAGCATAGGGTGTTGGAAATTAGTGTCATGTTAAGTCATGTATGGGTTTTGCGGTAATGAAAGAAAAGAACTGGAGGATTTAGTGTGAGTGTACGTAACAAGTGTGGATCGTGATATATGCTTTTGACGATAGGAGTTTTATATAGTTTATTTAGAGAGGTATGTCGTGTTGCGGTAATGTGGAAGAGTTGGAGTATGGGTTATGATAAGGATTTTATGGTATTGGTTAGACGGAGTTCAAAATGAATTGAGGTACGAGAGCTGTTTATGTAGAGAGCCTTGGATATAGGAATGGTGAGTGTTTAGATTATAGGCGGTTATCTTTGACATGTGCTGGCGATGAGGATAATGAGAAGATATAGCTAAGGATTTCGTATTAGTAAGTTACGAGGACGTAACATTTATCTTAAGAGGAGTAGGATGCGACAAAGAGAGTTTAATGGTTGTATAGGTTATAGTAGATTTGGAAGTTTGAGTCTTGATGTAGAATAAAAGATGGATTCGTGTTGTGGTTGATTTTGTTAAAGGTCATGACCGTGCTTGTAGTAGTGTGATGTCTAGGAGTGCGAGAATGTTGCGATAGTGTTGAGAGTTGGATGATCGTGTTTATGAGTTCGATAGTGTTGAGAGTTGGATGGTGATGTTATAAGTGTGAGTAAACTTCGAGCACGAAGTTCCTTTTAAGGGTGGTAGAATGTAATATTCCGTTTGATGTTTATGAGTATCTTGATATTGGATTTTCTAGTGGATGATATGTTACGGAGCTAGCAGCGTTTGTGGACGGTAGTTGGTTATGTATGGAGTTGGTGTCGTGAGAGATATATATGTGGTAGATACGATATCGTGAGTCATGTTGTGGAAGTAAACATAGTTGGTGGAGTGGGTGTTAGGAGTTCATGTTTTATAGGTTGGGTTTTCGTTTGAGTTCTTAGCTATGTTGTTGTGTCTTGGTCGAGTTAGTATGTTTGTTTTTATGTATGGGTTGAACTTCGGGGACAAAGTTCTTTTTAAGGAGGGAAGACTGTAATACTACGGTTTTATGAGCCTCAGGGTACTCTATCGAGTGGGCCTTACTCTGTCGAGTAAGGGTGTTTTGCATTTTAAAATAGTTTCTGACCTGTAGGGTACTCGATCGAGTAGCCTTGGTACTCGATCGAGTAGGCGGCACTCGATCGAGTACGTCAGTTACTCGATCGAGTGGCTCGGTTTACGGGTAATGTTTTGTCGGGTTTTGTTAATGATGCGAGATAAGTATAAAAGGTTGCCCGTCACTTTTCTTAGTTTCTTTTTCTATTCTAAAACCTAAGTGAGGAGAAAAGGAGTTACGTAGTTTGTCTGTCATCGCATCATTAGCAAATCCCGGAGCTAGAGGTGTCGGATTTCATCATTCTTTACACCGTTGTGATCCTTGTGTCGAGGGTAAGCTTTACATATAATTTTTATACTATTTCGTTAAAGTTGGTTAAACCCTAATATTGGGATTTGGGGGTTTTGTTGTATTTCGTGATTGGTAGTGTTTATATGTTTACATGTTAGGAGGAGGATTCGTAGAAGAAGCCTTTTGATATCAGCTGTTGAAACCGTCTGATTGTGTTGCTTTCCAGGTAGGGTTTCCCTACTCATTATTTGTCCCATAATGCATTGTTGGTGTTTTGTGACTGTTGAATATAATCGTATTCGTATTGTGACGGTCGTTGGTTTTGATTGCTGTTTAATGGTTGTGATTGTTTGTCTGTGGTTCTCGAGATGCGTTCTCGGCTGAGTGGAGTCACTTGCGGGAGTGGTTTCACGCCTTAGTTTCGCCCTCCGTGGAACCCGCCACGGAAGGGGATGTGCACATTAATGGGACAGGGTTATGCTCGGTATGATGAGCGGGGATTTGGTGGGTACGGCTGCGGTCCCCCATCGGGCGGTAGTCCCAAAGGGGACGATCGGTGACGGAGATTGATTGGAGTGGGTGTGATTGTGTGTGTGACCGTTTGAGCTGTTTGTTTAATGTGTTGATGGTTTATATAAATTGTGTGATTAGTACTGACCCCGTTTAATGTTTTAAAAACTGTGGTGATCTATTCGGGGGTGGTGAGCAGTTATTGAGCAGGTAAAATATGACGTGTATGGGATAGCTGGGATGAGTCATCACGTGGCAGTTAGAAGTCTTCCGCTGTGTCAGACGATGTTTTATAGCTTTGATAGTTTTAGCAGTAGACCGTCTGAGAATGTTGTATTTCAGTTTATAAGTTTTGGTTTTGATCATGTAATCACTTAAACTATATTTACTTTTAAAGTACGTTTCTTTATTGTCTTATGATTATCATTGCCTCGGGTAACCGAGATGGTAGCACTTCCATGCCTTAAGTGGTCCTGGTAAGGCACTTGGAGTATGGGGGTGTTACAGAAGCCGGGGAGGACATGGGAAGTAGAAGGAAATGGCAAAGGAGACTGAGGTGGGAGCCGACGATCGATATCAGGCAGTTGAAGAGGAAGCCAGGAAGGCCGTGACACAGGATGAGATTGAGGTAGTTGATGATCAGACGTTCTTCTCTACACCGAAAAAGGTAATACCTGCTAGTTTATAATTATTCATCTCATTACATGTTTTTTACTTATGAAATTTATTAAAGGTAGTGAATGTATGTGTACTAATTGATTAAAGCTGACGTGAAAGGCGATTGCAAGGTGGCTTGTCGTCTGTTCTATTTACAGGGGAAACAGAAAGTTGATGTTGCCAGAGGATACGTGTTCGCTTACGACCGGCTTCAACAAGTTAAATTTCATGGTATACCCCTTCGTGACAATTGTAAGAAAGTGGAAATGTCCCAATTATATAAAGACGAGTATGGGGAAATAAAAGTACCATTTCCTAATGAGGAGATCACTTATTTGAAAGAAGCCCTAAGCTCTTATGTGCAATGGCCTAATAACCTCATCAATGTTGTCATCCTCGAGGTTCCTATACGCAGACGTTAATTATTACTTGTTCTTTAAATATATTAGGGTACGAATATTAACATATCGTAAGTACTTTAATCTTTACATTTGCAGAAGTTAAGCAAAGTCATAGCGGCAGCTAAAGCAATTACTACTGCGTCAACAGAAGTTGTTGCAGTCAAATCTGCTTATGATTGTTATTATGAATCATGTGAATATAAGAAAAAAATGAAAACTGCTTCGCTGAAGGCTTTGCACGACCTGGTTGTAAAGAAGTCACCTAGAGGGGATGTAGTCATGATTAACATTGAAGAGGAAATTATGGGCGCAACTGATATAGACCCGAAGCAACTGATGGAATTTGTCGACCTTGACAATTTAGATGTTGTTCACATTTTGATTTGGATGAATTAAGTTTTATTAATAAAAATATTTAGTCATTTCAATTTACGAATAATGATGTTTGTTTAAATTATCAATTACAATAACATTCTTCATTCCATGTGACGTAATAGGTACCTGAATAATCAGATCGCTGAGTGGAAGGTCCCAATTCACGCCTACGCATTCTTAAGTCCAAAGGCGTTCTCTGTGCACAGAATTTCATACGAAGAACAAATCAATAGTATCGCTCGTCGGTTGATGTCGACCAAAAAACTATGGCTTGCCCCCTACAATGAGAATATGTATGTATAGTACGTGATTATTGTAATGAATCACGGTTCTATAAATTTATTATTAACATGCTTACATGCGTGTAAATGAACTAACAGTTCAATGTCTCAAATTGAATAGGAAGCATTGGGTGCTACTAACAATCCAAGTGGAAACAAAAACAGTGTACTGGATTGACTCTCGCGAAGGCAAACCCTCTGACAGTTGTGTAAGGATGATAACTGAGTAAGTTTACAACCTTCAATAATGTCATTTGTTATTGTATTACTTGAGCCATATATATGCAAATAATAATGGCATGTGTGTATATTTATGAATTAGTGTTTTTGAAGCAAAACAAATATTATGTCCACTTGGAAAATATGAAAGCAACGTTGTTCCCAATTTTATCACGCCATTAGTAAGTGTATTCTTAATAATTACTCGTATCATTTAATTTATGTTTATGCGAGAGGTTGATTATCTAATTCAGTTGATTTGTGTGTGATTTATATAATAGTCTCCTAAAACACCAGACGACAAACAATGCGCCTTTTACGTTTGTCAGTCCATGTGGGAGGTTCTCAACAGAAAACTTTCTACCATTCCGATACGGGTTAGTGTGATTTAAAAACTATTTCAGACGTAAATTGAGTTCAGTTCTGTATACTTCCATGTATTATATCCATTTTGATTATGTATATTTTGAATTGTAGTTTCCACTAATACTCAACAAAGCCCCAAAATATTCGCCAGAGAACATCACCCTCTTAAGAAATATGTGGGCCAGTTATGTTTTTTCATTAGCGGAGTCTCAATAGTTTGCTCATGCTTTATGTATGAGTGTGTATATATAGAGTCATTGTGTATTGGCTTCTTTTGTTTTTCTGAGGAAGTTGTGTTTTGGCTTTTGATCATCTTGTTTGTAATGTTTTTAAATTGGGTTTAATTGATCACGGGGTGTAATATTTTGATGCGGGATTAATTTTTGCACTGCACAGCTGCTGAAATGCTATTTTTTAGCAGCAGTTGAAAAAATAGCATTTCAGTAGCTCCACCAAACACTGCTCCTACAAACGCTGCTGAAAAAATAGCATTTCAGCAGCTGCTAGAACAAGCTAAAATCACTTTTAAAAATAAAATAAAAACGATAACGGTTAAAAACAACCCGTTGCAAACAATTATTTGACAACGGTTTTATTTAGATAAATAACCGTTGACATGTTTTCCCTCTCATTCAAACCGCCAAAAATATAAGATAACGAACGATAACCGTTGTAAAGTTCAAAACATTTACAACGGTTTATTTAAGCAGAACCGTTGTCAAAGATTCATCAATAAAAATAGATAACGGTTACATATCATTGTCAACAGATAAATATAACTATTAGTCAATATCTTGTCAATATTATGTATCTTCCTAGTATAGTATGTATATTCTTTAGAATATTGAGTTCACATTGTAATCATGTACTTAGCCTAAAATATAGCTAGTTACGGTTGTAATCTTCTTATATATACGGTATGATAATAACAGCCCTACTCAAGGGATTATACACTTTCATCGTATCAGGTTGAACACGATCCTCATGTGCCCTCGTCTTTGCCCACGACAAACACCCGTCGCTCCCTGTTACGCATACCCACAGCCCGAACCCACAACCTCTCCCACCAGAAACAGACCCCCCCCTTCCCCAGTCCCACCACCTCCACCACCTCGGGAGCACACGATGTATACATGAGCTATGCACGGGATCTTCAACCCCGTGTTCCTACCTCTCTCGCTTCCACGACCAAACCCGCCATATCCCCACTTCCCAAATCACCTAAACTCGCCCTCCAAGACCCGAATTGGCATGCAGCCATGACTGATGAGTATCGTGCTTTGATTGATAATAAAACATGGGAATTAGTACCGCGACCTCGCAATGCTCCTATTATTCGGTGCCATTGGTTATTTCGTTACAAATATAAGTCTGACGGGTCGTTGCAGCGCTACAAGGCTCGCCTTGTGGCCAATGGAAAATGTCAATAGATAGGAATTGACTGCGATGAAACATTCAGTCCGGTGGTTAAACCCACTACAATCCGCACTGTGCTTAGTCTTGCTACTTCCCGCTCTTGTCCAATTCACCAATTAGATGTCAAGAATGCTTTCTTACATGGCGATCTTGTTGAAACAGTCTATATACATCAACCGCCAGGTTTTGTTAACCCCTCTGTTCCTCACCATGTGTGTCGCCTTCATAAATCTTTATATGGTCTCAAGCAAGCTCCGCGAGCTTGGTATCATCGCTTTGCGACATTTATTCAGTCTCGGGGTTTTCGAAGTAGCGTTTACGATCAGTCTCTATTCATTTATCGCAATGATGCTCATATGGCTTACTTACTATTATATGTCGATGATATTATCTTAACCGCGTCAAGTGCCTCTCTTCTTCGACGACTCATCTATGCCCTCTCTGATGAATTTGCCATATCTGATCTTGGGAAGCTCAATCACTTTCTTGGGATACAGGTACTTCGCAATACCATGGGCCTCTTCCTTTCGCAAACACAGTATGCTCGTGACATACTTACATGCGCTTCCATGGGTTCCTGTAATCCCGTTTGTACTCCTGTTGAACCTGGTGCAAAGCTATCCTCCACGGATGGCCCCCTTATTACAGACCCGTCTCTATATCCTAGCCTCGTAGGTGCGCTTCAATATCTTACAATTATGAGGCCCAATATTACTTATGCCGTTCAACAGGTATGTTTGTTTATGGACGCCCCACGTCAGCCACATTTCCAGTTCATAAAGCGAATTTTAAGATATATAAAAGGAACCCTTGATCGTGGATTAACCATCTCAAAATCCGCTTCTCATAATATTACTGCCTATTCCGATGCTGATTGGGCGGGTTGTCCTGACTCACGACGATCGACTTCCGGCTATTGTGTTTTTCTTGGTAATAATTTAGTGTCTTGGTCCTCTAAACGCCAACCCACTATATCTAAGTCTAGTGCGGAAGCCGAATACAAAGGTGTTGCTAATGCGGTTGCCGAGACGAGCTGGCTACGCAATGTACTCTTAGAACTCCATATTCCAATCTCACGTGCCAGTCTTGTTTATTGTGACAATATTTCCGATTTTTATCTTTCCGGCAATCATGTTCAACATCAGCGAAGTAAACATATCGAGATTGGCATTCATTTTGTTCGTGAAAAAGTACGTATTGGTATGGTCAAAGTCTTACACGTCCCTGCCGAATACTAATATGCGGATATATTTACTAAAGGTCTTCCCAAGCACCTGTTTACTCGTTTTTGATCCAGTCTTAGCGTTCTCTCCAT
The DNA here is from genome assembly GCF_048544455.1 of Silene latifolia. Lineage (NCBI taxonomy): Eukaryota > Viridiplantae > Streptophyta > Magnoliopsida > Caryophyllales > Caryophyllaceae > Silene > Silene latifolia. The sequence continues at coordinate 190,315,804 of NC_133536.1, forward strand.
TCCCCGCTACGACTGCGGGGGTGTATTAGTCAATATCTTGTCAATATTATGTATTTTCCTAGTATAGTATGTATATTCTTTAGAATATAGAGTTCACATTGTAATCATGTACTTAGCCTAGAATATAGCTAGTTACGGTTGTAATCTTCTTATATATACGGTATGATAATAACAACCCTACTCAAGGGATTATACACTTTCAATAACAACGGTTATACATGCAATAAAGTCGCTGTTAAATTTTGACATTCAATTAAATAAGATAATGAAATGAACTGTTATCATATATAATATTTAACAACGGTTTTGGAACGATAAGACGTTGTCAATAGTAAACTACAATAACGGATTTGAAACCGTTATTAAGATTTAATAACGTTTTCTTAAACGATTTTATAACGGTTCTTGATGTTATATAACGGTCGCGTGTTATTTGTACAACCGTTGTATATATTTAACAACCGTCGTTGCAATAATGGTCCCGTGTTTCTATTTAAAAACGGTAATTGCATTATTTGACCGTTATTAAAGGTCTTATTTGGCGTAGTGACCTTATCCCTTATCCACCCACCATATCTATTTATCACAACACAATCCACCACACATTTTATGAGAAGAGAAACTTGAAGATTTTGTCCCTCCGCCTTGAGATCGTAAGGTAAGACTGTCTTACACTAGTTTATATATTATTTAAATTATACCGTTGACCCACCTCGACCTTGACCCGCCCTAGGACCATCGTTGACCATCATGGGACCACCGTTGACTGCGTAAAAATGGGTTTGACCGACCTAGATCTAAGGTTTTGTTGTTATTGTGAAACCGTCTTAAGACGGGTTTTTTACCCCCTTACCGTGACTGACCTGGGTTGGGGTTGGGGTAGTTGGGTCGTGCGTGGTGAAGAGAGCCTAGTGGTGGTCATGGGTGGCGGTATAGGCAGATGTAAGTGGCGGAAACCAAGGGTAAAAAGGAGTGTGTCGGGTTGTGTTGGTATTTGTTGTTAGTTGTTGTTGTTGTTGTATGTTGGTGGTTTAGGCTCGTGTTGGGCGGCGTGTTGGTACTGGGAGATGGCCGTGACCACCATGAATGAATAAATACAAGAATACAACTCATGACTACTATACTCTTCTAGCCAACTATACTCGACTCGGATGTCATCAAGGCCGTCCCGTCTCCCACGTGCTACCAAAGATAACCTGTACTTAACCTGCTCCCCATATGATTGGAAAATATCATATGGATCGAGACAGGCCATGTAACACCCCCATACTCCAAGTGCCTTACCAGGACCACTCAGGTATGAAGACATTACCATCTCGGTTGCCCGAGGTATGATAATCAAACAACAACAATAAAGAAACAACATTTATTATCAATAGCTTAGTGAATGAATACAATCCTTGAAACCAAACTGAAAGTAAGATACATTATTCCAAACTGTCTATTCAAACTGAAATATAAATAAATGCTAAACTACAGCGGAAGACTCTATCGTCATGTCGTGGCCATCCCAAATATCCCAAGACTCATCTCAATACCTGCTCAATATCTGCTCACCATCCCCGAATGGATCACCGCAGTTTACAAAACAACACCGGGTCGGTACTAATCACACAATCAATATAGATAACATAAAAGACAAACAGACAAAATTGAACCGCCACATACACACACACACACACACCAACTCCCATCATCTCAATACCGACCGTCCACTTTGGACCACCACCCATGGGGGACCGCAGCCTTTCCCACCTAAGCCCCGCTCATCGTACGAGCGATAACCCTGTCCATTAATGTGCACATCCCCTTTCGTGGCGGGTTCCACGAAGGGCGAAACTAGGGCGTGAAGTCACTCCCGCAAGTGACCCCACTCAGCCGAGAACGCATCTCGAGAACCAATCAAGAACAAACACAACCACAATCACAACAATCATTATATCAATCCAACTACATACAACACATCACCAAGATCCCATTATGGGACTAATACTGAGTAGGAAATCCTACCTGGAAAGCACAACACGCAGACGGTATCTACAGCTGTATCAAAACGGCTCCTCTACGAATTCTCCTCCTATCATACAACACATAGATGCTACCATTCAAATACTACTCATAAAAACCCCCAATTCCTAAATTAGGGTTTCACCAATCTTAACAAAACATTATAGAAATTATATTAAAAGCTTACCCTCGACGCAAGGAATCCAACGACACGAACTACGATACGAACTGACCGTCTGAACTCCGGGAATTGTCAAGAACGCGATTAGGAAGAAGAACCAGTTGCTCTCTCTCTTAAACAGGTTTTAGGTTTTGTAAAAAGTGATTTAGAACAATGACGAATATGTTTAAATACCTTAATCGCGTAATTAACAAAACCCGAGAAAACTCCCCCGTAAAACCGGACACTCGATCGAGTACCCAAGGTACTCGATCGAGTACCCCCCTACTCGATCGAGTGCCCCAGCTACTCGATCGAGTGCCCAACAGGTCAGAAACTATTTAACTTCGCAACTTGCCCTTACTCGACAGAGTAAGGGCTACTCGATAGAGTACCCCCAAGACATATAAATACAGAGTATTACAGTAGATCCGGCAAAGATTGAGGCAGTGACAAAGTGGGAAGCACCAAAGAATGTTGCTGAGGTTAGGAGTTTCTTGGGTTTAGCTGGATACTACAGACGGTTCGTGAAAGATTTCTCCAAGATAGCTAGACCGATGACAGCGTTGATGAGGAAAGAGAACAGGTATCATTGGGATGAGAGTTGTGAGACGGCGTTCCAAACATTAAAGGAGCGTTTGACCACAGCTCCTGTCTTAGCATTGCCTGAAGGGAACGAGAACTTTGAGGTTTATACAGATGCCTCGAAGAATGGGTTGGGATGTGTGTTGATGCAAAAGGGTAAAGTAATTGCCTATGCTTCTAGGCAATTGAAGCCTTATGAGGAGAATTACCCTACCCATGATCTGGAGTTGGGTGCAGTGGTGTTTGCTCTAAAGATTTGGAGACATTACCTTTATGGAGCAGTCTTTAAGGTATTTTCTGATCACAAGAGTCTCAAGTACATCTTCACTCAAAAGGAGTTGAACATGAGACAGAGGAGGTGGATGGAGTTGATTGGCGATTATGACATGGAGATCATCTACCATGAAGGGAAGGCCAATGTTGTTGCTGATGCTTTGAGTAGAAAGAGTGTACATTCTCTGTGTACAGCTCTATCTTTGATGAGGCTGAGGGATGAGGTAGCAAGCTTTGGGATTCATATGATGCAGAAAGGAGATGCCATGGGTGATATGACAGTACATCTTGAGTTTTATGATGATATTCGAGGTAAACAGGCTTTGGATCCTAAGATGGTGGAGTGGAGAGCGGGAGTAGAGAAAGGGACAGTGTCCCGGTTTTCTATTCATACAGATGGTAGTTTGAGGTTTGACGGTAGGTGGTGTGTCCCTAATGATGAGGAGTTGAAAAAGACTATCATGACAGAAGCGCATTGCACACCATATTCAGTTCATCCAGGTGGAGACAAGTTATACAAAGATTTGAAGAAAACGTTTTGGTGGCCTGGGATGAAGAAAGAGACAGCTGAGTTTGTGTCCCGTTGTTTGACATGCCAGAGAGTTAAAGGGGAACAGAGAAGACCACAAGGTAAGATTCAGTCTTTAGAGGTGCCTGAGTGGAAGTGGGAATCCATTTCCATGGATTTCATTGTGGGTTTGCCTAAGAGTCAACAAGGTAACAACATGATTTGGGTGATAGTGGATCGTCTGACCAAGTCAGCTCATTTTGTTCCAATGAAAGATACATGGACTAAGGCACAATTGGCTATGGCCTATCAAAAGAACGTGCTTAAGTTACATGGAGTCCCTAAGGACATAGTGTCTGACAGAGATGCGAGGTTTATATCAAGGTTTTGGAAGGAGTTGCAGGAATCGTTGGGAACAGCTTTGAAGATGAGTACAGCATTTCATCCTGCGACAGACGGGCAGACTGAGAGAACAATCAAGACTCTTGAGGATATGTTGCGAGCTTGTGTGATGGATTTTGGTGGTAGCTGGGAGCAGAGGTTGGACTTGATAGAGTTTTCTTACAACAACAGCTACCACACCATTATTGGCATGACACCATTTGAGGCTCTGTACGGGAGGAGATGTAGGAGTCCAATCTGTTGGGACGATAGTGCTGAGGCAGTGGTTTTAGGACCAGAGATGGTGCATGAGATGGTGGAACAGATTAAGATGATCAGGGAACGGATGAGAGCAGCTCAGGACAGACAAAAGAGTTATGCAGATCTACATCGCCGGGATATAGAGTTTCAAGTTGGGGACAAAGTTCTTTTGAAAGTGTCTCCTATGCGCGGAGTCATGAGATTTGGGAAAAAGGGCAAGTTGAGTCAGAAGTTCATCGGTCCTTATGAGATCTTAGAGCGAGTTGGAGAAGTTGCTTATCGTCTAGCTTTACCAGCTGCGTTAGAGAGAGTGCATAATGTGTTTCATGTATCGCAGCTGCGGAAGTATGTGAGTGACCCGTCGCATGTGTTGGAGGCAGAGAGCTTAGAGCTGGATGAGTCTTTATCATATCTTGAGGTGCCTAAGCAGATCCTAGACCGAAAGGTTAGAAAGACCAGGAGTGGTGAGACAGTGTTGCTTAAAATCCTTTGGTCTAACCACGAGACTGAGGAAGCTACATGGGAGGCAGAGGATATCATGAAAGAGCGTTACCCTTTCCTTTTTGATCAGGTATGTATGGTTACGGGGACGTAACCTTGTTTCTTTTAGGGGGGTAGGAGATGATCGCGAGCAGTTTCTAAGAGTTTTATACACCTTTTTATATGTAGTGTCGGGATGTTTTGTCGGGATAAGTGAGTTAGTATCATGTTTTACGTTGTATTTTGTTTGGCTTTTGAGTCGGGAAGGTTGAGGGAGTACCTTTGTTTAGTAGTGGTTTGAACTTCGGGGACGAAGTTCTTTTTAAGGAGGGAAGACTGTAATACTCCGTATTTATATGTCTTGGGGGTACTCCATCGAGTAGCCCTTACTCTGTCGAGTAAGGGCAAGTTGCGAAGTTAAATAGTTTCTGACCTGTTGGGCACTCGATCGAGTAGCTGGGGCACTCGATCGAGTAGGAAAGTACTCGATCGAGTACCTTGGGTACTCGATCGAGTGTCCGGTTTTACGGGGGAGTTTTCTCGGGTTTTGTTAATTACGCGATTAAGGTATTTAAACATATTCGTCATTGTTCTAAATCACTTTTTACAAAACCTAAAACCTGTTTAAGAGAGAGAGCAACTGGTTCTTCTTCCTAATCGCGTTCTTGACAATTCCCGGAGTTCAGACGGTCAGTTCGTATCGTAGTTCGTGTCGTTGGATTCCTTGCGTCGAGGGTAAGCTTTTAATATAATTTCTATAATGTTTTGTTAAGATTGGTGAAACCCTAATTTAGCTATTGGGGGTTTTTATGAGTAGTATTTGAATGGTAGCATCTATGTGTTGTATGATAGGAGGAGAATTCGTAGAGGAGCCGTTTTGATACAGCTGTAGATACCGTCCGCGTGTTGTGCTTTCCAGGTAGGATTTCCTACTCAGTATTAGTCCCATAATGGGATCTTGGTGATGTGTTGTATGTAGTTGGATTGATATAATGATTGTTGTGATTGTGGTTGTGTTTGTTCTTGATTGGTTCTCGAGATGCGTTCTCGGCTGAGTGGGGTCACTTGCGGGAGTGACTTCACGCCCTAGTTTCGCCCTTCGTGGAACCCGCCACGAAAGGGGATGTGCACATTAATGGACAGGGTTATCGCTCGTACGATGAGCGGGGCTTAGGTGGGAACGGCTGCGGTCCCCCATCGCGGCGGCGGTCCAAAGGTGGACGGTCGGTGATTGAGATGATGGGAGTTGGTGGTGTGTGTGTGTGTATGTGGCAGTTCAGCTGTCTGTTTGTCTTTTATTGTTATCTATATTGATTGTGTGATTAGTACTGACCCCGGTGTTGTTTTGTAAACCTGCGGTGATCCATTCGGGGATGGTGAGCAGATATTGAGCAGGTATTGAGATGAGTACTGGGATAGCTGGGATGGCCACGACATGACGATAGAGTCTTCCGCTGTAGTTTAGCATTTATTTATATTTCAGTTTGAATAGACAGTTTGGAATAATGTATCTTACTTTCAGTTTGGTTTCAAGGATTGTATTCATTCACTAATCTATTGATAATAAATGTTGTTTCTTTATTGTTGTTGTTTGATTATCATACCTCGGGCAACCGAGATGGTAATGTCTTCATACCTGAGTGGTCCTGGTAAGGCACTTGGAGTATGGGGGTGTTACATGGCCTGTGTCGATCCATATGATATTTTCCAATCATATGGGGAGCAGGTTAAGTACAGGTTATCTTTGGTAGCACGTGGGAGACGGGACGGCCTTGATGACATCCGAGTCGAGTATAGTTGGCTAGAAGAGTATAGTAGTCATGAGTTGTATTCTTGTATTTATTCATTCATGGTTATGTAATTTACTAAACTTATCATTTATAATAAATGTTTCTTAATTGTATCTCCGATTCACTGCCTTGGCCGAGTAAAAAGGGGTGTTATAATAATGGGCCAAAAGTGCACATCCCATTTATTAGGGGTGTGATTTATGATCGGTGGTTTTTTTTTTTTTTTTTGACAGAAGGTGAATAACTTACATTATTGTAACCAATACAAAGTAAGCTACTCGACTAGGTAGCACCAGACCCTTGACATCTAGATCTAGCATTACAAAGCCATACATCGAGATTACATAATTAGGCCAGATAAATCCATCTTTCTCGAAACTTTAGTTAGATCCAATTATTTTTCTTCATTAAAGGTTGTATGAAGAAGCAATGATATAACATAGACCATGCAGAATCGTCTTATATACAAAATAGTGAACATTGTTTGTATAGGTGAGTTTGTTTTATTTTAAAATACATATTTCGCAACTTTGACATTGTTTGTAGATATTAAATAACATTTGATTAATAGATGGATTTTTCCTCACAAAAAAGAATTAAGTTACGAAATGTTAAAATTTTATTAAATAAAGTTTAACCAAGATAAACTAAATTAAGTTAAATTACTATAGTTCAGTTGACTTAAGCTAATTAAAAATAGTTAAATTAAATTAAAATCAATAAGTAAGTTTAAAACTATGTTACGTTCATTCGTTAAATTTAGTTCAATTTAATTTAGGTTGATTGAGTTCAATTATTAGGATTATTAATGGCCTAAATGGTCTTTAGTCTTCAGTTTCAAAGGCTTTAGGGGATATTCTTTTGTAATGACATGTATCCTTTTCTTTGACCGATGAGGATGAATAAAAGGATTATAACTTTCTTACCAAAAAATAATTAATTTAGGTTGATTGAGTTCAATTATTCAATTTAAGTCCGCTGAATTAAACTTAGACCAATTATAGTCAGACCCGTCAAGTCGTCAACGATGAACCGGGATGAACCGGGTTATCTAACTAGACAAACGGGGTTAACTATCAACCTAAGATCACGTCCATCATGACCGTGAGTCCGTGACTTTGATAATCCACTATGCATGCATAATACTCCCTCTGTCCCGGTCATTTGTTGTTCTTTTCTATTTTTGGGTGTCTCGGTCATTTGTTGTCCTTTCTATTTTAAGAATGAACTTGATGAGTAATTTGATCATTCTCATTCAATTTGTTCCACTTGTCATTTAGTTATTGGTCTTTTCCTCTTTCCTTGGTCTTTGTGCCAAAACGAAAGGACAACAATTGACCGGGACGGAGGGAGTATAAATTTGAAATTTGTAACTCTTGTTAGGTGCTTGTTCAACAACGCCTTGAGAAAATTCACTACCTTGACTTTGATAATCCACTATGCATGCATGCAATTAATATAAATTAACCTGACCTAAGCTCCTCATCCCCCCACACCCAAAAACAAAAACCTTACACCATACGGAGTATTAGTTAAAAGAAGAACTAGTCTTCCAAAATGCATATCCCCACTCAACTTCGTTGGGTTGCCATTCTTGCCTTAATAATCTCTTTGCTCATGACTCCAACAAATCAGGTGAAGGGACCTAATAATAATCCCTCTTCTTACCCAACTTTTAACCCAGTCAACCAGGGGTACCCTACTCCTCCGATAGAATCAGGCCTTCGCAAGCCACGACCCCCACCATGAAAATTTCCACAATCAACCAAGTACTGTTTATATAGAAATTATATTGTAAGATAGGTGGTTATGATAAGACCCGTCTATTAGCAATTAGCCAAATGTATTGTTTTTCTTACTTTTATTTTACGGAATTACTTTTTTCACGTACGAATTTTACTCTTTCATATACTCCTATATTTTTTCATAAAGTTTTCATATCATATCCTTTTTTCTAAATCTAATCAAATTAACTCATATACAAAGTATATGAATTTAATTACCCTAAAAACTTGAACAATGGATTATAATTTTCCAATTAGTGAACTACTTTTGTTTATTAATAATTATTTATACGTTCTATTGCAATAATTAGGTAATTTTTAGTGAAATTAAAAAGGTTAGCAATTATTATTAATTAGGGCTCATGGGTGGTTGCAGGCAAGGTGGTTAGGGTGGTTGACGGTTGTTCTGAGTGTGAGCGGATGGCTGGGTGGTGCGATTGGTTGTGGTCGAGTGTGTGGCGGGGAAGTGAGATGACGGCTGGGTGGTTGTTAAGGGCGTGCACGGTGGTTAGGGGGTGTCTGGTCGACAGGGACAGGGGTGGTGGTGGTCAGGTGGGTAAGAGAGATGACGGGATTGCGTTGTGCCGTTGTTGTTGCTGTGTGGTGTTGTTTAGTTTTCTTTTTTTTTTTTTGCTTTTTTAATATTAATTAGTTTGTTCTTTCTATATAATAACTAGGTTTTGTGCCCGGCTACGCCCGGTAGGGGGTTCAGAATAAACCGAACCGTAATAACCGAACCGCAAAACCGAAAAACAGTCCATTTTTAAAGTTCGATTAACCGAACTGTTTTGACAAAGCGGTTCGTTGAACCGAACCGTTAACTTTATTATGAAAAACGTTCAGTTAAGGTTCGCAATTTTAGATAACCGGTTAACCGCGAACCGAACCGTTTCAAAAAAAGTAAGCAAAAAATTAAAATATTATATAAAAAAATGTTCTTTCGTTTAATTTTTTTAGTGTATCCAAATTTAAAATTTCTTAAATTGATTAATGCTAAAGTTTAGCTTATTAACTTTATTGTTGGGTACAATATATAATGAAAATTTAATTAAACTATTAGAAAAAATTAACGAAAACTGAAAAAAAAAAAAGTAATATAGAACGATTATCGGTTAACCGGTAACTGAACCGCTAATAACCGTTTAAAATGGTTAATCGAACCGTTTATAACCGTTTCTAACGGTGCAATTTAGGTTTGGAGTTTTGCCGAACCGAACCGTATGCGAACCGAATTAAATTAGAGGTTCAGTGAACCGAACCGCGAATGAACACCCCTAACGTCCGGGCTACCTTTACTTACCATTAAATTTTATTTTCTATGAAATATGTTTCGCTAAATTTGGTTAACACATACATTTACAATTTATATTTTGAAATTATGATGAGATAAAATTAATCAACAAATTATGTGACACGTTCACCACTCCCGCTGTCAATATTATTACTTTCACTACATCCCCTGTTAATACTATTATGTTCACTACTTCTCCGGTTAATGTTGTTTGTTTACCTACTCTTGCTACTTTTACGGTTAACCCGTTAGTTTTGTCAAACTCATATATTTAAATAAATTAATATTTTCTTAAAATCGAATTGTTAGTTAATTTTTCGTAATCTCTCCGTTGTTCCTACTGTTACTTTCATTACATGTTTTGTGACTACTATAGTACTATTACTTTCACTTCTCCAGCCGTCATAATTTTTTCATTCACTACTTGCGCATTTATTATTGTTAATTTCACTACTCCCATTGTTGTTAGTATGACATTCACTATTCCGGTTGCTATTATTGTTGCTTTTACTACTCACATTGGTGGTTACTATCATATCATAGTAGTTGATTATCTAGTTGTACTAAAGTTATATATTTAAATAAATCTTAGATTAGAATATTATTTAAGAGTAATCATTATTATTGGCTAATTAAATTACAAATCTAATGAATTATGGAAAATTATATTTTTTGGAAATCTAGATTGATTTATTTACCGTCTAATAGTTTCCAAAAAATAAAATACTTATATTATATTATATTCGTGTATGTTAAATAATTAACATCTTTATACTAATCAATACCATAAGTGGGGCATGCTATTTTAAGGAAAATCACCATATTATAGTGTTCCCTAAATTTATATTTCAACCAAAACTATATAATATTTACATTGAAGTCCCTTGGTCGGGTCCATCACACAGTGCTATGATTAAAAACTATATAGTATACTTAATTTGTATAAATTTATTTAATTAAATTGAAGTCCCTTGGTTTCTGGAATTAATATATAGTATTGATTAGCCAGTGTGAGGTTTTCCGGCGACGAGATTGGCCGGAGTTGGTGAACGGGGGGAGTGAATGGAGCAGTGGTGGGGTGGTGTTAGTGACTCGGTGGAGAAAGGAGATGTGGGAAGGGAGAAAAAAATCAATTGGGTGAGGGAATGAAAAAATGACAAGGGTAATATTGTAAAAGACGTATGTGAAAGAGTAAAATTCGTATGTGAAAGAGCACGTTCCATTTACTCCCTTCATTTTTGTTAATTAGTCCCATTGACCTAGATTTTGTGATGAGAAAATGTAGGTCCAAGGGCCAAGGCTAAATGAAAAGAGTAGAGGAAGTATTAGTAATAATGAGACCTATATATTTGGGTTTTCTTAATTTTCGCTCATCCTATAGATGATCTTAGAGCAATAGCAATAGAAGAACTCTACATAAATTTTTTATCGTGTCATGTCACATTTCATTAATTCCAATGTTTAAGAACTTTTATTCACAATAGATGACATTTTTATAAAGTTCTTAAATGGAAAATAGTAAAATATGTAATTAGTATTCACAATTTTCAAAGTCATGTTTATTTGTCCCCAAATTCCCATGTATAAACAACCAAGTTCTTATTTTAGAACTTAATTTTTAAAATTAAAAACAACTTTGTAGTTGCAATAGAAAAACTTTTTATTTTGGGTTCTTATTGATAACCCCAAGAATAAGAACCACTATTGCTATTGCTCTTATTAAGCAAATAGTTTATTCAAATACTCTCATCCAATAGACCGGCTCATGTAAATCAATACAAACAGTAATATTACCAATGTCAAGTTGGTTGCTAATGTTAGTTGCTGATTAGAAACCAACTAGACATTAGTTAGCTAATTAGCATCTAAGAGCAAATGCAATGGTAGTTTTTAAAATAAAGTTCTACATTTTCATGTCATATTTTGACAAACTACACAAACTTGAAACTTTTACCTGCAATAGAAGAACTTTAAATAAAGTTCTTAAGAGTATTGGTAATAGACAAAATCATAATAAAGATATATATTTATTGGTCAATTTTTTTTGGTTTTTGGTACAAACTTAGTTCTTATTTTCAAACCAAGTTTGTCAAATGAATAACCCAAGAACAAAAACTTTTTTGTCACAATGGACAAACTCACCAAAATAAAGTTCTTGTGACAAACCCAAAAACAAAAACTACCCATTGCTATCAATACTATATATTAATTCAAGAAACCAAGGGACTTCAATGTAATTAAAGAAATCTATATAAATTAATTATACTATATAGTTTTAAATCGATAGTACCGTGTGATGGACCTGATAAAGGGACCTCAATGTAAATATTATATAGTTTTGGTTAAAAGTATAATATAAAGATGCCTTGATGAAGAATATTTATGGAAATTACATTAAATTAAGGTAATTAAATTTAGAAAACACAAGAATATAGTGATTTTCCTTAAAATTAACATGCCACACTTATGGAATTAATTAGTATCATCATAGAATTATACATTAAATTAATTGTAGTAAAAGTAATAGTAGCAACAACGAGATTAATAAAATTAACGGTATTAATGTGGGAGTAGTGAAAGTTATAATAAGGGTTTTTTGATAACTACTACCTTTGTACTATAGTGTTTTAAGAACTACTACCAAAATAATTTTCGTTTAAAAACTACTACCAGTAAGTTTGAATTTTTTAAAAAACACTACCAAGTCTCATCCAAATCTCAATAAAACACAATATTAGCCATTTATTTTTGATTTTTCATCTTAAGTTGTGCATTTTATCCTTTTAACACTACCAACATTACCGTTTGTCAATCATTTTGGGACAAAATCACTTTAACTTAGCTTCATCTAATTCACCAATCTAAGGTAAAAAAGTTGCTTAAACATCTTCAGACTAACTGGTTTAAGCGATAAAACTTACTACTTAAGATGAAAATTCAAAAATAAATGGCTGAAATTGTGTTTTATTGGGTTTCGATGAGATTTGGTAGTGTTTTTAAAAAAAATCAAACTTATTAGTAGTAGTTTTTAAACGAAAATTATTTTGGTAGTAGTTCTTAAAACAATGTAGTACAAATGTAGTAGTTATCAAAAAACCCTTATAATAATGATAGTGGGCAGTGGTAACAATGAGAAAAAGTATGAACAATTAAATAACCAATCGACTCAAGGAAATATTTTATTTATTTAAATATAGGCCGGATAAAATTAACGGGAATAATGAATTTAACAGGAAAATAATAGAGGAATTAGTAAAAGAAACAATAGTAACCACGGGAGTAGTGAACGTAATGATATTAAGAAAGAATGTTGTGAAAGTAACAATATTAATAGCGGGGTAGTGAACAACAACAACAACAACAACAACAACAACAACAACAACAACAACAACAACAACAACAACAACAACAACAACAACAACAACAACAACAACAACAACAACAACAACAACAACAACAACAACAACAACAACAACAACAACAACAACAACAACAACAACAACAACAACAACAACAACAACAACAACATCAGAGCCTTAATCCCAAAATGATTTGGGGTCGGCTGACATGAATCATCCTTTCGAACCGTCCATGGGTGAACGCATGCCTCAAAATGCGAATAAAAAGGGAAAATGAAAAACAAAAGGAAGAACGAAAATGTAATGGAAAGTCAAGGTAAACTTAGGGGTTTTAAAATCGAATTCCGGATTTCTTTTATAAAAACTTAAAATTTAATTTGAGAGAAAAGATTAAAACGATTTTAAAAACCGAAATAGAATTAAGGATCCGGAATGCCTTAAAAGTAAACCAAGTAAAATCTATAAAAAAGTGGTTGGTAAAAAAGTTTAATAAAGGAGATAAGAATAAATAATTTAATTTCTTTAAATTAAATAAAAACGCTAAATATGTCAAAAAAATATCAAATACTAAAAATCCACATGTATCATTTCCCTCCATTGTGCCCTCTCCGTCACCATACTCTCCTCAAGCCCCAGAAATCTCATATCATGCTCTATCACTCTCAACCATGCCTGTCTCGGTCTTCCTCTACCTTTAGGGACATTTTCTATTCTCCAAGTCTCCAGCCTCCTAACTGGTGCGTCCATAGGTCTCCTTCTCACATGGCCAAACCATCTTAGTCGGTTTTCCATCATCTTGTCCTCTACTAGCGGGGTAGTGAACGTGACTCATAATTTAAAAATAAATTTTACATTCCATCATAATTACAAGATATGTCGTAGAAATATTACAAATTGTAAACGTGTGAGTTAGACAACTCTAACATAGTTTATTTCATTGAAAATAAAATTTAACGGTAAATAAAGGTAGCCCGGGCGAAGCCGGGCACCAAATCTAGTACTATATATTAAATTCAGAAACCAAGGGACTTCAATGTAATTAAAGAAAATTATACAAATTAAATATACTATATAGTTTTAAATCACTAGCACCGTGTGATGGACCCGATTAAGGGATCTCAATGCAAATATTATATAGTCTGGGTTAAAATTAAATTATATAGAAGTTTGGTAATTTTTCTAAACATTTATAAGAAACTAAAACATAGTCAATTTCCTTAAAATAAAATAATTAATTAAGATGGTCAATTTCCTTAAAATAAAATAATTAATTAAGATGGTCAATTTCAAGGAGCCTAAAAGAAAGAAGATGCTTGGTAATTTTCCTAAATATTTATAGAAGACTAGAATATGGTAAAATTTCTTAAAATAAAATAATTAATTAGTATAAATATGCTCACTTATGGTATTGATTACTTAAAATTGCATGCCTAAGTAGTAAAAGTAATTTCGTCAGTAAAGAAAAGAATTGTAGTAACATTGGATATAGTTATATGATAGTAATCACTCATTTAAATAGTAAAAGTAACAATATTATCAACGAGATTAGTGAAAGTGGAAGAAACAACAACGGGAGTAGTGAGATAATCAATATTAATGCGACAATAGTGGAAGTAACAACAATTACGGCGGGAGTACTGAAATTATCAATATTAATGCGGCAGTAGTGACAATAACAATAATTACGTCGGGAGTAGTGAAACTAACAATGATTACGGGCAAGTAGTGAAATGTTATTACTATTGTTTCATTAATAAGAGTAAAATATTAATAGCGGGAGTAGTGAATTTGTCTTAAAATTTATTTATCGTAATTTTAAGATATGTCATAGAAAAATATATTAATAATAAATTTATGGGTTATGCAACTTTAAGTAAATTTTATTTAATGAAAAAAAATTAATGGTAAGTAGAGGTAGCCCGGGCGAAGCCGGGCACCAATACTAGTTGCTCTAATGTTTGAAACCAATTTCAAGGAGGTTGCTAATTAGCAACCAACTTCTAAATGGTTGTTAACTAACATATAAATTTTGAAACCAATGGTAAATTGGTTGTTAATAAGCGACCAATTTGAAAACGGTTGCTGATTAGCAACCAATAAATGATTGGTCGCAAAAGTTGGTCACTAATCGACCTTTTCCTATTTACTACGAGCTTTACATTAACTAATACATTATCTTATGATATAAGTATGATACTATGATATTTTACATGATCTTATAAATGCTACTTGTATAATATAAGAATTAGGGTAAGATTATTGGTGAGTCTTGACTCAAAACTCCCGATAATCTACAATAATTTCGATAAAGTTTAAATTGAGTCTTAGAAATCCAAGACTCAACTCCATCCTATCTATTTAGTGATAGCTTCTATGTGTTAAAACTATTATTTTTTTCCTCTTTTAGTTAAAACCTCACAACAAAAGTGTTGTAGAAAAGAATAGTCTGAATTGCGTGAAGATTAATTTTGATAAAGAAAGCGTTCTATTTATACACTACTAAAGTTATCATTAATAATAATATTCATAATATTAAATTTATTATTATATTTGAGGTTGTTGTTGACCATATGCCATTCATTATTGTCACTACTTGAGGTTTAATTGTGTATAGAACTTCTGTACTCAACCACGTGGTTGACTTATGTGTTACTTGTGTCAAAACCGTTTTTAACTATCTATCGTGATCCATATAATATTTCCGATCATATGTAAAGGTTGATTTTCAGGTACTTGGTGATGCATTGGATCTTGAGGACTTGGGATGCTGTTTACACCGAGTTGATAATCACCTTGAGTTGTAGTTTTTGACCCTTTAATTTCTCATGCTTTCATTCTGAATTTTGGAACTTGTAATTTAACAGTTTTGACACTTGGTTTGTAATGATTATGTCACTAAACTTTAAAAACCTAACTTGTTTCTCAATTGCGTTTTTGATTGCACTACCTCGGAAAACCGAGATGAGTAACATCTCTGTTTACCTTGGCCGGGTAAGTGGGGGTGTTACACCGCGTAATTAATCTTTGTGCTAATCTCAAATCTAATGGTTGTACCAATTGCCTCTCCCAAAATAGCTTCCCTGAAGTTTGTAATATGAACGACGAACCAATTTCAATTATGTGAAATAGATTTTTTTTTTTTTGAAGTAACCCAAAACGGGTTCAATGCATTACTAAATCAGGTTCAGCCAAGATCGTAATGTAACAAGGTACATCATGTAACCAGATACGCCTACCCACCGACCAAGGGCACAAATGCGCAAGAGCATGAGCTACACTATTAAGTTTCCTACTAGCAAAAACAAAAGAACATGAATCAAAAGAGGAACACAAAGAAAAAATGTCATTGTAGATAAGAAAACTATCGCCTCGACCAAGTCTTCGCTTCTTCAAATCTTCGACCACATGCAAACAATCGCTCTTGACAATGAGATCCTTCACCCCCATCCCCTGAGCTGCACTTACACCATGAAAAATAGCTAGCGCCTCCGCCACCTTTGGTACAACATCGCCTTTGCCCTGTTCCGTGACCGCCCATTCTATCGTCCCCGACCAGTTCCTCCACACTGCTCCCCACCCCCACGCCTTCCCCTTTCACAAAACCCGCATCTACATTAACCTTGTGAACACCCTCAGGCAGTCTCACCCACTACTCTCCTACCCTTAACTCGCTGCATCCACCTTCCCCACCCCGACACCAGGCCTCTGACTTGTCGTCTTAGCACCAACTCCCCTAATCTCCTCCAATATGTCTCGTGCCCTTTTCACAACCCAATCCTCTCTCCACTCCCCATCCTCAAAGACCGCTTTATTCCGCCTCTCCCAAATAGCCCAACACCCTCCCATAAATTCCATTCGCTCTCTACTCCCAAGCGCCCTAAAAACCGCATCAACCTACTCTCTTCCCCCCCCCCCCCCGTACTCCCTCGTCCTGCCTTACCTCAATCGACAGCCCATCCCAACCCCCCCCCCCCCCCCAACCCAACCACAATCCCGAGTCACATGAAGACAAGTCTCCACACAATCTCGACATCGTGGGCAAGTAGTATCCGTCAATTCTGATCAGGCTGCAAAATTTGTTTTTGTAGATAAAGTTTCATTACATAGCTGTCAAAAGAAAATTTTAATTCGAGGTATAACGGGAACATTCCAAACCATATTCCACAACTCCTTCTCCCTAGACACAGACGATTGTCCCACATCATCAATCCCCTCGCCTGTCAAAATATTGTATGCTGACTTGACCGAGTATTCTCCGTCTTTGTCGGGGTCCCAACACCACTCATCACCTACGCTTGTTTCACATAGACTGATATTTAAAATCCTCTCCGCTTCAAAAGGAATAAAAAGAGAACGTACCTTATCTCGATCCCAGCCACTCCCACCATTAAGAAACAGGTCAGCCACCCGCATATTCGCATCAGAGCTCCCCCTCGCCGTAACGATTCACGTGGACTGCGTGTTGGGCACCCACATGTCACTCCACACCTTTGTCGAAACTCCATCCCCAATCCGCTTCCTTAATCCCTTCTCCAAAACCCTCCTCGCCTCCCATATACCCCGCCAAGTATAGCTTGGACAGCTCCCCAACTCGGCTTCCATAAACGAGCTTCCATCAAAGTATTTGCTTTGAAGAACACGGACCATGAGATAATCCGGGCAAGTAACCATCCGCCATGCTTGCTTTCCAAGAAGGGCACTATTGAATTTATTGAAGTCCCGAAATCCTAATCCTCCCCGACTTTTAGGACAGCACATCTTAGCCCACGCAATCCAAGGTATTTTTCGCTTACCATTCTCCCCACCCCACCAAAACCGAGAGACAAGCGAGCGTAATTCATCACAAAAATTAGCCGGTAGCCTAAAGACGCTCATAATATAGGTAGGAATAGATTGGCCAATTGCCTTTATCAAGACTTCCTTACCTCCTTTAGAGAGCAGCATACCTCACCATCCCTGTAATTTTTTTACTCATCTTATCTTGCACGATCTTCGTTAGTGCCTGCTTTGACCGCCCGACCACTGTAGGTAGCCCCAAGTACTTCTTGTAGGGTAATATCTGTATAAGACCCTTTAAATTTAGGACTATAACGTAAATTTAACATGCGATTTATGGTCATAAACGAAATACAATAGAAAACGATAAAGATTAAGAATCAACCTCGGGTCCTTTGATGTGCGGCGTAAAGAACAGAAATCAACAGAGATTTCCTCCTAATCGTTGCACCCAAGACCGTCTGAGACTATGCCCTTGTGCTAGAAATGTATTCTCTAATTGCCTTGCAATATTGAGAGAATCGTTTTGTGAGTTTCTGATGTGAGATCTAGGTTTCCAGAGAAAAATACTCTCAAAACCTAATTTCTGAGACAAAATGAATTGCTTCGGTCAAAAGGAGAGAGGCTCTCTCCTTTTGTCTTGTTCGGCCAAACCGAGAGCCCAAGGGGAGGGAGTGGGCTTTCACTTCCTCCTTATTCTAACTCGTAGTTCAGCTCGAAATTACTAAAATGTATATGACGGGTTTTCAATTATAAATCGTCATCGGTTATCGGTTATTAACGTATCAACTAGTAACATGACTCAGTCGATATATTAATACATGTCCGACAAAGACAATATTGTATAATTAAATAAATTCAATATACATTAATTAAATATAAATCGTTTATATTTAATTTACGAATTAATCTTAAATTAAGCCTTAGCCATTATTATTTAATCCGTATTAAATAATTATCTCAACATCGCGTTTGACTAATTACTAGTCAATAACTCCGACTAACTGGTTAGTCAAATTTGGCATCAACATGACTGTATTTTCATACTGTCACATCTCTCAAACGTATCCTATAGGTGTGACTTTTAGGGACCAGTTGATCACCGCCATCTGTATGACAATAACGTCAAACTTATCTAGCAAGCCAACCGTTATTGATAAACGTGGATCAACTGATAATAATACCAAAAGTATGCCCTTTGATCCTTTTAGAGATTTGTGAGTCCTTGCACTAACTGTAAAGGACACCAGCCCCAACACTTCTCCTGTTCATCGACCACACACACATTCAGAACCCCTAACACGCCCTGCCTTCTAGCCATTATCGTGTCCTTACTAAATGACACCGTCGTCTTATCCGTATTGACCATTTGCTTTGACGCCATTTCGTACCTATGTAAAATATCTTTCACACATCCCGCCTCAGATTCCTTAGCTTTCACGAATATTATAATATCATCGGCAAAAAACAAGTGCGAAATCACAGGAGCATTTGTAGAGATCCTAATCCCATGAATTGAGTTATTCATGACCGCATTACGAATCATACTCGAGAAGAATTCCTCATAGTATAAATAAGTAAGGAGAAATAGGATCTCCCTGTCTCAGTCCACGCTCACGTACAAACACCTCAGACAACCGGCCATTAATATTCACATCATAAGAGACCGTCTCCACGCACATCATCACCCGATCCACCCACTTAGCCTCGAATCCCATAGTACTCAGCACCGCTCTCAAAAAGCCCCACTCTACCCGATCATAAGCTTTCGACATGTCGAGTTTCAACGCCATGTGACCCCCACCACTCCTCGAGTTCTTCATATGATAGAACATCTCGAAAGCAATAAGGACATTATCTGTCATAAGTCGTCCCGGCTGTGAAATAGATTATTTTAATTATAGATTAGCAATAACAAATTTTCGCAAATATGGGGACCACACACAGGTACATGCCAATCACGGTAATAGTTGTTCTTCCAGCAAGCAGCTGAAGTGGTTACTTGGGATTTAATATTGGGCGTCTGAAGAGGGGTGCCTTAGACCATCCCCAAGCAAGGTCAATTGCTTGGTCATGGTTAATGACTTAATTAAGCTACTTAATTGGTGACCAAAGTTGTTAATTTGTGACCAAATACATTAAAATGTCAATTTGTGACCTCTGCTTCATTCTCGTGACCTCTTCCATAACCCAGTAGGTGTCATTTTCTGCTTTGTTGGACACAAAAAAGGGCAATTCCAATCTGCTTTCTCCTCTGCCAAAATGTTGTTGCTGTCTCATTTCCGCCAAAAATGAGAAAAGGAAAGAACAAATTAAGAACAAAATTAAATGATGAATATATACTAAATTAAAACAAGAAAAACTATAAGTATATTGATGTGACCATAATTAGCGCATATTTAGCCCCCGAATTACCATTGTTTCCATGCTTTTTAGTGCCTATTTGGGTCATTTCTTATCTTTAGTTCTTTGTTTTGCATATTCTTTGAGATTTTGATCCCTTGGTAGGAAAGGAGTAAGAATCTTGCATTTTCATGGCAAAACGAGGCTAAATTGATCGTATTCAATGACCAAGCATCAAGGAGAGACAAGACTAGAAGGCCTTTGTACATAGCATAATAGAAGAGCATTGTTGAGAAAAGGATCCTTGAGTCCCCAAGGAAATCCCCAAGGAATTCGTGAAGAAAAGGGAAGAAAAAGAAGAAGGAAAGCTGCTGAACTACAATCCGAGCGGATTGTAGAGAATCCGTCCGTCCTTGCCAGTCCGAGCGTCTCACCGGAAACTTTATTGCCAAGTCCGCCTTCATCCAACTAGTTGAGAGGAGCCAATTCGGGGGAATGCCTAGTGAGGACCCTCATTCTCATATGGAAACATTTTGTGATTATTGTGAAGCTATCTCTCAAACGGGCGTGACTCAAGACCAAATAAGATGGGTCTTATTTCCTTTTTCGTTAATCGGCACCGCAAAGCAATGGTTGAAGGGCCTTGATAAGGCCACTCTTGGAATAGATTCTTGGAAGAAGTTAGCTCTAGCTTTCTACAAAAAATTCTACCCACCGGAGAAGACCAATATGCTAAGAGCTAAAATTACGGGTTTTAAGCAAAGGGATGAAGAGTCTTTGTATGAAGCTTGGGAGCGGTTCAAAGGTATTTGTCGCTCATGTCCTCACCATGGACTTAGCGAATGGTTTTTAGTGCAACAATTTTGGAATGGTTTATATGAAGATTCAAGGAACATTCTCAATATGGGATCAAATGGAATGTTCACCGAAGTTGATGACAATCAAACATGGAACAAGATTGAGGAAATGGCGGTCCATAATTCGCAATATAGTAGGCCTCGCAAGGCTACTAGAGGAGGAAAGTATGAAGTGGACACCGTTACTCAATTGGGTGCTCAACTTAGTGCTCACATTGACACAATCAACTTGAAGTTTGAACAAGCTATGGCTAGGCTTGAGGAAAACTCAAAATCATCAAAGCATCATGTCAATGCCATGACGGCATCCTCATCAATCCCAAGCGGGATATGTGAGAATTGTGGAACCTTGGGTCATGACTCAAGTGAATGTAGGGGAACAACCGAACAAGTTAATGCTTTCCAAGCTTACAAAAGTGGCACCCCTTATTCAAATTTTTACAATGAAAATACCAAGTTCCATCCAAATCTCTCATACAAGAGCCAAAATGTCCAAAATCCTCAACCAACATACACTCCACCACCCATGAGAAATCAAAATCAAAGACCCTTTTTCAATCAAAACCAAAGTTACCAAAATCAAAATCCATACAATCACCACAATGACCAAAGTTTTGATGTCCAAAAAGCGGTCCTTCAAATGCAAAAAAATCAACAAGAGTTTTTCACCCAAATGCAAAAGGATAGCCAAGCAAAGGATACCACCATCAACAACATTCTAGCTCACACCAAGATGTTGGAAACACAATTGACCCAACTAGCATCCTCAAACTCACAAAGGCAAAAAGGGCAATTACCGCCTCAAGGTAATCCCCCTAGACATGAAACGGTTAGTGCCATTCACTTGAGAAGTGGTACAACATATGAAGCACCGAAGGAGCAAAGTGAGAATGAAGTTGTGGTGCAAGGTCCCAAAGAAGGGGAATCATCGAAAGAAGAAAGTTCAAAGAAAAATGAAGACAAAGCCAAAGAGAAGGAGCCCATTGTGGTTAGACTTCCTTTTCCAAGTCGTCAAGCCAAGCCCAAATTTGATGATCAACTTGGAAAATTCATGGAAATTGTGAAGAATTTAGAAGTCTCAATTCCTTTCACGGAATTAATCAATCACGTTCCGGCCTATGCAAAGTACATGAAAGATATCCTCACAAAGAAGAAGTCAATCCGGAAACTAGAGACTATCGCCTTTACTAAGGTGAGTAGTGCAATACTTCAAGGGAGTTCACCTCCAAAGTTAAAGGATCCGGGAAGCTTCTCAATACCGTGTACCATTGGCGACACAACGATCAACAAAGCCTTGTGTGATCTAGGGGCTAGTGTGAGTGTCATGCCGTACTCGGTAAGTAAAAGGTTGGGAATGGGAGAGCTTAAATGTACCAATATCACTCTTCAAATGGCCGATAGATCGACGAAGACACCATATGGGAAGATGTCCCGGTGCGAATTGGGAAGTTTTTCATCCCGGTGGACTTTGTCATCGTTGATATGGAGGAAGATTCCAACATTCCAATCATCTTAGGAAGACCTTTCCTACACACCGCGGGTGCGGTGATTGATGTGAAACATGGAGAGCTCACTCTAGAAGTGGGAGATGAAAGCATAACTTTTAATCTTGACAAGACCATGAGAGCTCCTCGTTTGCATGAGCCATGTTTCATGATTGATCATTATAGCCGAAAAGATGAAAGGAAGAAATCGGAACTCCAATGGAGGAAGAAAATTGAAGATGCTCCATTCAAAGTGTTGGGAAATGTGTCCTCAACAATAGTGCGATCACATGATTTAAATATCATTATTAAATCTCATTACAAGAATACGAAAGGGATGATACATTACATATATAGTCAACTGGTCCACACATATCGGTAATGATTGGCTGGCTAGAGTTTGACATTACTGTCGTGCGACGGTGGTGATCAGTTGATCCCTTGAGGTCACACCTAAAGGACGATTCCCTTAATTGAAAAGGTTAATTAGTTGTATACCGATACAGATTAATTAATTCCTTAAAATTGAACAATTCGATTTGTGAGAGAGAATATTGATATCTTATTGTAATGGGATTAAATAAGATTTATTTTAGTAATAAAATGCTTTGTTGCTAAAATTATTTATTGTTTGAGAAACAATAAAAGATAAGAATGAATGGTTAATTATAATTACAAGAAGTTGTGAATTATAACTATATGACCCATTTTATTTATGTGATCAAGTATCACTAGTCAATTTGTTGTATGAAATTTAATTAATTCATAAAATGATATTTATGTGATAAATATGCATTAAATTAATTAATAACATGTATCATGCTACATATGACATATTGTGTGACAAATGACAAATTGACAAAATAAAATGGTAGTCCATTTTAAGTATATGGACCGAAAATGGAGGGTGTGTTAGTGGGTTTTGGTTGTTTTATTTTATTTGATAAAACAAACATAATGATGCCTACCTACTACTAGTCTTACACCTCTTACACACCTACTATTTTTTAGAAGAGTAAAAGGAAAAGAAATGATGTCAATGTTGGCTATTCCAACGTGACACTCTCTCTTTTTGTGGGTGGTTGGTTATTTTATTTTCCTTACACACATTCATATGATGATATAATTCATTCTTACAAAACATGCAAAATGGTTCATGCTTTTCTCTCTTCTCTCTCTTCCATCTTCATCAAAAAGGATGAGATTTTAATCTAAATTGTTCATATAAATTACTAAGATTACTAGAAGTAGTATATTAGTATAAGTAATAGATTTTAAGGTAAACTACAATACAAACATCTAGTACATGTTTATTTGTGGGATTAAGGGATTGTCTTGGGTGCTACTAATTGGAGGGCTTCTAATTTGAAGTCAAGAATGTTCATCCATTAATGGAAAGCTCAAGAACTAACAAGAAGGAGATCTTGTTAGTGCCCATTATGACCGAAATCTTTATGGTGAGAAAATGTTTTCTTATCTTATTTTATTAATGTTTGCATGCATAAAATCCACATTTAATTTTATGACAAATTAATTTTAACATATATGAGTATGTTAGTATGTATATAGATCTACATTTCCTTCAATTGGTATCAGAGCCACGGTTGTTTGCATGCAAATTGGTTAAAAGTTTTTCCGAGTTATATGAATAACAAAATAAAACTTATAAAATTTGTGTTATTATGACATATCACGAAATAATTACATGCATGTTAATACTTCTGGTCCTAAAGTGTTTTAGGATATTTTGGTTAATTTTTCGGATTTTTATTGTTCATATTTAATAATAATGACATTTAAATGTGATTTTATGAGTAAAAATGTCATTTTTGGTCGAAAATTAGCTATACTTCGAATTTTAAGTTGGTTTTTGGATATGTTGTTACATATATTATTTTGAGATAACCTGCAAATTTTCAAAATTTTTGGACTTGTTATGCTCGAAAAATGAATTTTTCATTATTAAATTCGAATTTAAGAGAAAAATAGGTTAATATGAGTTAAATTTCGAATCTGGTCATAGAAAATTAATATGTTGTCACATGCAATTTTACAAGATGTGTGTAAAATAATTGGCTATAAAGAAGTCTTTTAGCATGATTTATGAATTTTTGAAGAAAAATGGCATAAATAGTGACATTATTAGTTGAAAATTAATAAAACATAACCTATGACTTAGGAAAAACGTCTAATGTTGCATTTTATTATATTTTTCAGATCTAAAATTGAAAAGTTAATGAAAATAATTTATCCATGTTTTTATGATTATTTTATTAAATATCGATAAACCGCAACATTGTTTTTCCGGAAAAATTTCGAAATTTTTAACCTAAGTTTTTGAACATTATGAGTGTCATGGATTTTTCCAGAATGTTCATGAATTTTAAATTTCAAATTTTGAATTTATTTGAAATTTTTGGATTTATTTGAAGTTAAATAGCTTATTTTTGTAATTTTTGTCCATTTATGAACAATTTAAGTAAATAAAAGTTAATTATGGTCAAATTATTAGTGAAGACTATATTTTGAGTCCTAAGAGGTTAGGGTAATTAACTTATGCATAAATATGAGTTTATGTATTTTGTGATTATAAAATGTTGAAATCACGCAAATCCGTAAAAACCGAGTAATATACGATATTGGCTAATTAAAAGGCGATTTAGCATAAAAATTGAGCATGTTCATACATATTATAATGCTGCATTTTTCTTTATGATTGTCATAATTTTAATTTATGTAATTTTGAATTATGTAATTTTACTTAGTATGGCCTTAGATTTTAATTGGTATTTCCCGAAATGTATGGGAATATCGATTCGGTTGTAATTTTTATTGTGATCTCGTATCACCGTTTTGTAATTTAATAGATTTATTTTATTTTAGTTACAAATGTATAATAGGAAATTATGTAATTTATTATGTAATTTTATTCATTCCGGAGTTCCAAAAGACGGATTTCTTCAAGAATGGCGATACATAAAGACGGTGTTACCTCGAGATGCGTGCCACAACCGAAGTTCAAGGGACCAATGGAGTTGGTTTCCGAATATGTAATAGATTAATAGTTTTTCTATTTTAGGAAAGGCCATACTAGGATTTATTTATCTTTATGCTTGCATTTTATTTTATGTCACATGCATCGCTAAATCGCCATAACTAAACATGCATCGTCTTATCGAGTTTATCGACCGTGTCAATTAGAATTATCGTAGTTCACCGCTTTAGTTCACTTAAAACGTGATAGATAATAAATTGACACGACCTCTCGCTAAAACAATCAATTGAGACATAGCCTTACCAAATAGTAGAAACCATGAAAACCTATTTCGCGAGGGAGTGCACTCGGCTACCCCGGGGTACAAACCTTGTTACGTAGGGGAAGTGGGTGATAAATGTTAATCCACCGAATTCATATTGATGAGGGTTTCATCGGCTACCCCGTGCCTAAATTAATGTGGGTTTGGATAATGGACACATTTATTCGAAATTTGGATTGAACTCAACAAAAGTAATTGATAAGGGTTTCATCGGCTACCCCGTGCCCTTGTTGATGTGTTTTGGGCTATAGATAAATATTAGAGTAATTTTATCGACCGAGAGTTCTAAAAGTAGAATCGATTAAAGAGTTAATCCACCGAGTTATATTGATAAGGGTTTCATCGGCTACCCCGTGCCCAAGTTAATATGAATTTGGATCTTGGAATCATTTATCATAGTTGGGTAGAGGTCACTATGTAAATGCTATACTTGTTTACAAGTATTAATATAACGATGAATGTTATGTTTTCCACTATTCCGTTATCATATTGTTCTATTTCTTTACCACAATTCATATACGATATCATTTCGTTTTTGATTCAAAACTCCATTAAAATATCGTAACTAAAGACAAATTTGAATTTGCTTCTAAAACCTCAAATGAACCATTGCTAAGGATCTCTTGTAAAGAGTATAGATAAAAGTTATTCATTATCAAACAGGTTTTTGATTCTTGACTAACACATCTACTTACAATGGATTGTTCTTCATATACTTAATTGAATTAAGTACCTTGAAGCAATAAATTGTTTTGGTAATTAGTTTTGTCAGAATTCGTAATTGACCAAAATAACGCAACCACTTCAATGAAAGTTTTAAGACTAAAACGAACAAATGAAGAGTAATCTTCATAAATTCAATTTTGCTTCTCAAAGCAAAGACTCATTGAAATGAGTGGGAGCATTCTCTTAAACCGTTAAGATGAGGACGAGGTTCAAGAAGCAAAGATTATAATGGAATTGATACAAGGTAATGTTAAAGGTAAAGTTGTTGAGAATGACGATACTAAACCTATCAATCCCGACCGATGAAGTTTCCATTGTCTTAAATGTTGGACACAAGAAAGGAAACTACCCTAAATTATTGAAGAATTAACAAGTTAGTTGTGGGACATCTAATGGGACCTTCTTCTTTAAATGTTTATTTGATTAAACATAAATTTTGCTAGTACTACTTCGTCAATATTAGAAACCAGTGGAGGTTTTCATCATTGTTTTCAACACATAAGATGATTAGAATATGACGACTAGCATCAATAATGACGAGAGATAGAGTAATTGTGTACTCAAGCTAGTTTTTGGATTTGGAGTTGTACTTAATTGTGACTATTAAGTACATAAACTCTAAATAAGAATACAAACTTGTTAAGATACAAAAAGAGGTCTTCACTTTTGTGACCCTATACACCACGATTTGATGTATGGCTAGCCCATTATCAAGGTGATTATATTCTAAACCAAACTAGAATGATATATCATGTAGATGATGTAAGATTCAAATTGGTAACCCAAGATTAAACCTTAAATTTTGGAATGATGAACGCAAAGAGTTATCGAGTACTCTTGAAACCATTAGATTGTTAATGGTATGCGTATCTTGTATTCAAAGCAAGATATCTCGTGCCTTTTTGGTTGAAAAAGGAGATCGAGATTATAAATCATTTATCCAAAATAGGTTGATCATTTTCTTTTACCAACGATTTAAGTTGACACTAGTGTGTTCACTTAATAAGGTAAATAGAGAAATCTTTGAAGAAGTTCAAGAATTCAAGGAATCACGATTTAGTCGTGATGGGATTATCAAAGTGAAGACTTTGATATAAGCCAAAGGAAATGTGATATTGTATCACAAATTAATCTCTCTTAACACACATTATGGAATAATGTGTGATTGGATATGAATTCAAACACTATTCGATAAGGTTTGGACTTCGATCAAGTTATTTTGAGTTACTTGATCCTTTTGGGGATTTTATCATTTTGTCTAAATTATTTTTCCACTAAATCAAATCATATGAGATATGAAATGGTAAGGGTACCATGTTTGTAAGTTTTTACAAGAAACAAATGCTCATTTTTCCCTTTCAATTATCACGAGTACGACGGGTTTGCGGCTCATGAAGCTGTCTTTCTGAAATACAAGTTTATTTCTAGAAGACAGAGTGGGAGAAATTATTCAAAGAGCCACAAAGAATCTTATGTCGCAAGAAACTGGTCTTTCTTGACTACATGAGACGTTTTGTGTAAGAAGTTGTTTCTTTTAAACCTAGGAGGTTAAATTCGTCACTTGTTAAAAATGATGAATTCATGCTACTTTTAAGAAAGTAAAGAGCTTATAACTTACAAAAGAAATTGTTTGATTCAAGTTGATTACTTCTAGAAAGTAATGAACATATGACTTACATAAGAGTGTTTAAGTCACAACTCAATACAAGGCTTAGAGCCATGAAAATCCGAAACGAAAGGGCTTGATTAGTGACAAAGGGTTTTGGACTAATAAAGAGATATTTCAAGCAAGATTGGTTGCAAAGGGTTTTGCACTAATTGAAATGATTAAGTCTATTTGGATCTTCTTAGGGATTGCGTTTCATTATGAGGATATGCATACAGCAAGTGAATCTATAACCCACTTCTTCAATAGAAGGAATGTATTCAATACATGTCTTGAGTTTAGTAGATTCTTGCAATCCTAAGATAATGTGAAACTTAAGAGAGGGTCTTAAGTAGGACATCAATGAGTTAGAATCAACATTTTGATCATGTGATAAAAACATTTCTCGATAAGTCGAGAAGTGGTGTTTATACATGGAGTTTAGTGGGAGTTACGGAAATTTTAATTAGTCCGATATGTGGATGACATATTGATCATCAAGAATGATTTAAGACTTTTGGAGTATTATAATACATCTTTAATATCTAGATTTATGCAGATAAATCCACATGATATTAGCGTCAATAAGAAGTCTTATGTTGATAAGATTCATGATTAGTTCAAATTAAATTGAACATATTTGATTGATTCCATTTGCTTCCGCTGCCGGATCAATTAAATGAGTAATGATGTATAGCACTTCATATACCTTGAGTATGATGAATTGTTTCAAAATCGAATTTAAGTAATCTTTGCCAAATAAGCCATAAAGATTACCCTTAAGTGCATGCAGAAGCATTAAGGAAGTAAAGCAAAGTGTTTATGATGCAATTTTGTGTAAGGGTGTTACACAAGTGACAATTGACAATTGAGGTTGCGCATGGTTTCCGACAAAACCATAATCAAAACACATTAGGATGGTTAAGATACCATTGTTGCTATGATAATTAAGAAGTAGATTTTCTAGAATCGTTCTAGGCAATAAAGAACAATGAGAGATATTTATAACGGAAATTGAGTACACTTGCAATCATGAGATGTGCAAGAGGATGAGTCCCGCACACTGTGAAAACAGTGGGAGCTATTCTTAGGCTAAGAGGGCCTATGTCTTGATTGGATCTCGACACGTACTCAGAAAGTTTTGTAATGCAAATGTATACATTACAAAGGAAAACGAGTATGTAGTGAGGTTGAGTAAGGTACAAGAAATTGATAAAACCTACTAACCAAAGCCTTCTCAAAGGCTAAACATGATGAGTCATGTCATTTCAATTGAATTGAAATGAACAACTACGTACAAGATCAAATTAGATTATAGAACATGAAATAGTAATCAGGCATTGACTATTCATATGTGATAATCGCATTTGTCGTTCGAGTTTTACTTTAAAACTCTTTTATTATACTTTGTTACATCCAAACGGGTTGTAGAGACAATTGAACCCCGTTAAAGTGAACACGGATTAGCATTGTATTCGCCCATAGTCACTTGTATGAGGTGACGTCTCGAAGTGACTAGAGTGTGATGCGATTGATGGCAAGTTCAAGTGCCATAGAGTCATGTGAGATGACTAGTCGATCACATAGGCAGACTGTTAGGAACACTTTGTCGGGCAGTGACCGCTTATAGAGTTCTGGAAAATTTATATAGCCTGGTCGTGGCGAGAGCTACTATAGTATTCTAATGAGTCGATTCTTTTGACTAAAGACTGTTCAGCTAAGATGGCACAGTTTCAGATTAACTTTGATTTATGTTACTACGACCTTCGTAAATGGGGTCAAATGGGCATATTTTGGGTTATGATGGTTGTGGCTAGTCGAAGGGAATAAGTGCGATAGGAATTGTCCACCCCCTTGTCAGGGTTAAAACAATATCTCAGGGCCACTCGAGGAGTAATTAACTAGAAATGCGTGGCCACGCTCGGAAGGTATCCATGGTGGATAAATTCCGGTCAATCAGTTATTCTCCAGATCGAGGAAACCACTCTCGATATGATCACTTGCAAGTACGACCCGAAAGACACCTTGCATTGAGTGGGAGATAGTAATAGGACAAGAGAATTGGTGACGCACACTTGTCGAGGACAAGTGGGAGATTGTTGGGAAATGTGTCCTCAACAATAGTGCGATCACATGATTTAAATATCATTATTAAATCTCATTACAAGAATACGAAAGGGATGATACATTACATATATAGTCAACTGGTCCACACATATCGGTAATGATTGGCTGGCTAGAGTTTGACATTACTGTCGTGCGACGGTGGTGATCAGTTGATCCCTTGAGGTCACACCTAAAGGACGATTCCCTTAATTGAAAAGGTTAATTAGTTGTATACCGATACAGATTAATTAATTCCTTAAAATTGAACAATTCGATTTGTGAGAGAGAATATTGATATCTTATTGTAATGGGATTAAATAAGATTTATTTTAGTAATAAAATGCTTTGTTGCTAAAATTATTTATTGTTTGAGAAACAATAAAAGATAAGAATGAATGGTTAATTATAATTACAAGAAGTTGTGAATTATAACTATATGACCCATTTTATTTATGTGATCAAGTATCACTAGTCAATTTGTTGTATGAAATTTAATTAATTCATAAAATGATATTTATGTGATAAATATGCATTAAATTAATTAATAACATGTATCATGCTACATATGACATATTGTGTGACAAATGACAAATTGACAAAATAAAATGGTAGTCCATTTTAAGTATATGGACCGAAAATGGAGGGTGTGTTAGTGGGTTTTGGTTGTTTTATTTTATTTGATAAAACAAACATAATGATGCCTACCTACTACTAGTCTTACACCTCTTACACACCTACTATTTTTTAGAAGAGTAAAAGGAAAAGAAATGATGTCAATGTTGGCTATTCCAACGTGACACTCTCTTTTTTGGGTGGTTGGTTATTTTATTTTCCTTACACACATTCATATGATGATATAATTCATTCTTACAAAACATGCAAAATGGTTCATGCTTTTCTCTCTTCTCTCTCTTCCATCTTCATCAAAAAGGATGAGATTTTAATCTAAATTGTTCATATAAATTACTAAGATTACTAGAAGTAGTATATGAGTATAAGTAATAGATTTTAAGGTAAACTACAATACAAACATCTAGTACATGTTTATTTGTGGGATTAAGGGATTGTCTTGGGTGCTACTAATTGGAGGGCTTCTAATTTGAAGTCAAGAATGTTCATCCATTAATGGAAAGCTCAAGAACTAACAAGAAGGAGATCTTGTTAGTGCCCATTATGACCGAAATCTTTATGGTGAGAAAATGTTTTCTTATCTTATTTTATTAATGTTTGCATGCATAAAATCCACATTTAATTTTATGACAAATTAATTTTAACATATATGAGTATGTTAGTATGTATATAGATCTACATTTCCTTCACAAAGAGCAAGTGAATTGTGGCAAGGAGAGCTTGCAAAGCTCATCAAAATCAACCAAGGAGGAAGATGATGGCCTCATTGGCCAAAAGAAGAAATTGGGAGAGTTGTCTCCATCCAAGCAAGAGATTTTCAATGATCAACTCAATGAAGTTTGTGGTCTTTGGGACGACGAATTTGAAGGGATCTTTAATCCCTACATTGGGCATGCCATCGATCATGATCAACAACAAGGGCCACGGTCTATTGAGGACCTCTACCACAACAATGAACAAGCTTTTAATTATTTCTTCGAGGTGTTGAGCAACATCAACAACACCTTGAACATGCCCCCTTGACATCTCATCAAGAATGAGAGTTTGGTGGAGTCCTCCCTAAACCACCACTTGTAAATATTTCTAACTCCCTAACTTACTTTTTAATTTTTGTATTGCATTTTCGTCATTTTTGGATTTTATTTACTTTGATCAAAATAATTGTCATAAAAAGAGAGAAGTGAGGGAGGGACTAATGATGTGTAGTGCTTTACCTTAGTGTGGGGATGGCAATTGCCTAGGCTATTCATGCCTTAGTAGTGCCCCCACAATGAAGAACACAAGATTTGAAAGAAAGAAAGAAAGAATGATAAGGGAAATCCGGGAGCAAAGGAAAAGAATCCGAGCGGATTCCTCATAATCCGCCCGTCTGAAGAAATCCGAGCGTCCTGCTGAGAAGACGCCCGTCTTGGGCTGTGCTGAAAACTGCAATTTCTTGTCTGTTGAAGAATCCGAGCGGATTTCTTGAAAGACGCCCGTCTCACAGAATCCGTCCGTCTTATGGACAATCCGCCCGTCTTGCAGCTGAAGAAAAACAAAGAAAAATCTCTGGACAAGAATCCGTCCGTCCTGATAAGAATCCGCCCGTCTCATGTCAAGGAATCCGAGCGGATCCCCCAGAATCCGCCCGTCTTTAGGCGGGATTTTTGAAAATTTGAAGCTGAAGAATCCGAGCGGATTGCGCCTAATCCGCACGGATTGCGCCTGCGTCCTAATGTTGCCGAGTTCTTTAAATACCCACCCCCACCTTCATTCATTCATTCATTCACTCATAAACACTACCCATAACATCAAAACCCTCATCCTATCCATCTCAAAAACAAAAACCCTCATCAAAACTCACCAAAATCAAATCAAATCATCCTTCAAACAACAAATTAATCACTCCATCTTCATCAAAAATCAAAACCAAGCACAAAATCTTCACCTTTGAATTGATTTTTGTTCTTATAAAGGCAAGGCCTTTCACCTTCAAAATCGATTTGGGCATTCTACAATTTGAAGATTTTTGACTCTTTACTTGGTTAGCTCATAAAATGGCAAGAACAAAGGGAGCAACAAAAGCAAAAGCAAAGGCACCAAAGACTACATCTCTCTCTCAAAGGCAAAAAGCTCTACAAATGAAGAAAGCTATGGCAATGGTGGTAGCAACACCAAGCTTGGAAGTACAACCACCTCAACAAATTTCTATGGAAGCATCACCTTCTACTCCGGTAATTAACCAACTCTTGCATTATCCGGAGGTAACTTTCATTTCCGATGCCCATAGGGATACATTTGTTAAGTTTGCTATGAAACAAATCCAATCCACCAAATTCATATGTCAAGATGCTTTAGAGAAATTAGGTGTTCTTGAGCAAACAAGAGTCTTTTTCAATGCCATGGGTTTGAAGAAATTGTTTGAAATGAAGGAAGTAACATACCCCTCCCTTGTTTTGGAACTCTTAAGTTCTTTAAAAGTGACAAAAGTTGAGAATAGGGAAAATATTGAGTTTCGTCTAGCTAACACTAGTAGACGCATTACCTTTCCGGAATTGGGTAAAATTTTGGGTCTTAGCGATGAACATAAATTTTATAAGCAATATGGGAAGTATGATCCCGAGCCTCTTTGGGAGGCAATCTCCGGGAAGAAATTTGAAGATTTTAAAGCTTGTCGTGCTCTTTTGGTCCATCATCCGGGCATAAGAATATGGCACAAAGTTGTGGGAAATACCATAATTGCTAGAAAAGACACCAATCATTTTACGGGACTCGATTTTATTCTCCTTGAATAAACTTTGAATGTTGGAAGAATTCATACCAAGCCTTACAATTCTTTGAGGCTATTGGTTGATAGATGGCTCCATGTAGATATTGTTGGGAAATGTGTCCTCAACAATAGTGCGATCATGTGATTTAAATATCATTATTAAATCTCATTTTAAGAATACAATTGGGAAGTAATATTGTTACTGTCAACTGGTCAACATATATCGGTAATGATTGGCTTACTAGAGTTTGACATTACGTCGTGTGACGGTGGTGATCGATTGACCCTAGGTCATACCTAAAGGGCAATACTCTTAATTGATTATTTAATTAATCGTATAATGTTACGAGTTAATTAAATTACTTGAAAATTGACGGACGATTTTGGAAGTAAAATTTACGTATCATATTGAAATGTGATTAAATAAGATACGGTCTGAGTAATTAAATTGTATAATTACTCGGATGAAATAAATTGTTTAATGTAACAATTAAATTTGAATGAATTGTTATAAATACAATCTGTTGTGATTTATAAATTGGTAAAATTTTTGGCACAAGTAATTATGAAAT
Source organism: Silene latifolia (assembly GCF_048544455.1). Classification (NCBI taxonomy): domain Eukaryota; kingdom Viridiplantae; phylum Streptophyta; class Magnoliopsida; order Caryophyllales; family Caryophyllaceae; genus Silene; species Silene latifolia. The sequence continues at coordinate 190,349,888 of NC_133536.1, forward strand.
TACTAAGTCAATTTTTGTATGTGACGTATTTTTATTAATACGTTGTTTTTTAATATGATAAAAATACATAAACAAATATATGTGACATGTGACATGTAACATATAGACAATTGACAAAAATAATATGGACACCATATTACCTAATGGGCCGAAAAATAGAGGGACTTAAGCTAATTATATGTTGTTTATAATTAGTGGGAAAACACAATGATTAAAGGCAACCCTAGCCTTGCATACCTATTGTTCCTTGTGAAGAACAATTTCTTCATGCATTGGCTCCCTTTATGTCCTCTCTTACACGGTTTTGGGAAGGAGAATGCCATCATTGTTTTTCCTATTTTTCCACCTAATAACACTAAAAATGTTTAGTAGTGTATTCATTCTAATCCATCATCAAATATAGAGATTTTCTAGAGAAATAAAATCCTCTCTTCTTCTCTCTAAAACCGAAAACACATAAGGGTTTTATAAAGTTTTTGGTTCAATTTTCTACCTAATTAATATTATACTAGTTTTGTAATATTAATTAAATTAAGAGAAAGCCTTGGGTATAAAGCTTAGGGAGAGATCCTACACTTGGATCTTGGTTCATCCATAAGGAAAAGCTCAAGAACAAGAGAGAAAGGTGATCTCTCTTGTGCCCAATATAACCGAAATCTACAATGTAAGGACTTGATTTCTCTTCTCTTATATTATTGTTTGCATGCATAAAATCCGTTTTAATTTTATGACAAATTAATTATGACATATATGAGTATGTTAACATGTATAAAGATCTACATTTCCTTCAATCGGTATCAAGAGCCACGGTTGTTTGCATGCAAATTGGTTAAAAGTTTTTCCGAGTTATATGAATAACAAAATAAAACTTGTAAAATTTGTGTCATTATGATATATCACGAAATAATTACATGCATGTTAATATTTCTGGTCCTAAAGTGTTTTAGGATTTTTTGGTTAATTTTTCGGATTTTTATTGTTCATATTTAATAATAATGACATTTAAATGTGATTTTATGAGTAAAAATGTCATTTTTGGTCTAAAATTAGCTATACTTCGAATTTTCACTTGGTTTTTGGATATGTTGTTACATATATTATTTTGAGATAACCTGTAAATTTTCATAATTTTTGGACTTGTTATGCTCGAAAAATGATTTTCTCATTATTAAATTCGGATTTAAGTGAAAAATAGGTTAATATGAGTTAAATTTCGAATCTGGTCATAGAAAATTAATATGTTGTCACATGCAATTTTACAAGATGTGTGTAAAATAATTGGCTATAAAGAAGTCTTTTAGCATGATTTATGAATTTTTGAAGAAAAATGGCATAAATAGTGACATTATTAGTTGAAAATTAATAAAACATAATCTATGACTTAGGAAAAACGTCTAATGTTGCATTTTATTATATTTTTCAGATCTAAAATTGAAAAGTTAATGAAAATAATTTTTCCATGTTTTTATGATTATTTTATTAAATATCGAATAAACCGCAACATTGTTTTTCCGGTAAATTTTTCGAAATTTTTAACCTAAGATTTTGAACATTATGAGTGTCATGGAAATTTTCCAGTATGTTCATGAATTTTAAATTTCAAATTTTGAATTTATTTGAAATTTTTGGATTTATTTGAAGTTTAATAGCTTATTTTTGTAATTTTTGGTCCATTTATGAACAATTTAAGTAAATAAAAGTTAATTATGGTCAAATTATTAGTGAAGACTATATTTTGAGTCCTAAGAGGTTAGGGTAATTAACTTATGCATAAATATGAGTTTATGTATTTTTGTGATTATAAAATGTTGAAATCACGCAAATCCGTAAAAACCGAGTAATATACGATATTGGCAATTTAAAGGCGATTTAGCATAAAAATTGAGCATGTTCATACATATTATAATGCTGCATTTTTCTTTATGATTGTCATAATTTTAATTTATGTAATTTTGAATTATGTAATTTTACTTAGTATGGCCTTAGATTTTAATTGGTATTTCCCGAAATGTATGGGAATATCGATTCGGTTGTAATTTTTATTGTGATCTCGTATCACCGTTTTGTAATTTAATAGATTTATTTTATTTTAGTTACAAATGTATAATAGGAAATTATGTAATTTATTATGTAATTTTATTCATTCCGGAGTTCCCAAAGACGGATTTCTTCAAGAATGGCGATACATAAAGACGGTGTTACCTCGAGATGCGTGCCACAACCGAAGTTCAAGGGACCAATGGAGTTGGTTTCCGAATTTGTAATAGATTAATAGTTTTTCTATTTTAGGAAAGGCCATACTAGGATTTATTTATTCTTTTATGCTTGCATTTCATTTTATTTATATGTCACATGCATCGCTAAATCGCCATAACTAAACATGCATTGTCTTATGGAGTTTATCGACCGTGTCAATTAGAATTATCGTAGTTCACCGCTTTAGTTCACTTAAAACGTGATAGATAATAAATTGACATGACCTCTCGCTAAAACAATCAATTGAGACATAGCCTTACCAAATAGTAGAAACCATGAAAACCTATTTCGTGAGGGAGTGCACTCGGCCACACCGGGGTACAAACCTTGTTACGTAGGGGAAGTGGGTGATAAATGTTAATCCACCGAATTCATGTTGATGAGGGATGTATCGGCCCCACCGTGCCCAAGTTAATGTGGGTTTGGATCATGGACACATTTATTCGAAATTTGGATTGAACTCAACAAAAGTATTTGATAAGGGATGTATCGGCCCCACCGTGCCCTTGTCGATGTGTTTTGGGCTAAAGATAAATGTTAATGTAATTTTATCGACCAAGAGTTCTAAAAGTAGAATCGATTAAAGAGTTAATCCACCGAGTTATATTGATAAGGGATGTATCGGCCCCACCGTGCCCAAGTTAATATGAATTTGGATCTTGGAATCATTTATCATAGTTGGGTAGAGGTCACTATGTAAATGCTATACTTGTTTACAAGTATTAATAAAACGATAAATGTTAAGTTTTCCACTATTCCGTTTTTATACTGTTCTATTTCTTTACCACAATTCATATACGATATCATTTAGATTTTGATTCAAATCTCCATTAAAACATCGTAACCAAAGACAAATTTGATTTTTCTTCTTAAGACCTCAAATTAACCATTGCTAAGGATCTCTTGTAAAGAGTATAGATTAAAGTTATTCATTATCAAACAGGTTTTTGATTCTTGACTAACACTTCTACTTACAATGGACTATGTTTCATATGCTTAATTGAATTAAGTACCTTGAAGCAATAAATTGTTTTGGTAATTAGATTTTCAGAATTCGTAATTGACCAAAATAACGCAACCACTTCAATGAAAGTTTTATGACTAAGACGAACAAATGAAGAGTAATCTTCATAAGATTCAACTTTGCTTCTCTAAGTAAAGACTCATTGAATTGAGTGGGAGCATTCTCTTAAACAGTTAAGATGAGGACGAGGTTCAAGAAGTAAAGATTATAATGGAATTGATACAAGGTAATGTTAAAGGTAAAGTTGTTGAGAATAACGATACTAAACCTATCAATCCCGACTGATAAAGTTTCCATTGTCTTAAAATGTTGGACACGAGAAAGGAAACTACCCTAAATTATTGAAGAATCAACAGGTTAGTTGTGGGACATCTAATGGGACATTCTTCTTTAAAATGTTTATTTGATTAAACATAAATTTTGCTAGTACTACTTCGTCAATATTAGAAACCAGTGGAGGTTTTCATCATTATGTTTGACACATAAGATGATTAGAATATGACGACTAGCATCAATAATGGCGAGAGATAGAGTAATTGTGTACTCAATCTAGTTTTTGGATTTGGAGTTGTACTTAATTGTGACTATTAAGTACATAAACTCTAAATAAGAATACAAATTTGTTAAGATACAAAAGAGGTTTCACTTTTGTGACCCTATACACCATGATTTGATGTATGGCTAGCCCATCATCAAGGTGATTATATTCTAAACCAAACTAGAATAATATATATCATGAAGATGATGCAAGACTCAAATTGGTAACCCAAGATTAAACCTTAAAGATTTTTGAAATGATGAACGCAAAGAGTTATCGAGTACTCTTGAAACCATTAGATTGTTAATGGTTTATGCGTATCTTGTATTCAAAGCAAGATGTCTCGTGCCTTTTGGTTGAAAAGGAGATCGAGGTTGTATATCATCGATCCAAAATAGGTTGATCATTTTCTTTTACCAACGATATAAGTTGATGCTAATATGTTCACTTAATAAGGTAAAAGGAGAAATCTTTGAAGAATTTCAAAGAGTTCAAGGAATCACGATTTAGTCGTGATGGGATTATCAAAGTGAAGACTTTGATATAAGCCAAAGGAAATGTGATATAGTATCACAAGTTAATCTCTCTTAGCACGCATTATGAAATAATGTGTGGATGGATAAGAAATCAAACGCTATTCGATATGGTTTGGACTTCAATCAAGTTACTTTGAGTTACTTGATCCTTTTGGGGATTTTATCATTTTTGTCTAAATTATTTTTCCACTAAATCAAATCATATGAGATATGAAATGGTAAGGGTACCATGTTTGTAAGCTTTCACAAGAAACAAATGCTCATTTTTCCCTTTCTATTTTCACGAGTACGACGGGTTTGCGGCTCATGAAGCTGTCTTTCTAAAATACAAGTTTATTTTTAGAAGACAGAGTGGGAGAAATTATTCAAAGAGCCACAAAGATATTATGTCGCAAGAAGATATTATGTCGCAAGAAACTGGTCTTTCTTGGCTACGTGAGAAGTTTTGTGTAAAACGTTGTCGCAAGAAACTGGTCTTTCTTGGCTACATGAGACGTTTTCGACACTGGTCTTTCTTGGCTACGTGAGAAGTTTTGTGTAAAACGTTGTCGCAAGAAACTGGTCTTTCTTGGCTACATGAGACGTTTTGTGTAAGACATTGTTTCTTCAAAACCTAGGAGGTTAAAATTCGTCACTTGTTAAAAATGATGAATTCATGTTACTTTTAAGAAAGTAAAGAGCTTATAACTTACAAAAGAAATTGCTTGATTCAAGTTGATTACTTCTAGAAAGTAATGAACATATGACTTACATAAGAGTGTTTAAGTCACAACTCAATACAAGGCTTAGAGCCATGAAAATCCAAAGCATAAGGGCTTGATTAGTGACAAAGAGTTTTGCACTAATAAAGAGATATTTCAAAGCAAGATTGGTTGCAAAGGGTTTTACACCAATTGAAATGCTTAAGCCTATTTGGATCTTCTTAGGGATTGTGTTTCATTATTATGAAATACATAGCGAGTGAATCTGAACCCCACTTCTTCAATTAGAAGGAATGTATTCAATACATGTCATGAGTTTTATAGATTCTTGCAATCCTAAGATAATGTGAAACTTAAGAGAGGGTCTTAAGTAGGACATCAATGAGTTAGAATCAACTTTTTGATCATGTGATAAAACATTTCTCGATAAGTCGAGAAGTTGTGTTTATCCATGAAGTTTAGTGGGAGTTACGGAAATTTTAATTAGTCCGATATGTGGTTGACATATTGATCATTAAGAATGATTTAAGACTTTTGGAGTATTATAATACATCTTTAATATCCAGATTTATGAAGATAAATCCACATGATATTAGCGTCAGTAAGAAGTCTTATGTTGATGAGATTCATGACTAGTTCAATTAAATTGAACATATTTGATTGATTCCATTTGCTTCCGCTGCCGAATCAATTAAAAAGAAATGATGTGCAACACTTCATATACTTTGAGTATGATGAATTGTTTTCAAAATCGAATTTAAGTAATCCTTGCCAAGTAAGCCATATAGATTACCCTTAAGTGCTTGCAGAAGCATTAAGGAAGTAAAGCAAAGTGTTTATGATGCAATTTTGTGTAAGAGTGTTACACAAGTAACAATTGACAATTGAGGTTGCGCATGGTTTCCGACAAAACCATAATCAAAACACATTAAGATGGTTAAGATACCATTGTGGCAATGTTAATTAAGAAGTAGATTTTCTAGAATCGTTCTAGGCAATAAAGAACAATGAGAGATATTTATAACGGAAATTGAGTACACTTGCAATCATGAGATGTGCAAGAGGATGAGTCCCACACACTGTGAAAACAGTGGGAGCTATTCGTAGGCTAGAGGATCTATGTCTTGATTGGATCTCGACACGTACTCAGAAAGTTTTGTAATGCAAATGTATACATTACAAAGGAAAACGAGTATGTAGTAAGGTTGAGTAAGGTACAAGAAATTGATAAAACCTACTAACCAAAGCCTTCTCAAAGGCTAAACATGATGAGTCATGTCATTTCAATTGAATTGAAATGAACAACTACGTACAAGATCAAATTAGATTATAGAACATGAAATAGTAATCGAGCATTGACTATTCATGTGTGATAATCGCATTTGTCGTTCGAGTTTTATTTTAAAACTCTTTTATTATACTTTGTTACATCCAAACGGGTTGTGGAGACAATTGAACCCCGTTAAAGTGAACACGGATTAACATTGTATTCGCCCATAGTCACTTATATGAGGTGACGTCTCGAAGTGACTAGAGTGTGATGCGATTGATGGCAAGTTCAAGTGCCATACAGTCATGTGAGATGACTAGTCGATCACATAGGCAGATGTTAGGAACACCTTGTCGGGCCTTATGACCGCTTATAGAGTTCTGGCAAATTTATATAGCCTGGTCGTGGCGAGAGCTGCTATAGTATTCTAATGAGTCGATTCTTTTGACTAAAGACTATTCACCTAAGATGGCTCGGTTTGATTAACTTTGATTTGTGTTACTACGACCTTCGTAAATGGGGTCAAATGGGCATATTTTGGGTTATGATGGCTGTGGCTAGTCGAAGGGAATGAGTGCGATAGAAATTGTCCATCCCCTTGTCAGGGTTAAAACAATATCTCGGGGCCACTCGAGGAGTAATGAATCGAAATGCGTGGCCACGCTCGGAAGGTATCCCGAGTGGATAAATCCGGTCAATCAGTTATTCTCCAGATCGAGGAAACCATTCTTGATATGATCACTTGCAAGTACGACCTGAAAGACACCTTGCATTGAGTGGGAGATAGTAATAGGACAAGAGAATTGGTGACGCACACTTGTCGAGGACAAGTGGGAGATTGTTGGGAAATGTGTCCTCAACAATAGTGCGATCATGTGATTTAAATATCATTATTAAATCTCATTTTAAGAATACAATTGGGAAGTAATATTGTTACTGTCAACTGGTCAACATATATCGGTAATGATTGGCTTACTAGAGTTTGACATTACTGTCGTGTGACGGTGGTGATCAGTTGACCCCCTAGGTCATACCTAAAGGGCAATACTCTTAATTGATTATTTAATTAATCGTATAATGTTACGAGTTAATTAAATTACTTGAAAATTGACGGACGATTTTGGAAGTAAAATTTACGTATCATATTGAAATGTGATTAAATAAGATACGGTCTGAGTAATTAAATTGTATAATTACTCGGATGAAATAAATTGTTTAATGTAACAATTAAATTTGAATGAATTGTTATAAATACAATCTGTTGTGATTTATAAATTGGTAAAATTTTTGGCACAAGTAATTATGAAATTACTAAGTCAATTTTTGTATGTGACGTATTTTTATTAATACGTTGTTTTTTAATATGATAAAAATACATAAACAAATATATGTGACATGTGACATGTAACATATAGACAATTGACAAAAATAATATGGACACCATATTACCTAATGGGCCGAAAAATAGAGGGACTTAAGCTAATTATATGTTGTTTATAATTAGTGGGAAAACACAATGATTAAAGGCAACCCTAGCCTTGCATACCTATTGTTCCTTGTGAAGAACAATTTCTTCATGCATTGGCTCCCTTTATGTCCTCTCTTACACGGTTTTGGGAAGGAGAATGCCATCATTGTTTTTCCTATTTTTCCACCTAATAACACTAAAAATGTTTAGTAGTGTATTCATTCTAATCCATCATCAAATATAGAGATTTTCTAGAGAAATAAAATCCTCTCTTCTTCTCTCTAAAACCGAAAACACATAAGGGTTTTATAAAGTTTTTGGTTCAATTTTCTACCTAATTAATATTATACTAGTTTTGTAATATTAATTAAATTAAGAGAAAGCCTTGGGTATAAAGCTTAGGGAGAGATCCTACACTTGGATCTTGGTTCATCCATAAGGAAAAGCTCAAGAACAAGAGAGAAAGGTGATCTCTCTTGTGCCCAATATAACCGAAATCTACAATGTAAGGACTTGATTTCTCTTCTCTTATATTATTGTTTGCATGCATAAAATCCGTTTTAATTTTATGACAAATTAATTATGACATATATGAGTATGTTAACATGTATAAAGATCTACATTTCCTTCAGATATTGGGAAGAAGGGTCAAACCGTAATTGTTAATGGCGGCCTTGTCACGGTCCTAGCCAAGCACTTTGATCCTAATTTCAATAAGGATAGCAAGTACAAGGCTAAGGATGGTGGCCATCTTATTGATATGTCTACCTTGATTAACAAGTTTAAGTGGATTGCTCACAATCCCCTTGATACCAAGTTTGGGTGGCTTACTAGTGAGGCTCGATCATTCACTTTACCCGCAAAGATTTGCCTTCTTAGTGTCCACCGGACCAACTATTTACTTCCCTTATCCAAGGACGCCGAGTACATCATTCAACAACAAAAGGGTGATCATGAAACTCCCTCCTCTTCCATTGTTATACCACCTTACCCCTATGAATATGAAGAGTTCAAACCTCAAGGAATTGAAATTGGAAAAGATTATGTAACTCTTCTAATGCAAGCCATGCACAAGCAAGCTTATGAAGATCGGAAGAATGCTTATTTGGCTCAATATCCTCCCCTCTTACATCTAGCTAGGCAAGGACTCCTTGATCCATCTTGTCCTTTGCCTAGTTGGGCGGATAAAGAAGCCTTATTTCCGAGTGCATCTAGGGACGTGGTGGAAGACAATGAGGTTGTTGGAAATGGTGAAGAATTTGATGATAGCATTGAGGAAGAAGCGAGTGGAGATGAAGAAGGAGATGGTGAAGATGATGATGAAGAAAGCAATGAAGAAAGTGCCAAGGAAAGTGGCAATGTGACCACTTCTCATGAGGGAAGTGGTGATGATGATAGCATGATGGAAGACTAGCCTTGGAGACTCCTACTCTCCCATGGTTTGTCTATATCTCTTTGTACTTTATTTCATTTTGATCATTGTTGGTTTAGTCCTAGCAACATCAAAGGACTCACACCTCGGTTCCATTGAGGTGTTCTTTATTGTTCCCACTTTTGTAAAATCCAAAATGACAATCTAGTCTCATGCATAGCATAGTGTGTGCATGAACTATACCCATGCTTTGACATTAGCAATAGTGTCTTATTTGGTTTGGGGAAGTTAATGCATACACAACGGGAGGTAATCTAAATTATCCTCTCCGTCATAACAAAAACCATGCATCATGTAGTATAGCTTAGTGTAGAATTGCATTTAGTATAGAAAATCATGCATCATTTTGCATAATTTCCATCATTTTGGCCATTGAGGACAATGCCCATATTAGTGTGGGGATGGGAATTCTAACACTTAACTTTTATTCAAAAACCATAAAAATTGAAAAATTTCAAAAATCATAAAAATTTGAAAATTTGAAAAACCAAAAACAAGTTCATTTCCTTTGTATATATTGTCTTGTATATATTGTGTTTGTTTCATCCTTGTTCACTTTGATTGACTACGCCACATCCGAGACATGAGGATATTGAAGACCGCATGGTATGATCTTTTCAATCTCCTTTTTCCTCTTTATGTTAATGACTATGTGGCTTTATTTTGATTGATGCGGTATAACAATGTGAACTTAGGATTGCATTTAGTTTATATGTCATATTAGTTGGTAGAATCATTTGCATTAGGATGTATAAATGTTAGTTGCATCATGGCATGTAGTTGCATGTTAGAAAAATTTTGTGAAACCGTCTATTTGGGAAGCTTGACAAGTGTATATAGGCCCTAGTAGATGCTTTTTCTTCTTAAGACTTTGCTTGTTAGAATGCTTGTAAAACACCCTAGGATGTGTCATGCTAGTATCCTTTGACCCATGGTTTAAGGCCGAGTCAAGAGTACCTTGTGGTGTGATAACTCCTTGGCTACCGTTTATTCCAAGGTGACCCTTGAAACCATGCATACTTCCATCATTCATCCATATTCTACCACACATTTTTGTCATCAAAGGGAATGGGCACAAAAAGAAATCAATTTGAGTTCAAAGAAATGAAAAGAAAAGAAAAAGTTTGCAAAATGCATCAAATGAAAAGAGGAGCAAAAATAGACTCCTAAGCTTCAAATACAAGGCACCCTCGTTACTAATTGGGGTGACTTTGAAAATGTTCAAAAAGAAATGCAGAAAAGTTGTCAAGTGTTGAAATGCCAAAAATCAAAAAGAAATGGCAAGAAAGTGTTCTCAAATGTTATATACCACAAGAAAATTGGGGGGAAAAACAAAAACAAAAGCAAACTCCGAAATGAAACTCAAATACTATCAATCCCTTTTCCATCGTATCCATTTTTGTGCATGGTAGAGAGGGGACGACCCTTCTTCTTGTCTAGGCAAGAGGGGGAATTCCGCGATCCTCCAGTGTTTCTAACACCATAGGGAGTCTACTCTTGACAAAAGCATTTAACGATTGAGGACAAAGTTACCCTAGCTTGACACCTTTTGGAGGTGATTTATTGGTATCCTTCTAGGCCTAGTAGTTTGAACAAATTGCATCTATGAAGGATTGTGTACCCTTGAATTGCTTCCCTTGTAGATAATTTCCGCCACTTAGATGAGGAAAGTGGCTATTCTTTTTGTAGATGCATCCATTATGTGTTTTTGTGTGCTTAATGTTTGGATGTGTCGCCATTTTGGCAAGACCCACCTTGCCTTGCAAGAAGGCATCCTACCTCATGGTTGTCTTGTTGTGAGTTGAAGGGGCGGAGTGAGACCCGCTAATTGTCTCATATCGGCTATTATTATTAGGTTAGGTTAGTATTGGTCCTAGTCTTTGTCACCTCTTTACTCGGGACGAGCAAAGGTTCGGTTTGGGGATATTTGATGTGACCATAATTAGCGCATATTTAGCCCCCGAATTACCATTGTTTCCATGCTTTTTAGTGCCTATTTGGGTCATTTCTTATCTTTAGTTCTTTGTTTTGCATATTCTTTGAGATTTTGATCCCTTGGTAGGAAAGGAGTAAGAATCTTGCATTTTCATGGCAAAACGAGGCTAAATTGATCGTATTCAATGACCAAGCATCAAGGAGAGACAAGACTAGAAGGCCTTTGTACATAGCATAATAGAAGAGCATTGTTGAGAAAAGGATCCTTGAGTCCCCAAGGAAATCCCCAAGGAATTCGTGAAGAAAAGGGAAGAAAAAGAAGAAGGAAAGCTGCTGAACTACAATCCGAGCGGATTGTAGAGAATCCGTCCGTCCTTGCCCGATCCGAGCGTCCTCACCAGGAATCCGCTCGGATTACCCATGCCCAGTCCGAGCGTCTTGTTCCCGATCCGCTCGGATCGTCCACCCCAGATCCGGCCGTCCCGACTCCCAGCCGCACGGATCACAGCACAGCATAGTTTCGTTCTTCTAGCTACGAAATGGAGAAGCCCTTCTCTCGGATAATCCCGGAGGCTCCTTGCTCAACTTAAAAAGTGTAATTACTAGTTTAGTCCTTAGTTAACCCTAATGCATCCTCCCTAATTTTCACTATAAATACCTCATTAGTCTAATTAGAGGAGCATGTTCTTCTTATCAATATTTAGAGTAGTTAATATCAATCAAATCTCTCTTCAATATTGTAATCAAATATTAATCTAGTTTTAATCCAAGTTTTAGTTCTTGAATCTCTCTCTTGTTCTTCATTTATTTTGGGTAATTAGAAGATTATTGGGTTTATTGGGAGATTGACAACCTTCCATCAATCATCAAGTTCTTCTATTATTCTTTGCATCTTTATTATTGGAATCATTAGTAGGTATAATCTCTTAATCCCTTTTTAATTATTGCTAATTACTTTCATTTATTCATCATGTTTCATTATGTTAGTATGATTGACAACCTTTCTAGCATGATCAATATGATAATGAGTGAGTAGTCTCTTAGCTAGGGTTTAATGGGTGATTAGGGGAAACCAACATGGGGAATGATTCATGCTTAAATTAATATGCTTTCATATCTTATTTGCTTGCTTGTTTTGATCTTAATACATGCACATGTTATATTTGATGAAATGCTAAGCCTATGAATCCTTGCATTTACTATCATCTTCTATCCTTTCAACTTGACTTGTAAGACATAACCCAACTCGAGTCTTGTTAGACCATGCATGTGTTGAGTAGGGAAGATTAAGTCGACTTGTAGGTGTTGTACAATCCAAGAGATTCGGCTCCGGGACCCAAACTTTCCTAGGATTGTAAGATATAACCCAACTCGATCCATCACAACAATAATTGCTTGCTTATAATTTGAGAACATGTTTGTATGATCATATCCCATGAATCCCCTATGAACCCATGACACCCTAGTGCTTTTAATCAATTGTTTACACCCCTTATTTCATTTATCTTGCTAGTTTATTTTCATTGTTATTTTAGTGATCTTTTACATCAACCCAATTTGTGACACCCCTAGACATCGCTAGTTACAATAGAATCTTCATTTCAATACCCGTCCCTTGGGATCCGACCTTTACTTGCCTCTTTACTAATTGTAGAGTTGTTTGTGAAGTATAAATTGTGTTTTGTATCGACCATTGACCAACGACCACATATGTTTAATTGTGAACACCAAATGGCTCCGATCATATATTAAAAAGGGCTATATTTTTTAATTGCTAACAAAATAAACTCAATTTTGATGTATTCTGACCCACTTTTTTTAACCAATAAGAATTTACCAAGTTTATTATATCAACTATCAGCAAGATCGCAGACAAAATCAATGCAACAGAAACCCAAAATTTTATTAATCTTAACAGCAAAAAACCAGCAGTTTATTATATTTTTGAATCAAAAATAGAGGAGATTAATAATAAGAAAGGAACTTACACAAACATAGAGTAGATCGGCCGGTATGTGTGAAGATCTTGTGGCATCACTTTTGTCATGTATGTTATCAGATTTGTTCCTATTCGGCTGGGTAAGTGTGAAGAAGAATGGATTAGATCGGCCGATATGTGTGAAGAAGATGATCGTTCGTTGAAGATGATAATTGGATTTGAAGATGATGATCGGGTTTGAAGAGTAGATCGACTGTGGAGATGGAGATGATGGTCTTCATCTTATTCGGTTTATTAGATGGAAAAGGAGATGAGTTCATCTTATTAGATGGAGATGGAGATGGAGATGATGGATTGATCGGCTGTGTATAGAGAGAGAGAGAGAGGATGGAGAAGGAGATTGATCCCTGTGTATAGAGAGCGATTGATTGGCTGTGTGAGAAGGAGAGTTCGTTTAAGATTGTTTTTACAACCCTAGATGAGTTACTCGGTTTTTATTAATTGGTTACTCGGAATTAGATGAGTTACTCGGTTTTTTTAATTGGTTACTCGGAATTAGATTTGTTTATTAAGAGAAGTTATTCGGAGTTACTCATAACACTTTGAAAAATGATCTTATTGATCATATTTGGGAAAACTTTCGTAACTAGAATTTGCTTTTAATGCATTTTATCATTTCGTAGTATTTATATTTTTTTAATTTAATGTTTTTTTTTAATTGTGTATGCGGTATTTTTTAAAATTGTTAATGAAATCGTCTAATCACTTTTCAAAATTATAACGTTATTTAATATTTTTTTCCGTAAAGTACGCCATAAGATTAATATAGTCGTAAAATATCGGTGTAGTTTTTTTTTATTAAGATATTTACAATAATAGAAAAATAACTATATTTATAAAATGTTATGAAAAATAATTGTAAAGTAAGAGAGAGAAAAGTGGGGTAGAGAATGTGGAAAATGATTGGGAATGTTGTAAAGTGGATAATGATTGGATTGATGACCTACGTCGCTTCGCGACCTTCTGCTTGGGAGGGTGAAAATGGGTCAGGGTTAATAAGGTGGGATTAAGAGTAAAATCGGGTCGCGACCTAGTTAGCGCGACCACTGCGGGGATGGTCTTAGACACATTATGTCCCCTACCATACCAGTCATCACTAACAGGTAAATTATACCAAACTAAATACGCTAATTGCGGGAAAGCACGTTGCCACCCGCCACTTTTTTCTTAGCCATTTTGAGGTTATTTGGGCAAGCATCATGGCCTAGCAATGTCCGGGCAGCTCAACATCCACATAAAAACACAAATCCAAGCTCAAAGCAAGCTCAAGGAAGCTCAAGGCAACTCAAGGCGACTATACGCAACTCAACGCTAGTTCACGACTAGCTCACTCAAGTCCACTCAGCTCACGGGGAGTAGAAGTCAGCTCACAAGTACTCGGGGGTCACTAGGGTAGCTCACTAACTAGTCCACCCCTAGTCCACACTAGCAAGGGTGGCGGCACATGGGAGGCACATGGGTGGTGATGTGTTACACTCATATTCATACGTATCCATCCCTCTCTCACACACACATACACCCCCCCTTTCCCCCTCCCATTTTGGCGCCATTTTGGAGAGGAACCAATGGTTCCTCCCTCCCTTTTGTTCCTGCCAAGCCCAAGGGACACCAAGGGGGCTTTCCCCTTTGTTCCTTCCGCCAAAACGCCAAGAGGTGCCTCATGCACCCCTTCGGCCATAACCGCCCAACCCCTCACCTATATAAGGAGGCATTTGCCTTCATTTTTCTACAATCTTTTATTCTCTACAAAATCCTTTTCCTCCTACAAAAATCTATGTATAGAAACTCTTGTAATATATATTTATATTTCCCATTCTCAATATTAATACATTTTATTCATCGATATTCTACGATTATTCCGCACTTTATTAGTTTCGTATTATATCGTTTCTTTCAATATTATTCTGTAGTGATACTTGTTCGTGAAGGGTTGCCTGACTCGCCCAAATTGCGTTGGTTTGGTCGAGTGGCACACGTCTTTTCTGCATTCAAGAAATAAGGACGTGACAAGTGGTATCAGAGCGAGGTTTCGCTCAAAGTATCACATTGTTTACGGAATGGAAAATTCGGGAAGTAGGGTTGAATGGGAAAACCGAGAACCAGAGAAAAAGAAGAAGGGTGGATGGCGCATCATTAGGCCGCATAACAACACACCCGGTTGCAGCACTCGTTTCATTCTCAAAAGGGTCAAGCAAGAAGATCCATGTGACGATATTATGCAAGCACTAATGAACGAGGGCTGCACCGTGTGTCTCGGCCATCATTCGGCGCAATATTGCCCACACAATTCATTCATCCCTCCAATTTGGCTCAACAACAACGAAACAAAGGCAATTGGCGAATTGCTAGACGAGATTAAAGCACAAACCGATTGGGTAGGACTCAACCCCTATGCAAATCGAGGTAAATCTATCAATCGCAATCTTTTAATTGAGGGGAACGACGCTTCATCAATAGGTAGTAACGTCACTCCAAACGACGACTTGATGGACACCGGTCAATCAAGTTTCATGGATGATGGTTACTACCCTTACCATTTTAACAATTTGGAAGAAGGAAATAACACCAATGAAATACCATGGGAGTATGACCCGCCTTTGTGCCACTACACGCCTTTTAATGCCCAACCCGGGGATGTGGATCCTTCTACGGGACAAGCAGGGATGTGGGGTGTTGGGGGAGGGGGTTAGGCACATGGACCATACTATCCGAAGGCTAATTTCCGCTTATCATCATGGTATGCGACTTGGGATCCCTCCGAGGAACCAAGTTTACATCCCGACTTCATAGAGGACCTTGTTGACGGTCCAAACTCACAAGGATGAAGCACCATCAACAAATCAAGATCAAGGATGATGGAAATAGATGATACAACATCGCTTTGGAAGAAGCCATCGTCATATATTTCATGTATATAGATCTTATATAAATAGCAAAATAAAGATCGAACACTTAGGCTTGTTAGAGTGTTCGTTTATTCATGTTATGAACACCGAACATTTAGGTTTGTTAGTATGTTCGGTCATCTTCCAAAAATAAAATAGACACCATGTAGCAGGATGTCGTTATATGTAATTTTTCTTTTCAGTAGTGAAGTTAATGAGGGCATCAACCATTCAAGTGGGGGAGAATGTCACCCGCCACTTTTTTTCTTAGCCATTTTGAGGTTATTTGGGCAAGCATCATGGCCTAGCGATGTCCGGGAAGCTCAACATCCGCATAAAAACACAAATCCAATCTCAAAGCAAGCTCAAGCAAGCTCAAGGCAACTCAAGGCGGCTATACGCTGTAATACTACGGTTTTATGAGTCTCTAGGTACTCTATCGAGTGGGACTTACTCTGTCGAGTAAGGGTGTTTTGCAGTTTAAAACAGTTTCTGACCTGTAGGGTACTCGATCGAGTAGCCTTGGTACTCGATCGAGTAGGCGGCACTCGATCGAGTACGTCTGTTACTCGATCGAGTAGCCCGGTTTACGGGTAATGTTTTGTCGGGTTTTGTTAATAATGCGAATTAGTATTTAAACCTTTTCGTCACTTTCATAAAACGCTTTTACAAACCTAATTACTTTGAAGAGAGATTGCAACCTATGTACTTCGCATCCTTCGCATTATTGACAAATCCCGGAGCTTGGGAGGTCGGAATTCATCATTCTTTACATTCTTGTGATCCTTGCGTCGAGGGTAAGATCTACGTACTGATTTTATGGTATTTTGTTAAGGTTGTTTAAACCCTAATTTGGGGGTTGGGGGTTTTTGTTGTCTTTTATGATTGTTAGTAATTGTATGATCATATGTTAGGAGGAGGATTCGTAGAGGAGGCCTTTTGATAACAGCTGTTGAGACCGTCTGATAGTATTGCATTCCAGGTAGGGTTTCCCTACTCATTATTAGTCACATGATGTGTTTGTTGTGTTTTGTGATTGTTGAATATTCTCATACGAGCATTGTGACGGTTGTTGGTTTTGATTGTTGATAGTAGTTGTGGTTGATTGTATCTGTTTGTGTTGTTCGGGGTGCGTCCCTGGCTGAGTGGAGTCACTTGATGGAGTGTCTTCACGCCCATTATTCGCCTTCTGTGGAACCCGCCACAGAAGGGATGTGCACATTAATGGATTTGGGTTTATCGCTCGATGGAGATGAGCGGGGCTTAGGTGGGAACGACTGCGGTCCTCCACTGGCAGCGAGGAGTAACCTATTGCGATGGGTACTCTGGCAGGGCTACACACTTTAGTGTGTAGTTAGTATTGTGGAGTTGGTGATGGAGTTCGGAGTATATCTATGACGATTGAGTTGTGTTGTGTGTTGTTTGTTGAATTATATAAATTGTGTGATTAGTACTGACCCCGTTTAATTGTTTTAAAAACTATGGTGATCCATTCGGGGATGGTGAGCAGTTTTTGAGCAGGTATGAGTCGAGATACATGGGATAGCTGGGATGTGTCGCCATCAGATGATAGAGTCTTCCGATGTAGTTTTGATAGTTTTTAGACAGTTGTTTTGAGAACTTGTAACCCGTTTTTGGGCATTTGGTTTTGGATTGTATTTATTCACTAAACTTATACTATTTAAATGTTGTTTCGTTATTGTCTTATGGTTATCATTGCCTCGGGAAACCGAGATGGTGACATCTTTATACCTGAGTGGTCCTGGTAAGGCACTTGGAGTATGGGGGTGTAACAAAGTGGTATCAGAGCGACGATCCTGAAACCTGTAACTAATGAATATAATGAACATAGGGAGTCAATTAAAATGAACTCGGGGTAAAGGTTGTAGGAGCTAATGCAAAGGCTTGGGAGACGTCCTAAAGTCGCGAACGCGCTCTACGATTTTGAACCGGTCACATGGGGGGTATATGTCAAGGTCGTATGTGGTGTCTGTCAGTTTATATGTGAAAGTAACGGTATATGTTGTGAGTTGTTGGATGTTGGGAGTGGAGGATTGAAATTGTGATTGAAGAGTTGGAAGTTGGTGGGGTGTGTTTTTATGTTGGTTTGCATAAAGAAGCATGATGGTTGTTTATTATGTGGCATTTAATAACATGAAGTAGATTCTTTTGTTGATTGTATGAGGAATTGTGTATAATTGCATGCGTAGTTATATTATAATGTTGAGATTATGAAGTTGCATAGTATGTTGGGTTATGTGAGATAACATGCGGGCAGTATTCACAAGTCAGTATGACTCGATCGAGTGGGAGGCACTCGATCGAGTAGGTGAGGTACTCGATCGAGTGGGTATTTTGACGTTTTCATAATCAGAACCGTGTTTTTGGGTACTCGATCGAGTACATAGGGGCACTCGATCGAGTAGGAGGTCACTCGATCGAGTGGCTAGTCTGCTCGGTCGAGTATGTCAGAGATCAGAAGGTCTGTTTGGGTTCTGGAGTCGGGGCACTCGATCGAGCATGTTGGGCACTCGATCGAGTAGCCTCCACTCGATCGAGCAGGTTTGGGCACTCGATCGAGTGGGTTCTGGGCAGGTTGCTTTCGTGTTTTGGGTTATGGAATGTATGTTTATATCTACCTTTTCTTATATAGTTTCAAGATGCCGCCAAAGAAAACCGCTTTGTATGCGAGAGCTGAGAACATGAACATTGACGATATAGTTAAGATGTTGGAGCATCAAGATGCTCTTACGGAGGCCTCAAAGAGAGTGTGGAAGGATAAGGAGGTTGATCACTCTAAGATCAGTCTTTATATAGCGAGGTTTAACCCAAAAGAGTATAAGGGGACCGGGGAGCCAATTCTTTTGACAATTGGCATCGTGAGATGGAGAACATTCTGGATCTGGTACATTGTCCTGATGAGATGAAAGTAGAACAAGCTGCGTTCTACTTGAGGGAAGCGGCTGGTGAGTGGTGGGACAAGGTGAAAGCGAGTGCTAGAGAGATGTATGTGAAGCAGGGCCTGCCTGCTATACTTTGGGAAGAGTTCCGGAGGGCTATGAGGAGAGAGTAGAGGGAGGAGTTTGATGGGTTTAGGATGACATCTGATATGTCGGTAGCTGAGTACTACAAGCAGTTTAATGAGAAGTCTAGATATGCTGAGGACATGGGTTTGAGTGAGGAGAACCTAGCGCTGAGATTTGAGAGGGGGTTGACCCCCAGGATTATGGACAAGTTACCCGTGGGAGTCCTTACTGAGGTTAAGGAAGCTTATGAGAGGGCTGGGAGAGCTGAGAGGTTGGTGGAGATGGCCCGGGAGAGAGGAGGTGAGAAAAGAAAGGCTGAGAGTGAGGGTGGTGGCCAATCTAATTACAAGAAAGGCAACCACAATCAGGTTAGAGCGTTTTCTTCTGGCTCGGGGTTCAGTTCTGGGGCTTCCTTTGGGCGTGACCGTGGGAGCGGTAGTGGTAGTTGGGGAATGACCTGCTTTGGCTGTGGCGGTGTAGGCCACAAGAGACATGAGTGCACGAGTGTACCAGAAGCTTTTCAGAGATCGGATCAGGGGAGCTATTCTCAGGGGCCGGCACAGAGTTATGCGAGCAACAGACCGGCTGGGTCATGGTCCAACCGGGGAGGTCAGAGCAACTACGGTGGAGGTGTAGATACCTCATTTCTGCATCTCCCGCAAACCACCCGGTGATGATTGGGCCGTATGTTTGGTACGCAGAACGATATGTGACAGTTCGTAAGTTTATCGTTAAGTGATTGCTCAGACACTGATGTCTACCTCTTAGTTGTCATCTACGCGCCGATACGGTCGTTTTGACAGTAATTAGAGTACATTTGGAGCCCGGGCCTAAAACCGTCTTCATTTTCTGATAACCGTTAAATCCCGAGTCAGAATGTTCTGGAATGTTCCGGATATTTCTATTCCATATTTTATAAATATTTCACAATCTTTTAATCTTTGGTAAATAATTTCCCGTAATATTCATAAAAAATATTAAGGCAAATAAGATTATCCCGTTATTCCATAAATTAAACACGGAAATCTTTCTTCCGCAGGAGGAAACCACATGGGAACAGACGCAGCAGGTGTTGCGCCTCTTCCAAGGGATGCAGTGTCTGCTGCGCCTCTTCCAAGGTCCTTTTCTGCGTGTTTTTCGTATTTTTTTCATATCTTTTCGAGATTCACTTCCAAAGTTTCTCCGAAAACCCTATTCCTTCACGTGATTAGTATAAATAGGAGCCTTCGCTCCTCATATTTCTCACGCGAGTGTCCGCCCTTCTCTTCTCCCTTTGCATTCTAAGACCACGTTCTTACTTTTTGGCGTCTACGTGCTTGAACATTCGACCACGTAAGCTCGGATCCTTCTGAGTACCAGCCTCGTTTGCATGACCGACCAATTTGACCAACTCCACAACTAATCAACTTAACTAATCTTAATCGTTTTCCTCTTACGAGGGCACTTTCGTTACATTCGAGTCGAGCATCACTAATCATAAACTTAGTTCATCTCGTTTCGTCAAACATGTAAGTCTGAGGGTGTAAATCCTTCTTTATTTGTTGTTATTTATCTTTTTGTATCATTAATGTAAGATTTATGTCGAAAATATTTATTAAAACCGATTTATAAAACCTCGTTTAAAACCCTTTTTACGGATTACCAGAAGATAACCGTCGAGAAAGGACGCAAAGAATCGCTGCGCCTCTTGAAGGAGCGCATACTGCTGCGCCTCTTCGTGAGGCTGCCGCAGTTCCTGCTTCCTTTCTTCTTCCTTCGTCCTCTGTAAATTCGTTTTCTTTGTTTTGTTTTCGTTTGTTCTTCAATTCCGTTGACATAATAGCATAATAATTTCATATGTACATTATTTATCATTCATTAACGCATATAATTCATCATTAAATCCGACTCAAATCCCTTATAATCCAATATTTGCGGGTTTTCGTCATTAAAATCAATCCGGGTTGTAGAAATTCGATTCATTCATATTGAGTTTCTGGAATTCGATCTTTGATATATTTCCATCTGTCCATTGTCATATTTATCGTTTTTTCTTCATTAGTTCTTCTTTAATTCGTTATGTTTAATCTATTTAATTCACACATGTCATTAATCAATCTTTCGTTCATGTAAATAATTCGTTTGCATTCGTTTCATCTATGTTTTATCGCTCTTATGACCTGTTCACATGTAATTAATGTATTAAATCACTTTCATCCGAGTCGAATATCATAATTGATCATTAAATTCACCAATTAATATTAACGATTTGCAGTTCCGGCTTCACAGCCAGAACTCACCCTTGGAACAGACGCAGCAACTGCTGCGCCTCTTCCAAAGGGCGCGGTCTTGCTGCGCCTGTTCCAGGTTGATTTCTACCTCTGAACTTCCGTTCTGCCTTGACCTAATTAATTAGTTTACGTATAATTAACTATTAACCGTATTATCGCCTAATAATTTGTTCCTTAATTCATTCCTTTATTCTTTTTCTTAAATTATCCGTTTTAAAGGTATTTTTGACATAAATCACTAAACCCGATGTAATTATTGTATTATTGTAATTTTCCTTTATTGTATTTATCATTGTACTTTTTATCATTTGTATGCTCTCGCATGTAATTGAATCTTAAATCCCTACTTCGACTTAATTGCATGTTAAATTAATTGTTCACCGACTTAGTCTAATCTTCACATGCTAGGTTCAATACTTGGATGTTGCATTTCATGCATATAATCGACGATATATCGAGTATGAATAACTTCCCTAATCATTAGTAGAGGCCGCTATCGAGGCGGGCGGGATTAGGTGTTCCATCAAAAGAGCTTCCTAATACGTACCCTCACCCCTTACTCTAGATCTCTGTGAACATCCGTGTTCATTGGCATCCACGAGAGTCATTCTAGACATAGAATGCTAAGGGTAACGAGTTCTTGGTGTTCATGTCTCTACTTTGTGTCTTGACATGACACGAGGTATTTGAACGGTTCCAATTTCCCATAAAAATTGGTGGCGACTCCACAAATGCAAACGCTTGTTCCCAAGCGCCCCCGTGGCCCATATCCACAGTTTGGCGACTCCACTGGGGATAATACACTTACGTGTAGCCAAGGGTGAAACTTGAACAAGGTTAGGGAATAGTTTGTACAAGACAATTGTCGGTTTTCATAACTCGGTCTTCCTAGATCGTTTTATTCGGCCTTCCTAGGCCGAACCCAACCCATTCGACCAATCGTCCCGTCTAAACGGTCCTAATTCTTATTTGGGCCTAAGGATGGATAGCGATTGACGCCATCCATACCATGATGCTTACTCTTGTTTGTATCAAGGACCTTCACTACTTGAAGAAATGGACTAGGAATCGGCCTTAATCTTGTTTGGTACGAGCCTCTCCACAGACTTCGGGTTTGATTGTTCGGTATGGCAACCCACCCTTTAAACTAAAACCCTTTTAAATGCACTCAGCATCCCGTTATAATGCTTGTATAAATGTTTGTACCTTACGTGATCACCCTCTCTAAACGAAACCATGACGATTTTCGTAAAATCAAAAACCTTTTAAAACGTAAATTTCGAAAAAAGGCCCATAATTAGCGCAAAACCGAGTCGAAACTCTGTCCATTTGTCAAGTCAAATTTCGGGCCCAAGCCCATTTCAAAACCTCACTTCGAGTCCACTCCTACAACTACACTATAGTTGAATAGGACCAACATTTTTCAATCTTTGTCATTTCTTCAAAGCTCACTCACACAAGTGGCACACACACCCACTTCACAAGTCAAAACGTTTCTTTCTTAGTAAGTGTGTTAGGATGGTCGATCGTGTTTTGATTCGTCGTTGATCTCTTATCCAGTTTCCAAGATGCCTGAAACAAGCGACGTGAATTTCAATCAACTCCAAGACGGTAATGATCGAATCCTAACCGCGCTAGCTCAACTCCAAATTACTCAAGACCAAGTGTATGATCGCCTTGACACAATCGAGGGCCGAATTTATACCGTGGAAACAAAGTTGCCTCCTCGGGAAAGTGAAGTAGTTGATGACTTCGTGAATGACTTTAGGGACGAAAACCCTCCCATGGGTATGACTGCAGCTGAGAAACGACTCCAATACTTGGAGGAACAATTGATGTATCTTAAAAGGGATGACATTTATAGGGAGAATAATCGCAAGTATGAGGCCGTGAATTCCAAATTGCTAACCAACTTCAACATGACGGATATCCCTAAATTCAAGGGGCATGAAAACCCTTTGAATCACATCCGTGCTTTCAAAGATTATATGTCTATCAAAGGCATTAAACCCAAGATGTTCTTAAGGATCTTTCCTTCATCTCTTGACACCGTCCCAAAGCAATGGTTCTACTCTCTAGAACACAAGAAGATCGCTACTTGGAAAGATGCCGCGATCGAGTTTGCTAAGCAATATGCGGATAATGCTGAGATCCAAGTTAACATGCGCACTCTAGAGGTTCTTACCCAAACTGACAAAGAAGGTTTCACCGAATTCCTAAGTAGGTGGAGGAAGACTAGTACCCAACTAGTTGAACGCCCGGATGAGGCTACCCTTGTGGAGAAATTCGTGGACAACTTAAAGCCCATCTATGCAAACCATTTGAGATACCAAAACATCAAAACTTTCAAGGACTTAACCATACTAGGAACAAGAATTGAAGATGACATCCGTAAAGGGCTCTTGTCCAAAACGGTAGGTCGAGGATATCAAGGCCCAACATGTCGTTCTTACGGTTCCACTAGCAAGACCGATGAAGTTAACCTCCTCGAGCCATCCAAGAAGGGTACCCCACCAAGGAAATTCACAAATCTTGGGGACACTTACTCCAATGCTCTAAAAAGGTTAATGAAGCAAGGCAAACTCCAACCCATAGGACCTACTCCCGAACCCGAAAAGAAATCCAAATTCTGGGACGAGAACTCGTACTGTGAATATCATAGGGGTAAGGGGCATGACACAGAAAAATGCTACAAATTGAAAAATATACTTCAAGACATGATTGAGGATGGCCGACTACCAATACCGCCGGGAGGCAAACCCAACAACACTCAGAATCCTCTTGGAATTCTAGTGATCACAAGTGAAGAATCTACCTTAGATTGTTCACACCTCATTTCTCCAGTTGAATATGAAATCCACATAATCGAGAATGAAGGGTTTTACTCTACCATTTCCCCTGCCATTGCCGACTTCATCGCATGGGCAAGGTGTGTGGATAGGCAAGTTTGGGAATTGGAAAATGTGGTGACAACTTTACATAACCCCAATGCGACACCTAAAGAACATGCGCCACTGATCTTTTCTCAAAACGCTACTATGCAAGAAATAGTCGCCGTGGTTGATAAACTGGTCGAACAAATCACACAATTAGAAGACAAGATCATGAGAATGAGGGAACTAGCTACAATCAATGGAGTATGTGCCGATGATGATGAAGACAAGTATCTCATTGAACACTCCCTAGTCAAGGAAATAGTCCAAAATGGTGAAGACCAAGAAGTGGACCACCTAACTCGTTCAGGGCGTCCATATCAAAATACTACACAAAATGGTCCAACCAATGTTATCACACCAAATGATAACGAAGATGACTCCACTGATCATTTGCTCAAGCAATTACAGAAAACAAAGGCTGATCTTTCAGTCTGGCAACTAGTAGCAAGCTCATTCCCACATCGCCAAGCTTTACTGCAAGCTTTGGCCAAACTCAATGTACCACATAACTCCACACCCGACGATGTAGTCAACTTGGTCTTCTAAGAATCACCGAAGCTAAGTAATCCTATTACTTTCTCAGACGAAGATTTGCCACCCTTTGGCGCTAGTCATAACTTGGCTCTTTACATCACTGTCGTTTGCTTAAAGAAGAATGTGCCAATGACCTTGGTGGATGATGGCTCCGCGGTCAACGTCATACCCCTGAAAACGGCATACAAACTAGGCATGAAAGAGTCGGATTGGACCCCTACCAACCAAGGTGTTCGCGCATATGATGGTACACGACGAAACGTAGTAGGACTCGTTAACCTAACCATAGCCACAGGGCCAATTGAGCGAAAGGTTAACTTCCAAATAGTAGACATCGAAGCTTCCTTCAACATACTTCTAGAAAGACCTTGGATTCACGCTTCCAAAGCAGTAACATCCACCCTTCACCAAAAGATAAAAATCCCATTAAATGGCAAAGTGGTGACGATCACTTCGTTGCCCATCAAGGCAATAATTGAAAATAAGTCAAATAATCAAGTCCTTACGGATCCAGTATACGAACTAGGGGGCTTTCACAGCATAAGTGTCATAGAAAGTGAGTTGGCACCCCTATACTACGATCCCTACTCCAACTTGGCGGTCAACCACATACTCAAATCCCAGGGATACTTCCCGGGAATGCCTTTGAACCCTGTCCGAAGAAACACCTTCGCACCCTACAAGGAAGGCAACTCAAAGAGAATACCACTTGGACTAGGGTACAAACCCACTAAAGGGGAAGTTCTCGAGATGCTCGCTGAAGTTCAAAGCCGTAATCACGTAGGGGTCCAAATGCAACCATATTTCCCTACGCTAAATGGATACTTTGTTAGGGAAGGAAGTCAAGAACTCTTTCACGGATTTCCCGAACCTTGGCACTACCTCGGAAGGAAGCTAGTCGGAATCGAGATCTTTCAGGATTGCTACTTCATTCCTCCAGAAAATGGTTCCTACCGTCAAAACCCGTCAAGCACGTTGCTTAGACGAACAAGCTGTTAGTCTACTGTTTGGAGAAGATCGATTTGTTAGAGCCGCGCAGGATGAGATCATTACCATGATACTTCAAGACGATCACTTCAACCTTACCGCGTTAATCACAGAAACAAACACCAATCAGCAGAAAGGATGGAGAAAGTCGATTAAGTGGACCAACAATCAAGGAAGACTCTTCAAGATCACCACTGGAGAAGGAGAGATGTTTAAAGGAGAACCAGAAGAGGATGAATTCGAGTCAGAGTCAGAGTCGGAGTCAGAGTCGGAGTCTAGAGAAGTCACTAAGGAGTCTACTCCTGTCGTCACCCCCATTCCCTTTATTTCTCCTAGCTTAGCCTCAAATAGTAACAGTAGTTCGGGAAATGTCCCAACAACTGTCCCTTTGCCGCCGCTGACCACAGATCAGATGGCTTCTTTGTTTCAACTTTTCTCAAACTTTAATATGAATACATTAGGTTCTGCTTACTCTTTGTGTTATCTTGAGTGCAATTCTGTTTACGATGATACTGAGGATGACCCAGACCCAGACTCAATTGAGATACCTCCCTACATAGCCAAAGAAATACTACAAGAGGGGGAAGGGGGACCAGTAATAGAGGACACCAAACCCATCAATGTAGGAACCGAACAAGAACCCCAAGAACTTAGGATAGGGACTACCTTGAGCCCCACCGAAAGGGCCAATTTCATAAACCTCCTACACGAGTTCAAAGACGTTTTCGCTTGGTCCTACAAAGACATGCCAGGGATCGACAGGGATATCGCCGAACATAGAATCCCAATCAAGCCAGGTTTCAAGCCCGTGAAACAGAAGCTTCGTCGAATGAGAACAGAATGGGCTCTCAAGATTAAAGAAGAAGTCGATAAGTAATTCAAAGCCGGGTTCATCAAAGTTTCCGAGTACTCTGACTGGGTAGCCAACATAGTACCTGTACCCAAAAAGGACAGGAGAATCCGTGTTTGTGTTGATTTTAGAGACTTAAACAAAGCAAGTCCTAAAGATGACTTCCCTCTACCGCATATCGACATACTGGTGGACAATACCGCAGATCATGCGTTACTCTCCTTCATGGTGGGTACGCGGGTTATAACCAAATCAAATTGGCCATAGAAGACATGCACAAGACCGCCTTTGTCACTCAATGAGGAACCTATTGCTATACAGTCATGCCGTTTGGGTTAATCAACGCCAGAGCTACATATCAACGCACCGCAACCACACTTCTGCATGACATGATGCACAAAGAAGTTGAGGTATATGTAGACGACATGATTGTTAAGTCCAAGGATAGAGAGGGGCATATTGCGAACCTTCGCAAATTCTTCTCAAGGCTACGAAAGTACAACATGAGGCTCAATCCTCAGAAGTGTGCATTCGGAGTAACATCTGGCAAACTCCTGGGATACGTCGTCAGCCAATGAGGTATAGAAATAGACCCTTCCAAGATCAAAGCTCTGATCGAAATGACACAACCTCAAACGGAAAAAGAAGTCAGAGGATTCCTGGGAAAAATGCAATATATAAGTCGATTAATATCGAAACTCACCATGATCTGTGAACCTATCTTCAAGAAGCTCAAGAAAACAGATCACACCATGTGGGATGATGACTGTCAGAAGGCATTCGACCGAATCAAGGAGATATTAGCTTAACCACCATTGCTCATGCCACCTCAACGAGATCAACCTCTTGGTTTATATCTCACAGTAACCGAAACAGCCATGGGTGCCATGCTAGCTCAAACCGTAGGAAAGCAGGAAAGGGCTATTTACTACCTTAGTAAGAAGTTCTTGGAGTACGAGTGCAAATACTCACAACTCGAAAAGACATGCCTCGCTCTTGTGTGGGCAACGAAGAAGCTACGTCACTACATGCTTAGCTACTCCGTCAAGATATACTCCAAAATGGATCCAGTCAAATACTTCTTCGAGAAACCCGTCCTCAACGGACGCCTAGCAAGATGGACTTTGATGCTCTCAGAGTTCGATCTCAAATAAGTGCCTCTGGAAGTTATAAAAGGGCGCGTCGTTGCCGAATTCTTTGCAGAAAATTCCATCAACGATGCACAAACAATAGATACTTGGTCACTTCCAGACGAGGATTTACTCCAAACCGATGTAGACTCCTGGGACCTTTACTTTGATGGAGCATCAAACTTAAGAGGATTTGGAATAGGAGTGTTGCTCATTTCTCCTGAAGGCGAGCATACACCAATCTCTGTCAAACTCGACTTCGAGGTGACAAATAATGTTGCAGAATACGAAGCTTGTCTCATTGAACCACAAGCGGCAATGAGTTTAGGCATTAAAAACCTCCGAGTACATGGGGATTCATCCATGATAATCAATCAAGTTACGGGATCTTGTAAAATCCGAAGCGAAAGCCTAGCACATTATCAAGCCAGAATAAACCAAGTTGCCCAATTCTTTGATCACGTGACCTATCTACACCTACCTCGGGAAGAAAATCAATCTGCAGATGCTCTTGCAAAACTTGCATCTTTGATTAATATGCCAGATGACATGGTGGAAATGCCTTTATATATCGAACGACGATCAGAGCCAGCTTATGTCCACCAAATCACCGATGAAGAGGAAATCGCAAAGGAACCTTGGTTCCAAGCAATCCTAAATTTCAAGCTCAGCGGTACCTATCCACCGGATATGGACAAAAGGGGACAACGTGCTATACGCCTACTAGCTTCCCAATACGTTCTCATGCAAGGAGAGTTATACAAAAGAACACCTCTTGGTGTAATCCTACGTTGCCTTGATCATTCACAAGCGCGGAAAGTGATGGAAGAAGTTCATGATGAAGAGTGCGGTCCTCACATGAGTGGGCCCATGATGGCAAAGAAGATCACACGTTTGGGGTATTATTGGACCACAATGGAATCCGATTGCATCAAATATGTAAGACATTGCCACAACTGCCAAATCTTCGGGAATGTACAGCATGTCCCTCCTTCATTACTCTATACGATGACATCTCCTTGGCCATTTTCTGCCTGGGGAATTGACATAATCGGGAAGATAACCCCAGTAGAACGGAGGTCACTGTTTCATCCTAGTGGCAATCGACTATTTCACCAAATGGGTAGAAGCGGCTTCCTACACTAGTCTCACGGCTAGAAACGTAGCAAAGTTCATACAAAACAACATCATTTGTCGATACGGTTGCCCAGATGAGATCATTAGTGATAATGGATCACATTTTCAAGCTGAGACTGAGCAATTGCTAGCCAAGTACAAAATTAGGCATCACCACTCTTCGCCATATAGACCACAGACTAATGGCGCGGTAGAGGCAGCAAACAAGAACGTTGTCACAATTCTCAAGAAAATGATTGACAACTATCGAGACTGGCCAAGCAAGATACCCTTTGCTTTGTGCGGATATCGCACATCTGTTAGGACGCCCACTGGGGCCACCCCTTTCTATTTGACCTACGGCATGGAAGTTGTACAACCAGTCGAGTTAGAAATACCACACTGCGCATCTTACTCGAAAGTCAAATCCCGGAAGCCGATTGGAAGGGGGATAGATATGAAGAACTCATCCTCCTGGATGAACGTAGGCTACGCGCATTACATAATGTCCAAACATATCAAGCACGTATCAAACGAGCCTTCAACAAAAGGGTCAAGCCAAGGAACATCAAGGAAGGAGACTTAGTACTAAAGTCGGTTAGAGCTCTTTTACCTGTCGATCCACGGGGAAAATTCAAACCTAATTGGGTCGGACCATATCTAGTCAAGTCCATACTTCCAGGGGGTGCGGTTAGAATCACATACCTAAATGGGAATGAATTTACCAACCCGACAAACCTTGACCAACTAAAACGGTATTATGCCTAGAATAGGAACAAAAACGCGCCTCGCGTAACCTCACGTGTCGCTCTTGTGGCACTAAATAAACGGCCCCTGGCCAAGCTGAAATAAGCTAATGTCACTCTGCTCTTGCATTTTGACAATTTGTCATCCTCATATCATCAAATAAACTAAATTAGCACCTTATGAGTAAGTAAAAAGCTCATGCTTATCTTCTAAGTTCATTACAAGCTCTTGCTTAGAACAATTATTCTTTTACATTTACTCGAACTATGCGCAAGGGTTTGATTTCATTTTTTAATGAATACGTAGGCAATCCTTCACAGGATACAACCCATTAATTTCAAAATGTAAATAGAAGGACATTTGCATTTGCATTTGGAATTCGACAAGAATAATAAATAGAAAATCACAACGGTTTCTTAACCAATTAACCTCTTTTATTTCATTCATTTATAATAATAGTAATACGTTACATAATAATAATGCCAAATAAAAATAAAAAAATATATAGGCTAGGATTCTAAAAACCCCACCTTCTTATTACATTAATAATAATAATAATAAAGACTTGGGCTATTCCTCCATTTTCCCTTTGCCCTTGTCATTCTTGTCATACTTCTTTTCAAGACCTCGAGCCGGACGCTCTTGCGCCACCTCGGACCTAATCACCAAAGGTCTTTCTCGCGGTCTAGACGTCCCATTCTTGTCAATCACTTTGTCCACGGCAGGAGAGGTCTTCGGTTTCATCGAAGGATGGACAACTCGAAACCCGGCTTCTTCCTCTCCCTCAGTCAGATGCTTCTCTTTCTCCTTTTCCACCTCGCGCACCTTGTAGTTAACAGGCTCGCGCTTCCTCAATCTCTCGCGCTCCTCTGGAGTAGAAGCCTTCCTCCATCGCAGGTAGGAATCCGACACCCATAAGGCACTAGCAGAAGAGTTCAAGAACCATACGTTTCTTTGAGCCCATTTAATGGCCCACTCCCTTCGGCTCTCAGTAGTAAACGCCACGGCAGTATGCGGAACAGTATCAAGCTTCGGCATAGTCTGCTTTAGTCCAACCTGTCTCATCAGCCTCTCCGGGAAGATGCATACCATGAATTCCAAGCAAGGGATGCGCACAGATCGGGTAGGATCCAAGGAATATACTCTAGTGACAGATTTGAGGTGCCACCATGGTACAATCCACCTAATCAAGGGGCCATCATCACTCTTCAATTTGTTTTCCCAATAATTGCAGACTCGAGTGAAGTCCACCATGTAAAGCCTGGTCCTCATTGCAATCGAACGAGCGTGATAAGAAGGAACATGAACTGGGGGCTCGATCAATCGAAGACGCTCCATAAGCCAGACCTACCAAAAGCGGGTATTAAAAAAAAAACGAAGACAAAAAAAACGAAAAAAAAGAAAGAAAAAAAAGAGAAAAAAAAGAGAAAAGAAAAAAGCGTTCTTTTACCTGCAAAATAATGGGACTTCCCAAATACGGTAGGTCGCGATTAGCTTTCCTGTTATCCAAACCCAATAGGATCTCCCCTAAGCATAAACAGGCTGGGCTCCTGCGCAGCTCCATTTGCTCAACTAGGCCCAGGAGACGGGGATCACCTCTCAAGTCTTCATCAACATGCCCTTGAAGGACATATACATGCAACAAGCAAAATCCGAATGCCCTTCGCCTAGCAACATAAGAAATGGTGGGGTTGGCTCTGTTAATGAATCGGTCAATGAAGTCCAACATTCGCACTCCTTTCGAGGTCACTAAACGGTCCACCTCAATTCTTGTCAACCCAAGCAAATCTCTAAATTTGTTCTTATACCCTTGCGAAGTAAAAGGACTAGCAAGCAAATGTTCTGGGTCCCATCCACCGATCGCAGCAATTTCTTCAGGAAATGGGCAAATGTCGCCTCCGGGGAAAGCAAAAACATGATAATTCGGGTCCCAATAATCAAGACAAGCATCTAGGAATGGTTTGACAACCTTGATAAGCTTCAAACTCAACAAAGATCCAAGATTATAAGCGCCCATGTCGTGCTTCTCCATGTTGGAAAACTCGTTGGTCCACTCTTTTAGACGAATTTCTAAAGTATTCATGATGAGTGATTATATTGAGAATTTTATGTAATAAGACGAAGGCAGAGACGGAAGAATTGTGTGAATAAAACCTCTATCGACGTCTCTATTTATACTAAAATCTGTTTCCTAAAATCCGCCAGAACGGATACACCTGGGAACAGGCGCAGCACCTGCTGCGCCTCTTCCTCAGCAACGTTTCTGTGATTTTCCGCGTTGGATCTTTCCTAATTTCCTTGCCGAATAATTTCCTATTCCTACGGGTTATTATTTTGGTAAATACGTCAAAATTGCCATAGTTCGTGTTCCCTAATTCCGCGGGCACGCATTTCGAGGCAATATCAGCATTTTCGTCATTTTAGCACACTTGTATATTTTCATTTTAAGAAATAATTTTCATTTTAATGTAATTTATTTCAAAAACTTATATATATATATTTTTTTTTTCTTTTTTTATCATTTCATTTCTAACTTATAGGGTTATATTTTTTCAATTTTTTTGGGGGTAACCCTCCCTACCGCCCGGTCATTTCCGGCGAATATTTTGCCTTTTTGGCACTTTCTTTTGCAGTTTTTTTTACACCTTTGAGTCATTCGTTCTGCGCTAATTTAAGCCGTATATACAAATGTATGTTCTATGTGATTTCTATATAAATTTCGGCAGCATGACGACATAAACCGTCATCTACCAAACCTGTTCAACGCTAACCTGCAGGGACAAGCAACGCAACCCAGCAGCAAAGGCACTCAGGCCATCATATACAACCAAAAAATGGAAATGTACAACAAACTGGGGGCTCGAGCCCCAAGCAAAATCAAAAATGTCCAAAATGTAGGTCCTAAAATGTACAAATGTGCAAGATACAGCCAACAACAAAACAAAACTATTGCTGGTCGCCCTCTAAATCCGCAACTCTCGCCTCGAGAGCAGCAACCTCAGCGTCATGAACCTCGAGCTCCCTCAACAAGCGAGCTATCTCCTCCCGAGATTGGGTCAGCTCTCGCTCCAGCTCACGCTCCCTCTGCAAGCAACAAAATTGGCTCATGTCAATCATTTCAAGCAATCATAAGAAAAGTTTCAAAATCAAAAAAAGAAATAGACAAAAGGTTCATACCTGACGACCTCGACCGCCGACAAGTGCCTCGACGGCAGTAGATCGCAGCCGGTTGGCTACCCTCCATAACGCCACAAACCGAGACGGCACAACCTGCATTTTCAAAAAGAAGTTCTTAGTAATTGGATAAATTCAATCAAATGTGTTCTTACACAAAAATCATGCAAATTAGAGGCTTACCCTCCGAACAGATGCTGCCAATCGTCCAGGCCAGCATCCGTCACAGCTACGTCAAAGTCACGCAGCTCGGAGATCGTCGTCCTCCCGGTCTTGTCAGTGTACTCAAGGGTCTCGGAGTACTCTGGGGCTCGATGCCCGCCGCCTCAACCTCCTGCAAAGTCAAATGTTTCTCATTAATCGATGGTCTTTCATCGTATCCTCAAGATCGACAAATAAAGGAGAGTAAGATGCTTACCACAACCGCCCAGTACGCCAACCTCCCGTAAAGGAACGACGAGTAGTCCTTACCAAGAAGAAGGAGAGCGCCACCACCAACGCCAGCCAAGTCAGCCTCCCTCTCAGCCTCAGAAGGCTCCCTGAACATCGTCCTAGGAGGATCGATGGGAACCGTCAAAACATCCCGAGAGCACTGACGAGCCAAGCGATCGCCCAAGTACCACACAGGACCCATCGACGTCCTCAACAGCAGCCGACTCGAGCTCCTAGGTCAAAGGACCTCAGCCACAAAAGGAGGCGCGCCAGCGTACTCCGCCCAAGGCCTGGGCACCCACTGGGGACAGACAAACAAGGAATCATTCTTATGATCGGTTTAAAAAGCAATAAAGAAGCAAAATGAATATAAGTGAGATGCTCACGCTGTCCAGCTGAAGAGCGTTCACGTCCCGCCGGTAGACACCGTGAGAGGAACGCTTGCTCCTCGTGCGACACATCACCCAATCCCTCACAACAGGATAGGCCTTCTCCAGCGGCTCCGTCCTCTTGGGCGAGAGGCTCGGAAAGTAGGAGTACACCCACGCCTGTGAAGCAAGATAGTCAATAACGATCTTTCGTAATTTGATAAGGAAAAGAAGTGATTTTAGTCTAAATGAAGGTTTATACCTCCAAGAGTAGTCCAGGGCCGACAGCACCAGGAGAAGTCCCCTTCTCCATCAACTCCGGACGAACCATGGCCCTCATGAAGCGAATGAGGACCGCAAAGCCAGCAGTGACCCAGTCCCAACGTCCTAGGGAGCTCAGGTCAGAAAGGAAGGGAAGAAGCTTCGTCGACAGCCTCTCTCCCTTGTCTCCGAGGTAGATCGAAGACAGAAACCACCAAAGCCACAAACGAGCCCTCTGCTCAGCTGTACAGGGAGGAAGAGCCATCTCTATCCCATCAATCACCACCCGCGCCGGGGTCTTCCCCGCAAAGTAGTCTCGGACATAAGAACTAGGCACCAAACTAGGCACTGTAACAGCCTTCGGCGCCAAGTTCCTGCCGATCAATCTCCTAGCCTCGGCCGAGTCCACCCTCATGGAAGTCTCCGGCCACTCCATCACCTCAGTCCCACACGGCAGACCAGAGATCATGCCGTAGTCCTCCAACGTGACTCCCACCTCACCAAAAGGCATGTGAAAAGTGGAAGTCGTGTCCCAGAATCGGTCCAAGAAAGCGCGGACCAGGCTAAGGTTAGCCCACAGCATCCTCTTCGCGATATCCCTCCAAGCCCGCACCAAGGCGCCGAACGCTCCCCGCTCGATCATGGCACGCTCCTCCGCCGACAGCCTCTCGTAGCACTCCATCGCCGTCGTGTAGCCCGAGAACGATCTAATGTTCCCGACCTCCTATTGTGATTTGAAACAAAAGCTATCTTTAGTTTGAATGAAATCGGAAAAGATATGAGCAAATGAAATGAAAAAGAAGGTGAGTGATGTGTAACGAATTCAAGATTACCAAGCTCTTCACAGTCCTATAGGACAGGTGACCCTCCGCAGCCCAAAGCAAGTGCCTGCTGTCCTAGGTCTCAGCCCACGTTGGAGCTCCCCTCAGATGACGACCGCCTCGCCCAACGTTGGCCCGCCTCGGGGCCTCCTCCTCCTCAGCAACCTCCTCCTCCTGGACCTCGTCCTCAGCAGCCATCACCGCAGCAGTGAAAGCCTCCTCCAAAGCCCCCTCGATAGCGCGAGAAGGGTCAACATCAGTGTCTATTTCCATGGGAGCTCTCCCAAAAGTAGAAGCCTCGTCACCTGCAACGTTAAAGTAATTTTAGGCCGCGTCAAGTGACGACGAGCCTTGATTAAGGGATTTTCGAACTTTCGGAAGTTCTGAAATCGCTCTTTTCTCGCCATCTTTGGCCATATTCCCACAAAACCGACCACTCATGTGGTAATTTGGGTCAAGTCAAGCCTAATTTGAAGCCTAGTCATGGGTTCGAGTCGAAATTTCGGCAGCATTTCGTTATAACGGCGATTATGCTCTAGAAAGGTGTCCTGAAAAAGCCGTTACAAACCCAAATTCCGAGATGGTAGGGAGATTACCCATCATCCAAGGATTCCAAATATCAAGTTTCATCGCAAATGGGCAATCCTTAGGCCATTTTCGAAACAATTTACGGTTTAGCTGTGAGACCGTCTCAATTTCACTCAAATGCTCAAAACTCAACGAAAATTCGAAATGAATACATGGTTATGATCCTTATACAACCAATTATCCGTTTCCAATATCAATTTTACAAGGCAAATCCGTTTGGGGGAAAAGCCCCAAATTTTCGAATTAATTGGGTTGAAAACCCTAATTTTTTCGATCCAAATTAAGCAAAATGCGGATGTTTATGCAAGAATAATATACATACCTCGATTAGTCATGGCGGATGCAAGCTTTTGGATCAAATTTTGGCGGAAATGGTTGAGATTTGAGAGAGAAATTGATTTTATGTTTCGAATAAATGAAATGAAACCCCTGTTTCATCGCGTTTTTATGCAGAAAAGACACACTCAGGAACAGACGCAGCAGGCGCTGCGCCTCTTCGAAGAGACGCAGCTCTTGCTGCGCCTCTTCCTTAGC
This sequence comes from Silene latifolia, assembly GCF_048544455.1. Taxonomy (NCBI): domain Eukaryota; kingdom Viridiplantae; phylum Streptophyta; class Magnoliopsida; order Caryophyllales; family Caryophyllaceae; genus Silene; species Silene latifolia. The sequence goes on from NC_133536.1 coordinate 190,385,706, forward strand.
TTCCCTTCATACGAATTTTCAAAAATTCGTTATAAGTTCGTTATTTGTGGGCCCATCTTTGGTGCGCCTCTTCCTCGATGCCATTTTATCTTTCTGGTCCGTTTGACGATTATTCTTCGCTCAGACCCGCATTTCTAAGCCATCTTTGACTATTATACAATATTTATCGCTTCTAAGACTTTGCTTGTCACAACGAGCAAGTGTTCCCCAACAGGTGTTTCGACACGCCTTCATTATGTTCCCCCAGCGAGAGTAAGCGGATAGACAATCCCTCTCGAGACATGGAGATAAGTTCCTGATAAGGTTCCCCACAAGAGAGTTCACGACATACAATCGTCCCTCTCAAGTTCCTCCGAAGTTTGTTTGAAGACGACCCAAGCAGATTTCTCCCAGCAGTTCCCGCCTGTGTCCTGCTACTCACAACATTTCTTGTTTCCCCGCGGAGTGCGACAAAGGTGTCGTTCTCGAGAAGTTTCCAAACCCGTAGAGTTCCTACACTTGAGCCTTAGTTACCCCTTAGTTGAACTTATATTCGGCCCTCCTTCCAGTTGATGCTTTCCTTTAGGGCCCCACACCCTAGCACAAATCCTTACATAACTTTTAGGTCTTACCCTTAGCTCCTACGCTTACCCTTAGCTCCTACGCTTACCCTCAGCTCCTACGCTTAACCTTAGCTCCTATGCACCTCCGGAAGCATCTCGAGAAGAAGTCTCAGGTATGGTCTCTTCTTATGGCTGGCGAGCCTCCTTACGTAGTCTAATGGACTCTAAACGACCCTCCCCGATAGTCGACATACTCTAAAATGTTCCCGACGACAGGTCCTTGGTTCAGACCCCTTGAGCCGCCTCGCGTCGCCATAGTCGTCAGGTTGTAATCTTCGATTGACCTGATGGCTATACTTTGACTTTTGCCTTGTCCAAGCCTCGGTCAAAGTGGGGGCTCAGAGATACCTCATTTCGCACCTCCCGCAAACCACCCACTGATGATTGGGCCGCATGTTTGGTACGCGGAACGATTTGTGACAGTTCGTAAGTTTATCATCATGTGATTTCTCAGACACTGATGTCTACCTCTTAGTTGTCATCTACGCGCTGATACGGTCGTTTTGACAGTAATTAGTGTAGATTTGGAGTCCGGGCCTAAAACCGTCTTCATTTTCTGATAACCGTTAAATCCCGAGTCAGAATGTTCTGTAATGTTCCGGATATTTCTATTCCATATTTTATAAATATTTCACAATCTATTAATCTTTGGTAAACAATTTCCCGTAATATTCATACAAAATATTAAGGAAAATAAGATTATCCCGTTATTCCATAAATTAAACACGGAAATCTTTCTTCCGCAGGAGGAAACCACACGGGAAACGACGCAGCAGGTGTGTTGCGCCTTTTCCAAGGGACGCGATGCCTGCTGCGCCTCTTCCCAGGTCCTTTTCTGCGTGTTTTTCGTATCTTTTTCATATCTTTTCGAGATTCACTTCCAAAGTTTCTCCGAAAACCCTATTCCTTCACGTGATTAGTATAAATAGGAGCCTTCGCATTCTAAGACCACGTTCTTACTTTTTGGCGTCTACGTGCTTGAACATTCGACCATGTAAGCTCGGATCCTTCTGAGTACCAGCCTCGTTTGCATGACCGACCAATTTGACCAACTCCACAACTAATCAACTTAACTAATCTTAATCGTTTTCCTCTTACGAGGGCACTTTAGTTACATTCGAGTCGAGCATCACTAATCATAAACTTAGTTCATCTCGTTTCGTCAAACATGTAAGTCTGAGGGTGTAAATCCTTCTTTATTTGTTGTTATTTATCTTTTTGTATCATTAATGTAAGATTTATGTCGAAAATATTTATTAAAACCGATTTATAAAACCTCGTTTAAAACCCTTTTTACGGATTACCAGAAGATAACCGTCGAGAAAGGACGCAACAACTGCTGCGCCTCTTCGAAGAAGCGCAGTACCTGCTGCGCCTCTTCGTGAGGCTGCCGCAGTTCCTGCTTCCTTTCTTCTTCCTTCGTCCTCTGTAAATTCGTTTTCTTTGTTTTGTTTTCGTTTGTTCTTCAATTCCGTTGACATAATAGCATAATAATTTCATATGTACATTATTTATCATTCATTAACGCATATAATTCATCATTAAATCCGACTCAAATCCCTTATAATCCAATATTTGCGGGTTTTCGTCATTAAAATCAATCCGGGTTGTAGAAATTCGATTCATTCATATTGAGTTTCTGGAATTCGATCTTTGATATATTTCCATCTGTCCATTGTCATATTTATCATTTTTTCGTCATTAGTTCTTCTTTAATTCGTTATGTTTAATCTATTTAATTCACACATGTCATTAATCAATCTTTCGTTCATGTAAATAATTCGTTTGCATTCGTTTCATCTATGTTTTATCGCTCTTATGACCTGTTCACATGTAATTAATGTATTAAATCACTTTCATCCGAGTCGAATATCATAATCGATCATTAAATTCACCAATTAATATTAACGATTTGCAGTTCCGGCTTCACAGCCAGAACTCACCCTTGGAACAGACGCAGCAACTACTGCGCCTCTTTCAAAGGGAGCAGTCCTGCTGCGCCTGTTCTAGGTTGATTTCTGCCTCTGAACTTCCGTTCTGCCTTGACCTAATTAATTAGTTTACGTATAATTAACTATTAACCGTATTATCGCCTAATAATTTGTTCGTTAATTCATTCCTTTATTCTTTTTCTTAAATTATCTGTTTTAAAGGTATTTTCGACATAAATCACTAAACCCGATGTAATTATTGTATTATTGTAATTTTCCTTTATTGTATTTATCATTGTACTTTTTATCATTTGTATGCTCTCGCATGTAATTGAACTTTAAATCCCTACTTCGACTTAATTGCATGTTAAATTAATTGTTCACCGACTTAGTCTAATCTTCACATGCTAGGATCAAAACTCGGATGTTGCATTGCATGCATATAATCGACGATATATCGAGTATGAATAACTTCCCTAATCATTAGTAGAGGCCGCTATCGAGGCGGGCGGGATTAGGTGTTCGATCAAAAGAGCTTCCTAATACGTACCCGCACCCCTTACTCCAGATCTCTGTGAACATCCGTGTTCATTGGCATCCACGAGAGTCATTCTAGACATAGAATGCTAAGGGTAATGAGTTCTTGGTGTTCATGTCTCTACTTTGTGTCTTGACATGACACGAGGTATTTGAACAGTTCCAATTTCCCAAAAAATTGGTGGCGACTCCACAAATGCAAACGCTTGTTCCCAAGCGCCCCCGTGGCCCATGTCCACAGGAGGTAACCGCAATGGCGGTAATTCTTTTCAGAAACCAGCTACGAACAACAACAACAATCAGGGGTCAGGTGCTAAGCCGACCACTTCAGCCAGTACTGTCCAGGGAGGTGGAGAGAAGACCAGTGGAAAGTTGTATATGATGGACAAGAAAGCAGCTGAGGATGACGCGCATGTTATCACTGGTACCTTTCTTGTTAACGGTATTCATACCTTTGTTTTGTTTCATTTGGGGGCGTCTCAGTCGTTTGTATCTTCGAGTCATGTTAAACGGTTGGGTCTGAGGGTATATGAGTCTGTAAGTTAGAAAGTTTTTATACCTTCGGGTGAGTCTGTATCATGTGCGAGGTTGTATAGGGATGTATCTATGATAGTTGGGCAAGTTGATCTACCTGTAGACTTGCTAGAGTTTCCTTTAGACGGTTTTGAGATGATAGTCGGGATGGATTGGTTGAGAAACTACAAAGCTAAGATAGACTGTCATCAAAAGAAAGTGTCTTTGAGAGGTCCTAAGGGCGTTAGCGTGTCTTATCGTGGGTTTATGGTCAAACCCAAAGTTAAGTTGATTGCAGCTGTGACCTTGAAGTCCTATCTGAGGAAGGGATGCCCTTTGATCTTGTGCCACATGAGAGATGACCGGATAGAGAGTCCGACATTTGATCAGATACCAGTGGTGGATGAGTTTGCAGATGTCTTTCCAGAGGAGATTCCGGGGTTGCCACCGTAGAGGGAGATAGATTTCACGGTGGAGTTGAAACCGGGGACGGGGCCAATCTCTAAGGCACCGTACCAGATGGGTCCTAAAGAGTTGGAGGAGCTCAGGAAGCAGTTAGATGATCTGATAAAGAAGGGATACATTAGACCTAGTGTATCACCGTGGGGAGCACCAGTTCTTTTTGTGAAGAAGAAAGATGAGAGCTTGAGGTTGTGTATAGATTACAGGGAGCTGAACCGAGTGACGGTGAAGAACAAGTATCCTTTGCCAAGGATAAACGACCTATTTTATCAGTTGAGTGGTGCATCAGTCTTTTCCAAGATTGATTTGAGGTCGGGGTACCATCAGGTGAAGATTAGAGAGGTGGACATACCAAAGACAGCTTTCACGTCGAGGTATGGCCATTATGAGTATGCAGTGATGCCTTTTGGGTTATCTAATGCACCGGCTGTGTTTATGGATTTGATGAACAAAATCTTCAGTCAATTTTTGGACAAGTTTGTTGTGGTGTTTATCGATGACATCTTAGTCTATTCCAAGACTAAGGAGGAGCATGAGGAGCATCTCAGGATTGTGTTGCAGACCTTGAAGGAGCATGAGTTATATGATAAGCTATCCAAGTGTGAGTTCTGGTTAGAGAGAGTTGCTTTTCTGGGGTATGTGATCTCTAAGGATGGGGTAGTTGTGGATCCGGCAAAGATTGAGGCAGTGACCAAGTGGGAAGCACCAAAGAATGTTGCTGAGATCAGGAGTTTCTTGGGTTTAGCTGGATATTAAAGACGGTTCGTGAAGGATTTCTCTAAGATTGCTAGACCTTTGACAGCTTTGATGAGGAAAGAGAACAGGTTTCATTGGGATGAGAGTTGTGAGACGGCGTTCCAAACATTAAAGGAGCGTTTGACCACAACTCCTATCTTAGCATTGCCTGAAGGGAGTGAGAACTTTGAGGTTTATACAGATGCTTCAAACAATGGGTTGGGATGTGTGTTGATGCAGAACGGTAAAGTGATTGCCTACGCTTCTAGGCAATTGAAGCCTTATGAGGAGAATTATCCTACACATGATCTAGAGTTGGGTGCAGTAGTGTTTGCTCTTAAGATTTGGAGACATTACCTTTATGGGGCGACCTTTAAGGTATTTTCTGATCACAGGAGTCTCAAGTAAATCTTCACTCAAAAGGAGTTGAACATGAGACAGAGGAGGTGGATGGAGCTGATTGGCGATTATGACATGGATATCATCTATCATGAAGGGAAAGCCAATGTAGTGGCAGATGCTTTGAGCAGGAAGAGTGTACATTCTTTGTGTACAGCTTTATCTTTGATGAGGTTGAGAGATGAGGTGGGGAAGTTTGGGATACATATGATGTACAGAGGGGATGCCATGGGAGATTTGTCAGTGCAGCCTGATCTTTATGATGATATTCGAGGTACACAGGCGTTGGATCCTAAGATGGTAGAGTGGAGTAGAGAAAGGGACAGTGTCTAGATTCTCTATTCATACAGACGGAAGTTTGAGGTTCGATGGGAGGTGGTGTGTTTCTAATGACGAGGAGCTGAAAAAGACAATCATGACAGAGGCACATTGTACATCATATTCAGTACATCCAGGTGGTGACAAGCTATACAAGGATTTAAAGAACACGTTTTGGTGGCCTGGGATGAAGAAAGAGACAGCTGAGTTTGTGGCCCGTTGTTTGACATGCCAGAGAGTTAAAGGGGAACAGCGACGACCACAAGGTAAGATTCAGTCTTTAGAGGTACCTGAGTGGAAGTGGGAATCCATTTCTATGGATTTTATCGTGGGTTTGCCGAAGAGTCAATAGGGTAAAAACATGATATGGGTAATAGTGGATCGACTGACCAAGTCAGCTCATTTTGTGCCAATGAAAGATACATGGACTAAGGCACAATTATCTATGGCTTATCGGAAGAATGTTCTAAAGTTACATGGGGTCCCTAAGGACATAGTATCTGATGGAGATGCGTGGTTTATCTCAAAGTTTTGGAAAGAGTTGCAGGAATCTTTGGGAACGACATTGAAGATGAGTACAACATTTCATCCTGCGACAGACGGTCAAACTGAGAGAACGATCAAGACTCTTGAGGATATGTTACGAGCTTGTGTGATGGACTTTGGTGGTAGCTGGGAACAGAGGTTGGATTTGATAGAGTTTTCTTACAACAACAGCTATCACACTAGTATTGGCATGGCGCCGTTTGAGGCCTTATATGGGAGGAGATGTAGGAGTCCGATTTGTTCGGACGACAGTGCTGAGGCAGTGGTTCTAGGACCAGAGATGGTACATGAGATGGTTGAGCAGATTAAGATGATCAGGGAAAGGATGAGAGCGGCTCAGGATAGGCAAAAGAGTTATGCAGATCTACATCACAGGGATATAGAGTTTCAGGTTGGGGACAAGGTTCTTCTGAAAGTGTCTCCTGTGCGTGGGGTTATGAGATTTGGGAAGAAAGGCAAGTTGAGTCATAAGTTCATCGGACCTTACGAGATCTTAGACCGGGTTGGAGAGGTTGCTTATCGTTTGGCTTTACCAGCTGCGTTGGAGAGAGTGCATAATTTGTTTCATGTATCTCAGTTGCGCAAGTATGTGAGTGATCTGTCACATGTGTTAGAGGCATAGAGCATAGAGCTAGATGAGTCTTTGTCTTATCTGGAGGTGCCTAAGCAGATTCTTGACCGGAAGGTTAGGAAGACTAGGAGTGGTGATACAGTTTTGCTTAAGATCCTTTGGTCTAATCATGAGGTCGAGGAAGCTACGTGGGAGGCAGAGGAGGCCATGAGAGAGCGTTACGCTTTCCTTTTTGATGAGGTATGTATGGTTACGGGGACGTAACCTTGTTTCTTTTAGGGGGGTAGGAGATGATTGTTGGAGCTAGTGTCCTCCACAGTTAGTGTGATAACGTATATAAATCTCTTATAGGTTCACAGGGTATACTTAGTATTTTATCAGTTGATTAACGTTTACTTAATAACGGTTGGCTTGCTAGAAGTTTGACGTTATTATCATACTGAAGGCGGTGATCAACTGGTCCCTAAAAGTCACACCTAGAGGATGTGTTTGAGAGATGTGATTATATGAAAATATAATCACATAGATGCTTTATATGACTAAAAGGTAAGTCCATGTTTTTGACTAAAAGATTAGTCAATGTGATGATGAGACGATTATTTAATTCAATTAAATAATATCAACTGAGACGAATCAATTGTTAATTCGTAAATTGAATATAAACTGTTATATTTAATTAATGTATATAATGTTAGCTTAAACGAATTAAGATGTTAATTCGTAATTAAACATAAACGGTTATATTTAATAAGCAAATTATAAATATGCGATATTTATAGTTAATGTATATATTATACGATATTGTCATTATAAATGTTGACAGACCGGTATTAATAAATCGACTGCAAACTGTTATGTGTGGACTTATTAATACATGACGACATAAATGACAATTGATAAAATATACACATATTATACATTTTGAGAACTACCTAAAAATAAGAAGATTTTTCTCCTTATTTTGTTTGGGGGTTGACCGAAAAAAAAAAGAAAAAAAAATCTTCCCTATTCCTCTCATTTACATGGTTAAAAGGGAGAGAAAAGGGGATCATTTTTCACTTCTTTTTGACCTAATACTCACATCACAAAAACCCTAAAATCATTAGAAATTAGGGATCTCATTCTAGGAAAAGGAGAGGCATTTCTCAAAGCATTTTGGGTGCAACAATTAGGAGAATATCGATTTCGATATTTGTTCTTAGGCCAAATTTGCTAGGACTAAAGGTTAATTCTAAATCTATATTCTTTTGTTTATGCAATTTCGTTTCTGACTTGTAATTTCATAATTATAATTTCGTTATAATCCAAATTTCTTGATGAAGTATATCGATATTTCCCACAAGTGGTATCAGAGCGTAGGCCACGAAATTATTTTATATGATTTTCATAAATGAATTTAAACAAAAAAAGTTTTGAAGAAAAAAAAATAATTTCGGCCGAATAAAATTTTTTTTGCGGAGATGGTTTTTTTTTTGATGCTTTTATTTCCATTTTGATTTATTGATATTGTTGTTTTAATAAGTTAAGATGATAATATGATAAATTTGTAGATGTTTTGATTTAATAAAAATTAAATTAAAATGGAAATGGAAATTGTTTTTAATTGTTGATGATTTGTTTTTGCTATATAGTTTTTGGCATACGTGGTTTTAAATTGTTGTTTAGAATCATGATTCATTAATTTAATAATGTTCAAATCAATTGTGATGAATCAAATATTCGGATAATCGATTTAATCATAACTTAGATATTCATTTTAAGAGGTTAAATTGAATCATCTAGTTTGGATCTTTGTTTAAATTAAATGTTGATGATTATGCCAATCTTGTTCTAGTAGCAACATTAAACAAATTTGTTCTTCATAAAAGATTTTTTCCGAAAAAAAAAATTGTTTTTTTGGTTTTTGGGCAGATTGCCGAGAGCAGGAAAAAGAAAAAAAAAAACTGTTTTTTTCGTTTTTAGGGCAAATGCCGCAAGAAAAAAAAAACCTGTTTTTGTTTTTTTTAGGGTTGGAATTCCAAGGGCATTTAAAAAAAAATCTGTTTTTTTTTGTTTTTGAGCAATGCCGAGAGCATTTTTATAAAAAAAAAAAAAAAAATTGTGTTTTTGCCAATAATCTTTATACATGAATTTATAATGTATGATTGTTTGCTGTGAAAAAGTTCACAAATTAAAGATACCCAATTATTTTACAGAGGTTTAAAATAATGTTGGATTAATTCATATCACTAGCTAATGTGAATTAAGATTGGATTTATTGTAAGTAATTGAGGAATTGTCACATAATTTTGAATAATTATAAAATAGGTGGTTTGGATAAATTACTCTACATAATTAAGGAATTATGTCTTGAATGGTTAATTTATAGTTGATGCATTTTTATTTAGTTGTATGAATTGTTGAATGGTTTAATTTACGTATTTTTGCAATCGGTTGTAATTTTGTATTACCTAGTGTGGCCTTAGTTGATTATGTTTTCGTAATGATGGAAACATAGTCTTGATGTAATTTTGAGATCTCGAATCTCCTTTGGTTTTCTTTTTCTTTTTTGGTCTAAACCATCCGGTAATCTGAACCACGTTGGGCCGACTAATCCGGATTTCGGGGCGTGTCCAAGGATTACGGTATTTAAACCCCTCCCATTCGCAGTTGTGGGGGATCGATCCGCAGACCTCCCTACCAAGCGCAGCCCCATGCTACCACTGCGCCAACCAACGATTGGTTTCTTTGGTTTTCTTTAGTATTATGGTTTTGAAATTAGAATGTAAATAGGTTTATTTTGTAATTTATTAATTGTAATTTTGAGAAGACTAAAGATGGAGATTGGATTGCTCACTCCCGCTACATGGACCAAGATGGAACATCAAGACAAGCTTCTCGGGTCCTAGGAAGGATTCAAAAGTTGTATTTATGTTCATTTTGGTAGATAGGCCACACTAGGACTTTGTTTTGTTTTACGTTTTTCCATTCTTATTGCTTTTCTTCGCTTGATAGTTAGTGCATCATTTTCCGCCTAAACCAAACCACCTACTTATATGCATGAAAATTGACTCATATAGTTTGGATGTTAGTCATCATGGACATAAAGATGTCACACTATTTTAAGCCATCATCTTAGTTTATTCATTCACGAATGCTAGATATTAGTTCACTTAAAATGAATTAAAATAAAGTTGATGGGATCTTCCTCTAAAACTGAAATTGAGACTAGTCTTTATAGGCCAAACAGCTATGAATCCCTTCTTCGTCGGTAGGCATATAGGACCTTACTCTCCATATGACCCCTTCTACGTTGGGTAAGTAGTTTGTGTTGACTTAGTTTACCTCAACATTATAAGCCGAAGAGTTTCTCGAGATTATGATGGACTATAAGATAGAATTTACAGAAATTTATCAACCAAGAATTCTAAAAGTAGAATTAGCCAAAAGGTTGGCTTATCAATTTACAGATAATTGAGTCTTGGGATCATTTATATAATTCTTGAGGGAGGTCAATTGTATAAATGCTTGAGTCTTCGCGTTATAACAATATTGCATTAGACTTAAATCATAACGATGAGTATGCTTATTATATTTTTCTTCTTTTCGCAGTGTAGAATTCGTTTTATATTGATAATACTGCTTACAACAAATGGCTGGAAATAATGATATCCCTATGCCAAGTGCCACACTTGCACGCGAATCCTGGCTCAAAACTTTCATGGACCACATGAATCAGTCCACACGACTGAAGAATGACGGGTCCAACTTTGCGGACTGGGAGGCATCATTACGGAATGCTGGCATAGCTAACGGTAAGCTCAAGTACTTAACTTAGCCAATACCGTCAAACTCAAGCCCCAATGCAAGAGTTAACGAGTCACTTGCTTATAGGGACTTCGTCATGGAAGCGGGTGCGATAAAGAACGTACTCATTTTTGCAATGGAAACCAATTTGCAAAGACGCTTCATTGCCCAAGGTGCAAACAAGATTTTCACCACGCTCACTAATGAGTTCTCAAAAGCACCGAGAATCGTTACTTATGAGCATACCTGTCGCTTCTTTGATGCGAAACTCCAGAAGGGCCAACCGGTTAGCCCACACATTCTTAACATGATTAAGAATGTCGAGAAACTGGAGGCACTTGATTGCAAAATCAGTGAGAGCATAGTCATTGACCGTATGCTTCATTCACTTCATGATGGTTTTGCCCTATTCAGGGCAAATTACTACATGAATGACGTGAAGAAAAGTCCTCATGAGCTACACTCACTTCTCGTACAGACCGAGAAGGATATGAAATTGAGTGGGAGCATGAAGCAAGATGTTCTCATGATTTCCAAGAAGAATAAGGGTAAGGGCAAAGCTTACGGCGACCTAACTGTAGGAAAGCCAAAGTTTAAGAAGTCAGGAAACGGTAAGAGTGGGCCTGGTGAGACTAGTGGCTCACAAGGCAAGGCAAAGAGCAAGGACGGTAACGTTGAGTGCCAACATTGCCACAAGACTGGGCATTGGAGGAGGAACTGTCCCGTGTACCGTGAGGATATAAAAGCAGGCCGCGCCACTCCTGTTGGTATGTCATCTTATATTCATATGATTGAGATTAACCATGCAAGTTTTGGAACTTGGGTACTTGATACTGGTTGTGGTTCTCATCTGTGTAATCATTTGCAGGGCCTAAAAAACATCACACCCCTCTCAAAGGGTGATGTGGACCTGCGAGTCGGGAATGGAGCACGAGTTGCTGCAGTCTCAAAGGGAACATACGTAATCCAACTCCCGAGTGGTTTTGAGTTATATTTATATAACTGTTACTATGTACCCAGTTTATCTAAGAATATTATTTTTGTTTCCGTACTTGATAAAGACGGTTTTTCATTTTCAATAAAGGAAAATAGCTGTATTTTCTCTTTTAATGAAATGGTTTATGGCAAAGCAGTTTCCATGAATGGAATTTATATCTTAGATCAAACCACAGATATATTACATGTGAATAATAAGAAATTAAAGGTTGGTGACAAAGATCAAACTTATCTATGGCATTGTCGAATGGGACACATAAATGAAAAACGTGTAAAGAAACTCATTGAGAATGGGACTATCTCCAAATTTGATTTCTCATCGTTTGGCACGTGTGAATCATGTCTCATCGGCAAAATGACTCGAATTTCCTTCAAAGGTGTTGGAATGCGCGCTAATGACCTATTAGGACTCATACATACTGATGTATGTGGACCTATGTCAATCACCGCTAGAGACGGCTATAGATATTTTATCACTTTCACGGATGATTTAAGTAGATACGGATATGTCTACTTAATGAAGCATAAAAGTGAGTCCTTTCAAAAATTCAAGGAATACCAGAAAAAGGTTGAGAACCATCTGGGAAGAAAGTTTAAAGCAATCCGTTCAGATCGTGGTGGCGAATATCTTTCAAATGAGTTTGATTAACACCTTAAAGACTGTGGAATAGTTGTACAATTAACTCCATCTGGAACACCTCAATTAAATGGTGTGTCCGAACGGATAAATCGAACACTACTTGATATGGTTCGATCCATGATGAGTCACACGGTAGTACCTGATTCATTATGGGGTTTTGCTCTTTTGTCAGCTGCTCTTATACTTAACCGAAGTCCGTCTAAAGCTGTCGACAAGACTCCATATGAAATGTGGAAGGGAACGGTCCCTAACTTGTCCTTTATTCGCGTTTGGGGCTGCGAGGCTTATGTCAAGTGGAGACACGAGGATAAGCTCGGCCCGCGATCGGTCAAGACATACTTTATTGGTTATCCAAAAGGAATGTTTGGTCATTACTTCTATTCGCCTACCGAACATCGAGTTTTTGTTGCGGCTAGTGCAAAGTTCTTAGAGAAAGAATTTCTCGAGAACAAGACATGTAATTGAACCTTCGAGCTGTCGGAGATTCAAGAACCAACAACCGAGGAACAGATGGAGGAAGATGTTCCTTCAACTAATGATACGGTTAATATTCCTCAGGAACCTAGGAGGCCGGGTAGAGTCTCTAATCCTCCAGACAGATACATTAGTATGGTCGAGGAAAATGACATTTTGCTCCTAGAGAGTAATGAACCCGCTACCTATAAAGATGCCATGACCTGTTCCGACTCTAAGCTATGGCTTGATGCCATGCAATCCGAGATGGACTCCATGTATGAGAATGACGTATGGGATCTTGTTGATTTACCTAACAAGGTACGACCTCTACAGTGCAAATGGCTTTACAAAATAAAGCATTCTTTAGACGGGCAACCAGATACCTATAAGGCACGACTAGTGGCAAAAGGTTTCACTCAAGTGCACGGATTGCATTATGATGAAATTTTTGCACCCGTAATTATGTTGCATTCTATTCGGATAATCTTAGCGATTGCCGCTTTTCATGACTATGAAATTTGGCAGATGGATGTGAAAACCGCCTTCTTAAACGGTTATTTGGAGGAGGAGTTGTACATGGTACAACCCGAGGGTTTCATAGATCCTGAAAATCCTAAGAAAGTGTGCAAGCTTAAACGTTCCATTTATGGACTTAAGAAAGCTTCTCAGAGTTGGAATCATCGTTTCGACAAGGTGATAAAAGAGTATGGTTTCACTCGATCGGTCGAGGAACCATGCTTATATATAAAGTCGAGTAGTAGCAAGATTGTTTTCTTGATATTGTATATTGATGACATACTCTTGATTGGGAATGACATTCCTCTCTTATCTTCGGTAAAAGGATGGTTGAAGAACCATTTCCAGATGAAAGATCTGGGTTAGGCACAACGCATATTGGGAATCCGTATCTATCAAGATAGATCACGACGGATGTTATCACTGAGTCAGGAGTCTTATTTAGATAAGATTCTTGAAAGGTTCAGCATGACCAACTCCAAGAAGGGGAACCTTCAAAGACTTCTGGGATGCATTTGAGCAAGTCTCAGTCACCCACGACACTGGAAGGGGTTGAACGCATGAGTCGTGTTCCTTATGCATTAGCCATAGGATCAATCATGTATGCCATGATATGCACACGTCCAGACGTGGCATATGCATTGAGTATGACAAGTCGATACCAACGCAATCCAGGTGAAACACACTGGATAGCTGTTAAAAACATCCTTAAGTACCTACGGAGGACTAAGGATTGGGCATTGACTTATGGGGGAGATACTAAGCTATGTGCAATCGGTTACGCAGATGCTAGCTTCCAAACGGATCGAGATGATTCGAAATCTCAGTCTCGATTCGTTTTTACTCTTAATGGTGCTGCGGTCAGCTGGAAAAGTTCCAAATAGGAAGTTGTAGCAGATTCTACTACTGAATCCGAGTACTATGCCGCTTCAGAAGCAGCAAAGGAAGCTATATGGATGCGTCAATTCTTACAAGGACTAACCATAGCTCCTAGTTCGAATGACCCAATCACCATCTATTGTGAAAATAGAGGTGCCATATTCCAGGCTAAGGAGTCTAAGTTTAGCAACAAGTCTAGACATGTACATCGGAAGGCTCACCTGATCCGTGATTACGTGGAGCAAGAGGAGATAGTGATTGACAAGATAACTTCGGATGACAACATCGCGGACCCTCTCACTAAACCATTGAAATATGATAAGCATGAAGGGCACGTTATTTCCATGGGAATTAAACGTGTTCTTGAGTTGTACTAGTTGCTTATGGATTCGATACATTTTCTTTTCATATGCTATTTATAACTTCATCGTATTATTTCATATTTTGTTTTTCATGTGGATTGTACGACAACATTGAACGTCACAAAGTGAACTGAATTACATTATATTTATTTTGGTCTGTAATCGCCTACATGAGCTGATAACTCTTGCCATTATATTGTGAAGTTGATTGATGGTGGGTTCAACGAGCCATAAGTCAAACGGTTGGCTGATCGATCACAGATGCGAGTTATAATGATACCTCTTAGGACAATTGTGACAACGTAATGGAGTCCTAAATGTTTAATAACATTCGGTGCCAGGTCGTGGATTGGACGTCCATTGTATTCCTAGAGTCGATTCTTTTGACTATCGACTGTCTCTTGAGATTAAGGCAGTTTTTGGGTGACTTTGGTTTCTTTCTCATGGTCGACCATAACAGGAGGCTTAGCAGATTTTTACTGGGTGATTTCATACTGTGCTTATATCTGCAGGATTCGAGTTGGAGAAAATATCCAACCTTTATCAAGTTTAGTCATTTCTCAGGGCCACTCGAGGAGTTGTAACTGAAATGCATGGCCATGCTCGAATGATGATTCGTTTATCAGTTAAGTTACTCTCTAGTCGGGAAAACCACTCTTGATATTGATCACTTGTAAAATACGACCTTTGTGAATACGGATTTTGCAAATTGTTTTACATTGAGTGGGAGAAATTAAGGATATGAGAATCGATTATCGCACATACACTTGTGAGGACAAGTGGGAGATTGTTGGAGCTAGTGTCCTCCACAGTTAGTGTGATAACGTATATAAATCTCTTATAGGTTCACTTGGTATACTTAGTATTTTATCAGTTGATTAACGTTTACTGAATAACGGTTGGCTTGCTAGAAGTTTGACGTTATTATCATACTGATGGCGGTGATCAACTGGTCCCTAAAAGTCACACCTAGAGGATGTGTTTGAGAGATGTGATTATATGAAAATATAATCACATTGATGCCTTATATGACTAAATGGTTAGTCCATGTTTTTGACTAAAAGGTTAGTCAATGTGATGATGAGACGATTATTTAATTCAATTAAATAATATCAGCTGAGACGAATCAATTGTTAATTCGTAAATTGAATATAAACTGTTATATTTAATTAATGTATATAATCTTAGCTTAAACGAATTAAGATATTAATTCGTAATTAAACATAAACGGTTATATTTAATAAGCAAATTATAAATATGCGATATTTATAGTTAATGTATATATTATACGATATTGTCATTATAAATGTTGACAGACCGGTATTAATAAATCGACTGCAAACTGTTATGTGTGGACTTATTAATACATGACGACATAAATGACAATTGATAAAATATACACATATTATACATTTTGAGAACTACCTAAAAATAAGAAGATTTTTCTCCTTATTTTGTTTGGGGGTTGACCGAAAAAAAAAGAAAAAAAAAATCTTCCCTATTTCTCTCATTTACACGGTTAAAAGGGAGAGAAAAGGGGATCATTTTTCACTTCTTTTTGACCTAATACTCACATCACAAAAACCCTAAAATCATTAGAAATTAGCACTACTACAAATACAGGCAACTACAACGGCCCTTTAACAACGCTTATTCACGAAAATCATCAAAACACGTTGTAGAATTGATGCCGCGAATTTTACCAAACTTAATTACAACGGTCCTGTGTTGTTAACCGTTGTTATTGGTTTTAACAACGGGTCATACTTTCAAAACCGTTGTTAATATAAAAACTAATAACAACGGTTAAATTTTAACCGTTGTTAATAATTTGGCGCAAAATTAGTGAAAAGTAATTACAACGGTTTGTTTAGAACCCGTTGTTAATACCTTTTAACAACGGTTGTAGACTCAATAACCGTTGTTATTAATGTTATGAAAATCTTAAAAACAACAGATTGCTTTATTCTGCTATACGCTACAAAACACAAACACAAGCTAATACTGCTACTATATCATCCTCCATTCCTCCCTGATCGTCTCTCTGTCTTCATCTCCATCACTGTTGTCACCGTCTTCTCTCCCTCATCGTGTTTATCAATCAGGTATATATATGTTTCTTAGCAACGCCTATAGATATAAGATTTTTTGGGTTATTATTTAATTTGTTGATAATTTAGCTTAATTGTTTTCCTGAATTTCGTTTATTTGTTTGCTTATTATTGTATTTTCTGAATTAGTTGCCTATTATTACGAATGTAGAATTATGACTCGAACTTGGATGATTGATGCAAATATGAGTGACCGCACCTACAAGGATGGTTTAGCTGAATTTTATGAATTCGTTTCGAACAATTTGAAAGGTTCTTCTAGTATTGTATGTCCCTGTGAAAGATGTGGTATGCAATGGAAATCGTTCGACGCTAAGTATCCCGAGTTCGGCAATGAACCTAGAAAATTACGTCTAGCGCTGTCCACTGATGGAATGAACCCACACGGAAACATGAGTAGCCAACATAGTACTTGGCCAGTAGTGTTGGCTATTTATAACTTACCTCCATATGTGTGCATGAAAAGAAAGTATTTGATGTTGTCGTTGTTAATTTCCGGCCCTAAACAACCTTGAAATGATATAGATGTATATTTGGAACCTCTTCTAGATGATTTGCGATTGTTGTGGGATAGTGGGATAGAAGTATTTGATGCATATAAGAACGAAACTTTCAATTTGAGAGCGATGTTATTGTGTACAATAACTGACTATCCGGCTTATGGCGACCTTTCTGGCACACATTTCATGGGAAAGAGGCTTGTCCATTGTGTGGGGAGGATATCGAGTCTGAATACTTGAAGTCTTCTCGTAAGTATGTGTATATGGGAAATAGGAGGTTCTTGTATCATGACCATTGTTATCGCAAGATGCAGAAAGCATTCAATGGAAGACAAGAACTTCGTCAACCTCCTAGAATTTTGAGTGGGCATGAAGTGTATCAGAAAGTAAAGCATATTGAGATAGATTATGGGAAGAAGAGCGGCTCTAAATTGTCTACTCGTGGGTATAATAAAAGATCCATATTTTTTGATAAACTTACATATTGGCCTGACCTGGAGGTCAGGCATTGCCTCGATTTCATGAATATTGAGAAAAATGTTTGTGATAATATTATCAATACCCTTCAGAATGTTCTTGGTAAAACAAAGGATAACGCCGCAGCTAGGGAATATATGAAAATGATGGGTATTAGGCTAGAGTTGGCACCACTGAAGAGAGGTAATCGTACATTTTTACCGCCAACAGCTTATACCCTTTCACGGAATGAGAAAAAAGAGTTATGTGCATGTTTGAATGGAATTAAAGTGCCACATGGTTATTCGTCGAACATCAAAAGCCTAGTGTCGATGCAAGACCTAAAACTCACCGGGTTAAAGTCACATGATTGTCACACTTTGATGCAACAATTACTACCTGTGGCTATTCGTTCCATTTTACCTGAAAAGGTAAGATATGCTAAACTAGATTCTGTCTCTTCTTCCAGTCCATATGCGAGAAAGTCATCGATCCCGATGACACGGATTCATTGCAGGACCTCGTTGTAACCTCTCTTTGTCAGTTGGAAATGTATTTTCCACCCTCTTTCTTCACTATCATGATTCATCTGACCATTCACTTGGTTAGGGAGATTTTGTACCTTGGGCCCGTGTACTTGAGATACCAGTATCCTTTCGAAAGATTGATGAAAGTCTACAAGGACTATACATCTAATCGGTATCGTCCGGAAGGTTGTATTGCTGAACGCGCTATTTTAGACGAAGCTCTTTCATATTGTTACGCTCATCTCTCCCCTGAGGAGTTGATTGGCGTTCCTAAGAATCGTCATAGTGACTGGATGACCGGAAAAGGTATTAGGGGCCGGGTTGAAAAAATTGTGACACGTGAAATGTTGCATTTAGCACACACGTATGTGCTAAACAATGAAGATGAGGTGCAACCTTATATTTAACAACACAAAGATGAGCTCAAATACGATCACCCAAACAAGACCGAGAAGTGGATTGCGAACGAGCATACGAAGACGTTTGCAGAGTGGTTTAGGAATATTGTCTTAGAGTGTACGGATCAAACTGGTGATGACATCTCTCCTAGGTTACTACGTCTTGGTTTAGGTCCAAATGCCAGGGTCACCTTTTACAACATTTTTGCCATTAATGGATATACTTTTTACACCCGCGAGCAAGATTAGTTGAGCACAATGCCAAATAGTGGTGTGAGTTCTGAATTTGAGGCAATGCACTTTGCTACTTCAAAAGATAAAAAGCCTATTTGGGGAAAATGCCTTTATTATGGTGTTATTCAAGAAATATTGGTACTAGATTACATTGATTTCACAATGCCTTTGTTTCGATGTAACTGGGTTGATAACAACATCCATTGTGTCCGAAAGGATAAGATGGGATTTACGTTGGTCAATCTGGGTAAGGTTGGCAATAATAAGGATGATCCTTTTATAATGGCATCCCAAGCTAAACAAGTGTTCTATGTCACCCATCCTATGGATAAGAAGTGGTCTGTTGTACTGTCTATAAGGAGTAGAAGGAGTAGACCATCCGATAATGGTGATGATGATCAGGATGTCGTTTTTGAGGGAATGGATCACTCTACCACTGTATCTTCTTTCGACGATGTTGACACTGATCATGAGGACACTGAAAGCATCTAAATGCGTGATGACCATGGTGAAGGTATTTGGGTTAACCAAGAAACTATGACATCCAAGAAACGTCCCCGATCCTGAGTTGGTCTATAATGTAAGTTATTACCTTTTATTTTTATTTTTTAAATATATATATCTTCCTTTTAGTTTTTTTTTTATTTTAAATAACTATCTCCACTGAACAGATTTGCATTTAGGAACTGCATATTTAATACAAACGTAAAGCACTGATACAGACACACACAGTGATATGGACGATCAACATTTTGAGTCATTTTCAGACCAGTAATTTGATGGTTTAATTTATTGGTAAATCAATAATGGTCATTGTTCAATAAAAATTCCCAAATTTGCATGGCATGGTAAATCCTGTAGCTTAGATATGCAATATGCATGCATGCTGGTGTTGTCTTATTTTCTTGATCTTATTATTAGATGTGGATGTTTGGTGTTGAAATTGTTTGAATAATGTTGCAAAGATATGGTGCTTCTAACATTACGGTATGTATTGTTATAGGTTTGGACTGTAATGGAATTACAGTTAATTTAAAAAAAAAAAAAAAAAGGTTCAACAATAACAACGGTTATATTTAAATTACCCGTTGTTATTACTATCAACAACGGTTATATTTACATCACCCGTTGTTATTACTATCAACAACGGTTGTAGTACCCCTACCCGTTGTCATTGATTTTTTTGACATATTTCATTTTGGCGCAAATTTGGTGAAAATATATTACAACGGGTATATTTTAACCGTTGTAATAAAGTTTGACAACGGTTGACTTTTATTTACCCGTTGTTATTAACATATAACAACGGTTTTGCTTTGAGCACCCGTTGTCAATAGTTTGTCTTAATAAAAAACTAATTTACAAACACATACAGCATACCATACACAAACACACGCAACACCAGTTCAACCGTTGGTATCCTGAGTTTATTCTTCTCTCTTACTCGCTTTCTACATTCTCGTCGCCGACCGTCGCCCAGTTTCCGACGCCCAGATTCCGTTGCCTTCCCTTATCATCTACTTCACTCCTCTTTATCATCATCATCATCAGGTATGTTCACTTTAGTTTTGTGTTTCGTCATTACGGTTTTAAGACGATCATCTTTTTTCTTTTTCATGCATCTGTTTGTTTTTCGTCTTCTTTGTTATCTTTATCATCATGCATCATCTACTTCACTCCTCTTATTAGGGTTTAGGATTTTAGAAGCTCAATCTGTTGTTTTAAATTTTCATTCCTATTAGGGTTTAGGGTTTTAGATAATACTCTGCATGTACGTTGTTAAGTTGTTCATTTCCTATATCATTCATATTTGGGTTTTAGGATTATCATGGGTGAAAAAAAGAAAAGAAGTCAAAAGAATAATAAGCCTGGGGATAATAAGCCTGGTGAGAGGGGTGATACGAAGTGCCCGAGAGCCCTTGCAGCTATAGCCGCTAAACAACCGATGGAAATAACATGGAGCTCGATGGGTTTCCCTACTGGTCCAAATGCGGGTTTTTTATCCAGTTGGATTGGATGTTGCACAAGACAGTTTGTGCCTATCCATTTAGATGATGTTAGAACTTTGATTCCAAAATTGGCGGAGTTATACTTGGCTCGTGTAAAGGAAGCCTTTATTATACCCGATGAAAGCCATGATAAGTATTTAATGCATAAGGCAGCGGATGTCCACAGGCAGTGGAGGTGTGATGTTGCTAGGGATTGGTTGTATGTGGACAAGGCAACGGGGGAGATGCGTAAGAGCCCACCGGCAAACAAGTGTCCCACCATCAGTCAGGAACAATGGGATCTTTTCAAAGAGATGAGAACTACTGAGAAGTTTCAGGTTAAATATCCTTGCCTTTTAACGATTTACCTATCATTTTTTAATTAATGAGTCCTTTATATAATCTTTTTATTATCTCATCTACTTGCGCTTTAATATAATTATTTAAAGGCCGTTAGTAGAAGAAATCGTGGTAACATTTCATGCAAGAAGGGGAAACGGTATGGTTCTCGAGGCGGTTACAGAAAGATAGAAGAGAACCTCGTAAGTAGCATGCATTATCTCATCTACTTGCGCTTTTATATAATTTTTATAATCACACTTGGACTTGCATTGATACACATTTACATGTATAAATGTTACCATATTAATGTGTAGGTGGCAAAGGGAGTGACCAACTTGGATCGGCATGTAACTTATAAAGAAGGGCACACGCCTAAAGGATCCCGGTCGTCGCGTGTCAAATATGATGAGGAAGTGTTGGCCAACATAGTAAGCATTATTTTATTAAGACGAGTTCATTAGTAACTTTATTATTTTAGTCACAAATATAATTTGAAGTTTATTTAATATATTATAGGACAACGTATTGAAAGAGGTAGAAGGAGGGAAATTCACTCCCAGTGGTCGTAATGACGTTCTTGCTAGAGCGATCGGCGACCCGAACATCCAGGTCGTTTGAGGGGCGTCCCGTTACAGGTTGGAGTAACGAAATATTATGGGACAACTGCCCCGATAAAGAAGAAAAGGAAGACTAAGTCTGAGAAGGCTAACATGGTACCATTTATTCTATTATTTTCATTTAAGGGTATATTTCGTATATTTAATCAGTTGATTAACGTTTACCTAATAACGGTTGGCTTGCTAGAAAGTTTGACGTTATTATCATACAGATGGCGGTGATCAACTGTTCCCTAAAGGTCACACCTATAGGATGTGTTTGAGAAATGTGGTTATAGAAATATAATCACATTGATGCCCAATATGACTAAAAAGTTAGTCAATGTGTTGATAAGATAATTATTTAATGAAAATTAAATAATATTAGTTGAGACAATTAATCACAATTAAATAAATTAAATATAATAAGTTATATTTAAATTAAATATATATAATGTTAGCTTGGACGAATTAATCTGTTAATCCGTAAATAAATATAATCAGTTATATTTAATATCAACAAGTTGAATGTGTCATAGTGGTAATAGTGAGGGTACACAAACCAAGAGGTCATGGGTTCGATCCTCACTAGATGACAATTAAACACATTTTATATATTTTTGGAAAGACCAAAAATAAGGAGATATACTCCTTATTTCGGTCAGTTGGGACGAGATTAGGAAAGATATTATTCTTTCTTAATTGACTCCATAATTCGGTCAGTATAAGAAAGAAAAGGGGATGTTTTATTCTACCCTAATTCTTTTCTTGACCTAGCTTCTCTCTCTCATCACAAAAAAACACAAAACAACTAAAATTTACAGAAATTTTTAGATCGATTCTAGCACAATCAATAGGGCATATCTCATATCGTCTTGGATGCAACTGATAGGCGAATATCAATTTTTTCCTGCCGTTTTTTTCTTCAGTTTGATGATATTTTTCCATTTTATTTTTCATATTATTGTTTTAATCAGTTAAAATTGTCATATGAAGAATTGGTAGTTTTGATTTAATGCAGATTAAGTTAAAGTTAAATGG
Source organism: Silene latifolia (assembly GCF_048544455.1). Lineage (NCBI taxonomy): Eukaryota > Viridiplantae > Streptophyta > Magnoliopsida > Caryophyllales > Caryophyllaceae > Silene > Silene latifolia. The sequence goes on from NC_133536.1 coordinate 190,408,148, forward strand.
AATCATCACGTTTATGATAAAAAGAATGATTTTGCTATATAGTTTTTGGCATATAAATTAATCATGTTCATTATTTCATATGCTAATCATGTTCTAATAGCAAATATAAACAATTTTGTCATCAAATCTTGTTTTAGGGCATCTTGCCGCAAAAGAAAAAAAAAAGGGGGGGAGGACGTTTTTTTTTTACCGAAAAAAAAAGGAAAGTATTGTTTTCTTGTTTTTTTTTTTGCCTTATTGCCGATAGAAAAAAAAATATATGGAAAGTTTTTTTCCTTTTTGTTTTTCCTAATTGCCGAATAAAAAAAAAATTTGGTTTCTTTTGGGTTCAGCCGGGATATAAAAAAAAATTTGGATTTTGTTTTTATTTTTTATTTTGGCCAATTAGTTATTGTCAATCGGTTCACAATTTATAGATACCGAGTTATTTTAAAGGAGTTTAAAATTTTGACTGATAGAATTCATATTACAAGTTTAATATGGATTAAGAATGAAATTAACGTGATTAATTGCGGAATTGTCACTTAATTTAATTTAAATAGGTGGTTTGGATAAATTAATCAACATAATTAAGGAATTGTGTTATGTATGTTTAATTTTTTTTAGTTGATGTTTTTAATTTTGTTGAATGAATCGAATGAATGAATTTTATTTACGTATTTTTTTTTTTTGCAATCAGTTGTAATTTGTAATACTTAGTGTGGCCTTAGTCAAATTATGTTTTCGTAATGAAGGAAACATGATTTTTATGTAATTATGAGATCTCGAATCTCCTTTATTTTAGTATTGGGTTTTGAAATTAGAATGTAATAAATAGGTCAATTATGTAATTTTATTTATTGTAATTTCAAAGAAGACTAAAGATGGAGATTGAAGCTCACTCCCGCTACATGGATCAAGATGTAACATCAAGACAAGCTTCTTGGGTCCAAGGATGGATTCCAAACTTGTATTTATTGTTCATTTTGATAGGATATGCCACACTAGGACTTTTACTGTTTTTGCGTTTTTTCATTCTTATTACTTTTCATTCACATGTCAGTTTATGCATCATATTCCGCCTAAAACCAAACCACCTACTACTAAAATGCATGAAAATTGACTCATATAGGTTGTATGTTAGTTTTCATGAACATGCAGATGTCACAGTCTTTAAGCCATCACCTTAGTTTATTCATTCTCGCATGCTAGATATTAGTTCACTTAAAATGAATTAAAATAAAGTTGATGGGATCTTCCTCTAAAACAGAAATTAAGATTAGTCTTTATAAGGGCAAACATCTATGAATCCCTTCTCCGTCGGTAGGCCTAATATGACCCCTTCTACGTTGGGTAAGTAGTTGTGTTGACTTAGTTTACCTCAACATCATAGTCCGAAGAGTTTCTCGTGATTATGATGGACTAAAGATAGTATTTACATAAATTTATCGACCAAGAATTCTAACGGTAGAATTAGCTAAAAGGTTAGCTTATCAATTTACAGATAATTGAGTCTTGGGATCATTTATATAATTCTTGAGGGAGGTCAATTGTATAAATGTTTTGAGTCTTCGCGTTATGACATTAGTTCATTAGACTTCAAATCAAAACGATGCACGGGATATTCTACATGGTACCCCTTAATTTTTCGACTTTCTACATGGTACCCCTACACTTATTAAAACATACATGGTACTCCTAATTGTTGTCATTATCACTAAGTGTACCCCTAAACTTTATTTTTCGTCAATTAAACTCAGTTTTAGGCATTAAGTGATTACTTGGACGCGTAACCAAGCTTGACATTTATCATCCCATGACACAAGGACTTTATTAGGCTCAATATCCATCTTTGGACGTGATAATTTGGCAAGGATTCAATAAATTTTCCGTCAAAAACTTTTTAGCCCATATATATCAATAAATATTAGGATCGAGATGGATATTGAACCTAATAGAGTCCTTATGTCATGGGATAATAAATGACAAGTTTGGTTACGCGTCCAAGTCATTACCTAACGCCTAAAGTTGAGTTTAATTGATGGAAAATAAAGTTTAGGGGTACAATTAGTGATAATGACAACAATTAGGGGTACTATGTATGTTTTAAAAAGTGTAGGGGTACCATGTAGAAAGTCAAAAAATTTAGGGGTACCATGTAGAATATCCCTTATTTTTATTCTTCTTTCGCAGTGTAGAACACGATTATTTTCTATAATACTATTACAACAAATGGCTGGAAATAACGCAATCCCAATGCCTAGTGCCACACTAGATCGTTTGTCCTGGCTAAAAGTATTCATGGACCAAATGAATCAGTCCACGCGACTGAAGAATGATGGGTCCAACTTTGCGGACTGGGAGGCGGCACTACGGAATGCTGCCATTGCTGACGGTAAGCTCAGGTATTTAACTGAGCCAATACCGGTCAACCCAGGCCCGAATGCAGGAGTCAACGAGTCAATCGCTTATAGTGATTTCGTTATGGAAGCGGGTGCGATAAAGAACGTACTCATCTTTGCAATGGAAACCAATTTGCAGAGATGCTTCATTGCCCAAGGTGCAAACAAGATTTTCACCACGCTCACTAACGAGTTCTCAAAGGCACCGAGAATCGTTACATATGAGCATACCTGTCGCTTCTTTGATGCGAAACTCCAGAAGGGCCAACCGGTTAGCCCACACATTCTTCACATGATTGAGAATGTCGAGAAGCTGGAGGCACTGAATTGTAAAATCAGTGAGAGCATTGTCATTGACCGAATGCTTCATTCTCTTCACGATGGTTTTGCCCTTTTCAGGGCGAACTACTATATGAATGACTTGAAAAAGAGTCCTCATGAGCTACACTCCCTTCTCGTACAGACCGAGAAGGATATGAAATTGAGTGGGAGCATGAAGCAGGATGTTCTCACAATTTACAACAAAGGTAAAGGTGAGGGCAAGGCTCATGGCGACCTAGCTGTAGGTAAGCCAAAGTTTAAGAAGCCAGGAAACGGTAAGAGTGCGTCTGGTGAGACTAGTGGCTCACAGGGCAAGGCAAAGAGCAAGGGCGGTGACATAGAGTGGCACTATTGTCACAAGACTGGACATTGGAGGAGGAACTGTCCCGTCTACCGTGAGGACATCAAAGCAGGACGCGTCGTTCCTGTTGGTATGTCATCTTATATTCATATGATTAAGATTAACCATGCAAGTTTCGGAACTTGGGTACTTGATACTGGTTGTGGTTCTCATCTGTGTAATCATTTGCAGGGCCTAAAGAACATCATACCTCACGAAAAAGGTGATGTGGACCTGCGAGACGGGAACAGAGCACGAGTTGCAGCTGCCTCGAAGGGAACATATGTTACTATGTACCCAGTTTGTCTAAGAATATTATTTCTGTTTCCGTACTTGCTAAAGACGGTTTTGCATTTTCAATAAAGGATAATAGCCGTATTTTCTCTTTTAATGAAATGATTTATGGCAAAGCAGTTTCATGAATGGAATTTACATCTTAGACCAAACCACGGAAATATTACACATGAATAATAAGAAATTAAAGGTTGGTGACAAAGATCAAACCTATCTATGGCATTGTCGAATGGGACACATAAATGAGAAACGCGTGAAGAAACTCGTCGATAATAGGACTATTCCCGCATTAGATATTTCTACATATGGCACATGTGAATCATGTCTCATTGGCAAGATGACTCGAATTTCCTTCAAAGGTGTTGGAATGCGCGCTAGTGACCTATTAGGACTCATACATATGAACGTATGTGGACCTATGTCAATTACCGCTAGAGATGGCTATAGATATTTTATCACATTCACGGACGATTTGAGTAGATACGGATATGTCTACTTAATGAAGAATAAAAGTGAGTCCTTTGAGAAATTCAAGGAATACCAGAATAGGGTACAGAACCAACTGGGTAGAAAGATTAAAGCACTCCGTTCAGATCGGGGTGGCGAATATCTTTCAAATGAGTTTGATCAACACCTGAAAGACTGTGGAATCGTTTTGCAGTTAACTCCACCTGGAACACCTCAATTGAATGGTGTGTCCGAACAGAGAAATCGAACCTTACTTAATATGGTTCGATCCATAATGAGTCACACCGTAGTGCCTGATTCATTATGGGGTTATGCTCTTTTGTCAGCTGCTCTTATACTTAACCGAAGTCCGTCTAAAGCTGTCGACAAGACTCCATATGAAATGTGGAAGGGAACGGTCCCTAACTTGTCCTTTATTCGGGTTTGGGGCTGCGAGGCTTATGTCAAGTGGAGACACGAGGATAAGCTCGGCCCGCGATCGGTCAAGACATACTTTATAGGTTATCCAAAAGGAACATTTGGTCATTACTTCTATTCGCCTACCGAACATCGAGTTTTTGTTGCGGCTAGTGCGACGTTCATAGAGAAAGAATTTCTCGAGAACAAGACGAGTAATAGAACCGTCGAGCTGTCGGAGATTCCAGAACCAACGACCGAGGAACGGATGGAGGAAGTGGTTCCTCCAACTGATGATACGGTTAACATTCCTGAGGAACCTAGGAGGTCGGGTAGAGACTCTCATCCTCCGGACAGATACATTGGTATGGTCGAGGAGAATGACGTTTTACTTCTAGAAAGTTATGAACCCACAACCTATAAAGGTGCTATGGCCTGTTCCGACTCAAAGCTATTGCTTGAAGCCATGCAATCCGAGATGGACTCCATGTATGAGAATAACGTATGGGATCTAGTTGATTTACCTAATAAGGTAAAACCTCTACAGTGCAAATGGCTTTACAAAATAAAGTGTTCTGTAGACGCGCAACCAGATATCTATAAGGCACGACTTGTGGCAAAAGGTTTCACTCAAGTGCAAGGATTGCATTATGATGAGATTTTTGCACCTGTAGTCATGCTACGTTCCATTCGGATAATCTTAGCGATTGCCGCATTTCATGATTATGAGATTTGGCAAATGGATGTGAAAACCGCCTTCTTAAACGGTTATTTGGAGGAAGAGTTGTACATGGTGCAACCCGAAGGTTTCATAGATCCTGAGCATCCTAAGAAAGTATGCAAGCTTAAGCGTTCCATTTATGGACTTAAGCAAGCTTCTCGGAGTTGGAATCATCGTTTCGACCAAGTGATAAGAGGGTATGGTTTCACTCGATCGGTCGAAGAACCATGCTTATATATCAAGTCGAGTGGGAGCAAGATTGTATTCTTGATATTGTATGTCGATGACATACTCTTGATTGGGAATGACATTCCTCTTTTATCTTCGGTTAAAGAATGGTTGAAGAACCATTTCCAGATGAAAGATCTGGGTGAGGCACAGCGCATTTTGGGAATCCGTATCTACCGAGATAGATCACGACGGACGTTATCACTTAGTCAGGAGTCTTATTTGGATAAGGTTCTTGAGAGGTTCAGCATGACCAACTCCAAGAAGGGGAACCTTCCTATGACGACTGAGATGTAGTTGAGCAAGTCTCAGTCACCCACGACGCCTGAAGGGATTAGGCGCATGAGTCGTGTTCCTTATGCATCTGCAATAGGATCAATCATATATGCCATGATATGCACACGTCCAGACGTGGCATATGCATTGAGTATGACGAGCCGGTACCAAAAGAATCCTCAAGTACCTATGGAGGACTAAGGATTGGATATTGACTTATAGAGGCGATACTAAGCTATGCGCAATCGGTTACGCAGATGCTAGCTCCCAAACGGATCGAGATGATTAGAAATCTCAGTCTAGATTCGTTGTTACTCTTAATGGTGCTGCGGTCAGCTGGAATAGTTCCAAACAAGATGTTGTAGCAGATTCTACTACTAAGCCATTGAAAAATGATAAGCATAAAGGGCACGTTATTTCCATGAGAATCAAACGTGTACCTGAGTTATAGTAGTTGATTATGAATTCGATACGTTATCTTTTTCATATACTATTTATAACTTCATCGTTTTATTATAATATTTTGTTTTTCATGTGGATTGTACTGACAACTTTGAACGCCACAAAGTGAACTGAATTACATTATATTTGTTTGGTCCGTAATCGCCAATGTGAGCTGATAACTCCGGCTATTATATTGTGCAGTCGATTGATGGTGGGTTCAACGAGCCATAAGTCAAACGGTTGACTGATCGATCACATATGCGAGATTATGACGATACCTCATAGGACAACTTTTTGTGACAACGTAATGGAGTCCTAAATGTTTAATAACATTCGGTGCCAGGTCGTGGATAGGACATCCATTGTGTTCCTAGAGTCGATTCTTTTAACTATCGACTGTCTCTTGAGATTAAGGCAGTTTTTGGGTGACTTTGGTTTCTTTCTCACGGTCTACCGTAACTGGAGGCTAAGTAGTTTTTTTTTGGGTCATTTCATACTGTGCTTACATCTGCAGGATTCGAGTTGAGGAAAATATCCAACCCTTATCAGGTATAGTTATTTCTCAGGGCCACTCGAGGAGTTGTAACTGAAATGCATGGCCATGCTCGAATGTTGATTTGTTTATCAGTTAAGTTACTCTCTAGTCGGGAAAACCAGTCTTGATATTGATTGCTTGTAAAATACGACGTTTGTGAATTCGGATTTGCAAATTATTTTACATTGAGTGGGAGAAATTTTAGGATATGAGAATCGGTTATCGTACATACACTTGTGAGGACAAGTGGGAGTTTGTTGGAGCTTGTGTCCTCCACAAATTAGTGTGATAACATTTGTAAATCTCTTACAGGTTCACAAGGGTATACTTCGTATATTTAATCAGTTGATTAACGTTTACCTAATAACGGTTGGCTTGCTAGAAAGTTTGACGTTATTATCATACAGATGGCGGTGATCAACTGGTCCCTAAAGGTCACACCTATAGGATGTATTTGAGAAATGTGGTTATAGAAATATAATCACATTGATGCCCAATATGACTAAAAAGTTAGTCAATGTGTTGATGAGATAATTATTTAATGAAAATTAAATAATATTAGTTGAGACGAATTAACTGTCAATTCGTAAATTAATTATAATAAGTTATATTTAAATTAAATATATATAATTTTAGCTTGGACGAATTAATCTGTTAATCCGTAAATAAATATAATCAGTTATATTTAATATCAACAAGTTGAATGTGTCATAGTGGTAATAGTGAGGGTACACAAACCAAGAGGCCATGGGTTCGATCCTCACTAGATGACAATTCAACACATTTTATATATTTTTGGAAAGACCAAAAATAAGGAGATATACTCCTTATTTCGGTCAGTTGGGACGAGATTAGGAAAGATATTATTCTTTCTTAATTGACTCCATGATTCGGTCAGTATAAGAAAGAAAAGGGGATGTTTTATTCTAACCTAATTCTTTTCTTGCCCTAGCTTCTCTCTCTCATCACAAAAAAACATAAAACAACTAAAATTTACAGAAATTTTTAGATCGATTCTAGCACAATCAATAGGGCATATCTCATATCGTCTTGGGTGCAACTGATAGGAGAATATCAATTTTGATATTGTTCTTAGGCCATATTTGCTAGGACCAAAGGTTAATTCTGAATCCTTTATACTTTGTTTATGTATTTTGTTTATGACTATTAATCATCTCTGTTGAATTCGTTATAATCCTTCATGTTTAAGGGAGTATACAGATTATTTCCCACACAGTTAATGGCATCCGTACTACTAAAGTTGAATGCTGGAGGCAAGCTTTCCGAAGAAGAAGTGAAGATGATGGAGGATGTCATTAACAAAGAGGGTAATAAGGTACAACAGATTGTTCAAGAGGCCGCTACTACCTTGGCAATACATGAGAAGGAAGTATTGGTCAACGAGATTCAGAAAGATCAGATACCTAATGCTTCTGAAGCTGTAACAACTAAAGCCGATCAGGTACCACCTAATACTTCCTTAATTTTCTTTTCTTTTTTTTTGGGTAAGATCAGGGGGTGTGTTCCCTGCCAGCTCCAATGCTATAACTTCTGACATCGTGCCATTGGTTAATTTTATTAGGTAAATAATGGGTCTGAAAAGGAGATGCAACTTGAGAAGACGGCTGCTGGAAAACAGCATACATCCCCTTCAAGTCAGTTCCCTGTTTTCAGTATGGTATGCATACATGAAGTGTTTAATTAGTTAAATTTATATGAATTCTATTAAATTTTGGGATATAATAATGTATGTGTATATTCTTCAGGCCGTGAACAAGAGGGTAGTAGTTATTCTTGCTGACCCTAAATTCGAAAATCCAAATGTGCGTGTTGGCCGGGGTCTCGTAGAAATGCAAACCAAATCAGCAGCGGTAACTGTAGTAGTTCATGGCGAAAAACTTTTGCCGAATCATAGAAAAGTAGAGATAACTACAGTCTTTCCAGGCCATGAAAACTTTCAACTACATCTACTTGGCTCGGTCGTCTCCGCCTCAGCAGCCGAAAGCAGTTGGGGTTAGAAGAAATACCTTTATATATATGTTACATTTTTAATTGTTGAATGTTTTTATATGTTAAATTTATATGTTATTTTTTTTTTGTAGAGAACAAAAAAGTCGGCTTTGGCGGATAAGCCTAATGTCCGGGGACTTGATGAGGTATTTAATTAACTTCTCCATTTTTATGAAAACCTCCCTTTAATTTTTTTTTGTTTATGTATTTCTAAAAAGCATGGAAATTTTTTGTATGTAGGGAACAGAAAAGCCGGCTAAGGCGGATAAGCCTAAGTCCCCGGACATGCCAACTACCTCGTCCAGACAACAACTTGATGAGGTATGTAATTAACTTCTCCATTTTTATGAAAACCTCCCTTTAATTTTTTTTTGTTTCTGTATTTCTAAAAAGCATGGAAATTTTTTGTATGTAGGGAACAGAAAAGTCGGCTAAGGCGGATAAGCCTAAGTCCCCGGACATGCCAACTACCTCGTCCAGACAACAACTTGATGAGGTATTTAATTAACTTCTCCATTTTTTTAAAACCCTCGCTCCCTTATATTTTGTCTGTATTTCTAAAAAGCATGCATGGTAATTTTGTGTAGGGGGCAAAAAAGACTGATAAGCCTAAGTCCCCTGCTACTACTACCTCATCATTGAAAGAGCAGGTTGACGAGGTATTTAGTTAAGTACGCTTTTATTTTTATTACTCCAACTAGGATATGTTACCTTTGGATTTTTTATTATTTTAATTATCTACATGTGTAGGCTGGTGGTAGTAGCACAAAATCAAAGAATCATTATTTCCCCGACCTGAAAGAAGTTAGGAGTTTAAACGACACACAATATAGTGGGAAGGATTACATGCAAAAAGTAAGAACGACCACGATGAAGAAACTGCATGAGGAGGGTGGCCGTCGCATAGAAACCGAGCAATTGATAATTATTCCGCTCGAGGAGGATATTCTAGGGTTGAGCGCGAAGCACTTATGTCATGGGATATGCTAGCCATTTGGACTGGCCTAGACCTGATTGATGTCCAACACGTATTTGTTTGGATGAAGTAAGTTTCTTAATAAATAATTTCATATTCTAATATTCTGACTACTAGATAGTGTTTTAATTAAATACCGGAATTAATACCGTAATAATGTAGGATACTGAAATTGAGAATGATCCCCGAGAAGAACATTCCAGTTGATCAATACGGATTCCTGTGCCCTTATGTTTTATCTTTATTTATTGCGGAATTCTCGTTCGAAGATCGGGTAGATTATATTGCTCAGCAATTAGCGACACCCAAGAAGCTGATTTTTGCCGCTTATAATGAAAAAGGGTAATAAACAAATTAATATTACGTTTCCCTCTACAATTGCATTTTCATAACTAATATATGTCCTTGTTAATAATGATGATGTCTCTTGATGTAGGACTCATTGGGTGCTAGCAGCCATCATGCCGACAAAGAAGAAAGTTTTTTTATTGGACTCTATACATAATCCACCAAGCAAGACTTTTAAGCGCTTGATTAATAAGTAAGTTTATAATACTGATTTATTTATGATAACATTAAGTTTCAATTTTTATTTATAGCAAAAAGCTCATTTTTGCCCCTAAAAAAATGAGTGTCTTCCTCTTTTTTTTTAAAAAAAAAGGGCCTTTGAGAAGAGAAGAGCTAACGAGCAGGATCAACCCACGAAAGATTCTGATGATGGCCCTGATTTTATTACGATAACAGGGGTACGTGCTCAAATACAATACATTAAGCGCAAAAATATGTGTTTAATACTAATACAATACCTAAAGTTCAAGATTCTGATGTTAGCCTTCTCTCGTCTATTTGTTTTTATGTAATAATAGGCCCCTCGCCAGCTGGATAGCGTACAATGTGGATACTACGTTTGTCGGTTCATGTTGGAGATTATTAGGCGAAGATATATCCTTATTACAGAAAAGGTTAGTAATTTAATAATGTGTTTATTACTTTTTTTAAATTAGAGCTGATGTTGTCTTGCTTGCTGTTATACCATGATGTTGTTATGCAGTATTTGATGTTGTTACAATAATGTCTTGTGTTTGTTTTTTCCGCAGTATGTAATCAACCCGTCACAACAGATTCAGCAGTACTCAAGTGTAGATATAGACGAGGTAAGGGACATGTTGGGCAAATACGTCTTAGAAAATAGAAATACATGATACTCAGAGGTTAGATCAGCTTATTAGTAAATTTTTTGTTGAAGTTAGGGAATGCTGATTAGTCCATGTAAATTTAACTCTACGTCTTAGAAAATAGAAATGCATGATACTCAGAGGTTAGATCAGCTTATTAGTAAATTTTTTGTTGAAGTTAGGGAATGCTGATTAGTTCATGTAAATTTAACTCCTTGTAAGTATATATAAATATATATATATATATATATATATATATATATATATGATGCTGCTGTTGTGGTTGAATTGAATCTGTTGAGTTCTGATGAACCCACTTTGTGATTTATCTTTGGTCTTTGGTATATGGTGCTGCTGATATATGCAGGTTTTTGAATGGCATGAAACAAATTTAATTTTTAAAAACATTAGGAGTTCGTAATAAAAACGGTTACTAAAAAAAACCGTTGTTAAAACCTTTAACAACGGTTACTAAAATAAAACCCGTTGTGAATAACTTTCACAAATACCGCGCATAATATTCAACAACAGGTTTTAAACGAAGAACCGTTGTTAAAATTCTTCACAATTTTGGAGGGAACGTTACAACAACAGGTTTTAAACTAAGAACCGTTGTTAATAAAAATGTCAACAACGGGTATGTAGCATATACCCGTTGTTACTACAAATTTCAATTTTGGAGGGAAAGTTACAACAACGGTTATACATATGAAAAACCGTTGTTATATTATTCCCACCAAATTTTTGAAACACTTTCCACAACGGCTTACACGCAACAACAACGGCTTTTAACCGTGGTTAATACTTTCGACAACGGTTTAGGTAAATAACCTAACCGTTGTAAATACCTTTTACAACGGCCGCTTTAACAATGTCCGCTTTTTGTTTTTACAACGGTTTTTACCCGTTGTTAAATCCTGTATCTATAGTAGTGTAGGGATCTCATTCTAGCTGATGCGGTCGTTTCTACACCAAAAATAAATACCTAAGTACAACTAACTAATAGCTAGTAGTAAGTAGGGTCGATCTCCACGGGGAGGCTAAGTTGCTATCTATCTGCTTAATTCGGTCTGTAGGGTGTCACAGAAACGGGGGTTTTGAATTGATTTAACTAACTAGAGACTAAAGCGAGGGAAATGAAAAAGAGAAATTAACAGCAAGAGAAAAGGGAGTATGCTAGGAGTCGGTCTACCGTGGCAGCTATCAAATCTTATACTATTGGGAATACTGAGGCGATTAAACTATTGATAAGAAGAGCTATGGTCGTCATCTTTCGGTCCTTAAACCGCCCTAGAGTGTAAACAGCTTAACTTTCGCCCTCACTGCAATACCCTATTGTAATTAAGCAAGCCTTCCCTTCCAATATTTCGATCCAGGTCGGGGTTAACTATATTTATGGTCTCCTGCATGCATTCATTCGACCGGATAACAATTAAATTGCCTAATACAATTCCTACCGCAAGTCTAACCTATTCAAGTCAGTTAAAACATCGCTACCACGGCTTCCCTAATCCTAACATACTAGGGGGAATTAGCTATGCATAATTAAAGGAAGAACAAGAAATAAAGGAGAAACAATAAATAACATTAAGAATTTAAGGAGAAAAAGGGAGAGAAATTACTGAATTAAATAGACCGGAAATGGAAGAACAAAGTAACAGTGTAAAAGTAACAGTCTCCCAGAGAAGAGAAGAGAAGAAGAGTAACGTGTTCCTTGTATGATTACAAATGACATCCTAACTCCTATTTATAAGAAAATAGGAGTAGGATTAAACCTAATGACGGAATTAGAATTAAAAAGCCCAGCCCATCAGCGAAATCCACTCGATCGAGTGGATTAAAACCACTCGATCGAGCAAACTTGACTCAAAACCGTTCGATCGAGCAAGAAAGGCTCTCGATCGAGTAAGCATAGTTAAGCAACTGGTCGATCGACTTAGAATAGTGCTCGATCGACTTATTTAATGACCTAAAACCACTCGATCGACTAGTTAAGTGCTCGATCGAGTGAAACTTGACTTCAGCAGCTCATCATTCTCGTTAATTTGACTTTAACTTGTCCTTTCAGGCCCCAAAACACCTTCACGCATCCCAAGACAGCAATATTTCCCGCTCCCAATCATCTCTTCCTCCAAATGCATGCTAAACGGACGGCAAATGGCTTGATTCCACTACTTTCGGATCCACACCTGCAAATAAGACATAATACACCAAAGTAGCATATTCGGGGCATTTCGTAGCATAAAACCACGATAAAAGCATAGAGATACACGCATAAAATAGGCTAAAAAGACTATATAAAATGCACGTATCAAATCTCCCCAAACCAAACCTTTACTCGTCCCCGAGTAAACCAAAATGCAACTAAAGGAACGGAAAAAGATAACTCAGAGCCAGCTACAAATGCCCACTTAAGCCAATTTAATGCAAGCAAACTAACACTTAAAGCAAGACAGTCAAATGCAAACGAGTTGTAAGATGTTTATAATAAAGCTGCACCATCGACCTTGCAAGACCGTTAATGATGGACTCTCACGGGTCACTCTTTCTCTCATGTAGCAAAGGGTGAACATATATGTATAAGAGAGAAAGAAAAATAGTCGCTCACCTAAACTACGACCCACATAAACATGCATGCAGCTAATATGATAGACAATTCTAACTACCGTACACACATTCCAACCAAACAAGGTCCTGTCACAGCCGAGGGCTTACAAAAATATGGTAAAGTGAGACAATGGGTAAGAAAAGGCAAAACATGTTATGGGAATGTGGAGGTATAGGCGGCCAAGCTAGTACCTAAACAGAACCATATGAGACATATCCATTTCCAACTCAATTATGAAACTAAGCAGATGCCCTTCATTTGGCATAAAATCTCACCAAACCAAACTGATAATACTCCTCAAATGATGTAAGATAGAACATAGGAGCAGAAACCGATCACCAAACATCAACCTTTTTTTTTTCGAACTTTTCTCTTTTTTTTTTCTTTCTATTTTTTTTCGGTTTCTTGTTTTCTTTTCTTCGAATTTTTTTTTTCTTTTTTTTTTTCTTTCTTTTTCACGTCTTTTTTCTTTCATCATCCTCCTTTTTTTCATAAATTACCAACTCCGAATCAATAGATACAAGCCGAACTTGATACAATAGACAAAATACCGCAAAACAATCTAAACTAGCTTGACAAGGCAGGCTAAATTTGGATGTAGCTAAGGGTCAACTGGCAAATTTGGCTAATGTTGAGTTTATGGGTAAAATAAAAGAAAGGGAATTTGTAAGCACCTCCCTGCATGTGACACCAACCACTAACCCGAATGTATGTAGGCAAAAAGCAATTGAATTTCATATACGTGCAAATTAATGAACATGTTATGCAAGGAGTAACTACTCACAATCCTACATGAAACTGGTCATAAATGACACCAGCTTATACGGCTCTAATTCTTAGAAATTATAAGTAGGTTGCCAAAATATAAGGTCAAGTCTATTTGTTCAGCTAAATTTAACATTAACTCGTAGATTATGCAAAAAGACAAAGCTAAAAGATAACAGTTCAATGCAAGGCTTAAGCAAAAAGACAGTTGCAGTGCAATATCATCATTGAAATCTACCGTTCCGACTCAACCTATATGCTAAAATAAACGTGAATTTTTTTGAATTTTTAACAATTTTCTAATTTTTATTGATTTTTTTTTTTGAATTTAACGAAAATAAACAACAATGCAAACATAAATTAAACATGATAACAGAAATGCAATGAAAACAAAATACAGACACGGATATGGATGCATAACCTCCCCAAACCAAACTGTACAATGCCCCCATTGTACCAAAACATGGAAAGGAAATGCAAACTGAAAGAGAAAGAGAGTAAAAGCGGAAAACTCACAAAATGCGCGAATAAAGGGACCTCCCCAAACCGACCATGAAATGGGAGGTTGCTAAAGGCCCGGAAACCGTCTCGGGAAGCTGATCCAAGTCAACATTACTCGATATAGAGGAATAGTGTCTGATCGAGTAGAATGGGCGTCTAAAACTGCTCGATCGAGTAAGATACCAGTCGATCGAGTAGTTCTCATCTTGCAGGTGGTCAATCGAGAGGAAGGTCTGCTCGATCGAAGGGAATTGCCGGCAAAAGTGCTCGATCGAGTAGAAAAACTACTCGATCGAGTGATTCTCAGCTAGTACCTGCAAAACGCAATGAAAGACAGCCCGCAAACTAACAAGAACATGCTTAACTGAGACCGTCTATGGTATAAAACCATTTATTACAACTTAAATGAAATTAAATGCAGAATAAAATTGTCGGGTTGCCTCCCGGGTAGCGCTAGCTTCATCAGTCCCACTCGACCTTCTTTTCTTCGAGCCACTTAAACTAATCACAATCAAAACAGCTCAAAGCGCGCAGCAATCTGTCAAATAGCTGCGCATGTGCTACACAACAGCATAAGTAGCACCAAAGTAGAATACAGAAATAGGAAATAAAATTATGTAAGCATTTAAGTCTAACAAATTTCCTATGTGAGCTCCTAGATTTATCCACAAAATAAAGGAGCGCGGGAGCAATTGTCAATAAAGTAGGGTATTGTTTCAGATTAACAGTTTTGAGATGACATGTACGGTGAGAATTTGCTAATTTAATCGTCCACTTGAGAGGGGGTATAACTTTAAAAGAAATTGCGCAAGTCAAACGAGGCAAAATACTATTAGAACAAACAATAATAAAACTATCGTTTACTACCTCAGATTGGTCGCTCTCAATGACGGAATCACTGACAAAAGAATGTAATACCTCATCCGTGCTAGGAGCAAATACCGTCTCAGCTGCTTCAAGTGTATCCGACTCGGTTGTGAATAAGGGAGGTTCACCGTAACCGTCATCATCGTCAAAATCGTCATCCAAAATGACCCCAAGTGACGAATCAAAGCTCCCAATGGCCAATTCAGTCGATCGAGCAAGATAACCACTCGATCGACCACTATCCTCCCGCATCTCACTCGATCGAGTAACAAAATCACTCGATCGAGAACTATCCTTCTGCATGTCACTCGATCGAGAAGAGATATTACTCGATCGAGGACTTTCTTCCTGTACAGCGCTGATATCCTCGCATACACTCTGGAAATACGATAGAAATTCGTCATCCGAAATATAGAAATCATTTTCAGCATTGGGCAACGCGGGTTCTTCATGGGAAGAACTGCTCTTGGTCAAGTACACCTTTTCTGGTTGCCGATCATCCAACCCAGCTGTTAACCGAGCAATTTCATACTGCAATTCGGCAATTTCAGTGACTTGTGCACCCATATATCTATCAAACTCTAGAATTAAGGATTTCAGCTCCGCGATTTCTTTTTTCTGTATATCACGAGGATCTTGTTGCGGTGGCCATTGATGGGGTGGATGTGGCGGCACAACTACGGCTGCATTGTGCTCAGCAGTACCACATCCCCAAGATTTCTTCCTTTCCCAACTAGCAGGTGTTTCAGCTTGGGCTTCAAACTGAGCAATTAGTCGGGAGACAGATGTCATCTTGGCAAGAGGGATCGAAGGTACTCAAGCCTTCCCTTCGATAATCTCCCTCGTGCTTTGTCTAATAAACCCGCAGCCTATCAAAACAAAGACTAAAGAAAAAGATAAGAACAGCCTCAAGGTACTTAGTCTTCCCTTGAGGCGAAATGACAAACAAAATAAAACAGATAAAAAGCGTCGCCTCCCCGGCAACGGCGCCAAAATTTGATACTGTCGTTTCGTATCAAAAATAAATACCTAAGTACAAATAACTAATAGCTAGTAGTAAGTAGGGTCGATCTCCACAGGGAGGCTAAGTTGCTATCTATCTGCTTAATTCGATCTGTAGGGTGTCACAGAACGGGGGTTTTGAATTGATTTAACTAACTAGAGACTAAAGCGAGGGAAATGAAAAAGAGAAATTAACAGCAAGAGAAAAGGGAGTATGCTAGGAGTCGGTCTACCGTGGCAGCTATCAAATCTTATACTATTGGGAATACTGAGGCGATTAAACTATTGATAAGAAGAGCTATGGTCGTCACCTTTCGGTCCTTAAACCGCCCTAGAGTGTAAACAGCTTAACTTTCGCCTCACTGCAATACCCTATTGTAATTAAACAAGCCTTCCCTTCCAATCTTTCGATCCAGGTCGGGGTTAACTAGATTTATGGTCTCCTGCATGCATTCATTCGACCGGATAAAAATTAAATTGCCTAATACAATTCCTACCGCAAGTCTAACCTATTCAAGTCAGTTAAAACATCGCTACCACGGCTTCCCTAATCCTAACATACTAGGGGGAATTAGCTATGCATAATTAAAGGAAGAACAAGAAATAAAGGAGAAACAATAAATAACATTAAGAAATTAAGGAGAAAAAGGGAGAGAAATTACTGAATTAAATAGACCGGAAATGGAAGAACAAAGTAACAGTGTAAAAGTAACAGTCTCCCAGAGAAGAGAAGAGAAGAAGAGTAACGTGTTCCTTGTATGATTACAAATGACATCCTAACTCCTATTTATAAGAAAATAGGAGTAGGATTAAACCTAATGACGGAATTAGAATTAAAAAGCCCAGCCCATCAGCGAAATCCACTCGATCGAGTGGATTAAAACCACTCGATCGAGCAAACTTGACTCAAAACCGTTCGATCGAGCAAGAAAGGCTCTCGATCGAGTAAGCATAGTTAAGCAACTGGTCGATCGACTTAGAATAGTGCTCGATCGACTTATTTAATGACCTAAAACCACTCGATCGACTAGTTAAGTGCTCGATCGAGTGAAACTTGACTTCAGCAGCTCATCATTCTCGTTAATTTGACTTTAACTTGTCCTTTCAGCTCCCGAAACACCTTCACGCATCCCAAGACAGCAATATTTCCTGCTCCCAATCATCTCTTCCTCCAAATGCATGCTAAACGGACGACAAATGGCTTGATTCCACTACTTTCGGATCCATACCTACATATAAGACATAATACACCAAAGTAGCATATTCGGGGCATTTCGTAGCATAAAACCACGATAAAAGCATAGAGATACGCGCATAAAATAGGCTAAAAAGACTATATAAAATGCACGTATCACTAGCAAAAGGAGAGGCATTTCTCAAAGCATTTGGGGTGCAACAATTAGGAAAATATCAATTTCGATATTTGTTCTTAGGCCAAATTTGCTAGGACTAAAGGTTAATTCTAAATCTCTATTCTTTTGTTTATGCAATTTCGTTTATGACTCGTAATTTCATAATTATAATTTCAATATAATCCGAAGTTCTTGATGAAGTATACCGATATTTCCCACAATGACCGCAACGAGTTTTTACACCTTTTTTGTGTTGTGTCGGTGTGTTTTGTAGTGGTCTGAGTCGGGTTGAGTTTGGTTAGTAGCATGTTTTTATGTTGAGTTTTATGTTGGTTGTTGTGTCGGTAGTGTGGTAGTGTGTTTTTTTTTGTTGTGGTTTGAACTTCGAGGACGAAGTTCTTTTTAAGGAGGGAAGCCTGCAATACTACGGTTTTATGAGTCTATGGGTACTCTATCGAGTGGGCCTTACTCTGTCGAGTAAGGGTGTTTTGCAGTTTAAAACAGTTTCTGACCTGTAGGGTACTCGATCGAGTAGGCGGCACTCGATCGAGTACGTCTGTTACTCCATCGAGTAGCCCGGTTTACGGGTAATGTTTTGTCGGGTTTTGTTAATAATGCGAATTAGTATTTAAACCTTTCCGTCACTTTCATAAAACGCTTTTACAAACCTAATTACTTTGAAGAGAGATTGCAACCTACGTACTTCGCATCCTTCGCATTATTGACAAATCCCGGAGCTTGGGAGGTCGGAATTCATCATTCTTTACATTCTTGTGATCCTTGCGTCGAGGGTAAGATCTACGAACTGATTTTATGGTATTTTGTTAAGGTTGTTTAAACCCTAATTTGGGGGTTTGGGGTTTTTTGTTGTCTTGTATGATTGTTAGTAATTGTATGATCATATGTTAGGAGGAGGATTCGTAAAGGAGGCCTTTTGATAACAGCTGTTGAGACCGTCTGATTGTATTGCATTCCAGGTAGGGTTTCCCTACTCAGTATTAGTCACATGATGTGTTTGTTGTGTTTTGTGATTGTTGAATATTATCATACAAGCATTGTGACGGTTGTTGGTTTTGATTGTTGATAGTAGTTGTGGTTGATTGTATCTGTCTGTGTTCTTAGGGGTGCGTCCCTGGCTGAGTGGAGTCACTTGCGGGAGTGGCTTCACGCCCATTATTCGCCTTCTGTGGAACCCGCCACAGAAGGGATGTGCACATTAATGGATTTGGGTTTATCGCTCGATGGAGATGAGCGGGGCTTAGGTGGGAACGGCTGCGGTCCCCCATCGGCGGCGAGGAGTAACTTTGTTGCAATGGGTACTCGGGGGCTACACACTTTAGTGTGTAGTCGTGTTGTGGAGTTGGTGATGGAGTTCGGAGTGTATCCGTGACGATTGAGTCGTGTTTGTGTCTTTTTTGTTGAATTATATAAATTGTGTGATTAGTACTGACCCCGTTTAATTGTTTTAAAAACTGTGGTGATCCATTCGGGGATGGTGAGCAGTTATTGAGCAGGTATGAGTCGAGATACATGGGATAGCTGGGATGTGTCGCCATCAGATGATAGAGTCTTCCGCTGTAGTTTTGATAGTTTTTAGACAGTTGTTTTGAGAACTTGTAACCCGTATTTTGGGCATTTGGTTTTGGATTGTATTTATTCACTAAAGTTATACTATTTAAATGTTGTTTCGTTATTGTCTTATAATTATCATTGCCTCGGGAAATCGAGATGGTGACATCTTTATACCTGAGTGGTCCTGGTAAGGCACTTGGAGTATGGGGGTGTCATAATACGCAGCTCAACGCTAGTTCACTCAGCTCACGACTAGCTCACTTAAGTCCACTCAGCTCACGGGGAGTAGAAGTCAGCTCACAAGTACTCGGGGGTCACTAGGGTAGCTCACTACCTAGTCCACCCATATTCCACACTAGTAAGGGTGGCGGCACATGGGAGGCACATAGGTGGTGATGTGTTACACTCACATTCATCCTTATCCATCCCTCTCTCACACACACATACACTCCCCCTTTCCCCCTCCCATTTTGGCGCCATTTTGGAGAGGAACCAATGGTTCCTCCCACCCTTTTGTTCCCGCCAAGCCCAAGGGACACCAAGGGGGCATTCCCCTTTGTTCCTCCCGCCAAAACGCCAAGAGGTGCCTCATGCACCCCTTCGGCCATAACCGCCCAACCCCTCACCTATATAAGGAGGCATTTGCCTTCATTTTTCTACAATCTTTTCTTCTCTACAAAATCCTTTTCCTCCTACAAAATTCTATGTATAGAAACTCTTGTAATGTATATTTATATTTCCCATTCTCAATAATAATACATTTTATTCATCGATATTCTACGATTATGTTGGTTTAATTGCGGTAACAATGAACAATCAGAATCGAAAACAAAAGAAATAGAGCAGAAAGATAGAACCGTAAGTACTAGTGCCGTGGTAAGAAGCCACTGCCTTGAAAACTATTTGTCCGGTACGACCGTGGTGGCGATCAGCTTGTGCCGGTAGTTCCCCAAGGATCACACTACAGCCTCCTCGTTGTCACGCCCACTCGTGACAGAGAGAATTGGAACGATTATAAACAAGTACCCAGAAACTTATACGAGAACAAAAGGAAGAAGGGAGGAGAAGAGAGATGTGTGTTGAATGAATATAAATGACTGAGGTTAGGGTGCCTTTTATAGCTGCAGAGAACAGTTAACAGCACTGGAAACGTGCTCCTAAAATGCAGCAGAGAGGACCTGTTCTTCAGGATCATTTATCTCCAACTGACAGTCACAATTTGACTGTTTCTGTTTCTAAAACAGAAAAACATACACCACACATTCAATTGACTCGGGCCCAAAAAGATAGGCACAGCCCGCCGCAAGCGATTGCCAAATCCCAAATCCCGAATCACGAATCTGGATCCGGGCCGGACTCGGGCATGGGCACGGCGCGCGCGCGCGTGTGCGAGCTGAATTAAGCACCTCGCAAGGTTTCCACAAAAGCCTCCCTAGACCCACTAGTGATATGGTAAGTTAAGGGGTGTTATATAAATACATAAAACAAGTCTTTCACTACCAATGTGGGACAAATGAAAAAACACTCAAGGCATAGAAAGTCCCTATTTTCCCAACAATCCCCCACTAGGGGCGCCACAGAAAGAGAAACAAGAATTCCTGGGTAAAGGAAGGATTGGATACTTAGGTCTCAATATCTTTCGATTTGAATTGGCACTTTAGTGCAATGAGGAAACAACTTACTTACAGCGAGAGAATATCTTGCGATTTGAATTCCTAGCTGAGCTTCGGTCGATACCCCCCACAACACATATCATACCTTCAGATTAAGATCGTTCCGCGAAAGTGCAACGCGCTCTTTTAGAGTTATGCGTTTACCTCGGTACTAATAGATGTGTTCAGAAGACTTCTCATAGTCTAATGATCGTTACACCTACGTAGGTGACTCAAGTGCTTCTCAATAGCACTTCTTACATGAGTCATTAAGGACCTAAGTCCAACCTGGTGTATGATCCATCAAGTGCGTCTCAAAAGCACCACCGTCAAGGTTATGAATCATACAACGCCACAGGAATATAAGCTTTAGACCTAGCCAAGTCTCACTCTTGACCTAAGGACTTAAGCCTCATTCCTCTCGACGTATCAACGACTAGTCTCTTATCCAGCCCTTTAGTAAAGGGATCAGCAAGATTGTTTTCGGACTTCACATAGTCCAAAGCAATCACTCTGTTGTCTTGGAGTTGTCTAACTGCAGCATGCCTTATTCGAATGTGTCTCTTTTTCGAATTGTAAACACTATTCTTTGCCACACCAATAGCAGTCTGCGAGTCACAGTGCAGGGAGACCGGTGTTAGCCGTCCGCCCCACACTGGTATATCAGCTAAAAGGTTTCCCAACCATTCAGCCTCTTGTCCTGCCAACTCAAGAGCTATGACCTCAGATTCCATGGTAGAGCGTGCGATACAAGTCTGTTAAGAGGACTTCCACGATATAGCACCTTCACCCATGGTAAAGACATAACCACTAGTAGAACAAATCTCATCATTACCTGCAACCCAGTTTGCATCACAATATCCTTCTAGCACAGCGGGAAATTTACCATAATGCAAACATAAGTCAACTGGTCCTTTTAGGTATTTTATTAAACGACGAAGAGCATTCCAGTGTTCATTACTAGGGTTATGTGTATAACGACTCAGTCTACTAACCGCATAAGCAATATCTGGTCGAGTACAGTTCATTAAAAACATCACACTACCTAGGATTTTAACATACTCTTCTTGGGAAACACTCTTGCTAAAGTTTTTACACAATGGTACACTAGGATCATAGGGTGTTCTAGTGTGGACATGGGCCACGTCTCGGTCTGTGGATTTGGGGGGCCACCTACCGATCCGTAGTCGTGGGCCACCTGCACGCCAGTCCGATCGGTGGACATGCAGCGGTCTTTTGAAAGCCACGCTCGGCGGCGTAAAAATGCCTTCGACCGGATCGTTTTAGATCGGTCGGTTTCGTCTCGGTAAGGGTCTCGAAACGATTAGAGATGTTCGGAGTCGCCACCAAGCATTTGTGGGATGCGTGGAACCCGTTCGAATTCCACTTTATACCTCGGTCAAATCGAAGCACAAAGCAGTGTTTGACATAGGAACTAAAGATAAGGAAATCGTCCCTCTTTAGCATCCTATCTCTAGAATGACTCTCGTACGCCCTGGATAAGTGTGGACAGCGGGCCGCCAACGGGGGCGCTTGGCGAGAGGGTCGAAAACAAGCGTTTGCATTTTGTATGGAGTCGCCACCAATTTTTATGGGAAATTGGAACCGTTCGAATACCTCGTGTCATGTCAAGACACAAAGTAGTGACATGAACACTAAGCAATCGTTACCCTTAGCATTCTATGTCTAGAATGACTCTCGTGGATGCCAATGAACACGGGTGCTCACGGAGATCTGGAGTAAGGGGTGAGGGTACGTATTAGGAAGCTCTTTTGATCGAACACCTAATCCCACCCGCCTCGATAGCGGCCTCTACTAATGATTAGGGAGTTTATTCGTACTTGATATATCGTCGGCTATATGCATGCAATGCAACATCCATTGATTAATCCTAACATGTGAGAATTAAGCTAAGTCGGTGAACAATTAGTTAGGCATACAATTAATGTCGAAGTTGGAATTTAATGCTCAATTACATGTGAAAGCATGCAAGCAATAAAAGAAATACAATAATTGTAAATACAATGAAGAAAATCACAATAATTACAATGGGATAGGCGATTTATGTCGAAAATACCTTTAAAACGGATAATTTGAGAAAAAGAATAAAAGAGTAAATTAAAAGAATCGAATAAATTAACGAACAGGAATTAGGCGATATTACGGATAATAGTTAATTAAACGTAAACTAATTAATTATGTCAAGGCAGAAACGGAGTTCAGGGACAGAACTCAGCCAGGAACAGGCGCAGCAGAGCTGCGTCCCTTGGAAGAGGCGCAGCACCTGCTGCGTCTATTCCCAGGAGGTTTCCTCTTGCTGAAGAAAGATCTCCGCGTTTGAGTTATGGTAGGACGGAAATAATCCGATATTCCTTAATATTTAATATGAATATTACGGGATATTATTTTCCAAAAGATAAAATTTGTAAAATATGGAATAGAAATATCCGGAACATTCCAGAACATTCCGACTCGGGATTTAACAGTTATCAGAAAATGGAGACGGTTTTTGACCCGGACGCCGAATGTACTCTAATTACTGCCAAAACGACCGTATCGGGACGTAGATGACAATTAAGAGGTCGACATTAATATTTGAGCGATCACTTGACGATAATCTTACGAACTGTCACAAATCGTTCCGCGTACCAAACATGCGGCCCAATCATCACTGGGTGGTTTGCGAGGGGTGTATAAACGAGGTGTCTACAGAGCCCCCACTTTGACTGAGGCTTGGACAAGGCGAAAGTCAAAGTATAGCCATCAGGTCAATCGAAGATTACAACCTGACGACTATGGCGACGCGAGGCGGCTCAAGGGGTCTGAACCAAGGACCTGTCGTCGGGAACATTTTAGAGTCTGTCGACTATCGGGGAGGGTCGTTTAAAGTCCATTAGACTACGTAAGGAAGCTCGCCAGCCATAAGAAGAGACCATACCTGAGATACCTGATGCGGTCGTTTCTACACCAAAAATAAATACCTAAGTACAACTAACTAATAGCTAGTAGTAAGTAGGGTCGATCTCCACAGGGAGGCTAAGTTGCTAATTATCTGTTAAACTCGGTCTGTCAGGGTGTCACAGAAATGGGGGTTTTGAATTGATTTAACTAACTAGAGACTAAAGCGGGGGAAATGAAAAAGAGAAATTAACAGAAGAAAAGGGAGTATGCTAAGAGTCGGTCCACCGTGGCAGCTATCAGATCTTATATTATTGGGAATACTGAGGCGATTAAACTATTGATAAGAAGAGCTATGGTCGTCACCTTTCGGTCCTTAAACCGCCCTAGAGTGTAAACAGCTTAACTTTCGCCCTCACTGCAATACCCTATTGTAATTAAGCAAGCCTTCCCTTCCAATCTTTCGATCTAGGTCGGGGTTAAATAAATTAATGGTCTCCTGCATGCATTCATTCGACCGGATAACAGTTAAATTGCCTAATACAATTCCTACCGCAAGTCTAACCTATTCAAGTCAGTTAAAACATCGCTACCACGGCTTCCCTAATCCTAACATACTAAGGGGAATTAGCTAGACATAATTATAATAAGAACGAGAAATAAAGAAATGCCGATAAACATAAAGAATAATTAAAGAAGAAGAGAAAGGGGAAAATTACTGAAATTGATCCGGAAGAAAGTAACAGTAGCAAAGTAACAGTAACAAATGATAAGAGAAGTGAAGGAACGAAGTAAAGTGTCTGAGAGAGTTTACATCGTCATACTGACTTCCTATTTATAAGAAAAATAGGATTAGCTAAACCTAATGACGGAATTAAACCTAAAAAGCCCAGCCCGTAGCAAAATCCACTTGATCGAGTGGAATAAAACCACTCGATCGAGTAACTAAAGCTTAAACCACTCGATCGAGTAGAAAAAGGGCTCGATCGACCAAACCATAAATTGAATCTACTCGATCGAGTACTTTCCAGCAACAGTTCTCAGCTTTGCGCACTGAATTTCAAACGACTGCCATTTCTTCGTTACTTGGCCAAACAGGGTTTGGTTGGTGGCGTTGGAAAGCTAAGAGGATAAGCTTTCACCTTCAACTGGAATCACCTTAATAACTGTTGCAGAACTCGAGATATGGCTCTTACAAGAAGGAACTAGCAAATTGAAGCACTCTCTTGGCTCGCCTAACTTCCTTACTCCAGTGCGCATCTCAAAATAGTACTTTCTAAGCTCCGACTCAACTCATCTCCTAAATGCATGCGTAGGGACATGTTTTAGGCTTGATTCCGCATCTCTAAGCTCATTCCTGCAATTAATACAAGAACTTCCAAAGTATGCAATTCGGGGCATTTCGTAGCATAAAACCACGATAAAAGCATAAAGATACGCGCATAAATTAGGCTAAAAAGACTATATAAAATGCACGTATCAAATCTCCCCAAACCAAACCTTTACTCGTCCCCGAGTAAACTAAAATGCAACTAAAGGAACGGGAAAGATAACTCAGAGCTAGCTACAAATGCCCACTTAAGCCAATTTAATGCAAACAAACTAACACTTATAGCAAACAGTCAAATGCAAACGAGTTATAGGATGTTTATAAATAAAGCTGAACCGTCGACCTTGCAAGACCTTTAACAATGGACTCTCACGGGTCACTCTTCTCTCATGAAGCAAAGGGTGAACATATATATGTAAGAGAGAAAGAAAAATAGTTGCTCACCTAAACTACGACCCACATAAACATGCATGCAACTAATATGATAGACAATTCTAGCTACCGTACATACATTCCAACCAAACAAGGTCCTGTCACAGCCGAGGGCTTACAAAAATATGGTAAAGTGAGGCAATGGGTAAGAAAAGGCAAAACATTTATGGGAATGTGGAGGTATAGGTGATCAAGCTAGTACCTAAACAAAGCCATATATCAACATCCGATTCCAACTCAATTATGAATTAAGCACGTGCCCTTCATCTGGCATAAAATCTCACCAAACCAAACCAAACATACTCCTCAAATAATATAAGATAGAACATAGGAACAGAAACCGTCAACCAAACAACATCTTTTTTTTTCTTTTCTATTTTTTTCGTTTTTCATTCCTTTTTTTTTCGAATTCTTTTTTTTTTTTTTTTTTTTTTTTTTGTCAACATCTCTTTTTTTTCTTCTTTTTCACGTCTTTTTTTTCATCAACCTCCTTTTCTTCATAAATTACCAACTCCAATTCAACAGAATATGCGCCAAAATTTGATGCAATAGGCAATATACCGCAAAACAATCTAAACTAGCTTGACAAGGCAGGCTAAATTTGGATGTAGCTAAGGGTCAACAGGCAAATTTGACTAATGTGGAGTTTATGGGTAAAAACGAAAAAAAAGGGAAATGTAAGCACCTCCCTGCATGTGACACCAACCACTAACCCGAATGTATGACGGCAAAAAGCAATTGAATTTCATATACGTGCAAATTGATGATACATTTTATGCAAGGAGTAACTACTCACAATCCTACATGAAACTGGTCATAAATGACACCAGTTTATAAGGCTCTAAATCTTAGAATATATAAGTAGGTTGCCAAAATCTCAGGTCAAGTCTATATGTTCAGCTAAATTAAACATTAACTCGTAGATATGCAAAAGACAAAGCTAAAAGAATATATAGTTCAATGCAAGGCTTAAGCAAAAAGACAAATGCAGTGCAATTTCATCACTGAAATCTACCGTTCCGACTCAACCTATATGCTAAATTAAACGTGAATTTTTGAATTTTTAACAATTTTCTGATTTTTATGGAATTTTTGAATTTTATAAAAATAACAACAATGCAAACAGAAAATTAAATGTGATAACTGAAATGCAATAAAAACAAGATGCAGACGTAGATATGGATGCATAACCTCCCCAAACCAAACCGTACAATGCCCCCATTGTACCAAAACATGGAAAGGAAATGCAAACTGAAAGGAGAAAGAGAGTAAAATGCGGAAAACTCACAAGATAGCGCGAATAAAGGGACCTCCCCAAACCGACCATGAAATGGGAGGTTGCTAAGGGCCCGGAAAAACCGTCTCAGGAAGCTAATCCAAGTCCACAATACTCGATATCAGTCATACAGTGGCTGATCGAGTAACATGGGCGTCTAAAACTGCTCGATCGAGGAAGATACCAGTCGATCTAGTAGTTCTCATCTTGCAGGTGGTCGATCGAGTGGATTAATCACTCGATCGAGTGAATCCATCAGCTACCGTGCTCGATCGAGTAGAAAAACTACTCGATCGAGTAATCCTCAATGTAATTCCTGCAAACGCAATGAAAACAACCCGCAAACCAACAAAAGCAAGCTTAACTGAGACCGTCTATGGTATAAAAACCATTTATTACAACTGAAAGTAAATAAAAAGCAAAATAAAAAACGCCGGGTTGCCTCCCGGGTAGCGCTAGCTTCAGTCAGGTCCCAGATCGACCTTCTTTTCTTCGAGCTACTCAAACTAATCACAATCAAAACAGCTCAAAGCGCGCAGCAACCTGTCAAATAGCTGCGCATGTGCTACACAAAAGCATAAGTAGCACAAAAGTGGATTACAGAAATAGGAAATAAAAATATGTAAGCATTTAAGTCTAACAAATTTCCTATGTGCGCTCCTAAATTTATCCACAAAATAAAGGAGCGCGGGAGCAATCGTCAATAAGTTGGGGCTCCAATTCAGATTAGCAAACTTGAAATGATAAGGACGGTGAAAATTCGTTAAATTATGCGTCCACATATGAGAGGGTGTAGCATTAAAAGAAGGAGCACAAATTAAACGAGGCAATATACTGTTAAAACAAACAATAATGAAATTATTGCTTACTACCTCGGGTTGGTTGCTCTCAACGACGGAATCACTGACAAAGGAATGTATTACCTCATCCGTGCTAGGAGCAATTACCGTCTCAGCTGCTTCTTCATCAACCTCCTCAGTGGAATCCATCCCGTAAATCGCAGCTTCAAGTGTATCCGACTCTGCTGTGAATAAGGGGGGTTCACCGTAACCTTCATCATCGTCAAACTCGTCATCCAATATGAACCCAAGTGACGAATTAAAGCTCCCAATGGCCAATTCAGTCGATCGAGCAGAGTAATCACTCGATCGACCACTTTCCTTCCGCATCTTACTCGATCGAGTAACAAAATCACTCGATCGACCACTTTCCTCCTGCATGTCACTCGATCGAGAAGAGATATTACTCGATCGAGGACTTTCTTCCCGTACAGTGCGGATATCCTCGCATACACTCTGGAAATACGATAGAAATTCTTCATCCGAAATATGGAAATCATTTTCAGCATCGGGCAACGCGGGTTCTTCATGGGAAAAACCGCTCTTGGTCAAGTACACCTCTTACGTTGCCGATCATTCAACCCAAATGTTAACCGAGCAATCTCGGTCGCAACTCAAGAACTTGAGTACCCATGTATCTATCATATTCTAGAATTAAGGATTTCACTCCGCGATTTCTTTTTCATGTATCATCATGAGGATCTTGTTGCGGTGGCCATTGATGTGGTGGATGTGGCGGCACAACTACAAATGCATTGTGCTCAAGAAACCACATCCCCAAGATTTCTTCCTTTCCCAACTAGCAGGTTTCTCGGCTTGGGCTTCAAACTGAGCAATTAGTCGGGAGACAGATGTCATCTTGGCAAGAGGGATCGAAGGTACTCAAGCCTTCCCTTCGATAATCTCCCTCGTGCTTTGTCTAATAAACCCGTAAGCCTATCAAAACAGCACTAAATAAAAAGATAAGAACAGCCTCAAGGTACTTAGTCTTCCCTTGAGGCGAAAGGACAAACAAAATAAAACAGATAAAAAGCGTCGCCTCCCCGGCAACGGCGCCAAAATTTGATGCGGTCGTTTCTACACCAAAAATAAATACCTAAGTATAACTAACTAATAGCTAGTAGTAAGTAGGGTCGATCTCCACAGGGAGGCTCAGTTGCTAATTATCTGTTAAACTCGGTCTGTCAGGGTGTCACAGAAATGGGGGTTTTGAATTGATTTAACTAACTAGAGACTAAAGCGGGGGAAATGAAAAAGAGAAATTAACAGAAGAAAAGGGAGTATGCTAAGAGTCGGTCCACCGTGGCAGCTATCAGATCTTATATTATTGGGAATACTGAGGCGATTAAACTATTGATAAGAAGAGCTATGGTCGTCACCTTTCGGTCCTTAAACCGCCCTAGAGTGTAAACAGCTTAACTTTCGCCCTCACTGCAATACCCTATTGTAATTAAGCAAGCCTTCCCTTCCAATCTTTCGATCTAGGTCGGGGTTAACTAAATTTATGGTCTCCTGCATGCATTCATTCGACCAGATAACAGTTAAATTGCCTAATACAATTCCTACCGCAAGTCTAACCTATTCAAGTCAGTTAAAACATCGCTACCACGGCTTCCCTAATCCTAACATACTAAGGGGAATTAGCTAGACATAATTATAATAAGAACGAGAAATAAAGAAATGCCGATAAACATAAAGAATAATTAAAGAAGAAGAGAAAGGGGAAAATTACTGAAATTGATCCGGAAGAAAGTAACAGTAGCAAAGTAACAGTAACAAATGATAAGAGAAGTGAAGGAACGAAGTAAAGTGTCTGAGAGAGTTTACATCGTCATACTGACTTCCTATTTATAAGAAAAATAGGATTAGCTAAACCTAATGACGGAATTAAACCTAAAAAGCCCAGCCCGTAGCAAAATCCACTCGATCGAGGGGAATAAAACCACTCGATCGAGTAACTAAAGCTTAAACCACTCGATCGAGTAGAAAAAGGGCTCGATCGACCAAACCATAAATTGAATCTACTCGATCGAGTACTTTCCAGCAACAGTTCTCAGCTTTGCGCACTGAATTTCAAACGGCTGCCATTTCTACGTTACTTGGCCAAACAGGGTTTGGTTGGTGGAGTTGGAAAGCTAAGAGGATAAGCTTTCACCTCCAACTGGAATCACCTTAATAACTGTTGTAGAACTCGAGATATGGCTCTTACAAGCAGGAACTAGCAAATTGAAGCACTCTCTTGGCTCGCCTAACTTCCTTACTCCAGTGCGCATCTCAAAATAGTACTTTCTAAGCTCCGACTCAACTCATCTCCTAAATGCATGCGTAGGGACATGTTTTAGGCTTGATTCCGCATCTCTAAGCTCATTCCTGCAATTAATACAAGAACTTCCAAAGTATGCAATTCGGGGCATTTCGTAGCATAAAACCACGATAAAAGCATAAAGATACGCGCATAAATTAGGCTAAAAAGACTATATAAAATGCACGTATCAATACCCTTGGGTGAACTCTGTGGGGAAACAAGAAATATTGAGAGCAGCAGGACGTCGGTAGAAATTGCTGGGGAATCCGCTTGCGTTGGTCTCAAGCGAACTCTGGCGAAACTTGAGGGTGAATCAGCTTGCGTTAGTCTCAAACAAACTCTGGCGAAACTTGAGGTTGAATCTGCTTGCGTTGGTCTCAAACAAACTCTTACGAAACTTGAGGTTGAATCTGCTTGCGTCGGTCTCAAACAAACTCTTGCTGGGGAATGACTCTGTCTGGATTGAATCATTTCTGGAAAATCTGCTTGTATCTGCTTTCAAACAAACTCCATCTCTCGAGAAGTGCAATCGGCTGTCATGAACTCTCGCTGGGGAATATATTGACGACTAGGAACATCTTGATCGTCGTGGGAAAAAATCTTGAGTAAGAAATACCGCAAAATACTACTGCGCTGGAAATGTGGGCCGGAACGAAAGAAAATTGTCGAAATGGACCAAAAGAATATAACAGCGGGAAGAGGCGCACCAAAGATGGGCCCACAAATAACGAACTCATAACGAATTTTTGAAAATTCGTATGGAGGGAACACAAGGAAGAGGCGCAGCAAGAGCTGCGTCTCTTGGAAGAGGCGCAGCGCCTGCTGCGTCTTTTCCCCAAATTGGCTATTTCTGCGTAAAAACGCGAAATCAGACGGATTGTATTCATTATTTCGAAACACAAATTCTTGCAATTTCTCTCTCAAATCTTCACCATTTCCGTCGAGGTTTGATCCAAAAGCTTGCATTAAACATGACTAACCGAGGTATGTATTCCAATCTTGTATTAATCATCTACATTCGTTGAATTTTGAGCCGCGAGATTTAGGGTTTTCGACCCTTTTGATCGAAAATTTGGGGCTTTTCCCCCAAATGGATTTGCCATGCCAATTTGATGTTAGAAATGGATAGTAGGCAATGTTAGGAACATAACCATGTATTTGCTTCGAATTTTGGTCGAGTTTTGAACCCTTGAGTGAAATTTGAGACGGTTTTACAGCTAAACCGTAAATTGCTTCGAAAATAGCCTTATGATTGCCCATTTGCGATGAAATTTGACATTTGGAATCCTTGAATGATGGGTAAACTTCCTACCATCTCGGAATTTTGGTTTGTAACAACTTTTCAGGACACCTTTTAGGGCATAACCACCGTTATAGCGAAATGCTGCCGAATTTTCGACTCGAACCCGGAACTAGGCTTTGACTTGGACTTGACTTGACCCAATTTATTACATGAGTGATTGGGTTGGTGGGAATATGGCCAAAGATGGCCGGAAAGGGCGTTTCCAGGACTTTGAAGGCTCGAAAACTCCTTAACCAAAGGCTTGTCGTCGTATGACGCGGCCTGAATTTATTTTAATGTTGCAGGGGATGATGCTTCTACTTCTGGGAGGACTTCCATGGAGATAGACGCCACTACTATTGAGGAGGCTTTAGAGCAGGCCTTCACCGCTGCGGTGATGGCTGCTGAGTTTCACGAAGAGGAGGCCGTCGAGGAGGAGGAGATCCCGAGACGAGCCAACGTTGGGCGAGGGGGTCGTCAGCTGAGGGGAGCTCCTGCGTGGGCCGAGACCTGGGAGAGTAGGCACCTGGTGTGGGCTGCCGAGGGTCACTTGTCCTACAGGACGGTGAAGAGTCTGGTAAATAGGAATTCACTTCTCATTATCCATCCTCTTTCATTCTTTTGTCCAAATTTCTTTCACATTCCATTCAAAACTAAAGATAGCTTTGTTTCAAATCATAATAGGAGGCCGGGAACATCAGGTCGTTCTCGGGCTACACGACAGCGATGGAGCACTACGAGCAGCTGTCGGCGGAGGAGAGGGCCATGATCGAGCGTGGAGCGATCGGTCCTCTGGTTCAGGTCTGGTGGGATATCGTGAAGAGGAAGTTGCGGACTAACCTTAGCCTGGTTCGCGCTTTCTTGGACCGATTCTGGGATACGACTTCCACGTTTCAGCTGCCTTTTGGTGAGGTGGGAGTCACTCTGGAGGATTACGGCATGATTTCTGGTCTGCCGTGTGGGACCGAGGAGATGGTGTGGCCGGAGACTGCCATGAGGGCGGACTCGGCCGAGGCGAGGAGATTGATCGGCTGGAACTTGTCGCCGAAGGCCGTTGCAGTGCCGGGTTTGGTACCCAGTACTTACGTTCGAGACTACTTTGCGGGGAAGACCCCGGCGCTGGTGACGATCGATGGGAGGGAGACGGCTCGTCCTCCTTTTACAGCTGAGCAGAGGGCTCGCTTGTGGATGTGGTGGTTTCTGTCTTCGATTTATCTCGGAGACAAGGGCGAGAGGCTGTCGACGAAGCTTCTTCCCTTTCTTTCTGACCTGAGTTCCCTAGGGCGTTGGGACTGGGTCACTGCTGGTTTCGCGGTCCTCATCCGCTTCATGAGGGCCATGGTTCGTCCGGAGTTGATGGAGAAGGGGACTTCTCCTGGTGCAGTCGGACCTGGACTACTAGTGGAGGTATGAACCTTCCTTTAGACCAATAGTAAATTCTTTCTTTTACCGAGTCCCGAAAGATCGTCATTGATTATTCTGCTTTACAGGCGTGGGTGTACTCCTACTTCCCGAGTCTCGCACCGAAGAGGACGGAGCCGCTGGAGAAGGCCTATCCCATGGTGAGGGATTGGGTGATGTGTCGGACGAAGAGCAAGCGTTCTTCTCACAATGTCTACCGGCGGGATGTGAACGCCCTTCAGCTGAGCAGCGTGAGTATCTCACTCGTATCCATTTATACTTCTTATCTTTTGCCTTTACTTGATCATAGGAATGATCTTTGCCTTGTCTTGTCGCAGTGGGTGCCCAGACCTTGGGCGGAGTACGCTGGAGCGCCTCCTTTTGTTGCTGAGGTCCTCCGACCTAGGAGCCCGAGTCGGCTGCTGTTGTGGACGTCAATGGGTCATGTGTGGTATCTGGGCGAGCGTTTGGCTCGTCAGTGCTCTCGGGACGCGTTGACGGTTCCCGTTGATCCTCCCAGGACGATGTTTAGGGCGCCTTCTGATGCTGAGAGGGAGGCGGACCTGGCTGGTGCCAGTGGCGACGACCTTCTTCTCCTTGGCGAGGATTACTCGGCGTTCCTTTACGGGAGGTTGGCGTACTGGCCGGTAGTGGTGAGTATCTTTTATTTTTTCTTGATTTTGATTTTGAGAAATACGATGAAAGATCATCGATTAAAGAGAATTGTTTGTCTTTGCAGGTGGTCGAGGCGGCGGGCATCGAGCCCCCAGTGTACCCCGAGACTCTTGAGTACACTGACGCGACCGGGAGGACGACGATCTCCGAGCTGCGTGACTTTGACGTAGCGGTGACGGATGCTGGCCTAGACGACTGGCAGCATCTGATTCGGAGGGTGAGCTTCTAGCTTATATGACTTTCGTGTAAGAACATATTTGATTGGACTTGTTCAATTTGCTGAGAACTTTCTTTGAAATGCAGGTTGCGCCGTCCCGATTTGTGGCACTATGGAGGGTGGTCAACCGGCTGCGAGCTACTGCCATTGAGGCACTCGTCGATAGTCGAGGTCGTCAGGTGTGAACCTCATTTGATTTCTTTTGATTTTTGATTTCCGATTTTGCTTGAATTGATTGACATGAGCCAATTTATTGCTGTTTACAGGGTGGCCGCGAGCTGGAGCGAGAGTTGACCCAGTCTCGGGAGGAGACAGCTCGCTTGTTGAGGGAGCTCGAGTTTCGGGATGCCGAGATCGCCGCTTTTACGGCAAGAGTTGCTGAGTTGGAGGGTGCCCAGCGGTAGTTTTGTGTAGACTTGTAGACTTGTACGTTTGGACATCTGATTTGAACATTTTTTGGACTTCGTATGGGGCGCAAGCCCCCAGTTTGCTTGTACATTTTCTTCATTTGGTGTATATACGATGGCCTGAGTGCCTTTGCTGCTGGGTTGTGTTGCTTATATCTGCAGGTTAGTTTTTGAACAGGTTTGGTAGATAACGGTTTACGCCGTCATGCTGCCGGAATTTACATGGAAATCACGCAAAACATACATTTTATACACATGTGGCCTTAATTAGCGCAAAACGAGACTCGAAAGAACACGAAAATGCAAAAATTTTGCCGGAAATGACCTGACGGTAGGGAGGGTTACCCCCTAAAAAAAGAAAAAAGAGAAATCTATAAGTGTAGAGATGTAGAAATGAAGTGTTGAAAACAAAACAAAATTAAAAGGAAATTATTCCCTAAAAAAAAGAATTAAGTGTGACGAAATGGCGAAGGTTCCGACGTCGCCTCGAAATGCGTGCCCGCGAATTTAGGAAACTTGAAGTATGGTGATCTCCTCGTATTTACCAAAATAAAACCTCGCAAGAATAGGAAATCATGCGTTATAGAATTAGGAAAGATCCAACGCGGAAATCACAGGAACGAGACTGGGGAAGAGGCGCAGCATGAGCTGCGTCCCTTTGAAGAGGCGCAGCAGGTGCTGCGCCTGTTCCAAAGCTGGTCTGTTCTGGCGGATTTTTGGAAACAACAATTAGTATAAATAGAAGCGTCGATGGAGTTTTAATTCACATAAATCTTCCGTCTTTTCTTCGTCTACTCACATAAGAACTCCCAAAATAAATCTTCAAGAGAAAATTACCATCATGAATACTTTGGAGATCCGCCTGAAGGAATGGACCAATGAATTTTCAAATATGGAGAAGCACGACATGGGTGCTTATAACCTTGGGTCTTTATTGAGTTTGAAACTCATTAAAATTGTAAAACCATTCTTGGATGCTTGCCTTGACTATTGGGACCCGAATTATCATGTTTTCGCGTTCCCAGGGGGTGACGTTTGCCCATTTCCTGAAGAAATAGCTGCTATTGGTGGATGGGATCCCGAACATTTACCTGCCATTCCTTCCACTTCTCAAGGGTATAAGAGCAAATTCAGAGACTTGCTTGGACTGGCCAGACTTGAGGTGGATCGTCTAGTTACCCCGAAAGGTGTGAGAATGTTGGACTTTATTGATCGATTCATCAACAGGGCCGACCCTACTGTCTCTTATGTTGCTCGGAGGAGAGCATTTGGCTTTTGCTTGTTGCATGTGTATGTCTTCCAAGGGCATGTTGATGAAGACTTGAGAGGTGACCCTCGTCTTTTGTGCCTTATCGAGCAAATGGAGCTGCGCCGGAGCCCAGCTTGTTTATGCTTAGGGGAGATTATTTTGGGCTTGGATAATAGGAAATCCAACCGCGATCTGCCGTTCTTGGGGAGTCCGGTCATTTTGCAGGTAAAAGACATCTTTTCTTTTCTTTTTCTTTTCTTTCTTCTTTTTTTCGTTTTTTGTTTTTTTTTTTTTGTTGTCTAATACCTGCTTTTGGTAGGTTTGGCTTATGGAACGGCTCCGATTGATCGAGCCCCCAGTTCAGGCACTTTCCTATCATTCCCGTATGATTGCGATGAGGACGCGATTGTACATGGTAGACTTCACCCGGGTCTGCGATTATTGGAAGAACAAGCTGAAAAGTGATGATGGTCCGTTGATTAGGTGGATCGTACCGTGGTGGCACCTCAAGTCTGTTACTGGAGTGTCTTCTTTGGATCCCACTAGGTCCGTGCGCATTCCGGGATTGGAGTTCATGGTATGTATCTTTCCGGAAAGACTGATGAAGCAAGTTGGGCTGAAGCAGACGATCCCGAGGCTTGACACCGTCCCGCAGACTGCCTTGGCGCTTACCACCGAGAGTCGAAGAGAGTGGGCTATTAAATGGGCCCAAAGAAACATGTGGTTCTTGAACTTCTCCGCCAATGCTTTGTGGGTGTTAGATTCCTATCTGAGGTGGAGAAAGGCTGCAACTCCAGAAGAGCGTGAGAGACTGAGGAAACGCGAACCCGTTGATTACAAGGTGCGCGAGGGAGAGAAAGAGAAAGAGAAGCATCTGACAGAGGGAAAAGAAGAAGCCGGGCTTCAAGTCATTCGTCCTTCAAAGAAATCAAAGACTACTCCTGTTGCAGAAATGGTGGTTGGCAAGAGTGGAAGAGTCAGGCCTCGAGAAAGACCGTTGGTGATTAGGTCTGAAGTGGTGCAAGAGCGCCCAGCTCGAGGTCGTGACAAGAAATATGACAAGAATGACAAGGGCAAAGGGAAGATGGAAGAATAGCCCGAGTCTTTATTTATTATTTGATTATTATTGTTATTGTTGTAATAAAAAGGAGGGATTTTTTAGAATCCTAGCCTATTTTTTATTATGTAACGTACTATTTAGAAAGCAAATGGAATAAAAAAAGTTAAATGGTTATGAAACCGTTGTGATTTTCTTTTATTATTCTTATCGAATTTCAAATGCACAGCAAATGTCCTTCTATTTACATTTTAGATATAATGGGTTGAATCCTGTGAAGGATTGCCTACGTATTCACTTAAAAAAGCGAAATCAAACCCTTGTGCGTAGTTCGAGTAAATGTAAAAGAATAATTGTTCGAAGCAAGAGCTTGTAATGAACATAGAAAATAAGCATGAGCTTTTGCTTGTTCTCAAGGTGCGAATTTAGTTTGTTTGATGATATGAGGATGACAATCTTGTCAAAATGCAAGAGCATAGTGACACTTAGCTTATTTCAGCTTGGCCAGGGGCCGTCTATTTAGTGCCACAAGAGCGACACATGGGTTTACGCGAGGCATGTGCTTGGTCTTATTCTAGGCATAGTATCGTTTCAATTGGTCAAGGTTCGTGGGGTTGGAAAACTCATTCCCATCTAGGTCTGTGATCCTAACCGCACCCCCTGAGAGTATGGATTTGACTAGAAATGGCCCGGCCCAATTAGGTTTGAATTTTCCTCTTGGGTCGACAGGTAAAAGAGCTCTAACCGATTTGAGTACTAAGTCTCCTTCTTTGATGTTTCTTGGCCTAACCCTTTTGTTGAAAGCTCGTTTGATACGTGCTTGATATGTTTGGACATTATGCAAAGCGCGCAGCCTACGTTCATCCAGGAGGATGAGTTCTCCATATCTATCCTTCTTCCATTCGGCCTCCGGGATTTGGCTTTCTAGTAAAATACGCAGGGATGGTATTTCTAGCTCGACTGGTTGTACGGCTTCCATGCCGTATGTCAACTAGAAAGGAGTAGCCCCAGTGGGCGTCCTGACAGATGTACGATACCCCCATAAGGCAAAGGGTATTTTGCTTGGCCAATCTCTGTAGTTGTCGGTCATTTTCTTGAGAATTGTGACAACATTCTTATTCGCTGCCTCTACTGCACCGTTAGTCTGTGGTCTATAGGGCGAAGAGTGGTGATGCTGAATCTTGTACTTGGCTAGCAATTGCTCGGTTTCAGCTTGGAAGTGTGACCCATTGTCGCTAATGATCTCATGTGGGCAACCATATCGACAGATAATGTTGTTTTGTATGAACTTTGCCACTTTCTTAGCCGTAAGACCAGTGTAGGAAGCCGCTTCTACCCATTTGGTAAAGTAGTCGATTGCTACTAGAATGAAATAGTGACCTCCTGTTCCGGCTGGGGTTATCTTTCCGATTATGTCAATTCCCCATGCAGAAAATGGCCAAGGAGATGTCATCGTATATAGCAATGAAGGAGGGACATGTTGTACATTCCCGAAGATTTGACAATTATGGCAATGTCTTACGTATTTGATACAATCAGATTCCATTGTGGTCCAATAATATCCCAAACGTGTGATTTTCTTTGCCATCATAGGTCCACTCATGTGAGGACCGCATTCTCCATCGTGGACTTCTTCCATCACCTTTCGTGCCTGTGAATGATCAAGGCAGCGTAGGACTACACCAAGAGGTGTTCTTTTGTATAATTCTCCTTGCATCAGAATGTATTGGGAAGCTAATAGGCGTATAGCACGTTGTCCCCTCTTGTCCATATCTGGCGGATAGGTACCATTAAGTTTAAAATTCAGGATTGCTTGGAACCATGGCTCCTGTGCGATTTCTTCTTCATCGGTGATTTGGTGGACATAAGCCGGCTCTGACCGTCGTTCGATGCACAAAGGCATGTCCTGAAGGATCATAGATCCATATTAGACTCTCTAATAAAATTAATTTATCTCATAAATTGATGTTTATGTGATCTATGTAACATGCATGCTAATATGAAAGCATAAAAACAAAGTATAAGGAAAAACAATTTCCTTACATTGAATATAAGGTAAAATGGGCACAAATTAGTTCTCCTTACTAATTTGTTCTTGAGCTAAATAT
Source organism: Silene latifolia (assembly GCF_048544455.1). Lineage (NCBI taxonomy): Eukaryota > Viridiplantae > Streptophyta > Magnoliopsida > Caryophyllales > Caryophyllaceae > Silene > Silene latifolia. The sequence goes on from NC_133536.1 coordinate 190,446,508, forward strand.
ATGTGGATGATCCTCCTTGTATAACCTTCAACTAGAAAGTCTCCTCCAAGTAGCACCCAAGAACAACCCAAATAATATTAATAAGTAAGAACTAGTAACTTATTAATATGTGCCCTTGATAATAATACTAGTAATATTACTAACTATTCTTAGTAATAATAGTATACTAGAGAGGAATTATTGTAGAGAGAAGGAAGAGCTTTTTTTACATGCAAAACATAATGAATTATGTGTAAGTAAGGTAGTGTGAAGAAGTGAATAAATAGATGGAGTGAAGGAAGGGAAGTGGCGGGTGGAATATGATGGAGTGATGGAGTGTATAAACTTTGTCTTATATTTTTCATCTTACATCACATGCAAAATCTTATATAAGATAAATTATGGTAGTATACAAAATAAGGTAAAATGATTATGTGAGTAATCATCCATTACACTTATTTTACACGGTCCACATGACCATATACGGGTCCATGTTGGTTTTTATATTTGTCGCACAAATCCGTGTAATTATCATATTAAACATCGTATCATGTTTAAATACTTCCATAATTAATTCGTCCAATTCACTCAGTAAATATACGTGTACCACTACACATATTATTTACGTACTAATATTAATCACATTAATCAATTAGTACAATTTTAGTAAATTACGATTAATTAACTAAAACCCGTTTCCCAAAACTTATTATTTAATTATCGCATAATTAAATAATATTTGCCGCTCCTCGAGTTCGCAACTCGAAATCTCTCTAACAATAATCGACTAACCTCTTAGTATATAAATCAAGGGACTAAATGAATTGTATCTCATACAATTAATTAGTTATCAATTTGGGTTCGTTCCTTTAGGTGTGACCGAAAGGGGTATTGATCACCGCCGTCTCACGACAATAACGTCAAACTCTAGTCAGCCAACCGTTATCGATTTACGTTAATCAACTGACGAGGATCAAATAATTAAATATCTGATGATATTTTATTAATGAGATTTATTATGTTAACGCACTATTGTGGAGGACACTAACTCCAACAATCTCCCACTTGTCCGACACAAGGTGTGCGCTACCAATTCTCTTGTCCGTTTTAATCTCCCACTCAATGCAAGGTGTCTTTCAGGTCGCACTTGCACATGAACACATCGCGAGTGGTTTTCTCGATCGGGAGTGTGACTACCCGACCGGAAAAATCTCTCACAGACTTACTTAGCGTGGCCACGCATTTGTAGTCATTAACTCCTCGAGTGGCCTTGAGATATAGTTACCCAACGTGGGTGGACAATTTCTGTATGCCCTATCTATCCTATTGCACAATCTGACTCACCATGACCTAGTAAATGCCCTTTTGGCCTCCTTTCACGGCACGACCTAGGACAAAAACCAAAGTCACTCGGAAACGCACCGCTCGGATAATAGTCTCCAATCAAAAGAATCGACTCATTAGAACATCTTAGAGATCCCCGCCACGACCAGGCGTCTATAATAGAACTTAGGGACTCTCTAAATGGTCACTGTCCGGCAAAGTGTCACACACTCCGCCTATGTAATCGACCAGTCATCATATATGACCTTATGGTGTTGAACAACCATCAATCGACTCACAATCTAGTCACTCCGAGACGTCACCTCATTAAGTGACTAGGGACAAAATACAATGTTCATCTTATTCACTTGAATAGTGTTCAACATTGTCTCCACAACTTATTCGGATAAACAAGGTATTAAAATTTAGTCACACTAAATAAAAATTCATAAAAGAATTAATACGAAAACAATGAATGTGATTATCATATATATAATAAAAGATACACTATCCAATTATTACATATCCATAATCTAAAGAAAATCTAGTACTCGTCTCAATCCCATAGAGACGACATGACCATCATGCTTAGCCTTTGATAAAGGCTTGGTTAAAGGATCAAGAAATGTTGTCATCTGTCCCAACCTTACAAATGTCAATTTCCTTCCTTTCCACATAATCTCTAATTACAGGGTATTTCCTTTCAATGTGTCTAGATTTGTTACTAGACTTAGGCTCTTTGGCTTGAAAAATAGCTCCACCGTTATCACAATATAGAGTGATAGGATCTTTGGCGGAATGGACTACTCCTAGCCCCTCCATGAATTGCCTAATCCAAACAACTTCCTTCGCGACCTCGTACGCCGCAAGGTACTCACCTCTTTTGTAGAATCCGCAGTAACACTTTGCTTGAAGCTCTTCCAAAGAAACAGCTCCTCCATTTAGCATAAACACGTAGCCGGATTGGGATTTCATGTCATCCCGATCGGTTTAGAAACTTGCGTCCGTGTAACCTCTTACACACAACTCAGTTTCTCCTCCAAACACTAAGAACCAATCCTTAGTTCTTCTCAAGTACTTAAGGATGTTCTTTACGGCTATCCAGTGACTCTCACCAGGCTTGGCTTGATACCGACTTGTCATGCTCAAAGCATACGCAACGTCGGGACGAGTGCAAATCATAGCATACATGATAGACCCAACAGCGGAAGCATAAGGGACGGTCTTCATGTGTTCAATTTCCTTAGGGGTAGAGGGAGACTGTGACTTGCTCAAAGTAATCCCTTGGCCCATAGGTAGAAATCCTCTCTTGGAGTCTTTCATATTGAACCGGTCAAGAACTTTGTCAATATAAGCTTCTTGACTCAATGCTAGTATCCTCTTGGACCTATCCCTATAGATCCGGATACCTAAGATTCGTTGTGCCTCTCCCAAGTCCTTCATTTGGAAGTGTTTCCCTAGCCACTCCTTAACGGAAGTGAGCGATGGAATGTCATTCCCAATGAGCAATATGTCATCCACATATAGGACAAGGAATACAACCTTACTCCCACTAAACTTCATGTATAAACACGGTTCTTCCACACTTCTAGTGAATCCGTATTGTTTAATGACATGATCAAAGCGATGGTTCCAACTCCTAGATGCTTGCTTAAGACCATAAATGGACTTCTTGAGCTTACACACCTTCTTAGGGTTAGATGTATCCACAAAACCTTCGGGTTGTATCATGTACACCTCTTCTTCTAGAATCCCATTCAAAAAGGCGGTTTTGACATCCATTTGCCAAATCTCATAATCATTAAATGCGGCAACCGCTAAGATTATCCTAATGGACCTAAGCATAGCGACCGGAGCGAAGGTTTCGTCATAGTGTAAACCATGAACTTGGGTGAAACCTTTTGCCACCAATCTAGCTTTGTAAACATCCACATGTTTATCCACGCCGAGTTTAATTTTGTATATCCATTTACACTGAAGAGGTCGCACTCCCTCAGGTAAATCCACCAAGTCCCATACTTGGTTCTCGTACATGGAATCCATTTCGGACCGCATGGCTTCTAGCCAAAGCGAGGAGTCGGGACTAGACATGGCCGATTTGTAGGTAGTGGGTTCATTACTTTCAAGAAGTAACAAAACACCATCTTCTTCGATGTTACCAAGGTAGCGATCGGGTGGATTAGAAATCCTACTTGACTTTCTAGGAATAATTACCGTTTCGAGGGAAGAGGGAATGCTATCCTCCACGTTCTCCTCTACCTCATTCTCGGTTTGTGGCTCTCGAACTTCTTCAAGTTCAAATTTTCTCCCACTCTGTCTCCTAGAAATAAATTCCTTTTCTAGGAAGACAAAGATCACGAGCCACAAACACTTTGTTCTCGTGTTTATTGTAGAAGTAATAGCCACATGTTTCCCTTGGATATCCTACAAAAAGACATTTGTCGGACCTGGGTGCAAGCTTATTGTCGGACTTGATCTTAACGTACGCTTCGCAACCCCAAATACGCATGAATGACAAATGAGGGACTCTCCCTGTCCATATCTCGTATGGAGTCTTATCGGCCGCTTTAGTCGGGCTTCGATTTAGTGAAAACACTGCAGACAAGAGGGCAAAACCCCAAAATGAACTAGGAAGCTCGGTTAGACTCATCATTGACCGAACCATATCAAGTAAAGTTCGGTTTCTCCTTTCGCCACACCATTTAATTGCGGTGTGCCGGGGAGTCCATTGTGATACTATACCACAATCTTTTAGGTGTGAATCAAATTCAATATTTAGATACTCACCACCACGGTCGGACCGTAGAGTCTTTATCTTTTTATCCAATTGGTTCTCTACTTCCTTTTGAAACTCTTTGAACTTGTCAAAGGCTTCACTTTTGTTCTTCATTAAGTAGACATACCCATATCTACTTAAGTCCTCGATAAAAGTAATGAAGTAGAGAAAACCTCCTCTAGCGGTGATGGTTAATGGTCCACACACATCCGTGTGTATGAGAGCCAAAACCTCACTTGCTCGTGTCCCTTTTCCCGCAAAAGGTGCACGAGTCATCTTGCCTAAAAGGCAAGACTCGCATGTACCATAAGATTCGAAACCAAATGGTTTGAGCACTTTTGATGAAGCAAGTCTCTTAATGCGTCTTTCGTTTATGTGGCCTAAACGACAATGCCAAAGGTAGGATTCGTTTGGATCACCCTTTTTGAGCTTTTTAGTTTCCATATGATAAACGTCATTAACATCATTTAAAACATAAATGCCTCCAATTGAAATGGCCTTGCCATAAACCACATCATTTAAAGAAAAAGTACAACACTTGTCCTTAATCATAAAACAAAAGCCTTCCGCGTCTAACGCGGAAATGGAGATGATGTTCTTAGTTAAAGTTGGTACAAAATAACACTTATTTAAATACAACTCTAAACCACTAGCTAAAGTGAGCACATAGGTCCCTACGGCAACGGCGGCTACTCTAGCTCCATTGCCCATGCGGAGATCCACATCACCTTTTGCTAGTGCTTGCACGTCCCTTATACCCTGCAAATGATTACAAAGGTGAGAGCCACATCCGGTATCAAGTACCCAAGTGGAAGTACAAGCATAATTAACGTCTATCACATAGAGAGAGGAAATCATACCAATAGGCGTCACACGCCCTTCCTTGAGATCCTCCAAGTATTTGGGACAACTCCTCCTATAATGCCCCTTCCCATTACAATGGAAACATTCGGCCTCGGAGAGCTTGACACTTTTTGCCTTGGGATTGCCATTCACAACGGCCTTCCCCTTTCCCTTGTCAATTTTCTTTGACGATTTCTTGAATTGGGACTTTTCTTTCCCTTTTCCTTTCTTGACTCCAAGAGACATGTTCTTTAACTTCATGGTTAAAACATCTCCCTTTTCACTCCCACTAGCCTCCATATCCCTCTCCGCTTGGGTGAGGAGTGCATGAATTTCATGGTAACTCTTATCCATACCATTCATGTTGTAGTTTACCCTAAAGTGGGCAAACTTGGTGGGGAGTGAGTGAAGGATACGATCCACCACAAGAGTTTTAGGAATCTTACACCCTAGACGCTCTAGGATGTCAACATATTCGACCATTTTAAGGACATGGGGACCAACCTTTTGGCCCCTCTCAAGCTTAGCTTCAAAGAAGCGTGCCGCCGCATCGTATTGACGGACTTTAGGTGTTTGTGAAAACATAGTGATCATACGAGTGAATATCTCGTAAGCATTTAAAGAAATGCATGATAGCTTGAGGTTTGGCGATATTGACCATATCAACACATTCTTGATATCATTCAACATCCTCACATAGTCATCATGGGCGGTCCGCACCGCCGATGAAGCTCTTGCACCAGGCTCAATAGGAGGAGCATCGATCAAGTAAGTGAGCACATTGTCGGACAACGCGGCACTTTTGATGTTGGATTCCCATTCAAGAAAGTTACTACCGTCATCTTTTAAAATACATTTGTCCATTACGGACCTTAGCCATGAATCTTTGCCTAGTGAAGTAGTCGATGGAGTTGATGAAGTTGCCATTGCGAATTAAAATGCTACAACAAAAAGGGAAAATTAACATTCATTGTTTTTTAAAAATTACTTGTAAAAACATGTTTAGCAAGTTTTAGCATTTATATAATGACCTCCCACTAAATTATATAAATGATTCCAAGACCCAAATATTAAACAAAAATGAGCATCGCTTGGGCGAAACATCCCATAATTGCGTAAATTCGGTAAGTCACGTTGACTAATTCTACCTCTAGAACTCTTGGTCGACAAATTTCCTCAAATTTATCTACTAGCCCCGGAACACAAGACCGTCTTATATCCCGTTGAGTCCAACCAATTTTGGCGTGTGATAACCGCTTACCACCCTACTTACCCAAGGTAAAAAGAGAACACCCCGCTTGGGCGAGCGTGGCTCTAATGAACAAGAGATTCATAGGTGTTACTAATTGGTAAGGCTAATCTCAATTTTAGTTATGTGAGAGATCTTGTCAATTTAGTCATAAATTCCTTATAAGTGAATTAATTCAGTGAATGTAAATGACGTGAATTGACAACCGCGAAAAAATAAAATGCATGTGAATGGCGATTTTGGCATGCGCGAAAATAAAACAAGCAAACATGTAAGCATATGAATAAATCCTAGTATGGCCTCCTAGTTAGTAAACAACTAGTCTATTACATTTCGGAAACCAACTCCTTGGTCCCTTGCCTCTTTACTCCATAAGTGGATCTTCCTTGTGGGATTTGGAACACCTTCCAAAAAAAAGACTCCGTCTCGTTGTAATCCGTCTTTTGGAAATGCCGGTAAAATAACTATTACAAATGAATTACATAGCTATTCCTATTATACATTAATTAATAAAATGAATAAAACTATTAATTAATTACAAACCGACGATACGAGATCGTATTTAATTACAAACAAATCGATATTCCCATTCATTTCGGGTAATAACGATTAAAAATTAACTAGGCCATACTAGGTACAAAAGATAAATACTTTAAATAAATGACAATCATTCATTCAACTTAAATAAATATGCTTAAAATGCTGTAAATATGATGCCAAAATCGCCCTACCTATCTTCATTGGTATCCATCTCGGTTTTGTGGATTTAATCGATTTTTAACATGTAAAAATCAATAATTAACTCTTAAATCTCATTTAAGTCCAAACTAATTGTCCAAACTGTTTTGAACCTAAAAATTAGTCCTCACTAATTTTATGATAAATAATTAGTTTGGTTTGGTGATAATTTGCTAATTAAATCGGAAAAATCATAATATTTAAGTAAAAATCCAAAATAATTGAAAAATTACCCAAACAATTGAAACAAAAATTTTTAGTATTCTGGAACACTCCCAAGAACACCAAAAAGTCATAAAAATTGCCCAAAATTTCGGATAAATTTTGTGAAGAAAAAGATCGATATTTATCGGTTTTTAACCACTAAAACCAATAAATCATCAAAACAAGGTGAAAACACACATGCAAAATCACTTTTGACATTTAAATAATATTCTTAAATGTACATAAATTTATCATGGGCAGAATCACAAATTTCGAAATTATGATTAATTAATTGGACTTTTATCGACTTTTTACTCAAAAAAAATCAATAAACATGCAAAAAATTCGAACCAACCTTCAACCTTTTGCATACAATTAGTAGAAAACATGCATGAACTACCATAAAAAGGCCATGCACCGAATCAACATTTAACCAATTTTAGTCAATTTTTCACTAAAATGCGACATTTTGACTCGGTTTTCTACCAAAAATCATTAAAATTAGCAAAATTACTTGACAAATCACCAAAAAATTCCACAAACCTTTTGAGATCAGTAGGTATGCATGTCCCAAAAAATTTCGTGCCAAAACCTCTTCTAACACAATTTTTTGAGTTTTTACTAATTATCTCATAATTCATAAAAATGCTTAAAATCAACATGCAAATTACAAGCCTATGCTCTGATACCACTTGAAGGATCATAGATCCATATTAGACTCTCTAATAAAATTAATTTATCTCATAAATTGATGTTTATGTGATCTATGTAACATGCATGCTAATATGAAAGCATAAAAACAAAGTATAAGGAAAAACAATTTCCTTACATTGAATATAAGGTAAAATGGGCACAAATTAGTTCTCCTTACTAATTTGTTCTTGAGCTAAATATATGTGGATGATCCTCCTTGTATAACCTTCAACTAGAAAGTCTCCTCCAAGTAGCACCCAAGAACAACCCAAATAATATTAATAAGTAAGAACTAGTAACTTATTAATATGTGCCCTTGATAATAATACTAGTAATATTACTAACTATTCTTAGTAATAATAGTATACTAGAGAGGAATTATTGTAGAGAGAAGGAAGAGCTTTTTTTACATGCAAAACATAATGAATTATGTGTAAGTAAGGTAGTGTGAAGAAGTGAATAAATAGATGGAGTGAAGGAAGGGAAGTGGCGGGTGGAATATGATGGAGTGATGGAGAGTATAAACTTTGTCTTATATTTTTCATCTTACATCACATGCAAAATCTTATATAAGATAAATTATGGTAGTATACAAAATAAAGTAAAATGATTATGTGAGTAATCATCCATTACACTTATTTTACACGGTCCACATGACCATATACGGGTCCATGTTGGTTTTTATATTTGTCGCACAAATCCGTGTAATTATCATATTAAACATCGTATCATGTTTAAATGCTTCCATAATAAATTCGTCAATTCACTCTTAGAAATATACGTGTACCACTACACATATTATTTACGTACTAATATTAATCACATTAATCAATTAGTACAATTTTAGTAAATTAACAGTTAATTAACTAAAACCCGTTTCCCAAAACTTATTATTTAATTATCGCATAATTAAATAATAACTGCCGCTCCTCGAGTTCGCAACTCGAAATCTCTCTAACAATAATCGACTAACCTCTTAGTCTATAAATCAAGGGACTAAATGAATTGTATCTCATACAATTAATTAGTTATCAATTTGGGTTCGTTCCTTTAGGTGTGACCGAAAGGGGCGATTGATCACCGCCTCTCACGACAATAACGTCAAACTCTAGTCAGCCAACCGTTATCGATTTACGTTAATCAACTGACGAGGATCAAATAATTAAATATCTGATGATATTCTATTAATGAGATTTATTATGTTAACGCACTATTGTGGAGGACACTAACTCCAACATGTCCATCATGTGATCTGGCATATTTATCAAAGATGCAAGCTTCGCAAGAGCGTCTGCAAATTGATTTTCCTCCCGAGGTAGGTGTAGGTATGTTACGTGGTCAAACAATTGAGCCACTTGATCTATCCTAGCTTGATAGGGTGCAAGACTTTCACTTCGGATTTTCCAAGATCCTGTGACTTGGTTGATGATCAGTGATGAATGCCCATGTACTCGGAGGTTTTTGATTCCTAAGCTTACTGCCGCATGTAGTCCAATGAGACAAGCTTCATACTCTGCAGCGTTGTTTGTCACCCCGAAGTCGAGTTTGACAGCAATCGGTGTATGCTCACCTTCAGGAGAAATGAGCAACACTCCTATTCCGAATCCTCTTAAGTTTGATGCTCCATCAAAGTATAGATCCCAGGAGTCTACATTTGTTTGAAGTATATCCTCGTCGGGAAATGACCAAGTATCTATGGTTTGTGTGTCGTTGATAGGATTTTCTGCGAAGAATTCGGCGACGGCGCGACCTTTTATGACTTTCAGTGGCACATATTTAAGGTCAAATTCTGAGAGCATAGAGTCCACCTTGCCAGACGTCCGTTGAGGACGGGTTTCTCGAAGAGGTATTTGACTGGATCCATTTTGGAGTATATCTTGATGGAGTAGCTAAGCATGTAATGACGTAGCTTCTTCGTTGCCCACACAAGAGCGAGGCATGTCTTTTCGAGTTGTGAGTATTTGCACTCATATTCCAAGAACTTCTTACTTAGATAGTAAATAGCTCTTTCTTCACTTCCTACAGTTTGAGCCAGCATAGCACCCATGGCTGTTTCAGTTACTGAGAGATTGTGGACAAGGCCCTCGGGAACTGCGTCCGAGGGATCCACACCGGCATAATCGACTCGAGGTTCTTTCGAATCGAATTAAGACAAATTAGAGTCGCCACCAAGTTTTTTGGGAACTTGGAACCGTTCAAGTCAACTTTACACCTTTCATCGAAAAGCATAAAGCCAATCGACTACGAGTGATTAAAGATAAAGACTTGTACCCTATATCACTCGATTTGAATGACTCTCATAATCCAATGGTATTTAGACGGATCCACAAACCATAGATCTTGAGTAAGGGGTGAGGGTACGTGTTGGGAAGCCCATAAGGACACCCAACCCCGCCCGTCAATAACGGCCTCTACTAAGTCAAGTGTCGGATTTCAAACAAGGTCATAGCTACTGCGATGTATGATGTGCAAACGTTGTTTTAACCCTATCATGTGACAACAATTTCTATGTCGTTTTAGATGCAACTAAACTAACTTTGTCAAAGTTGTAATTTAGCATGTGGGTTGATTGATCTAACAACATACAAAATAAAAGCAAACAAGGCTTACAGGGGAATGGGGGAGCCGTTGGGATCTACCTATTACAAACCAGGCATTTCATGCCGACACAACGATAAATAAATTACAACTCGATCTAATTACAATCGCTACATACAACTCAAAACACGACACAAAACACACGGCCATTGAGCCTTGAAAACCGTGCACATGAGGGTGGCCCACGGCTCACATGACCCACGGTCCTTGGGTCATCCTCGTATTGCATGCTCGCGCTTAATCTCATCGAATTAGACATAAGGCTACGCACCAAAGCATGTATTAGCATAAACCGGGCCATGTTGCTTTCGACAACATGCGGTTTACTACGCTTTTACAAGCATCGGGAACAACCGTCTAACTAAACAAGACCAAGGTTTTTGAAAAAGTTTTGACTCAAAAGAAGTAAAACAAACTCGAAAATTACAACTCAAAAAACAACGATAAACTACAAACAACGAAACAACAAAGAACAAATGATAAACGAGGAAAAGGAAACAAAACGAGGAAGACGGGACACGACCCAAACCAACGGCCCAAACCAACGGCCAAGACCCGGTTAACCTAGTTCCTAAGTTAGATTCATTGGTTAGATCGAAAGATTGCGAAAAGGGATGGAAAACAACTTAGAAAACGAGTAAAAAACGATGTCGATTGATTGTCGCGCAAGGGTGCATTCTACACGGCCTAAAGGGTCTAATTAGGTCAAATTCGCTAATTAATTTAACTCATCGAGTGTCAATAAGAAGGTGCTAATCACGCACTCTTATACTAGCGAGAAATTAGGTGAAAGAGATAGATGCATTCAATTATTTACAGAATTGTTAGTTGATTTTATAACTTACGTCGAAGCCACCTAAAGTGTCTAATTAGATTATTGAATTGATTTAAAGTCACTTAATTACGTCATAGGTCAACAATCGGAGGTTAAACTAACATGCAACGGGTCCTAAGGTCCATCGATTTGGCCGAAACAGTAAGAGGGTCGAAAACGAAGATCGAAGTTAGATAATTGTTTTATTTATGCCCTACTTTGAACACGAGGATATGTAAATGAGACGGGGGTGTACGACCGACAGAAGGAGCGGTTTATTTTCCCATCTCAAGTCAACGCGGGTGTTCATAGTGGTACTTTAACTCATACTCGGACTAACTAGTTTCATTGTTAATTTAAAACAATCGATAAATAAGCGAAAAAACAAACAAAAAAGACAATAAAAAAAGGCATAAAAAAACGAAATAAAAAGAGAAGAGAAGGGGATTTGATGCACCCTCAACCTACATGTATCGTTGACACCGTCTTGGGTCGTAATCGATGGTAGATTTTATCTCGAGAGGCCGTCGTCGACGAAGAACAAAGCACACGCGCGTTTTGGAAAGTTTCTGGACAGCAGTTTTAAAACAGTGATATCTCCCTCGTTTCACGACGAAAATTCAATCCGAAAGATGTTTTGGAAACTAGAAAGAGAGGAGAACAAGGATCTTAAAGCAACCCCTGCTCGTTTTGGGTTATTGGGCACGAAAAATGAGCACAAACAGAACTGGACAGACAAGGAAAAACCGCGAAAACAGAGTGTTATTTCACTCTGTTTTTCGAGGGATCTCGTGTGCTCTCAAGGTCAATTCGGCTCGTAAATCTTTGTCTAATGTGTAGATGGATGTTATGTGGTTAATTAGGAACAAGAAACTCGAATTTTTATGGTGATTTAATGGAGGAACGAAAGGGTTTTCGAAGGAGACACACAAACAGTTTCAGTTTGTGTGTCGGTTTTGGTTAGGGTTTTTGGAGGATGTTTAGGGTTTGTTTCTGAGGTTTAAAGCTTCTATGTGATGGTTGGATGTATGGAGAACTTAGAGGAATGAATGTATGGTGAAGGGAAGGTATTTATAAGGGTTTAAAATAGGGTAAAAGGGAGGAGGAAGCAGTCGGGCTCAATGAACATAGCTGCTGTCCATCGGTTTTGGGAGGGGTTTCTAGGGTTCGTTTTGGGGGATTTCTTGGTGATCAAGCTATGATAATATGGGTAGGATACTAGGGTATGGGTTAGGGTTAATGGGTACGGGTTTTGGTAGTGTTTGGAGCGGGTTTGGGCTCGAGAATTGGCTCGCAAAAACAGGGGGCTCGGTTTATGCGTGGGCTGCTTATGAGGGGTTTGGGACGAGATTTTGGGCTGCTTGTGAGGGGGTTCGAACATGGGTTGATGGGTATTGGTATAGGTGGGTTAGTGTACTCGAGATTCGTGCCAATTCGTAAAAGAAACGGGCTCAAAAAACGAGCTAAAATCGAGCTCAAAACACATGGTTAAAAAACGAGTTCCTCGCTTTTAAAATCGATTTTTCAAATCAAATAATCCATTAAAATAAACGACTTTTCAAATCAAATATACTCATAAAATGATTTTTCAAATCAAATATTTATTTTATTTTCAATAAAATAAACTTGGGAAAATAAATTCAAAATAAAATAAATTAAATTGAAATCACTTTAAAAAAGCTTTAATTTAAATATCATTTAAATTAATAAAATGAACTCACTAAAAAACATTAATTTAAATATCATTTAAATTAATAAAAAACCTCATCGACGACGCCCATTCTACCTCGTAAAACGAGCTCCAAATAATGACAATGACAACTAAAGAATACATGTGTCCTATCATCATCGGGTGTTTGTCGGGTTCTCTATAAATTCCAATATCGACGGATACGGGTATCTACAGAGCCCCCACTTTGACTGAGGCTTGGACAAGGCGAAAGTCAAAGTATACCCCAGGTCCCTCTCGACCTGAGGATTCTGCGGGTCGTTTATAGTCCATTAGACTTGCGTATATAAGCTCGCCAGCCATAAGAAGAGATCATACCTGAAATTTCGTTGGGGTTGACTCTTGCTTCTGTTACGTCGAAATATCATTGTTGGTCATCGACCCATAAATTCGCCAAAATGGTGGGTTGAGCCTTATCCTTAGGCGCCTACGTATCCGTTTCTGACGGAATCAAACCCGCGTCGTAGTTCGGCCTCTGCTGACACATGCCCAAAGTTTATCATCTGCTGGCGTATGTCCAAAATTCATTATCCGCTGACATTGGCCCAAAATTTATCATCTGCTGGCGCTTGTCCGAATGGGACGGGACTTTCCGAGGAGGTTGCCGCCGCTTTCATCATTTGCTTTCAGCTACGGAATTCTTCCCTTTCATACTCTTGTATTGAATTGAATTCTTGGTGGATGTCATCCTTTACATCTTGATAAGGGTCTCTGAAGCCAACGGCTTCAGAGCCCCCAGTTTGCAATGGTTCTAAAGTCGAAGACTTTAGAGCCCCCAGTTGAAGCATATCCTGCTATATTTAAAACACAAAAACGCACTAGCAATAATCATCACATAAGCACATTTGGATCATCGATCTTGAAATCGGATCATTTTGAAGTACTGGGTCATCGACCCGAAAGTTGAATTTGATAACTTCGAATAATTGGGCCATCGACCCGAAAATTGAATTTGAAAATTTTGAATGATTGGGTCGTCGACCTGAAAATTGATTTTGAAAGACTGGGTCATCGACCCGACATTTGAACATGTTGAAAATTTTGAATTTAAAATGAATCACTTGGATGTTGGGTCGTCGACCCAAAAAAGTTTTTGAATATTTGAAATTTTTGAATGTTGAAACTTTTGATGGGTGAGCATGAAATGCGACTCAGACATACTATATGATTCGTGAACGTGGGCGTAGCCCGCTACCGCAAAATAAAAAAGAAAACAAAAACCGTAAGTGTGCACGGGTTTCAGTTCAAATATTGACTTGCTGGAGGTAAGAAAGTAAATTAGCCGTTCCGGCGCTCCCCAAAACGCGATAGATGTGCGAAAATCCGACGTATCATGCCAAAGACTGGTGTGAGCTGGGGCGGGCCTAAGAGGCGCGCGACCCAAGGCCCACACGGCACCCTAGGAGTGTCCTCCTAGGTGTTTCCTTCCCTTATACTTTCTATATATAAGGAAGAGCTGTACTGCCAAATTTCTTCTGCCTTTTCCCCCAAACTGGTGCAAATAACATAAATCATTATGAATAATCTAGTTAGTGCTATGCGAGCATGGGAGACCGACTTTACTAGCGCAGAGAGACAAGAATTAAAGACCGTTTACTTGGCGCAATTACTTCCCTTACGCCAGATCCCCCTTCAACCCGCGCTGTTGGAGCACTGCCTTAGCTATTGGGATCCTCTGAACCATGTCTTTGCTTTTCCTGAGGGGGAGATCTGCCCTCTACCCGAAGAGTTTTCTGCCCTTGGAGGGTGGGATGCTGAGGCCGTACCGGCTATACCTAAATTTCATTCAGGGTGGCGTGGAACCTATCTAGACTGTCTTGGCCTTTCCAGGACGGAGTCTGAGGGAGTAGTGATTGGTGACGAAGTCAACCTTTTTGCTATTCATAGGAGATTTTGTATCTTGCGGAGCAGTACTTCGCTGCCAGCATACTGCCGCAGGGTCTTTGGATTGATCATGTTACACCTTTATGTCTTCGAAGGTAGGATGAACAAGACAACTTGTGTAGGACAAGCGAAGCTTCTGTCTATTGTGTCCCAGATGGAGACGGGACATAACCCTTCCTGGATTATTCTCGCTGAAACCCTTCGGGGTTTAGATGCTAAGAAAATAAACCCTGGTGTCGATTGGTCGGGATGCTCCCGTCTATTGCAGGTAATAAAATCTATTCTCCTGATTTCGCATCCTTGATTAATCTCCTTTTTACCACAATTCTTGTGTTATTGTCACGTTTTTGTCACGATTTTGCTGCATTCTGCCACGATTTTGCTGTATTCTGCCACGATTCCTGTCACAAATCCGTTTTTCTTCTTTTTCTTCTTTTTTTTTTTCGTTTTTTTTCTTTTCTTTTTTTTTTCACGTTTTTTTTTTCTTTTTTCTTTTCTTTCCGTTTTTTTTTCGTTTTTTTCCTTTTTTTTTCTCTTTTCTTTTTTTTGTCTCTTTCATGTTTTCTTTTTCTCTTTTCCAGGTGTGGCTTTGCGAGAGATTTTGGCTCTTCGCCCCGCCGCGTGAGCCCAACTCGTATCTCGCTCGTATGCTGACTATGCGTGCCAAGCGGTATGAAGACGGGCACCAAGATGACCTTGCCTATTGGCGAAACAAACTGACAGAAGGGGAAGGTCGCCCTCTTTGCTGGTTCATGCCTTGGCTTCGCCTCAAATCTTTTACTATCCTTCCGGAAGATGACAAGACCGGCGTTTGCATACTCATCGGGTTTAGAGAGGTCTATCCACATTTACCCGACCTTGTCTGCGTCGGATGGGCCGCAGACAAATGATTCCCAAGTGCGAGGTCGTTCGGGGACGAGCAAGAGAGCCGAATTCTTCTATATGTGACGATTGGCTCGGAGGTGGCACCAAAGGCGTCTTTGGTACGTGTCTCTGCGCCCCTCGGACTATCCGGTATCCCCGTCTTATACTAAATGGCTTAAAGAGAAGACCGAATCAGGTAAGGACTTGTGTCGGAAGGATGAGCTTGTCGACATCAAATATTATGACAAAAGCAAAAACAGTCGTGACTTCTTTGTTAACAATCTTTCGTCTACATCCGGACCTGAAGCTAGGACTGAGAAGACTCCTAAGACTGACTCACAGGCGACAGGTGTGTGGAAACGGTTGGGTTCAAAGGCACACTCGGGCTCAGCCTTAGAAGGGAGGCTTGGTCCTCGCTTGAGTGTAAAAGATAGGCTGGGCCCTCGGGAAGAAATGACGATTCCTCCTAAGAAGCGCGCTAGACAGAACACAACTACCCCTCCCCCACAGGAGCCTCGGTCACGTGACCCAAAAGGCAAAGGGAAAAAGAAAATGTAGGAGCCTTCGACTCCAATTTATTATTTGAATACTACTACTTATTATTTGTTGCTTGCTGTGTGCTTTTTTTTTGGATGTTGTAATGGGCATCGCCCGATTTTAATAAGACTTACTATCTATTAAAAAAAATTCCAGTTTCTGCATAAAATTTCATTTTATTCAAAGGAAAGGTCGGTTGTACTCTTTTAAAGAGCTGCCTACGTATCTGTTATCAACAGAATCAAACCGAGCTCGTAGTTCCACAAAAACAATTGCGTTACAATCATCGATTTATAACGCATAAAAAAAAAGCAGCGAAGCAAAAGTGCCGCGGCCTAGACTCGCTCACGAGCACTGCAATTCAAAATTTTATTTTACGACATTGAGAGTGAGTTCTACGGATAGTATTTCTTCAGTTGATCCAAATTCGTTGGATTCGCAAAGTCATTTCCATCTAGATCTGTCAATCTGACTGCGCCTCCCGATAATACCTTCTTTACCAGGTAAGGGCCGGCCCAGTTCGGCTTGAATTTTCCCCTCGGGTCAATTGGTAGTAAAGCGCGAACGGACTTTAGGACTAAATCCCCATCTTTTATTCCTCGAGGTTTCACCTTCTTATTAAACGCCCTTTGTATCCTTTTCTGATAGAGTTGAACATGGTGTAGTGCATTTAACCGTCGCTCGTCGAGCATAACCAAGGAATCGTACCTGGCTTGTAGCCAGTCAGCTTCAGGAACCTGACTTTCCAATAGGATCCTTAAAGAAGGTACCTCTAATTCGATAGGCTGAACTGCTTCCATCCCATATGTTAAATAGAACGGAGTTGCTCCAGTGGCTGTGCGAATAGACGTTCTGTATCCCCACAGTGCGAACGGTATCTTTTCTGGCCATTCGCGATAATTGTCGGTCATCTTCCTGAGAATCACAGTGATTGTCTTGTTGGCGGCTTCCACCGCACCATTTGTTTGAGGTCGATATGGTGACGACTTGTGGTGTTTGATTTTATACTTTTCAAGTATTACGGCGCTTTCACTGAAGTGAGTGCCATGGTCGCCAATGAGCTCATGTGGCACCCCATATCTGCAAATGATTTCATTCTGAATGAACTTTGCTACTTGCTTTGCTTGTAGAACTTTGTATGATTTCACTTCTACCCACTTCGTGAAGTAATCGATGGCGACTAGCATGAAACAATGCCCACCTGTTCCAGACGGGTTGACCTTTCCGATAATGTCGATTCCCCATGTTGAGAAAGGCCATGGTGATGTCGAGTATATAACGATGTGACGGTGGCACATGTTGTATGTTTGCGAAGATCCGCAATTATGGCAATGTTTGACATATTGGCGACAACTGTCTCCATCGTTGTCCAAGAATACCCTAATCTCATGATCTTACGAACCAAAGATATGCGCATTCATGTGTGGGCCACATTCCCCGTCATGGACTTCTTCCATGACTCTTTTCGCAGATTGGTGAGTCTATGCATCGCGAAGGATATTCTCACGCGATCTTCTTGTACAATTGTCCGTCATTGGTTCTAACGAACTGAGCGGCTAGCATTCGAATAGCGCGCTTTCCGCGGTTATCCATGTCGGGTGGATACTCTCCTGATTCTTTGAATTTCAGAATAGCATGATACCAAGGTTCGGCCTCGGTTTCTTCTGTGTCACCGATTATATTAACATAAGCAGGTGATGATCTTCGTTCGACACATATTGGCATAGTATCCATATGATCAGGTATGTTGATTAGAGCAGCTAATTTTGATAGTGCATCAAAGAACCGGTTTTCGTCTGCGGGAGGTGCACGTACTTGACCTCGGTGAACAACTTTTCTAGTTCTTCGATTCTCGCTTGGTATGGAGCCAAGCTATCACTTCGGGTTTTCCACGTCCCGGCCACTTGGTTGATTACTAGTGACGAGTCCCCGTGTACTACAAGCTTTTTGATGCCTAACTCGAGAGCACTGTGCAATCCAAGTAGGCATGCTTCATATTCAGCCGCGTTATTAGTGACGTTAAAGTCCAACTTGATCGAAATAGGAACATGTTCACCTTCTGGTGAAATGAGTAGAACTCCTATCCCGTAACCCCTATAGTTCGATGCTCCATCGAAATAGAGGTCCCACGTATCATTGTCTATGTGAACTATATCTTCGTCGGGAAACGACCACGTATCCACAACCTCAGTTTCTTCTATCGGGTTATCCGCCAGGAAGTCTGCAACCGCCCTTCCCTTTATCACTTTTAGCGGTACATATTTCAGGTCGAACTCGGAAAGCATTAGAGTCCACCTTGACACCCGGCCGTTCAGAACCGGTTTTTCAAACAGGTATTTAATTGGGTCCATCTTTGAGTGGATGCAGACACTGTGACTGAGCATGTAGTGCCGTAACTTCTTTGTCGCCCATACTAAAGCCAAACATGTCTTTTCGAGTTGAGTATACTTGATTTCATATTCCAAGAACTTTTTACTAATGTAGTAAATCGCTCTCTCCTCTTTATCGACCGTCTGTGCCAGCATTGCCCCCATTGCAGTATCTGTAACTGTAAGATACAGCAAAAGTGGTAACCCAGCCGTTGGTGGGCTAAGCACGGGAGGGGAAGATAGTATTTCCTTGATCTTATCGAACGCCGCTTGACAGTGATCATCCCATACGACGTGTTCCCCGACCTTCAATTTCTTGAAAATTGGCTCGCATATCATCGTTAGCCTTGCCACGAACCGACTTATATACTGGATTCTTCCCAGGAAACCTCGAATTTCTTTCTCGGTTCTTGGGTGAGGCATTTCCATTATGGCCTTTATTTTTGATGGGTCCACCTCGATGCCACGGTGGCTAACGATGTGACCCAACAGTTTGCCGGATGTGACTCCGAATGCGCATTTTTGTGGATTCAACCTCATGTTATACTTGCGCAGTCGCTCGAAGAATTTGCGTAATGTACCAAGGTGGCCATCACGCTCCTTTGACTTGACAATCATGTCGTCGACATAAACCTCGACTTCCTTGTGCATCAAATCATGTAACAATGTTGTCGCGGTCCTCTGGTATGTAGCCCCTGCGTTTATCAACCCAAAAGGCATTACTGTGTAGCAATAGGTTCCCCATTGCGTTCTGAACGCAGTCTTATGCATATCTTCTTTCGCCATCTTGATTTGATTATAACCGGCGTACCCATCCATAAAGGATAGTAACGCGTGCTTTGCCGTGTTGTCAACCAGGATGTCGATGTGAGGTAATGGGAAATCGTCCTTCGGACTTGCCTTGTTTAAATCCCGGAAGTCCACACAAACCCGAACTTTACCATCTTTCTTAGGCACCGGGACGACGTTAGCCACCCAGTCCGAGTATTCTGACACCTTGATGAATCCAGCTTTGAGTTGCTTGTCGATTTCTTCCTTGACTTTCAAAGACCAATCTGTATGCATTTTGCGTAGCTTCTTCTTGACTGGCTTATACCCTGGCTTGATTGGGATCCTGTGCTCCGCGATTTCCCTATCAATGCCTGGCATGTCTTTGTAGGACCATGCGAAAACATCCTTGAACTCGTGCAACAAATCAATGAACCCCTGTCTTTCGGTGGGACTTAGAGTAGTTCCTATTTTAAGCTTCTGTGGTTCTAAGGTTGTACCTACATTGATGGTTTCGGTGTCTTCGATGATCGAAGTTTTCTGTTCGTACTCTTCCAACCCTTTTATCAACTGTAGAGGTGGTTCCACTTCTTCTTCTTCTTCTTCTTCGACCAACTGTTCATCCTCGACCTCAGTCTCAATGTCATTATTAAAACAATCATTTTCAAAAATTGAATTGCAATGCGAGTAAGACAAGTCGTAAGCAAACTGGTTCATATTATTATTGATTTGAAATTGCGCGAAATGCGCTAACATTTGGGCCAACTGATCAGAGCTCAGTGGCGAGATAGGGGTATTCGGGACAGGCCCCGGAATACCACCATTAGGAAAAGGTGCATAGGAAGGGAAAGCTAGGGGAGGGGTATTTTCAACACCTGACTTCTTAGACTCAGTCTTAGGACCTAACTCAGACTCAGACTCAGACTCCGACTCAGACTCAGAATCGGTAACATCATCCGGCTTGAACATCTCTCCTTCTCCCGTTGTCAACTTGAAAAGAAGTCCTTTGTTGTCAGTCCACTTGATTGTTTTCCGCCATCCCGTGTTGGTCCTAAGAGGATCCACATCGGTGATGAGGGTAGATGGGTCAAATCGCTCGCTCCTCAGGATCATACTTACCAAATCTTCGTTTGGTATTGGTGATTTCTTCTCTTCACCGAAAAGGAGACCCATGGCTTTCTCGTCATCCATTGGGTCCGATTTGGTTTCTATTGGCATCACGGTTAGAATATCTTCAGGGATGTAATAACAGTCTTGGAATACTTCAATTCCTGGGACCATAAGGTTCTTCCTTGGGTCGAAGATAGGTTCGGGGAAGTCCATGCAGGGGAGCTCTTCCCCAGCTTTCACGAAGTGACCGTTTAGAGTTAGGTGATACGGTCCCATTTTAATATCTCGATCTTCGATCGTTCTTCCCCTCTTTTCCCGTAGATCTTTCTCAGTGGGCTCATATCCAAGCCCGAAGGTTACTCCCTTGGCTACGGGTGGTTTTAACTTGAAAGCCTCCTCCCTTCTAGGATATAAAGAGAAACCGAAGTACTTCCCAGTTTTGAGGATCACCTCGCGACATGACTTCCCGTATATAGATCCATATTTTCGCTTCGAGTTCACTCGATCATGTTGACAATCTCGAAACCACATGCGTCATTGGCAGTTTCGACCCTTACTTCAGAAGTAATGTCTCCTCCTGCCACAGTAATTGGCGTGGCGTCAATGGTGACGGTTTTGCCATTGAGTGGAACCTTGATTTTTCGATGCAGCGTTGATGTTACGGCCCTTGCAAAGATGGATCCGGGGCCTTCCCAGCAGTAAGTTGAAGGATGAGCAGATGTCAATTACTTGGCAATTTATTTTCTTTTCCACTTGCCCAGTCTGTACTACTAGGTCGACAAGTCCACTCACTCGACGCACAGTGCCATCAAATGCCCGGACTGTCTGTGAAGTGGGGATGAAGTCATTCTTCTCCAAGCCCAGAATATGCGCCGTTTTCAGAGGGAGTACGTTGACGGCCGATCCGTCGTCAACCAAGGTCATAGGGATATGCTTGTTGAGGCACACAGTAGCAATATAGAGGGCCAGGTTATGTCGAGGCCCGAACGGTGGCAGATCTTCGTCGGAAAATGTCACACCGTTGGTAATCTGAGGCCGATTCTGGGCGATGTGAGTGACCATGTCCGCAGGAGTAGCACTTGACGACACGGTCATGTTCATCAAAGCTTGCAACAAAGCTTGACGATGCTCGAAAGAGCTCAAGATGAGTTGCCAGATAGATACGTCGGCCTTAGTCTTTTGGAGTTGCTTGATGAGGGAAGCCTCGGAGGTCGACCCTTCACCAAGAACTTCGACCACCGCCGGCTCCTTTTGAGGTGCCTTACTCGGGGTATCCTTAGCTTTCTCCACACGATATGGGCGTCCGGATCTAGTCAAATGGTTTGACTCTAGGGCGTCTTGCCTCACCTTTAAGATTTCTTCTTGGGTATGAGGAATTGTCGCACCTTTGACGAGGTAAACATCATCCTCGTCATCAGCCCAGACACCATTGATTTCATTGCCGCTTCGGAGTATGTAAGGAGTACAATCGACAACAAAATCCCCGAATGTAATCTCGTTTCTCGAGCTTGGTAGGAATTTGGAGCAATCCACGAATATTCTTCCGATGAAAACCCCTTTCAGACGACATGGGCGAATCAAGTGAGAGTAATCGACACTTTCTTCGGTAGAGACAAAGTTAGTGTGGTCGCCAAATGGATTGGTGACGTTGTTGGGTTTTATGGCCGGGATTGGGAGCGTTTCGTTCTCAATCATATCTTGAATTTCGTGCTTTAGTCTAAAGCACCTTTCAGTATCGTGTCCCTTCCCTTGATGAAAGGCACAGTAGGCATTCGGTTTGTACCATTTGCCTTGTTGATCAGCAGGAGGGTCCGGAGTTGGACCAATGGGCTTCAACTTTCCTTGGGCCATGAGCCTTTGGAGAGCATAGGCGTAAGTGCACCCGATATCAGTGAATACCCTTGGAGCTTGGCGCGGAGGCCTTTTTGACTGTCCATCTAGGAGATTGACAGTTTCAACCAAGTGGGCCGCTGCGGGCACTTTGGCTTTAGATGACGAAGCCCCTTGGTACCCCTTTGGCTTCTCAGCTTCAGCAATTCGGACATCGTCCTCTACCTTTATCCCGATCCTTATTAATTCTTTGAAAGAGCCGAAGTTTTGGTATTTCAGAGCATTACGGTAAACAGGTCGTAGATTCTTTACGAACTTGTCCACCATTTCAACTTCGTCGGGCTTCTTAGCTAGCTTCACGCTTTCAGCGCGCCATCTCGCGAGGAATTCAGTAAAGCCCTCTTTCTCCTTTTGTGTCATAACCTCCAAGGTTCTTATGTTGGTTTGAATCTCAACATTGTCAGCATAGTGCTTGCAGAACTCCACCGTAATATCTTCGAAAGTGGGGAAGTTCTTGAGGTCAAGATTGTAGAACCAAGCCTTTGGATGTTCACCCAGAGATTGGGCGAAGATTTCAGAGAGCATATCAGCAGGTACTCCCTTTAGTGCTAAGTACCCTTTATAGGCCTTAACATGGTGGACTGGGTCTTCAGTGCCCTTGAACTTGGGGATGTTAGTGAGTACCATGTTCGTGGATGTTCTTCCCCTGGGAGAGCTTCAAACGGTCTTCGATGAACTTGAACCGTTTCTCCAGATCAGTCAGCGGTGGAGGAGGTGGAGGTGAATCTTCACTCAGCCTAGATTCGATTGCTTCCATTCGGGTCATCATGAGGTTCACAGCCTCAGTAAGCTTGTTAACAGCATCTTCCATTGCTTGACGTCGGGTTTTGGGCGGCCTTTCTACAAGAAAACCCCGTACTGAGTCAATATTTAAAGTAAGAGCCCCTGCACACTTAAGGACACGATCCCAACTCGACTCAAACACAGACTTGACTTGAGATTGGTTAACCAAAGGTTCGACTCACGGTTTGATTTAGACATCGGTTCATTTTAGACTCGACAAAACGACATGACTCGAACTGTCATAACTCGATTCTAAACTGGACTTGGTGTGACTAAACCCGTGATAGGACTAACATAGCCCATGGGTTCGCGTGAAACGTCCATAAGGGCCTAGCCTGGACGTTTTTTTTTGTGGACTATTCTAGACCAAAAGGTCAACCAACATGACTCGAAGCCCAAGAGGTGAGCTTGGGTGACCCAACTAGGTCGTGTTCTAGACTCTTAGAACAAAACAAACCCGGCCTAACACGGCCATGACCCGGACACGACTCGACGTATTTCATGCTTGGTTGAGGTTCGGGAAACATTTGGATTGATTTTGAAAAATGAAGGATTGATTTGAAAATGAGATTTGAAATGGGCAGCATGCCGGCTATAAAAGCTCAATTTGGGCCGAAATTCTAGTCCTATTTGGGCAGCATTCCGCGTTTTGAAAATCATGCTAGGTTTGAAAGTAAGTGGTTCAAAAGTTCGGTTTTGAAAAGGACTTGGAATTTTCGAAAAAAAAAGGACTCGGGAAAACATATTGCACATTGTCATTCTCATGTTATAAGGATGTATGCTCCTAGACATCTCTAAGTCTCGGCAAGTCTTCTACAAGAAGGTCTATGCCCTCCATCCTTTTGCGGTCTTATAAAGCGAGGTGTCTTAAGGTAAAGTACCTAGAAGATCGTCCCCATTCCCAAGAACCACGCGAGGCGAAGTGGAAGCGAGCAATGTGCAGCTTCCTGGCATAGTGGGACGTCGCCCCCCACGCATCACGATGAAACGCTGGGACGGCCCGGGCAAGTCCTTAAGGGTTTATGCATGAATCGTAGCACTATGAGTAATGTTTTACTTTCCAACACTTTCTTTTCAAGTTTCACCTCGGAGGAAAAGACCCTAGAAACACAAAGTGTAACTAGTCCTCTTTTCCCCAAATGAGTCGCCAAATCGTGGACAAGGCCCTCGGGAACTGCGTCCGAGGGATCCACACCGGCATAATCGACTCGAGGTTCTTTCGAATCGAATTAAGACAAATTAGAGTCGCCACCAAGTTTTTTGGGAACTTGGAACCGTTCAAGTCAACTTTACACCTTTCATCGAAAAGCATAAAGCCAATCGACTACGAGTGATTAAAGATAAAGACTTGTACCCTATATCACTCGATTTGAATGACTCTCATAATCCAATGGTATTTAGACGGATCCACAAACCATAGATCTTGAGTAAGGGGTGAGGGTACGTGTTGGGAAGCCCATAAGGACACCCAACCCCGCCCGTCAATAACGGCCTCTACTAAGTCAAGTGTCGGATTTCAAACAAGGTCATAGCTACTGCGATGTATGATGTGCAAACGTTGTTTTAACCCTATCATGTGACAACAATTTCTATGTCGTTTTAGATGCAACTAAACTAACTTTGCCAAAGTTGTAATTTAGCATGTGGGTTGATTGATCTAACAACATACAAAATAAAAGCAAACAAGGCTTACAGGGGAATGGGGGAGCCGTTGGGATCTACCTATTACAAACCAGGCATTTCATGCCGACACAACGATAAATAAATTACAACTCGATCTAATTACAATCGCTACATACAACTCAAAACACGACACAAAACACACGGCCATTGAGCCTTGAAAACCGTGCACATGAGGGTGGCCCACGGCTCACATGACCCACGGTCCTTGGGTCATCCTCGTATTGCGTGCTCGCGCTTAATCTCATCGAATTAGACATAAGGCTACGCACCAAAGCATGTATTAGCATAAACCGGGCCATGTTGCTTTCGACAACATGCGGTTTACTACGCTTTTACAAGCATCGGGAACAACCGTCTAACTAAACAAGACCAAGGTTTTTGAAAAGGTTTTGACTCAAAAGAAGTAAAACAAACTCGAAAATTACAACTCAAAAAACAACGATAAACTACAAACAACGAAACAACAAAGAACAAATGATAAACGAGGAAAAGGAAACAAAACGAGGAAGACGGGACACGACCCAAACCAACGGCCCAAACCAACGGCCAAGACCCGGTTAACCTAGTTCCTAAGTTAGATTCATTGGTTAGATCGAAAGATTGCGAAAAGGGATGGAAAACAACTTAGAAAACGAGTAAAAAACGATGTCGATTGATTGTCGCGCAAGGGTGCATTCTACACGGCCTAAAGGGTCTAATTAGGTCAAATTCGCTAATTAATTTAACTCATCGAGTGTCAATAAGAAGGTGCTAATCACGCACTCTTATACTAGCGAGAAATTAGGTGAAAGAGATAGATGCATTCAATTATTTACAGAATTGTTAGTTGATTTTATAACTTACGTCGAAGCCACCTAAAGTGTCTAATTAGATTATTGAATTGATTTAAAGTCACTTAATTACGTCATAGGTCAACAATCGGAGGTTAAACTAACATGCAACGGGTCCTAAGGTCCATCGATTTGGCCGAAACAGTAAGAGGGTCGAAAACGAAGATCGAAGTTAGATAATTGTTTTATTTATGCCCTACTTTGAACACGAGGATATGTAAATGAGACGGGGGTGTACGACCGACAGAAGGAGCGGTTTATTTTCCCATCTCAAGTCAACGCGGGTGTTCATAGTGGTACTTTAACTCATACTCGGACTAACTAGTTTCATTGTTAATTTAAAACAATCGATAAATAAGCGAAAAAACAAACAAAAAAGACAATAAAAAAAGGCATAAAAAAACGAAATAAAAAGAGAAGAGAAGGGGATTTGATGCACCCTCAACCTACATGTATCGTTGACACCGTCTTGGGTCGTAATCGATGGTAGATTTTATCTCGAGAGGCCGTCGTCGACGAAGAACAAAGCACACGCGCGTTTTGGAAAGTTTCTGGACAGCAGTTTTAAAACAGTGATATCTCCCTCGTTTCACGACGAAAATTCAATCCGAAAGATGTTTTGGAAACTAGAAAGAGAGGAGAACAAGGATCTTAAAGCAACCCCTGCTCGTTTTGGGTTATTGGGCACGAAAAACGAGCACAAACAGAACTGGACAGTCAAGGAAAAACCGCGAAAACAGAGTGTTATTTCACTCTGTTTTTCGAGGGATCTCGTGTGCTCTCAAGGTCAATTCGGCTCGTAAATCTTTGTCTAATGTGTAGATGGATGTTATGTGGTTAATTAGGAACAAGAAACTCGAATTTTTATGGTGATTTAATGGAGGAACGAAAGGGTTTTCGAAGGAGACACACAAACAGTTTCAGTTTGTGTGTCGGTTTTGGTTAGGATTTTTGGAGGATGTTTAGGGTTTGTTTCTGAGGTTTAAAGCTTCTATGTGATGGTTGGATGTATGGAGAACTTAGAGGAATGAATGTATGGTGAAGGGGTGGTATTTATAAGGGTTTAAAATAGGGTAAAAGGGAGGAGGAAGCAGTCGGGCTCAATGAACATAGCTGCTGTCCATCGGTTTTGGGAGGGGTTTCTAGGGTTCGTTTTGGGGGATTTCTTGGTGATCAAGCTAGGATAATATGGGTAGGATACTAGGGTATGGGTTAGGGTTAATGGGTACGGGTTTTGGTAGTGTTTGGAGCGGGTTTGGGCTCGAGAATTGGCTCGCAAAAACAGGGGGCTCGGTTTATGCGTGGGCTGCTTATGAGGGGTTTGGGACGAGATTTTGGGCTGCTTGTGAGGGGGTTCGAACATGGGTTGATGGGTATTGGTATAGGTGGGTTAGTGTACTCGAGATTCGTGCCAATTCGTAAAAGAAACGGGCTCAAAAAACGAGCTAAAATCGAGCTCAAAACACATGGTTAAAAAACGAGTTCCTCGCTTTTAAAATCGATTTTTCAAATCAAATAATCCATTAAAATAAACGACTTTTCAAATCAAATATACTCATAAAATGATTTTTCAAATCAAATATTTATTTTATTTTCAATAAAATAAACTTGGGAAAATAAATTCAAAATAAAATAAATTAAATTGAAATCACTATAAAAAAGCTTTAATTTAAATATCATTTAAATTAATAAAATGAACTCACTAAAAAACATTAATTTAAATATCATTTAAATTAATAAAAAACCTCATCGACGACGCCCATTCTACCTCGTAAAACGAGCTCCAAATAATGACAATGACAACTAAAGAATACATGTGTCCTATCATCATCGGGTGTTTGTCGGGTTCTCTATAAATTCCAATATCGACGGATACGGGTATCTACAGAGATATAAACCAAGAGGTTGATCTCGTTGTGGCGGCATGAGCACTGGTGGTTTAGCCAATATCTCCTTGATTCGGTCAAACGCCTTTTGACAATCATCATCCCACATGGTGTGGTCTGTTTTCTTGAGTTTCTTGAAGATAGGCTCGCAAATCGTTGTAAGTTTCGATATGAATCGACTTATGTATTGTACGTTTCCCAGGAATCCTCTGACTTCTTTTTCTGTTTGGGGTTGTGGCATTTCGATCAGAGCTTTGATTTTAGAAGGATCTATTTCTATTCCTCTCTGACTAACCACGTATCCCAGGAGTTTGCCAGACGTTACCCCAAATGTGCATTTCTGAGGATTGAGCCTCATGTTGTACTTTCGTAGCCTTGCGAAGAACTTGCGAAGGTTCGCAATATGTCCCTCTCTTTCTTTGGATTTGACGATCATGTCATCTACGTATACTTCCACTTCCTTGTGCATCATGTCATGTAAGAGTGTAGTTGCGGTGCGTTGGTATGTACCTCCGGCGTTGATCAATCCAAACGGCATTACTGTATAGCAATAGGTTCCCCATTGGGTGACAAATGCGGTTTTATGCATATCTTCCATGGCCATCTTGATTTGGTTATAACCCGCATATCCATCCATGAAGGATAGTAATGCGTGGTCTGCAGTATTATCCACTAATATGTCGATGTGAGGTAGAGGAAAGTCGTCTTTTGGACTTGCTTTGTTCAAGTCCCTGAAGTCAACACAAACACGGATTCTCTCATCCTTTTTTGGTACGGGTACTATGTTAGCTACCCAGTCAGAATACTCGGAAACTTTGATGAACCCGGCTTTGAATTGCTTATCAACTTCTTCCTTAATCTTTAGAGCCCATTCTGTTCTCATTCGTCGAAGCTTCTGTTTCACAGGTTTGAAACCTGGCTTAATCGGAATCCTATGTTCGGCAATATCCCTGTCGATCCCTGGCATATCTTTGTAGGACCAAGCGAAAACGTCTTTGAATTCATTTAGGAGGTCTATGAAATCGGCCCTTTCGGTAGAGCTCAAGGTAGTCCCTATCCTAAGTTCTTGGGGTTCTAGTTCGGTTCCTACGTTGATGGGTTCGGTGTCTTCTATTACCGATCCCCCTTCCCCTTCCTGCAGTATTTCTTTGGCTACGTAGGGAGGTATTTCGGTCAAGTCTGGGTCTTGGTCATCCTCAGTATCATCATCAACAGAATTGCACTCGAAAGAACACCAAGAGTAAGCAGAACTTGATTTATTCATATTAAGATTTGAGTAAAGTTGAAACAAAAGAGCCAACTGATCCATGGTCAGTGGCGGCAAAGGGACAGTAGTTGGGGCATTTCCCAAACTACTGTGACTACTCGAGGCTAAGCTAGGAGAAATGAAAGGAGTGGGGATGACAACAGGAGTAGACTCTCTAATGACTTCTCTAGACTCCGACTCTGACTCCGACTCCGACTCGAACTCATCATCTTCTGGTTCTCCTTTGAACATCTCTCTTTCTCCAGTGGTGAGCTTGAAGAGTCTTCCTTTGTTATTGGTCCATTTGATTGATTTTCTCCATCCTTTCTGCTGCTTTGCGTCAGTTTCTGTTCCTAGGAAGGCAATGACCTCGTCTATGATGTCTTCGGCGCTTTTGATTAAGGGAAGGTCTTGGAGGTAGACATCTTCCTCACTATCTGTCCATATTCCATTGATCACCTCCTCTTTCGGGGAGATAAGATGTGAGCAATCTAAGGTAGATTCATCACTTGTAATCACTAGAACTCCAAGAGGATTCTGAGTGTTGTTGGGTTTACCTCCTGGTGGTATTGGGAGTCGACCATCTTCGATCATATCTTGAAGCACATGTTTCAACTTGTAGCATTCTTCTGTGTCGTGCCCTTTGCCCCTATGGTATTCACAGTAGGAATTTTCGTTCCAGAACTTGGACTTCTTTTCGGGTTCGGGAGTAGGTCTAATGGGTTGGAGTTTACCTTGCTTCATTAGCCTTTTTAGAGCGTGGGAGTAAGTATCCCCAAGGTTTGTGAACTTCCTTGGTGGGCTAGTTTTCTTGGATGGCTCGTAAAGGTTGACTTCATCGGTTTTGCTAGTAGAGCCGTATGAACGACTCGTGGATCCTTGATATCCTCTACCTACCGTTTTGGACAAGAGTCCTTTACGGATGTCATCTTCAATTCGTGTCCCTAGTACGGTTAAGTCCTTGAAGCTTTTGATGTTTTGGTATCTCAAATGATTGGCGTAATGGGTTTGAGATTATCCACGAACTTTTCCACAAGAGTAGCCTCATCCGGGCGTTCAACTAGTTGAGTACTAGTCTTCCTCCACCTACTTAGGAAGTCGGTGAATCCTTCTTTGTCATTTTGGGTAAGAACCTCTAGAGTACGCATGTTGACTTGGATCTAGGCATTATCCGCATATTGTTTAGAGAACTCGATCGCGGCATCTTTTCAAGTAGCGACCTTCTTATGATCCAGAGAGTAGAACCATTGTTTCGGGATAGTGTCAAGAGATGAAGGAAAGATCCTTAAGAACATCCCGGGTTTAATGCCTTTGATAGACATGTAATCTTTGAAAGCACGGATGTGGTTCAAAGGGTTCTCGTGCCCCTTGAATTTAGGGATATCCGTCATATTGAAGTTAGTTGGCAATTTGGCATCGACGGCCTCATACTTGCGATTGTTCTCCATGTAAATGTCATTCCCCTTAAGGTACATCAATCGCTCCTCCAGATGTTGGAGTCTTTTCTCAGCTACAGTCATCCCCATGAGAGGATTTCCGTCTCTAGATTCATCATCAGAATTGCCTAGTACTTCCTCTTCGTGAGGGGGAAGTCTCCCTTCTAGGGAATAGATTCGTCCTTCGATAGTTTCAAGGCGATCGTATGTTTGGTCTTGGGCAACCTGGATTTGGGCTAGCGCGGCTAGGATTCGATCATTACCATCTTGAATTTGGCGGAGATTTGTTTCCTCACTTGATCCGGGCATCTTGGAAACTGGATAAGAGATCGGCGACGAATCAAAACACGATCGACCATTCTATCACACTTGCTAAAAGAGGAAAAGTTTTGACTCTTGAAGTGGGTGTGTGCCACTTGTGTTGAGTGAGTTTTGAAGAAAGACAAGGTCTTTGAAAATGTGTGTCCTAGTCAACTGTAGTGTAGCTGTAGGAGTGGACTTGAAGTGAGGTTTTGAAATGGGCTTGTGGCCCGAATTTTGACACGACAAACGGACAGAGTTTTGACCGGATTTTGCGTTAATTGAAGGCCCTTTTTTCGAAATTCTTGTTTGAAAGAAAGGATTTTGATTTTTGAAAATTCGTCATGGTTTTGTTTAGAAATGGTGATCACGTAAGGTATATACATTTATACAAGCATTATAACGGGATGCTGAGTGCATTTAGAAGGGTTTTGGTTTAAAGGGTGGGTTGCCATACCGAACCATCAAACCCGAAGTCTGTGGAGAGGCTCGTGCCAAACAAGAGTAAGGCCGATTCCTAGTCCATTTCCTCAAGTAGTGAAGGCCCTTGATACAAACAAGAGTAAGCATCATGGTATGGATGACGTCAATCGCTATCCATCCTTAGGCCCAAATAAGAATTAGGACCGTTTAGACGGGACGATTGGTCGAATGGGTTGGGTTGGGCCTAGGAAGGCCGAATTAAACGGTCTAGGAAGACCGAGTTATGAAAACCGACAATTGTCTTGTACAAACTATTCCCTAACCTTGTTCGAGTTTCACCCTAGCTACACGTAAGTGTATTCCCCAGCGGAGTCGCCAAATTGTGGACAGCGGGCCGCCCACGGGGGCGCTTGGCGAGAGGGTCGAAAATAAGCGTTTGCATTTTGTATGGAGTCGCCACCAATTTTTATGGGAAATTGGAACCGTTCGAATACCTCGTGTCATGTCAAGACACAAAGTAGTGACATGAACACTAAGCAATCGTTACCCTTAGCATTCTATGTCTAGAATGACTCTCGTGGATGCCAATGAACACGGGTGCTCACGGAGATCTGGAGTAATGGGTGAGGGTACGTATTAGGAAGCTCTTTTGATCGAACACCTAATCCCGCCCGCCTCGATAGCGGCCTCTACTAATGATTAGGGAGTTTATTCGTACTTGATATATCGTCGGCTATATGCATGCAATGCAACATCCATTGATTAATCCTAACATGTGAGAATTAAGCTAAGTCGGTGAACAATTAGTTAGGCATACAATTAATGTCGAAGTTGGAATTTAATGCTCAATTACATGTGAAAGCATGCAAGCAATAAAAGAAATACAATAATTGTAAATACAATGAAGAAAATCACAATAATTACAATGGGATAGGCGATTTATGTCGAAAATACCTTTAAAACGGATAATTTGAGAAAAAGAATAAAAGAATAAATTAAAAGAATCGAATAAATTAACGAACAGGAATTAGGCGATATTACGGATAATAGTTAATTAAACGTAAACTAATTAATTATGTCAAGGCAGAAACGGAGTTCAGGGACAGAACTCAGCCAGGAACAGGCGCAGCAGAGCTGCGTCCCTTGGAAGAGGCGCAGCACCTGCTGCGTCTATTCCCAGGAGGTTTCCTCCTGCTGAAGAAAGATCTCCGCGTTTGAGTTATGGTAGGACGGAAATAATCCGATATTCCTTAATATTTAATATGAATATTACGGGATATTATTTGCCAAAAGATAAAATTTGTAAAATATGGAATAGAAATATCCGGAACATTCCAGAACATTCCGACTCGGGATTTAACAGTTATCAGAAAATGGAGACGGTTTTTGACCCGGACTCCGAATGTACTCTAATTACTGCCAAAACGACCGTATCGGGACGTAGATGACAATTAAGAGGTCGACATTAATATTTGAGCGATCACTTGACGATAATCTTACGAACTGTCACAAATCGTTCCGCGTACCAAACATGCGGCCCAATCATCACTGGGTGGTTTGCGAGGGGTCCAGAAACGAGGTGTCTACAATAAGGCCGTCCACTATCCAAAGTTTCTGAGTAAGAGGTGAAGGTACGTATTGGGAAGCCCTTCAATCAGACACCCAATCCCGCCCGCGTTTAGCGGCCTCTACTGATCGATCTTGGTTGGTTGAATGCAAAAGTTGATAAAACGGTTTAAATGCATGAATGCGCATCCAATAATTTAAACCTAACATGTGAGAGCTTTCTAAGTCGGTTGCTTTAATCCAAGTATCAAGTATAAGATGTCGAGTTGGATTAATGATTGATTTGCATGCAAGACGGAAATTAAACATCCATTTACCGTATTAGGTTTAGGGTGCATAACATGATCCATTTGTCTTAGTAAGGCATTTTGCAAATGTGGTTTGAATAATCGAATAGTCGTCTGATCCGTCCTATATCCGGGTTAACCGGAGTCGGGATCGTCCTAGACTAATGTTAGAAGGGAACAGGCCCTGTACCAGACGGCTATAAGAGGCGCGAGCCAGCCGGCGGTGTAAGGGGCCTCCCTCTGGTTTTGAAAATGAGAAAGAAAAGGCCTGCTTGAGGCGCGGGTTAGCCGACGGTTGTATGCCGTGTTCTGACTATTTTGAAAACGTTATAAAACGTGTTTGAAAATGGGTATTTGGACCCGGTTTGATTTGAAGGGGTCGTTTTAGACCGCATTGGTTGATTTGAAGAACTAGACTCGAATAATCATCATTATTTGATAATATTCAGTGTCGGGTTCGATTTGGCAAACTTGACATGAATAGTTTTTAAAATGATTATGGACTAATTGTTTTAAGTCCATTTTGAATGTAATTAGTCGATACTCGTCATCGTACCCGGGTTAAAATCCGGCATGGTATGTAGAACCAAGGATGATTTTGTGTTGGTGACTAATATGTTTGTTTGAAAATGTAAAGAAATGAAATAAAAGGCTTTAAAATACCTTTTAAATGTCATTAACCAAATATTATCACCGAAACACGGATTTAACCGTCATGGTATGAAGAACCAAGGGTGAAAAATGCTTTATGGTTAAAACATGTGCAATAAAATAAAAATGGTTCGAAAATATTTGAAATGGTAAAAACCGATTACAAATATGAAAAATGGATTAAGGGAAATGACGAGAACAAACACGGTTGATCTCTGGTCTGAGTACCCCATTTAGGCGCAAGCCTGTTGGCGACCTAAGGGGCTTCTGCCTCAGACCAAAAATCAGTTTTGGCTCATTTATTCCATGTTTTGGTTCATGTTATGCATGTTTTAGCATGTTAGAGTCATGAAACAAATGAAAACATAATAAGAGAGAATTTTTACACCCTCATACTTACATGTTTGGTTATGGCGAGTGACCGACGTAAGTGTAACAACTCGTTTGATCGGAAAAAACTCGGTTTAAAACCGTTTTGGTAAGTAAAAGAGTGTTTTAATGTTTAGTGATGGTGTAGTGGTCGAAGTGGTCGGTCAAGTGGTTTAATGCACGATGACGGTACCAAACAATGTGTAAGGCTCGTGTTTACGATCGGTAGGTCGTAAATACGCGTCGGATTGTGACTTTAGAAGTCGAGTCGAGAATTTTAAGGGAGAAAAGAGAGGGCGAACACTCGCATAACTCTCAAATGGGTGGCATTTGAGGGGTATTTATAGGAGAATGAGTGGTTGTGTGAGTTTTGAGCGACGTGGCCACCTGGGCTGCTCAAAGAGGCGCGAGCCACGTCGCGAGTCTTCGATTTGTGTTGTCGCTTTCACAACAAACGCAATCATAATTTGTTCTATCCTAGGTTTTGTAGTCACACGTTTTGTACTTGACCATTCATGAATCCGGGAAAACTTAAGGTAGAAGGTTTGAAATGTTTTGGTTTTTGTGTTTGACTCGGTTTGACTCGTTGTTGGAGTCGGGATTTAAATTTTTGAGTCGGTTTTTGGTCCGGTGTCGGTTTTGACCCTAGTTAGTGTCATTGCGACTCCGTCGCCGTGCATTAAACACTCCAGGTATTTTTGAAATGTTTTAAAATATTTTGTTTTCGAAATCGTTTTAAGTTTTCCGACGTAAAGTTGTACACAAAATGTCGATCAAACGCCTGCGATTCCAAAACATGTTGTAGTCCGATAATCATCGGGTGTTCGTTGGAGTCTCAGCAGATACTGGGTATCTACAGAGCCCCCACTTTGACTGAGGCTTGGACAGGGCGAAAGTCAAAGTAGAGTCCCCAGGTCAATCGAAGATTACAACCTGAAGACCCAAGCGACGTCGAGGCGGCTCGAAAGGATTCGGGCCAAGGACCTGCCGTCGGGAAGGGCGACGCCAAGGCGACTAGAGGGTACGAGCCAAGGACCTGTCGTCGGGAACAGTTTAGAGTCTGTCGACTGTCCGTGCGGGTCATTTAAAGTCCGTTAGACTACGTATAAAGGCTCGCCAGCCATAAGAAGGAGTCATACCTGAGGCATCTTCGGATATGTCCTTGCGCGTTTGCGGATAAAGGCTCGCCAGCTGTGGTGCGTACGTGAGGAGGGCCCGCCAGCCGCGATGCGTTGTAAGGCTCGCCAGCCGAGGCAAGGAAATGTACCCGAGGCATCTTCGGGATGTGTCCTTGAAAGGTTGCGGATAAAGGCTCGCCAGCCATGGTGCGTATGTAAGGAGGGCTCGCCAGCCGCGATGCGTTATAAGGCTCGCCAGCCGAGACAAGGAAATGTACCCGAGGCATCTTCGGGATCTGTCCTTGAAAGGTTACGGATAAAGGCTCGTCAGCCATGGTGAGGTCGGTTAATGGACCATGTGTGTAGCCGCGTCAAATGGGTTTGTTTTGAAAGCAGCGAACTCGTGATGTCGCTTGGGAAATAGCGAGTATGGATTCTCAGTATCGCTGTTTTTGGAATGAGTGTGTTCCGCGAGGAAGCCCCCTGCTGGTATTTGAAGGAATAGTGAATTTAGAATTTTCACCATTCGTCGGCTTTGAATTGGCAGTGGCGGTTTTGATCGCCGTTTGTTTTAATTTTGAAGGAAAATAGCAAATCTTAAATCTGCTGTTTCATTTGAAGTGACGGTTTATGTGCCGCCGTTGACATTTGAAGGAAATAGTGAATTTTGAATCTTCACTATTAATTGAAGTGACGGTTTATGTGCCGCCGTTGACATGTGATGGAAATAGTGAATTTGAATTTTCGCTATTAATTGAGGTGACGGTTTATGTGCCGCCGTTGACATGTGATGGAAATAGTGAGTTTGAATTTTCGCTATTAATTGAAGTGACGGTTTATTTGCCGCCGTTGCTTGAAATAGCGGTTTTTGAATTTTCGCTGTTATTTTGAAGTTGGAGGAAAATAGCGATTTTGAATTTTCGCTATTATTTTTGAAGTTGGCGGTTTTGATCTCCGTTTGCTTGAAATTTTTGAAAATAGCGAATTTGAATTTTCACTATTTGGTTTTATTTGTATTCGAGGAAATGACGACATTCAATATCGTCAATGAAAATCCGATTTTGTTATGGGAAATTGGGCCAAACCCAAATTTCACTGAAAAAACAAAGGGGAGGCCTGGTTTAGGCGCGAGCCTTTTGGCGATGGAAGTCGGCTTCCCTTTTTTCTGTTAAAAAGACGCGAGGTTGAGCTGCGGATGATTATTCATCTTCAACCTCAATAATCTCGCAAAATCGCCATTAAAGGACCTTCTAGCTTGCTTTCACTTGTGCCATTGTCAACAAATGTCATCTCAAGGTAAGTATTTCCTCTTGAATCCTTTTAAATTTGTCGATTTTTAGCTTGATTAAATTAGGGCAAAATTTTGCCCTAAAAATCGAATTGGGCGTTTTTGATTGAGCTAATTTCGAGTGAAATTGATGTTTGCATTAGGTTAGAAACCTGTTTAGGAGTATAGGGATGCTTTTAGTTTGCATTTTGGTCCCCGTTCCCGCTCCCTAGGCTCGAAAAACGTGAGTGAGGCGAGAAACCGTCTCATTTCTGAAAGAAATGTAGATTCATATACATGTTAACATACTCATATATGTCTAAACTAATTTGTCATAAAATTAAAACGGATCTTATGCATGCAAACAATAATATAAATAGAGGAGAAATCATGTCCTTACATAGTAGATTTCGGCTATTAGGGCACAAGAGAGATCACCTTTCTCTTCTTGTTCTTGAGCTTTTCCAATGGAAGAATAAAGATCTAAGTGTAAGATCTCTCCCTATGTTTTATACCCAAGGCTCCTCTTAATATAATTAATATTACAAATACTAGTTATAATATTAATCAAAGGTAGAAAATTGAACCAAAACTTTTATAAAACACTTATTTGTTTCGGTTTTTAAGAGAGAAGAAGAGAGGATTTTATCTCACTAGAAATCTCTATATTTGATGATGGAATAGAATGAATAATAATACACTACATTTGTATATTATTAGGTAAAATTATAGAGAAAACAATGATCACATTTGCCTTCTCAAAACCGTGTAAGAGGAGGGCAATAGGGGAGCCAATGCATGGAGAAATTGTTCTTCACAAGGAACAATAGGCTTGCATGGCTAGGTGGCTTTTAATCATTGTGTTTTCCACTAATTACAAACAACATATAATTAGCTTAATCCCTTCTAATTTTCGGCCCATTTGGTAATATGGAATCCATATTATTTTTGTCAATTGTCTATATGTTACATGTCATATGTCACATATATTTGTTATGTATTTTTAACATATTAAAAATCAACGTATTAATAAAAATACGTCACATACAAAAATTGACTTAGTAATTTCATAATTACTTGTGCCAAAATATTTTACCATTTATAAATCACAACAGATTGTATTTATAACAATTCATTCAAATTAATTGTTACATTAAACAATTATTTTATCCGAGTAATGACACAATTCAATTACTCAGACCGTATCATATTTAATCACATTTCAATATGATACGTAAATTTTACTTCCAAAATCGTCCGTCAATTTTCAAGTAATTTAATTAACTCGTAACATTATACGATTAATTAAATAATCAATTAAGAGTATTGCCCTTTAGGTATGACCTAGGGGGTCAACGATCACCACCGTCACACGACAAAGAATGTCAAACTCTAGTCACCCAATCATTACCGATATATGTTGACCAGATTGACAAACAAAATTACTTCCCAATTGTATTCATTTTAATGAGACTTAAACATGTGATCATCATGATCAACAGTCGTGATCGCATTATTGTCGGAGGACACATATTCCAACAATCTCCCACTTGTCCTCGACAAGTGTGCGTCACCAATTCTCTTTTCCTATTACTATCTCCCACTCAATGCAAGGTGTCTTTCAGATCGTACTTGCAAGTGATCACATCGAGAGTGGTTTCCTCGATCTGGAGAATAACTGATTGACCGGATTTATCCACTCTGGATATCTTCCGAGCGTGGCCACGCATTTCCAGTTCATTACTCCTCGAGTGGCCCTGAGATATTGTTATAACCCTGACTAGGGGTGGACAATTCCTATCGCACTCATTCCCTTCGGCTAGCTACAGCCATCATAACCCAAAATATGCCCATTTGACCCCATTTACGAAGGTCGTAGTAACACAAATCAAAGTTAATCTGAAACTGTGCCATCTTAGGCGAATAGTCTTTAGTCAAAAGAATCGACTCATTTGAATACTATAGTAGCTCTCGCCACGACCAGGCTATATAAATTTGCCAAAACTCTATAAGCGGTCATAAGGCCCGACAAAATGTTCCTAACAGTCTGCCTATGTGATCGACTAGTCATCTCACATGACTCTATGGCACTTGAGCTTGCCATCAATCGCATCACACTCTAGTCACTTCGAGACGTCACCTCATACAAGTAACTATGGGCAAAAACAATGTTAATCCATGTTCACTTTAACGGGGTTCAATTGTCTCTACAACCCGTTTGGATATAACAATGTACAAGGTGAGTTAATAATAACTCAAACGACAAGTGTCGACATCACACCTGAGTAGTCAATATCATATTACAACCTTGTGATGTTTATCATAAGTGTAAACACTTATTGATTGCAATAGAAGTTTAACATCTCATGTGTCCATGTGTTCAAACTTCTTACACTTGCAATTTCCTTCACATTCATGTTCTCATACCATGAATTTTACCAAGTACACATCAAGGTTCTCGACCTTGGTTTTGGTTCTTTAACTTGAAAGAACTTTCTTATCGATCATCTCATAACGAACGAATTTGCGATGAATAATACAACTTGCACCGATCAAGTATTTCATCCACACATAATGCACTAGGTATATGTTTTGTAGAATCTTGTAATAGTTGACAAGATTATTAGCTTAGTACTTCTCACAAGTCCTAGCTTAACTAGGAAAGATTATCTTTGAATAACTTCTTATTCAACCAACCATCTTTCCAAAACTTCTCATTTCTCTTTTCAAATTTGAAAGATTTGGGATTCTCATAAATCCTTATATGTGCTCGGATCTTCTACAAAATGTGCAACCTCTTATCACATAATGGAACATTCCGACAAGCACTGAAATCGCTCATCGGATTCTACCTGAGAATTCATGACGTTTCTTTTATGGCTCACAAATCATTCATCATGCTCTTATGCATATGATTCATTATTGGACATGTACATGATTATTCTAATGGCGGAAACATTAGTCACTAATAATCATGAGATCAACCGTTCTCAGGTTTAATGAACTACCATGACTGCTAATGGTAATCCCATTTTCATTCAAATGAATAACCTATGTATATGTTGATACGATGTGTATCTCTTTAATACTAATCCAACATCCCATGATGTAATTGGATTCATCATTGTCCATTTTCATCCAGAATTGAAAACTCAAAAGCTTCTTTATGAAAGAAGGCATTGGCTCGTCATTCTTTAATGAGTAATGAGTTTTATACATTCAAGGATGATAGCTCCCACTAAATTCCATGTCTTCACATGAGAATTTCCTAACTCCCACTCAATTCAACATATTTCGAAATTGACTTCTCAATCGAAATTTGTCAAGAATATAAATATAAATTGCTATGCCAAGTTACTAGGATAAAACCATATATATTCCTATCATATCCTTTCAAAATGCCAATTTTGAAGTGGTCTTATCTCAACCTTACGGAAAGAGATTTTAAATCTCTAACACACTCATGTCATAATGATGTGTAGCTATGTCATTATTCAAGTACAAATAATAACACACTCATGTCATAATGATGTGTAGCTATGTCATTATTCAAGTACAAATAATATTTAGAATACGTCCCTCGCAAATACCCTTTTGGAAGGAGATTTAACCATTTCATAGGGAGGTTAAGCAATGACATTTGTATGGTTAAAACGTTGGCTATAGAAGATATCGGAATATCAATTTTGCAACTTGATTTTGATCATAACTAGTATGTTACTTTGATTCATTTAGGCTCTTAAGTAAAACTCATGATTGAAACTATTGGTCAAATGTTTCATAAACTTAGTCAAAAACTTGTTAAGACTATACATTAGTTATTTTTCTTCCAAAACTTTCTTTTGGTCTCCTCGTGTAGTTATCTTGAGAAAATACTCTATATGATTACCACACTTGGTCTCTTTAGTCATATAGAACTAACTTGAGACAATAGATCTCATCTATTCGGCATACTATGTAAATAGATATACCTTCATTCAAATCATTCTTTTTTGCGTAGATCTTCATATACACAAGTACACAATTTTATTTTGCCTTGTGTGATGTGTCCTCATTTTTCTCCCACTCTATCTTTAGAATAAATACACTAAATATTCAAAGATAGCATATGAGACACAAATTAATGATGTTGAATTATAAGGAGAACTACCTCATAGGTAGACTAATTGTTATTGATTTTATATGTGTACTTGGTGATTGACATACCTTTAAGAGAGTTCATAGACTCAAAATCGCTTTATAAATGATCATACACACGCCTTAAGCATGTGGACATATAATGAAACCCGTCATTATAATTGTCTATTAGATCACCTTAAGTGAATAATCTTATGTTTCAAAACGCAAGCATTTAAAGATGAAATTTTAGAACATAAAGGATAAATGATAAAACGGGTGACTTGGGTTGCAAACCAAGTCACCATCATCCAAAATACAAACCATTATCCAAAATACCTTTCCATGTCGAACACGGAAACTTAAAGTTCTAAAAATTCAAAATATAACTTAAAATAAGACAATGAAAAACAAAGCTCCACAAAAGCTATCCTTAGCTTCTCCATGGTTTCTTATGCTTGTTTTTCTTTTCCCTTGTCTTTGCTTGGTGGAGGCCCTATTTACAATAAAAAGGGAGATACATTATCACAACTTTGCATCATAATACCATAGTTGAATTAGAAACATAAAAGAAGGTTAGTCATTTACCTACTGGAGTGATCTTTCCAGCTTTGATATCACCAAGGTATTTGGAACAATTTCTTTTCCAATGCCCCATGCCATTACAATAATGGCACTTATCAAGAGGACCCTTCTTGACTTTGGAGGTGCTAGCTTCACAAGACTTAGCTTTGGTGAATGTGAGAGCTTGCTTCTTGCCCTTTCTCCCATTCTTCTTGAACTTCCCCTTACTCTTTGTGCTTATGTTAAGCACATCCTTGGGAGGGTTCACATTTAACCCCATGTCCCTCTCGGTTTGCACAAGTAACTTGTGCAACTCCTCAAGAGACACATCCTTGTCTTGCATGTTGAAATTCACCCGGAATTGCACATATGCCTTGACCTTAGACAAGGAGTGTAGAATCCTATCTACGATGAGTTCTTTGGGGATTTCAACCTTTTGAATTTTCAAGGTCTCGACAAGCTCCATGAGTTTGAGCACATGAGGGCTAACCTTTTGGCCCTCTTTGAAGTCGAGATCAAAGAATGCCGCGGCCGCCTCATATTGGACGATCCGCGGAGTTTGTGAAAACATGGTCACAAGTTTGGAGTAAATCTCATTAGCATTGCCCATTTTGAAGGCTCTCCTTTGGAGTTCCGCCTCCATCGCAAATATTAAGACATTTTTCATTGCGGCGGACTCCTTTTGGTAAGCCTCATAGGCTTCCCTAGTGGCCGCGGTGGACCTAGTGGAGGGCTCGGGTGGAGAGGCCTCGGTAAGGTAACGAAGCTTGTCGTCACCCTCGGCGGCTAATTTGAGTTGGGCATCCCACTCGGAGAAATTTGACCCATTCTTTTCAAGTTAACATCGATCCATGAAGGATCGGAGCCAAGATGAAGTAGCGAGTGGTGTAGCATTAGGAGTTGGTGTTGCCATTTGTTATGAATAAGAAGTGGTCTACAAAACAAAATATAAGGAGTAAAACAAAAGTCGTTTTAATTATACTCGTAAAAATGTATGATTTAAACAAGTTTTATGCATTTTTCTAGTGACCTCTACCCAACTAGATAAATGATTCCAAGACCCAAATTCATATTGACTTAGGCATGGTATGGCCGATGAAACCCTCATCAATATAACTCGGTGGATTAAGTCTTTAATCGATTCTACTTTTGGAACTCTTGGTCGATAAAATTACTCTAATATTTATCTATAGCCCGGAACACATGCAACTACGGTCGCGAATACTTCCGTTGAGCTCAATCCAAATTTCGAATAAATGTGTCCATTATCCAAATCCACATCAACTTGGGCACGGTATGGCCGATGAAACCCTCATCAACATGAACTCGGTGGATTAACATTCATCACCCACTTCCCCTACGTAACAAGGTTTGTACCCCGGTAGGGCCGAGTGCACTCCCTCGCGAAATAGGTTTTCATGGTTTCTACTATTTGGTAAGGCTATGTCTCAATTGTTTGTTTTAGCGATAGGTCATGTCAATTTATCATCTATCACGTTTTAAGTGAACTAAAGCGGTGAACTACGATAATTCTAATTGACACGGTCGATAAACTCGATGAAATGACAATGCATGTTTAGTTATGGCGATTTAGCGATGCATGTGACATAAAATAAAATGCAAGCATAAAGATAAAAATCCTAGTATGGCCTTTCCTAAAATAGAAAAACTATTAATCTATTACATATTCGGAAACCAACTCCATTGGTCCCTTGAACTTCGGTTGTGGCACGCATCTCGAGGTAACACCGTCTTTATGTATCGCCATTCTTGAAGTAATCCGTCTTTAGGAACTCCGGAATGAATAAAATTACATAATAAATTACATAATTTCCTATTATACATTTGTAACTAAAATAAAATAAACTATTAAATTACAAAACGGTGATACGAGATCACAATAAAAATTACAACCGAATCGATATTCCCATACATTTCGGGAAATACCAATTAAAATCTAAGGCCATACTAAGTAAAATTACATAATTCAAAATTACATAAATTAAAAATATGACAATCATAAAGAAAAATGCAGCATTATAATATGTATGAACATGCTCAATTTTTATGCTAAATCGCCTTTATAATTAGCCAATATCGTATATTACTCGGTTTTTACGGATTTGCGTGATTTCAACATTTTATAATCACAAAATTACATAAATTCATATTTATGCATTGGTTAATTACCCTAACCACTTAGGACTCAAAATTTAGTCTTCACTAATAAATTGACCATAATTAACCTTTATTTACAAAATTGTTCATAAATGGACCAAAAAT
Organism: Silene latifolia; assembly: GCF_048544455.1. Lineage (NCBI taxonomy): Eukaryota > Viridiplantae > Streptophyta > Magnoliopsida > Caryophyllales > Caryophyllaceae > Silene > Silene latifolia. Next base: position 190,489,684 of record NC_133536.1, read on the forward strand.
TACAAAAATAAGCTATTAAACTTCAAATAAATCCAAAAATTTCAAATAAATTCAAAATTTGAAATTTAAATTCATGAACATTCTGGAAAAATTCCATGACACTCATAATGTTCAAAATCTTAGGTTAAAAATTTCGAAATTTTCCGGAAAAACAATGTTGCGGTTTATCGATTTTTTAATAAAATAATCATAAAAACATGGAAAAATTATTTTCATTAACTTTTCAATTTTAGATCTGAAAAATATAATAAAATGCAACATTAGACGTTTTTCCTAAGTCATAGATTATGTTTTATTAATTTTCCACTAATAATGTCACTATTTATGCTATTTTTCTTCAAAAATTCATAAATCATGCTTAAAGACTTCTCCATAGCCAATTATTTTACACACATCTTGTAAAATTGCATGTGACAACATATTAATTTTATATGACCAGATTCGAAATTTAACTCATATTAACCTATTTTTCACCTAAATCCGAATTTAATAATGAAAAATTCATTTTTCGAGCATAACAAGTCCAAAAATTATGAAAATTTACAGGTTATCTCAAAATAATATATGTGACAACATATCCAAAAACCAAGTGAAAGTTCGAAGTATAGCTATTTTTAGACCAAAAATGACATTTTTACTCATAAAATCACATTTAAATGCCATTAATGTAAATTATGAACAATAAAAATCCGAAAAATTAACCAAAATATCCTAAAACACTTTAGGACCAGAAATATTAACATGCATGTAATTATTTCGTGATATATCATAATAACACAAATTTTTACAAGTTTTATTTGTTATTCATATAACTCGGAAAAACTTTTAACCAATTTGCATGCAAACAACCGTGGCTCTGATACCAATTGAAAGAAATGTAGATTCATATACATGTTAACATACTCATATATGTCTAAACTAATTTGTCATAAAATTAAAACGGATCTTATGCATGCAAACAATAATATAAATAGAGGAGAAATCATGTCCTTACATAGTAGATTTCGGCTATTAGGGCACAAGAGAGATCACCTTTCTCTTCTTGTTCTTGAGCTTTTCCAATGGAAGAATAAAGATCTAAGTGTAAGATCTCTCCCTATGTTTTATACCCAAGGCTCCTCTTAATATAATTAATATTACAAATACTAGTTATAATATTAATCAAAGTTAGAAAATTGAACCAAAACTTTTATAAAACACTTATTTGTTTCGGTTTTTAAGAGAGAAGAAGAGAGGATTTTATCTCACTAGAAATCTCTATATTTGATGATGGAATAGAATGAATAATAATACACTACATTTGTATATTATTAGGTAAAATTATAGAGAAAACAATGATCACATTTGCCTTCTCAAAACCGTGTAAGAGGAGGGCAATAGGGGAGCCAATGCATGGAGAAATTGTTCTTCACAAGGAACAATAGGCTTGCATGGCTAGGTGGCTTTTAATCATTGTGTTTTCCACTAATTACAAACAACATATAATTAGCTTAATCCCTTCTAATTTTCGGCCCATTTGGTAATATGGAATCCATATTATTTTTGTCAATTGTCTATATGTTACATGTCATATGTCACATATATTTGTTATGTATTTTTAACATATTAAAAATCAACGTATTAATAAAAATACGTCACATACAAAAATTGACTTAGTAATTTCATAATTACTTGTGCCAAAATATTTTACCATTTATAAATCACAACAGATTGTATTTATAACAATTCATTCAAATTAATTGTTACATTAAACAATTATTTTATCCGAGTAATGACACAATTCAATTACTCAGACCGTATCATATTTAATCACATTTCAATATGATACGTAAATTTTACTTCCAAAATCGTCCGTCAATTTTCAAGTAATTTAATTAACTCGTAACATTATACGATTAATTAAATAATCAATTAAGAGTATTGCCCTTTAGGTATGACCTAGGGGGTCAACTGATCACCACCGTCACACGACAGTAATGTCAAACTCTAGTCAGCCAATCATTACCGATATATGTTGACCAGTTGACAGTAACAAAATTACTTCCCAATTGTATTCATTTTAATGAGACTTAAACATGTGATCATCATGATCAACAGTCGTGATCGCATTATTGTCGGAGGACACATATTCCAACAATTTCACAATGCCAAGTTTATTTGCTTGGGTAGTGGGTCCCACTAGGTTGCATTATAGTTGGGAAAACCCGTGTTTGCCATCTAAGGACCTTTGTTGGATATTTGTGGCCAAAATTGGATTTTTGCCTTTTGCGACGGTCTTACGTCTGACAGAATAAGCGCCTGTTTGGGCTTGAATTGAGTCAGTTTGTCTTGAAATGGACCTTATCGGTATCTTAGGTCACCTTGAGGCGTGATAAAATCACGTTTGCCTTTTGCGGTCGTTTTTGAATTTTTGATCGGCTTGGGCTCAAGTTAGCGTAGGAATTGCCTTTTTTAGCCGTAGAAAAATCTCCATTGTGTCGGGAATGTGCTTTGGGTTGTTGGCGGACCTTGTATGGGTCTTGAAATGCTGTTTTTGTGGTTTTAACTCGTCTTTTGCTTGAAAAGAGGGGCGAGTCGTTTTTGTGTTTTTTTTTGTGAATGGTTTGGGGCGGGATTACCCCGTGTTTTTGTATTGCAGGTTGTTTTTTTTGTTGGGATTTACCCATTTCATGCCGTCGTAATGCCGAAATTTCAGCTGACGTTTTTTGTTTGTTGTTGTTTTTTTTTTTATCGCAGGGTATCGTCCGGGACCGATGGGGTCCGTTGTCGAGTCTTGCTTGGTACCCGATCGAGGTATGTTTTCCTCTTTTTTTTTTCATTGCCTCCCTCGATAGGAGGGTTTGTCATTTTGATGTGGGTCCAAATGGCAGGGAGTCCACCCGTTGATGAGGACTCAGCCCCCAGCTTTCCCTACGGAGACCACTTTTCAGGGGCCGGGTGGCGAGGAGCTTCAGTTGCGCTTACCAGAGCCGGCGGTGGCCGAGGTGACCGATGCCGGCATGGAGTGGAGGTTGGCTGTTCTGAGGGTGAGTTCCTGACTTGAACAATTTCTCTAATTATACTTTGCCTTACATTGTATTGAAGGACATTTTTGTTTTGTAGGTAACGACTGTTAGTCACCAGAACTTGTGGCGGATGGCCAACCGCTGGAGGGCGCTTGCTGGTGACCTGGCTACGAGGGAGGCTCGGCTTTCTCAGGTACGTTTTGTGTATTTTTTTGTGTATTTGGTGTTGTGTTTCACATTTTTAGATCTTGAGGATCTGTTATTGTGTTTTGTAGGGCACAACGGATCCGGCGGAGCTGGCTCGGGTCCGTGCTGAGTTGGAGGCAGCCAGATCGACGATCGCGGGCCAGGAGCTGGGGATTATCCGTCGGGACCAAGGCTTGAGGCGTCATGAGGACGAGCTGCGGAGTCGAGACGCTGAGATTGCCTCTCTGAAGGCTCAGTTGGCTGCAGCGGAGGAGTTTCACGTCGAGATGGAGCGTGAGACGCTGGAGAGTTCCTCGGAGAGGGAGTCTGAGCTGGTGGTGGTGTCTGCGTTGGCGGCGACCCCTAGTGAGACCAGGACTGGTCCGACGGGAGACGTCGAGTAGTTTGTCGTAGTTTGTCCGTGTCTTGGACCCTTGTTTGTACATATTTACATTTTGCGTGAGGCGGTTTGTATATATGTGTTTTTGGACTGTAGCTCATTTTGTGATTTTTGGCTTTTTTGTGTTGTGTTTCGGAGGAGCGCTTGTCGGCTGTTGATTCTCCTTTTGCTTCGCATCAATTCCTGCATCGTTAGTATAGAAAACAGGCAACAGATAGCACATGCGTATGAAGGTAAACACGTAGAAGCAGTTGATTGAAAACACGTAAAGCATTTGTTTGAAAATCAAAATTCAACCAAGATAACTTGAAGTTAAAATTGAAATTTTGAAAATTCCGTGACAAATCGTCGCGTTTGGAATTCAAAAAGAATTGATTTGAAAATTTGAGCAATTAACGCGTGTCGTGAATTAAATTGCGTCGAAATTTTTTGAAAATTGACTCGAAAAATATAAAACTCAAACCGTCGGGAAAGAATTTTAGAAAAAGATTTTTGCGAGTATATTTGGTTTTTGATATCAAGACTCGAATCTGTGAGTGCTTGAATTTTTGAGGTCAAGACTCGAATTTGTGAGTGCTTGAATTTTGGAGGAAAATTGATGTCGTGTTATCAATTCTCGATTTTGATTTTTGCCGGAAAATTGCGAAAAAAGCGAAAAATTTTCGGAATTTGACTGACATGGAAACGATCCATCGCGGATCGGGGCGACTAGCCCTTCCACCCTTTAAAAAAAGAAAGAAAAATCCGTATGATTAAAGCTGCGTCATGGAAACCGTGTCGGATTTCGTAAAACGCGAAAACAAGGAAATGTGAGTGTGAAGAAACACAAAATTTCCCGGATCGTCCCGAAGAGGCGCGAGGTTCTTGGCGGGAGGTTTGAGGTGTCAGGAGAAAACACATGTTGAAAGAGACAAGTCAACAGCGCGAATCCTGGAGGGGCCTCAAAGAGGCGCGAGCAGCTTGGCGATGGAAGCCGGCTCTCCCCTTTTTCTGAAGAATGCGCTGATCATTTTTGTATAAATAGGGACGTTTGCGCTTCATTGTTTCATCATCCGAAACACAAAAACATCTCTACAAAACCTCTTCTTCTTCCACAAAAATATTTCATGGATGCTTTTGAGAGTGCATTGCGACAATGGTGCCGGGATTTGTCGCCTCCCAAGAAATATCAACTCGATTGCATGGGAGTTGGTCAAATGTTGGTGCTTCGTCAAGTCAAGGTGCAACCTTCGTTTCTTGAAGCATGTTCTCGATTTTGGGATTCGAAACATCATGTTTGCGTTTTCCTGAAGGGTGAGATTTGTCCTCTTGCCGAAGAAGTCGGAGTCATTGGTGGCTGGCCGGGTTGTGCTCCGGTGCTTCCCCCGACTCGGTTGTGCTACAAGAATAAATTCCGTTCCATGTTGGGCTTGTCAACAAGCCAAGTCAACTTTTTTCTTGCTCCACATGGTGTGGATATGTTGGCTTTTATCAACTTCTTCTCGAATCGGTTAGATGCTAATGTCTCGGAGGTTGATAGGAGAAGGGCTCTTACATTTTGCCTTGTCCATGTGTACCTCTTTGTTGATGTCTTGAAGAAGGAGGGGCCAAGATGTCATGGTAGCATGACCCTCATTCATGTGATTGAGCAAATGGAGCATGGTAGAGATCCATCATGGTTGGTGCTTGGAGAGATTATCAAAGCTTTGGACAAGGAAGGCTCTTGTGGAGAAGCTCCCCCTTTTGGATCGCCAAGGATCCTCCAAGTGTGGCTATTGGAGAGGCTAAGGTATGTAGAGCCCCCGGTTAATCCTTCTTCTTATTTCTTCCGTCATCTTACCATGAGGAAGAAGTTGTACCCGGATAGTTTTGCTTCCACCGAGGCCTATTGGGCCGCAAGATTGGCGGAGGAAGGTAGTCCTCATATCCGTTGGGTGGTGCCGTGGTGGCACTTGAGGTCCTTCACGGTGTTGCCCGATTCGGGTGCTAGTCCTCGTTCTTTGATGGTGGTGGGCTTGAAGGTTGTTTCCTTCATCTATCCCGAAAGGCTCATGAGGCAAATGGGGCGTCAACAAAAGGTGCCCGCTCAAGATACTCTCGTCCAAGAGAATGTTTTCCAGAACTCCGAGCTTGTGGAATTCTTTGAAAGGTGGTGGGCCACTCGGCCACTTTGGGAGGTACCAAACCCCGTTGCCACGACATGGGTGACTCCCGCTTATGTCAAGTGGTCACGTGTTCCGTCCTTGGAAGAGAGATCCAAATTTCGTAAGGACGAGGTCGTCGATTTGAAGTACTGAGAGGTTGGCAAGACCAACCGTGCCTTCTTTGAAGAGTATGTTGATGGAGCTACTCCCGATGTGATGAGACCACCGAAGAGGAGGAGTTCCGGCCCCAATAATATGGTGGGCCGTGCATTGGCTAGTCTTGGGTCGAACATGGGGCCTTGTGCTAGACCGGAGGCCGTCGCCGTCTTAGATACGTTGAGGATCCGTTCCGAGGAGGAGGTCCATGCTAAGCGGGCCAACAAGAAGAACAAGGGGAAGATGCACCCCGAGGGAAAAGGCAAGGGTAGAATGGAAGAGTGAAGACCTCCATCACCCACTTTATTATTATGTTGTATTATTGTTGTAGGTTTTATTATGTTGTACTAGCTAGTTATCGTGTGTTTTGTGCTAGTTTTACTATGTGAGGTGTGTTAGTTGACACCTTAGCTTTGACAAGTTGTAGACTCGTCGAGCTTTATTTGTTGTTGAAAATGTAATGCTTCCCATTATTAATTAAATAAGAGGATTGCTCGTGTCGAAAATTGTGAACGCTTGTTTCTTTCATCCGTTTTGTAAAGGCAATTCGATTTGAATCGTCCTAAACATTTGCACTTGGGAAAGTGGTATTTTGTGGAAAGGGAGAAAGGCTCATTTTGCATTTTTGGTGTGGAAAGGGAATGGTTTTCCCTTTTCTTTTTTTTTTGGGATGTTTTTTGTATGTGGGGATTTTTGTATGGGGATGGTTGTTTTTGATTGTGGGAATGGTTGTATCCTTCTTGCGTAAGAAAGGACTGCCTACGTATGCACCTGAAGAGGTGAAATCAAACCATGATCGTAGTTCGAAATGTTTTGTGAATTTGAATTGGGTTTTGTGGTTGTATCCCCCAGGCATAAGAGGGACTGCCTACGTATTCACCTGAAGAGGTTAAATCAAACCATGCTCGTAGTTCAGGGTTTGTTTTTGTAGTGGAAATGGACGTTGCCTTTGACGGATCAAAGGACATTTGAAACGGGCAAGGTGCCGCAGCTTAGACTCGATAAAACATGCAATTTCAAATCAGAACACGTTGAGGAACTTGACTTGAAAGGGGTTGAGGTCGATGCTAGTTGTAAAACTTGGCTAAGTCGTTGGTTGATAGGGTTCAAGGGTAGTATTTCTTGAGTTGGTCTAGGTTGGTCGGGTTTGTAAAGTCCTCCCCATCTAGGTCACTCAGTCTCACTGCGCCCCCCGAAAGTATTTTCTTGACCAGGTATGGCCCGGCCCAGTTGGGTTTGAATTTTCCCCTCGGATCGACGGGTAATGGTGCTCGGACTGACTTGAGGACCAAGTCGCCCTCCTCGATGTTTCTGGGTTTGACTTTCTTGTTAAATGCCCGTTGTATACGTCGTTGGTATAGCTGGACGTTGTGCAAGGCGTTGAGTCGCCGTTCGTCTAGAAGAGTGAGTTGTTCGTACCTTCGACGGGTCCATTTCGCCTCAGGGACATGACTCTCTAGTAGGATGCGTAGAGAAGGGACCTCTAACTCTAACGGTTGAACCGCCTCCATACCGTATGCTAGGTAGAAGGGTGTGGCGCCTGTCGGTGTTCGAATGGAGGTTCGGTATCCCCAGAGTGCAAATGGGAGTTTGCTCGGCCAATCGCGGTAGTTGTCTTGCATTTTCTTGATAATGGTAACAAGAGTTTTGTTCGCTGCCTCCACCGCTCCGTTAGTTTGGGGACGGTAGGGGGATGATCGATGTCGTTTGATCTTGTATTTGTCCAGCAAAGCTTGAGTTTCCGCCCGGAAGTGAGAGCCTTGATCGCTGACAATTTCATGGGGTACCCCATATCGGCAGATGATGTTGTTTTGAATGAACTTGGCCACTTGTTTGGCGGTCAAGACTGCATATGACTGTGCTTCCACCCATTTGGTGAAGTAGTCGATGGCGACGAGGACGAAGCAATGTCCCTTGGTGCCTATCGGGTTGACTTTCCCGATGATGTCGATGCCCCAGGTTGAGAATGGCCAGGGTGATGTCATGGTGTATAAAAGGGATGGTGGTATGTGTTGTATGTTGGCGAAGATTTGGCAATTGTAGCAATGTTTGACGTAATTACGGCAGTCGGCTTCCATGGTTGTCCAGTAGTAACCTAGCCGCATGATTTTCCGTGTAAGCATCATTGCACTCATGTGAGGGCCACATTCTCCGTCGTGAACCTCTCTCATGACTTTTTTGGCTTTGTGATGGTCAATGCAAAGGAGGAGAATTCCTTGGGGTGTGCTTTTGTAGGGTTGGTTTTGGTTTATCACGAATTGTGATGCAAGTAAACGGATGGCTCTTTGTCCTCTTTGATCAGAGTTGGTAGGAAATTCGTTTTTGGTTTTGTAATTGAGGATGGCTTGGTACCAAGGTTCATCATGGCTTTCCTCGTCGTCGATAATGGCACAAATATGAGCTGGCTCGCTCCTTCTCTCGACACATAGGGGCATCGATGTCATGTCGTCAGGTATGTTGACGAGCGCGGCAAGTTTTGCCAGGGCATCAGCAAATTGATTTTCCTCTCGTGGCAAATTGAAGTAGTCGACCTGGTCGAAGAACTCGGCCTCTTGATTGATCTTTGCTCGATAGGGAGCTAAGCTGTCCGATCATATTTTCCATGATCCGGATACCTGATTGATGATGAGCGAGGAATCGCCGTGGACCCTCAGTCTCTTGATGCCAAGTGTGATGGCTGCTTGTAGGCCGATGAGACATGCTTCATATTCAGCGGCATTATTGGTGACGGCGAAGTCTAGCTTGACCGAGATCGGAACATGTTCTCCCTCTCGTGATATTAGAAGGATTCCTACCCCGAAGCCTCTCAGATTAGATGCACCGTTAGTATCCATCTAGACAGCCTTCCGTTTAGTACGGGTTTTTTGAAGATGTATTTAACCGGGTCCATCTTGGAGTAGATGTGGACCGTGTAGCTGAGCATGTAATACCGCAGCTTCTTTAATGACCATACTAGGGCAAGGCATGTCTTTTCCAGTTGGGTATACCTCGTCTCGTATTCAATGAACTTTTTGCTGATGTAGTAGATGGCTCGCTCCTCGTTGCCAACTGTTTGTGCTAGCATTGCTCCCATGGCTGTGTTGATAACAGTCAGGTATAGGGATAGAGGAATCCCCGGTTGAGGTGGCATGAGGGGCGAGTCGGGAATGTGCTTTGGGTTGTTGGCGGACCTTGTATGGGTCTTGAAATGCTGTTTTTGTGGTTTTAACTCGTCTTTTGCTTGAAAAGAGGGGCGAGTCGTTTTTGTGTTTTTTTTTGTGTGAATGGTTTGGGGCGGGATTGCCCCGTGTTTTTGTATTGCAGGTTGTTTTTTTTGTTGGGATTTACCCATTTCATGCCGTCGTAATGCCGAAATTTTAGCTGACGTTTTTTGTTTGTTGTTGTTTTTTTTTTTATCGCAGAGTATCGTCCGGGACCGATGGGGTCCGTTGTCGAGTCTTGCTTGGTACCCGATCGAGGTATGTTTTCCTCTTTTTTTTTTCATTGCCTCCCTCGATAGGAGGGTTTGTCATTTTGATGTGGGTCCAAATGGCAGGGAGTCCACCCGTTGATGAGGACTCAGCCCCCAGCTTTCCCTACGGAGACCACTTTTCAGGGGCCGGGTGGCGAGGAGCTTCAGTTGCGCTTACCAGAGCCGGCGGTGGCCGAGGTGACCGATGCCGGCATGGAGTGGAGGTTGGCTGTTCTGAGGGTGAGTTCCTGACTTGAACAATTTCTCTAATTATACTTTGCCTTACATTGTATTGAAGGACATTTTTGTTTTGTAGGTAACGACTGTTAGTCACCAGAACTTGTGGCGGATGGCCAACCGCTGGAGGGCGCTTGCTGGTGACCTGGCTACGAGAGAGGCTCGGCTTTCTCAGGTACGTTTTGTGTATTTTTTTGTGTATTTGGTGTTGTGTTTCACATTTTTAGATCTTGAGGATCTGTTATTGTGTTTTGTAGGGCACAACGGATCCGGCGGAGCTGGCTCGGGTCCGTGCTGAGTTGGAGGCAGCCAGATCGACGATCGCGGGCCAGGGGCTGGGGATTATCCGCCGGGACCAGGACTTGAGGCGTCATGAGGACGAGCTGCGGAGTCGAGATGCGGAGATTGCCTCTCTGAAGGCTCAGTTGGCTGCAGCGGAGGAGTTTCACGTCGAGATGGAGCGTGAGACGCTGGAGAGTTCCTCGGAGAGGGAGTCTGAGCTGGTGGTGGTGTCTGCGTTGGCGGCGACCCCTAGTGAGACCAGGACTGGTCCGACGGGAGACGTCGAGTAGTTTGTTGTAGTTTGTCCGTGTCTTGGACCCTTGTTTGTACATATTTACATTTTGCGTGAGGCGGTTTGTATATATGTGTTTTTGGACTGTAGCTCATTTTGTGATTTTTGGCTTTTTTGTGTTGTGTTTCGGAGGAGCGCTTGTCGGCTGTTGATTCTCCTTTTGCTTCGCATCAATTCCTGCATCGTTAGTATAGAAAACAGGCAACAGATAGCACATGCGTATGAAGGTAAACACGTAGAAGCAGTTGATTGAAAACACGTAAAGCATTTGTTTGAAAATCAAAATTCAACCAAGATAACTTGAAGTTAAAATTGAAATTTTGAAAATTCCGTGACAAATCGTCGCGTTTGGAATTCAAAAAGAATTGATTTGAAAATTTGAGCAATTAACGCGTGTCGTGAATTAAATTGCGTCGAAATTTTTTGAAAATTGACTCGAAAAATATAAAACTCAAACCGTCGGGAAAGAATTTTAGAAAAAGATTTTTGCGAGTATATTTGGTTTTTGAGATCAAGACTCGAATCTGTGAGTGCTTGAATTTTTGAGGTCAAGACTCGAATTTGTGAGTGCTTGAATTTTGGAGGAAAATTGATGTCGTGTTATCAATTCTCGATTTTGATTTTTGCCGGAAAATTGCGAAAAAAGCGAAAAATTTTCGGAATTTGACTGACATGGAAACGATCCATCGCGGATCGGGGCGACTAGCCCTTCCACCCTTTAAAAAAAGAAAGAAAAATCCGTATGATTAAAGCTGCGTCATGGAAACCGTGTCGGATTTCGTAAAACGCGAAAACAAGGAAATGTGAGTGTGAAGAAACACAAAATTTCCCGGATCGTCCCGAAGAGGCGCGAGGTTCTTGGCGGGAGGTTTGAGGTGTCAGGAGAAAACACATGTTGAAAGAGACAAGTCAACAGCGCGAATCCTGGAGGGGCCTCAAAGAGGCGCGAGCAGCTTGGCGATGGAAGCCGGCTCTCCCCTTTTTCTGAAGAATGCGCTGATCATTTTTGTATAAATAGGGACGTTTGCGCTTCATTGTTTCATCATCCGAAACACAAAAACATCTCTACAAAATCTCTTCTTCTTCCACAAAAATATTTCATGGATGCTTTTGAGAGTGCATTGCGACAATGGTGCCGGGATTTGTCGCCTCCCGAGAAATATCAACTCGATTGCATGGGAGTTGGTCAAATGTTGGTGCTTCGTCAAGTCAAGGTGCAACCTTCGTTTCTTGAAGCATGTTCTCGATTTTGGGATTCGAAACATCATGTTTGCGTTTTCCTGAAGGGCGAGATTTGTCCTCTTGCCGAAGAAGTCGGAGTCATTGGTGGCTGGCCGGGTTGTGCTCCGGTGCTTCCCCCGACTCGGTTGTGCTACAAGAAGAAATTCCGTTCCATGTTGGGCTTGTCAACAAGCCAAGTCAACTTTTTTCTTGCTCCACATGGTGTGGATATGTTGGCTCTTATCAACTTCTTCTCGAATCGGTTAGATGCTAATGTCTCGGAGGTTGATAGGAGAAGGGCTCTTACATTTTGCCTTGTCCATGTGTACCTCTTTGTTGATGTCTTGAAGAAGGAGGGGCCAAGATGTCATGGTAGCATGACCCTCATTCATGTGATTGAGCAAATGGAGCATGGTAGAGATCCATCATGGTTGGTGCTTGGAGAGATTATCAAAGCTTTGGACAAGGAAGGCTCTTGTGGAGAAGCTCCCCCTTTTGGATCGCCAAGGATCCTCCAAGTGTGGCTATTGGAGAGGCTAAGGTATGTAGAGCCTCCGGTTAATCCTTCTTCTTATTCCTTCCGTCATCTTACCATGAGGAAGAAGTTGTACCCGGATAGTTTTGCTTCCACCGAGGCCTATTGGGCCGCAAGATTGGCGGAGGAAGGTAGTCCTCATATCCGTTGGGTGGTGTCGTGGTGGCACTTGAGGTCCTTCACGGTGTTGCCCGATTCGGGTGCTAGTCCTCGTTCTTTGATGGTGGTGGGCTTGAAGGTTGTTTCCTTCATTTATTCCGAAAGGCTCATGAGGCAAATGGGGCGTCAACAAAAGGTGCCCGCTCAAGATACTCTCGTCCAAGAGAATGTTTTCCGGAACTCCGAGCTTGTGGAATTCTTTGAAAGGTGGTGGGCCACTCGGCCACTTTGGGAGGTACCAAACCCCGTTGCCACGACATGGGTGACTCCCGCTTATGTCAAGTGGTCACGTGTTCCGTCCTTGGAAGAGAGATCCAAATTTCGTAAGGACGAGGTCGTCGATTTGAAGTACTGAGAGGTTGGCAAGACCAACCGTGCCTTCTTTGAAGAGTATGTTGATGGAGCTACTCCTGATGTGATGAGACCACCGAAGAGGAGGAGTTCCGGCCCCAATAATATGGTGGGCCGTGCATTGGCTAGTCTTGGGTCGAACATGGGGCCTTGTGCTAGACCGGAGGCCGTCGCCGTCTTAGATACGTTGAGGATCCGTTCCGAGGAGGAGGTCCATGCTAGGCGGGCCAACAAGAAGAACAAGGGGAAGATGCACCCCGAGGGAAAAGGCAAGGGTAGAATGGAAGAGTGAAGACCTCCATCACCCACTTTATTATTATGTTGTATTATTGTTGTAGGTTTTATTATGTTGTACTAGCTAGTTATCGTGTGTTTTGTGCTAGTTTTACTATGTGAGGTGTGTTAGTTGACACCTTAGCTTCGACAAGTTGTAGACTCGTCGAGCTTTATTTGTTGTTGAAAATGTAATGCTTCCCATTATTAATTAAATAAGAGGATTGCTCGTGTCGAAAATTGTGAACGCTTGTTTCTTCCATCCGTTTTGTAAAGGCAATTCGATTTGAAACGTCCTAAACATTTGCACTTGGGAAAGTGGTATTTTTTGGAAAGGGAGAAAGGCTCATTTTGCATTTTTGGTGTGGAAAGGGAATGGTTTTCCCTTTTCTTTTTTTTTTGGGATGTTTTTTGTATGTGGGGATTTTTGTATGGGGATGGTTGTTTTTGATTGTGGGAATGGTTGTATCCTTCTTGCGTAAGAAAGGACTGCCTACGTATGCACCTGAAGAGGTGAAATCAAACCATGATCGTAGTTCGAAATGTTTTGTGAATTTGAATTGGGTTTTGTGGTTGTATCCCCCAGGCATAAGAGGGACTGCCTACGTATTCACCTGAAGAGGTTAAATCAAACCATGCTCGTAGTTCAGGGTTTGTTTTTGTAGTGGAAATGGACGTTGCCTTTGACGGATCAAAGGACATTTGAAACGGGCAAGGTGCCGCAGCTTAGACTCGATAAAACATGCAATTTCAAATCAGAACACGTTGAGGAACTTGACTTGAAAGGGGTTGAGGTCGATGCTAGTTGTAAAACTTGGCTAAGTCGTTGGTTGATAGGGTTCAAGGGTAGTATTTCTTGAGTTGGTCTAGGTTGGTCGGGTTTGTAAAGTCCTCCCCATCTAGGTCACTCAGTCTCACTGCGCCCCCGAAAGTATTTTCTTGACCAAGTATGGCCCGGCCCAATTGGGTTTGAATTTTCCCCTCGGATCGACGGGTAATGGTGCTCGGACCGACTTGAGGACCAAGTCGCCCGCTTTCGATGTTTCGGGTTTGACTTTCTTGTTAAATGCCCGTTGTATACGTCGTTGGTATAGCTGGACGTTGTGCAAGGCGTTGAGTCGCCGTTCGTCTAGAAGAGTGAGTTGTTCGTACCTTCGACGGGTCCATTCCGCCTCAGGGACATGACTCTCTAGTAGGATGCGTAGAGAAGGGACCTCTAACTCTAACGGTTGAACCGCCTCCATACCGTATGCTAGGTAGAAGGGTGTGGCGCCTGTCGGTGTTCGAATGGAGGTTCGGTATCCCCAGAGTGCAAATGGGAGTTTGCTCGGCCAATCGCGGTAGTTGTCTTGCATTTTCTTGATAATGGTAACAAGAGTTTTGTTCGCTGCCTCCACCGCTCCGTTAGTTTGGGGACGGTCGGGGGATGATCGATGTCATTTGATCTTGTATTTGTCCAGCAAAGCTTGAGTTTCCGCCCGGAAGTGAGAGCCTTGATCGCTGACAATTTCATGGGGTACCCCATATCGGCAAATGATGTTGTTTTGAATGAACTTGGCCACTTGTTTGGCGGTCAAGACTGCATATGACTGTGCTTCCACCCATTTGGTGAAGTAGTCGATGGCGACGAGGACGAAGCAATGTCCCTTGGTGCCTATCGGGTTGACTTTCCCGATGATGTCGATGCCCCAGGTTGAGAATGGTCAGGGTGATGTCATGGTGTATAAAAGGGATGGTGGTATGTGTTGTATGTTGGCGAAGATTTGGCAATTGTAGCAATGTTTGACGTAATTACGGCAGTCGGCTTCCATGGTTGTCCAGTAGTAACCTAGCCGCATGATTTTCCGTGTAAGCATCATTGCACTCATGTGAGGGCCACATTCTCCGTCGTGAACCTCTCTCATGACTTTTTTGGCTTTGTGATGGTCAATGTAAAGGAGGAGAATTCCTTGGGGTGTGCTTTTGTAGAGTTGGTTTTGGTTTATCACGAATTGTGATGCAAGTAAACGGATGGCTCTTAGTCCTCTTTGATCAGAGTTGGTAGGAAATTCGTTTTTGGTTTTGTAATTGAGGATGGCTTGGTACCAAGGTTCATCATGGCTTTCCTCGTCGTCGATAATGGCACAAATGTGAGCTGGCTCGCTCCTTCTCTCGACACATAGGGGCATCGATGTCATGTCGTCAGGTATGTTGACGAGCGCGGCAAGTTTTGCCAGGGCATCAGCAAATTGATTTTCCTCTCGTGGCAAATGGAAGTAGTCAACCTGGTCGAAGAACTCGGCCTCTTGATTGATCTTTGCTCGATAGGGAGCTAAGCTGTCCGATCATATTTTCCATGATCCGGATACCTGATTGATGATGAGCGAGGAATCGCCGTGGACCCTCAGTCTCTTGATGCCAAGTGTGATGGCTGCTTGTAGGCCGATGAGACATGCTTCATATTCAGCGGCATTGTTGGTGACGGCGAAGTCTAGCTTGACCGAGATCGGAACATGTTCTCCCTCTGGTGATATTAGAAGGATTCCTACCCCGAAGCCTCTCAGATTAGATGCACCGTTAGTATCCATCTAGACAGCCTTCCGTTTAGTACGGGTTTTTCGAAGATGTATTTAACCGGGTCCATCTTGGAGTAGATGTGGACCGTGTAGCTGAGCATGTAATGCCGCAGCTTCTTTAATGACCATACTAGGGCAAGGCATGTCTTTTCCAGTTGGGTATACCTCGTCTCGTATTCAATGAACTTTTTGCTGATGTAGTAGATGGCTCGCTCCTCGTTGCCAACTGTTTGTGCTAGCATTGCTCCCATGGTCATGTTGGTAACGATCGGGTATAGGGATAGAGGAATCCCCGGTTGAGGTGGCATGAGGACAGGAGGTTTGGATAGGATTTCCTTTATCCTGTCGAATGCCTTCTGACAGTCGTCGTCCCAATCGGTGTGATCGGAGGCGCGAAGCTTCTTGAATAATGGTTCACAAATCATAGTGAGCTTGGCAATGAACCGGCTGATGTATTGGACCTGGCCGAGAAATCCCCGAATCTCCTTCTCGTTTCTAGGCCGAGGCATTTGTTGGAGGGCTTTGATTTTGGTTGGATCAATCTCAATGCCTCTTTTGCTCACGACATGTCCCAAGAGTTTTCCGGAGGTGACCCCGAATGCACACTTCTGAGGATTTAGTCTCATGTTATATTTCCGCAGACGAGCGAAAAATTTCCGGAGGGCATCGATGTGGCCGTCCCGTTCTTTTGATTTGACGATCATGTCATCGACATATACCTCTACCTCCTTGTGCATCATATCATGTAGGAGAGTGGTAGCGGTTCTTTGATAGGTTGCTCCGGCGTTGATGAGGCCGAAAGGCATGACCGTCTAACAATATGTACCCCACTGTGTAGTGAACGCAGTTTTGTGCATGTCTTCCTCAGCCATTTTAATCTGGTTGTACCCGGCATACCCGTCCATGAATGATAGGAGAGCATTTTCGGCAGTGTTGTCCACCAGAATGTCAACATGTGGCAAAGAGAAGTCTCTTTTGGACTTGCCTTGTTCAGATCCCTGAAGTCGACGCAAATCCGAATTCTTCCGTCTTTCTTCGGTACGGGCACAATGTTGGTCACGCAATCCGAGTATTCAGACACCTTGATGAACCCAGCCTTGAACTGTTTGTCCACTTCTTCTTTGATTTTTAGGGCCCATTCAGAACGCATCCGACGTAGCTTCTGCTTCACAGGTTTAGCCCCGGTTTTAATGGGTATCCGGTGCTCTGCGATTTCTCTGTCAATCCCAGGCATGTCTCTGTAAGACCAGGCGAATACGTCCTTGTATTCGTGGAGGAGGTCAATGAACTGTTGTCTTTCAGAGGGGTATAGGGTTGTCCCTATCCTAAGTTCTTGAGGTGTATTGTCGGTTCCTACGTTAATAGGTTCGGTCTCCTCAATGATGGGGGTTCTGGTTTCCCGCTTGTCAAGTTCTTTGGCTAAGTGAGGTGGGTAGTCACTCAAGTCAAATTCCTCATAATCATTCAGAATTGCATTGCAGTTAAATTGAGACGAGTCATAAGCAAACTTAGCGTTCATTAAGTTGACACGAGCGAAAAGCTCGGAAAGGACAGACATCTCGTGGTCATTCAGAGGCGACACAACAGAGGAAGTGGCCCCTGGAACAGGCTCCAGGTTGTCACCTTTCATAGGAGTGGGGGTGACCTTAGTAGACTCAGCCACGACTTTGTGATAAAACAGTGGGAAGGGGACCTTGACTAGGACATTAGGAGTGTTAGGAGCTATAACAGGCTTTGACTCCGACTCAGATCCTTCTTCACTTCCCTCCTTGAACATAGGGCCTTCCCCAGTTGTTATCTTGAGAATGCGGCCTTGGCGATCGGTCCACTTGATGGTCTTCCTCCAGCCTTGGGTAGCTTTCTCCGGGTCAGTATCGGAGATCAAGGCGGTTGGATCAAACTGATTGTCTTTCAGGGCGATGTTGATGATATCCTCATAGTCGAGGCGTTTGATGTTATCCTCCCCGAAGAGTAGTGTGACAGCTTGTCCATCAAGGCATGGCGACGGTTTCGACTCAGTTGATGCGGCTTCGATGTTGTCGAGAATAAAGTTGCAGTCTTGGAAGACTTCCACTCCCGGGTATCTAGCCCTGGTCACGGAGTCATAGATTGGCTTCGGAAAGCCGTGGTAGAGTTCAGACTCTCCCTCGGGGATAAAGTATCCGTTGAGAGTCAGGTGGTATGGACGGAGGATAACCCCGTGCTTCTTGCGTTTTCTGATTAGAAGGTTCATCTCCCGGATATATTCGTCAGTAGGTTCGTATCCCAGTCCAAAGGGGATGTTGGGGACCTTAGCCTGTTTCAAGGGAGGCAACGAATCCTTTAGTGGATTGAGCGGCAAACCCGGGAAATAACCCTGACGCATCATGATATGGTTGACCGTGAGGTTGGTGAACGGGTCATAGTCAGAGGTTGCCGATTCATCAGTTATGGCGTTCACGGCTTGGAAACCCCACATTTCATTGTCGTCCTTCTCAATGGCTTGGGAGGCTACCCCTCTTCTCATAACTTCTTTGATTGGGGAAGCGGGGATCGTGATCATTTTCCCGTTGAAGGCGACCCTGATCTTTTGATGGAGCGTTGATGTGACCGTCTTGACGGCGTGAATCCAGGGACGTCCCAGGAGCATGTTGAAGGATGCGTCGATGTCGACCACTTGAAAACTGGTTTGTCTTTCTAGTGGTCCGGTTGCGACGGTCAAAGTGACTAGCCCAGCGACCTTGCGACGAGTGCCGTCGTAAGCGCGTACTCCTTGGTTTGTCGGGATTAAATCCGATTCCTTGATACCCAGCCTGTGGGCAGTTTTGAGAGGAATGACATTCACGGCGGAACCGTCATCCACGAGGACCATCGGTATATTCTTCTGGAGGCATTGTACGATGATGTACGGGGCCAGGTTATGATTAGCTCCGAACAGGGGGATATCCTCGTCGGAGAAGACGACCGGGTTACTCAGATCAGGGGCGTCTCTCGTCATATGTGCCACTATTTCTTCTGGGGAAGAGGTGGGGGGCACGGTTAATTTTCCCAAGGCCTGCAACAAGGCCTGTCGATGCTAAAAAGACGTTGAGATCAGTTGCCAGATAGAGATCTCGGCTTTGGCTTTCTGAAGTTATTTCAGGATTGAGTTCTCAGGAGCCTTTGGTTGAGTGTCCACCTCTGGGACGATCTGGTCGTTCGTCGTTGGAACGACCGTTGGATTGCTCGGATTCTGATAAGGACGTCCGGACCGGGTGAGATGTCCGATTTCCTTCGTCCGCTTTTCCTTCTCCGGGATTATATAGACATCCTCAACATGATCCCGCCATATGCCGTTAATTTCAGGGTCTCGAGGATACCTTGGAGGGGTATTCCTCGGTGGGTAGTTCTTGTGGGGAATATTTTTGTGAGGGCGATTTTTATGGGGGTAGTTATTTTAAGGGTAGTTATTTTGAGGGTGATTATTTTGGAGGTGATTTTCGTGAGGTCTATGCCAGAATGGTCGCGGCAGCAATCCATCCTGGGGTGGGTAGTTTTGAATGCTTGGGGAATTCTCCCTCGGGTGCGGTGTTGGTGGATTGAAGATGAGTCGACGGTAGGCGTCGTCGAGTCGGGTGATTCTTTCAGAGAGACTGACAATGGCCTCCTCAACTTGCTGAAACATAGTGAGCATGGTGGCAGCACTGAATACAAACACTCCGTCTGAAGGGTCCTTTTCCAGAACATTCACCTCGTCGTCAATCGGCAAGATGAGATGAGAGCAGTCTAGGGTCGGCTCATCGTCAGAGATGGCGTGAATTCCCAGAGGATTCGTCTTGTTGTTTGGTTTAGTTGGTGGGGGTATAGGCAAATCTCCCTTCTCAATCATGTCCTGATTGAGGTGTTTGAGTTTGAAGCAATTTTTAATATCATGCCCCTTCCCTCGATGATACTGGCAGTAGGCGTTGGGGTTCCAAAATCGAGATTTCTTGGCGTCGGTCGAATCTGGGGTGGGTCCGATCGGTTGTAACTTCCCTTGGTCCATAAGCCTTTTCAGGGCACTCGCATAAGTTGACCCTATGTTGGTGAACACTCTCTGGGGGCGCTCAGTTTTCTTGGCAGATGGTTCGACGAGGTTAACCTCATCAATCTTGTTTGTCTGACCGTAAGGGCGAGATCCGGGTGAGGTGGATCCCTGATAACCCCTGCCAGTGGTCTTTACTAAGACACCCTTTCGGAAGTCGTCCTCGATACGTGTCCCCAGAATCTGCAGATCTTGAAAAGTTTTGATATTCTGATACCTCAGCAGGTTGGCATAAACCGGGCGGAGGTTGTTAACAAATTTTTCCACCAGAGTTGATTCACTCGGCTTACTGACCAACTGAGTACTCACCCTCCTCCAACGGGTTAGAAACTCAGTGAATCCTTCCCTGTCGTTTTGGGTTAGCACCTCGAGAGTACGGGTGTTGGCCTGGATCTCGACATTGTCGGCATACTGTTTGGCGAACTCAACTGCGATCTCATCCCAGGTGGTGAGGTTTTTCGGGTCCAAGGAGTAGTACCATTGGCGAGGAATCGGCTCCAGAGAGGATGGGAATATCCGGGTAAAGAGCTACTGTTTGACCCCCTTAATGGCCATGTAGTCCTTGAAAGCACGGATGTGGTTGAGTGGGTCCTCCACTCCCTTGAACTTTGGCACATCAGTCAGTGTGAAGTTGTCAGGTAATTGATCCCCGACAGGTTCGAACCTTCGGTTGTTCTCGAGGTGGATATTGTTGCCCCGGGCTAGGAGTCGTTCTTCCGTTTTCACCTCTTCTCGGTTTCGATCGAGGTGGGGTATTATGTTCCCCAATATCCTTGTTCTCCGGGCGTCGATACGGGTCTCGACGCGATCCAGGGTGACCTTAAGAGCGTGAAGGTGGTGGCTAGCTGATCAGTTGTGACATCTCTGTTGTTATCATTGTTGTTGTTGTTGGACGAAGCTGAAGACGGGGCCATGGCTCTGAGGCAGAAAAACGGCTCACATTAAAACTCAATCCGACACGGTTCCAAGACTGAACGCATACAACACAGAGGACGAGACAAAGATCGATTCAACAAGACGAGGTGACCGTGTGTGGTCCCTCGGTGCTGACTCGATTTATGACGTGACGGTGTTTGACCGAACCTTTTGAAGGAAAACTAGATCTATATACTTAACATATTCATATATGTTGATGTTAATTTAATCATAAAATTAATTTGTGATCTTATGCATGCAAACAATAAAGAAAATAAGGAAAAAATCATCAACCCTTACATTGGAAATTTCGGATCAAAGGGCACAAGTAAGATCTCCTTCTTACTTGTTCTTGAGCTTTCCTTATATGGATGAACAAAGATTCAAAGGTAGAATCTCTCCCAAATATGAATACCCAAGATAACCTCTTAAAAGACTAATATTATTAGATCTAGAACAAAATTAATCTTACTAAAAATTGACCCAAAACTATTGTTTGTCCTCTTGAATATTTCGGTCAAGAGGAGAAGAAAATGGGAGTTTTATTTCTCTAGATTTTCATAAGATGTAGAGATTATTGTATTTCTCACACTAGAAATTATGTGTAAAAGTAATGAATAAAAATTAGAGAGAAAAACTCTCTATGGAGGCCATAGAAAACCGGTGGGAGAGAGGAGAGGAGAGGTGAAGTGAGCCAATGCATGAACAAGTAGTTCTTATCAAGAAAACTAGGTTTGCATGGCTACAAGCTAGCATCATCATTATGCTCTCCACTTAATTATTTAACACAATTTAAACATCATGCTCCCTCCAATAAATCGGTCCATATAAGATAAAATGGGTTCCATTTTATCTTTGTCAATTTGTCACATGTCACAAGTCATGTAAAATTGTCATGTATTTTTAACGTATTAAAAATCAACGTATTAATAAAATACGTCATGTACAAAATCGACTTAGCAATTCATAATTACTTGTACCAAAACGGTTTGCCAATTATAAATCACAACATCTTGTATTTATAATAAATTATTCATTCAGATTCAATTGTTTCTGTAAACAATAATTTCATCTAAGCAATGAAACAATTCGATTACTTAGACCGTGTCTAATTTAATTAAATTATAATAAGACACGTAAATATTACTTCCAAAATCGTCCGTCAATGTTAAGTAATTTAATCAACTCCTATCGTCATACGATCAATTAAACATTCTATTAAGAGTGTTACTCTTTAGGTATGACCTAAGGGGATCAACTGATAACCACCGTCGCACGACAGTAATGCCAAACTCTAGTCAGCCAATCATTACCGATATGTGTGGACCAGTTGACTGTAAAATATTACATCCCACATGTATTCTTAAAATGAGATTTAAACATGTGATCATTATGATCGACAGTTGTGATCGCATTATTGTCGAAGGACACATATTCCAACAATCTCCCACTTGTCCTCGACAAGTGTGCGTCACCAATTCTCTTGTCCTATTACTATCTCCCACTCAATGCAAGGTGTCTTTCAGGTCGTACTTGCAAGTGATCATATCGAGAGTGGTTTCCTCGATCTGGAGAATAACTGTTTGACCGGATTTATCCACTCTGGATACCTTCCGAGCGTGGCCACGCATTTCCAGTTCATTACTCCTCGAGTGGCCCTGAGGTATTGTTTTAACCCTGACAAGGGGGTGGATAATTCCTATCGCACTCATTCCCTTCGACTAGCCACAGCCATCATAACCCAAAATATGCCCATTTGACCCCATTTACGAAGGTCGTAGTAACACAAATCAAAGTTAATCTGAAACTGTGCCATCTTAGGCGAACAGTCTTTAGTCAAAAGAATCGACTCATTAGAATACTATAGTAGCTCTCGCCACGACCAGGATATATAAATTTGCCAGGACTCTATAAGCGGTCATAAGGCCCGAGAAAATGTTCCTAACAGTCTGCCTATGTGATCGACTAGTCATCTCACATGACTGTATGGCACTTGAACTTGCCATCAATCGCATCACACTCTAGTCACTACGAGATGTCACCTCATACAAGTGACTATGGGCGAATACCATGTTAATCCAGGTTCACTTTAACGGGGTTCAATATTGTCTCTACAACCCGTTTGGATGTAACAAAGCACAAAAGGAGTTTTCAGATATAAAAACTCGAACGATAAATGTGATTATCATATGAGTAGTCAATACTTGATTACTACTTCATATTCTATAATCCAGTTTGTTCTTGAGTGTAGTTGTTCATCTCAATTTAATTGAAATGACATAACTCATCATGTTAAGCCTATGAGAAGGCTTTGGTCAGTAGGTTTTATCAACTTCTTGTACCTTACTCAACCTTACTACATACTCGTTTTCCTTTGTAATGTATACATTTGCATTACAAATCTTTCTGAGTACGTGTCGAGATCCAGTCAAGACATAGGCCCTCTAGCCTAATAATAGCTCCCACTGTTTTCACAGTGTGCGGGACTCATCCTCTTGCACATCTCATGATTGCAAGTGTACTCAATTTCCGTTATAAATATCTCTCATTGTTCTTTATTGCCTAGAACGATTCTAGAAAATCTATTTCTTAAATAACATACCCACAATGGTGTCTTAACAATCCTAATGTGTTTTGATTATGGTTTTGTCGGAAACCATGCGCAATCTCAATTGTCAATTGTCACTTGTGTAACACCCTTACACAAAATTGCATCATAAACACTTTGCTTTAATTCCTTAATGCTTCTGTAAGCACTTAAGGGTAATCTTTATGGCTTACTTGGTAAAGATTACTTAAATTCGATTTTAAAACAATTCATCATACTCAAAGCATATGAAGTGTTATACATCATTATTCATTTAATTGATCCGGCAGCGGAAGCAAATGGAATCAATCAAATATGTTCAATTTTATTGAACTTAGTCATGAATCTTATGAACATAAGACTTCTTATTTGACGCTAATATCATGTGGATTTATCTTCATAAATCCGGATATTAAAGATGTATTATAATACTCCAAGAGTCTTAAATCATTCTCGATGATCAATATGTCATTCACATATAAGACTAATTAAAATTTCCGTAACTCCCACTAAACTTCATGTATAAACACAACTTCTCGACTTATCGAGAAATGTTTTATCACATGATCAAAAAATGTTGATTACAACTCATTGATGTCCTACTTAAGACCCTCTCTTAAGTTTCACATTATCTTAGTATTGCAAGAATCTTCAAAACTCAAGACATGTATTGAATACATTCCTTCTAATTGAAGAAGTGGGTTTTAGATTCACTCGCTATGTATTTCATAATAATGAAACACAATCCCTAAGAAGATCCAAATAGACTTAAGCATTTCAACCAGTGCAAAAATCTTTGCTACCAATCAAGCTTTGAAATCTCTCTTTATTAGTGCAAAACCCTTTGCTACTAATCAAGCCTTTTATATTGGATTTTCATGTCTCTAAGCCTTGTAGTGAGTTGTGACTTAAACACTCTCATGTAAGTCATATGTTCATTACTTTCTAGAAGTAATCAATTTGAATCAAACGATTTCTTTTGTAAGTTATAAGCTCTTTACTTTCTTAAAAGTAGCATGAATTCATCATTTTCAACAAGTGACGAATTTAACCTCCTAGGTTTTAAAGAAACAACATTTTACACAAAACGTCTCATGTACCAAGAAAGACCAGTTTCTTGCGACATAACATTCTACATAACATTCTTTGTGGCTTTCTTTATGGCTCTTGAATAATTTCTCCCACTCTGTCTTCTAGAAATAAACTTGTATTTTAGAAAGACAGCTTCACGAGCCGCAAACCCGTCGTTCCCGTGATAATTGAAAGGGAAAAAAAAATTGAGCATTTGTTTCTTGTGAAAAATTTACAAATATGGTACATTACCATTTCATATCTCATATGATTTAGTGGAAAAATTTAGACAAAAATGATAAATTCCCCAAAATGATCAAGTAACTCAAGGTAACTTGATTGAAGTCCAAACCATATCGAATAGCGTTTGATTTCTTATCCAACCACACACTATTCCATAATGCGTGCTAAGAGAGATTAACTTGTGATACTATATCACATTTCCTTTCGCTTATATCAAAGTCTTCACTTTGATAATCCCATCACGACTAAATCGTGCTTCTGTGAACTCTTTGAACTTCTTCAAAGATTTCTCTATTTACCTTATTAAGTGAACATATTAGCGTCAACTTAAATCGTTGGTAAAAGAAAATGATCAACCTATTTTGGATCAATGATTTACAACCTCGATCTCCTTTTCAACCAAAAGGCACGAGATATCTTGCTTTGAATACAAGATACGCATATACCATTAACAATCTAATGGTTTCAAGAGTACTCGATAACTCTTTGCGTTCATCATTCTAGAAATTAAGGTTTAATCTTGGATTACCAATTTGAGTCTTGCATCATCTTCATGATATATCATTCTAATTTGGTTTAGAATATAATCACCTTGATAATGGGCTAGCCATACATCAAATCGTGGTGTATAGGGTCACAAAAGTGAAACCTCTTTTGTATTTTTAACAAGTTTATATTCTTATTTAGAGTTTATGCACTTAATAGTCATAATTAAGTACAACTATAAATCCAAAACTTAGATTGATTACACAAAGACTCTATCTCTCAACATGATTGTTGCTAGTCGTCATATTCTAATCATCCTATGTATCAAGTACAAATGATGAAAACCACCACTGGTTTCTAATATTGACGAAGTGGTACTAGCAAAACTTATGTCAATCAAATAACCATTAAAAGAAGAAGGTCCCATTAGATGTCCCACAACTAACTTGTTGATTCTTTAATAAATTGGGGTAGTTTCCTTTCTAGTGTCCGACAATTAAGACAATTGAAACTTTATCGGTCGGGATTGATAGGTTTAGTATCGTTATTCTCAATAACTTTACTTTTAACATTACCTTGTATCAATTCCATTCTAATCTTTACTTCTTGAACCTCGTCCTCATCTTAACGGTTTAAGAGAATGCTCCCACTCATTTCAATGAGTCTTTGCTTTGAGAAGCAAAATTGAATTCATGAAGATTACTCTTCATTTGTTCGTTTTAGTCTTAAAACTTTCATTGAAGTGGTTGCGTTATTTTGGTCAATTACGAATTCTTGACAAAACTAATTACCAAAACAATTTATCGCTTCAAGGTACTTAATTTAATTAAGTATATGAAAAACAATCCATTGTAAGTAGATGTGTTAGTCAAGAATCAAAAACCTGTTTGATAATGAATAACTTTAATCTATACTCTTTACAAGAGATCCTTAGCAATGGTTCATTTGAGGTTTTAGAAGCAAAAATTCAAATTTGTCTTTAGTTACGATGTTTTAATGGAGATTTGAATCAAAAATCGAAATGATATCGTATATGAATTGTGGTAAAGAAATAGAACAATATCACAACGAAATAGTGGAAAACTTAACAGTTATCGTATAAATACTTGTAAATAACAAGTAAAGCATTTACATAGTGACCTCTACCCAACTATGATAAATGATTCCGAGATCCAAATTCATATTAACTTGGGCACGGGATAGCCGATGGAACCCTTATCAATATAACTCGATGGACTAACTCTTTAATCAATTCTACTTTTAGAATTCTCGGTCGATAAAATTACTCTAATATTTATCTATAGCCCGAAACACATGCGACTACGGTCACGAATACTTCCGTTGAGCTCAATCCAAATTTCGAATAAATGTGTCCATGATCCAAACCCACATTAACTTGGGCACGGGATAGCCGATGGAACCCTCATCAACATGAATTCGGTGGATAGACATTTATCACCCACTTCCCCTACGTAACAAGGTTTGTACCCCGGGATGGTCGAGTGCACTCCCTCGCGAAATAGGTTTTCATGGTTTCTACTTTTTGGTAAGGCTATGTCTCAATTGTTTATTTTTAGCGAGAGGTCATGTCAATTTATTATCTATCACGTTTTAAGTGAACTAAAGCGGTGAACTACGATAATTTTAATTGACACGGTCGATATACTCGATTAAAATGACAATGCATGTTTTAGTTATGGCGATTTAGCGATGCATGCAACATATAAATAAAATGCAAAACATAAAAATAAATCCTAGTATGGCCTTCCTAAAAAAGAAAATCTAATTAACTATTACATATTCGGAAACCAACTGCATTGGTCCCTTGAACTTCGGTTGAGGCACGCATCTCGAGGTAACACCGTCTTTATGTATCGCCTTCTTGAGTGACACCGTCTTCAAGGAACTCCGGAATAAATAAATTACATCACAAATTACATAATTTCCTATTATATATTTGTAATTAAAATAAAGTAAATCTATTAAATTGCAAAACGGTGATACGAGATCACAATAAATTACAACCGAATCGATATTCCCATACATTTCGGGTAATACCAATTAAAAACTAAGGCCATACTAAGTAAAAATTACATAATTCAAAATTACATAAAATTAAATTATGACAATCATAAATAAAATGCAGCATTATAATATGTATGAACATGCCCAATTTTATGCTAAATCGCCTTTAAGTAGCCAATATCGTATATTACACGGTTTTTACGGATTTGCGTGATTCAACGTTTTAAAATCACAAAAAATACATTAATTCATATTTATGCATAAGTTAATTACCCTAACCTCTTAGGACTCAAAATTTAGTCTTCACTAATTATTTGACCATAATTAACTCATATTTCTAAAATTTGTTCATTAATGGACTTAAAATAACAATAAAATGCTATAAACTTCAAATAAATCACAAAATTTCAAATAAATTTGAAATTTGAAATTTAAACTTATGAACATTCTGGAAAAATACCATGACACTCATAATGTTCAAAAACTTAGGTTAAAATTTCGTAATATTATCGGAAAAACTATGTTGCGGTTTATCGGTTTTAACAATAAAATCATAAAAACATGAGAAAAATTATATTCACCAACTTTTCAATTTTAGATCTGAAAAAGATAATAAAATGCAACATTTGACGTTTTTCCTTAGTCATGGAGTATGTTTTATTAATATTTCACTAATTACGTCACTATTTATGCTATTTTTCTTCAAACAATCATAAATCATGCATAAAGACATCAATATAGCCTATTATTTTACACACATCTTGTAAAATTGCATGTGACAACATACTAAATTTCTATGACCAGATTCGAAATTTATCTCATATTAACCTATTTTTCATCTAAATCTGATTTTAATAATGAAAAATCCATTTTTCTAGCATAAGAAGTCCAAAAATTATGAAAATTTACAGGTCATCTCAAAATAATATATGTGACAACATATCCAAAAATCACTGGAAAATTCGAAGTTTAGCTAATTTTAGTCCGAAAATGACATTTTATTCATAAAATCATATTTTTATGTCATTATTATATAAGATGAACAATAAAAATCCATAAATTAACCAAAATATCCTAAAAACATTTTAGGATCAGAAAATTTAACATGCATAATGATTTTCGTGTTATATCATAATAACACAAATTATACAAGTTTTATATGTTAATCTTTTTTTTTGGGGAAGGTTAAGTATATTATAAACCAAGAGAATAGAGTTCAAGAATACAAAGAATGACTCATCTAAGATACTACCACTTTTCTATATAATTACAAGCAAACATATAACGACTATCTAGTCATCTGCATAATCCATGCTTCCTCCTCCTTAGTTAGCTTAGACTTGTTTCTCATCTGAAATCTGGTATGCACAGCCTTGATTACCTGTCTGACAACAGCCACTGGATGAGTAACTTGAGAATGAATTCTAGCTCGATTTCTTTCCTGCCAAATCATGTAAACCAACTGAACATAGCAAGCAGTAGTGACCCTTCTCATCAGGATACTTTTCCTCCTTCCTCTTCTGTTCCAGTCAATAAGAGCACAAGGATTAAGCTGAAATCCCAGCTTTTGTTGTAGAAGAATAGAGCATCTGTTACTGAAAGAGCAGTCAAAAAAGATTTGCTCATGACTCTCATTCACAGTCTGACACAAGTCACAGATTACATCAGTACCACCACCCATACGTACCAAACGGTCTTTAGTAAGTAACCTTTTAAGCATAAAGACCCGGTAGATAAAAGAAGATTTTGGGATATTCATGGAATTCCAACAAATTCTCCACCAGCTCACTGTAGGGGATGAACTCCTCAGCCAATCATAGCCTTCCCTGACAGTGTACTCAGTGGCCTTTCCTAACCAGCAATCATCAGTATAGGCAGGTTGAAAGATCTTCATTAAGTGGGCGATTTTTTTCCAAGACCAACTGCAATCAGAGGGTGGATTGTAGTTGGACCAGTGAGTAGTTTTCAAATAAACATGAGAGATCCACTTAACCCACAAGTGATCTTTCTTAGAGGCAACCCACCATATATACTTACCCAGGAGAGCTTTATTCCAATTCTTTGAATGCTTAAAACCAAGGCCACCCTCAGACTTAGGCATACAACAATTATCCCAACCCACAGCAGGAGCTCTCTGATAGATATCCTTACCCCCCCAAAGGTAATTTCTACAGATAGAATCAATTCTATTCATAATACCATTAGGGATTAAGAAGATAGTTGACCAATAAGAATGAAGGGACTGTAGCACAGAGGTTACCAAAGTGAGCCTACCTGCATATGAGAGATGATTAGCACCCCATGCTCTAATACGAGCAGTTATCTTATCAGAGAGTTTCCTACCCTCATTCTTAGTTATCTTCTTAGAAGATATAGGTACTCCCAAATACTTAAAAGGAAGGGATCCTTTCTTAAAACCAGAAATCTGCAATATATCATCCATAGTACTAGCCTGCACACCATTAAAATAAATCTCAGTTTTCTCCTTGTTGAGGCAGAGGCCAGAAGCAGCTGAGAAAGTAGCAAAAGCTCTAAGTAGCCACATTATAGAAATATCATTGCCCTTAGAGAAAAGCAGGAGATCATCTGCAAACAGTAAATGATTCAGTTGCAATGGACCACATAGGGGGTGAAACTTGAAGTCATCTTGCTGCCCAACCACATTCAGAATCCTAGAAAGATAATCCATGCAAAGAGTAAATAGAAGAGGGGACAAGGGATCCCCTTGCCTTAGACCTCTTTTGCCTTTGAAAAATCCAAAAGAATTCCCATTTAAGGAAAGAGAATATGTTGGTGTAGTAACACAATTCATGATCCAACCAATAAATTTCTGGGGAAACTTCATTGCTATGAGCATCTGATATAGGAAGTCCTATTCCACACTATCATAAGCCTTTCTTAAGTCTATTTTGAGAAGGCATTGTGGAGAAGCAGCTTTCCTATTATATAATCTAACAAGATCCTGGCAAATAAGCACATTCTCAACAATGTTACGCCCTTTAATGAACCCACCCTGGTTAATACTCACAAGATCAGGCAGAACATCCCCCAGCCTGTTGCACAATAACTTGGCTATGCACTTGTAAATGGTATTACAACAGGCTATAGGCCTGAATTCCAGCACACTTTGAGGATTACTTATCTTAGGAATAAGAGTAATATTTGTAGTATTGAGCTGTTTAAGAATTTTACCAGAAGAGAAGAAGTCAGTAATAGCCTCACAAATACTAGGACCAACAATGTCCCAAGAGTCCTTAAAAAATTGGCTGGAAAATCCATCAGGGCCTGGACTCTTATCAGCAGGAATGGAGAAGAAACACTGTTTGATTTCCTCGGGTGACACAAAGACGAAGAAGAAGTCTGGACAGTGATCATCTATGACTTTCCCAAAGACTGAACAGTAGCCTTGTGAACCTTAGTAGTAGAAGTACTTGTGCCCAGGAGCTTCTCATAATACTCCAAGAAAGATTTCTCAATCCCCTGAGGATCCTGATGAAGGTTACCATGAATATCTTTGATAGAAAAAATTTTATTATGAATCTGTCTCTGCTTGATCTGACAATGAAAGAATCTGGTGTTCTCATCACCCCTTTTTAGCCATTCAGACTTAGATTTCTGCTGAAGATAACTATATTTAGCCTTGTGCAGCAGAGTGAAAGACTCAGCAGCTTCCCTTTCTGCCCTACTGATAAGCTGATCTTGGGGATTTTGCTTAAGCTGTTCTTGTAAATCATCTAGAAGAACCTTTGCAATATCAGTGACTCTCTCTCCACATCGAAAAATTGGTTCTTATTTAGAGACTTCAAAGGTTGCTTAAGACTCCTAAGTTTAGTAATCACTTGATACATCTTAACTCCATTCCCAGTCTTGTTCCACTCATGCTGAACAATAGTTTTAAAAGAAAGATCAAGGCTCCACATATTAAAGTATCTAAATCCAGGTTTTCTTGTGGGTTGATCAATGGTCCTATAAAAAATACAAGGACAATGATCAAAAGTGCCCTCATTCATGAAATAGGCATAGCTATTAGGATACAACTCCATCCACTCCAAATTGACAAGAAATCTGTCAAGTCTAGAAAAAACTCTTGTAGTCGGGTCTTGCTTATTATTCCATGTAAAGAAAGAACCATGAGCTTGAATGTCAGTGACTTCACAGTAGTCCACACAATGCCTGAATTCACAGATTTCATTCCACGATACCTCACTCCCAATTCTCTCATTAAAATTCAGAAGAGAATTGAAATCACCACAAATACTCCAAGGGACAGTGCAATTATCCTTAAGTACTTTCAGCTGGTTCCAAAGATCATGTCTATCCCCCTCAGAATTAAAGCCATACACAACTGTAAACCAGAACAAAGCACTAGTCCCAATATCGCAACCTCCACAAGATAATATGCCTTTGATCGAACTAGCTATGACATTAACCGAAAACAGTTGAGGCACCCAAATAATCCAGACTCTGCCTCCTGGATGATAGTAATTATTATTGACACCTTCCCAATAATGCCCTAAGTTATGAAGAGTTGAAAGAAAATCATGCTCCTTTATTTTAGTTTCCACTAGCCCAAACAAGCCAATTTTATTCTGATGAAGAAATCTCCTAATGTCTAATTGCTTATTTGGGTTATTCATTCCACGCACATTCCAGAATCCTAACTTATCCATTATCACTAGTTTGAAGCACTCCGGACCCTCCAGGTTCCTGCATAATACTCTTCCCCTTATCCTTAGATGGTGAGACCACCTCAGCATATGACTTAGTAGGACTAACAGGACTAGAAGAGGAAAGCTCCTGTCGAGATAATTGAATGATTGGACTAACTGGGATAGGCATGTTAGAAGAATTATGATATGTAGGACCACCGAAAGGAATGTCAGGTACAGGCACAGGAGACACAGGATGAGGGGGCATAAGAGGTTGAACAGGACCAGCTGGTTTAACCACTGGCCTCCACACCTGGACTACCCTAGGTGCAGCAACCTTCTTTCTGCAGTTCTCCTTAGTGTGCCCTATGCCTTTGCAGGCACCACAAACGACTAGTTTCCACTCATACTCCACACAGATGACACGTCTGTCGCGTACCTGTCAAAAATAAACCAACTGGTTCCAACTAACTAATATAGCTAGGGAAGTCGGGTCGAATCCACAGAGAGGTAGGAACTTTTCTGCTAAACTAAGCTCGCCAAGGTAACCAAATTGGGGGTTTGTAAATGTGTTTTCTAAACTAACAGGGTAAAAGAAAGAGAAATAAGAGGAAGGAGGTTAACAGATGAGGGAAAATAGCTAAGACAAGCGGTTCACCATAATCATCTGGTCGAGTAATCTAGGTTCCAGGTTAATGCAGTACAGTCTAAGGGGTAGCGAACGTCACCTTTCGGTCCTTAATTCACCCTAAAGCGTAAACAGTTTAACTTTCGCCCTCGCTGCAATACTCTATTGTTTGCTACTAGTCTCCCTCTTCCAACCTTTCGGTCCAGGTCAAGGTCCACTAAGAATAAGGGTCTAATTGCGTCGACTCAATTAGGCAATTACAGTTATTTGTAGCATTTGAACAACAAGACGGTACCGAAATTAACCTAGTAATTCGATTACTCTCCCTTCAAATCATGGGTCCCCTATAATCTTAGCATAGGGATTTAGCTACTCATAATTATCATATTAACAAATACAATAACCAAACAATTCAAACTAAACATGATGAATAATCTAATTGATTGAACTATTATAAAACAAAGAGAGAAAAGGAATTAAAAACAATAAATACGATAGAGAAATAATTAAATTGATAATACCGAATCAAAGTGGCAAAGTAAAGAGTAGAATTCCCAAAAGAACAGTGACTAAAAAAAGTAATGAAATGTACGTCGTGCCAAGGATAGGAGTAACGTAGTGTTCTCCTCAGTCTTATACTGCCAAAAATGTCTTAAACCTAATCCATGGACTGATTACAAAAGCCCGTAAAAGATTAGGCGGAAATAAACTAAAAGCACATGAAATCCTCTCGATCGAGTAGAAAGATTACTCGATCGAGCTCCAAGTCACTCGATCGAGCTGGAACATCCTCTCGATCGAGCACTGCTTGCTGAAACTCCTCGATCGAGCACTGCTTGCTGAAACTCCTCGATCGACTCCATGAAATGGTCGATCGACCAGTTGAGTGTATAAAGCATTCGATCGAGCACCAAAGCACTCGATCGAGCTATATAGGCGCATCAGGACTTGAATATCTTCCTTAACTCAGCTCATACGTCCTCCAAGTGTAAGATTCCTTAACTCCGGCTCCTTATTTCCCATGAATGCATACAATTGGGACAATTAAGGCTCGATTTAGCTCCTCCTCGGTCAATTCCTGCAAATTACAATAAACAGACCAAAGTAGAATATTCGGGGGTATTTGTAGCCAGATGCTACATAAAAAGCACGGAAATGCGTGTAAAAATGAGGTGAAAACCTTATATAAAAGACACGCATCAAATCTCCCCAAACCAAACCTTTGCTTGTCCCCAAGCAAATATGAATGCGACTAAGGGTGAACAACAGAACGGGACCAACGCATCAGCTACAAATCATCCAATAGAACCAATTTAATGCAACAAAATGACAAAGTGGCAACTGAAAAGTGCAAACGAGTTAAATTAATGTTCCAAGCTTACTGAACCGTCGACCTTGCATGATTCAAAAATGTCGGACTCTCACGGGTCGCTCGTCACTCAAATTAGGTACAAGGTGAGTATATATGTCAAAGATAGGAAGAAGCAAGACACTCACCTAACTCGACCTATAAGAACATGCATGCACTTAACATGAATAAAGTCTCTACAACCGTACATATGCATTCCAACCATACTAATGACCAAGACACGTGCCGAGGACTTA
The DNA here is from genome assembly GCF_048544455.1 of Silene latifolia. Classification (NCBI taxonomy): domain Eukaryota; kingdom Viridiplantae; phylum Streptophyta; class Magnoliopsida; order Caryophyllales; family Caryophyllaceae; genus Silene; species Silene latifolia. The sequence continues at coordinate 190,523,161 of NC_133536.1, forward strand.
CATTTGGGTTAGTGAGGTAATGGGTAAGAAGGGGCTAAAATGAAATTGGATATGTGGAGTTAATAGCCAGGCTAGCAACAGCGGATCCAATAAAGACTGCATCCCTACTTCGTACTCATAACAACAAGATGAAACGGTGCATAATTATGCACTAAACTCACCAAACACCAAAAAGTCGTCAACTCCCCATAAAATATAAATAAGGCATGGGAGTGTGAAACATTGTGCAATTCTCATTCTTTTTCATTCCTTTTTTTTTCATTTTGAATTTTTCTGTCTCTTTTTTTTTCTTTTTCGCTTTCTTTTTTTTCGTTTCATTTTTTCGTTTTCATTTTTCACAATTCAACACACATTTTTTCTTTCTTTCCCTTCAATTCTTCCACCATATTCTGAAATCAGATGAAATAACCATATTGCAATAACACATTCCAAGAACTACTTGTTACTAGCTCAGCTAGGGTAGGAAATATTATAGAAAGTAGTTGATGGGCAAAAAGGCAATTTGGCTATGTGAGGCTCGTGGGTAGAATGAAATAAGGGGAATTGCCTCTCCTAACACGTGTCACCATCCACAGACCGAATGCATACAAGTATTAAGAAGACTAGACTCATGCTTATGCAAATTAATGTTACATGTCTTAAAGAGAGTACTACTCACATTCTAAATGAAACCGGTCATGAATGTCACCAGTTTAATAAGCTCTAACCTCAGAATGTATTGTAGCTTGCCGACATAGAGAATCAAGTCTATTCGTTCAGGTAAAAGAGAAAACAAAAACTCGTAGATTATGCACATAATCATGCCAACTATCTGTCAAGAATATGCAGGGCTCAAGTAAGGATTCAAAGTAGCGTCAGTGTTCAAACGTTCCGACTCAATTTAAACATGAAATTTTTGAAAAATTTTTGAATTTTATGATTTTTATATGATTTTTTGAATTAATTAAAACAACAATGCATGCGAGAATAAATAAACGTGCAAGCAAAAATGCAAGAAACATGCAGACACAGATATGGATGCATACCTCCCCAAACCAAACCGTACAATGCCCTCATTGTACCAAAAATAGGGAGAGAAATGCAAACTGTAAAGAAAAGGAAGATTGGAGTCGGAAAACTTACAAAACGTCACATAGCGGGGCCTCCCCAAACCGACCATGAACATGGGAGGTCAAAGAGAGTCAAACTGTGGCTTTGTAGACGTAAAAACAGCGGCTGGAAGTCATAGCTACTCGATCGAGCGCCTGGAACAGCTCGATCGAGTGAACCAGTGTATGGGAAAGGCTCGATCGAGTGACAACCCACTCGATCGAGTAAGCATTGTTATGGACGTGGTCGATCGAGGACAGCATCCCTCGATCGAGTAGCAGCCGTGTCAGAAAGTGCTCGATCGAGCTCAAAATCCATCGATCGAGTACTTTTAATCTGCAAAAGACGCATAAAAGCAAGGAAGCACAAAAATTGTTCAAAAGCAGCGTCTAAAGTTTAACGTAAAGCTAAAGACAAATAAATAAAACGGAAAAAACAAATAGTTCAACAAAGCACAAATAAAACTGTCCGGGCTGCCTCCCGGAGAGCGCTGGTTTAAGAGGTCCCGCACGACCTTTCTGGTATCAAGTTACTGGCGCGTCGAGCTCGTCGAAGCGCAGGACGTCAACGCGGTTGTCCGCTTCACTCGCCTCATGGTAATGCTTCACGTATTGGCCATTCACCTTGAACCTGCGGCCCTCGGAGTCTTCAAGTTCTACGGATCCAAATTTGGTAACAGCTGTCACCGTGTATGGACCACTCCACCTGGACTTTAGCTTGCCAGGAAACAGTCTCAACCGGGCATTAAACAGCAACACCTTCTGCCTCACATGAAACTCCCGAGGTAGGATTCTCTTGTCATGCCATCTCTTCGTCTTTTCCTTGTAAATGCGTGAGCTGTCATAGGCATTAAGCCTAAACTCCTCTAGTTCATCAAGCTGCAAAAGACGATTCTGACCACACAGTTTAGGATCATAATTAAGCTCACGGATTGCCCACCAGGCCTTACATTCCAGCTCAACAGGTAAGTGACACGATTTCCCATAAACTAACCTATAAGGTGATGCATCAATGGGTGTCTTAAAGGCAGTTCTATAAGCCCATAATGTGTCATCTAGCTTAAGACTCCAGTCTTTCCGTGATTTAGAAACTACTTTAGACAAGATCTCTTTCAGCTCGCGATTAGAGACCTCTACCTGACCACTAGTTTGGGGATGATACCCCAAACCACGCCGGTGTTGGACACCAACTCTAGACAGTATGGAAGTGAGTTTCTTTTCCTTAAAATGCATCCCCCCATCACTAATGACGACCCTAGGGACACCAAAACGGGGGAATATGATCTTTTTCAACATTTTAATCACGGTCTTACCGTCACAATGAGGTGAAGCAATTGCCTCAACCCATTTTGACACATAGTCTACAGCTACTAGAATGTACCTGTTACCTTTACTGGACGGGAATGGTCCTTGGAAATCAATGCCCCAGACATCGAAAACCTCAACCTCTAGGATGCCGTTTTGTGGCATCTCATGTCTCTTCGAAATGTTCCCTGATCGTTGGCATGCATCACAAGCTGAAACAAAAGACTTGGCGTCGGCAAAACAAAGAAGGCCAAAAAACCAGGATCTGAAGTACCTTAGCCACGGTGCGCGATGGACCGTGGTGACCACCATATGAAGAGGAGTGACAGCCTTCCAGGACTATTTTGGTCTCCCACTGCGGAATACACCGTCTGTAGAGACCGTCTGCACATTCCTTAAACAAGTAAGGATCATCCCAGAAGTACTGCTTAGCGTTGTAGAGAAAACGCTTCTTCTGCTGAGAAGAAAGGTCGGGCGGCATCTTGCCACTGACAACGAAGTTAGCTATATCTGCATACCAGGGTTCCTGGTCAACAATAGACGATATGACAGCAATTAAAGTATCGTCAGGGAAAGAATCATCAATAGGAAGAGAATCTTCCCCTTCTTGTCGCATCAGTCGCGACAAGTGATCAGCTACAACGTTCTCGGCCCCCTTCTTATCCTTAATCTGCAGGTCAAACTCCTGAAGAAGGAGTATCCATCTCGATGCCGCGGTTTAGCCTCCTTCTTAGCAAGGAGATGCCTCAAAGCTGCATGGTCGGTAAAAAACAGTGACTTCGACCCAACTAAATAAGTACGAAACTTCTCTAAGGCATAAACTACAGCTAACAGCTCCTTCTCAGTGGTAGTGTACTTCACTTGAGCCTCATCCAGAGTTCGGCTCGCATAGTAAATAGCATTCAAGGCTTTGTCTTTCCTCTGACCTAGCACCGCTCCTAGTGCATAGTCACTCGCGTCGCACATGATCTCGAACGGCAAGTCCCAATTGGGAGGCTGTATGATCGGCGCAGAGACTAAGGCCTGCTTTAACCTGTTAAAAGCGAGAAAGACAAGCATCGATAAACACAAAAGGGGCATCTTTAAGCAACAAATGTGTAAGTGGTTTAGCAATTTTGGAGAAATCCTTGATAAACCGGCGATAAAAGCCAGCGTGACCAAGGAAGCTCCTCACCCCCTTAACATTAACAGGAGGTGGTAATTGCTGAATCACTTCCACCTTTGCTTTGTCAACTTCTATTCCCCTATCAGAAACTAAGTGCCCTAGGACAACTCCCTCGTTGACCATAAAGTGGCACTTCTCCCGGTCAGACCAGTTAACCTCAATACAAATACGCAACACTTTCTCAAGGTTAGACAGACATCGGAAAAATAACTTCCATATACGCTAAAGTCATCCATAAAAACTTCCATGATAGACTCAATATACTCTGAAAATATCCCCATCATACACCTTTGGAAGGTGGCGGGGGCATTGCACAAACCAAAAGGCATTCTGCAACGTACGCAAAAACGCCCTTGGGACGGGTAAATGTAGTCTTGGCTTGATCGTGCAGGTGGATAGGGATCTGAAAGAACCCTGAATACCCATCTAAATAGCAGAAAAATTTATGAGAAGCTAACCTTTCTACCATTTGATCAATAAAAGGAAGGGGAAAGTGGTCTTTCTTAGTGGCGGCATTCAGCTGTCTGTAATCAATGCACATCCGCCAGCCAGGTCACTACTCGGGTGGGTATTAATTCATTCTTTTCATTCTTAACTACAGTTGTCCCTCCTTTCTTCGGGACTACCTGTACTGGGCTTACCCATTTAGAATTACCTACAGAATAAATAATACCTGCATCCAGCAGCTTCATTACCTCAGCCATCACAACATCCTGCATCTTCTGGTTCAGCCGACGCTGACCCTGCTTGCAAGGTTTGTGATCCTCCTCCAGCTCTATTCTGTGCATACAAATATCGGGACTAATCCCCGTGATATCATCCAGTGAATAGCCCATTGCCTTCCTGTTTTTCTTAAGTACAGCTAACAAAGAAGTCAGCTGATCATCACTAAGCTTGGCACTAACAATGACTGGATACTGCTCTGTATCGTCTAGAAAAGCATATTTAAGATGAGATGGGAGAGGCTTACGTTCCGGTACCTTTACCTCAATGGAGCAAAGAGTGCTGATCATTTGTTCCACCTGCTCTCCCTCGTGCTCATCTAGATCATCAACAAGCAAATCCAACGCAAAGATCATCGTTTTACGGGCTATCTGCACACTCATCAAAAAGCATGAGAGCTTCCGGTGGGTCCTTCATAAAAGAACCCGACCAGAAGTCATAAATAGACTCATCAATGATATCGACCGAATAACAAGTGTCCTCTATCATTGGGTGGGCTAAAAATCTTGGGCAAACTGAATGTGATAGCGTCATCCCCTACTGCAAGAGTCAGACGCCCTTGTCTGACATCAATGACGGCCCCAGCTATACAAAGGAACGGTCTTCCTAAAATAATTTGGGTCCGGGTGTCCTCAGCTATATCCAAAACAATGAAATCTACGGGGATGTAAAGCTTGCCTATCTTCACAGGCACATCCTCCAAGACACCTAAAGGTCTCCTAACAGATCTATCGGCCATCTGTAGGGTAATGTTAGTCACCTTGAAGTGACTCATCTTCAATTGCTTGCAGACAAGAAGGGGCATGACGCTTACACTGGCACCTAGATCGCAGAGGGCATTATCAATAACCATATTACCTATGACACAGGTAATAGAAAAGCTGCCCGGGTCTTTCATTTTTGGAGGGGCCTTATTTAACAGTAGGTTACTAGACTCTTCCATAAATGAAATCGTCTCAAATTCGCTCAAATTCCTCTTACGCGTCACAATATCTTTCATAAACTTAGCGTAAGTAGGAACCTGAGTAACAAGTTCAGAAAAAGGGACAGTTACCTGAAGGTTCTTCACGATGTCCACGAACTTACCGTACTGTTGCTCGATCTTTGCGTCCTTCAGACTACTTGGGAAGGGTACCCTGGTAGCGATGAGTGGTCCTGCAACCTTTCCTTTACCCTTATCAACGCGTGACGTCTCCACAGCAGGGGAAGATGACACGGTGGCGGTACTGGGTAGTAAATTGGAATTTCCGCCACTTACAGCACTGGATCGAACACTTTTACCGGTCGATCGACCAGTTTCCTCTTCAATATCACTCGATCGTCCTGTCTTGTCACTCGATCGAGTGTCTTCTTCAGCATAGTTACTCGATCGACCACCATTGTCACTTGATCGAGTGACTTGATGATTAGAACCGCTCGATCGAGTGGATTGGTTGCTCGATCGAGTGGTTACTGCACACGCAACAAGTATTTCCTGCAAGAACTCGTCTAGATCATCGTCTGAATCATCATTGGCTGCCAATACCTTGTCTTCTTCATGAGGAGGGTCATTTTGGAAGTTTATTGTACTGACTGGATCGCAAATTGGAAGAAACTTGGCTTGATCTCGTCGTGCAATGTCAATCGCGCGACCTGCTCCTTTAATTCGATATAACCGTATCGATTTTACGTGACATATCTTGGCGTAATCTTTTGACATACTCATCATAATGGATTTCAACTCGGCGATCTCTTCTCGTGCAGAGGGAGAGGCCGGTCGCGATACTGGCGAAGAAGGGGCAAAGACGCTCTTTATCTCCTCATAAAGCTGAGAAAAAGGGACCCCTTGCTTGTACTTCTTGTAAGCAAGAGCACGCTCTATACTCGCTACACATTCGTAGAGGTCATGTCCCTCCTCGCCACATCTATCACATGGCTCTGTATGCTCTGTAATCGTAGGCATTTCGTCAACCAACTTTTGAAGCAACAGCTAATCTGCAAAATGTCAAAACTTGCAGAAAATAAGATCAGCCTCAAGGAATAAATTCCTTGAGACGAAAGGCAAACTTAATTAAAGCAACAAAATTGCGCCACCTCCCCGGCAACGGCGCCAAAATTTGACACGTCTGTCGCGTACCTGTCAAAAATAAACCAACTGGTTCCAACTAACTAATATAGCTAGCGAAGTCGGGTCGAATCCACAGAGAGGTAGGAACTTTTTTGCTAAACTAAGCTCGCCAAGGTAACCAAATTGGGGGTTTGTAAATGTGTTTTCTAAACTAACAGGGTAAAAGAAAGAGAAATAAGAGGAAGGAGGTTAACAGATGAGGGAAAATAGCTAAGACAAGCGGTTCACCATAATCATCTGGTCGATTAATCTAGGTTCCAGGTTAATGCAGTACAGTCTAAGGGGTAGCGAACGTCACCTTTCGGTCCTTAATTCACCCTAAAGCGTAAACAGTTTAACTTTCGCCCTCGCTGCAAGACTCTATTGTTTGCTACTAGTCTCCCTCTTCCAACCTTTCGGTCCAGGTCAAGGTCCACTAAGAATAAGGGTCTAATTGCGTCGACTCAATTAGGCAATTACAGTTATTTGTAGCATTTGAACAACAAGACGGTACCGAAATTAACCTAGTAATTCGATTACTCTCCCTTCAAATCATGGGTCCCTTATAGTCTTAGCATAGGGATTTAGCTACTCATAATTATCATATTAACAAATACAATAACAAAACAATTCAAACTAAACATGATGAATAATCTAATTGATTGAACTATTATAAAACAAAGAGAGAAAAGGAATTAAAAACAATAAATACGATAGAGAAATAATTAAATTGATAATACCGAATCAAAGTGGCAAAGTAAAGAGTAGAATTCCCAAAAGAACAGTGACTAAAAAAAGTAATGAAATGTACGTCGTGCCAAGGATAGGAGTAACGTAGTGTTCTCCTCAGTCTTATACTGCCAAAAATGTCTTAAACCTAATCCATGGACTGATTACAAAAGCCCGTAAAAGATTAGGCGGAAATAAACTAAAAGCACATGAAATCCTCTCGATCGAGTAGAAAGATTACTCGATCGAGCTCCAAGTCACTCGATCGAGCTGGAACATCCTCTCGATCGAGCACTGCTTGCTGAAACTCCTCGATCGAGCACTGCTTGCTGAAACTCCTCGATCGACTCCATGAAATGGTCGATCGACCAGTTGAGTGTATAAAGCATTCGATCGAGCACCAAAGCACTCGATCGAGCTATATAGGCGCATCAGGACTTGAATATCTTCCTTAACTCAGCTCATACGTCCTCCAAGTGTAAGATTCCTTAACTCCGGCTCCTTATTTCCCATGAATGCATACAATTGGGACAATTAAGGCTCGATTTAGCTCCTCCTCGGTCAATTCCTGCAAATTACAATAAACAGACCAAAGTAGAATATTCGGGGGTATTTGTAGCCAGATGCTACATAAAAAGCACGGAAATGCGTGTAAAAATGAGGTGAAAACCTTATATAAAAGACACGCATCAACAGACACTAACTTCCTCTCCCCTTTCATCTTTAAAGTGAATTCTCTCAGGGAAAACCTGACCCATTTGGACCTCCACCATCAATCTAGCATATCCAATTTTAGTTTTGTCCAAAGTAGAAGTATCAGCTCTCATATAATTGCCTACAAGTGATGCAATTTTCCCCAGACAACGTTCACCCCAAAACTTTAAACCAAGCCCACATAGTCTAATCCAAATAGGCACTGCCTTCACAGGTTCCTTCGCCATAGAAGCGTTTTCAGTCCATGGTTTAACAACTAGGGGTTTGTTTTCAAACATAGGAAATCCCTGCTTCAACACGAGATCTCTACATTCCATAGTCGGGAAGTGAACTAGAAAAGCTCCATTGGGTAGGAATGAAACTTTGTCATACTTATATTTCCCCCAAATAGTCTTAATAAAGCCATTCAGCTGTGCCCATGGAGGATTTCCACCCAATACATAACAGATGACAGCTGTTGCCCAATAATCAAGCTCTGGTTGAACATCCTCCACCGTAATTTAAATTGATTGTTTAGGTTTAGGAGAGTGATGCTTACCAGTAACTTGGGTCCATCCAGACTCCTCTGTGTTGGGTTCCTCTATTATGGGCTCGTCTTCCTCCTCCGATACATCCACTGTTTCAACAACTTTATCCAAGTCAAGAACCGGGATCCCCACAATTTCACTGACCGGTCGAGTAGTTTTCGCGTCAGCCGTTTGCGAAATCGCAAGTTCCTCAGAAAGTGGAATCACATAACTCTCAGAAGTTGAGGCTGGGATAATCAAATTAGTTGGTTCTACCATATCGTCACTATTATCAAGATGCAAATTTTCTGTATTAGTAAAAGATAACCGTAATTTAGCTTTAGATTGTAATTGTTTTTTGTTGAAAGAAGATTTTGATCGAGGTTTCTTAGCCATGATGCACCAGAAACCCTAATTTTCTAGAGAGGATTTTCTCTCTCTAGAATTCATTCTTTCGATATTATTCCAATGTTTGTTAGAGTCTCTATATGTTAATCTTATAACTCGGAAAAACTTTTAACCAATTTGCATGCAAACAACCATGGCTCTTGATACCGATTGAAGGAAAAGTAGATCTATATACTTAACATATTCATATATGTTTATGTTAATTTAATCATAAAATTAATTTGTGATCTTATGCATGCAAACAATAAAGAAAATAAGGAAGAAATCATCAACCCTTACATTGGAAATTTCGGATCAAAGGGCACAAGTAAGATCTCCTTCTTACTTGTTCTTGAGCTTTCCTTATATGGATGAACAAATATTCAAAGGTAGAATCTCTCCCAAAGATGAATACCCAAGATAACCTCTTAAAAGACTAATATTATTAGATCTAGAACAATATTAATCTTACTAAAAATTGATCCAAAACTATTGTTTGTCCTCTTGAATATTTCGGTCAAGAGGAGAAGAAAATGGGAGTTTTATTTCTCTAGATTTTCATAAGATGTAGAGATTATTGTATTTCTCACACTAGAAATTATGTGTAAAAGTAATGAATAAAAATTAGAGAGAAAAACTCTCTATGGAGGCCATAGAAAACCGGTGGGGAGAGAGGAGAGGAGAGGTGAAGTGAGCCAATGCATGAACAAGTAATTCTTATCAAGAAAACTAGGTTTGCATGGCTACAAGCTAGCATCATCATTATGCTCTCCACTTAATTATTTAACACAATTTAAACATCATGCTCCCTCCAATAAATCGGTCCATATAAGATAAAATGGGTTCTATTTTATCTTTGTCAATTTGTCACATGTCACAAGTCATGTAAAATTGTCATGTATTTTTAACGTATTAAAAATCAACGTATTAATAAAATACGTCATGTACAAAATCGACTTAGCAATTCATAATTACTTGTACCAAAACGGTTTGCCAATTATAAATCACAACATCTTGTATTTATAATAAATTATTCATTCAGATTCAATTGTTTCTGTAAAGAATAATTTCATCTAAGCAATGAAACAATTCGATTACTTAGACCGTGTCTAATTTAATTAAATTATAATAAGACACGTAAATATTACTTCCAAAATCGTCCGTCAATTTTAAGTAATTTAATCAACTCGTATCGTCATACAATCAATTAAACATTCTATTAAGAGTGTTACCCTTTAGGTATGACCTAAGGGGATCAACTGATCACCACCGTCGCACGACAGTACTGTCAAACTCTAGTCAGCCAATCATTACCGATATATGTGGACCAGTTGACTGTAAAATATTACATCCCACATGTATTCTTAAAATGAGATTTAAACATGTGATCATTATGATCGACAGTTGTGATCGCATTATTGTCGGAGGACACATATTCCAACACCTTTGACACGAGTCCAACATGACGGCGTGACGGCATTGGACGGGTCTCGTGGTGAGACGACTCATAAGTAAAGACCCATAAGTACGTTTGCTTTGACTCGATCGACACGAGGCGGAATTGGAATGGTGGACTGAAGTTTACGAAAATAGGAATTTTCAAAAAGATTCATTTGTCGCTTTAATGGGCGGCTTCCGGAGATAGAAATCTCCGCAAGTCGATCAGTTGAAAAGGGGTTGACTTAAGTTTATTTGCAAAAGACGGTTTGAGTTTGAGTCGGCTCGGAAAACAGTGCGTTGCTTCCCAAGACGGTTTTGAAATTCAAAATTGTATGTTTTGAAAATCGAGTTTGAAATGTTTGAAGAGGTCTCGGGGACGGTGCATGGTCCTCGGGATCCCGAAAGTGTCTCGAGACTAATGCTGGAAGGGAACAGGCCCTCTACCAGACGGCTATAAGAGACGCGAGCCAGCCGGCGGTGTAAGGGGCCTCCCTCTGGTTTTGAAAATGAGAAAGAAAAGGCCTTCTTGAGGCGCGGGTTAGCCGACGGTTGTATGTCGTGTTCTGAATATTTGGAAAACGTTATAAAACGTGTTTGAAAATGGGTATTTGGACCAGGTTTGATTTGAAGGGGTCGTTTTAGACCGCATTGGTTAATTTGAAGAACTAGACTCGAATAATCATCATTATTTGATAATATTTGGTGTCGGGTTCGATTTGGCAAACTTGACATGAATAGTTTTGAAAATGATTATGGACTAATTGTTTTAAGTCCATTTTGAATGTAATTAGTCGATACTCGTCATCGTACCCGGGTTAAAATCCGGCATGGTATGTAGAACCAAGGATGATTTTGTGTTGGTGACTAATATGTTTGTTTGAAAATGTAAAGAAATGAAATAAAAGGCTTTAAAATACCTTTTAAATGTCATTAACAAAATATTATCACCGAAACACGGATTTAACCGTCATGGTATGAAGAACCAAGGGTGAAAAATGCTTTATGGTTAAAACATGTGCAATAAAATAAAAATGGTTCGAAAATATTTGAAATGGTAAAACCCGATTACAAATATGAAAAATGGATTAAGGGAAATGACGAGAACAAACACGGTTGATCTCTGGTCTGAGTACCCCATTTAGGCGCGAGCCTGTTGGCGACCTAAGGGGCTTCGCCTCGGACCAAAAATCGATTTTGGCTCGTTTATTCCATGTTTTGGTTCATGTTATGCATGTTTTAGCATGTTAGAGTCATGAAACAAATGAAAACATAATAAAAGAGGATTTTTACACCCTCATACTTACATGTTTGGTTATGGCGAGTGACCGACGTAAGTGTAACAACTCGTTTGATCGGAAAAAACTCGGTTTAAAACCGTTTTGGTAAGTAAAAGAGTGTTTTAATGTTTAGTGATGGTGTAGTGGTCGAAGTGGTCGGTCAAGTGGTTTAATGCACGATGACGGTACCAAACAATGTGTGAGGCTCGTGTTTACGATTGGTAGGTCGTAAATACGCGTCGGATTGTGACTTTAGAAGTCGAGTCGAGAATTTTAAGGGAGAAAAGAGGGGGCGGACACTCGCGTAACTCTCAAATGGGTGGCATTTGAGGGGTATTTATAGGAGAATGAGTGGTTGTGTGAGTTTTGAGCGACGTGGCCACCCGGGCTGCTCAAAGAGGCGCGAGCCACGTCGCGGGTCTTCGAGTTGTGTTGTCGCTTTCACAACAAACGCAATCATGATTTGTTCTATCCTAGGTTTTGTAGTCACATGTTTGGTACTTGACCATTCATGAATCCGGGAAAACTTAAGGTAGAAGGTTTGAAATGTTTTGGTTTTTGTGTTTGACTCGGTTTGACTCGTTGTTGGAGTCGGGATTTGAATTTTTGAGTCGGTTTTTGGTCCGGTGTCGGTTTTGACTCTAGTTAGTGTCATTGCGACCCCGTCGCCGTGCATTAAACACTCCAGGTATTTTTGAAATGTTTTGAAATGTTTTTTTTTTCGAAATCGTTTTAAGTTTTCCGACGTAAAGTTGTACTCAAACTGTCGATCAAACGCCTGCGATTCCAAAACATGTTATAGTCCGATAATCATCGGGTGTTTGTTGGAGTCTCAGCAGATACTGGGTATCTACATCTAGCAGGCACATCATCAAAGCAGTTAAACTTTCTCAACACTTTTTCAACATAATGAGATTGACTTAGACAGATTCCATTGGGGTTTCGGATGACCTTAACTCCTAGGATAACATCAGCTTCTCCTAAGTTCTTCATCTCAAATTGTGATGACAAAAATTCTTTGGTTCTAATTATCACCTCCAAATTATTACCAAGTATTAACATGTCATCAACATATAGGCATATAATTACACAATCAGATCCCATCATTTTTGAATAAAGACATGAATCGGAATTGTTAACCACATAGCCATTACTTATCAGAGTGTTGTTAAATTTCTCATACCACTGTTTAGGTGCATGATTCAGTCCATAAAGTGACTTGTTCAGTTTACACACTTTACTCTCTTGACCCTCAATCACAAAACCTTCAGGTTGAGACATATAGATCTCTTCCCTTAGTTCACCATTTAAAAAAGTAGTTTTAACATCCATCTGATGTATAACAAGGTTATGAATAGCAGCTAAGGCGACAAGAGTCCTATTAGTCGAAATTTTGGTCATAGGAGAGTAAGTATCAAAATAATCAATACCCTTCTTTTGTGTAAAGCCTCTAACTACAAGTCTAGCTTTGAACCTCTCTATTGTACCGTCAGGTCTCATTTTCTTTTTAAAGATCCATTTACTTGTAATGGGTTTACTACCTTTAGGTAAATCAGTCAACTCTCAAGTCTGATTTGACACAATAGAGTCAAGTTCACTTTTAATAGCATCTTTCCAAAAATTAGCATCAATGGATTTCATTGCCTCACTATAGGTTTTTGGGTCATCTTCTATTAAAAAAGCTGAAACAAACTCATCACTAGCACAAACAGTGTATCCAAGTTCAGACAACATAGTTGTATCATAATCATCACCAAAGTTCTTTGGGCATCTAGGTCTTTTACTTCTTCTAGGTTCAAAAGAAACATCAATAGAAGTGCTAGCACTAGCATGTGAAGACAAATCAGGAGATGCAACAGATAAACTAGGAGATGGTACAACGAGTTTTCGAAAAGGAAAAACATGCTCAAAAAATACAAAGATCTCTAGCCTCGGATATAGAACAGTCACTCAAAGACATAAATCTATAAGCAGAGCTATTTTGAGCATAACCTATAAACACACAATCATAGGTCTTAGGTCCAACGGTAGGTCTCCTAAAATCAGGTAAACCCACTTTAGCCAAACACCCCCATACCCTAAGGAAGCTCAGGTTAGGAGGATAGCCCTTCCAAATCTCGTAGGGTGTCTTGTCAATTTTCTTATGAGGTACACGGTTAAGAATGTGACAAGCTGAAAGAATTGCTTCCCCCCACATATCGTCAGATAGGCCAGAACTTAAAAACATAGCATTCATCATTTCTTTTAAGGTTCTATTTTTACTTTCAGCTACACCATTAGACTGGGGTAAGTAAGGTAGACTGGTCTCATGTATTAAACCGTTTGCAGCACAGAAATCGGTTAGATAATTAGACTTATACTCGCCTCCTCTATCAGACCTTACCCTTTTAATTTTTCTGTCAAGTTGGTTCTCAACTTCATTCTTAAAGTTTATAAAAGATTGTTCTGCTTCATCTTTAGTCTTAAGCAAATAGACACGAGTGTATCTAGAACAGTCATCTATAAACGTAACATAATAATTCTTGCCACCTCTACTTGCAACATTTTTAAAGTCAGCCAGGTCGGTGTGGATTAACTCAAGAAGACTCGTGTTCCTAGTAGTCACAGGTTTACTAGGCTTCTTTGTAAACTTAGCCTCAACACAGCTAGCACATTTAGAGAATTCTTGACTCGTCAAACTCGGAATTAAACTCATAGTTCTAAGTTTTTTAATGTAATCCACATTCACATAACCTAACCTACCATGCCAAACATCAATAGACTCAGCGATATAAGCAGAAGAAGATGCAATATTATTAATAGGATAATTAGTGTTCAATACAAAAAGACCCCCAGAAAGATAACCCTTGCCCATAAATTCCCCATTACGCGACATTACCACCTTGTCAGCCTCAAAAACAAGTTTCAAACCAGCTTTGTTTAACAAGGCACCAGACACAAGGTTTCGACGCAATGAGGGTACAAATAAAACATTACTGAGAGCAAGTGTTTTCCCCGAGGTGAGTTTGAGAAAGATCTTGCCTTTGCCTGTGATCTTTGCAGATGAAGAGTTACCCATGTAGACGCATTCCCCATCAAGAACTTCCTCGAACTCGGAAATAACCCCTATCGGCCAGAGAGGTGTCTCGAAGCTCCGGATCCAAGACCCATTCAAAGAACATTACCCACCGATTAGCTTCCACAACCACAAACGCAATAACATCATCGATCCACAAAGAACATTGGCCTCATCAGATTTCTTCTCAGAGCATTGGTAGGCTTTATGACCAGCTTTTCTACAAACATAGCAAACAATATGACCCTTAGCAGCTTTCTGAATCTTAGGAACCGGTTTGGTATGCTTCCATGGACCATTCTTCTTAGCAGGACCCTGGTTCTTACCCTGACCAACCTTGGCCTTACCCTTACCCTTGTATTTCTCACCATAAGACGGACCACCAGACTCAACCAGATTAGCTTTAACAAAGAAAGAATAAAGTAGAACAAATCCGAGATTGACTAGCAGGAAGGTCCTTAAGGCGATTAGCCTCCTCAGTCCTCATATGTCCTATAAGTTCCTTAAGGGACGGGTCTTTCTTTTTGTGCTTAAGTTGGTTTCGGTAATCAGACCAGGAGGGAGGGAATTTCTCTAGCAGAACATTAGCTACAAAGATATCATCAAGTTTCATGCCCTCATTCACAACATCAGCACATAGGTTTTCATAGACATGGACTTGATTCATGATAGGTTTCCTGTCAGCCATTTGAAATCCCAACCATTTTCCCACAACATATTTCTTTTTCCCCGCGTCATCAGCCCCATACTTAGTTTCTAAAGCCTCCCAAATAAACTTAGCCGACTTATTCACAGCAAATAAGTCGAACAAGGTGTTTGTCATATTACTCAAAATGTGACACCTATCAGTTTTTTGTCCTTCACAAATTTTGCAATATCCTCTTCATTGGACTTAACATCTTTAGTAGCAGGAGGGGTCGTCTCAACATCAGTAGGGGTGATAGGCTTAGGCGGGTCATTAAACAAAACATAATCAATTTCTAACTGCTCAAAATACATCAACAATTTCTGGGACCAACGCTTATAATTGTGACCATCCAACGACTCAAGTTTCGACATATCAGGAACAATTTTCGAAATGACAGACATGGTTACATCAACTTAAAATAGTTTTCAAATTGTTGGTTTAATTGCGGTAACAATGAACAACCAGAATCGAAAGCAAAAGAAATAGAGCAGAAAGATAGAACCGTAAGTAGTAGTGCCGTGGTAAGAAGCCACTGCCTTGAAAACTATTTGTCTGGTACAGCCGTGGTGGCGATCAGCTAGTGCGGGTAGTTCCCCAAGGATCACACTACAGCCTCCTCGCTGTCACGCCCACTCGTGACAGAGAGACTTGGAACGATTATAATCAAGTACCCAGAAACTTATACGAGAACAGAAGGAAGAAGAGAGGAGAAGAGAGATGTGTGTTGAATGAATATAAATGACTGAGGTTAGGGTGCCTTTTATAGCTGCAGAGAGCAGTTAACAGCACGAGGACCTGTTCTTCAGGATCATTTATCTCCAACTGACAGTCAATTGACTCGGGCCCAAAAAGATAGGCACAACGGGCGCGTGTGCGAGCTGAATTAAGCACCTCGCAAGGCTTCCACAAAAGCCTCCTTAGACCCACTAGTGATATGGTAAGTTAAGGGGTGTTATATAAACACATGAAACAAGCCTTTCACTACCAATGTGGGACAAATGAAAAAACACTCAAGGCATAGAAAGCCCCTATTTTTCCAACAGATTATTCCGCACTTTATTAGTTTCGTATTATATCGTTTCTTTCAATATTATTCCGTAGTGATACTTGTTTGAGAAGGGTTGCCTGACTCGCCCAAATTGCGTTGGTTTGGTCGAGTGGCACACGTCTTTTCCGCATTCAAGAAATAAGGACGTGACAACGTGGACCAACAACTAGTAAAGAAACAAAAATACGGAGTATTGGTTATTGAGAAATACTCCAAGTACCACGCATAAAAAAAGTCATTAATGCTCAATCGAATCAAATCTATGCCTATTGCGTGGAAACTAATGGTTTCACCACTAAGCTCAACCGCATAATTACACGTCAATTACAAAGTTAAGCATATATACTTTTTTTCCTAGGAAACTACTCGGGCTAAGTAGCCAAGTGCTGCTTCCGCCCATGAAATATGGCCAAGTTAAATTAAGTTTATAGCTACGTTAACCAAAGCTAATTAAGTTTAGTTTTAGTATAGTTAAATTATTATAATGTAATTAAGTTAAATAAATTATGTTTCTCAAGATCTATGTTACTCCGACTCTATTAATGTCCTCGCTTGCCTATGTCCGACACTCGACACTCGGACATGTGTATGACACTCGACACCTCATTTTAGACCAAAATATGCATATTTTTCAAAAAGAATTAGCCGAGTGACACTTGGACACGTACCGTGTCGGATACTTCTAGACGAGTCTGTGTAAAGATAAGTTAAATTTTGTTATGTTAAATTAAATTAAATTTATTGAAATTTAGTTAACTTTAATTCTTATTTTATGTCCGTTAAATTTAACTCAGTTTCATTATATTTAGACCCGTTAACCAAGATCAGACACACCGGTTATCTAACTAAACAAACGGGGTTAATTAAAAGATCTTGAACGGAAAGTAGGAAACCATACGCAATATTGATTTGAAGTTCACAAAATTGTCCCCACGCGGAGTGTTTCACACGTTAGCCGGGCCCCTCCTGAAGTTACCTTTTTGTTTCCTAGGACAGAGACAGATGTAATCGTTGACTTGGCCGCATTGACTTTGATAGTTTACTTAACCGACGCTCCTCGCCATATTTGTTGGAGTACTCCGTAGTTAGTTCAAAAAAAAAAGAACTAGTCTTCCGAAATGTATAACCCCACTCAAGTTCTTTGGCTTGTCTTAATGATTTCTGTGCTCATGACTCCAAATCCGGTGTTGGGACGACCTCATTTTCTAGCCCCGGTCAAGAAAGCCATCAAGCATCACACTAGCATTTATCCCACATATTTCAATGGCGGAAGCAGTGGTAGCATACTGAGGAGAGCCTTGGATGATAATGGCCACGCTTTTCCCCCTCTTAACGAGGGCTTCCCTCCTCCTACGATAGGATCGGGCCTTCCCAATCCGCCGTCTCTTCAAATTACTCAACCATGAAACTTTCCGCAATCAACCATACCGTTTAATCTATGAACAAATTATTGAGTATATGTGAAAATTACGTATGTCAAGTCAACCACTCATGCATGCTTGTGTGACTTGCTTGAAGTTCAGAAGGCATAGCCTACCATAGTATTCTACAATACTTCAGATTTTATAGGTTTTCATAATACTCCCTCTTGCTTTTATTTTTCTTCCCGTTTCTCTAATATATGTGAGGAGTATTATAATGAAATGGGAAGAAAACAACAAGCCGGAGGGAGTATTATTTACTACGTACAACTCTACAAGTTTACATTATCTGGTTATATACCCATGATACTATGGTATCTACATGACTACATGATCTTATGATATAAAAAGACTTTTTTCGAAAATAACTACTCCTAATATATATCGTCAGATTAAAAGGCAAAATTACCCTAGCTTATTTTCAATTACATCCTTATCCCGCCCGTATAGAGATAAAGGTAAGTTGAGGAGGGCCTAAAGTATCGTTTTATTTCAATGGTTGATGATGGGAAACATAAAGATACTGGTTTTGTGCTTTGTCATCGGTACCATTATTGGGGCGAGGCCGTTAAAGCTTCCTCTCTTTTTGTGGTATTTCACAAGAGGCTACGGGGAAGGGGTGGACGTTGTCTGCTTTTAAGGCGACTCGAGGAGTGGTTTAAGCTTAGTATTACAGTTGTTACGAAACTATGGCCTGGTTCCGACAAAATTTTCCTCATTATCATTCCACCATTGTTGAAGTAATTTGTGAGCTAAGTGAATGGTCGAGAATGTTGACTGTTGAGGATAGCCTCTAGTCAATTCAGGGTGAATATGTGAGCTAACAGGTGGGGAAATTGGCACTTATCACTGACGAGGTAGGAGTGAAACTCAACAAGAAAAAAACAGTTAGTCTCACTTATTTATCAACAATAAAATTTAGGATAAATTTTCAAAATTGATATATCACGCACCCGGTTTTACTTGTTAGTTGTTACCCACCCTATTTTTTCACTTATTCCTAATTTTTCCTTGAGCATCCAAAATAAATTTAGTAAAATTAATTATCGTTTTATCACATGTGTGTTACGGAGACGGTTTTTATAACAACTAATTATCGTTTTATCATATTGAAGAAAAATGAACTAACGAACTAACTTTTCTTTTACATATTTATAAACGACAATGAATAACAATAATAATATAATAACGATTTTAATTTGGTAATTTTTGCGATAAAAGCATAAAACTTAAAACGATCATAAAAATTGGGACAAAAAAATTGATATTAAGAACGAAAAAACTTATAACGGCCATCACTTTGCACACTCGGGTGTCCGTTTTTTATGATTATTTTTTTCAAATCGCTTATCTCGACGAGATGAACGCAACGGGTTTTTGCCTGGTCCAGTCATGTGAACACGCGACCTACAGGGGCGGCTATGGGCCGGTTCAGGCTGAGCCCAGGAACCGGGCCTCCAAAATTTGGGCCCAATATCGTGTAAACTAAGTAAGTTCAAAAAAAAAATCTTAAAATCTTCTCCGTATAATTGATTTCATACGTTTAACATAATCAATCCTTCAATCAAGCATAGACTTCTCCTTCCCAAGATAGCCATTAAGATTCCCAATAATCTCATACCCAAAATAATTAAATTTCCTTATTTTTGATTATATATCTCTCCCAAATTCACACTAATCACTTGTATTCTTTCAATTTTTCATTCAATCAGATTATTACCCAAAGTTCTAGCTATCTTTTAAAAAATAAATCAATACAAATTCACCAATTTCTAGTCAAAAGTGTAATGAAGGACAAATCTCAGGTGAATTTTTCTTTTAATCGTATGAGTTTTTCGTTTTAATTTATTTATTTAACAATTATATTATTATTATTTTCATCTTTTAATTATCTAAAAACCATAATTTATTATTGAATATTGAGTTAAGGTTTGGTTGTTTATGAATTGCGGTTTTTAATTTGACAATCTGACCAAGTGACCATAATGTTTGCTTCAAGGAAAGCTCGGAGGAGGTACTTTTCAGGTAAAAAAGAGGACTATAATTAACAAGTTCAAGAGATGCAATTATAGTGTGTTGAATAAATTGATGATGTTATCAAATTTTACTTCTATGCTTTTGTTTTTTAGCAAATGAAAAATTGACAATATATTTATCAGCTATATAAAGTTTTAAATGTAATTTTTGGGGCCTCATTTTGTTGCAGAGCACCGGGCCTATATTATTGTTGAGACGCCCCTGGCGACCTGACCATGGCCGTGTCATGTGGATTACATGAGCCTAGGTCATGTGGATTATTAGTGTCTGATGGCACAATAAGTGACTTTTCGTCAAAAGTAAAAATATTAGGAAGGAAATAAAGGATATAATATGGTATATTATTATCTTATAGAATAAGTTAGATATATTATTAGATTCAGGGTTAGTCTATAGTTTTATAAATACCTACCGTACCTCGATCTGTTTAATGCAACACAATTATTATTATCAATATTTTATTTCATTTTTTTAACAGCGATGAACTTTCATAAATAAAATACCAAGCTACATAGTATTCGATTTATAATACCCAGGATATTTAAGGACTCTGTTGACCGACCCTGTTGACCAAGATAGATCTTAGGGAGGATTGGGTGAGGGATCAGGCCTGCAACATGAGCCTTATAGGTTGTTACTCGACCTAGCGGAGGCTACTCGGCCGAGTACGCGAGTATAGTTGCTGTTGACGCGTTAATATAAAACGCAAGTTCGCGAGATTCATTTTATTTCCCCATTTTCTCGACAGTTCCTCTTTCGCTAACCCTAGCCTACCACTCTCTTCTATCACCCCCACCTCTATACACTCTCATAAAGTTAGCCTACACCTCCACCATGGGAAAGACGGGATTGACTTAGGAAGGTTGCGTGCGTGGTTGTCGTCTACGTCGTCGTCGATGCGTGTTATTAGGTAAGTCTCTGCCTTGTGTCTTCTTTGGTAGATTTGAGGATAGCTGTATAATAGGGGATGGCTATCGTTGTAGGATGCATATTGGAGTCTTGCTTGGCTGTGTATGGATGTCTTTCACGATTTGCGACGAGGTAGGGTTTCCCTACTCAGTTTACTGTCAATTGATTTAAGACTGTGCTTGTTTGTAATTATTGTTATCTGCTGATCATCGGAGTATGAGTGTTGTGGTGACGGTGGTGATGTGGTTGTGTTGTGACGGTTGTGGTGTTGTGACAGCTGTGTTGCTTTGGTGTGTGTGTTTGTGGTGGAGTCACTTTCGGGAGTGGCTTCACACCATAGTTCGCCCTCCATGGAACCCGTCACGGGAGGGGATGTGCACATTAAGGGACAGGGATTGTTAGTCGCTCGTTGATGAGCTGGACTAGGTGGGGATGGGCTGCGGTCACCCACTGGCGGCGAGGATTAACTGTTGCGATGGGTAATCTGGCAGGGCTACACACTTAGGTGTGTAGTCGGTTACTGTGTGAGATCGGGAGACCGGGGTTGGTGGATGATCAGCTGGTTATTTATCGTACTTATCTTATCTTAATTGCTCGATGAATCGACCCCGTGTTATGTTTTCAAAACGTGGTGATCCATTCGGGGATGGTGAGCAGTTGGCTTAGCAGGTTCAGTTGGTTGTTTCTGTTGGGCATGGAGGGAATTGAGTCACCACGCTACCGGCATAGGTGTCAGACGCATGAGTTCTTTAGCAGTCATAGTTATCTCCTGTATTCAGTTTTTGTACCGTGGTTGTAAAGTGTTAAAGTTATTAATTATAAGTGTTCTTTTATTGTCGATTTGATCTACTACCTCGGGTGACCGAGATGGTAACACCTTCATACACGGGGATGGTCCTTGGTAAGGCATCCTGGTGTGCGGGGGTGTTACAAAGTGGTATCAGAGCTGACGATTTTGGAACCTGAACCAATGAATCTAATGAATGTAGGGTGTCAACTAAAATGAACCTGGTGTATGTGCGTTGGGAGCCCCAGCCGATGCTAGATTTTGGGTGAGTAGGCGCCCTCACTTCAAAATCATGCCCGATCGAGCTTAAGCCAGACACGGGGAAACAGGGTAGCTAGTAAAAGTCGTTGTTCAGTGATGGTTGTTGTGTGCATCTGAGGTCAGAATAATGTGTATCAATGTGCGTGGGAAAGTCTAGAATTTGTGAATGAATAGTTGCAAGGTGTGACCAGGGGTAACTCAATTAATGTGCTTGATAATGGTTGTGTGATGTGATGATTGCTATCTTGTAAACGTTTGATTTAAGGTAAGTGCAATAGGATTAGTGGAATGTGGAAGGATGTGGTATGTGAGTTTAACTTTGCAGGTACAGTAGTTAATGGTTACATGTGCTTAGGGTGACATGTAAATTGTTTTATAGCAAAGTAAGATATGTAGGTGGAGATGATGATTGAATTGGTAATGAATGTGCAAAAATTCGTGTTGATGCGTGTCTATGTGGTAGAAGTAAGCTCTAACAGTGACGAGCCGGTTGGACGGAACTCTGAACTATGCTATTTATTTTGCAGGAACATTAAAGATTCAATTCCATCTCAACTCTTGGAAACTCGACCGAGTAGAAATTCGTACTCGACCGAGTAGACCATACTCGGCCGAGTATGAAGGTGCTCGACTGAGTGCCCATTTTGTGGAAATTAAAATCGCTACTGTCTTTGAAAACTCGACCGAGTAAGTAGAATACTCGACCGAGTAGTCGACACTCGGTCGAGTATACCAAGTACTCGACCGAGTACTGCTTTATCGGACTTAATCGGGTTATACAAAAACCCTATTTTCGTCCCATTCTTTCCTATTTCCGCCTCCCAACTCTTCATCTCCTTCTCTCTAAAACTCTATATTCCTCCCTCCTCAAGCTTTTTGGGTAAATTCTTGGTAGTCAATTTGTTCTCACTTGCCATAAATCAATTCAAGGTAAGGTTTTAACTCAATTCTCCCTTTGTTTTCAAAGTCATGGTATGATTTTGTTAGTATTCCGAATTTTCATCATAAGTAACTGAAATTAAGTCTTCTTCATGTTATTCTTTGGATTTAATTGTATATAAACCTCGATTATACCGTTATTAGAGCAGTTTCTTGGTTTAAATTGGATTTTTGAGTTCCAGGGTTTGCTAAAATCGAAATACCTTGTCTTTTGGTTGATTATCATACTGTCTTAAGCCACTTGATGTTGGTAAAGGTGTTTTTGAGTAAAGTATTGGTGTTTTGAGTAAAATACTTGGTGATTTGCTGAGAAAATTGCCTTAAAAGTTCGTCTCAAAATTTTTATACAAGTAAAAACAGTCCATCTTTTGTAAAGTTTTGGTGTGCCTGGTACCTTTGTTAAAGACTTGTCTTTTGTAGCATGGTGAAAACCAGAGGTCTACCCAACAAGAGGACCCGTCCTAACGTTCAATTTGAGACGGGTCAGTCAAGCAGTGAACCCGTAGTTCCACCGGTGGAGGCATATCCATCGGTAGTTTTCTCTGATTTCAAGCAGTGCAAGGCCTTTGTAGCCTTGATGAGGCGCCCTTTCCGACCTACTCGGTGTGTGAATCTCGAGATTTTAGAGACCTTAGGGATTAAGGGAGACATAATTCATATATTTGAGATTTTGGGAATGGAGGGGTTATACCATTTAAGGAAGAAGTCCTACCCCCACTTGACCTTAGAATTCTTGAGCTCGTACGAGTATGATGCGAAGGGGAAGACCGTCTCCTTCCACCTCATGAATGAGGATCACGAGCTGACTTTGGATGAGTTTGCGGGCCATCTGGGTTTGGAGGAGGAGGGGACGAGATACATGAGTGACGTGGCTAAGAACAGTGGTGCCCCTCTCTACCTTCCTTTCTTGACTGGCCGACCTGCCCCTAGTGCCAGTGCTATGATGATCAATGATGTGCAGCATGTTTCCCTTCATATATTCCTGAGGATCATGACTTGTTTGTTGTATGCGAGAGATGATGTGAGCAAGCTTAATTCTCATGAGGTCATGTTGCTTATGTCTTACCTTAACCTGCACCGTAGGAAGCTGTTCTATTATAGTACTCCAGGGATAGTGTGCTCTAGTCTGGAGCGCATGGCACAGTCTGAGACCCGACACATTGCTTGCGGGGCCATAGTGACCCGTCTAGCTCAGCGTCTGGCTGATTTTGAGGCCCCACCTCCAGAGGGGGATGAGTATGTGGAGACCGTTCCTACCATGGACGCCCAGTATTGCGTCAGAACAGATGGTTGAGGAAGTTGGATGGCGGGTCTTATGCCTGGAGGGTGAGGGGATCTATGTGGATGGTACTTCCTGATCCTGCCCACCTCCCAGTCGTCGACCACCTGGCCGAGTGGGAACCCTGTGCTATACCTAGGCCTGAGCCCCAAACCTATATGGTTGATCCTACTATTCTCTTGGATCTACCTGAGCCTGTCCTGGTACCTGAGGGACAGCAGACACCTCCCCCACCTTGGGAGCGCCGTAGGGTTAGGCAGTCTAGGACAGACCCGGTCGAACCTGAGCCCTCTTACTCTGTCCTTGGCTTCTACCCTCACCAATACTCGCCCTACCCCACGGTGCATGACCCTAGGATGCCGCCGAGTTACTTGTCTGAGCGGATCTCCACTACTTTGTACTCCGCAACATGCACGAGATGGCCCTTAATCATAGCATAGGGGCACAGCTAGCGCAGCCTGTTTGGTGGAGAGGACCTGGAGTGGACACGGGAGTCTTCCACAGCTACGGAGTTGATCCTGGTTTCTGGAGACCACCGGAGGAGACAGAGTTTGGCTGCCTCGCGGGACCGTGGGGAGCCAACTACGGCAGCCAGCTAGGAGGGGATTACTCAGCAGCAACAGGTTTTCCAGGAGCAGGTAGTTCAGGCGCAGGTACTTCTGGTGCAGGTGGTGACGATAACATGGAGGAGGGTCCTGGCTTTTGATCCTTTTGTTGTATTTCCTGGATTGGTTTCTTTTGTGTTGGATGTTTATTTTTTTCGGATTTATTTCTTACCGTTGGATGACTGTACTCGGCCATAAGGCCGTTACTTATTTAGCTTATCGTGTGGAGACGTGTTGGATTTAGTTATATTTGGTATTGTAGTAGTGAGTTTGGTTGCAGGTGAATTCGTGGATGCATTGTGTGAATTGCATCAAAAGCTCTCTGCCTGTCACAACTCGACCGAGTATAGACACTACTCGACCGAGTAGAGCTTACTCGGCCGAGTATACAATTATACTCGACCGAGTAGAGCTTACTCGGCCGAGTAGCCACTCATACTCGGCCGAATATTACTGTTACAGGGACCTTATGTGTTTGATAATTACGAATTGTAAGATTTATGTGAACATTTGTATGACGGAGTGTGTGGGTGCTTCATAGTGTCGCTTAGCGTAATCCATTGTCCAAAAATGGGCTACGATCACGTTACAGGTATGTATGTGCTTGGATGATATATCGATTTATGAAGGTTAGTCATATTGCCATGGTTGAAATGAAGGAACTTAACTTGTTCAAGGTGCTGCATGAGTCTATATATGATAGGTGAATGTTAACGCAATAACAAGGAAAATGTTGTAGCCGTCACGAGTCTTATACGTATATATGTTTGTTATTTAATGCAACCTTTCGTGGTGTCAATGTTTGGTTACAGTTATAACGGGTCCAACTGGATGAGTGAAACTGGTGGTCAGTATGTGACTAAAATAACAGATAATGAATAAAGCTGTTATCATTTGATAACTGTTAGAAATCTATATCTCATTACTTTACATATTCATATATGTTTCAATTAATTTAGTCATAAAATTAATTTACAAATCTTATGCATGCAAACTTAAATTAAAAGAGAAGAAATCATTGTCCTTACTACATGATTTCGGTTTTATGAGGGCACCAACAAGATCTCCTTCTTGTTAGTTCTTGAGCTTTACATGAATAAGGATGATCCTCCAAAATCCCAAAGTAGAGATTCTCCTCTTGATTGCACCCAAGACTATCCCTTATCCCCACTAAATAATATTAGCTAGATATTAGTTTAGTAGTTTACCTTAAAATTGATTACTAACACTCATATATTACATTAATAATTTTAGTAATCTTTTAGAACAATTTGAATCAAAAACTCATCTTTTTGATGAAGAAGAGGATGAATATATGAGAGAGACAGAGAGAGAGAGAGAGAGCTTTGCATGTGAATGAATACAAGTGAAATTAAGAGAATAAAATTCTCTACACTAGCTCACAAAACCCGGTGGAGGGAGTCATATAAGACCAATGCATGGTCTTTGCTTTTTACTTTTGATCTTTTTAAGTAAAGTAGGTGTAAGACTACCCTACATCATAGTTAATCATAGTGTTTTATTTATCCATTAAATAAAACACCCACTCACCCATACTACCTCCATATTTCGGTCATATGTGATAAAATGGACCTCCATTTTATTTTGTCAATTTTGTCAGTTGTCACACAATATGTCACATGTAGTATGATACATGTTATTAATTAATTTAATGCATATTTATCACATAAATATCATTTCATGAATTAATTAAATTACATCCAATAAATTGACTAGTGATAGTCGATCACATAAATAAAATGGGTCATGTAATTATAATTCACAACATCTTATAATTATAATTAACCATTCATTCCTATCTCTATTGTTTCTCAAACAATAAATAATTTTAGTAACAAAGCATTTTATTACTAAAATAAATCTTATTTAATCCCATTACAATAAGATAATTATTCTCTCTCACAAATCGAATTGTTCAATTTTAAGAAATTGATCAAATTGCATCGTCATACAATTAATCAACTTTATAGATGAGGGCATCATCCTTTAGGTGTGACCTTAAGGGATCAACTGACCACCACCGTCCCACGACAGTAACGTCAAACTCTAGCAAGCCAATCGTTACCGATTAATGTTGATCAGTTGACTATATAATTGAATCATCCCTTACGTATTCTTTATATGAGATTTAATAATGATATTTAAATCATGTGATCGCACTATTGTTGAGGACACATTTCCCAACAATCTCCCACTTGTCCTCGACAAGTGTGCGTCACCAATTCTCTTGTCCTATTACTATCTCCCACTCAATGCAAGGTGTCTTTCGGGTCGTAATTGCAAGTGATCATATCGAGAGTGGTTTCCTCGATCTGGAGATTAACTGATTGACCGGAATTTATCCACCATGGATACCTTCCGAGCGTGGCCACGCATTTCCAGTTCATTGCTCCTCGAGTGGCCCTGAGATATTGTTTTAACCCTGACAAGGGGGTGGACAATTCCTATCGCACTCATTCCCTTCGACTAGCCACAGCCATCATAACCCAAAATATGCCCATTTGACCACATTTACGAAGGTCGTAGTAACACAAATCAAAGTTAATCTGAAACTGTGCCACCTTAGGTGAACAGTCTTTAGTCAAAAGAATCGACTCATTAAAATACTATAGTAGCTCTCGCCACGACCAGGCTATATAAATTTGCCAGAACTTTATAAGCGGTCACTGCCCGACAAAGTGTTCCTAACAGTCTGCCTATGTGATCGACTCGTCATCTCACATGACTCTATGGCACTTGAACTTGCCATCAATCGCATCACACTCTAGTCACTTCGAGACGTCACCTCATACAGGTGACTATGGGCGAATACTATGTTAATCCGAGTTCACTTTAACGGGGTTCAATTGTCTCTACAACCCGTTTGGATGTAACAAAGTATAAAAGGAGTTTTTAAGATTTAAAAACTCGAACGATAAATGTGATTATCAGATGAGTAGTCAATACTTGATTACTACTTCATATTCTATAATCCAGTTTGATCTTGAATGTGGTTGTTCATCTCAATTCAATTGAAATGACATGACTCATCATGTTAAGCCTATGAGAAGGCTTTGGTTAGTAGGTTTTATCAACTTCTTGTACCTTACTCAACCTTACTACATACTCGGTTTCCTTTGTAATGTATACATTTGCATTACAAAACTTTCTGAGTACGTGTCGAGATCCAATCAAGACATAGGCCCTCTAGCCTTAGAATAGCTCCCACTGTTTTCACAGTGTGCGGGACTCATCTTTCTTGCACATCCCATGATTGCAAGTGTACTCAATTTCCGTTGTAAATATCTCTCATTGTTCTTTATTGCCTAGAACGATTCTACAAAATCTATTTCTTAAATAACATAGCCACAATGGTATCTTAACCATCCTAATGTGTTTTGATTATGGTTTTGTCAGAAACCATGCGCAATCTCAATTGTCAATTGTCACTTGTGTAACACCCTTACACAAAATTGCATCAAAAACACTTTGCTTTACTTCCTTAATGCTTCTGCAAGCACTTAAGGGTAATATTTATGGCTTACTTGGTAAAGATTACTTAAATTCGATTTGAAACAATTCAACATACTCAAAGTATATGAAGTGTTATACATCATATCTTATTTAATTGATTCGGCAGCGGAAGCAAAGGAATCAATCAAATATGTTCAACTTGATTGAACTAATCATGAATCTTATTAACATAAGACTTCTTATTTGACGCTAATATCATGTGGATTTATCTCCATAAATCTGGATATTAAAGATGTATTATATTTCTCCAAGTCTTAAATCATTCCCAATGATCAATATGTCATCCACATATAAGACTAATTAAAATTTTCGTAACTCCCACTAAACTCCATGTATAAACACAACTTCTCGATTTATCGGGAAAATTTGTATACCATGATCCAAAATATTGATTCCAACTCATTGATGTCCTACTTAAGACCATCTCTTAAGTTTCACATTATTTTAGGATTGCAAGAATCTACAAAACTCAAGACATGTATTGAATACATTCCTTCTAATTGAAGAAGTGGGTTTTAGATTCACTTGCTATATGTATATCATCATAATGAAACACAATCCCTAAGAAGATCCAAATAGACTTAAGCATTTCAACTAGTGCAAAACCCTTTGCAACCAATCAAGCTTTGATATCTAATAATTCACTTGGAATTGATTTCGGATTTTCATGGCTCTAAGCCTTGAAGTGAGTTGTGACTTAAACACTCTCATCTAAGTCATATGTTTATTACTTTCTAGAATTAATCAACTTGAATCAAACGATTTCTTTGTAAGTTGCAAGTTCTTTACTTTCTAAAAGTAACACTAATTCATCACCTTCAACAAGTGATGACTTTAACTTCCTAGGTTTTGAAGAAACAACGTCTTACACAAAACGTCTTATGTAGCCAAGAAAGACCAGTTTCTTGCGACATAATATTCTTTGTGGCTCTTGATTAATTTCTCCCACTCTATCTTCTAAAAATAAACTTGTATTTTAGAAAGACAGCTTCACGAGCCGCAAACCCGTCGTACTCATGATAATTATAAGGGAAAAATGAGCATTTGTTTCTTGTGAAAACTTACAAACATGGTACCCTACCACTTCATATCTCATATGATTTGTTTTAGATTTAGTGGAAAAATATTTTAGACAAAATGATAAAATCCCCAAAAGAATCAAGTAACTCAAAGTAACTTGATTGAAGTCCAAACCATATCGAATAGCGTGTTAAGAGATATTAACTTGTGATACTATATCACATTTCCTTTGGCTTATATCAAAGTCTTCACTTTGATAATCCCATCACGACTAAATCGTGATTTTTTGAACACTTTGAACTTCTTCAAAGATTTCTCTATTTACCTTATTAAGTGAACATTTTAGCGTCAACTTAAATTGTTGGTAAAAGAAAATGATCAACCTATTTTGGATCAATGATTTACAACCTCGATCTCCTTTTCAACCAAAAGGCACGAGACATCTTGCTTTGAATACAAGATACGCATATACCATAAGATCTAATGGTTTCAAGAGTACTTGAAAACTCTTTGCGTTCATCATTCCAAAATCTAAGGTTCAATCTTGGGTTACCAACTTGAGTCTTGCATCATCTACATGATGTGTCATTCTAGTTTGGTTTAGAATATAATCACCTTGATAATATGCTAGCCATACATCAAATCGTGGTGTATAGGGTCACAAAAGTGAAACCTCTTTTGTATCTTAACAAGTTTATATTCTTATTTAGATTTTATGCACTTAATAGTCAAAATTAAGTACAACTTTAAACCCAAAACTAGATTGAGTACACAATTACTCTATCTCTCAACATTTTTTGATGCTAGTCGTCATATTCTAATCATCCTATGTATCAAACATAATGATGAAAACCACCACCGGTTTCTAATATTGACGAAGTAGTACTAGCAAAATTTATGTCAATCAAATAACATTTATAGAAGAAGGTCCCATTAGATGTCCCATAACTAACTTGCTGATTCTTCAATAATTTGGGGTAGTTTCCTTTCTAGTGTCCAACATTTAAGACAATGGAAACTTTATCGGTCGGGATTGATAGGTTTAGTATCGCTATTCTCAATAACTTTTCTTTTAACATTACCAATGTTGTTAGGATCGGGATTCTACTTTGAATCGATAGGGAGGGTAGAATCGAATCGGCAGAATCGGATCGTAGAATCTTAAGATTCTACAAATTCACTAAATATAGTTTTTTATTTGGTAAAAATATATAATTGAAGATCAAGACACTTATTTATACACAAAATATCGATAGTTAATGAGTTTAGTATCATATCATGAACATATTTCTACAACTTACATGAAATTTAGATTTTACGATGTCATTATATAAAAATATATTTTAATATGTTTACTATGGAGTCGAATCATAGGATCGTAAGATCGTAGAATTGTATTATGATCCTACCTCTAGAAAATTTCAAATAGATAGGATTGTAAGATTCTACAAACATGATAGAATCGTAGGATCTGGGATCGGTCAAGCATTTTTGGATCGTAAAATCGTAGAATCATAGGATCGAATCGGGATTCTGACAACAATGAACATTACCTTATATCAATTCCATTATAATCTTCACTTCTTAAACCTCGTCCTTTTCTTAACGGTTTAAGAGAATGCTCCCACTCATTTCAAATAATCTTTACTTAGAGAAGCAAAGTTGAATCTTATGAAGACTACTCTTCAATTCAATTGTTTTAGTCTTAAAACTTTCATTGAAGTGGTTGCGTTATTTTGGTCAATTTTGATTTCAAAGAAATCTAATTACCAAAACAATTTATCGTTTCAAGGTACTTAATTTAATTAAGTATATGAAAAACAATCCATTGTAAGTAGATGTGTTAGTCAAAAATCAAAAACCTGTTTGATAATGAATAACTTTTATCTATACTCTTCACATGAGACCCTTCCAATGGACAATGCGAGGTTTTTAGAAGAAAATTCAAATTTTGTCTTTAGTTACGATGTTTTAATGGAGTTTTGAATCGAAATGATATCGTATATAAAAATGTGGTAAAAAAATAGAACAATATGATAACGGAATAGTGGAAAACTTAACATTTATCGTTTTATTAATACTTGTAAATAACAAGTAAAGCATTTACATAGTGACCTCTACCCAACTATGATAAATGATTCCAAGATCCAAATTCATATTAACTTGGGGCACGGTGTGCCGAAATACCCCTCATCAATATAACTCGGTGGATTAACTCTTTAATCGATTCTACCTTTAGAACTCTTGGTCGATAAAATTACATTAATATTTATCTTTAGCCCGAAACACATCCGGAAATACGTCGTGAATACTTTCGTTGAGTTCAACCCAAATTTCGAATAAATGTGTCCATGATCCAAACTCATATCAACTTAGGGCACGGTGTGCCGAAATACCCTTCATTAACATAAATTCGGTGGATAGACATTTATCACTCAACTTCACCAACGTAACAAGGTTTGTCTTACGGTAAAGCCGGCTCAACTCCCTTAAGATAATGCATGTTTTAGTTATGGCGATTTAGCGATGCATGCAACATATAAATAAAATGCAAAGCATAAATAAAATCCTAGTATGGCCTTCCTAAAAAAGAAAATCTAATTAACTATTACATATTTGGAAACCAACTCCATTGGTCCCTTGAACTTCGGTTATGGCACGCATATCGAGGCAACACCGTCTTTAATGGATTTCCTTTTGAGTGACATCGTCTTCAAGGATCTCCGGAATAAATAAATTACATAACAAATTACATAATTTCCGATTATACATTTGTAATTAAAATAAAATAAATCTATTAAATTACAATACGGTGATACGAGATCACAATAAATTACAACCGAATCGATATTCTCATACATTTCGGGTAATATCAATTAAAAACTAAGGCCATACTAAGTAAAAATTACATAATTCAAAAATTACATAAAATAAAATTATGAAAATCATAAATAAAATGCAGCATTATAATATGTATGAACATGCCCAATTTTATGCTAAATCGCCTTTAAGGAGCCAATATCGTATATCAATCGGTTTTTACGGATTTGCGTGATTCAACCTTTTAAAATCACAATAAATTACATAAAATCATATTTATGCACAAGTTAATTACCCTAACCTCTTAGGACTCAAAATTAGTCTCCACTAACATATTGACAATAATTAACTTATATTTCTTAAAATTGTTCATTAATGGACTCAAAATTACAATAAAATGCCATAAACTCCAAATAAATCATAAAAATTCAAACAAATTCAAAATTTGAAATTTAAACTCATGAACATTCTGGGAAAAATACCATGACACTCATAATGTTCAAAAACTTAGGTTAAAATTTCGAAAAATTATCGGGAAAAACATTGTTGCGGTTTTTCGTATTTATCAATTATAATCATAAAACATGAGAAAAATATATTCATCAACTTTTCAATTTTAGATCTTAAAAAGATAATAAAATGCAACATGTGACATTTTTCCTTAGTCATGAAGTATGTTTTAGCAAATTTTCACTAATTAAGTCACTATTTATGCTATTTTTCATCAAAAATTCATAAATCATGCATGAAAACTTCATTATAGCCTATTATTTTACAAACATCTTGTAAAATTGCATGTGACAACATACTAAATTTCTATGACCAGATTCGAAATTTATCTCATATTAACCCATTTTTCATTTAAATTCGATTTTTATCATGAAAAATCCATATTTCGTGCATAAAAACTCCAAAAATTCTAAAACTTTCCAGATCATCTAAAAATAATATATGTGAAAACATATCCAAAAATCACTGGAAAATTCGAAGTTTAGCTAATTTTCGTCCAAAAATGACAATTTTATCATAAAAATCACATTTTAATGCCATTATAATATAAAATGAACAATAAAAATCCATAAATTAACCAAAATATCCTAAATACATTTTAGGATCAGAAACTTTAACATGCATAATTTATTTCGTGATATATCATAATAACACAAATTTACAAGTTTTATATGTTAATCGTATAACTCGGAAAAACTATAACCGATTTGCATGCAAACAACCAAAGGCTCATGATACCGCTTGTTAGAAATCTATATCTCATTACTTTACATATTCATATATGTTTCAATTAATTTAGTCATAAAATTAATTTACAAATCTTATGCATGCAAACTTAAATTAAAAGAGAAGAAATCATTGTCCTTACTACATGATTTCGGTTTAATGAGGGCACCAACAAGATCTCCTTCTTGTTAGTTCTTGAGCTTTACATGAATAAGGATGATCCTCCAAAATCCCAAAGTAGAGATTCTCCTCTTGATTGCACCCAAGACTATCCCTTATCCCCATTAAATAATATTAGCTAGATATTAGTTTAGTAGTTTACCTTAAAATTGATTACTAACACTCATATATTACATTAATAATTTTAGTAATCTTTTAGAACAATTTGAATCAAAAACTCATCTTTTTGATGAAGAAGAGGATGAATATATGAGAGAGAGAGAGAGAGAGAGAGAGAGAGAGAGAGAGAGAGAGAGAGAGAGAGCTTTGCATGTGAATGAATACATGTGAAATTAAGAGAATAAAATTCTCTACACTAGCTCACAAAAACAGGTGGAGGGAGTCATATAAGACCAATGCATGGTCTTTGCTTTTTACTTTTGATCTTTTTAAGTAAAGTAGGTGTAAGACTACCCTACATCATAGGTTATCATAGTGTTTTATTTATCCATTAAATAAAACACCCACTCACCCATACTACCTCCATATTTCGGTCATATGTGATAAAATGGACCTCCATTTTATTTTGTCAATTTTGTCACTTGTCACACAATATGTCACATGTAGTATGATACATGTTATTAATTAATTTAATGCATATTTATCACATAAATATCATTTCATGAATTAATTAAATTACATCCAATAAATTGACTAGTGATAGTTGATCACATAAATAAAATGGGTCATGTAATTATAATTCACAACATCTTGTAATTATAATTAACCATTCATTCCTATATCTATTGTTTCTCAAACATCAAATAATTTTAGTAACAAAGCATTTTATTACTAAAATAAATCTTATTTAATCCCATTACAATAAGATAATTATTCTTTCTCACAAATCGAATTTTTCAATTTTAAGGAATTGATCAACTTGCATCGTCATACAATTAATCAACTTTATAGATGAGGACATCGTCCTTTAGGTGTGACCTTAAGGGATCAACTGACCACCACCGTCCCACGACAGTAACGTCAAACTCTAGCAAGCCAATCGTTACCGATTAATGTTGATCAGTTGACTATATAATTGAATCATCCCTTACGTATTCTTTATATGAGATTTAATAATGATATTTAAATCATGTGATCGCACTATTGTTGAAGACACATTTCCCAACAATAACAACATCTTTAGATGTATATATAATACTTAATTGTTGTCACCTTCTGTTGCTATGGGACACAATTGTGTAATGTCGTAGATCAAGTTTTGTAACATGAATTAAAGTCATTTACAGTTTGTGAGTAATGTCACAGTTATGATGTATGTGTTAATTGTGGGTACGGGAAGTGGTTAGTGGTGAACTTCGGGGACGAAGTGTTAGAAATCTATATCTCATTATACACAACATATTCATATATGTTTCAAATTTATTTAGTCATAAAATAAATTACAAATCTTATGCATGCAAACTAAAATAAGAATAAGGAAGAAATCAATTTCCTTACTTTGAGTTTTCGGATATATGGGAACAAATGAGTTCTCCTACTCACTTGTTCTTGAGCTTCCAAATATTGGATGAGCAAGGTTCAAATTAGAACCTCTCCCAAAAGCATATACCCAAGATAACCCCTTAATAGATTAATATTATTAGATCTAGAATAATAATAATCTTACTAAAAATTGACCCAAAATATTTATTTTGTACTCTATTATTTCGGTATAGAGAGGAAGGATTTTTGGAGTTTTATCTCTCTAATTTCATAAGATGTAGAGAGTATTTTCTATTTCTTACACTAGAAAAATTTATCAAGTTGTGAATCAATAATTGATAGAGGAAAAGCCCTCTATGTTGCTCTAGAAAACCGGTGGGGTAGTGGGATGGGTGCCCTATACATGGGCTTCATTCTCTAACCAAGAATATAGGCATGCAAGGCTAGTCCCTAGAGGTAATGATCATGTTCCTATTTAAAATAAAAACACAATATTAATCCTCACACTCCCTCTATTTCGGTACCTACACATAAAATGGATGAGTCCATTTTATTTGTGATTTTGTCAATATGTCACATGTGACATATTACATGACATCTTATATATAAAGTGTATTTTTAACAATTAAAAAATCAACATATTAATAAAATATGTCACTTATAAAGTTAACCTAGTATTCATAATTACATGTACCGTAATGGGTTCTCGAGTTATAAATTACAACATTCTGTATTTATAATAATTAATTCATTCCGTTTCAATTGTTTCCGTAAACAATAATTTCATCTAAGTAATAAAACAATTCGATTACTTAGACCGTATCTTATTTAATCAAATTACAATGAGACACGTAAATATTACTTCCAAAATCGTCCGTCAATTTTAAGTCATTTAATTAACCCGTATCGTCATACGATCAATTAAATAATCAATTAAGAGTGTTACCCTTTAGGTATGACCTAAGGGGATCAACTGATCACCACCGTCGCACGACAGTAATGTCAAACTCTAGTCACCAATCATTACCGATATGTGTGGACCATTGATCAAAAATTATTACATCCCACATGTATTCTTAAAATGAGATTTAAACATGTGATCATCATGATCAACAGTTGTGATCGCATTATTGTCGGAGGACACATATTCCAACAATCTCCCACTTGTCCTCGACAAGTGTGCGTCACCAATTCTCTTGTCCTATTACTATCTCCAACTCAATGCAAGGTGTCTTTCAGGTCGTTCTTGCAAGTGATCATATCGAGAGTGGTTTCCTCGATCTGGAGAATAACTGATTGACCGGATTTATCTACCATAGATATCTTCCGAGCGTGGCCACGCATTTCCAGTTCATTACTCCTCGAGTGGCCCTGAGATATTGTTTTAACCCTGACAAGGGGTGGACAATTCCTATTGCACTTATTCCCTTCGACTAGCCACAGCCATCATAACCCAAAATATGCCCATTTGACCCCATTTACGAAGGTCGTAGTAACACAAATCAAAGTTAATCTGAAACTGTGCCATCTTAGGCGAATGGTCTTTAGTCAAAAGAATCGACTCATTTGAATACTATAGTAGCTCTCGCCACGACCAGGCTATATAAATTTTGCCAGAACTCTATAAGCGGTCATAAGGCCCGACATAGTGTTCATAACAGTCTGCTTATGTGATCGACTAGTCATCTCACATGACTCTATGGCACTTGAACTTGCCATCAATCGCATCACACTCTAGTCACTTCGAGACGTCACCTCATACAAGTGACTATGGGCGAATACCATGTTAATCCGGGTTCACTTTAACGGGGTTCAATATTGTCTCTACAACCCGTTTGGATGTAACAAGGTATAAAAGGAGTTTTCAGATTTTAAAAACTCGAACGACAAATGTGATTATCATATGAGTAGTCAATACTTGATTACTACTTCATATCCAATTTAGATCTTGTATGTAGTTGTTCATCTCAATTTAATTGAAATGACATAACTCATCATGTTAAGCCTATGAGAAGGCTTTGGTTAGTAGGTTTTATCAACTTCTTGTACCTTACTCAACCTTACTACATACTCGGTTTCCTTTGTAATGTATACATTTGCATTACAAAACTTTCTGAGTACGTGTCGAGATCCAATCAAGACATAGGCCCTCTAGCCTTAGAATAGCTCCCACTGTTTTCACAGTGTGCGGGACTCATCTTTCTTGCACATCCCATGATTGCAAGTGTACTCAATTTCCGTTGTAAATATCTCTCATTGTTCTTTATTGCCTAGAACGATTCTAGAAAATCTATTTCTTAAATAACATAGCCACAATGGTATCTTAACCCTCCTAATGTATTTTGATTATGGTTTTGTCGGAAACCATGCGCAATCTCAATTGTCAATTGTCACTTGTGTAACACCCTTACACAAAATTGCATCAAAAACACTTTGCATTACATCCTTAATGCTTCTGCAAGCACTTAAGAATAATCTATATGGCTTCTTGGTAACTATTACTTAAATTCGATTTGAAACAATTCATCATACTCAAAGTATATGAAGTGTTATACATCATGTCCTATTTAATTGATTCGGCAGCGGAAGCAAATGGAATCAATCAAATATGTTCAACTTGATTGAACTAGTCATGAATCTTATCAACATAAGACTTCTTATTTGACGCTAATATCATGTGGATTTATCCACATAAATCTGGATATTAAAGATGTATTGTATTACTCCAAAAGTCTTAAATCATTCCCAATGATCAATATGTCATCCACATATAAGACTAATTAAAATTTCCGTAACTCCCACTAAACTTCATGTATAAAAACAACTTCTCGACTTATCGGGAAAATTTTTATACCATGATCAAATCATTGATTCCAACTCATTGATGTCCTACTCAAGACCATCTCTTAAGTTGCACATTATCTTAGGATTGTAAGAATCTATAAAACTCATGACATGTATTGAATACATTCCTTCT
This sequence comes from Silene latifolia, assembly GCF_048544455.1. NCBI lineage: Eukaryota > Viridiplantae > Streptophyta > Magnoliopsida > Caryophyllales > Caryophyllaceae > Silene > Silene latifolia. The sequence continues at coordinate 190,560,859 of NC_133536.1, forward strand.
AATTGAAGAAGTGGGTTTTAGATTCACTCGCTATATATTTCTCATAATGAAACATAATCCCTAAGAAGATCCAAATAGACTTAAGCATTTCAACTAGTGCAAAACCCTTTGCCACCAATCAAGCTTTGATATCTAACAATTCACTTGGAATTTATTTCGGATTTTCATGGCTCTAAGTCTTGTATTGAGTTGTGACTTAAACACTCTCATGTAAGTCATATGTTCATTACTTTCCAGAAGTAATCAACTTGAATCAAACAATTTCTTTGTAAGTTGCAAGCTCTTTTACTTTCTAAAAGTAACACTAATTCATCATCTTTAACAAGTGATGACTCTAATCTCCTAAGTTTTGAAGAAACAACGTCTTACACAAAACGTCTTATGTAGCCAAGAAAGACCAGTTTCTTGCGACATATAATTTTTGACACAATTCTTTTGTGGCTCTTGAATATTTTCTCCCACTCTGTCTTTTAGAAATAAACTTGTATTCTAGAAAAGACAGGTTCACGAGCCACAAACTCGTTGTACTGGTGATTATAGGAAGGAAAAATGAGCATTTATTTCTTGTGAAAACTTACAAACATGGTACCCTACCATTTCATATCTCATATGAATTATTTTAGATTTAGTGGAAAAATAATTTAGACAAAATGATAAAATTTCCAAAAGGATCAAGTAACTCAAAGTAACTTGATTGAAGTCCAAACCATATCGAATAGCGTTTTATTTCTTTATCCAACCACATATTATCCCATAATGCGTGCTAAGAGAGATTAGTTTGTGATACTATATCACATTTCATTTGGCTTATATCAAAGTCTTCACTTTGATAATCCCATCACGACTAAATCGTGATTCTTTGAACTCTTTGAACTTCTTCAAAGATTTCTCTATTTACCTTATTAAGTGAACACATTAGCGTCAACTTAAATCGTTGGTAAAAGAAAATGATCAACCTATTTTGGATCAATGATTTACAACCTCGGTCTCCTTTTCAACCAAAAGACACGAGATATCTTGCTTTGAATACAAGATATGCATATACAATAAGATCTAATGGTTTCAAGAGTAATCGATAACTCTTTGCGTTCATCATTCCAGAATCTAAGGTTTAATCTTGGGTTACCAATTTGAGTCTTGCATCATCTTCATGATATATCATTCTAGTTTGGTTTAGAATATAATCACCTTGATTATAGGCTAGTCATACATCAAATCATGGTGTATAGGGTCACAAAAGTGAAACCTCTTTTGTATCTTAATAAGTTTATATTCTTATTTAGAGTTTATGTACTTAATAGTCACAATTAAGTACAACTCCAAACCCAAAAATAGATTGAGTACACAATGACTCTATCTCTCGACATCATTGTTGTTAGTCGTCATATTCTAATCATCCTATGTATCAAATGCAATGATGAAAACCACCACCGGTTTCTAATATTGACGAAGTAGTGCTAGCAAAATTTATGTCAATCAAATAAACATTTAAAGAAGAATGTCTCATTAGATGTCCCACAGCTAACTTGTTGATTCTTCAATAATTTTGGGTTAAAGAAGAAGGTCCCATTAGATGTCCCACAACTAACTTGTTGATTCTTCAATAATTTGGGGTAGTTTCCTTTCTAGCGTCCAACAATTAAGACAATGGAAACTTTATCGGTCGGGATTGATAGGTTTAGTACCGTTATTCTCAATAACGTTACTTTTAACATTACCTTGTATCAATTCCATTCTAATTTTACTTCTTAGAACCTTATCCTTTTCTTAACGGTTTAAGAGAATGTTCCCACTCATTTCAATGAGTCTTTGCTTAGAGAAGCAAGCTTGAATTACATGAAGACTACTCTTCATTCGTTCGTTTAGTCTTAAAACTTTCATTGAAGTGGTTGCGGTATTTTGGTCTATTACGATTTCCAACAAATCTAGTCACCAAAATGATTAACGTTTCAAAATACTTAACTCAATTAAGCACATGAGAAACCATTTATTGTAAGTAGATATGTTAGTCGAAAATCAAAAACCCTTTTGATCACGAATAACTTTCATCTATACTCTTCACAAGAGATCCTTACAATGGATAATACGAGGTTCTTAGAAGAAAAATTCAAATTTTGTCTTTAGTTACAATGTTTTAATGGAGATTTGAACTAAAAATCGAAATGATATCGTATAATTTGAGGTAAAGAAATAGAACAATACGATAACGGAATAATGAAAACAACATATTCATCGTTATAATAATACTTGTGAATAAATTTAACAAGATATGAACATTTATATAGTGACCTCTACCCAACTATTATAAATGATTCCAAGATCCAAATTCATATTAACTTGGGCACGGTGTGGCCGATACATCCCTTATCAATATAACTCGGTGGATTAACTCTTTAATCGATTCTACTTTTAGAACTCTTGGTCGAAAAAATTACATTAACATTTATCTTTAGCCCAAAACACATCCGACAAGGGCACGGTGTGGCCGATTCATCCCTTATCAATACTTTTGTTGAGTTCAACCCAAATTTCGAATAAATGTGTCCATGATTCAAATCCATATTAACTTGGGCACGGTGTAGCCGCGATTCATCCCTTATCAACATGAATTCGGTGGATAGACATTTATCACCCACTTCCCCTACGTAACAAGGTTTGTACCCCGGTGTGGCCGAGTGCACTCCCTCACGAAATAGGTTTTCATGGTTTCTACTCTTTGGTAAGGCTAAGTCTCAATTGTTTATTTTAGCAAGAGGTCATGTGAATTTATTATCTATCACGTTTTAAGTGAACTAAAGCGGTGAACTACGATAATTGTAATTGACACGGTCGAAAAACTCGATTTAATGATAATGCATGTTTTAGTTATGGCGATTTAGCGATGCATGCGACATATAAATAAAATGCAAAGCATAAATTAAATCCTAGTATGGCCTTCCTAAAATAGAAAATCTAATTAACTATTACATATTCGGAAACCAATTCCATTGGTCCCTTGAACTTCGGTTTTGGCACGCATCTCGAGGTAACACCGTCTTTAAAGGTTCGCTTTCTTGAGTGGCATCGTCTTCTAGGATCTCCGGAATAAATAAATTACATAACAAATTACATAATTTCCTATTATACATTTGTAATTAAAATAAAAATAAATCTATTAAATTACAAAACGGTGATACGAGATCACAATAAATTACAACCGAATCGATATTCCCATATATTTCGGGTAATACCAATTAAAAACTAAGGCCATACTAAGTAAAAATTACATAATTCAAAATTATGACAATCATAAATAAAATGCAGCATTATAATATGTATGAACATGCCCAATTTTTATGCTAAATCGCCTTTAAGGAGCCAATATCATATATTAAACGGTTTTTACGGATTTGCGTGATTCAACCTTTTAAAATCACAATAAATTACATAAAATCACATTTATATATTAGTTAATTACCCTAACCATCTTAGGACTCAAAATTAGTCTCCACTAACATATTGACTATAATTAACTTTATATCTCTTAATATTGTTCATAAAAGGACTTAAAATTACAATAAAAGCCATAAACTTCAAATAAATCATAAAAATTTCAAATAAATTCAAAATTCAAAATTTAAATTCATGCACATTCTGGAAAAATACCATGACACTCATAATGTTCAAAAACTTAGGTTAAAATTCCGAAATTCATCGAGGAAAAACAATGTTGCGGTTTATCGGATTTATCAAATATAATCATAAAAACATGAGAAAAATTATATTTATCAACTTTTCAATTTTAGATCTGAAATAGGTAATAAAATGCAACATGTGACGTTTTTCCTTAGTCATGAAGTATGGTTTAGCAATTATTCACTAATTAAAGTCACTATTTGTGCTATTTTTCATCAAAAATTCATAAATCATGCATAAAGACTTCATTATAGCCTATTATTTTACACACATCTTGTAAAATTGCATGTGACAACATACTAAATTTCTATGACCAGTTTCGAAATATTTCTCATATTAACCTATTTATCACTTAAATTCGATTTTTATCATGAAAAATCCATATTTCGAGCATAAGAACTCCAAAAATTATGAAAATTTACAGGTCTTCTAAAAATAATATATTTGAAAACATATCCAAAAACCACTGGAAAACTCGAAGTTTAACTAATTTTAGTCCGAAAATGACATTTTTATCATAGAATCACATTTTTAATGCCTTTATAATATAAAATGAATAATAAAATCCATAAATTAAACCAAAATATCCTAAAACATTGTAGGACCAGAAACTTTAACATGCATAATAAATTTCGTGATATTTCATAATAAACACAATCTTATAAGTTTTGTTTGTTAATCATATAACTCGGAAAAACAATAACCGATTTGTATGCAAACAACCTAAGGCTCATGATACCGCTTGTTAGAAATATATATCTCATTATACACAACATATTCATATATGTTTCAAATTTATTTAGTCATAAAATAAATTACAAATCTTATGCATGCAAACTAAAATAAGAATAAGGAAGAAATCAATTTCCTTACTTTGAGTTTTCGGATATATGGGCACAAATGAGTTCTCCTACTCACTTGTTCTTGAGCTTCCAAATATTGGATGAACAAGGTTCAAATTAGAACCTCTCCCAAAAGCATATACCCAAGATAACCCCTTAATAGATTAATATTATTAGATCTAGAATAATAATAATCTTACTAAAAATTGACCCAAAATATTTATTTTGTACTCTATTATTTCGGTATAGAGAGGAAGGATTTTTGGAGTTTTATCTCTCTAATTTCATAAGATGTAGAGAGTATTTTCTATTTCTTACACTAGAAAAATTTATCAAGTTGTGAATCAATAATTGATAGAGGAAAAGCCCTCTATGTTGCTCTAGAAAACCGGTGGGGTAGTGGGATGGGTGCCCTATACATGGGCTTCATTCTCTAACCAAGAATATAGGCATGCAAGGCTAGTCCCCAGAGATAATGATCATGTTCCTATTTAAAATAAAAACACAATATTAATCCTCACACTCCCTCCATCTCGGTACCTACACATAAAATGGATGAGTCCATTTTATTTGTGATTTTGTCAATATGTCACATGTGACATATTACATGACATCTTATATATAAAGTGTATTTTTAACAATTAAAAAATCAATATATTAATAAAATATGTCACTTATAAAGTTAACCTAGTATTCATAATTACTTGTACCGTAATGGGTTCTCGAGTTATAAATTACAACATTCTGTATTTATAATAATCAATTCATTCCGTTTCAATTGTTTCCGTAAACAATAATTTCATCTAAGTAATAAAATAATTCGATTACTTAGACCGTATCTTATTTAATCAAATTACAATGAGACACGTAAATATTACTTCCAAAATCGTCCGTCAATTTTAAGTAATTTAATTAACCCGTATCGTTATACGATCAATTAAATAATCAATTAAGAGTGTTACCCTTTAGGTATGACCTAAGGGGATCAACTGATCACCACCGTCGCACGAGAGTAATGTCAAACTCTAGTCAGCCAATCATTACCGATATGTGTGGACCAGTTGACTGTAAAATTATTACATCCCACATGTATTCTTAAAATGAGATTTAAACATGTGATCATCATGATCAACAGTTGTGATCGCATTATTGTCGGAGGACACATATTCCAACACGAAGTTCCTTTAAGAAGGGAAGAGTAATGTCGCGGAAACAAATGATGAAATTATGTCTATAATACTTGAAATCACATGTATGTTATGTATGTTAGTATTCGGAATTACATTCATGTTACATGTTATTGAAGTTACATTTACGTTTCCTTAAAGTTGTATCTATGTTATATTTAAGTGATATGAATGTCCGTTGAACAACTCTGTATGGGTGTGCGGGACGGGTACTTTTGTGGTGGTGTATTGTTTTGTGGTTGTGTATTGTTGTTGGTCGTTGTGTTGCTTTTAACAAGAGGGTGCATATGAAAAACATGTGGTATGGGATAGGAACATATTTTGCTATGAATTTATGATGGGATTATTTCTCGTAAGTTTTGTGTGTGATAGTTATTGGCCGGTAATACATGGAAGAACAGTTGTGATGGTATGATTGTTGTTTGAATAATGTGGTGTGGTGGTAGTATCAAGGATGGCCAGAGTTCGTATGCCTTTATGTATGTGGATGGTGTCATAGTGCGTAACCTTGTGGTGAGTGACGTGTGGGCTGAACTTCAGGGACAAAGTTCTTTTTAAGGGGGGGAGACTGTAATGCCCAGGATATTTAAGGACTCTGTTGACCGACCCTGTTGACCAAGATAGACCTTAGGGAGGATTGGGTGAGGGATCAGGCTTGCTACATGAGCCTTATAGGTTGTTACTCGACCTAACGGAGGCTACTCGGCCGAGTATCGTCTATACTCGGCCGAGTAGAGCCTACTCGGCCGAGTACTCCAGTACTCGACCGAGTATAGTTGCTGTTGACGCGTTAATATAAAACGCAAGTTCACGAGATTCATTTCATTTCCCCATTTTCTCGACAGTTCCTCTTTCGCTAACCCTAGCCTACCACTCTCTTCTATCACCCCCACCTCTATACACTCTCATAAAGTTAGCCTACACCTCCACCATGGGAAAGACAGGATTCACTAAGGAAGTTTGCGTGTGTGGTTGTCGTCTACGTCGTCGATGCGTGTTATTAGGTAAGTATCTGCCTTGTGTCTTCTTTGATAGATTTGAGGATAGCTGTATAATAGGGGATGGCTATTGTTGTAGGATGCATATTGGAGTCTTGTTTGGCTGTGTATGGATGTCTTTCACGATTTGCGATGAGGTAGGGTTTCCCTACTCAGTTTACTGTCAATTGATTTAAGACTGTGCTTGTTTGTAATTATTGTTATCTGTTGATCATCGGAGTATGAGTGTTGTGGTGACGGTGGTGATGTGGTTGTGTTGTGACGGTTGTGGTGTTGTGACAGCTGTGTTGCTGTGGTGTGTTTGTTTGTGGTGGAGTCACTTGCGAGAGTGGCTTCACACCATAGTTCGCCCTCCGTGGAACCCGTCACGAGAGGGGATGTGCACATTAAGGGACAGAGATTGTTAGTCGCTCGTTGATGAGCTGGACTAGGTGGGGATGGGCTGCGGTCACCCACTGGTGGCGAGGATTACCTGTTGCGATGGATAATCTGGCAGGGCTACACAATTAGGTGTGTAGTCGGTTACTGTGTGAGATCGGGAGACCGGGGTTGGTGGATGATCAGCTGGTTATTTATCGTACTTATCTTATCTTAATTGCTCGATGAATCGACCCGTGTTATGTTTTCAAAACTGTGGTGATCCATTCGGGGATGGTGAGCAGTTGGCTTAGCAGGTTCAGTTGGTTATTGCTGTTGGGCATGGAGGGAATCGAGTCACCACGCTACCGGCATAGGTGTCAGACGCATGAGTTCTTTAGAAGTCATAGTTATCTCTTGTATTCAGTTTTTGTACCGTGGTTGTAAGGTGTTAAAGTTATTAATTATAAGTGTTCTTTTATTCTCGATTTGATCTACTACCTCGGGTGACCGAGATGGTAACACCTTCATACACGGGGATGGTCCTTGGTAAGGCATCCTGGTGTGCGGGGGTGTTACACGATTACATACTATTAACTAGCTACAATACAAACATGGGGGTACTAGAGACCCCAAAGCTACTTGATAACCAATGAACCTCGGTAAACTTACAAAATGAACAAACTAAGGATGAAAGCCGACGTTTCTAGAATCGCGGATGATAAAGGTCTTCGCATTGGATCAAGTTGGTGTCCTTTCTTTTAATCCGCTTAGCCGCTGCAACCGTCTCCGTATATTTGCAAACAAATGTAAATTGCTCGACAGAAACCAAATATTTGACCTTCAAATTATCAGCACTCCACGCCATTCGACCCTGATCTCTCAAGTGATCTATCTTGTGACTACATTTCCTTCTTGTCTGCTCTATAACAGCATCAAAACATAATTGATCCACGGAAATCTTGCAAACAGTAGAAGATTCCAACGTTACGCGTCTCTTCTTATCAATTTGACAAATAACCTCTTCGTCAAGCAAGTCAATATTCTTCGATGATTCACACTCTGAATTCTGATTACGCACCGCATGCAAATGACTAAAAGGGGGAACTGTTGCTTCCTTTGATTTTTTTTCATGGGGAGTCCCGTCAGAGTTTGCTTTCGTGGAAGGTTGTGCGAATTGTCATTGTGGTTAAACATTTATGTTGGGGAACATGAATTTTCTTACCTTAAAGAAGGTTTTTATATGAGCTTGAATCAATCCTTAGGTGGGAATGACCTCTGCCTTTCTTGTTGAATTTAAGAAATTGAGCCCCTTGTTTCTGATAGGAGCAAAGAGGTGGGTCGACATTCATGTCGGTGTCGAAGTAGGCCACACTACTAACACCATTGCTGCTACCCAAATCTATATGACCTGCGAACGATTCAACCGCATCCTTATTCTCCACCAAACCAGCTCCTTGATTTTGGAGAGAATAAACAAACATTTTCCCTACTCGAACATCAGTTGCATCCAAAGAGACTTCGACAACTCGTTTACCATTTTAATTTGATCGATTACAAGAGACTTTCTAACATTCCTAAAGTTCATGAATAATATATTTATTATGAGGTTCAATTAAACTTGCCACCTCCATGGTAATACTTGCCACCGAAAACCTTTTCAATTTTTTAAGGGCTACAACTTTACGAAAGAGAGCTTTAGCATTACGAGAAATTTAAGACCATAGAGCAGAAGATCAAAGCCCCCTTAATTCTTGGAGATTATTGGCACACGCAACTAAATTTACACACACAAAAAACGAGAGAGAAGGTTGAGTTTAAATCAAGATTGATATTATCTTTGAGAACTAAACGTAAAAGACGACATGCTTTATCATAGCAAACACCCGCCAGATTAAAATGATTTTGTTGAAAGAGGTTATTACTAAAATCTTTAAGAGCTTGAGTTTTTGAAAAAGGGGAATAATCTAATTGGGTAAGAACATTCTGAAATTCAGCGTCATCATCCAACAACTTCTCACTACCATAAACAAATACAAAGTATTCAAGAAAGTCGGCACCGGGAATGGAAGAAATAAACGGAAAGGAAGGCATAGCTTAACACTAGCTAGTGTAAACTCAACAATCCCCAAAACAAAGTAAAATCAAAAGAGATAGTAAGCCAAAGAAAGAGATAAGGAAAGATTAAGCCCGGCGGGGAAACATTTTTGCAGGACTAAACTATGGCGGCTTCTAGATCCTTAATCCTGGAAGGTTTTTGTGTGGAAGATCATTACTAAGTCCCTCCTAGTAGGAAGTGAGTTTGAAAAAAGGAATTTGATGTGGGATCCTTCTTATAGGCTCTGTACTCATGAAGGAGAAAGGATTGAGGCAATGGAGCACCTATTTAGGGACTGTGGGGTTACTTCTAGGATCTGGTCGGCTCTTCCTTGGGGATTAACACTAGTCACACCACGAGCATCAGTATGGGGGGATAGGATTATTAACTGGATTTATTACATGGGTACCCTGGAACATGGCCATCTTCGTATTCTTCAGTTCTTGGCGACTTTAGATTGAATTTGGACAATGCGCAATAATATTATTTTTCGTGGAGTCAGGTTTGTCCCCCATGTGTTTTTTAAAAGTTGGTCACTGACGGTGGCAACAGTAATCGATTAGCGCTGCTTCCAAATGGAATGGTAAGACTGGAAGTGACATAACTGGTTTTCAGGGGAGCCAAGAGAGTGTGAATGAGATGTGTCTCATTCGTGATAGCAGTCCTATATATATGGTTGGTGGTGTTGGACCTTTCGCTGTGAGGGTTAAGGTGGATGCGAGTTGGGAGAATTCGTGCACTGGAGCTATTGGTTGGGTTGCTTGTAGTGAAAGGGGAGGATGTTTGGTTTGAAGGGAGTGTCAAGATTAGGGCTGAGTCTCCTTTGCAAGCTGAAGCCCTAGTGTGACGATCCGCACACTTCGAACCCTTAGATTTATTCATGCTTATGTCATTTCTCCCTTGTATATTTTTAGTAAATACTTTCATAGGTTAGCATAGTTTTAGAATAGCTTTTCTTTCCATAAATAGGTATATCGCTATTCTACACTTTCAATGTTTCCTGCTACCAGGATGTAAATATCAAATTTCCCTCTTTAGGGAGTACTAGTGAATGAAAATCTGCTTCCTACCTTGTGCCTTCGTGTTGCTTGTTGTTGCTTTGTTGTGAACGACTCTTTGCCTTCACTTTTCTAACAAGCCGTGTTTGTGGGATCGGCACTAGGATCCCGACTCACACACCCGAGACCGATTACGAACGCCTAGTGCTTCACAAACACTAGTGCTTAACGCTCTCATTGCAATCCTGTCGAGTGTTGCCGAGACCCGAATATCGTGCTAATGAGCGATCCTTCACTAGTACGAAGATCTTTGTCGCTTGCATCTTGCCTTGAGCCGGGCAAGGGTGCGCGCCACGATCCGGCAAAAGTACCGGACCGTGACATTTGGTATCAGAGCCCGGTCTTCAGACGGGTTTCTGCACGCCGCGTTTGTTTATCGAGATCGAGAAAATGGGCGAAAAAATTGAGGATCGAGTGGATGCCTTAGAGGAATCAATCGACGTCAAGCTTCCCAAACTCGAGGGCGTCGTTATGCGGATAGCCGCGAGCCTCGAGGAGTTGCAGAAAATGGTTTGTGAACTCGAGACGAAGGTGGACGGGATGAACACCCGCATCCAAGCGATCGGTGATGCGATCCCCGATGATCGGGGGGAAGAGATCAATCATATCCACCGAAAAGTCGAGATGTTAGAGAACACTTGCGCCACGCTCGTGAAAGCGGTGGCCAATGACGGGAAATCTGTGAGGGGCCATAAGGTGAAGGCACCTCCACCTCGTACCTACGATGGGGCGAGAGATTTGAAAGCGGTCGATAATTTCGTCTTCGATATGGAGCAATACTTCCTAGTAAGTGGGCTCGACGAAGAAGGGAAAGTCGACACAGCAAGTATGTACTTGGTGGACGATGCCAAGATGTGGTGGCGGGCTAGGTACAAGGAGATCGAAGCGGGCACGATCACGCTAACATCGTGGACCGACTTCAAGAGGATTTTGAAGGACCACTTCTACCCTGAGAACACCGAGTTTGTCGCTCGCAGGAAGCTGAAGGAAGTAAATCACACCAAATCAATTCGGGATTATGTGAGGGAATTCTCAGCGTGCATGCTCGAGATTACGGAAATGACCGAGACGGACAGGACCTTCGAGTTTGTCAACGGATTGAAGAGGTAAGATCAACAGGAGGTAATGAGACAAAACCCCAAGACTCTGTCTTCAGCCATATCGGCTGCGGAGCGTCTTCTCGATATCCACGGGGAGCGAGAGGTACCTCGAGAGGTGGCGCCACCGGAGAATACGGGTGCGCCTCAAATTGGGTTCAACGGAAGGAAGCCACAATCAAGTTCGATTTTGGTTGGGAACAGTCGGTTTCGCTCACAGGTGAGCCAAGCTCAAGGGGTGATGAGGAAGACCAGCAGCGTATGAGCTCACTACATAGGAAAAGCGGGATGAGGAAGTTGGAAGAACCCCTCGCCAAGAAATCCACCGGGCTCATGTACGTGGACTTGATGGTGAATGGGAGGAAAGCACGAGCCATGATCGACTCGGGCGCATCCCACAACTTCGCGACGAAAGAGGAAGCTGATCGATTGGGACTAGTTCTGAGCGACACGAACAGCTACCTCAAGCCAGTTAACGAGAAGATGAGGCGAATCCAAGGAGTGGCTAAGAAGGTCGCGGTTCAGGTGGGTGAATGGGCAGGGGAGCTCGAATTCACCACCGCTCCGTTAGACGACTTCAAGTTAATACTCGGGATGCAGTTCTTTAAGAAAGCATTAGCAGTGATAAAGCCAAGTGACGGTTCGATGCTGCTGATGGGGTCTTTCATAGTGAAGACCATGGATGGGGACGAGGACAATGGGAGCCCTCGGATCTCGGCAATGAGGGTGATACCGACGCCGAGACGGGGGACGCAATCTTGGAGAGTACCCAATGGTTCAGAGGAACCGAGGGTGAACAAGACTCGGGCTAACTACGCTGCTAAGTGACCCGAGAGACAAAATGGGAGTCTCCCACCTCAAAGGGGAGTAAACAATAAGGGTCGCGAGACCCAAAGAAGAAGGCCTCGTGACATTAGGGGGCCGCGTCGATGTGCTGAATCGACGTCCTGGTTTGAGGGTCAGTCGACCCAAACAAGAAGGCCTCGTACCATCAGGGGGCCGCGCCAAAGTGCTGATTCGGCGTCCTGGAGAACTCACTTACCCTTGAATGCAGGTACTGAAGTGGTGATGGACAAGGTGAAGGTGCGCTGGAGCCAGCACCTGGAACGATCTCGTGAAGTTTCCACTCGAGCAACGAGGACTTGGACTTCCTAGAATGACCACATGCAAGTGATAAACTTGGAGGACATGATGTTCGGGAGTCTCACCGTCAAGAAAATACACTCTATTCTTGAAGGGACGATGAATCCGATCATGGTGTGGACCAAGAAGTATCTACAAGCCGGACTCAAGAGAAAGTCAAACCTCAATGCAGCATGGACGGCCACAGCTCACCGAGGATGTCTCACTGAAGAACCATTCAATATTTTTGTGTTGTCGAGGGCGGCAACAGATTAGGTGGGGGAGAGTGTGACGATACGCACACTTCAAACCCTTAGATTTATTCATGCTTATGTAATTTCTCCCTTGTATATTTTTAGTAAATACTTTCATAGGTTAGCATAGTTTTAGAATAGCTTTTCTTTCCATAAATAGGTATATCGCTATTCTACACTTTCAATGTTTCCTGCTACCAGGATGTAAATATCAAATTTCCCTCTCTAGGGAGTACTAGTGAATGAAAATTTGCTTCCTACCTTGTGCCTTCGTGTTGCATGTTGTTGCTTTGTTGTGAACGACTCTTTGCCTTCACTTTTCTAACAAGCCGTGTTTGTGGGATCGACACTAGGATCCCGACTCACACACCCGAGACCGATTACGAACGCCTAGTGCTTGACAAACACTAGTGCTTGACGCGTTCTCGTTGCAATCCTGTCGAGGGTTGCCGAGACCTGAGTATCGTGCTAGTGAGCGATCCTTCACTAGTACGAAGATCCTTGTCGCTTGCATCTTGCCGTGAGCCGGGCAAGGGTGCGCTCCACGATCCGGCAAAAGTACCGGACCGTGACACCTAGGGTGCGAAAACTACTGGAATGGGCGTGTAGTAGGGAGATTTTACATTTTCATATTTCCACGGATTGTCTCCAGCTGCTGAATAAGTGGGCCGAAATGGATAGCAAGCATCATCTCATCAAAGGAATCCTTGACGATATTTCTCTCTTGTCTGCATATTTTCATTGTTTATGCTTTAGTTATCTAGCTACCTAGGGGTCTGAATAAGAGAGCTCATGGTCTGGCCCGTATGGCCAGAATGTAGTAAACTTTTTTATCGGTTGCCAAAAAAAAAAAGTAAGACGAAGAAAACGAGAAATTAAAGCATAGGGTAAAGGCAAGCTATTAGAAAACAGAAAATTAGATCATCAAGTGGTGTTATGTCCAGTGGTAGCCGGGTTAAACCTTGAAGCTTGCAGAAATGCAGAAGTTGAGAGGTCCCGGGTTCGACTACCAGTTGGGGCGATGATCACTTGGCCACTGCAGCCCCCGAATGGGTGGCTTACATGGTCCATGTGGTGGTGCGGGAATGCATGGGCCCAGGGGGGATTCAACCCCCTCGTCATAAAAACAGAAAAAAGAAAAAAAAAATATTCATCAAATACAATTCTAAACAAAAAAATGACAACAATTAACTGAGACACCCAAAATAAAAAAGGATAAAAGGGAGTATTATTATCAATAATAAAGCATATGAAATATACGAAATATATTTCTCTAAAATCTAACAGAAACTAATTGTTTTCATAGCCAGAGCCCAGGAGGTTCTTTTTCCGTAATAAATGTAGTGCTTATCATCTTAAAATAAAAAATGCATTAACCATTTAGAATAGGTCAGGTGATAAGTATAGATGACTGTCGGCTGACACGGTGACACACTTGCCAGTGATACTATGTGAGTACTTATCTAACATGTGATATTTGCATGTGGCTGCTGTTAATACGTACGAATCCACTTATCTGCATCACTTTTCTCTTCAACCACGCCTTAAGACCATCCCCAAGCAGTGGTCACGCTAACTAGGTCACGACCCGATTTTACTCTTAATCTCACCTTATTAACCTTGACCTATTTTCACCCTCCCAAGCAGAAAGTCGCGACCTAGGTCATTAATCCAATCATTTTCCACTTCACAACATTCCCAATCATACCCCACTATCATATTATATACTTTTATTTATTATTTTTTTATTGTCCAACCAATAAAAAGTGTCCACCTAGAAGGTCACCAAGGTGGTCAATTTGCTCAACAATGGTCACAAATTGACCTTTTGATGCAAAAGGTCACAAATTAACCATCAAAGGTCACCAATTATACTTGCTTAATTATGTCATTAGCATGACCAAACAAGGTCATGACCTACCAATTGACCTTGTTTGGGCATGGTCTAATAAATTCTACCCAAATTCTTGTTTGTGACGGCACATATCCGCCACTCTTCAGTGTCGGATACCATTTTACCTCACAAAGTACCCACTTTTTCTCTCTCTGCAACACTATTTATGTGGTCCCCTTTCTCCACTAACCCATTTTGTTACCATTTTAACTCACAAAATATCCGCCACAAATGGTAACCCGTCACAAGGGAGACCAATTGTAAATTCTATGATTATATCTCCACAAAGAAAAAAAAAAAAAAATAGTACAATGAACTCTGAAATATGCCCCTACGTCTTTTGTTATTACTAATGTCATATTTAATTATACATAATACGAAGTTTATTTTTCAAATGTCATATGTATTTCTCCTACCAATTTTAAAGTTATTTCCCTCACAATACACTTCAACTTTTATTAATAATTTATTATATATTATTTACATTCATTTGTCATTATATAAAAGTATATTAATCAAAATTTAAATAAGATATTCACAAATTATTGATAAGTACAAAGTATTTGATATCTATTTTCAAGGAGTATTAAAAGATAAAAAAGTTGCTGCTAATTTGCGAATCGAAATATCATATTATCAGGGGCGTCTTAAAATAAATGGAGGCCCAGTGCCACACGGAAAAAGGAGGCCCCAATTATGAATGTACAAATATATTATACTTCGAAGTTTGTATTGAATTTCATTAATAAAAACTTGTAATACGGTGACCAAAAGCGGAGGCCCAGTTCTCACGCCCGTGGTTGCCCGTGGCCTTAGACACCTCTGCATATTATGACAAATGAGTAAATGTTTTGAAAAACTTTATTGTGCGATTGTTTTACAATTTAAAGTAAAAATGGTACTACGAGTAATAAAATAGATTTGAATGAGGCTTGAAGGTAAAATAGATACACTTATTATAGAAATATGTATAAGGTTAAGATTTAATTCAAGCAACGATCAACATTAACAAAAAGTCATAAAAAACACATAAAAGGGTAAGAGTAGTCTTTTCCTAACATAATGAAGACCGTCTCTCTCAAGCTTTTCTTCTGACAAATTTACATGCATAAAAAACGGTACTATTCAATTATATGGAGCAAACTAATTATTGTTGATACTATATATTTTTTTTGTGTAAACTGAGCACATCATCACTATAATTTCGGGAGATATACGAATTGAGGAAGGGTGAGACATATTCGTCATGCATAATATGATGCTTTAACCACCTTTTAAATAAAAATATAAAAATAAATAAAAAAATTTAAACTTAAAAGGGGGTCACGTACTTGCCAACTCTTCTATAGTTCTCTACCGCATTAATATTCTCATAAAATTTATGACATATATTTCATATTAATAAAAAAAATGATTATACTGCTTCGTACAATTTGTGTTTTATAACTTTTAGCTAATTTATTTGAACTTGCTTAAATTTATATATTTTAAGTGAAGAATATTAATTATAAATATGATAAAGATAAAGTTTGATCTTTAATTTCCTCAGTGATAAAAAAACTGAATCTTTTATTTTCTTACAATATACTAATTAAAGGTCATAATGTAAAACATGAAATTACACCACAATCTACTATTTCAATATGCCGATAATCAACACTCAAAATAACACAATTGTTATTTAAATGGTGTAAAAACTCTCAAAATACTAAAAAAATGCTCAATCTATCGTTATCAAACAAAACCAAAGTTTTTGCATTTTTTTTTGTCATGTTCGGCTTAATCTTTACGGAATGTAAAAATGATGAAGTTCATAAAGTAGCGGTTAGTTTTCTGTTAGTTAGATGGACTTTTCAAGAGAGAGAGAGAAAAGCTTTGCATTTTAGACCGTTTTATGTGTGAACCGAAGGGATTAAGTAGTGGGCTAAAGGTTGTTTCGAGTAGGAATGGGGTTGATTGCGATGAGTTGGTTGACTAAAGTTTTTCCTTACTAGATCTAGAAAGGGGATAATAAGTATGAGATAATAAAATTTGAAGGAAAAAGGACAATAAAAATGAGATGGAGGTAGTAAGATTTATTTATGCAAAATGAAATAAATAGCAAAGCTCGTGTATATATCTAATATTCAAACTTATTCAGTTTACAAACATAGTACCCAAACACTTTGTTTGAGTTTCTGGAATGGAGGTAGGGGAGGGGACGAAAAAAAGACTAGGAAGGGAAAGAGAGAGAGAGATAAGAGGGAAGATTGCTTCTTAAACTTTTCTTTGTTAAAGGAGAAATAAATTGTCTTCAATAAGGGAGACGAGGATCCATATCATCTGGAGTAAAGATTGGTGTTTCATGGAAGTGAATGTGATTTATGACTTCTTAGATGTAAAACGTGGCAGAAAGGTAGTGATAATGATAGTGGATTGGAGGTTGTTTCAAGTAGTAAGAACTAATCACAATGGCTGATGTTTTATTTTGGTATTAAATTAGTGGGGTGGAGGGAGGGTGCATTTGTGGAGGGACGTGATGAGTTTAACGAGGATAGTGATAATAAAAAAGGTTATTTTATCAGCTTAAAACACATAGGTAACATGAATAATAACAAGAAACCTCAAAAGATCATACTGATAAACTTAATCTTGACCTCATCAATCCAAATTAAAGTAAAATCTTAATTCTAACAACATTGTCGAAAGCAAAGGTTAGTTTCCATTGGATTGTGGATTTTTCTAAAAGTAAGGGTTTAGTTTTTCACTTATTAGTTGGATAAATTTGAGAAAAGTTTCGAAGACAAGGATCGATCTTTCAAGGGATGAGATTGTTTTAGATTATGTGTGTGAATAGAAAAGAAAAATAGGGGTCTGCGTGAAGGATTTTGTTTCAAATGAGAAGATGGGAGGCAAGACTATTGTTATAGGGGGGATGTCACAAGCAGTCCCAACCATGTGGTATTGTGTTGGAATTTGGTTCACATTCAAAGGTACCTCTATAGTTTGACCGGGAGATATAAAATTTAACTACCTCTAAATGTTTTTACGTAACTACCATTTGACCCAACATTGATTAAATTATGGTTGTTATTCTAAAGAAGGAGATTTGTTGCATCGTTGAGTTGATTATGCGAAACAAATATTATTGTTTTCCTTGACCAATTGAAAAACAAACAGGTATTAATGAACAAATTCTAAAAACTATCAGTCCAAGTATCATATACGGAGCGGAGTATATAAACTTCATATTGATTTTATTTTCCTAAAAAAAGTATTTTATTAATCAAACACTCTTTTATTCTTATGTCAATATTATGTTAACGGGAATTATTTGTTAGTCATGCGGCATACATAGAATCTTAGACATGAACGATGTACTATATGTCTATATTCCATTATATTGTGAAATATATCACACATTATTTTAATATCTGTGCAACGCACGGGTAAGAAAACTAGTTCATCATTATTCACACCACAAATTCTATTAACAAGCTTTTTATAAACCAGATGATTGTCAGTAACTCAGATATTCTCCCCCTGTCAATTCCTTGTTTTTTTGTTCTATGTGAGAGTTATGGTTCCTTTTTTTTTTCCTTCCTAAAAGTAAACAAATTATGACAATAAGAGATGAAGAAAATGGAAGTCTGGACAGATATATTAAGTCAAATTTAAATTTTATAGGAGAGTACTTTGTGATAGATGAACCATCTCAACCAAAACCTTAAGGTGATGGTTGAGGCCCAACTATAACCATCTCAACCAAAACCTTAAGGTGATGGTTGAGGCCCAACTATTATAATTATTTCTATTACTTTGTAGACATTTAGACATTTAATTTGGGTAATGTATGAAGATTGATCCTTCACCGATCAACCGAAAAAAAAATCGAATCTTTATTCAAACATAAAATAAAATTTGAATAAAGTATTGTCCAAAAAAGAAGGCTAAAGAAATAGATCAGACGATTGAAAAGAGATGAGCTGCAAAGAACTCATTTTCTGATCACACTATTGCAACTCACAGATACACATGCCAGGCCATCAGAATAGCTACTAACAAAAGGGCTTTTATTTACCTTCTTAAATTTAACAGGTTTCAACTGAAAGAATTGGCTATAATACACAAAAGCCACGGGGGTAGACGCGTAGTGGTAGGTAACAAGGCCTAATCCCGCCTTGTTGATCCGCGGAGCAATCTCGTTGAATCACAGGATTATCAAGTTTATACCTTGTATTTGCAAAGGTTCTCGAATCCCATGTACTCGTGTCGTTCAATCTTTCCAATCATGTTTGATATGCTAACTCCACCTGTATGGAAAGCAAGCATTACATTCAATCTTTCAATGTCATTGACTTAATGTCTCAACACTTCCGGCCTATGGGTGCGGCAAGAGTTTCAAATGTAAGCAGCTGGAATTACTTCCAGGTGATCGAAATGAAAATATTATCGAGAATTTGTCGACTGACGACCAATTCATCGTAAGAAACACAGACATTAGTTAACAATTTAATGGCTCAAGATCATGGCATACATCAATACCAAAAAAAGATATAGTTTCCGATCGTGACCCACGATTTTGTTCGCATTTTTGGAGGAAACTTCAGGAGGCTTTGGGCAGTAAGCTAAAGTTGAGTACGGCATTTCATGCCGCTATAGATGGACAGACGGAGCGTACTATTCAAACGTTAGAGGATATGCTTCGAGCTTGTGCATTAGAGTTTAATTTCAAGCCAGTTGGGAGAAAAGTCTTCCCTTGGTTGAGTTCTCTTACAATAAGAGTTTTCACTCCATTATTAAGATGGCGCCATTTGAGGCTTTATATGGGAGACAATGCCGAAGCCCGTTGTGTTGGGATGATATAAGTGAAGCTGCGGTTCTTGGACCCCGAAATGATTCAAGATTCCATTGAGCAAGTTAAGCTAATTCGGGAAAAGATGAAGGCGGCTCAGGACCAACAAAAGTCGTATGCCGACTTGCGTCGAAGGCCGATTGAGTACCAAGTTGGAGACAAGGTATTCTTGAAGGTGTAACCTATGAAAGGGGTGAAGGGATTCGGTATTAAGGGCAAGTTGAGCCCCAAGTTTGTTGGACCTTATGAGGTACTTGAGCGGATTGGAGAGGTGGCTTATAAGTTAGCGTTACCCACAAATTTGTCTAAGGTTCATAATGTATTTCACGTATCTCAATTAAGGAGAAATCGTAGTTGTTCCGGGTGTAATTTCGGAGCAGTTATTGTGACCACGTGAGCTTGTTGAATGATGTCATTGGTTGTCTCTTCCTTTCACTCTTTCCTGTTTAAGATGAACAAACTGAGGGCTCGGCTTGGGGCCGAACGTACTCACTCCGACGCTCAAGTCAGTAAACTTAGAGAGATAAGTTGTGTGTTACTTGGCAAAGTATATTGTAGAGAGATAAGGGAGTTTATACCAGATTATTATGGTTTTCGGATATTATGAGATGATCTTCTCAATGAGAGGTGATGAGTATTTATAGACTTTCACCTTTTGTCACGTAGTGGCCAAGTGGCAGAGCAGGTGGAAAGACTATCTTACCCTCGGCCGAGGGACCCATGCCGGGCCGGCAGGCCTGGTTGACTCCATGCCGAGGGGACTGGATGTGAGTACGTGGATATGCTTCTCGGCTGGCTAGTTGCCTAGCCGAGACCCAAGTGGCAGGCCGACAGGCTGCGTCGGTTAGGTTGTCAATATGTTGACTTTCTGTCTTTTAGCTTTGACCTTGCTCAATATGTTGACTCGGTCAGCGGGTGCAGAATATGCCCCATCAATTTGCCCCCAGCGTAGTCTATGCCGTGGTATGGACCTTCGATGAGTGTTGGGCGTATATTCTGCGCATGTTGAACTTCTCCTTCGGCTTCTTCTTTTTCGGCTTGGTTCTGTTCAGGCCGTACCATATCCCCCCTCCACATTGTTGTGTAATGGACATCGAATGTGGAAAAGAAAAATAGGCGCTGGCCGAGACCAAGGTTGAGAGTGCCGTGTGCTTTTGATTGCCCCCGGCCGGTGCCGCCAAGCTTGGTTGATCAGCAGGCCGTTGGCAAGTAGATACCAAGGAGCGTGTCAAAGAAGATTGGTAACTGTTATGTCGATTAACATTCCGTGGCTGCATGCTTGACACGTGGCTTGGCATTGATTGGTTGACGCTTCATGGGCTTTGCTCTGATTGGTCAATTGAATGGGCTTTGCTCTATAAATAGAGCAGTGTGCCCCTCATTTTGACCATCAAACTTCATTTCTTCAAAAAATTTTCTCTCTCTAGTTTTCTTTCGAAGAGTTTCTTTCTCTCTCTAACTTTCGAAGCGTTACTCGGCGTAACACTTTCTTCCAAGGTAAACAAACAATTTTTTCCTCAATCTTTTATTTGTTAAGTAATTGTTGCTACCATGTCTTCTGCTGATGCTCAACCAAGTACATCTGCGCCAAGGGGCGAACCGTCGCATCCTGATGAACAGGAGCCACTGGTTGTCACCCCGATAGGGTTTGGGGGTCCCAAGTCGCCTTCTCCGGAAATTGATGAGAAATATCTCGAGGGTTTCGAGGATGATGATGATGAGGCGACCCAATCTGATTCGGAGAGACCGCATCTCTTGAGCACGGTGACGCCTGCTCGATCAATCCTGATCGCGTTTGGACGAATAAGTTCGCTAGTTGTTCCGGTCCTGATCTTTTTGAAGACCATTACTCCTTCGGCAGGGGGTATAGAATTGTTTTCCCTGAGGGTGATCAGGCAGTCTGTTGCCCTCCCAAAGGCTGTATCGGCGTGTACATCAGACACCTGGAGTATGGGCTCTGGTTTCCTCTTAATGTACACGTTGCTGCCATAATTAAAGCCATGAACGTCGCCGTGGCACAACTGCATCCGTTGGCCATCAGGACGATTGTTGGCTTCGTGTGGCTTTGTCTCTTTAAAGGGGAGGCCCCAACGGTTAAGCTGTTCCGCCAGCTTCATCATCTGCGGCAGACTACCCTAGGTGGCACGGGGTGATATAGCGTGCAGACGGAGCCGGGTTACGTTACCGTTTCCAAGTTGTCATCTTGCAAGGACTGGAAGGGGCGGTGGGTATACGTCGAGGTTCCGGAGGACTATCCACTGCCTCGGTCATTCCAGAGCCGCGTCAATTTGCGGTGTGAGAGTCGGGGGGAGCATGATAAGTATGTCTCCCGTAATAAACTTAAGATGGACGCCCAGAAGGTCTATCTTAAAGAGGACGAAACACGGGCAATGAGGCTATTTGAGGCTGAGAAGGATGGCACGCCGAAGGGATGGATGCCCCCGACGCAGATCGTTCTTCAGGACGAGCCGCTTTGCCACGTCGGCCTCATACCGGCCCTCGGCCAGGGTGAGTGGGGTCGATATGAGGCCCACCTTTTTTTTATGCTTCTGTATTTGAGCTTTGTTTTACTTCTTTTGCTTAACTGTTGATTTTGTTTCTTGCAGACCGATTTGGCCCTCTCTCTGTGTCCATCCTCAAGAAGTTGGGACTTGACCAGAACGGGAAAGTTGTTGAGCTGCATCCTAAGGCTGAGCCGCGTGATCGCAAGCAGGTCCCTCACGAACTAATGGAGCAGGCGTTGAAAGCTATGGATGTGGCGGCGACTCAGGCGGAGATTGGCGGTAACGTGCCGCGCCGGAGACCAAAGACAACGTCTACGGCGGCCACGGCGTCAACTCCAACTCAATCTTCAATCTCCGTAGTCCAAAAGGAGCAGGTGGTGGTCGTCGATGTTGAAGAGGAGGTCACCGTTGTGGAGGGTCCTCCTCCTTCAAAGAAGAGGAAAGAAACAACGCCTGCTGCCGCTGTTACCGAGGCAGGGGAAAAGAAGGACTCAGCCGGCCCTCTATCCAATAAGGTCAAGACTGGTACGGATCTAACCCATGGCTCGGATTTAGCAGGTTCTTTAGGCATTCCTGATGACAGGCTTTCTGATATGTCAATGAATGTTGACATGGATGCTTTGTCTGGGTTTTTTATAGATCAGCCGTTGCCGGCCGTCGTTCTCACTGAACGGCAATTGGAGAAGCGGCCTGTGCAGACGGGCGATAAAAATGTCACCGTCGACCCCTCATCCCAGAAGGCTTCCTGTGTCCAGCTGAGGGAGGACGGCGTAAAGTTGGCCAAAAGGCTGATAAAGTGGGCCGAAGTAGCCGGCACTCAGCTTATCGAGCAAGAAAAGCTCGTGGCTCAGAGTGCCCCTGAGCTTGAACGGCTTAGGCTTGAGCTAGCCGTTGTAAAGAAGGAGGCCGCGAAGACGAAGAAGGACTTCCAGGCCGCCATGAAGGACTTCCTCGCCGAGCGAAAGCTTAAGGAGGAAGCTGGGAAGCTGGTCCTGGCTGAGAGGGCCAAGGTTGAGGCTGCGTTGGCTGATGCCGCTAAGCTGCGGGAGGAGAAGGACAAGCTTGAGGGCGGCTATAAGACCATGGTTGAGCAGAGGGGGAAATTAAGGGACCTGCATGGCACCGAGGCGAAGGAGCATAAGAACACAAAGGCTATCCTTGCTCTGAGGGAGAAGGATATTACGACGCTGAAAACCGTCATCATCCCTGACATGTGTGCCCGGTACCGGGACCAAGCTGAAGATGCTGCCAGGGATGCGATCAAAGAGCTCCTTCCTGAAGGTACCTTCCCGTGGAAAGATTTTGACCGGCTTCTTGATGAGAAGGCGGTTGCTGCGGAGGACAAGGCTGCGGATGAGGCGAAGGCGGCCAAGGTGAAGGAGGCCAGGGAGGAGGCTGAGAGGGCAAAGGCAGGTGAAGCTGCCAAGTCGGCTTCTGGGCCGCCCACTGTTGGTGATGCTTGCTCTGCTGCGCGCGTGGCGAGCGTAAAAACAGAGCATAGGGAGAGACGGGCGGTCGTCACCGGATTCACCCGGCATTTCGGACAGCTTCAGCTGTTCGGGGGCCAACTTTTGAGCCTTTCCTCCCTGCCATCCTTTTGGCGCTTCAAGTCTTATGTTGTAATCTTTTGTTGTACCTTTTGTTTTTGTTAAACTTTGGTAGGTTGTGTTTAGGCTATCCCTATGGGGACGGCCGTCGACTTTGTTTTGCCTCACCTGTAAACATTTTTCAATAAAGTTTGTTTATTTTCCCTCGGCTTGGCCGAGGCTTTGATCCTCCATTCAGTTGTTTTATTACGTTTCAACATATTGATTGCTTTTTCGTTTTTACTTTCGGATTGGCCGAGGCAGTTAGAAGGCGCATCTCAATTGTACTTAAACGTTTTTCAACATGTTGGCATGTCGGTCGCTTCCTCCTCCACCCCCGGTCTTAGCCGAGGCGGACAGATTTGCGCTTCCCAACCGCCGTTGTGAACATGTTATCGTATCGGTCGTTGTGTCCCCGTCGCTCCCGGCTTTGGCCAAGGTAATCGAGGTTACGGCTCGACAGCGTTCGTATCTGTAGACATATTGATCGCTTCCTCTGCCACTCCCGGACTGGCCGGGGCGACTAGAATTGCGTCTCAACTGTACTTATACGTTCCTATTAGCGTATCGGTCGTTGTGTCCCCGTCACTCCCGGCTTTGGCTGAGGCAATCGAGGTTACGGCCCGACAGCGTTCGTATCTGTAGACATATTGATCGCTTCCTCTGTCAGGCCTTTGGTTGGCCGAGGCGACTAGATTTGCGTCTCAACTGTACTTATACGTTCTTAAGCGTGTTGGTCGCTTTTGCGAGTATCAACTGCATTTGGCGTGACTGCCCAGCTTTGGCCGTGGCGTCTACTTTGGCATGACTATGGAGGGGACAAGTATTTTGATGGAAAACTTGGATCATTCTTCATAAGGTATAATCATGCGTTGGGGTGCCCACAACGGTCTCGGACACCTCCGCCGCTATACGAAGTATTTCCTTAGGTTGTCCGTGTTCCAATGGCTCATTAGAGGAACACCCTCCATGTCTGTCAGCCGGTATGTACCCGACCTCATTTCTTCAACCACTTTGTAGGGTCCCTCCCAGTTGGCCGTCATCTTTCCATGGATGTTTCCTTTGTTGGTTGTGGCCGACTTTCTAAGGACTAGATCTCCTACTCTTAAGTCCCTTTTTTGGACCCTACGGTTGTATGCTCTTCTCATTCGGTTTTGATACACTTCCAAGTTGAGCCGTGCCGTGTCTCGACTTTCTTCGACCAGGTCTAAGGAGGCTCTCAGGCCTTCCTCATTTTCGGCTGGGTCAAAGGTTTGCGTTCTGAATGTTGGCACCGCTGCTTCAATTGGCAGGACGGCCTCAGACCCATAGACTAGGTGGAATGGACTGTACCCTGTTGCTTCTTTCTCCGTGGTTCGAAGGGACCACAGGACGCCGGGTAGTTCATCAGCCCACCTTCCTTTTAGATCTTCAACCTTCTTTTTCAACCCGTTGAGTATTGTTTTATTGGCTGCTTCCGCCTGCCCGTTGCTCTGAGGGTGGCAGACGGAGGAGTATGCAAATTTGATACCGAGCTCTTCCAACCAATTTATCATCATGTCGCTCCAAAACTCTCGGCCGTGGTCAAATACAATGACTTGGGGTAGCCCAAAACGAGTTATGATGTTCTCCCAAATCACCTTTCTTACGGCCGCCGTGGTTTTGGCAGGCACCGCGACAGCCTCGACCCATTTGGTGAAGTAGTCAACGACGACAATCAAGTACTTTCTTCCTCCGGAGGCCGTCGGAAATGGCCCTAATAAATCCATCCCCCACTGTGCAAAAGGAAGGTGACTAAGCACCGGTGGCAGGTCTCGGGAAGGAGCATGTATCACTGGAGCATGCATTTGACAGTTCTTGCACTTCTTGGTTTTTGCTTTGGAATCCTCAAGCATGGTAGGCCAGAAGTAGCCGGCTCGGAGAGCTTTGTGGGCTAGCGTTCTAGCCCCCATGTGATGTCCACAGATGCCTTCGTGAATCTCTGTCAGTATTAGCTCCGCGTCGGCTGGGCCGACACATTTCAAGAGTGGCCTTATCACGGACCTTCTGTATAATTCTCCTTCGAACACCAAGTACCTTGCGGCAATCCTTCTTATCTTCTGCAAGAGACTGCGGTCCTCCGGTAACTCATTTTTCAGTTTGTATTTCATTATCGGAGTCATCCACGTCGTCTCGGCTTCGATGTCGCCCACCATGCCGACGGTCTCAGTGATGCTTTTAGCATTCCTGATATCCACTAGCACGGTTCGACTGACATTCTTGATGCTTGAACTGGCAAGTTTTGAGAGAGCGTCGGCTCGGTTGTTCTCAGACCTGGGGATGCACTGTATTTGGAAGGATTTTAATTTTGAGGTGTCAGCTTTTACCCTTTCCAGGTACCTTATCATCCCATCGTCTCAAGTCTCATACTCTCCTCTGATTTGATTGGTCACTAAGAGTGAATCTGTTTTCACCACAACATGCTCCGCCCCGGCAGCTCTGGCTAACTCGACTCCAGTTATCACCGCCTCGTATTCGGATTCGTTGTTTGAGGCCGAGAAGGTAAACTTCAAGGCGTACTCAAACTCGTCTCCGTTTGGGCTGATGATAAGGATGCCGCCTCCTGAGCTGTTAGCCGTGGAGGACCCGTCGGTATACACTTCCCACACACCGGGATGTGATTCTTCTTGATATGTGCACTCGGCCAGGAAGTCTGCAAGCGCTTGCCCCTTTATCGAAGGCCTTGGTTTGTACTGAATGTCGAAGCCGGATAGCTCCACTGCCCATTTGATAAGTCTGCCGATTTTTCGAATTTTTCTAAGGCTTTCTCCAATGGTCGGTCGGTTAAGACCGTCACGGGATGTGCGTCGAAGTAGGGTTTTAACTTCCTTGCGGCAACGACGACGGCGAGGGCAGCTTTTTCAATCAGTGGGTAATTTCTTTCGGCGGCCAGCAGTGTATGGCTGATAAAGTAAATTGGGTGTTGCTGCTTATTCTCTTCCCTGACGATTACGACACTGACCGTGGCCGAGGTAACTGCTAGATATAGATATAGCATCTCCCCCAGCATCGGCCTGGATTGGGTCGGCAGTGTCAGAAGGTGAGCTTTCAGTTGCCTGAAAGCTGTGCTCTGTTGCTCCCCCCAGCTAAAGTCTTTATTCCCCTTCAGCACTGTAAAGAACGGAGTGCTCTTGTCGGCCGACCGAGAGATAAAGCGGGCAACAGCCGCCATCCTCCCGGTCATTGTCATAACCTCTTTTCGATTTCTCGGCTCCGGCAGGTCTAGTATCGCTTGGACTTTCTCTGGATTGGCATCAATTCCCCTGGCGCTGACAAGCACGCCGAGGAACTTGCCTGCCCGGACACCGAAGCTGCATTTCTTTGGGTTAAGCTTCATTGAATATTTCCTTAGTGAACAAAATGTCTCGCTCAAATCGGCCAAGTGCTCGCTGTCAGACTTGCTTTTTACAATAGCATCGTCGACGTAAGCCTCGATGTTTCGCCCTTTTTGATCTTGAAACACTTTGTCCACCAGCCTAGTGTAAGTTACGCCAGCGTTTTTCAAACCGAACGACATCATTTTATACATGTATGTGCCGTGTATGGTGATGAATGCGCACTTAGGCATGTCTTCTTCGGCTATGAATACCTGATGGTACCCTGAGAAGGCGTCTAGCAGGCTCAGCAGAGTGTAGCCTGCCGTTGCGTCAATTAAACTATCTATTCGAGGCAAGGGATAACAATCTTTAGGGCACGCTTTATTAAGATTTTTAAAATCAACACACATCCTCCACGCCCCTGATGACTTCCTCACCATTACAACATTTGCTAGCCACTCAGGGTAAGTACAAGGCATGATAAAGCCCGCCTCTAATAGTTTGTCTAATTCGGCTTTGATGGCCTCATCCTTCTCAGCGGAGGAGTTCCTCATCTTCTGCTTGACGGGGCGAGCGGTGGAGAGTACGTTCAGCTTGTGAACGATCACCTCCCGGCTCACGCCTGACATCTCGGCTGCTGAGTATGCGAAGACATCTTTGTTCTTCCTCAGCAGGTCTAGGAGATCGGCTCTGAATTTTGTCTCTAGGTCGGCACCGATAGTCACGGTGCGCTCTGGGTCAATTTCCACTTCCTCGGTCTCGGCTCCTTCGACCATGCCGACGTTAGTATCCATCCGCTCGCCCTCCTGCTGTAAGGATGGGCTCTTTCCTTTCTCCGACTTCTTCGCCACTTTGAGGGATTGCATGTTGCACCCTCTGGCAGATACTTCGATGTTGACGATTTCATCTCTTTCGTCCTTTGAGACGAGCTTTTGTGCTTCCCCCCGGTCCGAGACGTACATCAATGTCAGGGCCCGGATGGACATCACAGCATCGGCCTCGCTCAAAGTGACTCGGCTTATGAGAACGTTGTAGGCAGACGAACCGTCGATAACCACGAACTCAGATAAAACATTCTTAGCCGCATCGGCTTGGCCGACCATCACCGGCAGTCTGATTGACCCCAGGGGTACCAGGCCGGCCCCAGAAAAGTTGTACAGCGGGTTGGTGCAAGGGCTCAGGTCTCCAATCTTCAGACCGAGATTGAGAAAGCATTCCCTGAACATGATGTTCGTGTAGGCGCCTGTGTCAATTAGGCACCTCTTGACCAAGTGGTTGGCTATGTCCAGGTGGACTACCATTGGGTCGCTGTGCGGGGCAACGACTCCTTCGTAGTCCTTCCTTCCGATGGTTATATCGGGGACGGTGGAAGCGGGGATCGCTGTGGTGGGCACAAAGTTGATGGCTTGGTAAAGCTCATTTAGGTGCCGTTTGTGCCCATTAGCTGACCCACCGTTCTCGTTTCCTCCGATGACAACCTGGATCACTCCCATCCGCTGGAATACTGATTTTCTATTCGCCCCGTCGGAGCTTGTTTTTGTGCCCCCAGCTACATACTTGGTGAGGGCCCCCTTTCGGATCAGCTCCTCGATGGCGTTCCTCAGATGCCGACAGTTGTCGATCTTATGGCCGGTTTGGCCGTGGTACTCGCAAAACTGGCTAAAGTCACCGTCCCCCCTCGCCTTGGGGGTCCTTTCCCATTTCTGCCCTTCATTCTTGCTCAGGGCAAAGACCTCGGCCGGTGATTTGACCAGGGGGGTGAGACCGCTGTACCGCTTCAGGGTGTATGGTCCCGAACTCCCCCCAGCGCCCGCCGAGTGCTGTTTCCTATTGAATCTCTTGGGCCGTGACCTATTAACGTCACGGCGTCCTTCATCTACGTTGTCCCGGCGGCTCCTCCTTTCTGGGTGCCCAGCTTCACTGTGGCCTACCCAGGTCTTGTGATAGTCCTCCACCTTTATGGCTCGGTCGGCCATTTTTCTGGCGGAGTCCAAGTTGAGGTCCTCGCACTTGATGAGCTCGTTTTTGAAATCGCCTTTCGGTAGGCCTTTCATCAGCGCGAAGGCCGCCAGTTCAGTGTTCAGCTCTCGGATCTGCTGAACCTTAGCGTCGAATCTCTTGACGTAGCTCCGCAGGGACTCGTCCTCCCCCTATCGGATAGTTAGGAGATCTGATGTCTCCACGGCCCTTCGCTTGTTGCAAGCATACTGGGCTATGAAGTTGTCCCTCAGGTCGGCATAACAGTATACCGAGCCATTAGGTAGCCCCTTGTACCAACTCTGAGACATCCCGTGTAGGGTTGTTGGGAAGACTCGACACCACACCTCATCGGGTTGCTCCCACACCGACATGTACGACTCGAAAGCCTCGGCATGGTCGGTTGGGTCGCTATCCCCTTTGTATGATATGGGCGGCAGCTTCAGTTTAGTCGGCACAGGGACTTCGAGGACACAGGCACTGAGGGGCTGTCTGACCACGTGTCGAATGACACGCGGCGATCGGCTCCTCGCACCCTTAGTCCGGCTTTTCTCCATGTGGCGGGAAGGGCTTCTTGTCGTCCGACTTTGGAGAGTCGGACTTCTTTCATTTCTTCTGGGCGGGCCTTGTTGTTGTCGCGGCGACGCTGTCCTCCCGCGAGTGGGGGAAGGACTTTGGTCTGCCACTGGCAGCACGGGCTCTGCCGGCGTTCTAGCTTGCCCGGCTCCTTGTATTGCTCCGGACAAGTTCTTCGGGGCCACTCTATGGGCCTTGGTCACCTTTGGGTGCTCTGCCGTCACCGCCGTCGTGACAGGGGTGATCGGCGTGCTACCCATCAGGTTCAGGAATAGCTTCAGTTTGGCTGCATCGACCACATGTTCCATGACAGTGACTTGGTCGGCGGGCAGCGGTGTTTCTGGCTCTCTTGGCATCCCGTACTTCACCGGCTCAGTGACTCGGCCGGTGGGGGACTGCCCGATCTCAGAATTAGGGAACGTGTCATCCTGGTAGAATTCAGTTTCTACACTCACAATTTCTTGTTGTTTTGACATCTTCTTAGCTCTTTGAATGGTTTTTTTTAAGGTAGGTGACCACGTGAGCTTGTTGAATGATGTCGTTGCTTGTCTCTTCCTTTCACTCTTTCCTGTTTAAGATGAACAAACTAAGGGCTCGGCTTGGGGCCGAACGTACTCACTCCGACGCTCAAGTCAGTAAACTTAGAGAGATAAGTTGTGTGTTACTTGGCAAAGTATATTGTAGAGAGATAAGGGAGTTTATACCGGATTATTATGGTTTTCGGATATTATGAGATGATCTTCTCAATGAGAGGTGATGAGTATTTATAGACTTTCACCTTTTGTCACGTAGTGGCCAAGTGGCCAAGTGGCAGAGCAGGTGGAAAGACTATCTTACCCTCGGCCGAGGGACCCATGCCGGGCCGGCAGGCCTGGTTGACTCCATGCCGAGGGGACTGGATATGAGTACGTCGATATGCTTCTCGGCTGGCTAGTTGCCTAGCCGAGACCCAAGTGGCAGGCCGACAGGCTGCGTCGGTTAGGTTGTCAATATGTTGACTTGCTGTCTTTTAGCTTTGACCTTGCTCAATATGTTGACTCGGTCAGCGGGTGCAGAATATGCCCCATCAGTAGTGATCCCTCCCACGTACTTCAGTCTGATGTTGTCGAGGTGGAACCAAACCTCACTTACGAGGAGCAACCGTACGTATCCTAGATAGGAAAAACAAGACCCCAAGGAATAAGGTCGTTTCACCGGTAAAGGTTTTATGGCGCAGCCAAAAGTTTGAAGAGGCTACATGGAAAACTAAAGCATCTATGCGGGATAAATATCCGCAACTATTCGATTTGGATAATCCTTCTATTTCAAGTTTCGAGGACGAAACTTTTCTTAAGGGGGTAGGGTTGTAACACCCCGTAATTTCCACGTCATCTTATATAATTAAACTCCTATTTTAAATAATAAGAATGATTCACAATAAAAACTTATCCTTTAAAATCTATTATTTTTCGGCAATGATATCCAAATACCCATCTTAAACTTACACTCATCAAACTATCGAATAACTACTTTGTCGTTGATCCTAATTTTATGATATTTTAATTACTGATTTAGCTCTTGGTCATAAAATGAAAGTTGTAGATCGTTTTCTTAGCTTTCCAACGCCACTGAAAACACCTCAATCAGAGTTCTGTAGAGAAAATTACTCCTAAAATACAAAAGGCTGTCGCAGAAATCCGCGAACAAGACCCACACTCGTTATTCCTCTTTTCACCTTGATTTATCATTTACCTCATTATCTAGGCACATGGCAAGTTGACAACTTGATTTTTTCCTTGGAGCCCAAGGACTACCCTCATAGGCATGTGACTACTTTACCTTAATTAATAGCCTAAAGACTAGCCTTAATAATTTCTACCACTCACTCTTTATTAGCTTTCTATTACCTACAAGTTAGACATAATCATTCTACAAATTTTCCTCTATAATTTCCTCATTTTAGCCGTAGCATTCAACACTCATATTCTACATTTGTCTCTTTCAATCTCACATCTCTTTCATCCTATTATTTGTAAGTGTAGGGCTTGATTGTTTACTTCTCATTCTTTACTAGTTTTATTAGATTAGTTTTTGATTTGTTTTCCTTCTTATGTTTGTTCAAGAAGATGAGCAAGAGACCTTGGTTGAAGGGAATCATTTGGGTTGATCTTATTACACTATCCTACTTACTTACTAGTATTAATCTCTATCAAGGTAACTAGGTTTTCTCCTTTTTATGATTTTTGAATTTCAAGTGCTTTTTATCAGGTTATAATGAGATTGATAATATATATGATGTTTAAAATTATGGAAATATATGAGATTTATGATTTATATAATAAAATAGTAGTTTTTAGTATTTTGTGATGAATATATACTTATTTAATGTTTTCTATGATTTATTTGTATTTTTACGTGATTTAACAATGTAATCAATATGTAAAATATATAGATGATTATGAAAATTATATTTTTGATTATATTCTGAATTATTATCATTATTTATGATTTTTCATGTGATTATTAGAGTTCTATAATTATTATATGTTTATTTGTTGTTATTTGATATTTATTCACGGTTTTATGTGATAGTCATCTAATAATATATAAAACATGAAAATAATTTTGAAAATTTATTTATTTAATTTTATTCTGATATATTATAATTTATATAGTATTTAAATTGATTATTTAATTTTTATGATTATTATTGTCTTATTTAATATATATTAGTATTTTTATGCGATTAATCTCAAATAAATATGTAAAATATATAAATAAATGTGAAAATTGAATGTTTTATCATGGTATGACTTATTTTAGTGTATTAAATTTTTTCATGTCGATTTTGTAATTTGTATAATTACTTGGGAATTTTATAACTAATTAGTTCATAAATAAGGTTTAATTGTGTTTGGATAATAAATAAATATAAATAAAATATTTAAAATTTATTTTTATGCATATTCTGTCCGATACTTATGAAAAATAAATTATTAATGGCCGTGAAGAAACTTGCTTAATTATTTTCTTATTTATGCATGAAATCGCCTATTAAATGCTATTTTAAGTTAAATATATGAAATGAGGTTAAATAATTCATTAGGTACTATTTTTATTGAATTCATAGCTCCCTAAAATGTCTAGTAATTTTGCATGGGCAGAATATAAGTTTTGTTTAATTGTTTAGAATTAATAGGTGTTTAATTAACGGATTTAATAAATGTTTGTTAAGGAAATAAGTAATAACATATTTGATGTTATCATGTCTGGTGAATATATTCTTTATAACGATGTTTATAATGTGAGATTAAAATAATGTATGTGTTAAGAATTGATTGTTACTTCTGCAATACTAAATGTCATGTATACGCTTTTTTGTGATATCGCCTTTCGTAAATTATATATTGATATGAGTGTCTCTTGTTTTGTATTGGAAAAGTTGAACTTATACTCTAGCTTTCATGACCATTATTGAATTTCATTTGATATTATTTATCGCTCAGCTATGAGCATTTTGGCATGTTAACATGAGGTTATTCATGGTGCACATTTGTTATCTCTTGGACCTTGTTCCATTTTATATATGGTTTAGCTAGAGTATAAGATATCGAGTAGATTTCAAGTTATTGGTCTACTTGAGAAGAGCAATACCAAACTGGGTAGGTTTCAGGTTATTGGCCTACTTAGTACCCTGGCATGGTTCCGGGTTATTGGCCTGCTATGGGTTGACCGTCCATTTTGGATACTCTTATGAGTCTATGGATATGTCATTTGGGGGTCAAGGGTCTACACTTTTACGCCTTGACTGGTTAAGGGCCCGCACATTTACGCCTTAACTAGACATTATGTCCCTCGAGAGTCTGGCTAGTCTTAGACATGGGTTCACGGTTATGTGTCCCGCCGTAGGGTTATTTTGGTGTCAGGTTATTGACACCAAGGTTTAGGGTTTCAGGTTATTGGCCCTAGACGATGCTCGTTCTTGTCTCGTATTATTCTATATATTTATGGTCCAAGTTTTATACATTTATATTGCTCGTATATTTTTATTACTCATTTCATATGTCATTCAGGTAAGTTGGTTTTATTCTTTTTCATTATGACCACATTTCTCTCAGTATTTCATATCATCATTTAAGTAACATGAAATTTGTAAGTTGGTGACACATTTCAAATAATCATGTGTTATCACTTTTATGGCTTGTTTTTACACACTCATTGGTGATTATATACTTTGATATTTAATTACTATGAAGTTCACATGTTTTCATATTTTAAATGGATTATATGTTGTCTCTTATTATTTGCTCATAACTGTTGCCTGATTTTTCTTAAGTCATGGCTAGGAGGACTCCTAGTTACTCCCCACTGACGGTGGATGTTGATATTTTTGTCAGGTTGATGTGCTTCTTGGTCATGGATGGATTTTGAGAGAGAGATAATAAACAATATTTATGATGTTTAGTAATCGAACCTTATTTTTTTTATTTTGGACGGGTTTTCATTCCCGAGAATAGTTGTATGCGTAGTTAACTATTACTTTATCTATTTTGGTAGCACCCGGATTTATCGTCATGGTGTTTCCGCCACCATGGACTTTTATTAATATAAAATGCCATATTTATCTAGTTTATGTGTATTATTAAATCAGGGGTTGTTACACTAGCAGATTACAAGGTTACATCTGCAAAGGGCTCCCTCCTTCCTTGCATTCAACAGGCACTGCTGCTGCCAATTCTGTGGCACTTTCTGCTGCCATTGTTGTTAAACTCCCGATCTGGATCGTAGGATCTTACGATTCTACGATCCAAAAAGTGGTCACCGATCCCGATCCTAGGTAAGATCTTAATTTTGTAGGATCTTACGATTCAACTTGTCTCAAATTTTTTTAAAGTAGAATCTTAACCTGATCCTACAATTCTACGATTATACGACCTGATCCTACATTATTAACATTTAAATTTTTCCGGTCACTAAAATTTTATAAACGAATTTTAAGATAAAAAATTACCATAAATGAGAAAAATTTATAGGTGTGGACAGCGGGCCGCCCACGGGGGCGCTTGGTGAGAGACGAAACAAGCGTTTGCATTTTGTATGGAGTCGCCACCAATTTTTTTGGGAAATTGGAACCGTTCGAATACCTCGTGTCATGTCAAGACACAAAGTAGTGACATGAACACTAAGCAATCGTTACCCTTAGCATTCT
Source organism: Silene latifolia (assembly GCF_048544455.1). Taxonomy (NCBI): domain Eukaryota; kingdom Viridiplantae; phylum Streptophyta; class Magnoliopsida; order Caryophyllales; family Caryophyllaceae; genus Silene; species Silene latifolia. The sequence continues at coordinate 190,595,441 of NC_133536.1, forward strand.
ATGTCTAGAATGACTCTCGTGGATGCCAATGAACACGGGTGCTCACGGAGATCTGGAGTAAGGGGTGAGGGTACGTATTAGGAAGCTCTTTTGATCGAACACCTAATCCCGCCCGCCTCGATAGCGGCCTCTACTAATGATTAGGGAAGTTATTCGTACTTGATATATCGTCGGCTATATGCATGCAATGCAACATCCATAGATTAATCCTAGCATGTGAGAATTAGACTAAGTTGGTGAACAATTAATTAGGCATACAATTATGTCAAAGTAGGATTTAATGCTTATTTACATGTGAAAGCATACAAGCAATAGGATAAATACAATAAAAGAAAATTACAATAATGAAAATTACAATAATTACAACGGAATAGGCGATTTATGTCGAAAATACCTTTAAAACGGATAATTTGAGAAAAAGGAATAAGAATAAATTAAAAGAATCAAATAAGTTAACGAACAGGAATTAGCGTGATATTACGGATAATAGTTCATTAATACGTAGACTAATTAAACCATGTCAAGGCAGAAACGGAGTTCAGGGACAGAACTCAGCCAGGAACAGGCGCAGCAGAGCTGCGTCCCTTGGAATAGGCGCAGCAGACGCTGCGTCTGTTCTTGGCTCAGTTCTGGCTGTGAAGCCGTATTTGCAAGCCGTTAATACAATTTGGTGAATTTAATGATTAATTAAATTATTTACTCGGATGAAAGTGATTAATGGGTTATTTAACATATGAATGGGTCATAAAAACAGTAAAACATGGATGAGACGGAATTAAGATGTATTAATTACGGAAGTGAAAAATATTAATGAGTCCTCTATTGAAATCAATTAACTAGTCTAAACATGACGATATATGATGGTGACAAACAGATGAAAACTATATCAACGACGAATTCCAGAAACTCAATATGAACAAATTGAATCTCTACAACCCCGAATTGAATTAAATGACGAAAACCCGCAAATATGAATTACTTGGGATTTAAGGTTGGATTAAAGGATGAACTAAACATGTTAATGAATGATGAATTATATACATGTGATTATTAAACTATCATGTGAACGAGGATTAAAGAAAACGAATGAAAGCAAATAATAAAGACGAATTACAGAGGACGAAGGAAGAAGAAAAGAAGCAGGAACTGCGGCAGCCTCACGAAGAGGCGCAGCAGGAACTGCGCTCCTTCGAAGAGGCGCAGCAGTTGCTGCGTCCTTTTTCGACGTCTGTCTTCTGAAAATCCGTAAAAAAAGGTTTTGAAGACGGTTTTAGAAATCGGTTTTAATGAGGTATTTTCGACATAAACCTTACAATTGTGATACGATAATTAAAATACAATAAATAAATATGGATTATACACCCTCAGACTTACATGTTGACGAAACGAGAAGGACTAAGATATCGATTAGTGATGCTCGACGCGAATGCAAAGAGAGTGCCCTCGTAAGAGGAAAACGATTGATTAATTGATTAATTAGATTGATTATTGTGTAGTTGGTCAAATTGGTCGGTCATGCAACGGAGAGGCTGGTACCCGGAAGGATCCGAGCTTACGTGGTCGAATGTTCAAGCACGTAGGCGCCAATTAGTAAGAACAAAGTCTAGAATGCAAAGGGAGAAGAGAAGGGCGGACACTCGCGTGAGAAATATGAGGAGCGAAGGCTCCTATTTATACTAATCACGTGAAGGAGTTAGGGTTTCGGAGACTCTTTGGAAGTGAATCTCGGAAAGATATGAAAAAGATACGTGAAACACGCAGAGAAGGGCCTGGGAAGAGGCGCAGCAGCCACTGTGTCTCTTGGAAGAGGCGCAGCACCTGCTGCGTCTATTCCCAGGAGGTTTCCTCCTGCTGAAGTAAGATTTCCGCGTTTGAGTTATGGTAGGACGGAAATAATTCGATCTTCCTTAATATTTAATATGAATATTACGGGATATTATTTGCCAAAAGATAAAACTTGTGAAATATGGAATAGAAATATCCGGAACATTCCAGAACATTCCGACTCGGGATTTAACAGTTATCAGAAAATGGAGACGGTTTTTGACCCGGACTCCGAATGTACTCTAATTACTGCCAAAACGACCGTAGAGGACGTAGATGACAACTATGAGGTCGACATTAATATTTGAGCAATCACTTGACGATAATCTTACGAACTGTCACAAATCGTTCCGCGTATCAAACATGCGGCCCAATCATCACCGGGTGGTTTGCGGAAGGTGCAAGAAATGATGTATCTACAGAGCCCCCACTTTGACTGAGGCTTGGACAAGGCGAAAGTCAAAGTATAGCCATCAGGTCAATCGAAGATTACAACCTGACGACTATGGCGACGCGAGGCGGCTCAAGGGGTCTGAACCAAGGACCTGTCGTCGGGAACATTTTAGAGTCTGTCGACTATCGGGGAGGGTCGTTTAAAGTCCATTAGACTACGTAAGGAAGCTCGCCAGCCATAAGAAGAGACCATACCTGAGATACCCCTGGGTGAAACGAGACTGAAGACGCTTCGGCAAAACTCTTTGGTCTGAAGATAACTTGGTGTCTGAAGGCATTAGGGGTCACAGGGAACCTGACGGAATCTCTTAATACTTTCTGAAGGCTAACTCTGAAGGCTATCTCTCTCTGAAGGACAACTCTCTCTAAAGGGAAGGCTGAAGGATACTTCTCTCTAAAGGATTGAAAGAGGACTATCTTGGTCGAACTCCGCGGGGAAACAAGAAATATTGAAAGCAGCAGGACGTCGGTAGAAACTGCTGGGGAATATATTGACGACTAGGAACATCTTGATCATCATGGGAGAAATCTTGAGTGAGCAGTACTGCAAAATACTACTGCGCTGGATATAAGGAATTGAGCAATCTTTGCAAAATCTTTAACTGCTTATTGGATAAAAGGATTTGAGCAATCTCGCAAAAATCTTTCTTCTTATTTGGATAAAAGGATTTGAGCAATCTTTGCAAAATATTGCTTCTACTGGATAAAAGGATTTGAGCAATACTTGCAAAATCTTTGCTGCTGGATAAAAGGAAGAGGCGCAGAAGAGCTGCGTCTCTTGGAAGAGCGCGATGCTGCTGCGTCTTTTCCCCAAATTGGCTTTCCTGCGTAAAAACGCGAAATCAGAAGGGATTGTGTTCATTATTTCGAAACACAATTCTTGCAATTTCTCTCTCAAATCTTCACCATTTCCGTCGAGGTTTGATCCAAAAGCTTGCATTAAACATGAATAATCGAGGTATGTATCCCAATCTTGCATTAATCATCTACATTTGTTGAATTTTGAGCCGCGAGATTTAGGGTTTTCGACCCTTTTGATCGAAAATTTGGGGCTTTTCCCCCAAATGGATTTGCCATGCCAAATTGATGTTAGAAACGGATAGTAGGCAATGTTAGGAACATAACCATGTGTTTGCTTCGAATTTTTGTCGAGTTTTGAGCTCTTGAGTGAAATTTGAGACGGTTTTACAGCTAAACCGTAAATTGCTTCGAAAATAGCCTTAGGAATGCCCATTTGCGATGAAATTTGATATTTGGAATCCTTGGATGATGGGTAAACTTCCTACCATCTCGGAATTTTGGTTTGTAACAACTTTTTCGGGACACCTTTCTAGGGCATAATCGCCGTTATAGCGGAATGCTGCCGAATTTTCGACTTGAAACCGGAACTAGGCTTTGACTTGGACTTGACTTGACCCAATTTATCACATAAGTGATTGGGTTGGTGGGAATATGGCCAAAGATGGCAAGGAAAGGGTGTTTTCAGGGCTTTGAAGGCTTGAAAGCTCCTTAACAAAGGCTTGTCGTCATGTGACGCGGCCTGAATTTACTTTAACGTTGCAGGTGATGATGCTTCTACTTCTTGGAGGACTCCCATGGAGATAGATGCCACTACTGTTGAGGAGGCTTTAGAGCAGGCCTTCACCGCTGCGGTGATGGCTGCTGAGTTTCACGAGGAGGAGGCCGTCGAGGAGGAGGAGATCCCGAGACGAGCCAACGTTGGGCGAGGGGGTTGTCAGCTGAGGGGAGCTCCTGCGTGGGCCGAGACCTGGGAGAGTAGGCACCTCGTGTGGGCTGCAGAGGGTCACCTGTCCTACAGGACGGTGAAGAGCTTGGTAAATAGGAATTCACCACTCACTATCCCCCTTTTCATTCTTTTTGTCCAAATTTCCTTTAAATTTCAGCCAAAACTAAAGATAGCTTTGTTTCAAATCATAATAGGAGGCCGGGAACATCAGGTCGTTCTCGGGTTACACGACAGCGATGGAGCACTACGAGCGGCTGTCGGCGGAGGAGAGGGCCATGATCGAGCGTGGAGCGTTCGGTCCTCCGTTCAGTGCGGAGGGATATCGTGAAGAGGAAGTTGCGGGCTAACCTTAGCCTGGTCCGCGCTTTCTTGGACCGATTCTGAGATACGACTTCCACATTTCACCTGCCTTTCGGTGAGGTGGGAGTCACGTTGGAGGATTACGGCATGGTTTCTGGTCTGCCGTGTGGGACCGAGGAGATGGTGTGGCCGGAGACTGCCATGAGGGCGGATTCGGCCGAGGCGAGGAGATTGATCGGCTGGAACTTATCGCCGAAGGCTGTTGCGATCTTGGGTTTGGTTTGGTACCCAGTACTTACGTTCGAGACTACTTTGCGGGGAAGACCCCGGCACTGGTGACGATCGAGGGGAGGGAGACGGCTCCTCCTCCCTGCATAGCTGAGCAGAGGGCTCGCTTGTGGTTGTGGTGGTTTCTGTCTTCGATTTACCTCGGAGACAAGGGCGAGAGGCTGTCGACGAAGCTTCTTCCCTTTCTTTCTGACCTGAGTTCCCTAGGGCGCTGGGACTGGGTAACTGCTGGTTTTGCGGTCCTCATCCGCTTCATGAGGGCCATGGTTCGTCCGGCGATGGAGAAGGGGACTTCTCCGTCTTTGTCGGACCGGGACTCTTCTTTGGAGGTATGAACCTTCCTTTTCTAGACTAAAGCAAACTCCTTTCTTTATTTAATTACGAAAGATCGTCATTGATTATTCTGCTTTACAGGCGTGGGTGTACTCCTACTTCCCGAGTCTCGCGCCGAAGAGGACGGAGCCGCTGGAGAAGGCCTATCCCGTGGTGAGGGATTGGGTGATGTGCCGGACGAAGAGCAAGCGTTCTTCTCACAACGTCTATCGGCGGGACGTGAACGCCCTTCAGCTGAGCAGCGTGAGTATCCCATTCGTACTCATTTACTTCTCATGTTGTCTTTCAATTGATCATAGGAATGATCTTTGCCTTATCTTGTCACAGTGGGTGCCCAGACCTTGGGCGGAGTACGCTGGAGCGCCTCCTTTTGTCGCTGAGGTCCTTCGACCTAGGAGCCCGAGTCGGCTGCTGTTGTGGACGTCGATGGGTCCTATGTGGTATCTGGGCGAGCGTTTGGCTCGTTAGTGCTCTCGGGACGCGTTGACGGTTCCTGTTGATCCTCCCAGGACGATGTTTAGGGAGCCTTCTGATGCTGAGAGGGAGGCGGACCTGGCTGGTGCCAGTGGCGACGACCTTCTTCTCCCTGGCGAGGATTACTCGGCGTTCCTTTACGGGAGGTTGGCGTACTGGCCGGTAGTGGTGAGTATTTTTAATTTTCCTTGATTTTGATTTTGAGAATTACGACGAAAGATCATCGATTAATGAGAGCTATTTGTCTTTGCAGGAGGTCGAGGCGGCGGGCGTCGAGCCCCCAGTGTACCCCGAGACCCTTGAGTACACTGACGCGACCGGGAGGACGACGATCTCCGAGCTGCGTGACTTTGACGTAGTTGTGGCGGATGCTGGCCTAGACGACTGGCAGCATCTGATTCGGAGGGTGAGCCTCCAGCTTATATACCTTTCGTGTAAGAACACATTTGATTAAGCTTGTTTAATTTGCTGAGAACTTCTTTTGAAATGCAGGTCGCGCCGTCTCGGTTCGTGGCACTATGGAGGGTGGCCAACCGGCTACGAGCTACCGCCATCGAGGCACTCGTCGGTGGTCTAGGTCGTTAGGTATGAACCTCATTTGATTTCTCTTGATTTTTTGGTTTCCAATTTTGCTTGAATTGATTGACATGAGCCAATTTACTTCTGTTTACAGGGTGGCCGCGAGCTGGAGCGAGAGTTGACCCAGTCTCGGGAGGAGACAGCTCGCTTGTTGAGGGAGCTCGAGGTTCGGGACGCCGAGATCGCCGTTCTGGTGGCGAGAGTTGCCGAGTTGGAGGGCGCCCAGCAGTAGTTTTGTGTAGTTTTGTAGACTTGTACATTTGGATGTCTGTTTTTGAACATTTTTGGCCTTTGTTTGGGGCGCAAGCCCCCAGTTTGCTTGTACATTTGCCCTGTTTGGTGTATATACGACGGCCTGAGTGCCTTTGCTGCTGGGTTGTGTTGCTTGTATCTGCAGGTTAGTTCTTGAACAGGTTTGGTAGATAACGGTTTACGCCGTCATGCTGCCGAAATTTTCATGGAAATCACGCAAAACATACATTTTTATACATATGGCCCTAATTAGCGCAAAAAAGACTCAAAAGAATACAAGTGCAAAAATTTTGCCGGAAATGACCGGACGGCAGAGAGGGTTACCCCCTAAAAAAAAAAAGAGAAATCTATAAGTGTAAAAATGAAATGTTGAAATTTAAAGATGAAAACAAAAGAAAATTATTTCCCAAAAAAGAAAATGAAATCTTTTTCCTAAAAAAAAAAGAAAATGAAATTTATTTCTTAAAAAGGAAAAGGAATTAAGTGTGATGAAATGGCGAAGGTGTCGATGTCGCCTCGAAATGCGTGCCCGCGAATTGAGGAAACTTTGAAGTATGATAATCTCCTCGTATTTACCAAAATACTAACCCGCAGAAATAGGAAATCATGCGTTATAGAATTAGGAAAGATCCAATGCTGAAATCACAGAGGTGATACTGGGGAAGAGGCGCAGCATGAGCTGCGTCCCTTTGAAGAGGCGCAGCCGGTGCTGCGCCTGTTCCCAAGCCGGTCCGTTCTGGCGGATTTTTGGAAACAGCAATTAGTATAAATAGAAGCGTCGATGGAGTTTTAATTCACATAAATCTTCCGTCTTTTTCTCGTCTATTCACATAAAATTCTCAAGACAATATTTTCAAAAGAAAATTATCATCATGAATACTTTGGAGATCCGCTTGAAGGAATGGACCAATAAATTTTCAAATATGGAGAAGCATGACATGGGTGCTTATAACCTTGGGTCTTTATTGAGTTTGAAACTCATTAAGATTGTAAAACCATTCTTGGATGCTTGCCTTGACTACTGGGACCCGAATTATCATGTTTTCGCGTTTCCAGGGGGTGACATTTGCCCATTTCCTGAAGAAATAGCTGCTATTGGTGGGTGGGATCCTGAATATTTACCCGCCATTCCTTCCACTTCACAAGGGTATAAGAGCAAATTCAGAGACTTGCTTGGACTGACCAGACTTGAGGTGGATCGTCTAGTTACCCCGAAAGGCGTGAGAATGTTGGACTTTATTGATCGATTCATCAACAGGGCCGACCCTACTGTCTCTCATGTTGCTAGGAGGAGGGCATTTGGCTTTTGTTTGTTGCATGTGTATGTCTTCCAAGGGCATGTTGATGAAGACTTGAGAGGTGATCCTCGTCTTTTGTGCCTTATCGAGCAAATGGAGCTGCGCAGGAGCCCAGCTTGCTTATGTTTAGGAGAGATTATTTTGGGCTTGGATAATAGGAAATCCAACCGCGATCTGCCGTTTTTGGGGAGTCCCGTCATTTTGCAGGTAAAAGACATCTTTTCTTTCTTTTTTCTTTTTTTTCGTCTTTTTTTTTTTTTTTTTTTTTGTTTGATTGATGTCTAATACCTGCTTTTGGTAGGTTTGGCTTATGGAACGGCTCCGATTGATCGAGCCCCCAGTTCATGCACTTTTCTATCATTCCCGTATGATTGCGATGAGGACGCGGTTGTACATGGTGGACTTCACCCGGGTCTGCGATTATTGGAAGAACAAGCTGAAAAGTGATGATGGTCCGTTGATTAGGTGGGTCGTGCCGTGGTGGCACCTCAAGTTTGTCACTGGAGTGTCTTCTTTGGATCCCACTAGGTCTGTGCGCATTCCGGGATTGGAGTTCATGGTGTGCATCTTTCCGGAAAGACTGATGAGGAAAGTTGGGCTGAAGCAGACGATCCCGAGGCTTGACACCGTCCCGCAGACTGCTATGGCGCTTACTACCGAGAGCCGATGAGAGTGGGCTATTAAATGGGCCCAAAGAAACATGTGGTTCTTGAACTTCTCCGCCAATGCTTTATGGGTGTCGGATTCCTATCTGAGGTGGAGAAAGGCTGCGACTCCGGAAGAGCGCGAGAGACTGAGGAAACGCGAACCTGTTGACTACAAGGTGCGCGAGGGAGAGAAAGAGAAGGAGAAGCATCTGACAGAGGGAGAAGAAGAAGTTGGGTTTCAGGTTATTCGTCCTTCAAAGAAATCAAAGACTACTCCTGCTGTAGAGATGGTGGTTGGCAAGAATGGAAGAGTCAGGCCTCGAGAAAGACCGTTGGTGATTAGGTCTGAAGTGGTGCAAGAGCGCCCAGCTCGAGGTCGTGACAAGAAGTATGACAAGAATGACAAGGGCAAAGGGAAGATGGAAGAATAGCCCGAGTCTTTATTTTTTATTTGATTATTATTATTATTGTCAGAATAAGAAGGTGGGGTTTTTAGAATCCTAGCCTATTCTATTATTATTATGTAACGTACTATTATTATTAGAAAGCGAATGGAATAAAAAAGGTTAAATGGTTATGAAACCGTTGTGATTTTTCTTTTATTATTCTTGTCGAATTTCAAATGCAATGCAAATGTCCTTCTATTTACATTTGAGATATAATGGGTTGAATCCTGTGAAGGATTGCCTACGTATTCACTTTAAAAAAAGCGAAATCAAACCCTTGCGCGTAGTTCGAGTAAATGTAAAAGAATAATTATTCGAAGCAAGAGCTTGTAATGAACATAGAAAATAAGCATGAGCTTTTGCTTGTTCTCAAGGTGCGAATTTAGTTTATTTGATGATATGAGGATGACAAATTCGTCAAAATGCAAGAGCACAGTGACACTTAGCTTATTTCAGCCTGGCCAGGGGCCGTTTATTTAGTGCCACAAGAGCGACACATAGGTTTACGCGAGGCGCGTGTTTGGCCCTATTCTAGGCATAGTATCGTTTCAGTTGGTCAAGGTTTGTGGGGTTTGAAAACTCATTCCCATCTAGGCCTGTGATTCTAACCGCACCCCCTGGGAGTATGGTTTTGACTAGAAATGGTCCGGCCCAATTAGGTTTGAATTTTCCCCTTGGGTCGACAGGTAAAAGAGCTCTAACCGATTTGAGTACTAAGTCTCCTTCTTTGATGTTTCTTGGCCTAACCCTTTTGTTGAAAGCTCGTTTGATACGTGCTTGATATGTTTGGACATTATGTAAGGCGCGCAGCCTACGTTCATCCAGGAGGATGAGTTCTTCATATCTATCCCTTTTCCAATCGGCTTCCGGGATTTGGCTTTCGAGTAGAATACGCAAGGATGGTATTTCTAGTTCGACTGGTTGTACAGCTTCCATGCCGTAGGTCAAATAGAAAGGAGTAGCCCCAGTGGGCGTCCTAACTGATGTACGGTATCCCCATAAGGCAAAGGGTATTTTGCTTGGCCAATCTCTATAGTTGTCAATCATTTTCTTGAGAATTGTGACAACATTCTTGTTTGCCGCCTCTACCGCGCCGTTAGTCTGTGGTCTATAGGGCGAAGAGTGGTGATGCTTAATCTTGTATTTGGCTAGCAATTGCTCGGTTTCAGCTTGGAAGTGTGACCCATTATCGTTAATGATCTCATGTGGGCAACCATATTGACAGATAATGTTGTTTTGTATGAACTTTGCCACATTTTTAGCGTGAAGACCAGTGTAGGAAGCCGCTTCTACCCATTTGGTGAAGTAGTCGATTGCTATTAGAATGAAACAGTGACCTCCTGTTCCGGCTGGGGTTATCTTTCCGATTATGTCAATTCCCCATGCAGAAAAAGGCCAAGGAGATGTCATTGTATAGAGCAATGAAGGAGGGACATGTTGTACATTCCCGAAGATTTGACAATTGTGGCAATGTCTCACGTATTTGATGCAATCAGATTCCATTGTGGTCCAATAATATCCCAAACGCGTTATCTTCTTTGCCATCATAGGCCCACTTATGTGGGGACCGCATTCTCCGTCGTGGACTTCTTCCATCACCTTTCGTGGCTGTGAATGATCAAGGCAACGTAGGACTACACCAAGAGGTGTTCTTTTGTATAATTCTCCTTGCATTAGAATGTATTGGGAAGCTAATAGGCGTATAGCACGTTGTCCCCTCTTGTCCATATCTGGTGGATAGGTACCATTAAGCTTAAAGTTCAGGATTGCTTGGAACCATGGTTCCTGCGCGATTTCCTCTTCATCGGTGATTTGGTGGACATAAGCCGGCTCTGACCGTCGTTCGATGCACAAAGGCGTGTCCATCATGTGATCTGGCATATTTATCAAAGATGCAAGTTTCGCAAGAGCGTCTGCAAATTGATTTTCCTCCCGAGGTAGGTGTAGGTAGGTTACGTGATCAAAGAATTGAGCCACTTGGTCTATCCTAGCCCGATAGGGTGCGAGGCTTTCACTTCGGATTTTCCAAGATCCCGTAACTTGGTTGATGTTCAGTGATGAATCCCCATGTACTCGGAGGTTTTTAATGCCTAAGCTTACTGCCGCCTGTAGTCCAATGAGACAAGCTTCATACTCTGCAGCATTGTTTGTCACCTCGAAGTCGAGTTTGACAGCAATCGGTGTATGCTCACCTTCAGGAGAAATGAGCAACACTCCTATTCCGAACCCTCTTAAGTTTGATGCTCCATCAAAGTATAGATCCCAGAAGTCTACATCTATTTGAAGTATATCCTCGTCGGGAAATGACCAAGTATCTATGGTTTGTGCGTCGTTGATAGGATTTTCTGCGAAGAATTCGGCGACGGCGCGACCTTTTATGACTTTCAGTGGCACATATTTAAGGTCGAATTCTGAGAGCATCAGAGTCCATCTTGCCAGACGTCCGTTGAGGACGGACTTCTCGAAGAGGTACTTGACTGGATCCATTTTGGAGTATATCTTGACGGAGTAGCTAAGCATGTAGTGACGTAGCTTCTTCGTTGCCCACACAAGAGCGAGGCATATCTTTTCGAGTTGTGAGTATTTGCACTCATATTCCAAGAACTTCTTACTTAGATAGTAAATAGCTCTTTCTTCACTTCCTACAGTTTGAGCCAGCATGGCACCCATGGCGGTTTAAGTTACTGTGAGATATAAACCAAGAGGTTGATCTCGTTGTGGTGGCATGAGCACTGGTGGTTTAGCCAATATCTCCTTGATTCGGTCAAACGCCTTTTGACAATCATCATCCCACATGGTGTGGTCTGTTTTCTTGAGTTTCTTGAAGATAGGTTCACAAATCATCGTAAGTTTCGATATGAATCGACTTATGTATTGTACTTTTCCCAGGAATCCTCTGACTTCGTTTTCTGTTTGGGGTTGTGGCACTTCGATCAGAGCTTTGATTTTGGAAGGATCTATTTCTATTCCTCTTTGACTAACCACGTATCCCAGGAGTTTGCCAGATGTTACCCCAAATGTGCATTTCTGAGGATTGAGCCTCATGTTGTACTTTCGTAGCCTTGCGAAGAATTTGCGAAGGTTCGCAATATGTCCCTCTCTTTCTTTGGATTTGACGATCATGTCATCTACGTATACCTCAACTTCTTTGTGCATCATGTCATGTAGGAGTGTAGTTGCGGTGCGTTGGTATGTAGCTCCGGCGTTGATCAATCCAAACGGCATTACTGTATAGCAATAGGTTCCCCATTGGGTGACGAATGCGGTCTTATGCATATCTTCCATGGCCATCTTGATTTGGTTATAACCCGCATATCCATCCATGAAGGATAGTAATGCGTGGTCTGCAGTATTGTCCACTAATATGTCGATGTAAGGTAGAGGAAAGTCATCTTTTGGACTCTCTTTGTTCAAGTCCCTAAAGTCAACACAAACACGGATTCTCCCATCCTTTTTTGGTACGGGTACTATGTTAGCTACCCAGTCAGAATACTCGGAAACTTTGATGAACCCGGCTTTGAATTGCTTATCAACTTCTTCCTTAATCTTTAGAGCCCATTCTGTTCTCATTCGTCGAAGCTTCTGTTTCACAGGTTTGAAACCTGGCTTAATCGGAATCCTATGTTCGGCAATATCCCTGTCGATCCCTGGCATGTCTTTGTAGGACCAAGCGAAAACGTCTTTGAATTCATTTAGGAGGTCTATGAAGTCGGCCCTTTCGGTAGAGCTCAAGGTAGTCCCTATCCTAAGTTCTTGGGGTTCTAGTTCGGTTCCTACGTTGATGGGCTCGGTGTCCTCTATTACTGGTCCCCCTTCCCCTTCCTGTAATATTTATTTGGCTACGTAGGGAGGTATTTCGGTCAAGTCTGGGTCTTGGTCATCCTCAGTATCATCATAAACAGAATTGCACTCGAAAGAACACAGAGAGTAAGCAGAACCTGATTTATTCATATTAAAATGTGAGTAAAGTTGAAACAAAGAAGCCAACTGATCCATGGTCAGTGGCGGCAAAGGGACAGTGGTTGGGGCATTTCCCGAACTACTGTGACTACTCGAGGCTAAGCTAGGAGAAACGAAGGGAGTGGGGATGACAACAGGAGTAGACTCTCTAATGACTTCTCTAGACTCTGACTCTGAGTCCGACTCCGACTCGAACTCGTTGTCTTCTGGTTCTCCTTTGAACATCTCTCCTTCTCCAGTGGTGAGCTTGAAGAGTCTTCCTTGGTTGTTGGTCCATTTGATTGACTTTCTCCATCCTTTCTGCTGCTTTGTGTCGGTTTCTGTGATCAACGCGGTGGGGTTGAAGCGATCGTCTTGAAGTATCATGGTAATGATCTCATCCTACGCGGCTCTAAAGAATCGGTCTTCTCCAAACAATAGGCTCATGGTGATATTCGGAGAGACGGTGGAGTAGTTCCCTTCATTCTCGATTGCACGGATTTCATTTTCGATGGGAGAAATGAGGTGTGAGCAATCTAAGGTAGATTCATCACTTGTGATCACTAGAACTCCAAGAGGATTCTGAGTGTTGTTGGGTTTACCTCCTGGTGGTATTGGGAGTCGACCATCTTCAATCATATCTTGAAGCACGTGTTTCAACTTGTAGCATTTTTCTGTGTCGTGCCCTTTGCCCCTATGGTATTCACAGTAGGAATTTTCATCCCAGAACTTGGACTTCCTTTCGGGTTCGGGAGTAGGTCCGATGGGTTGGAGTTTACCTTGCTTCATTAGCCTTTTTAGAGCGTTGGAGTAAGTATCCCCAAGGTTTGTGAATTTCCTTGGTGGGGTAGTTTTCTTGGATGGTTCGAGAAGGTTAACCTCATCGGTCTTGCTAGTAGAGCCGTATGAACGACTCGTGGACCCTTGATATCCTCTACCTACCGTTTTGGACAAGAGTCCTTTACGGATGTCATCTTCAATTCGCGTCCCTAGTACAGGTAAGTCCTTGAAAGTCTTGATGTTTTGATATCTCAAATGGTTGGCATAGATGGGTTTGAGATTATCCACAAACTTTTCCACGAGAGTAGCCTCATCCGGGCGTTCAACTAGTTAGGTGCTAGTCTTCCTCCACCTACTTAGGAAGTCGGTGAATCATTCTTTGTCATTTTGGGTAAGAACCTCTAGAGTACGCATGTTGACTTGGATCTCGGCATTATCCGCATATTGTTTAGAGAACTCGATTGCGGCGTCTTCCCAAGTAGCGACCTTCTTATGATCCAAAGAGTAGAACCATTGTTTCGGAATAGTGTCAAGAGATGAAGGAAAGATCTTTAAGAACATCCCGGGTTTGATGCCTTTGATAGACATGTAATCTTTGAAAGCACGGATGTGGTTCAAAGGGTTCTCGTGCCCCTTAAATTTAGGGATATCCGTCATATTGAAGTTAGTTGGCAATTTGGCATTGACGGCCTCATACTTGCGATTGTTCTCCATGTAAATGTCATTCCCCTTAAGGTACATCAATTGCTCCTCCAGATGTTGGAGTCTTTTCTCAGCTATAGTCATCCCCATGAGAGGATTTCCGTCTCTAGATTCATCATCGGAATTGCCTAGTACTTCCTCTTCGTGAGGGGGAAGTCTCCCTTCTAAGGAATAGATCCGTCTTTCGATAGTTTCAAGGCGATCGTATGTTTGGTCTTGGGCGACCTGGATTTGGGCTAGCGCGGTTAGGATTCGATCATTACCATCTTGAATTTGGCGGAGATTTGTTTCATCACTCGATCCGGGCATCTTGGAAACTGGATAAGAGATCGGCGACGAATCAAAACACGATCGACCATTCTATCACACTTGCTAAAAGAAGAAAAGTTTTGACTCGTGAAGTGGGTGTGTGCCACTTGTGTTGAGTGAGTTTTGAAGAAAGACAAGGTCTTTGAAAATGTGTGTCCTAGTCAACTGTAGTGTAGTTGTAGGAGTGGACTCGAAGTGAGGTTTTGAAATGGGCTTGTGGCCCGGATTTTGACGCGACAAACGGACGGAGTTTTGACCGGATTTTGCGCTAATTAAAGGCCCTATTTCGAAATTCTTGTTTGAAAAGGGATTTTGATTTTTTGAAAATTCGTCATGGTTTTGTTTAGAAGTGGTGATCACGTAAGGTTTACACATTTATACAAGCATTATAACGGATCTTTGAGTGCATTTAGAAGGGTTTTGGTTTAAAGGGTAGGTTGCCATACCGAACCATCAAACCCGAAGTCTGTGGAGAGGCTCGTGCCAAACAAGAGTAAGGCCGATTCCTAGTCCATTTCCTCAAGTAGTGAAGGCCCTTGATATAAACAAGAGTAAGCATCATGGTACGGATGACGTCAATCGCTATCCATCCTTAGGCCCAAATAAGAATTAGGACCGTTTAGACGGGACGATTGGTCGAATGGGTTGGGTTGGGCCTAGGAAGGCCGAATTAAACGGTCTAGGAAGACCGAGTTATGAAAACCGACAATTGTCTTGTACAAACTATTCCCTAACCTTGTTCGAGTTTCACCCTAGCTACACGTAAGTGTATTCCCCAGCGGAGTCGCCAAACTGTGGACAGCGGGCCGCCCACGGGGGCGCTTGGTGAGAGACGAAACAAGCGTTTGCATTTTGTATGGAGTCGCCACCAATTTTTATGGGAAATTGGAACCGTTCGAATACCTCGTGTCATGTCAAGACACAAAGTAGTGACATGAACACTAAGCAATCGTTACCCTTAGCATTCTATGTCTAGAATGACTCTCGTGGATGCCAATGAACACGGGTGCTCACGGAGATCTGGAGTAAGGGGTGAGGGTACGTATTAGGAAGCTCTTTTGATCGAACACCTAATCCCGCCCGCCTCGATAGCGGCCTCTACTAATGATTAGGGAAGTTATTCGTACTTGATATATCGTCGGCTATATGCATGCAATGCAACATCCATAGATTAATCCTAGCATGTGAGAATTAGACTAAGTTGGTGAACAATTAATTAGGCATACAATTATGTCAAAGTAGGATTTAATGCTTATTTACATGTGAAAGCATACAAGCAATAGGATAAATACAATAAAAGAAAATTACAATAATGAAAATTACAATAATTACAACGGAATAGGCGATTTATGTCGAAAATACCTTTAAAACGGATAATTTGAGAAAAAGGAATAAGAATAAATTAAAAGAATCAAATAAGTTAACGAACAGGAATTAGCGTGATATTACGGATAATAGTTCATTAATACGTAGACTAATTAAACCATGTCAAGGCAGAAACGGAGTTCAGGGACAGAACTCAGCTAGGAACAAGCGCAGCAGAGCTGCGTCCCTTGGAATAGGCGCAGCAGACGCTGCGTCTGTTCTTGGCTCAGTTCTGGCTGTGAAGCCGTATTTGCAAGCCGTTAATACAATTTGGTGAATTTAATGATTAATTAAATTATTTACTCGGATGAAAGTGATTAATGGGTTATTTAACATATGAATGGGTCATAAAAACAGTAAAACATAGATGAGACGGAATTAAGATGGATTAATTACGGAAGTGAAAAATATTAATGAGTCCTCTATTGAAATCAATTAACTAGTCTAAACATGACGATATATGATGGTGACAAACAGATGAAAACTATATCAACGACGAATTCCAGAAACTCAATATGAACAAATTGAATCTCTGCAACCCCGAATTGAATTAAATGACGAAAACCCGCAAATATGAATTACTTGGGATTTAAGGTTGGATTAAAGGATGAACTAAACATGTTAATGAATGATGAATTATATACATGTGATTATTAAACTATCATGTGAACGAGGATTAAAGAAAACGAATGAAAGCAAATAATAAAGACGAATTACAGAGGACGAAGGAAGAAGAAAAGAAGCAGGAACTGCGGCAGCCTCACGAAGAGGCGCAGCAGTTGCTGCGTCCTTTTTCGACGTCTGTCTTCTGAAAATCCGTAAAAAGAGGTTTTGAAGACGGTTTTAGAAATCGGTTTTAATGAGGTATTTTCGACATAAACCTTACAACTGTGATACGATAATTAAAATACAATAAATAAATAAGGATTATACACCCTCAGACTTACATGTTGACGAAACGAGAAGGACTAAGATATCGATTAGTGATGCTCGACGCGAATGCAAAGAGAGTGCCCTCGTAAGAGGAAAACGATTGATTAATTGATTAATTAGATTGATTATTGTGTAGTTGGTCAAATTGGTCGGTCATGCAACGGAGAGGCTGGTACCCGGAAGGATCCGAGCTTACGTGGTCGAATGTTCAAGCACGTAGGCGCCAATTAGTAAGAACAAAGTCTAGAATGCAAAGGGAGAAGAGAAGGGCGGACACTCGCGTGAGAAATATGAGGAGCGAAGGCTCCTATTTATACTAATCACGTGAAGGAGTTAGGATTTCGGAGACTCTTTGGAAGTGAATCTCGGAAAGATATGAAAAAGATACGTGAAACACGCAGAGAAGGGCACTGGGAAGAGGCGCGCGCCCATGCGTCTCTTGGAAGAGGCGCAGCACCTGCTGCGTCTATTCCCAGGAGGTTTCCTCCTGCTGAAGAAAGATTTCCGCGTTTGAGTTATGGTAGGACGGAAATAATTCGATCTTCCTTAATATTTAATATGAATATTACGGGATATTATTTGCCAAAAGATAAAACTTGTGAAATATGGAATAGAAATATCCGGAACATTCCAGAACATTCCGACTCGGGATTTAACAGTTATCAGAAAATGGAGACGGTTTTTGACCCGGACTTCGAATGTACTCTAATTACTGCCAAAACGACCGTATCAGGACGTAGATGACAACTATGAGGTCGACATTAATATTTGAGCAATCACTTGACGATAATCTTACGAACTGTCACAAATCGTTCCGCGTATCAAACATGCGGCCCAATCATCACCGGGTGGTTTGCGGGAGGTGCAGAAATGAGGTATCTACAATAGGCACATGCTAAGATAATAGTGTTTTAAGATTTAAACACGACATTTTAACATATTTTGATAACAAAATTATGTATTTTAGTTAATTTGTAGGATCATACGATTCTACGATCCGATCCTACCGATCCGATCCTATTAAGCTCATCGACCAAAGTAGGATCCCGATCCTAACAACATTGTCTGCTGCTGTTCTGGACAAGCTTGATTTTCAAGGCTACTCCTCAGTCTATCAGGCATCCTGTTATAATGTCTTCACTCACTATGAGCCTTCCTGTTATTCCCAAGCCAGCACTGATCTTAAATGGGTTGAGGCTATGCAAAAGGAGCTGTCAGCTTTAGAGGAGAACAAGACTTGGATTTTGACCAAGTTACCTCCTGGCAAGAAAGTGATTCGAGCTAAATGGGTATATAAGATAAATTTAACCCAGATGGGTCTGTTGAAAGATATAAAGAACGGTTAGTAGCAAAGGGATATACACAAATAGAAGGTAAGGACTATAAACATACCTTTAGTCCAGTTGCAAAGTTTACAACTGTGAGGTGTATCATTGCCATAGCTGCTGCCAAGGGCTGGCATCTTCATCAACTGGACATAAATAATGCTTTTCTTCATGGGTTCCTCGAAGAGGAAGTGTATATGAGGAAACCTGAAGGTTATACTATGGGAGATAAGAATGATGTTTGTCTTCTCAAAAGATCCCTCTATGGTCTCAAGCAAGCCTCAAGACAATGGAACTTAGAGCTGTCTAAATTCCTAATCAAGCATGGTTTCAAAAAAATCCAAATCTGACTACTCTCTGTTCACCAAGACTACTTCTGCTGATAAATTCATTGCAATAGTGGTTTATATGGATGATCTTCTGCTTACTGGCAGTGATAGTAAAGGAATTTCTCAAATCAAGATCTTGCTTGATGATGCTTTTACCATCAAAGATTTAGGACTCCTAAGATATTTCTTGGGTATTGAGGTTGCAAGGTCACCAGCTGGGATCCTCCTCAACCAGAGAAAGTATATTGTAGATATTTTGAAGGATACTCATAAGCAGGACTGCATGCCTGCTTCATTTCCATTACCTACTGGTTTACATCTTTCTGCAGATGAGGGAGAACTGATGGAGTATCCTGAATTGTTTAGAAGGTTGGTAGGAAGACTGCTTTATCTAAATATGACCAGACCTGATATCAGCTACAGTGTGCAGCATTTGAGCCAATTCCTGAGTGCTCCCATGACACCTCATTACAATGCAGCACTCCATCTTGTTAGATATCTCAAGCATACCATAAATTTGGGACTGTTCTACTCTGCTACACAAGAGTTTGTCCTTAAAAGCTACCGTGATGCTGACTGGGGCACTTGTGCTTTCACTGGCCGGTCTCTCACGGGTTATTGTGTGTTCCTAGGTTCTGCTTTGGTGTCATGGAAGATTAAAAAGCAAAACACTGTCAGCAAATGTTCAGCAGAAGCTGGATATAGGAGCATGAGTCAAACTTCAAGTGAATTGGTCTGGATAGCTGAACTTTTAAAAGATTTGCAGATTGAAATACCTCAGCCAGTCACTTTATTTTGTAACAACAAAGTTGCCCAATATATTGCAGTAAATCCAGTGTTCCACGAAAGGACCAAGCATCTCAAACTGGACTGCCATTATGTAAGGGATCGTATTGAAGAGGGTTTTATTGCCACAGCCTATGGTTCATCTTCAATGCAAACTGCTGATGTCTTCACCAAAGCTTTGGGTGAAGCACAACATTCCTTTTTTGTTGCCAAGCTAGGTCTGCTTGCTTCTGCTCCCAGTGCAGTAGCAGAGCCTGGAATGTAAGTTAGCGGGACGAAAATTTTCAGCGGAGGCGAAACGGTAATATTATAAGGGGGCCTCAAAAAAATTTGAAAATTGTAACTAAAAATTTCGAAATTTTCAAACGCCAACGGGGAGCGACCGCCCCTGCTAGCCCCTCCCTGGCCCCACCACTGATTAAATGCTTAATCGAATCAAACCTATGCGTATTGGGTGGAAAGTTAAGCCCAAGTAGCCAAGTGCTGCTTCCGCCCATGAAATATGGGGAAGATGCTACGGTTACACTCGGTGTATAGAATCTTCTATACACCACTAGTAAGATTTTGACATGTGGAAAAATCAAATATTAGTCATAGAAGGAAGTTTTTCACTTTGGAAGGAAAATTGTAAAATTGAATATTTTTAGGAATTATTAATTTTGAAATTGTGAACAACAATTATAGTTTTCATAATTGAAATAATATTTTGTATTTACCTGATCTTGTCATCTTACAAAATTCAATACACTAAACATTTTGATTCCCTCTTTACCTCGTTTGTTCTTCACACATAGGCCATAGCTAAGCTATGCATGCAAGGCAGATCATAGGTGAAAACTTGTGAAGTACTCTGATTTTTTGTACATTATTATTAATTATTCAAATGCTCTATATATGGACGTTTTAATTAATAACTTACTTTCGTTGTACATTTTTATTTTAAATATACATTTTTTAATGCTTTTATATGAAATCTAGTAGGTTTATAAGATTTGATTTGAAATATGAAGATTTGTATGATACGATTAATAGCGTAATTGTTTTTTTACTAATACACATTTCATTAATAACGTCAGATTTTTGGCAGCGTATAGGCGACGGAGTGGGACGAAACTTATTTTGTGCGAGTTGCTGTGGTGAGGGATGAGGGTGTTCGCCAGCGTGAAGAGATGATGATGCGCTGGTGTGTGGTGCCTAGCGGAGAGTCGGGGTGGTTGTATGGGTTGATGGGTATAGATTGGTGTTAGTAATGAAAAACGTAGTGTTAAAGAAAAAAAGTGAAAAAAAAGAAATTATTAGATGATAAAATATTGTCATATTCTAAATAATTTTGGTGGAAAATCAATAACATATTTGGAAATATATTAATTAAGATATGTAATAAAATTAATGTTAAAAAAATCTTATTTCATATTCCATCATTGCCACGTGTCATTATGTTACTCGTAGTGTATAGAAGATTTTATACACTGAGTGTAACGGTAGTTTTTTCGGAAATGTAGCTAAGTTAAATTAAGTTTAGCTACGTCAACCAAAGTTTATAATGTAACTAATGTTAAATAAATTATGTTTCGCAAGATCTATGTTACTCCGACTCTTTTAATGTCCTCGCTTACCCATGTCCGATACTTGTACATGGGTATGACACTCGAACACCTCATTTTAGACCAAAATATGCATGTTTTTCAAAAAAAAATTAGCCGAGTCCGACACTTAGACACGCATCCATATCGGATACTTCTAAACGAGTTTGAGTAACTTAACTCAAGATAAGTTAAATATTACTTCGTATTATGTTAAAATAAATTTATTGAAACGAGTAGTAAATTTGGTTAACTTCAATTCTCATTTCAAGTCCGTTAAATTTAAGTCAGTTCCATTATATTTAGACCCGTTAACCAAGATTGAATAATGAGATTAGACATACCGGTTATCTAACTAAATAAACGGGGTTAACTAAAAGATCTTGAACGAAAAGTCGGAAACCAAACCATACGCAATATTGATTTGAAGTTCACAAATTTGTCCCGACGCGGAGTGTTTCACACGTTAGCCGGGCCCCTCCTGAACTTTCCTTTTTATTTCCTAGGACAGAGACAGATGTAATCCTTGACTTGGCCGCATTGACTTTCATAGTTTACTTAAACCGAAGCTCAAGCTCCTCAGTCCTCACCCTCCTCCTAAACCCAAAAATAAAAATAAAACCCTGCACCATATTTATTGGTGTACTCCGTAGTTACTTAAAAAAGGAACTAGTCTTCCGAAATGTATAACCTCACTCAAGTTCTTTGGCTTGCCTTAATGATTTCTGTGCTCATGAGTGTCATGACTCCAAATCCGGTTTCGGGACGACCTCACTTCCTAGCTCCGGTAAAGAAAGCCATTAAGCATCACACTAGCATTATTTATCCCACATATTTCAATGGCGGGAGCAGTGGTAGCATACCGAGGAGAGCCTTGAAGATCGAGTGCTTCCATCCACCTGAAGATAATCCCCGAGACGCTTTTGCCCCAGTTAACGAGGGCTTCCCTCCTCCTACGATAGGATCATGCCTTCACAATCCGCCCTCTCCTCAAGTCACTCAACCATGAAACTTTTTACAATCAACCCGTACTCTGTTTAATTTATGAACAAATTATTGAATATACGTGATAGTCTATAAAGTACTTATGTCAAGTTAACTATCCGTGCGCTTATATGTGTGACATGCTTGAAGTTCAGAATGCCTAGTCTATCATAGTATTCTACAATACAATACTTCATATTTTCTAGGTTTTCATAATAAGAGGGCGATCTTGTATAAAAGTCGTCGTTATGTATGTTTTTATAATATAAGAGGGTGTACATTATCTTGTGGTATACACATGATACTATGGTATTACATGACTA
This sequence comes from Silene latifolia, assembly GCF_048544455.1. Classification (NCBI taxonomy): domain Eukaryota; kingdom Viridiplantae; phylum Streptophyta; class Magnoliopsida; order Caryophyllales; family Caryophyllaceae; genus Silene; species Silene latifolia. The sequence continues at coordinate 190,617,440 of NC_133536.1, forward strand.
CGTGATCTTATGATATAAAAAGACTTTTTTCGAAAATTACTAATATATATCGTCAGATTAAAAGGCGAGATTACCCTAGCTTATTTTCAATTACATCTTTATCCCGCCCGTACAGAAATATAGGTAAGTTGAGGGCCTAAAGTATCGTTTTATTTCAATGGTTGATGATGGGAAACATAAAGATACTGGTTTTGTGCTTTGTCGTCGGTACCATTATAGGTTCGATGCCGTTAAAGCTTCCTCTCTTTTTGTGGTATTTCACAAGAGGCTACGGGGAAGGGGTGGACGTTGTCTGCTTTTAAGGCGACTCGAGGAGTGGCCGGTGCGTGGGAATCGTCGTGGTTTTAAGCTTAGTATTACAGTTGTTACGAAACTATGGCCTGGTTCTGACAAGATTTTCCTCATTATCATTCCACCATTGTTGAAGTAATTTGTGAGCTAAGTGAATGGTCGAGAATGTTGATTGTTGATGATAGCCTCTAGTCAATTCAGGGTGAATATGTGAGCTAACAGGTGGAAATTGGCACTCACTGACGAGGTAGGAGTCAAATTCAACAAGAAAAAAACAGTTCGTCTGACTTATTTATCAACAATAAAATTTAGGATAAATTTTCAAATTTTTTATATCACGCACTACTTGTTAGTTGTTACGCACCCTATTTTTTCACTTATTCCTAATTTTCCCTTGAGCATCCAAAATAAATTTAGTAAAATTAATTATCGTTTTATCACATGTGTGTTACGGAGACGGTTTTTATAACAACTAATTATCGTTTTATCATATTGAAGAAAAATGAACTAACGAACTAACTTTTCTTTTACATATTTATAAACGACAATGAATAACAATAATAATATAATAACGATTTTAATTTGGTAATTTTTGCGATAAAAACATAAAACTTAAAACGATCATAAAAATTAAGACAAAAAAATTGACGATTAAGAACGAAAAAACTTATAACGGCCATCACTTTGCACTCGGTTGTCCGTTTTTTTATGATTTTTTTTCTTTCAAATCGCTTATCTCAACGAGACGAACGCAACAGGAAAAAATTGTTTTTACCTAGTCCAGTCATGTGAAACACGCGACCTGACCATGGCCGTGTCATGTGGATTACATGACCTAGCCTAGGCCATGTGGAATGTGGATTATTAGTGTCTAATGTCACTGATGGGGCATATTCTGCACCGCTGACCAAGTCAACATATTGAACAAAGGTCAAAGATATCCACAGCAAGTCAACGACTTAGACAAATTTAGCCGTCGACCCATCGGCTGTAAGCTGGGTCTCGGCGTGACAACCCGCCAAATGGGACACATATCCGCGTACTCATATCCAAGACCCCTCGGCGGTGAGTCACATGGCCCGCCGGCCTGCCATAGGTCCCTCGGCCGAGGGGTAGATCAGTCTTTCCACCTGCTAGCCACTTGGCCACTTGGCCACTACGTGACAAAAGGTGAAAGCCTATAAATACTCCTCAATCTTCATTGAGGAGAGGATCCACAAATAAAACCTAAATACACTATTCATCTGGTAATATCTTCCTTATCTCTCTACAATACATACCTAGCCAAGTAACACAACTTATTCTTTAAGTTTACTGACTTGAGCGTCGGAGTGAGTACGCTTGGCACAAAGCCAAGCCCTCAGTTCGTTCATTGTTGCAGGGGAGGCCGAGAGGAACGATAGAAGCAAGAAGGATTCAACTCAAGACATTATTCTACAAGCCACGGGTGGTAACAATACTTGCTCTGGAATTACACCCGGAACAATTGGCGCCGTCTGTGGGAAAGGAACTAGAAGCTAGTCATATTCATTCCCAAATAACAAAAACCCACCCAAAAAGCTAAAAAGATGTCAAAACAACAAGACACAGTCGTGACCGACGAAACCGCTTTCTACCAAGATGATACGTTCAACAAATCCGGAGTTGTGCAACCCTCCGCCGGTCAAATGATTCAACCGGAGTACGGGATGCCAATAATACCGGATGCTCCGCTGCCTGCCGACCAGGTCACCATCATGGGACATGTGGTTGACGTGGTAAAACTGAAGATGCTCCTGGATCTAATCGGGAGTACGCCGGCTCACACTGTCACGCCGACAAGAGCGGCGAAACCGTCCGGAGACCGGGCCCAAAATGTGACTCAGAAACTTGGACGGAGAGCACGGAAGAAGCTGACCACGTCAAGTCGCCGGGGGAGCCCAAAGTGGGCGTGGTGGACCTAAGTCCTTCCCATACTCATGGGAGGACAGTGTCCCCGCAACACGAACGAGGCTTACCCCGAAGAAGCCAGAGAAGTCCGACTCAGCAGAGCTGGAGAAGAGGTCCGAGTCGAAGAAGGAGTCCCTCCCGCTACGAAGGGGGGAGCCAGATTAGGGATGCGAGGAGCCGATCGCCGCGTGTCGTTCGACACGTGGTCAGGCAGCCCCTCAGCGCCTACGTCCTAGAAGTCCCGGTGCCAACTAAGCTCAAGTTGCCACCCATATCATATAAAGGAGATAGTGATCCAGCCGACCACGCCGAGGCTTTCGAGTCTTACATGTCGGTATGGGAGCAGCCTGATGAGGTCTGGTGCCGAGTTTTCCCAACAACTTTGCATGGGAAGGCTCAGAGCTGGTACAAGGGGCTTCCCGACGGCTCGGTGTACTATTACGCCGACCTAAAGGACGCATTCCTAGCCCAGTATTCCTGCAACAAGAGGAGAGCCGTGGAGACATCTGACCTCCTGACTATCAGACAGGAGGGAGGCGAGTCTCTCCGGAGCTATGTGAAGAGGTTTGATGGAAAGGTCCAGCAGATTCGAGAAATTAATCCTGAGCTGGCAGCCTTCGCGCTGATGAAAGGCCTCCCAAGGGGAGCCTTAAAAAATGAGCTCATCAAGAGCGGAGGCCTGGACTTGAACGCCGCCAGGAAGTTGGCCGACCAAGCCATCAAGGTAGAGGACTATCACAAGACCTGGGTAGATCCCAGCGAGGCCGAGCACTCAGAAAAGAAGAGCCTCCGGGAGGACAACCCGGATGAAAGACGCCGTGAGAATAATAGGTCACGGTCGGACAGATCCGCCCGGAAACAGGACTCGGCGGGCGCCGAGTGGAATTCAGGAACGTACCACCAGAGGCGGTATAGCGATAAAACCCCTCTCGTCGTATCAGCCGCCGAGGTCTTCTCCCTGAGCAAAAACGAGGGCCAGAAGTGGGAGAGACCCCCCATGCCAAAAAGCGACGGCGACACGAGCCAGTACTGTGAATACCACGGCCACACCGGCCATCTAACCAACGACTGTCGGCATCTAAAGAATGCCATTGAAGAGCTGATCCGGAATGGGAGCCTCGGCAAGTACGTTGCCAAAAGCCAAAAAAATGACGCCGGCAGTTCAGATAGGAAATCCGTCTTCGAACGGATAGGAGTGATCCATGTTGTCATCGGGGGCAACGAGAACGGAGGGTCCGCTCACGGGCACAAACGACACCTGAACGAGCTGTATCAGGCCATCAACTTTGTGCCCAACGCAGGGATCCCCTCTACCAGCATCCCCGACATGACTATTGGAGGGAAGGATTATGAAGGAGTCATCGCTCCTCACAGCGACCCACTTGTAGTCAATTTGGACATATCCAACCACCTGGTCAAGAGGTGCCTGATCGACACAGGCGCATACACGAACATCATGTTCAGGGAGTGCTTCCTCGGCCTCGGCCTGAAAATAAAAGACTTAAGCCCCTGCACCAACCCACTATACAGCTTCTCTGGAGCCGGCCTGGTACCACTGGGATCAATCAGACTACCGGTGACGTTCGGCGAAAAGAAGGCGGCTAAAAACGTCTTAGCTGAGTTCGTGGTCATCGACGGCTCGTCCGCATACAACGTTCTCATAGGCCGGGTCACCCTGAGCGAGGCCGACGCAGTGATGTCCATCAGGGCCCTAACACTGATGTACGTCTCGGACCGGGGGGAAGCGCATAAGCTCGTCTCCAAAGACGAGAAGGATGAGGTGATCAACATCTAGATAGCTGCCCGAGGATGCAACATGCAATCCCTCAAAGAGGCAAAGAAGTCCGAAAAAGGAAAAAGTCCGTCCTTACAGCAGGAAGGCGACCTCATGGAGACAACTAGTGGCTGACTGGGAAGGTGTGCCTGCGATGAGCCGTTAGGGCATTGGTAATCTCGTAAAAATCTATGTAGCGGCGGAGGTGTCCAAAATAGCTGTGGACACCCCGACGCATGTTTGTACCTAATAAAAAATCATCCAAGCCTCCCATCAAAGTGTAAATTTTTCCATCAGTTATCTATCAAGAAACAGACGCCGGCTCACACTGTCATACCGACAAGAGCGGCTGTCGTTATGAAGAAATACAGCGCCGTCGCAGTCACCCCAAGTAGTAGACGCTTGGCGATCCTCCAAGTGGTAGACGCCACGTAACACGCTATCAAGAAACAGACGCCGGCTCACACTGTCATACCGACAAGAGCGGCTGTCGTTATGAAGAAATACAGCGCCGTCGCAGTCACCCCAAGTAGTAGACGCTTGGCGATCCTCCAAGTGGTAGACGCCACGTAACACGCTATCAAGAAACAGACGCCGGCTCACACTTTGTCATACCGACAAGAGCGGCCGTAGTTATGAAGAAATACGGCGCCGCAGTCACCCCAAGTAGTAGACGCTTCGGCAAATCCTCCAAGTGGTAGATGCCACGTAACACGTTATCAAGAAACAGACGCCGGCTCACACTGTCATACCGACAAGAGCGGGCTGTCGTTATGAAGAAATACAACATTGCCGTCGCAGTCACCCCAAGTAGTAGACGCTTGGCGATCCTCCCAAGTGGTACACGCCACGTAACACGCTATCAAGAAACAGACGCCGCTCACACTGTCATACCGACAAGAGCGGCTGTCGTTATGAAGAAATACAGCGCCGTCGCAGTCACCCCAAGTAGTAGACGCTTCGGCAGTCACTCCAAGTGGTAGACGCCACGTAACACGCTATCAAGAAACAGACGCCGGCTCACACTGTCATACCGACAAGAGCGGCTGTCGTTATGAAGAAATACAGCGCCGTCGCAGTCACCCCAAGTAGTAGACGCTTCGGCAGTCACTCCAAGTGGTAGACGCCACGTAACACGCTATCAAGAAACAGACGCCGCTCACACTTTGTCATACCGACAAGAGCGGCTGTCGTTACGAAGAAATACAACATTGCCGTCGCAGTCACCCCAAGTAGTAGACGCTTGGCAGCGATCACTCCAAGTGGTAGACGCCACGTAACACGCTATCAAGAAATGACGCCGCTCACACTTTGTCATACCGACAAGAGCGGCCGTCGTTATGAAGAAATACTGTTGCCGTCGCAGATCACCCCAAGTAGTAGACGCTTTGGCGCTCACTCCAAGTGGTAGACGCCACGTAACACGCTATCAAGAAATGACGCCGGCTCACACCGTCATACCGACAAGAGCGGCTGTCGTTATGAAGAAAAATACAGGCGCCGCCGCAGCCACCCCAAGTAGTAGACGCTTGGCATCCTCCAAGTGGTAGACGCCACGTAACACGCTATCAAGAAACAGACGCCGCCACACTCACCTTTGTCATACCGACAAGAGCGGCCGTTACGAAGAAATACAACACACCGTCGCGCAGTCACCCCAAGTAGTAGACGCTTCGGCAGCACTCCAAGTGGTAGACGCCACGTAACACGCTATCAAGAAATGCCCGCTCACACACTTTGTCATACCGACAAGAGCGGCTGTCGTTATGAAGAAATACTGTACGCCCGTCGATCACCCCAAGTAGTAGACGCTTGGCGATCACTCCAAGTGGTAGACGCCACGTAACACGCTATCAAGAAACAGACGCCGGCTCACACTGTCATACCGACAAGAGCGGCTGTCGTTATGAAGAAATACAGCGCCGTCGCAGTCACCCCAAGTGGTAGACGCCACTTTAGACGCTATCAAGAGAATAGACGCCAGCTCACACTGTCGCACCGACAAGAGCGGCAGTCAGTAACAAGAAGCACTCGCCGGCTGACACCGTCACACCGGCAAGAATGACAATCACCCTCAGGAAAATACCTCGACGGTCACAACTAGCGCAGCCGATACTCGCAAAGTGATCAAAACGCCTTAGAAGCGTTGCACATTTGAGGAACGCACTCTAAGACCGCCTCGGCCAAGCCAAGGCGGAAACAGAGGCAAAAAAAGGGGGAATAAGGTAAAAACGTTAAGTACAGATTGAGATGCTCAACTATTAGCACAAGGAAAAGGGAAATGAGGTAAAAACCTCGGCCAAGTCGGAGGCAGAAGAAACGAGCTCTTATTAAATATGTTCAACAAAATTACAAAAAATACAAACGACGGCCGTCCCCATAAGGGTCAGCCGAAGGACAACCTGCCAAAGTTGTGCAAAATACAAAGACGAAAGGCAAAATGGTAGACACAATCTCCCTATGTCTGTCGCTGCTCGCCACCAGCAGCGGTGGCAGCGTCTTCTTCGGTGGGCAACCCAGCGACTTCCTTGGCAGCCTCAGCCTTCGCCTCGGTAGCCTCAGCTTCCCTCATTCTCTTGGCCTCCTCATTAGCCGTCTTCGCCCTCTCAGCAAGGGCTGCTGCCTCCTCGACCGCCTCTTGCTCTATCTTCACCTTCACCGCCTCCTTGACCCTCTCCTCCACGGCCTTCTCCTTAGCTTCGAGCTTGTCATCAAACAGCTCGTCGAATTTGCTCCACGGAAAGGAACCTTCAAGAGGGAAGAGCTCCTCAATTACTTCCCTAGCAGCTGCTTCGGCCAGATCCCGGAATTCAGAGCACATGTCAGGGAGCATTTTTGTTTGGAGCATCTCAATGTCATCCTCCTTTTGTCTGATGATGGCCTCCTTGCTCCGGATCACCTTCCCCTGGATCTGAAACCGATCCCTGAATTCATTCCTCTGCTGAAAATAGAGGTCGGCATGCCTCTGAACGAGGTCACACTTCGCCAGCAGCTTTTCAACCTCGACCGCAGAAGTCTCGGCCTTGGCTCTCTCAGCAAGGACCTCCTTTTCAGCGTCCTCCCTGAGCTTTCTCTCAGCCAAGAGCGCCTTCTCGACCTCTCCCCGAAGCCGCTGCTCATTGAGAAGATCCAGCTTCGCCTTCGTGGCCACCTTCTTAGCGGCATTAAGCTCAAAAGCGGATTGAGCCGCGACCTTCTCCTGCTCCATGATGCGAGCACCGGTCAGCTCGTTCCACCTCGCCAGTCTCTTAATCAACCTCGCGCCATCCGCCACAAGCTGAGAGGGGGAAACCTTCGGGGATGAAGAGCCAGTGGCGACGTCATGATCACCAGCTTGCGGAAGGGAAAGGGAAACCTTCTGGGATGAAGAGTCAGTAGCGACGTTACGATCACCAGCCTGCGCGGGATTCTCCTCCGTTTGCTGCTCAACAAAAGCGGTGGCCGACAGCGGTGGATCTGCAAAATAAAAAAAAGGGGGGAGCATCAGTATCAGCATACATAGACACGCCGAAAAGCCTGTCATCGGCAGCGCCTGACGAACCGGATAGATCAATACCGTGCTTGGCCTTCTTGGCCGAAGGGTGTATTTCCTCGTCAGCAGCAGAAGCAACGGGCAGCGGTAAAGGCTGTCTGCTTTCTTTTACGGACAAGGGGAGACCCCTCCTCCTCACCAGAATCATCGCCATTGGAGACATAAACGATTTCCACCGTCTCCTTCTGAACAAGGGGGTTGGAAGGCGGAGTCGATGTCGACGAAATCAATGCCGAAGGATTTGTTTTTCGCGTATGGCGCGGCATCTTACTAACAACCTTCGCCTGGGCCTCCACCACATTCAAGCGTTTCATCTGCTGGTCCATAAGATCAGTCGGCGACGTCCTGCGGTCGTGGGGCAGAGCCTTCGGATGCAAGTTAGCAACGGTTTTGTCTTTGAACAGCCCCATTCTCCGGAGGATATCCTCAGACAAATCCGGTCCAAAGTGGTCTGCGAAGGGAACAAAGCAAGAATTAAATAGAGGAATTAAATCGAAGTTCGAAGAGCAGGAGCATTGACAACGGTGATGGGCCTCATACCGACACTACTCACCCTGTGCTAAGGCCGGTATGAGGCCGACATGGCAGAGCGGCTCATCCTGAAGAATGATCTGCGTTGGGGGAATCCACCTTTTCGGTACCCCACTCTTGTCCGCCTCAAAGAGCCTCATCGCCAGCCTCTCATCCTCCTTAAGAGGGACCCTGCTGGCATCCATCTTGAGTTTTTTCCGGGAGACCCATCTGTCATGTTCCGCCTTAGTCTCACACCGCAAGTTAACTTGATCTTTGAAAGCGACGGGCGGCGGATAGTCATCCCAAGCACCTTAACGTACACCCACCGATCTCTCCAGTCTTTGCAAGAAGTAAGTTTGTCAACAGAGACATAACCCTTCTCCATGTGCACACTGTACCAACCAACGCGGCCAGAGATTGACGGCTGGAGATAATGCAGCCGGCGGAATAAGTTCACCGTCGGGGCCTCCCCCTTGAAGAGACAAAGCCACACGAAGCCGACAATCGTCCTCATGGCCAACGGGTGCAGTTGAGCCACAGCGACGTTCATAGCTTTGACGATAGCCATGACGTACTCGTTCAGCGGAAACCGGAGCCCGTACTCCAAGTGTCGCATATATACACCGGTATGGCCCGGTGGAGGGCAACAGACGGCCTGACCCTCCTCAGGGATGACAATCTCGTATCCCCTGCCAAAGAAAAAGTGGCCCTCAAAAAACTTCTCACCAGAACAACTGGCCAGCTTATGGGTCCAATCACGGTCAAGGCGAACCTTACAGGCATCGCCGTGATCCATGACGTACTGTCTCCCCTCACTAGGACGAGACCTTTCCGCATCATCACCGAAATCATCACCAAAATCACCATAAGAATCATCATCCTCCCATTCCTCCAGAATTTGAGGATCAACTTCAAAAGAAGGAGACCTAGGACCCTCCGACGCAGGCTTACTAGGTCCAGCATCAGCAGAAGACATAGTCACAACAAAATACTAGCGAGATAAAAGAAAAATTTGTTGGTTTACCTCGAAGAAAAACACTCGCCGGATCAAAGACCTTGAAAGTTTAAGAAAGACGAAGATTTTGGAGAAAAATTTGAGAAACTGAAATGGATGGCCAAAATCGCGGAATAACTGCCCTATTTATAGGGAAAAGCCCATAAAAAAGGACCAATCAGCGAACAGCCCATGAAGCGTCATCCAATCAGCGTGCAGACACGTGTCGGACATGCAACCACGGGATGTCAATCGTTGCAACAGTTAGACGTCAATCAATGCAACAGTAACCAAGCGTCTTCAACACGCCCATTCATATTTTTCCGCCTATTCACCTTCCTCAACAAATTCCCAAGCATCTGTTATCCGCCGGCCACTCGATCAACCAAGCTAGGTAGCGCCGGCCGGGGGCAATCAAAACAACCGGCACTCTCAACCCTGGACTCGGCCAGCATCACCTTCTTTTCCACATCGGATACCCTTTACGCATCCATGTGGAGGGGGGATATGGTACGGCCTAGGGAAGACCAGGCCGAGGTAAAAGAAGTCGATGCAGAACTTTGATTACAAATTACTTGCGCAGAATATACGTTCAAACGTACATCGGAGCCCATACCACGGCATAGACTACGCTGGGGGCAAATTGATGGGGCATATTCTGCACCGCTGACCAAGTCAACATATTGAACAAAGGTCAAAGATATCCACAGCAAGTCAACGACTTAGACAAACTTAGCCGATGCGGCCCATCGGCCTGTAAGCCTGGGTCTCGGCGTGACAACCTGCCAGCCGGGACACATATCCGCGTACTCATATCCAAGACCCCTCGGCGGTGAGTCACATGGCCCGCCGGCCTTCCATAGGTCCCTCGGCCGAGGGGTAGATCAGTCTTTCCACCTGCTAGCCACTTGGCCACTACGTGACAAAAGGTGAAAGCCTATAAATACTCCTCAATCTTCATTGAGGAGAGAATCCACAAATAAAACCTAAATACACTATTCATCTGGTAATATCTTCCTTATCTCTCTACAATACATACCTAGCCAAGTAACACAACTTATTCTTTAAGTTTACTGACTTGAGCGTCGGAGTGAGTACGCTTGGCACAAAGCCAAGCCCTCAGTTCGTTCATTGTTGTAGGGGAGGCCGAGAGGAACGATAGAAGCAAGAAGGATTCAACTCAAGACATTATTCTACAAGCCACGGGTGGTAACAATACTTGCTCTGGAATTACACCCGGAACAGTCACAATAAGTGACTTTTCGTCAGAAGTAAAAATATTAGGAAGGAAATAAAGATATAATATGATATATTATTATCTTATAGAATAAGTTAGATATATTATTAGATTCAGGGTTAGTCTATGGTTTTATAAATACCTATTGTACCTCTGTTTAATGCAACACAATTATTATTATCAATATTTTATTTTATTTTTTTAACAACGATGAACTTTCATAAATAAAATATCAGGCTACATAGTATTCGATTACATACTATTACCTAGCTACAATACAAACATGGGGTACTAGAGACCCCAAAACTACTTGATAACCAACGAACCTCGGTAAACTTAGAAAATGAACAAACTAAGGATAAAAGCCGATGTTTCTAGAATCGCGAATGATAAAGGTCTTCGCATTGGATCAAATTGGTGTCCTTTCTTTTAATCCGCTTAGCCGCTGCAAGCGTTTCGTATACCTGCAAACAAATGTAAATTGCAAACAAATGTAAATTGCTCGACAGAAACCAAGTATTTGGCCTTCCAATTATCAGCACCCCGTGCCATTCGACCCTGATCCTTTAAGTGATCCATCCTGCGACTACATTTCCTTCTTGTCTGCTCTCTAACAGCATCAAAACAGAACTGATCCACGGAAATCTTGCAAACAGTAGAAGATTACAACGTTAGGCGTTTCTTCTTATCAGTTTGACAAATAACCTCTTCGTCAACCAAGTCAATATTCTTCGATGATTCACACTCTGAATTCTGATTACGCACCTCATGCAAAGAACTAAAATGGGGAACTGCTGCTTCCTTTGAAATTTTTTCATGGGGAGTCCTATCTGAGTTTGCTTTCGTGGAAGGTTGTGTGAATTGTCATTGTGGTTAAACATTTATGTTGGGGAACATGAATTTCCTTACCTTGAAGAAGGTTTTATATGAGCTTGAATCAATCCTTAGTGGGAATGACCTCTGCCTTTCTTGTTGAATTTAAGAAATTGAGCCCCTTGATTCTGATTGGAGCAAGGAGGTGGGTCGACATTCATGTCGGGGTCGAAGTAGGCTACACTACTAACACCATTGCTGCTACCCAAATCTATATGACCTGAGAACGATTCAACCGCATCCTTATTCTCCACCAAACCAGCTCCTTGATTTTGGAGAGAATAATAAACAAACATTTTTCCTACTCGAACATCAGTTGCATCCAAAGAGTCTTCGACAACTCGCTTACCATTTTGATCAATTACAAGAGACTTTCTAACATTCCTCAAGTTCATGAATAATATATTTATTATGAGGTTCAATGAAACTTGCCTCCTCCATGGTAATACTTTCCACCGAAAACCTTTTCAATTTTTCAAGGGCTACAACTTTACGAAAGAGAGCTTTAGCGTTGCGAGAAATTTAAGACCATAGAGCAGAAGATCAAAGCCCCCTTAAATTCTTGGAGCTTATTGGCACACACAACTAAATTTACACGCACACAAAAACGCGAGAGATAAGGTTGAGTTTAAATCAAGATTGATTTTATCTTTGGAGCTAAACACAAAAGACGACATGCTTTGTCATAACAAACACCCGCCTGATTAAAATGATTTTGTCGAAAGAGGTTATTACTAAAATCTTTAAGAGATTGAGTTTTTGAAAAAGGGGAACAATCTAATTGGGTAAGAACATTCTAAAATTCAGCTTCATCATCCAACAACTTCTCACTATCATAAACAAATATAAAGTATTCAAGAAAGTTGGCACCGGGAATGGAAGAAATAAACGGAAAGGAAGGCATAGCTTAACACTAGTGTAAACTCAACAATCCCAAAAACAAAGTAAAATCAAAAGAGATAGTAAGCCAAAGAAAAAGATTAAGCCCGACAGGAAAAAGTTTTTGAAGGACTAAACTATGGCGGCTTCTAGATCCTTAATCCTGGAAGGCTCTTGTGTTGAAGATCAATACTAAGTCCCTCATAGTAGGAAGTAAGTTTGAAAAAAGGAATCTGAGGTGGGATCCTTCTTGTAGGCTCTATACTCATGAAGGGGAACGGATTGAGACAATAGAGCTTATGTTAGACGAGAGAACCTTGGGGTGCGTGACAAGACCTTATGTTAGACGAGAGACCACTCTGTAGTGAATTATGATAATAAAGTGGACCGAGTATAACCTATACTAGACTTAGTGGAGTTGTTATAATGTTCGTCTATAGAAGAGTCGTATTAAAATTATCGTAACTTGAGATCTAGACATGATATTAATGTGATTCTAATTTGGAGGTGATAGCTTGTTCTCTTACGATTCCAACGGTAGGTCACACGCCCAAAATAACCAAGAAACGATTGAAATATGACTGTTTAGGAAAACTGGTCATTGCTGAGAGCTGCGTCGCACTCGACCGAGTGAGGTTCACTCGACCGAGTGGACTCGGCACTCGATCGAGTGAGTGACACTAGACCGAGTGGACTCGTCACTCGATCGAGTGATGCTGAATCAGAACACGGGATAAGGATAAGATTTTCTTCTCCTATTTCATTTCTATCTTCTTCTTTATCTCTCCAAATCCTCTCCCTTCTCTCTAAAACCCCCATAAACCTCTTCCACCATGGATTCAAGCTTGCTTTAAGGAATCTCTCACCTTGTTCTTCACATCCACACTTGTAAGTCGATTTCCACTCATCCTTGTTTTAGTCTTAACCCTAACTTTTGGGGGTTTTCTTTTGGGTTAATTAATTAGTAATTAGCATATGTAATATGAGTAGTTAGTGACTAATAATAAGGGGTTTTATGTTGTATTATAGTATAGAGTGATTTGTGATAGTTATTATATGATTTATGTAAGATGAGACGGTTTTATGAGATGGATACTTGGTGATTTCGACTAGCTTATTTATTATGCTAAAAGGTAGGTTAATCCTACTCGGTTTCAATAATGTGATGTTGTTTATGTTGATGTTGTAGTTAGTCTTACATAATTAGGGTATTTGCATTATAACATGTTTAGTAATACTCACATCATTAAGAGAATGATTATGATATGTTGGTTGTGGTTCATGTATTTGTTATTATCATATATGTTGGAGGATTTGTTGATGTTTTTGTTGTTGTTGTGGAGACGTAAGACGGTTGGGAGACCGTCTTACGCTTAAGTCGCCTCTTGGAGCTTCCCACTCCAAGAGGGATGTGCACATTAATGGCTTGAGTTATGGAAGGACTTATGTGATTGAGACACGACGTCTGATAGGGGATCTGGTTGGCTTCCGGACCCGGTACGTCTGGGCGTGTCCCGGTACCTGTTTGAGGTTATCAGTATGTCTGGGCGTGTCCCGATACCAGCGTGGTTGTCGGTATGCCTGGGCGTGTCCCGGTACCGTGGTGGTAGTCATTTGATGTTACGTCATTCATGCTGGTAGTCATGTTGCATGTTCACACATTTGAGTCGTGTCACCTTTTAATTGTTTATTAAAACTGACGTTTGTGTGTCTGTGTAATTGTCACATATCTCTTTTAAGGTGGTTTGTGTCGATCCATATGATATCCTTTGGTCATATGGGAAGCAGGTTAAGTACAGGTTGTTTGGATAGCACGCGGGAGATGAGACGAACTTGATGAGTCACGAGACGAGTATAGTTAGTTAGATAAGTATTGTGGTCATGAGTTGTATTTTATTCATTAGTTAATAGTTTCTAATCACTAAATTTGTCATGTATAATAAATAATTCTTTATTATATCTCTGATTCACCGCCTCGGGAAACCGAGATGGTAACATCTTCCCATTACCTTGGCCGGGTAAGAAGGGGATTTTACAAAGTAGTATCAAAGCGACGATTTTGGAACCTAATCCAATGAACCAAAATGAAATTAGGAGTGTCTAATAAAATGAACCCGACATGAGTACAATAGGAGGTCGGTTTTGAGTGAGAAGGATCCCTCATTTCAAAACTAGATCCTATTGTTTCGGGTGGTCACTACGTGGGTGGTTATGAATCGGGAAACGTGAAGTGAGATGTTGCATGAATTATGCCTTTGTTATAGTTTTGTGAAACATGTTGCATGATATAGAGGTTGTGTGATAAATGATAACATATTTAGTTGAAATGATGGAATTAAAATGTTTACTTGAGTGAGATATATGTGATACAAATAGAGGATTGTTTTATAGAAATGCATTTATTTGTATGAGCATTGCATATATGAATACGACGAGTTTTAAAGCTATAAATTGCATGTATTCTATACAAGTTGATAGGATTATTACGTGATGTGGTTATTCATTTGGTACATGTTAGTTAATATGTGAAATTGGATGAAACGAGTGATGTGTATAGCATGCTTTGAAAATGCATGGTTGTTACGTGTTGGTATGTGAGGGGTAATAGCCCCGTCTTTTAGTATGTCAATACCGCATAAATGTTTGGATTTCACTAGTACCATAATAGGGTGTGATTAGTAATAGTTGTTAGTAAAGTAATCGCTAGTATAAGAAGTAATCCTTAGTCGTAAATTACAAACCGTGGAGAGACACCCAGCCGAGTGCGAGCTAGTACTCGACCGAGTACCAGTCACTCGACCGAGTGAACCCTACCACTCGACCAAGTGGACCAATTTCCAGAAACTTGAAAATTTCTGGAAGTGAGTCACTCGACCGAGTGCAGAAGGCACTCGACCGAGTGGACTGTCACTCGACCGAGTGGACTCAGCACTTGACCGAGTGTCATTTTCTGGGCTGTGAAATTCGCGAGATATGCATTATTACCTTATTTCTCGCATTTCTTCATCGTTTCTCATAACAAAAATACCAAAATCTCTTTAAATTTCTCTAAAACTCCATTGTTAATGATTGTTGCTTGGACTTAAGCTTTCTAGTACTCCATTTTATTCTCTTAATTCTTGTTAATTAAACAATGTGAGTGATTTTCTCATTGTTCTTAATTTTCCCAATTTGGTTTCGTTCAAATCCACGCTATTCCCTTCAAATGTTGTTAATTTTTTTTTTTTTTTTTTTTGATGACGAGGGGTTGAATCCCCCCGGGTCCATGCATTCCCGCACCACCACATGGACCATGTAAGCCACCCCCTTCTGGGGGCTGCAGTGGCCAAGTGATCATCGCCCCAGCTGGTAGTTGAACCTGGGACCTCTCAACTCCTGCATTTCTACAAGCTTCAAGGTTTAACCCGACTACCACTGGACTAACACCACTTGGTTACAAATGTTGTTAATTAATTCCATGTTTTGTTTATATTATGACATTAATCACCTTTTTAGATCATTTATGATGTAAGTATAAATTTTCATGTCGAATTTTAATTTTTTTTTATGAACTCGAAAATGTGTGTTTTGAGTATGTGATTTGATTTTGTGTATGTTGCATGGTTAATTGTTTAACAAAGACTAAAGCTTGGTTGTTATCGCTAACCCTTATCATACATTTGAAATTTTATTTTGAAAATTTTGTCACAAATGTTTTTTTTAAGCTTGGATGTTCATGTTTCAGTTTCGATTTATTCTAGTGCTTAAAACTTCGTTTAGTTGACCAAGGAGGCCCAAAAATCTTGCTGATGGGGCATATTCTGCACCGCTGACCAAGTCAACATATTGAACAAAGGTCAAAGATATCCACGGCAAGTCAACAACTTAGACAGACTAGCCGATGCAGCCCATCGGCTTGTTAGCCCGGATCTCGGCATGACAGTACGCCAGCCGGGACACATATCCGCGTACTCATATCCAAGACCCCTCGGCGGTGAGTCACATGGCCCGCCGGCCTGCCATAGGTCCCTCGGCCGAGGGGTAGATCGGTCTTTCCACCTGCTAGCCACTTGGCCACTTGGCCACTACGTGACAAAAGGTGAAAGCCTATAAATACCCCTCAACCTTCATGGAGGAAAGGATCCACAAACTGAACCTAAATACACTATTCATCTGGTAATATCTTCCTTATCTCTCTACAATACATACCTAGCCAAGTAACACAACTTAATCCTTTAAGTTTACTGACTTGAGCGTCGGAGTGAGTACGCTTGGCACAAAGCCAAGCCCTC
This sequence comes from Silene latifolia, assembly GCF_048544455.1. Lineage (NCBI taxonomy): Eukaryota > Viridiplantae > Streptophyta > Magnoliopsida > Caryophyllales > Caryophyllaceae > Silene > Silene latifolia. The sequence goes on from NC_133536.1 coordinate 190,633,733, forward strand.
AGTTCGTTCATTGTTGCAGGAGAGGCCGAGAGGAACGATAGAAGCAAGAAGGGTTCAACTCAAGACATTATTCTACAAGCCACGGGTGGTAACAATATTTGCTCTGGAATTACACCCGGAACAATTGGCGCCGTCTGTGGGGAAAGACACTAGAAGCTAGTCATATTCATTCCCAAACAACAAAAACCCACCCAAAAAGCTAAGAAGATGTCGAAACAACAAGACGCAGTCGTGACCGACGAAACCGCGTTCTACCAAGATGATACGTTCAACAAATCCGGAGTTGTGCAACCCTCCGCCGGTCAAATGATTCAACCGGAATACGGGATGGCAATAATACCGGACGCTCCGCTGCCTGCCGACCAGGTCACCATCATGGGACATGTGGTTGACGTGGCAAAACTGAAGATGCTCCTGGATCTAATCGGGAGTACGCCGGCTCACACTGTCACGCCGACAAGAGCGGCAGAAACCGTCCAGGAGACCAGGGCCCAAAATGTGACTCCGAGAAACTTGAACGGAGCACTGGAAGAAGCTGACCACGTCAAGTCGCCGGGGGAGCCCAAAGTGGGCATGGTAGACCTAAGTCCCTCCCATACTCATGGGAGGACAGTGTCCCCGCAACACGAACGAAGCTTACCCCGAAGAAGCCAGAGGAGTCCGACTCAGCAGAGTTGGAGGAGAGGTCCGAGTCGAAGAAGGAGTCCCTCCCGCTACGAGGGGAGGAGCCAGATTAGGGATGCGAGGAGCCGATCGCCGCGTGTCGTTCGACACGTGGTCAGGCAGCCCCTCAACGCCTACGTCCTAGAAGTCCCGGTGCCAACTAAGCTCAAGTTGCCACCCATATCATATAAAGGAGATAGTGATCCAGCCGACCACGCCGAGGCTTTCGAGTCTTACATGTCGGTATGGGAGCAGCCTGATGAGGTCTGGTGCCGAGTTTTCCCAACAACCTTGCATGGGATGGCTCAGAGCTGGTATAAGGGGCTTCCCGACGGCTCGGTGTACTATTACGCCGACCTAAAGGACGCGTTCCTAGCCCAGTATTCCTGCAACAAGAGGAGAGCCGTGGAGACATCTGACCTCCTGACTATCAGACAGGAGGGAGGCGAGTCTCTCCGGAGCTATGTGAAGAGGTTTGATGGAAAGGTCCAGCAGATTCGAGAAATTAATCCCGAGCTGGCGGCCTTCGCGCTGATGAAAGGCCTCCCAAGGGGAGCCTTGAAAAATGAGCTCATCAAGAGCGGAGGCATGGGCTTGGACGCCGCCAGGAAGTTGGCCGACCAAGCCATCAAGGTAGAGGACTATCACAAAACCTGGGTAGATCCCGGCGAGGCCGAGCACTCAGAAAAGAAGAGCCTCCGGGAGGACAACCCGGATGAAAGACGCCGTGACAACAACGGGTCACGGTCCGATGAAAGACGCCGTGAGAATAATAGGTCACGGTCGGACAGATCCGCCCGGAAACAGGACTCGGCGGGCGCCGGTGGAGTTCAGGAACGTACCACCAGAGGCGGTATAGTGATAAAACCCCTCTCGTCGTATCAGCCGCCGAGGTCTTCGCCCTGAGCAAAAACGAGGGCCAGAAGTGGGAGAGACCCCCCAAGCCAAAAAGCGACGGCGACACGAGCCAGTACTGTGAATACCACGGCCACACCGGCCATCTAACCAACGACTGCCGGCATCTAAAGAATGCCATTGAAGAGCTGATCCGGAAGGGGAGCCTCGGCAAGTACGTTGCCAAAAGCCAAAAAAATGACACCGGCAGTTCAGATAGGAAATCCGTCTTCGAACGGATAGGAGTGATCCATGTTGTCATCGGGGGCAACGAGAACGGAGGGTCCGCTCACGGGCACAAACGACACCTAAACGAGCTGTATCAGGCCATCAACTTTGTGCCCAACGCAGGGATCCCCTCTACCAGCATCCCCGACATGACTATTGGAAGGAAGGACTATGAAGGAGTCATCGCTCCTCACAGCGACCCACTTGTAGTCAATTTGGACATATCCAACCACCTGGTCAAGAGGTGCCTGATCGACACAGGCGCATACACGAACATCATGTTCAGGGAGTGCTTCCTCGGCCTCGGCCTGAAAATAAAAGACTTAAGCCCCTGCACCAACCCACTATACAGCTTCTCTGGGGCCGGCCTGGTACCACTGGGATCAATCAGACTCCCGGTGACGTTCGGCGAAAAGAAGGCGGCTAAGAACGTCCTAGCTGAGTTCGTGGTCATCGACGGCTCGTCCGCATACAACGTTCTCATAGGCCGGGTCACCCTGAGCGAGGCCGACGCAGTGATGTCCATCCGGGCCCTAACACTGATGTACGTCTCGGACCGGGGGGAAGCGCATAAGCTCGTCTCCAAAGACGAGAAGGATGAGGTGGTCAACATCCAGATAGCTGCCCGAGGATGCAACATGCAATCCGTCAAAGAGGCGAAGAAGTCCGAAAAAGGAAAAAGTCCGTCCTTACAGCAGGAGGGCGACCTCATGGATACAACTAGTGGCTGATTGGGAAGGTGTGCCTGTGATGAGCCATTAGGGCGTTGGTAATCTCGTAAAAATTAATGTAGCGGCGGAGGTGTCCAAAATAGCTGTGGACACCCCGACGCATGTTTTTACCTAATGAAAAATCATCCAAGCCTTCCACCAAAGTATAAATTTTTCCCATCAGTTATCTATCAAGAAACCGACGCCGGCTCACACTGTCATACCGACAAGAGCGGCAGTCTCCTCCAAAAAATAGATGCCAGCTCACATTGTCGCACCGACAAGAGCGGCAGTCAGTAACAAGGAGCACCCGCCGGCTGACACCGTCACACCGGCAAGAATGGCAATCACCCTCAGGAAATAAATACCTCGACGGTCTCGACCAGCGCAGTCGATACTCGCAAATTGATCAAAACACCTTAGAAGCGTTGCACGGATTGAGATGCCCAACTATTAGCACAAGGAAAAGGGGAATGAGGTAAAAACCTCGGCCAAGCCGGAGGCAGAAGAAACGAGCTCTTATTAAATTTGTTCAACAAAATTACAAGAAATACAAAAGACGGCCGTCCCCATAAGGGTCAGCCAAAGGACAACCTGCCAAGGTTGTGCCAAATACAAAGACGAAAGGCAAAATGGTAGACACAATCTCCCTATGTCTGTTGCTGCTCGCCACCAGCGACGGTAGCAGCGTTTTCTTCGGTGGGCAACCCAGCGGTTTTCTTGGCAGCCTCAGCCTTCGGCTCGGCAGCCTCAGCTTCCCTCATTCTCTTGGCCTCCTCATTGGCCGTCTTCGCCCTCTCAGCAAGGGCTGCTGCCTCCTCGGCCGCCTCTTGCTCTATCTTCACCCTCACCGCCTCCTTGACCCTCTCCTCCACAGCCTTCTCCTTAGCTTCGAGCTTGTCATCAAACAGCTCGTCGAATTTGCTCCACGGAAAGGAACCTTCAAGAGGGAAGAGCTCCTCAATTACTTCCCTAGCAGCTGCTTCGGCCAGATCCCGGAATTCAGAGCACATGTCAGGGAGCATTTTGGTTTGGAGCATCTCAATGTCATCCTCCTTTTGTCTGATGATGGCCTCCTTGCTCCGGATCACCTTCCCCTGGATCTGAAACCGTCCCCTGAATTCATTCCTCTGCTGGAAATAGAGGTCGGCGTGCCTCTGAACGAGGTCACACTTCGCCAACAGCTTTTCAACTTCGGCCGCAGGAATCTCGGCCTTGGCCCTCTCAGCAAGGACCTCCTTTTCAGCGTCCTCCCTGAGCTTTCTCTCAGCCAAGAGCGCCTTCTCGGCCTCCTCCCGAAGTCTCTGCTCGTTGAGAAGATCCAGCTTCGCCTTCGTGGCCACCTTCTTAGTGGCATTAAGCTCCAAAGCGGATCGAGCCACGACCTCCTCCTGCTCCATGATACGAGCGCCGGTCAGCTCATTCCACCTCGCATTCTCTTAATCAACCTCACGCCTTCCGCCACAAGCTGAGATGGAGAGCCAGTGGCGACGTCATGATCACCAGCTTGCGGACGGGAAAGGGAAACCTTCTGGGATGAAGAGTCAGTAGCGACGTTACGATCACCAGCCTGCGCAGGATTCTCCTCCGTTTGCTGCTCAACAAGAGCGGTGGCCGACAGCGGTGGATCTGCAAAATAAAAAAGGGGGGAGCATCAGTATCAACATACATAGGCATGCCGAAAAGCCTGTCATCGGCAGCGCCTGACGAACCGGATAGATCAATACCATGCTTGGCCTTCTTGGCCGAAGGGTGCATTTCCTCGTCAGCAGCAGAAGCAACGGCAGCGGTAAAGGCTGTCTGCTTTCTTTTACGGACAAGAGGAGACCCCTCCTCCTCACCGGAATCATCGCCATTGGAGACATAAACGATTTCCACCGTCTCCTTCTGAACAAGGGGGGTGGAAGGCGGAGCCGATGTCGACGAAATCAACGCCGAAGGATTTGTTTTTCGCGTATGGCGCGGCATCTTACTAACAACCTTCGCCTGGGCCTCCACCACATTCAAGCGTTTCAGCTGCTGGTCCATAAGATCAGTCGGCGACGTCCTGCGGTCGTGGGGCAGAGCCTTCGGATGCAAGTTAGCAACGGTTTTGTCTTTGTACAGCCCCATTCTCCGGAGGATATCCTCAGACAAATCCGGTCCAAAGTGGTCTGCGAAGGAAACAAAGCAAGAATTAAATAGAGGAATTAAATCGAAGTTCGAAGAGCAGGAGCATTGACAACGGTGATGGGCCTCATACCGACTCTACTCACCCTGTGCTAAGGCCGGTATGAGGCCAACATGGCAGAGCGGCTCATTCTGAAGAATGATCTGCGTTGGGGGAATCCACCTTTTCGGTACCCCACTCTTGTCCGCCTCAAAGAGCCTCATCGCCAGCCTCTCATCCTCCTTAAGAGGGACCCCGCTGGCATCCATCTTGAGTTTTTTCCGGGAGACCCATCTGTCATGTTCCGCCTTAGTCTCACACCGCAAGTTAACTTGGTGCTGAAAGCAGCGGGGCAGCGGATAGTCATCCGGCACCTTAACGTACACCCACCGATCTCTCCAGTCTTTGCAAGAAGTAAGTTTGTCAACAGAGACATAACCCTTCTCCATGTGCACACTGTACCAACCGACGCGGCCAGAGATTGACGGCTGGAGACAATGCAGCCGGCGGAATAAGTTCACCGTCGGGGCCTCCCCCTTGAAGAGACAAAGCCACACAAAGCCGACAATCGTCCTCATGGCCAACGGGTGCAGTTGAGCCACAGCGACGTTCATAGCTTTGATGATAGCCATGACGTACTCGTTCAGCGGAAACCGGAGCCCGTACTCCAAGTGTCGCATATATACACCGGTATGGCCCGGTGGAGGGCAACAGACGGCCTGACCCTTCTCAGGGATGACAATCTTGTATCCCCTGCCAAAGAAAAAGTGGCCCTCAAAAAACTTCTCACCAGAACAACTGGCCAGCTTATGGATCCAATCACGGTCAAGGCGAACCTTACAGGCATCGCCGTGATCCATGACGTACTGTCTCCCCTCACTAGGACGAGACCTTTCCGCATCATCACCGAAATCATCACCAAAATCACCATAAGAATCATCATTCTCCCATTCCTCCAGAATTTGAGGATCAACTTCAGGAGAAGGAGACCTAGGACCCTCCGACGCAGGCTTACTAGGTCCAGCATCAGCAGAAGACATGGTAGCAACAATTATTTAACAAAATAAAAAGTGAAGAAATTTGTCTGTTTACCTTGAAGAAAAACACTCGCCGGAGTAAAAAACTCTGAGAATTAGAAGAAAAGGAAGCCCTTGAGAGTTTAGAGAGGAAAAATTTTTGAGAATGAAATTGGTGGCCAATTTCACGGAACAACTGCCCTATTTATAGGGAAAAGCCCATAAAGAAGGACCAATCAGCGAACAGCCCATGAAGCGTCATCCAATCAGCGTGCAGACACGTGTCGGACATGCAACCACGGGATGTCAATCGTTGCAACAGTTAGACGTCAATCAATGCAACAGTAACCAAGCGTCTTCAACACGCCCATTCATATTTCTCCGCCTATTCACCTTCCTCAAAAAATTCCCAAGCATCTGTTATCCGCCGGCCACTCGATCAACCAAGCTAGGTAGCGCCGGCCGGGGGCAATCAAAACAACCGGAACTCTCAACCCTGGTCTCGGCCAGCGTCACCTTCTTTTCCACATCGGATACCCTTTACGCATCCATGTGGAGGGGGGATATGGTACGGCCTAGGGAAGACCAGGCCGAGGTAAAAGAAGCCGCCGCAGAAGAAACCGATGCAGAACATTGTTTACAAATTACTTGCGCAGAATATACGCTCAAACGTACATCTTAGCCCATACCACGGCATAGACTACGCTGGGGGCAAATTGATGGGGCATATTCTGCACCGCTGACCAAGTCAACATATTGAACAAAGGTCAAAGATATCCACGGCAAGTCAACAACTTAGACAGACTAGCTGATGCAGCCCATCGGCCTGTTAGCCCGGATCTCGGCATGACAGTACGCCAGTCGGGACACATATCCGCGTACTCATATCCAAGACCCCTCGGCGGTGAGTCACATGGCCCGCCGGCCTGCCATAGGTCCCTCGGCCGAGGGGTAGATCAGTCTTTCCACCTACTAGCCACTTGGCCACTTGGCCACTACGTGACAAACGGTGAAAGCCTATAAATACCCCTCAACCTTCATGGAGGAAAGGATCCACAAACTGAACCTAAATACACTATTCATCTGGTAATATCTTCCTTATCTCTCTACAATACATACCTAGCCAAGTAACACAACTTAATCCTTTAAGTTTACTGACTTGAGCGTCGGAGTGAGTACGCTTGGCACAAAGCCAAGCCCTCAGTTCGTTCATTGTTGCAGGAGAGGCCGAGAGGAACGATAGAAGCAAGAAGGGTTCAACTCAAGACATTATTCTACAAGCCACGGGTGGTAACAATATTTGCTCTGGAATTACACCCGGAACACTTGCCATGCTTAAGTTTTGGCTTTCCTTTGTCAATAACGACATGTATTATTTTGAATCGGAATTTAATCGTAAAATGTTGTCCAAAATCTTTTAAAATTCATATTAAAATAAATGATTATGATTTTTGCACTCATAACACTATCTAATTGTGTCTTGTGTTGCATGAACCTAGGAGTTTTGCATTAAATAGCCTATCAAATTTTGACATGTATGTTTTTTTTTTGGTCTAAACCATCCGGTAATCCAAACCACATTGGGCCGACTAATCCGGATTTCGGGGCATGTCCAAGGATTACGGTATTTAAACCCCTCCCAATCGCAGTTGTGGGGGATCGATCCGCAGACCTCCCTACCAAGCGCAGCCCCATGCTACCACTGCGCCAACCAACGATTGGTTGACATGTATGTTAGTTGTATCGAAAAATGACCTAATCTTGATTTTCATACTTCATTCATATATAATGTTGTAATAAAGATTCAAATGCTATTTGATGATGTTAAGCATGGTCTCAATCAAATTTGAAAATTTTATTTCCGAGTTTTCTTGATTTAGTTGGTTACTAAGATTTCAATTTTGTTAACAATATCATGTGTTGTTTTAAATCGAAAATTTTGCCTTAAAATTTGCATCGTGGAATACATGATTAACTTTTAAATTTTGTACTTCAAGTATGGTTTCGTTGTTTTGTGGTGTTATGACTCTTGTTAATAATGTGCTATTTTACTTGATTTACCTTGTGGATTTTATAGTTTTGATGAGTGAGGACGAGTAGGCACCCGTGGTTGTGATTGAAAAGATGTGAAACGAGAGTGAGTTAGCGAGCTTGTTAGGGTAATTGAGAAAGTTCTAATAATGTGTGATGAGTGGTGTTGCATTTTGAGAGTTATGAATGTGAAATGTGTGTTTTATTGGGATTGATGTGAGTTGTTCATTTGATGTGGATTTGAGCCGTGTAAGTAGATATGTGTATGATTTTGTAAAAGAGCGTAAGAGAGTTGTTTGATGAATAAGGATGTTATTGGTCTAAATTGTGGGAATAGTTGTTAAGGATTAAATTGGATTCAATAAAGTGGTAATGTGGGTATAGTGAGTCAGGGAATTATGAATGAAAATGAGTGATGTAAGAGTATATATTGGCAACATAGAGTATGAAAATTTAGAGATATGAGGACGTAGCGTGGTTATTGACTTTTAGGAAAGGAATCTTTTATGCTAAATAGTGATCCAAAGTTTTGGAAAGTATTATTTTGTGATCCAAAGTTATGGGTGTGTTTGGTAGGTTAAAATGAGAAGCTGAGTTGTGATTTTGTATACGGTTCTTGTTTGGAAAATAAGCGTAGAAGAGAGTGGTTTTAGCTTGCGTAAGGTGTCATGATTTGAGTAAGATGATTATATGAGGTAATTTGTCGATAATGAGTAATGTGCGATCTAAGTTGAATATCTGTTGAGCGTTTGAAATCATGGATAGTGAATGAAGTTGAGTTGCATATTAAGGAGTATTATTGTTAAGCATAACTTGGAAACTTCGGTTGATAGATGATTGGGATACATGATGGAAAAATTAATATTATCAAATTTGATTTTCGCGGTCATGAGAGTAAGAGTGTGGCGTGTAATACTTGAGGATTCAATCATATTGTTCAGTTAGTTGATCATTCGTGCTATAGAGTGTAATCGTTTAATTTAAGTGTGTACGCATGAGGTGTGAAAGTGGTTATGTGGGAATCTGACCCTATGAGTGGTAGCATAGATGCTGTATAGTTGCCTCCCAATGGTCAGGTAGAGCGTCTATGGTATACAACGTTATCGTTTTGTAGTGCCCACTTGGGTGATGATGTTGTTGTTATTCCTTAAGAGTAATGAGTGGTTAGGGCCGTGTCCATTAGATAGTATAAGTGTTGTGGCTACCGACGTGACTATTGTGATTGTTGATGACGGTATGGTGATACCGTTGCTGGGTATGGGGAGAAAATAGAACGGTTGCGAAAAGAACTATGAAATAGTATTTTGTGTCGGTAGTGTGTCTCGGATGTTTTATCTTAATTGCGTAATGATGATGGCCATAGGGCCAAGAGTTATGCTTAAATTCGGTTATTTAATGGTGTGTTAGTCACCATCGGAGAGTATTAGCATTTATGTGATGAAATAGGGAAGCTTGGAATCGAGTTGAGAACGAAAACATTATGCCCCAGGTGACACTCGACCGAGTGCACCATGAACTCGACCGAGTGGTCGCCTACTCGGTCGAGTGCCCTCCTACACTCGACCGAGTGGTCTGCCTTGACTCTTATTTTGTTGATATTTGACAAAATATTGACCATGTACCCTTATTTCGTGGTTTATATTAGTTGACTTGTGCTTGGATGAGCATGTTGACCTTACATGGGGAATATCTGTGAATTGTTTACGTTTGATTACATGGTGTGGTATTTTACAAGAAAATGGACATTGTTGATTCGACATGAGTGGATTAATGATAGAAATGATATGATAATCTTGTTTGGTGTGTGTTAATCGGCGTGATTGATTGGTTGTGTACAAGTAAGATGAAATATGCAAGGTATGTGTCGCGTAGTGGTCATTTGCATGATTGTGTATTATGGTCTTTCGTTGAGCGGAAGTGTTGATGAAGGATAGGAACGGGTATGGAAACACATGTATGATCGTGTGGTGGATTTGACGTGGTATATGCGTGGTATGATGTCCGGAAATGGAAATATTGATCATGGTTGAGTCACATTACGAGTAATTTTTGTATTAATTGATTGTTTCATGGATTCCGCATATTCGTGATTGATGTGCATACATGTTTGTGTATGAGATTTGATGTGATATAGATACATAGTAATAATTGAGTTATACCCCGAGATAGATAAGTATACATAACCAACATGAGTTGGGACTGTGGGTTAATATCCGTATACTACCCTTCGAATTAAGGATTATAACGTAAAATTTATATGTAGTTTATAGTCATAAAACGAAAAACATAAAGAAACGATAAAGGTATAGAAATAACCTTTGGTCCTAGTGCAATAAGGCAATGAGAGATTAAGTTAGATCCCCTCCTAATCGTTGCACCCAAGATGTCCGAGTAATGCCCTTGTGCTAGAGATAATCCCCTAATTGCCTTGCAATATCGAGGGGATTGTTATGTGAGTTTGTGTTGGATGAGAGATCCGGAATTTTGGGAGGCACAATTCCCAAAACCCTAATTTTGATTAGCAAATGAATTAGGTTTCAAGGGAAGGAGAAAGCTCTCCTTATGACTCCCCTAATTCGGCCAAAACCGAGTGAGAGGAGGGAAAATGGGCTTTTCATTTTCTCTTCTCTTAAACTCGTGGTCCGGTCCATAGCTTACTAAGTGTATACGACGCGGTTTCATTATAAACTGTTATCGGTTATCGGAAATTAAGGCATCAACTAATAATACGGGTTAGTTGAATTATTAATACATGTCCGACAAAACAGTATTGTATAATTATCTTCAATATACATTTGATTAAATATAAAACGCTTATATTCAATGTTACGAATTAACTGGTTAATTCGCCTTTAGCCCATAATATTTAATCCGTATTAAATATAATATCTCAACATCACATTTTGACTAAATATTAGTCAAAATAGCTCAGACTAACTGGTTAGTCAAAATTGGCATCTACATGACTGTATTTTCATACTGTCACGTCTCTCAAACGTATCCTATAGGTGTGACTTTTAGGGACCAGTTGATCACCGCCATCTGTATGACAATAACGTCAAACTTATCTAGCAAGCCAATCGTTATTGATAAACGTGGATCAACTGATAATAATATCAAAAGTATGCCCTTTGATCCTTTTAGAGATTTATAAGTCCTTGCACTAACTGTTAAGGACACCAACCCCAACAAGCTCCCACTTGTCCGTACAAGTGTATGTGCAATGACGTTATCCGCACTAACTGGAGGACACAAGCTCCAACAAACTCCCACTTGTCCGTACAAGTGTACGTGCGATAACCGATTCTCATATTCATTTAAAATTTCTCCCACTCAATGTAAAACAATTTGCAGATCCGGATCCGCAAAGGTCGTATTTTACAATCGATCTGTATCTAGAGTGGTTTCCCCGACTAGAGAGTAACTTAACTGATAAAACGAATCCGTATCCGAGCATGGCCATGCATTTCGATTCTGACTCCTCGAGTGGCCCTGAGAAATATCGAGTACCTGATAAAGGCTGAATATTTCCTTCAACTCGACTCCTTCCGATCTAAGCACAGCATGAAATGACTCAGAAAAAATCTACTTGGCCCCCTGTTACGGATGACCGTGAGAAAGAAACCAAAGTCACCCAAAATCTGCCGTAGTCTCAAGAGACAGTCGATAGTCAAAAGAATCGACTCTTAGGATCACCATGGAGGTCCTATCCACGACCGGGCACGGAATGTTATAAAACATTTAGGACTCCACGTCGATGTCACAATAGTGTCCTACGAAATATCCGTATAGATCGCCTCTGTGATTGGTCAGTCAACCGGTTGACTTATGGCTCGTTGAACCCACCATCAACCAACGTCACAGAATAATTGCCAGAGTTATCAGCTCATGTGGGCAATCAAGGACTAAAAAGATATAATGTTTGTTCAGTTCACTTTGTGGTGTTCAAAATTGTCGTACAATTCTACATGAAAAACAAAATATATATAAGTATCAAAACGATGATGTCGTATAGAGTACACAAGAAAATGAATCTAATCCATAAAAGAGTACTACAACTCAGGAACACGTTTAATTCCCATGGAATCAACATGCCCTTCATGCTTATCTTGTCGTAATGGTTTAGTGAGAGGATCTGCTATATTAACATGTGTAGCAATCTTTTCTATCACTACTTCCTTTTGCTCCACGTAATCTCGGATTAGATGAGCTTTCCGTTGTACATGTCTAGGCGCGACATCGTACTCGGACTCAGTCGTAGAATCTGCTGTAACACTTTGCTTGGAACTCTTCCAGCTGACTGTAGCGCCATTAAGAGTAAAAACGAATCCAGACTGAGATTTCGAGTCATCTCGATCCATAAGTCAATGCCCAATCTTTAGTCCTCCGTAGGTACTTAAGAATGTTCTTGACAGCCATCCAATATGATTCATCTGGATGCTGTTGGAATCGACTTGTCATACTCAATGCATATGCCACGTCGGGACGTGTGCATATCATGGCATACATGATAGATCCTATTGCCGAAGCATAAGGAATCCGTGTCATGCGCTCTTTCTCTTCCGGTGTCTCTGTTGCCTGAGACTTGCTCAAATGCACCCCTGGAGCCATAGGAAGAAACCCCTTCTTGGAGTTAGTCATGCTGAATCTCTCTAGGACTTTGTCTATGTAAGACTCCTGACTGAGAGATAACATCCGACGTGATCTATCTCGATAGATACGGATGCCTAGAATTCTTTGTGCCTCTCCCAGATCTTTCATCTGGAAATGGTTTTTCAACCATACTTTCACCGAAGATAAGAGAGGTATGTCATTCCCAATCAAGAGTATGTCGTCAACATACAATATTAGGAAGACAATCTTGCTCCCACTCGACTTGATATATAGACATGGTTCCTCGACCGATCGAGTAAATCCATTGTCTTTTATCACTTGGTCGAAGCGATGATTCCAACTCCTTGATGCTTGCTTAAGTCCATAAATGGAACGCTTAAGCTTGCACACTTTCTTAGGATTTTCTGGATCGATGAAACCTTCGGGTTGTACCATGTACAACTCTTCCTCCAAAAAGCCGTTTAAGAAGGCGGTTTTCACGTCCATTTGCCAAATTTCATAGTCATGAAAAGCGGCAATCGCTAAGATAATCCGAATGGAACGCAGCATGACTACGGGTGCAAAAATCTCATCGTAGTGCAAACCTGGCACTTGGGTGAAACCTTTAGCAACTAGTCGCGCTTTATAGATATCTTGTTGACCTTCCACAGAATGCTTTATCTTGTAAAGCCATTTGCATTGAAGGGGACGAACCTTAGCAGGTAAGTTAACAAGATCCCACACGTTGTTCTCATACATGGAGTCCATCTCGGATTGCATGGCCTCAAGCCATAGCTTTGAGTCAGAACTAGTCATGGCACCTTTATAGGTTGCGGGTTCACTACTCGTTAAGAGTAGAACGTCATCTATGTCATGTTCCTCGACCATACCGATGTATCTGTCCGGAGGAATAGAGACTCTTCCCGACCTCCTAGGTTCCTCAAGAATGTTAACCGCAGCCGGGATTGAAGGAATAGGTTCCTCCAATAGTTGCTCGGTACTTGGTTCTGGAATCTCCGACAGGTCGAAGGTTCTATAACTCTTTGCATTCTCGAGAAATTCCTTCTCTAAGAATGTCGCACTAGCCGCAACAAAAACACGTTGTTCGGTTGGCGAATAGAAGTAATGACCAAGGGTTCCTTTAGGATAACCTATAAAGTATGTCTTGACCGATCGCGGGCCGAGCTTATCCTCGTGTCTCCACTTGACATAAGCCTCGCAGCCCCAAACCCGTATAAAGGACAAGTTAGGGACCGTTCCCTTCCATAGTTCATATGGAGTTTTGTCAACAGCTTTAGACGGACTTCGGTTAAGTATTAGAGCAGCTGACAGAAGAGCATAACCCCACAATGAGTCAGGCAACACGGCGTGACTCATCATGGATCGAACCATATCAAGTAGTGTTCGATTTCTCCGTTCGGACACACCATTCAATTGAGGTGTTCCAGGTGGAGTTAACTATAAGGAAATCCCACAGTCTTTAAGGTGATGATCAAACTCGTGAGAAAGATACTCGCCACCACGATCTGAACGTAGTGTTTTAATCTTTCTACCCAATAGGTTATGTACCCTATTCTGGTATTCTTTGAATTTCTCAAAGGATTCACTTTTGTGCTTCATTAAGTAGACATAGCCATATCTACTCAAATCGTCCGTGAAAGTGATGAAATACCTATAGCCTTCTCGTGCGGTGATTGACATAGGACCACATACATCCGTGTGTATGAGCCCTAATAGGTCAGCAGCGCGCATTCCAACACCTTTGAAGGAAATCCGAGTCATCTTACCGATGAGACATGATTCACACGTGCCAAATGATTGAAAATCAAAGGCCGAGATAGCTCCATGCTTGATGAGCTGTTTAACGCGTTTCTCATTAATGTGTCCCATACAGCAGTGCCATAGATATGTTTGATCTTTGTCACCAACCTTTAACTTTTTATTCATTACGTGTAATATTTCCGTGGTCTGATCTAAAACATAAATTCCGTTCATGGAGACTGCCTTGCCATAAATCATATCGTGTAAAGAGAAAATGCAAGCATTATTTTCTATTACAAATGAAAAACCAAGTTTGTCAAGTGCAGAAACTGAAATAATGTTTTTGGAAAGACTAGGTACATAATAGCAGTCATATAATGACAACTCAAATCCGCTAGGAAGCTGGATAAAATATGTCCCCTTTGAGATGGCAGCTACTCTTGCTCCATTCCCAACACGCAGGTCAACCTCACCCTTTACGAGAGGCTTGAGATTTCGGAGGCCCTGCACATGATTACACAGATGAGAACCACAACCAGTATCAAGTACCCAAGTTCCGTAACTTGCGTGGTTAATCTCAATCATATGAATAAAAATAGAAGGAGAAGACATACCAACAGGTTTAACGCAACCTGCTTTTATGTCCTCATGATATACAGGACATGTACGCCTCCAATGCCCAGTCTTGTGGCAATGATGGCATTCCATGTTTTCGGTCTTGCTCTTTGTCGTGCCTGATGAGTTACTTGCCTCACCAGGCCCACTCTTACCTGATCCCGACTTCTTAAACTTCGGTTTGCCTACTGCTAGGCCTGGCTGAACTTTGTCCTTACCCTTGCCCTTGTTTGACACAACGAGAACATCCTGTTTCATGCTCCCACTGAACTTCATGTCCTTCTCGGTGCATGTACGAGGAGGGAGTGCAATTCATGGGGAGTTTTCTTCAAATCATTCATATAGTAATTCGCTCTAAATTGCGAATAACCATCGTGGAGTGAGTGAAGTATGCGGTCAATAACAATGTTCTCGCTGATCTTACAATCAAAGGTCTCCAGCTTCTCGACATTCTCAATCATGCTGAGAATGTGTGGGCTAACTGGTTGGCCCTTCTGGAGTCTCGCATCAAATAAGCGAGTGGTAAGCTCATAGGTCACGATTCTCGGTGCTTTTGAGAATTCCCTAGTGAGTGTAGTGAAAATCTTGTTTGCACTTTGAGCTATGAAGCGTTTCTGCAAATTGGATTCCATTGCAAAAATAAGTACGTTCTTTACCGCACCCGCTTCCATGGCGAAATCGTTATACTTGTCGATTTCGTTAATTTCAGCCGTGGGGCCTGGGTTTGATGGGATGGGCTCAATCGGATATTTGAGCTTCCCATCGAATGGCAAGATTCCGTAATGCCGCCTCCCGATCCGTGAAGTTTGATCCATCATTCTTGATCGAGTAGACTGATTCATCTGATCCATGAAGATCCGAAGCCAGAACTCACGGTCCAATGTGACACTTGGCATTGGGTCGTCCTCACGGCCAGCCATTATGTTATTAGCAGTTTAAATGTTCGTGTTCTACACTGAAAAAGGAAGAAAAACAAAACGAAATAAGCAACTCATCGAGGTGATTTAAGTCTATTTAAAATTAATTTTAACATGTAGACTCAATGCACTTGCATAATTGATCTCCCTCAAGAATGATACAAGTGATCCCAAGACTCAATTTCTGTAAATTGATAAGCCAACTGTTTAGCTAATTCTTCCGGAAGAACTCTTGGTCGATAGATTTCCGTAAATCCTATCTATAGTCCACCATAGTCACAGGATCGTACGAGTGACCATAGTGTTGAGATAAAATAGGTCAATCGGTTCCAACTTACCCGACGTAGAAGGGGTCATAGTATGCCTACCGACGAAGAAGGGACTCATTGGAGTTTGACCTATAAAGACCGTTCTCAATTTTGGTTTATACGAGGAAGATCCCATCAACTTAATTATAATTCATTTTAAGTGAACGAATAACTAGCGTCTGCGTGAATGAATCAATTTAGGTGATGGCTTAAAAACGTGTGACATGAGAATGTCAATGAAAACTAACTCGTGACCTCTATATGTGTCAGTTTTCATGCAATAATTAGGTGGTTTGGTTTTTAGGCGGAATATGATGCATATTATCGTTACTAAAAATAAATAAATGAACGCAATACGTAAATAAAAATTCCTAGTGTGGCCTATCCTAGTAAAATAAAACATAAAACAACTTTGGAATCCACCGTTGGACCCGAGAAGCTTGTCTTGATGTTCCATCTTGATCCATGTAGCGGGAGTGAGCATCCGGTCTCCAACTTTAGTCTTCTCAAAAATTACAATTTAAAATTTACAAATATAAACCTATTTACATTCTAAATAAAAACTGTAATTAAAAGAAATAAAATGGAGATACGAGATCTCAAAATACAACCAAGACCGTGTTCCATCATTACGGTAACACGTTCTACTAAGGCCACACTAAGTTACAACCGTTTGCAAAATAATTAAATACGTAATTAAAAGGCATTCAAAAACATACAAAATTAACAATAACGACAAATAAAATGCATCAACTAAAATTAAAATGATTCGTGACATAATTCCGTAATTATGTTTAATTTTTATCCAAACCACCAAAGATAATTAAAATTACATGACAAAACCGCTTTAGTCAAGTTAATTTTAATCCGAGATAATCCGTTACAATAAATCGTTTTAAAGTAACTTTATTTTACGTGGGTGAACCGTTTCACTAATCAAGCGAGAGCATAAAAAAAAAACGTTTTATGCTATAAGGGCCGAAAAAAAACAGAAATTTTTTTTTTTTTCTTCTGTACTGCTGTACGTGAACAGTACTAGTGGCCAAAAAAATTTTTTTTTTTTTTATTAAATCGGCTGAAAAGCCGAGAGCCTCTAAAGGCCAAAAAAAATTAAACGGCTAAAATGAGATCAAACAAGTGATCAAACAACAAAACGATTTGTAAAAACTCAATTGCAATTTAATCTAATCCGGATTAAAACAAAATTACAATTGACATGATCTTCACATATTGTTGTGATTATCGTTTAAAACAACAATTCGCAAAGAACAAATCGAAAACAAAATAGAAAATCGTCATCAAAGCAACCGTGTAAACTGGACACGATTCCCAATGAACAAAACAGGCCGAAAAAGATTAAACCAGCCGAGACAAAAAAAATGCCTCACGAAAATTTTATGCAAAATTTTGATACATCTTTAACATATTGAAATGAATATCGATTTCAAAACAATATGCAAAGATCAAAATTGAAACAAAAACAAACCAACCATCACCGTGTAAACAAGACACGGATCCCAAGGCACAAAGCAACAAAAAAAAACGCAGCAAAAACAAAAATTCTGCCGAGTAAAAAAATTTGAGCCGTGACATTTTTTTTTTTAACCAAAAATCATCGATTCAACAATCGTTTGATGAAAAACACATATAAAAATTTACGTGGCCTCGCTCTGATACCACTTGTGGGTTAATATCCGTATACTACCCTTCGAATTAAGGATTATAACGTAAAATTTATATGTAGTTTATAGTCATAAAACGAAAAACATAAAGAAACGATAAAGGTATAGAAATAACCTTTGGTCCTAGTGCAATAAGGCAATGAGAGATTAAGTTAGATCCCCTCCTAATCGTTGCACCCAAGATGTCCGAGTAATGCCCTTGTGCTAGAGATAATCCCCTAATTGCCTTGCAATATCGAGGGGATTGTTATGTGAGTTTGTGTTGGATGAGAGATCCGGAATTTTGGGAGGCACAATTCCCAAAACCCTAATTTTGATTAGCAAATGAATTAGGTTTCAAGGGAAGGAGAAAGCTCTCCTTATGACTCCCCTAATTCGGCCAAAACCGAGTGAGAGGAGGGAAAATGGGCTTTTCATTTTCTCTTCTCTTAAACTCGTGGTCCGGTCCATAGCTTACTAAGTGTATACGACGCGGTTTCATTATAAACTGTTATCGGTTATCGGAAATTAAGGCATCAACTAATAATACGGGTTAGTTGAATTATTAATACATGTCCGACAAAACAGTATTGTATAATTATCTTCAATATACATTTGATTAAATATAAAACGCTTATATTCAATGTTACGAATTAACTGGTTAATTCGCCTTTAGCCCATAATATTTAATCCGTATTAAATATAATATCTCAACATCACATTTTGACTAAATATTAGTCAAAATAGCTCAGACTAACTGGTTAGTCAAAATTGGCATCTACATGACTGTATTTTCATACTGTCACGTCTCTCAAACGTATCCTATAGGTGTGACTTTTAGGGACCAGTTGATCACCGCCATCTGTATGACAATAACGTCAAACTTATCTAGCAAGCCAATCGTTATTGATAAACGTGGATCAACTGATAATAATACCAAAAGTATGCCCTTTGATCCTTTTAGAGATTTATAAGTCCTTGCACTAACTGTTAAGGACACCAACCCCAACAGGGACTTGGGAGTTAATTTTAGGATTATAGATCGGTACCGTGGGTTTGACCTGACACTTGACCTTTGGGAGGCTCGTAGAGTAGGGTTATATCAATGGCATTAGGACCATATCTGATTTATTATGGATTTGCAATAAGTAGGAGAGAGTGTTGAACCTGGAACATGGTCATTTGTGGAATTTGATAATGAGTATATGAGAGCACATTGTGAGGTTTGATAGTTGAACTTCGGGATGAAGTTCTCTTTTAGGGGGAGTGAATGTAATATTTCGGAAATTAAGGAAAGAGAAAGTACGAAATGAGAGAAAGTAATGAGAGGTTGAGCAAAGAACTTTAGGATGAGTATGATAAACATGTGAGGTTAATAAAAGTGATGACGAAAATAAGAATCTTGACGGAATTTATGATGAAGTAAAAGACAACGGAAATGGCGAGAGAGTACTTGAGAACCGGTAATGAGACTTAAGGGAAACTTGAGGAATAGTTGTGAAAAGAGAGAGTGAGGCGAACTTCGGGGGCGAAGTTCATTTTAAGGGGGGAAGATTGTAATACCCGGATATTATGGGACCCGCAAAGGAACCTTGGGGTGCGTGACAAGACCTTATGTTAGACGAGAAATAACTCGGTAGTGAATTATGACAATAAAGTGGACCGAGTATAACCTATACTAGACTTAGTGGAGTTGTTATAATGTCCGTCTATAGAAGAGTCGTCTTAAAACTATCATAACTTGATATCTAGACATGATGATAATGTGATTCTAATTGGAGGTGATAATTTGTTCTCTTACGATTCCAACGGTAGGTCACACGCCCAAAATGACTAAGAAACGAGTGAGATATTCCTGTTTTACAAAAACTAGTCATTGCTGAGACCTGCGTCGCACACGACCGAGTGAGGTTCACTCGACTGAGTGGACTCACCACTCGACCGAGTGATACTGAATCAAAACACGGGATAAGGATAAGATTTCCTTCTCCTATTTCATTTCTATCTTCTTCCTTATCTCTCCAAATCCCCTCTCTTCTCTCTAAAACCCCCATAAACCTCTTCCACCAAGGATTCAAGCTAGCTTTAAGGAATCTCTCACCTTGTTCTTCACCATCCACACTTGTAAGTCGATTTTCACTCATCCTTGTTTTAGTCTTAACCCTAACTTTTGGGGGTTTTCTTTTGGGTTAATTAATTAGTAATTAGTATATGTAATATGAGTAGTTAGTGACTAATAATAAGGTGTTTTATGTTGTATTATAGTGTAGAGTGATTTGTGATATTTATTATATGATTTATGTAGGATGAGACGGTTTTATGAGATGGATACTTGGTGATTTAGACTAGCTTATGGATTATGCTAAAAGGTAAATTAATCCTACTCGGTTTCAATAATGTGATGTTGTTTATGTTGATGTTGGAGACGTAAGACGGTTGGGAGACCGTCTTACGCTTAAGTCGCCTCTTGGAGCTTCCCACTCCAAGAGGGATGTGAACATTAATAGCTTGAGTTACGGAGGGACTCGTGTGGTTGAGACACGACGTCTGACAGGGGATCCGGTTGGCTTTCAGACCCGGTACGTCTGGGCGTGTCTCGGTACCTGTTTGTGGTTATCGGTATGTCTGGGCGTGTCCCGGTACCAGCGTAGTTGTCGGTATGCCTTGGCATGTCCCAGTACCGTGCTGGTAGTCATTTGATGTTACATCATTCATACTGGTAGTCATGTTGCATGTTCACACACTTGAGTCGTGTCACACTTTAATTGTTTATTGAAACTGACGTTTGTGTGTCTGTATAATTATCACCTATCTCTTTTGGGGCGGCCTGTGTCGATCCATATGATATCCTTTGGTCATATGGGGAGCAGGTTAAGTACAGGTTGTTTGGATAGCACGCGGAAGATTGGACAAACTTGATGAGTCACGAGACGAGTATAGTTAGTTAGATAAGTATTGTGGTCATGAGTTGTATTTTATTCATTAGTTAATGGTTTGTAATTACTAAATTTGTCATGTATAGTAAATGTTTCTTTATTGTATCTCCGATTCACCGCCTCGGGAAAGCGAGATGGTAAAATCCTCCCATTACCTTGGCCGGGTAAGAAGGGGGTGTTACACTGTGGGGTTACTTCTAGGATCCGGGCCGGCTCTTCCTCGGGATATTAACACTAGTCACGCCATGAGCATCAGCGTGGGGGATAGGATTATTAACTTGATTTATTACATAGGTACCCTGGAAGATGGCAATCTTCGTATTCTTCAGTTCTTTGCGACTTTAGATGGAATTTGGACAATGCACAATAATATTATTTTCCAAGGAGTCAGGTTTGTCCCCCATGTGTTTTTGAAGAGCTGGTCACTGACGGTGGCAACAGTGATCGATCAACGCTGCTTCCGGATGGAATGGTAAGACTGGAAGTGACATAACTGGCTTTCAGGGGAGCCAAGAGAGTGTGAATGAGATATGTCTCATTCGTGATAGCGGACCTATATATATGGTTGGTGGTGTTGGACCTTGCCAAGCTGTGAGGATTAAGGTGGATGCGAGTTGGGAGAATTCGTGCACTGGAGCTATTGGTTGGGTTGCTTGTAGTGAAAGGGGGGGACATTTGGTTTGAAGGGAGTGTCAAGATTAGAGTTGAGTCTCCTTTGCAAGCTGAAGCCTTAGGGTGCGAAAGGTACTAGAATGGGTGTGTAGTCGGAAGATTTTACATCTAGATATTTCCTCGGATTGTCTCCAGCTGCTGAATCAGTGGTCCGGAATGGATAGCAAGCATCATCTCATTAAAGAAATCCTTGACAATATTTGTCTCTTGTCTGCATATTTTCATTGTTTATACTTTAGTTATCTAGCTACCTAGGGGTCTGAATAAGAGAGCTCATGGTTTGGCCCGTATGGCCATGAGAATGTAGTAAACTTTTTTATCGGTTGACAAAAAAAAAAGTAAGCCGGAGAAAACAAGAAATTAAAGCATAGGGTAAAGGCAAGCTATTAGAAAATAGAAAATCAGATCATAGACCTCATAATTCATCCGACATCAACCACGACACAGAGGAAACATTGGGGAAACTAGTACTTGTAAAGATGGTAAAAATATCGGAACGAAAGATGATAAAAGAGTAACGTGAGAAGAAAATAACCTAGAAGAAAGCACTATTGGTAGCTGAAATAGGACATACTAGCTTTCCGTCTCAATTACTGTGCCGTCGCCGGAGGAAAAGATAGGTACAATGCCGATTTATGGTAGTTATAGACTCTCGCCGGTGACCAGGAAAGATTTAGTAGTGGCCGCCGACGAGAGAAGGCGGGATTGAAAGGCGGTGGATAGGGTTGAGCAAAAAAGTCTGAACCGTATTTTTAAACCGAACCGAACCGAAAACCGAATTATGGAGTCCGAATATTCGGTGCGGTAACCGAACCGGATTTTTTACTATAAAAAAGGTGCGGATTCGGTTGTAGAAAATTCAAAACCGGGGACCAGTTTTTAATCCGGTTTCTTTTTTAGAAACTAAAAGTCAAAAATAACGTAAATTCAAAACCGGAGACCGGTAACCTAATTTTTTTATGTGTTTCTATGCATTTGATTGTGCAACTTTCTTGAAACCGGTTATGAAAACCCAGAGCGGGTAAACCGGTTTACGGATCCGGTTTTTAAATTCAGAAAAAATCGGTTAACCGGATTAATCCGGAGCGGATTCTGTTTAGGAAAAAAACCAATTTTTAAAACCGGTTATCGGACCGGTTTGCAAAACCAGAGCGGATAACCGGTTTTGCTCAGCCCTAACGGTGGATATTTTGTAGGGATTTTCTTAAAGAGAATTTCTAAAGAGATAGGTTTTGTTTTTGAGCTAATGCGACCGTATATTTATCACTCCCTCTGTCCCGGTTAATTGTTGATCTTTGGTTTTGGCATAAAGAACAAGGAAAGAGAAGGGAGCCAATTATAAGATGACAAGTTGACCAAATTGAGTGTGAAAGATCAAATTGTCCATCAAATGCAATTCTAAACAAAAAAGGATAACAATTAACTGAGACACCCAAAATAGAAAAGGAAAAAAGGGAGTATCTATAAACAATATTAAAAGGCATGTTGATGGCCTAATTGACAAGAATTCTACATTTCCAAGCTTATGATGATGCCACCTCACATGCATATAAAATTACTAAACTAACATTTCCATATTATACATAAATTAACTAAAACTCCGTACAAGAATGTCATTTTATCTATATTAAAATAATTGTGTACATTAAGTAATTCATGAGTTAAAACTTCCACGAGTAATGTAACCTCTACAAATCACATCTAAGTTTCATATTTTATAATTAAAATTGACATTTTAATTGAAAATTTTCGTAATTGGAGATGTTAATGACTTGATTAAGATTTTGTATACTTAATTTTTTTTAACTGATTTTTTATGATGAAATATTGGTTGAAAATGTTATATATTTTTTTTCTTTGCTAATTGTTAAACTTAATTTTTTAAAAATCGTATTTACCTAAAAATTACACATTTATTTATTTATTTTAAAGTTATACAAACTTAAAACTAAAAACAATTATGTAGCGAGTAATAATATAATAGAAAGTTAAAAAATAACATTTTATATCCAATCAGTATTTAAGTTCAACAACAATAAGTTTCACATTTGTCGACTCTTTTTTTTAACGCACTTTCAAATACATACAATATTGTCATGTGTAGTGCGTTTCATATTTCGATTCTCCTTTTACATTTATATATATATATATATATATATATATATATATATATATATATATATATATATATATATATATATATATATATATATATATATAATTAAAAGACAAACCAAACTATCTACCGTCATCTATATTTTAATTTCAAGATAAATTTTTAAACAACTCTTACAAGGTAAATTTTGAAAAAATAAAAAATAAAAATAAAAAGTAAGCAAACTTTTACATTCCATTTCTCTTCACTTTATATTTATGTCTATATTAAATTTGAAAATAATTAAAAATGATGCTCAAGAGTCATGAACTTTGTTCCATATTTATATCTATATTAAATTGATAATAATGAAAAAAGGATGCTCAAAAGTCATAAAACACACCTCAAGTGGTTATATATTTGTGATGAAAGACAAAATTTATAAGCCAAAATTTTTTCTTATCCCATCATCAATAGAATTTCATGTGTCAGTAATCTTTCCTTTCATTGTATTCACATCAAGCCAACATATTGAGGTTTTGAATTATTTATTAATTTATTTGTTTTTATAGAGTTCCATTGGGTTTATGAAGTGTCCATTACATTTTCAACTTCATGTATATGTTTCTTTTGTTCTCATTTCGGGACTATCAAGATTTGTGGTGTTGTGTTTTTCAAAGGTAAATATACTTACATCTTACAACTTGATCCCCACTTCCTTTCATTATTTAAAGGGAAGTTTAAGTTAATAACAATATGATTAATATTACATATATAAAAGTCCATTATTTTGTATGTTACTCCACATTAATTAATAAGTTAATTTTTTTTTTTTTGGTTTTTTTTGGTGCAAAAGAGGGGCAAAGCCCCGATACTTAAATGTTAGCTATTACATAGGGAATAGCTAACCCAAAAATGTCCTCCCTAAGGATCGGACTCAACTCAGAAAACGGAGAATCTAAATGAAAAGGAAGAATACTCGAGGTAATCCCTCGATTAGCTAAAAGATTCGCTGCTCTGTTTGCTTCTCTGTATGTGTGCTCAAGCTTGACGGTCCATTGAGTGTCCTTGATTATGTCCTTGCACCTTCTGACTATGAACTTTAAATTGTTGCTAACTAACTGATCTTCATTAATAAGATTGACACAAGGAAGGTTATCCATATGAATAAGTAATTTCTTTATGCGCAACGATCTTGCCCTTTCCAAACACGCTGCAAGGGCCAACAGTTCTGCCTTCATCGATGTACACACTCCGCATGACAGGTAAAAAGCTGTGATAAAGTTACCAGTTTGATCCCGGAAAATTCCACCACCTCCTGCTGGGCCTGGATTCCCCTTATAAGCTCCATCCGTGTTTAATTGAGTCCACCCATGTGGTGGAGGGAGTCGTCGAACGAAAATTTCAGTCGATGATGGTCTCGGCTGAGGAAGATGTCGAATCTATCGAAGGCTTTCTTTGTATTCTCGAATTGCTGAAGGAGAAAATTGCGCGGCTCAAGTGGGTTTTCATTATTTCGCCCAAAAACAATATTGTTTCGCCACTTCCATAACCACCAACAAGTTACCGCAAAACAAATTGGCCAATCCGCAACTGTCGTATTCACGTTATTACTTGCACTTTTAGTTAACCATTCTGTAAAGGGGGAATCATAGAACGAAGTATTGGATGGGTCAATACCAACTAAGCCCCAAATTTGCTTTTAAATATGACAGGAACGGAGGAGGTGGTCGGTTGTTTCCTTCTCAAGCTCACACCGTGGGCACCGTGGGTCATCCCCCATATTTCGCCTGACCCGGTTTACATTAACCATAATACGATTGTGTGATGCGAGCCAGAGGAACGTACGGATATGTTGTTACACAGGGATTCGCCATATGGTGCGCCAAATATTTGATTCCGGCATAGAAGATAGGTCGGCTTCTTGTAAATAACCAAGGGCAAACTTAATAGTAAATTTTCCAGAAGACGTACCTTGCCAATATAAAGTGTCCTCGAGATCAGGGTCATGAGTAAGGGAGATAGAAGCAATTCTTTGAAGGACATTTTGCGGCAAGAAATCAGCAAAGCATTCCCATTTCCAGCCATGATTCTCGTCCCACATATCGCTAACTGTGTCGCGTAATAAATTTTCTGGTATCGGGGCAACATTATGGTCGGATAAGCATATCCCATCCACCCAGGCATGGTCCCAAAAGAGAGTTCCTCTACCATTTCCAACCGCGGTAGCCGTGCCCCTCACCTACAACTGGTTCTTGCACACTCGGTCCATAACGTAACCTAAATAAGGTATGATTTCAGGACCCTTCGTCGATATAATTAATTGTTTACATTTGAATAAGATATTAGAAATAATTGGTATATTAGTTTTATTGTTATTTTCATCTTATAATTGTTATACTGCTCACGTGTTATATAATTAGTTACCGTCTTATGAATATATGACTATGAAAATGGTGTTGTAGATATAATGTATAATTGGCCAATTGTAGCATTCGGGATACGATTATTTGATTGGGATGACATTATTATATAACCTGTGTACACAGAAGGGGCGTTGGCCTCAGGGACAGTAGCTCCAGGAGCGTTGGTTCCACATATAAACTGAGAGGCGTTGGCTCAAGGAGCGTTGGCTCTATATATAAACTGAGGGGCGTTGGCCCATGAAAAATTATTATTATCCTGTGTACATGGAGTTGGGTCTTAGACCCGGTGGGAGTTTCTATATGTAATGTCTATTCTCTTCAGTAATGGTATACTGTCATTAATACGATGTGCATGTGTTTTTGGTGAAAATGATACAACTTTTGTACACAGCTTTTGTACACGGGTAAATTATAATATTGTGCGGTACAAGGGAAAAATATTTTTTTGAATAAAGGATATGACATAAGGCCGGTGGAGGGAACTGGAGTCATACTCAGCCTGTGGTTGGCTGATTCCGTTACTCTCACTCTTTTTCAGGTACGAGTATCCGGGAAGGTCAAGTGTGAGGAATTCCATATAAAAGATAAGACATATAAGATGTATAGTTTATAATTAATGAGTTTTAGTTTTACCTTTAGAAGTGTATTTACTTTATTGCAAAGCCTTGTATTTTCCGGAGGGAAAATACGGCGGCGACGCCCTATAATTCCGCTGTTGTCTATCGGTAATAAAAAGAGTTATTTTGAGCTACCTGCTTGCTTTTCGGGGCGTTACAGATTGGTTTCAGAGCAACCATGAAACCGCGTATTAAGCCTTCGGCCATACAGCGAGGGAAAGGATTTTTGGGCCTAGTATATAAAAACTCGTAACAAATAGGCTATATAGAAACTGACTAATAGAGAGAGGGGGCAGATGTTTACGAGGATTTGATATTTGTATGACTAGTGTTTTTTTATACGTATTTTTATGAAATGTGTATTTGTGACTTTGTGTGTTCTATTTTATTTAATGTAAATTGCATGAGTTACTTATTTTATATGGTTAGTCATATATATTAAGGTGACAGATTAGTCAAGTTTTATTTATTAGAGTAAGAAGGGTTAAGTAAGTTTCGTGACTTTCAAACTTTAGGATTTACACTCTGTGTCCTTCCGCTCATTGGATATTGGTGTACTTTTGGTGATTTTAAAGTTCTGATACTCAAACTGTTTCACGCGTTACAAAAAAATAATTTTAAGAAGTTCAATTCTTTTAGTGCATTTTGAAAATTTAATGTTGTATCTTCAGAAGAAAAAAAAATTACTTTTACAAAAAAATTTGAAAATGAAAATTTTCAATTTTTCTTTTTATTTAGCTTATACGGTATGTGGGATGCTAGGACTTGTTATTATTGACGTCTAATAACTGGTTCAACGCCTAACGCATAACTTCAGTTTTGTCTTTGAATTGGGTTACTCAAATTCTTGTTCGCGGCTTGAATTCTTGCATTCCATTATATAAGACGTACACTTTTTACTCATTTCAGAAATTTGATAAATAAATAAAAAGACTTTTGTTCAGTTAAATTCCTGTAAATCTTTTGAAAGGAAAAAAAAAAGAAGTTTTAACTTTTCCATTTTCTATTTTCAAGTTTCGGGACGAAACTTATTTTAAGGAGGGTAGAATGTAATACCACGAATAAAAATTTTTTTAAGATATATATATATATATATATATATATATATATATATATATACATATATATATATATATATACATATATATATATATATATACATATATATATATTGTAATAGGAGTACCCGAGACTTTATCGACTAGACTCGTATATTTAAACGAACGACTTAATCTTTACTGATCTACGAGTATATGAGTTGGGACACGTATTAGAATAACCCGTAACATTTTTGTACGTTTATTTACTAATATATATATAACTATGGAAAAGAAAAAGAGTAAACATTTAGCAATCCACGTAGACCCCTAATTGTGACTCACCAAAGCTAGATTTTGGGATAGAGACACATAAACTACCTAAAGTAGAAACGAAAGGGGGATTTGCACATTTCTTAAGATAGAAAAGCATGGTTCTAAGGAATAATTGCATAGGAAATACGAGGGAAAAAGGGTGATCAAAGATAAGAAAAGAAAAACACCACCACCTACAACTGGTTCTTGCACACTCCGTCCATAACGTAACCTAAATAAGGTATGATTTCAGGACCCTTCGTTGATATAATTAATTGTTTACATTTGAATAAGATATTTGAAATAATTGGTTATATTAGTTTTATTGTTATTTTCATCTGATAATTGTTATACTGCTCACATGTTATATTAATTACCGTCTTATGAATATATGACTGTGAAAATGGTGTTGTAGATATAATGTATAATTGGCCAATTGTACCATTCGGGATACGATTATTTGATTGGGATGACATTATTATATAACATGTGTACACAGAAGGGGCGTTGACCTCAGGGACAGTAGCTCTAGGAGTGTTGGTTCCACATATAAACTGAGGGGCGTTGGCTCAAGGAGCGTTGGCTCTATATATAAACTGAGGGGCATTGGCCCATGAAAAATTATTAGTATCCTGTGTACATGTAGGTGGGTCTTAGACCCGGTGGGAGTTTCTATATGTAATGTCTATTCTCTTCAGTAATGGTATACCGTCATTAATATGATGTGCATGTGTTTTTGGTAAAAATGATACAACTTTTGTACACAGCTTTTGTACACTGGTAAATTATAATATTGTGCGGTACAAGGGGAAAATATTATTTTGAATAAAGGATATGACATAAGGCCGGTGGAGGGAACTGGAGTCATACTCAGCCTGTGGTTGGCTGATTCCGTTACTCTCACTCTTTTTCAGGTACGAGTATCCGGGAAGGTCAAGTGTGAGGAATTCCATATAAAAGATAAGACATATAAGATGTATAGTTTATAATTAATGAGTTTTAGTTTTACTTTTAGAAGTGTATTTATTTTATTGTAAAGCCTTGTATTTTCCGGAGGTAAAATACGGTGGTGACGCCCTATAATTCCGCTGCTGTCTATCGGTAATAAAAAGAGTTATTTTGAGCAACCTGCTTGCTTTTCGGGGCGTTACAAGTAGACCTGGCAAACTGGGTCAGACCCGAATGACCCGACCCGAAAAGGCTGACCCGAGACCCGAAAATGACCTGAACTTGCTTGACCCGAATATGACCCGAAACCCGAATTGACCCGGCCGGACCCAGACCCGACCCGAACATTGTCTGACCCAATGTTGACCCGACCCGAGGTGACCCAATCCGAAAAGACCCGACTCATAACTGACCTGATCCCAAATGACTTGAAGAGACCCAAAATGCCCCGAAATGACGAATACTAACTCATATTAATACTATATATATATCAAAATAAAGTTTCATTGGTTACAATAATCCCTAATAAATGGTTAAATTTGCAAAATAGCATTTCTTAATCAAAATAGTATTAACTTAAGTGCTAAGCCATTAACTCAAAAGCAACCCGGCCCAAAATGACCTATACCCGAAAATGACCCGACCCGAAATGACCCGACAACAGGTCACCCGAAATTGACCCGAAACCTGAAATGATCCGATCTGATCCAACCCGACCCGAAATATGTGGCAGACCCGAAATGACCCGATCCAAACTGACCCGACCCGTACCCGACCCGAGTGACCCGTTTTGCCAGGTCTAGTTACAAGGGCCTTGTGAGCCATTCCCAATTTTCATTATTAAAGTCTTGAAAAATATTCCAAGGAAGTTTATCCTCGACAAACATGGGTTGTTCTTCGGTGTAAAGAGATTTAAAGAAATCAACTACAATTTGCTTAACTTCCCGTGGATCCTCAGTCCAAGCTCCATCATTCTTTTTAGCGAAGTTATGCGATTACGCCATCGTCGAACTAATGTGCAAACATAAAAATACGATTTATTACGATCGCCATCCTTTATAAATTCCAAACGCGACTTCTTGTACGGAAGCATTTCTTCTCGGGTTAAAACCTCATCGAGCTCCTTGCGTAATTTCGACTCCAATTTGATGAGATAGGAAACTCTTCTCTCTGATAGTTCGCGTTGACAACCTACAATACGAGCCATCAACAACCTTTTTTGTCTAAATATGTTGCCAAACATTTGTTGATTCCACTCTTGAAGTTTAGCTGATAGGTTATCGAATTTAGAGGGAAAAATCTTGTTGTACTGAGTCCTCCATGTTTTGGAGTTGTGTACAAAGTCAATTATATTTGTCTATTGTTGACAAATATATGTGAACACTGTGAATAGTGTTTGAGAGCATTTATTTCTTGGACATGCAAAGTCTATCATTGTTGGCGTATGAATACTAGCATGTGGAAAATGTAGTACTTGTACAGGAAAAGCAGAATGATGGGTATGATCATTTGCCTATAAAAGAGAAGTTCAAGCAACGGAATATGCATCCCTCAAATCCTCATAAGTGAGTTATAAGCGTAATAATAAGAGCAGTCTTTAAGTCTCTTGTGTATATTACTCTTATTGTAATCTCTGAGTGTGATCAATAAAATCCTAGTGCAACCGCAGTGAGGACGTAGCCAATTTGGTGAACCTCGTTATATTTGTGTCCCTGTTATTCTTGTCTTTATTATTGTGTGTGTGGTAATACATATCCCCACGAAAATCCCCTACAATCTGGTATCAGAGCCCGGTTGGGCGAGTAAGGGTGAGGGAAGAGTGAACCACAAAAATTCGCAATAATGGAAGGAGGTAAAATCATGTTCGATAAATTCGACGGGAAAGATTTTGCTTTCTAGAAAATGCAAATAACCGATTATTTGTATTCGAAGAATATGCATCTCCCATTGGAAGGCTCTAAGCCGGATTCCATGGAGAAGGCTGAGTGGGAAAAATTGGATAGGCAAGCGCTAGGTGTGGTCCGGTTGACGCTGGCCAGAAACGTTGCATTTAATGTGATGAATGCGACGACGACGGTTGACCCGATGAATGCCCTGGAGAACATGTATGAGAAACCATCTGCTACAAATAAGGTATTCCTTATGCGTAGACTGTTTGGTTTACAGATGCATGAAGGAACCACAATGGCTGATCATATTAATGATTATAATGTGATCACGAGGCAACTTAGTTCGGTAAAAATAGATTTTGATGACGAGATAAAAGCCTTAATTTTGTTATCCTCGTTACCTAATAGTTGGGATACTACTGTCACTGCAATTAGTAGTTCGCAAGGACAAGAGAAGCTCAAGTTTGACGAGGTATGAGATATAATTCTGAGCGAGAGTATTCGTAAGAGGGAATTAGGTGAGACCTCTGGAGTCAATGATGGAAGTGGTTTAGTTGCAGAGGGTAGAGGAAGGAAAAATTATAGAGGTGGTCATCATGGGAGATCTAAGTCACGAGTGAAAGGTGGCCCGACTTGTTGGGATTGTGGTGAGAGTGGACATGTCAGGAGGGATTGTGTGAATCCTAAGAAAAACCGAGAGCAGCTTAGTTATGAGGATGGTAGTACGGCGATAGCTGTTGAGAGTGAGGGTGATCTTTTGGCTGTGAGTGTCGAAGATCCGATGGAGTCTTAGGTGTTAGACTCTAGTGTGTCATTTTACGCTACCCCATGTAAAAATTCCTTTCATAAATTTGTTGGTGGAAGGTGTGGTACCGCTTACCTGGCGAATGGTAAGGCAATGCCAATTATGGGAAGAGGTGATGTGAAAATCCTGACCCCGACTGGGGGTGGGTGGGAGCTTACAGATGTCATGTTCATCCCGAACTTGAAAAATAAATTGATATCTGTTGGAAAGCTCGATGAAGCAGACTATAAGGTTGTCTTTGAAGGGAGTTCCTGGAAAATAGTCAAGGAAGATATGGTACTAGCTCGTGGGACTAAGAGTGGAACTTTGTACACCATTGCAGAGTGTTGTGACATGAGTAGAGTAGCTGCTGGAGGGAAGTCTGAAATTGTTTCACGAGACTTGTCGCGGGATCCGAAAACTATGCATAGTGGGCCTTACATTAAGCACCGTGTGAGTAAAGTCGGTGGCTTGAAGGCAGAAGGTGGTCCGAAAACGCACAAGGTGAAGCTGGCACGCTGGGATGTGTGCGGAAATTCAAGGAGTTCCAAGGAGGCACGAAAGGGTGTTTCGTTCAGGTGGGAGTGCATGCCCCGAGGAGCGATGGGTGAAGCCCGACAAGTATGGTTGCCGTTGAGAATAGACTTGGATGATAATGGGTCGAGGTTGGACAGTACCTCGATTGGGCTCTTGCAGTCGGCATGAGTGAAGACGCGGTTGTATTAGGTGGATCGGGTGAATGAGGTGTTTTCAGTGGTACCTCCAAAAGATGTCGGAGGTGGGAGATTGTTGTACTGAGTCCTCCATGTTTTGGAGTTGTGTACAAAGTCAATTATATTTGTCTATTGTTGACAAATATATGTGAACACTGTGAATAGTGTTTGAGAGCATTTATTGCTTGGACATGCAAAGTCTATCATTGTTGGCGTATGAATACTAGCATGTGGAAAATGTAGTACTTGTACAGGAAAAGCAGAATGATGGGTATGATCATTTGCCTATAAAAGAGAAGTTCAAGCAACGGAATATGCATCCCTCAAATCCTCATAAGTGAGTTATAAGCGTAATAATAAGAGCAGACTTTTAGTCTCTTGTGTATATTACTCTTATTGTAATCTCTGAGTGTGATCAATAAAATCCTAGTGCAACCGCAGTGAGGACGTAGCCAATTTGGTGAACCTCGTTATATTTGTGTCCATGTTATTCTTGTCTTTATTATTGTGTGTGTGGTAATACATATCCCTACGAAAATCCCCTACAATCTGGTATCAGAGCCCGGTTGGGCGAGTAAGGGTGATGGAAGAGTGAACCACAAAAATTCGCAATAATGGAAGGAGGTAAAATCATGTTCGATAAATTCGACGGGAAAGATTTTGCTTTCTAGAAAATGCAAATAACCGATTATTTGTATTCGAAGAATATGCATCTCCCATTGGAAGGCTCTAAGCCGGATTCCATGGAGAAGGCTGAGTGGGAAAAATTGGATAGGCAAGCGCTAGGTGTGGTCCGGTTGACGCTGGCCAGAAACGTTGCATTTAATGTGATGAATGCGACGACGACGGTTGACCCGATGAATGCCCTGGAGAACATGTATGAGAAACCATCTGCTACAAATAAGGTATTCCTTATGCGTAGACTGTTTGGTTTACAGATGCATGAAGGAACCACAATGGCTGATCATATTAATGATTATAATGTGATCACGAGGCAACTTAGTTCGGTAAAAATAGATTTTGATGACGAGATAAAAGCCTTAATTTTGTTATCCTCGTTACCTAATAGTTGGGATACTACTGTCACTGCAATTAGTAGTTCGCAAGGACAAGAGAAGCTCAAGTTTGACGAGGTACGAGATATAATTCTGAGCGAGAGTATTCGTAAGTGGGAATTAGGTGAGACCTCCGGAGTTAATGATGGGAGTGGTTTAGTTGCAGAGGGTAGAGGAAGGAAAAATTATAGAGGTGGTCATCATGGGAGATCTAAGTCACGAGTGAAAGGTGGCCCGACTTGTTGGGATTGTGGTGAGAGTGGACATGTCAGGAGGGATTGTGTGAATCCTAAGAAAAACCGAGATCAGCGTAGTTATGAGGATGGTAGTACGGCGATAGCTGTTGAGAGTGAGGGTGATCTTTTGGCTGTGAGTGTCGAAGATCCGATGGAGTCTTGGGTGTTAGACTCTTGTGTGTCATTTCACGCTACCCCATGTAAAAATTCCTTTCATAAATTTGTTGGTGGAAGGTGTGGTACCGTTTACCTGGCGAATGGTAAGGCAATGCCAATTATGGGAAGAGGTGATGTGAAAATCCTGACCCCGACTGGGGGTAGGTGGGAGCTTACAGATGTCATGTTCATCCCGAACTTGAAAAAGAAATTGATATATGTTGGAAAGCTCGATGAAGCAGACTATAAGGTTGTCTTTGAAGGGAGTTCCTGGAAAAAAGTCAAGGAAGCTATGGTACTAGCTCGTGGGACTAAGAGTGGAACTTTGTACACCACTGAAGGGTGTTGTGACACGATTAGAGTAGCTGCTGGAGGGAAGTCTGAAATTGTTTCATGAGACTTGTCGCGGGATCCGAAAACTATGCATAGTGGGCCTTACATTAAGCACCGTGTGAGTAAAGTCGGTGGCTTGAAGGCGGAAGGTGGTCCGAGAACGCACAAGGTGAAGCTGGCACGCTGGGATGTGTGTGAAAATTCAAGGAGTTCCAAAAAGGCACGAAAGGGTGTTTCGTTCAGGTGGGAGTGCATGCCCCGAGGAGCGATGGGTGAAGTCCAACATGTATGGTTGTCGTTGGGAATAGACTTGGATGATAATGGGTCGAGGTTGGACAGTACCTCGATTGGGCTCTTGCAGTCGGCATGAGCGAAGACGCGGTTGTATTAGGTGGATCAGGTGAATGAGGTGTTTTCAGTGGTACCTCCAAAAGATGTCGGAGGTGGGAGATTGTTGTACTGAGTCCTCCATGTTTTGGAGTTGTGTACAAAGTCAATTATATTTGTCTATTGTTGACAAATATATGTGAACACTGTGAATAGTGTTTGAGAGCATTTATTGCTTGGACATGCAAAGTCTATCATTGTTGGCGTATGAATACTAGCATGTGGAAAATGTAGTACTTGTACAGGAAAAGCAGAATGATGGGTATGATTATTTGCCTATAAAAGAGAAGTTCAAGCAACGGAATATGCATCCCTCAAATCCTCATAAGTGATTTATAAGTGAAATAATAAGAGCAGTCTTTAAGTCTCTTGTGTATATTACTCTTATTATAATCTCTGAGTGTGATCAATAAAATCCTAGTGCAACCGCACTGAGGACGTAGCCAATTTGGTGAACCTCGTTATATTTGTGTCCCTGTTATTCTTGTCTTTATTATTGTGTGTGTGGTAATACATATACCTACAAAAATCCCTTACAAATCCCATCCGAGGACCAATTGCTCTCAACAAATTCCTTAAAGTTTTCGTGTATCATCCAACACGCCTGGAATCGAAAGGGACGATTTATAGCAGCTATTGATGCAAAACCGTTTTGAGAGATTAGCAGGGGACAATGGTCAGATTGTATTGCAGGTAAATGACGTACCTGATAAGTGCATATTTTATATATTTTTACCTCAATATTTAGCTCCATTTTATAGGTCATTATGCACTAACCTTAGTGATATTGAGCTAATATTTGCTTTCTAGTTCTATTTGTATGTTTTGTCATGTTTTGTAGGTACATAAGCTTTTAGGAGCTTAATCCTACTCATTTGCAAGTCACTAGAAGCAAGGCTAAATAAAGGAAGCAAAATGGACCAACCAATGGAATGTTGCATGTTTTTGCATGGATCAAAGATATGGATTAGATGGAGAAATACAAATGCAAGTAAAGTAAAGTCAAGCCCAAATGCAAAGTCCACAAAATGAAAACATAAGATGCCAAATATTGGATGCTACTTTGGATGCTTTAAGGAGCTTGGGATGCCAAAGTGTGATTAATCGGGTGATTAAACAAGCATTAAATCATAAGCATTGGATACCATTTGATAATTAATCACAATTGAAGACAAACAAGCGAGAAACACACGACCCCGATCGGGGTTGGCAGCCCCGATCGGGGTTGAACAGTCCACGGGTGTGTTCAATGCTCCGTCAAATGTATACGTTTCCCTTATGATCTCCTATAAATAGAAGTCTCTAGGGACGACTTGGGGACACCTCTTACACACTCTTACATATATTTTTCTTCCTAAATTCTCTCTAAATATTAGTAGGTAGTTTAGTTTAGTTTAGTTTAGTTTTAGTTTATATTAGTTTGTTACAACATTTCTATTATCAAGTTCAAGTTACATTCAAGCTTCATTTCAAGTTATTTCCATTTGCATTTGTTCTTCATTTCTATTTCCTACTTCAAGGTAATTCTATTTCTTATTTGCACTATGTTATATATCATTCTAATTAACATTAGTTTAGTTTATAACTCCAACGTGTTGGAGTAATTTCCTTTGTCTAGGGAATAAAGGAAGCCATGCATGATTAAGTAATATGTAAATGTCAAAATAAGGATAAGTTAATATTGTATAGTTGTTTTTATCACATGTTTGCACCATAATGTTTAATCTATGTTTAAAGGCCTTATTCATAGATCAAGTTTGTTCATTCATTCTATAAGTCGAGAGGCACGGAATTGAATTAGACTAAGTATGTGTAGTAGGACGACCTAGTCATGGACGAGAGTTTCTCTAGGACCTGTTCTATGGTTGGGACACTAATGCCGAGAGGTGGGTGTCTAATGACCTAAACAATTAGTTAACGTTACCTAATCCGAGTTTAACATGATACATTTATAAATTTGCATGTGTGACCCGATTTCCCTAGACAATCTTTTAATCATATTGTTTTTGCATATTTTCATATATTGTTTTATTCACAGTTTTTACATCATTATTTATAAATCAACTCAATCCAACCAACCATTTTCTATTAAGATAAAACTCATTTCATAACAACTAAATAATAACCACCGAGCTCTCTATGGAATTTGACCCCTTAAATACTACATTCATTTGTTGTACCAAAGGGTATTTTTGCATAGGTGTGCGATAGCCTATCAAATTTTGGTGCCGTTGCCGGGGAGCACGGTTTTGTTTGTTATTTAGTTGTTGAGTTTTATCTTATCTTGTCCTAGGGAACACTTGTTCCTTAGGATTTATCTCACCATTTTCTTGTAGTTTTAGTACTTATTTTGTAGGTATTAAAGCTTGGCCTATTTCATAATGATGGATCAATGTATGATGGATCGATTTGTCCCGCAACAAGCGAATGAGCTCTTCCATGACTATCTTGATCGATTTTATGCCTACGTTCGTGTTCTCTATTCTCTTGGATACACTTATGACAATCTCTACATGGGTGTTGTTGTACTTCAAGGCATGAACTTCGAGACACGTCACATGGATCTTCGTTTGAATAATGGGAACTACTACAACATTCTTGGGAAGGAGGATCTATGGAATTTCTTGAATTACATGGCCTCCGAATGTCGAGAAAGAGAGAGAATCAAAGAGAAGATTGAAGCGCTTCAAGCTCAAATAGAACAAATTTCTCAAAAGGAAGTAAGTCCATGTGAGCCTATTCAAGTAAGTGAGTCTATTATCTCTCCTCTTGTCTCTCCATCTCCCCAATTTGGGTCTTCCGTTACTAATGATTTTGAACTTTTGGGTGATGACAATGATGATGGTCCAATTTTATCTTTAAAAGTCCCATCTAGTGTCATTCCAAAAGAAGATGCAGAGACTCATATTGATGACATTGAACCCCTTGTTGTAGATGAGTTATCTCCCACAAATAAATTTGTCGAGTTTCATTGTGATTCTCATGAGGTTTCTCCCAAGTCTTTTGACTCCCTTGACGATTCATTTGTAGAAGATAATGTTGATCCAACCGAGGTAGATAAAGGACTTAGTGATATTAATTTAGAAAATGAATGGGATACGCCTCCCATTATTGATGAGTCCTACCTCCTAGATTCTTCTTATCGCCCATTTGAGACCATTAAGAATGATATTTTGTACACTAACGATTTATTTTATGGTCTTAAACATTATGCTCCATCTCTTGCTGATGAGAGGAGTGATTGGGTGGTATTGTTTGAAGTCTTACATATGAGAATTGATGAGATTTACAAATCTCTAACTTTGATCTATTATGCATATATCTTGTCAATTGCTTACATATGCTTTCATGTTGCTCATGCGCAGATATATGATAGACTTCTAAGGGCTTTGACGAGCTTTTTAAGAAACAAAAGTCCTTTCTTCCCAAGCCCCTTCTCAAGGTAGCTTGGGGGAGGCTTCTAAAATTTAGTATGCATTTATTTTCTTTATTTTCCGCATGTGTCATTTCCATCTCCCCTTGTTGGCTTTACTTGTCTTTCTTTTATGGTCAACCCCGTTTTACACATTGAGGACAATGTGATGTTCTAGCTTGGGGGAGGCAGTTAGTGTGTCTAGTTGTTTTATTGATTTCAAATAAATTGAAAAAAAATCAACAATTTTCGAAATTTGTGTTGGTTTGCATCTAGTTAGTGTAAATTTAGTGAGAATTTAGTGAGAATTTTTGAAAAATTGTGTGAATTTTTGCTTCTAATTCTTTGCTTGTCCTACTTATGCCCTCTTGCATATCCTAATAATAGCTTTTGACTAATGATTTATTCTTTTATGATGGATATTGCTACATGGGGATGTCTTGACATAGTAGGTGGGAGATGAAGAATGAACCGAATAGGCTTGATCTTGACTTTTGGCAAGCTACAAAATTTGTAAGGTAGAACCTCCTTTAGGCCATTTCATCTTTATTTGGTCTCACTTAAGTGAGTGTAGGTGTCTGCTTATAATGTGTGTTACATCAAAACGCACAAGTATGGTTCTCTTGTCATCTCTTGGTAAGCATGCATTCACTTGTTATAGCATTTTGGAGCCATTCACATGAATATAATTGCCTTCTTGACCCCTTCACAAACAATTTTTCCCTAGCTACATTATAACTTGCCTACCTTGTTGAGCTAGTAACTTAGTTGGATAGTGTTTGGGTGCTCATTGGGATATTGTTTATTGTTGGAAATCATGTGAGCCTGGTCTTAATGCTCAAGAAAGAAGAAAAAAAAAAAAAGAAAGGAAATGAAAAAAAATGAAAAAAAATGAGAATGAAGAAAATGAAAATGAAAAAATGAAGAAAGGAAAAGGAAAGAAAAAGCATGAAAAAAGAAGTATGCATTGTATTGAAAATGGAGAAGAAGAAAAGATGTAAGAAATTCTCAAGCATTATTCATATTATTTTGGAGAATTTTCTTATGATTTGAATTGCAAAATTGGGTTAGAATTGGGATTGAGCATCCTTACATTTGGTTGTTGCTAGCTTGGCATTAGCTCCACAATCCATAACTCATTTGTTCCCCCTTCCTACCCACTACATATTGTCTTCTTCCTACCCATCTGGCTTCTTTATCATGCTTACATTTGATTGTTTTGGCTTGCTAGTTTTGACATGTTTACCATATTAGATTGCGGGCACATTGTTATAAGTCGAGGATAGTTGAGTGTTTATTCACAAAATTGTCCTTTCACATATAAAAGAGTTTGAGTGCACCGTGAGAGTCCATAAGTCGAAAGATCATGCAAGAGCTTAAAGGTTCATTTCAAGTTTTCCATGCTACGCCGTCGTGTAAATCTCATCCGTGTTTTGCTTTATTCCTTGCCCATGTTATTTCGGGTTTCTAAATCATTATGCTTAGCTTGTTTGGGATATTGCAATTGATGGGATATGGTTTCTTGCTTGGGGACAAGCAAGGGTTTAGCTTGGGGGAGTTTGATAAGTGCATATTTTATATATTTTTACCTCAATATTTAGCTCCATTTTATAGGTCATTATGCACTAACCTTAGACCATCCCCAAGCAAGGTCACCGACTGGGTCGTGACCTTGTCGTGTCACGCTAATGACTCCTTAAACTAGGATTAACAAGATGATTTTGGTGACCTTGAACAAGTGAGGGTCACCTGGTGACCCTGAGTTGAGAATTGTGAATTGTTGGTGACCTTGTATGTGGCATCATTTGATTGGTTGCTGGACAAAGATGAAAGAGAAAAAGGACTGAGTTCAAAAAAATGCGCTAGAGTCTTCTGCCATTTCTGCAAAAAATAAGAAGATTGAAATATTGATTAATATCTAAATTAATTGAAAATTATATACCAAAATCAAAATAAAAAAAATATGAACATATAAAAAAGGATTATATTTTTTAATTGCCAATAAAATAAACTCAATTTTGACATATTTTAACCCACTTTAACTAAATCGGAGGTGATGGGCGATGGTGATGATGGTCTTCGACGATGGTGATGCCCGATTGTGGATGATGATGATGGTGATGCGATAATGCGATAACTGCCCTGGAGCGATGGTGATTTATTGATTTATTTGCTTCGAGGAAGTAATAAATTAGAGAACAACCTTGATTTATTTGTTTATTTGGGATGGAGAATGAAGGAGATGATGAATTGATTTGGGAAATAAAAAGAATTTGATGATATTTAATTGATTTAATTAAATAGAAGATGATAACTGAGGTTTAGATCTCAGAGGATCAAATTACTAGTTTTGTTGGAGCCTTGGAGGTTTGCACTAGAGAAGATGATACTGTTAATGAATGGATATGTTTTGGTGTGAGGATGTGGTTTAACCACGTCCTTATTTTTGTCCCCCCCCTTTTTTTTTTTTTTTTTTTCGTTTTGCTTTTTTCAAATTTTTTTCTTAATACTCGGATAAAAATTAATAATACGGTATTTTTATAAGTTGGATCACATACGAAATAAAATTAAAATACTTATGAGATTAGAGTAGTTCTTATTTTGTTGAAATA
The DNA here is from genome assembly GCF_048544455.1 of Silene latifolia. NCBI lineage: Eukaryota > Viridiplantae > Streptophyta > Magnoliopsida > Caryophyllales > Caryophyllaceae > Silene > Silene latifolia. The sequence continues at coordinate 190,673,902 of NC_133536.1, forward strand.
TTTACAAAATTTCAAAAATAAGTTATTATAATTTGTGAATAAATAATAATTGTAAAAGTAAGAGAGAGGTTTTGGTGGGGTAGTGAATGTGGTAAATGATTGGAAATGTTGGAAAGTGGAAAAATGATTGGGTTGGTGACCCAGGTCGTGACCTTCTGCTTGGGAGGGTGAAAGTGGGTCAAGATTAATAAGGTGCGATTAAGAGGAAAATTTTTGGTGACCCAATTAAGGCGACCTTCTGCTTGGGGATGGTCTTAGTGATATTGAGCTAATATTTGCTTTCTAGTTCTATTTGTATGTTTTGTCATGTTTTGTAGGTACATAAGCTTTTAGGAGCTTAATCCTACTCATTTGCAAGTCACTAGAAGCAAGGCTAAATAAAGGAAGCAAAATGGACCAACCAAAGGAATGTTGCATGTTTTTGCATGGATCGAAGATATGGATTAGATGGAGAAATAAAAATGCAAGTAAAGTAAAGTCAAGCCCAAATGCAAAGTCCAAAAAATGAAACATAAGATGTCAAATATTGGATGCTACTTTGGATGCTTTAAGGAGCTTGGGATGCCAAAGTGTGATTAATCGGGTGATTAAACAAGCATTAAATCATAAGCATTGGATACCATTTGATAATTAATCACAATTGAAGACAAACAAGCGAGAAACACACAACCCCGATCGGGGTTGGCAGCCCCGATCGGGGTTGAACAGTCCACGGGTGTGTTCAATGCTCCGTCAAATGCATACGTTTCCCTTATGATCTCCTATAAATAGAAGCCTCTAGGGACGACTTGGGGACACCTCTTACACACTCTTACATATATTTTTCTTCCTAAATTCTCTCTAAATATTAGTAGGTAGTTTAGTTTAGTTTAGTTTAGTTTTAGTTTATATTAGTTTGTTACAACATTTCTATTATCAAGTTCAAGTTACATTCAAGCTTCATTTCAAGTTATTTCCATTTGCATTTGTTCTTCATTTCTATTTCCTACTTCAAGGTAATTCTATTTCTTATTTGCACTATGTTATATATCATTCTAATTAACATTAGTTTAGTTTATAACTCCAACATGTTAGAGTAATTTCCTTTGTCTAGGGAATAAAGGAAGCCATGCATGATTAAGTAATATGTAAATGTCAAAATAAGGATAAGTTAATATTGTATAGTTGTTTCTATAACATGTTTGCACCATAATGTTTAATCTATGTTTAAAGGCCTTATTCATAGATTAAGTTTGTTCATTCATTCTATAAGTCGAGAGGCACGGAATTGAATTAGACTAAGTATGTGTAGTAGGACGACCTAGTCATGGACGAGAGTTTCTCTAGGACATGTTCTATGGTTGGGACACTAATGCCGAGAGGTGGGTGTCTAATGACCTAAACAATTAGTTAACGTTACCTAATCCGAGTTTAACATGATACATTTATAAATTTGCATGTGTGACCCGATTTCCCTAGACAATCTTTTAATCATATTGTTTTTGTATATTTTCATATATTGTTTTATTCACAGTTTTTACATCATTATTTATAAATCAACTCAAACCAACCAACCATTTTCTATTAAGATAAAACTCATTTCATAACAACTAAATAATAACCACCGAGCTCTCTGTGGAATTAGACTCCTTAAATTCTACATTCATTTGTTTTACCAAAGGGTATTTTTGCATAGGTGTGCGATAGCCTATCAGTACCATAGCCTCTTCGAACATAGCACCCCAATCCGCGTTACATAAGGCTCTATCCAGCCTAGCACTTTGTCTAGTCTCGATAGATTTACCACGAGCCCAAGTATGCGAAGGTCCAGTGAAGGCGAGTTCAATTAAATCGCAATTTTCTATCCAATTGTTGAATCTGCCGCATCTACGAGCCATATTGGAATCTCCACCATGTCTTTCGCTTAACGAACGTGTTTCATTAAAATCACCCACCATAATCCAGGGACGGTTGTTATCACGTGCAAAGTTCTCCAATTCTGTCCAAAGTTCTCGTCTATTTGTCGGGTCAGGGCTAGCATACACGGCGGAGAAAAACCAAGGAAAATCCCCGTTTCTAGCAACTTCAACTGTGATAAACTGAGCATGTTCTCTTACCGGGTTGACAGTCACTACATTCGTTCTCCAATATAGCCAAATACCCCCGCTAAACCCAACTGCATTAACTCTTGAATGTCCATCATAGCCAATGATATTACCCAGTTTAATAGCATGTTCTCACCCCATATGCGTTTCGACTAGGGCTAGGACAGAAGGTTTATAAATACGTACTACTTCCTTAATCGCATTAACTTTGTTTTTGCTACCCGTTCCTTGCACATTCCATACCATAAAGGTGATATGGGGTAGGTTAGGGGTTAAGTTTGGAATTTGTGTACTCATAAAATCAGGTAAAAATTCTAAAGATGATAGATAGGCTCGACTTACAAGTTTGAGGACATTATCAACACTCCATGGTATCGATAGTTCCATCGCTAGCTTCGAAGGATTTTCCTTCAGTAACTCGAATTTGACGTCCATGATTGGACATTCCAAAATCATCACCCCCATAAAGAGAGCGGGCATCTCCGGCCACGTTGCTACCCTCATCTGCTGAGTTGGGGGAATCATTACTATATGTGGATGTTGTGGGAGGCAGCGAGGTTGAGGTAGAGGACGATCGAGGTAGGAGAAGTATGGATGGGGATTCATTGTTGTGTTGGATATGGATGGGACTTGATGCAAGAGCTGTGTTCTCAGAGTCTAATGGAATCGATGGACTTTTTATAGCTAGTGTGTTTGATTTTACCGCAGACGAAACCGTGTTGGTAATATCGTGTAGGGGCTAAGGCACTGGATTTAGCTATATTGGTATTAGGATTGTTTACTGGAATATTTTTATTTTTTTGGAGATTTTTGGAAGGGATTTTTGAGGACTTATTGTTTGAAAGTAATCTGGCAATAGTCTTAGTCAAAGATAGAATCCTTTGATTGATTTATGGAGATTGGGCGATATTTTGTGAAGGGATTGTGTTAGTAATATGGGAAGGAATATTATTATTATTCTTTTTGGATACGGGGGATTCTCTCGAGCTATCCCGGGATATGGAAATATCATGAGAAGTTGCTAAGATATCAAATCTTGAGCCCACACCGCTCGGGTTTTGCCCGAATTTGAATACCGAATTTGAATACGATAGGGTTTGAAGCTTGCTTCCCTGGGATGGCTTCGGGCTTTCTTCGTTGAGGCTTTTTGACCATTATCCAAGCACCAAAGTCATCCTTCTCTTCAGGACGGAGACCGGCTTCAAGAGACTTGTCGTTCGATTCTGTAATGACCCCTTGACCTTGTTCTGTGTTACTATCATGCTCCATGGTATTAACGTTCGAATCACCTACAAAGCATTGTTCCATCGAATGCCCTAGTTTCCCGCATTTGAAGCAGATGAGTTTGAGTCCTTCGTACTGGATACCATAGATCTTACCATTCAATTGAAACTTCGAAAGTAAAGGTCTTGAGATATCAATCTCTACACTAAGGCGAGTGAATTGGTCTCGCTCAGCCGAGGTCGTGTTCTTGTCTATACGAATAACTTTTCCAACTTTGTAACCAATCTTATTCAAAAACATCTCATTGAAATATTCGATCGGTAAATTTGGGATGCGAATCCATGCTGTGAGAAGCTTGATGCTATCCTCGGATGGCACAAAGTTAGGGACCCATTTCCTTATCGTTAAATAGTGATCATTTATATCCATAGACCTTGAGTTAAGACGAATTCATAGTATTGTCTAGAAGAGAATCTCGCGACATAGTAATTCCCCGTAAGATCAGTGAGGGTGAGCTTACCTTTGATTGACCATTTCGCTTGTAACTTTCTCATCAATGCGATATATCCAAGCTTCTTATCAAACATTTTGATTATTAAGGCATGGCGCCAAGGTTTTCGAATGATAGCCTTCTTTTTCTTTGTGAGGCAGATTCGGGGGCAATGTTCCTCCTCGTCATCCTCTCCCGTCTCAATATCATCATCTGAATCAAGATCTATATCATCCGAGGACGTATCTTCGAAGGACCTATCACTAGACCCGAATCCCTGTACCATTTCCCTGTATGATATGGGTTCTGAACCCAGAGAGGTAGGGTGATAAATAGTACAACTCCAGAAATAGTTGTTTGTGGTTGATTTGAATTCACATTAAGAGATGAACTAGCGAGAAATTCATCAATATGCATACTTTTCCTTTTTGCATTTTTTTGGCATGAAGGGTGTGTGTGGTTGGGGCCGTTCTCGCTGACTCCGACCAAGTTTGGGACCGACAGGGTGGAGTTTGTTTCCGGCGGGAGACCGGGACTAGGATCCGGCATTTGGATTTTTTCTCTCACTAGATTTTTTCTCTCACTTGAGATAAATTGTTTGATGGGATGAACTTTTTTTTTCGGGGGCTGCAGTGGCCAAGTGATCATCGCCTCAGCTGGTAGTCGAACCCGGGACCTCTCAACTCCTGCATTTCTGCAAGCTTCAAGGTTTAACCTGGCTACCACTGGACTAACACCACTTGGTTTGATGGGATGAACTTTATGCTTGAATTGAAAGTAGGTAAATAATTTTTTTTTTTGGTAGGGATGTTTCATTTGAAGAAAGAAGACTATATGGATAAGCGAAATAGTAGGATTGCTTAGACAACTATATACTGTGCATAGTACTAAATCTAATATTGACAACATCAATGTAAATGACTAATAGTTTTTAGGTTCCTAAAAAAAATTAGTATTTCAGAGACTATCAAATGTATGTTTTTTTTTGTTTTTTTTTTCATCACTTCACCTCTCAAAAAATAGCACTATTGGAGTAAATTGGAGTTTTGAGGCTGACTAATAGTTTACTTAACCTACTTTGACTTTTTTTTTTTAAACTTTGGTCTTTATTTTAATATGTTAGTGCATATGATTTTGGTACACGAACTATCATAAATTATTCATAAGGTGATCGTACTATGTGTTCCGATTATTTTTTATAAAATTTCAATAATCTATTTTATCACGTTCTGATTTTAAATCGTATATTGCATACTAATTCTGAGTTTGAAATTAAACCAATAGAGTAACAAATGCTCTTATCTATAAATATAATTAAAAGGCAAACAAAATTATCCATCATCATCCATGTGTCATGTTTAAATTTCATAAGATAAGATGACTTCATAACCACTCTCATGCAAAGTGAATTTTCTCAAAAAAACAAAAAAAAAATTATGCAATTATCAATATGATTTTAAAGAGTAAAAAATTGAGAAGATAAACGAGTTAGTTCATTTTGAAGATCGGTGAAAAGGTGATTGACGTCTAATCTACAATTGCCATTAAAAAATATCATGAAATTCACAAATTCTCATTGAAGACGGACACTATCCGTCACAAGCTGAAGACGGATAGTGCTCCTCTCACAATATGCAAGTTGCATTATCCATTGAGTGCTCCATTTTCTCCCCACTTGCCCTCTCATTTGCCTTATTGTGAGAGGGACACTATCCATCTTCAGCTTGTGACGGATAGTGTTTGTCACAAGCAAGACGTTTTGCATAAAATTACCCTTAAAAGATTATGTGCATTGCACGGGAATCAAAACTAGTTATCAATAATAAAGCATATGAAATATACAAAATATATTTCTCTATGAATACACTCGTAATATAACAAGCGTTTAACACTCTCTCTCTAACTTTCCCAAATAAACCCAAAAAATAAACCCCAAAAAATCCCTAGTCTGCTCCGCCGCATCCTCCGACCACGCATCGCCTTCCCCTGTCTCCTCTGCCCGATCGCCGGAGATGGGGTCATCCAAAGGCCTATCTCCGGCGATTCATCGTATCTCTCCTCGGCCTTCGTCCCCTTTGATTGACTTCGACTTTGTTTCTCTTGACGGCGATCGGATCTTGGTTTGACCGGCCGACGGTCTCTTCGGTGGTATTCATGGTTTGTTTTTCTGCTTTTTCCGTCATTACAAGGCTCTGTCCTATCATTGAATGCTTCGCATGCAACCCAGGGGTGTCTCCCCTTCCCCCGCCCCTCCCCACACCCCTCCCCCCACCCCTGGTAGAAATCTTCCTTGTTGTTGTCGGTTGGTGTCAGGTTGTTTAGCTCTGTTTGTTTGTTTGTTGTGGTCGCGTTTTTGGGGACGGTCTTGTGTTCCCCTTCCCCTCATCCTGTTTTTGGTCCGTTTCCGAGTCGGGTTTATGTCCGTATGTGTGTCTCTTATGGTTGATCTAGTTGCATGCAGGCCGATGGTCTTGGGGAGTATTGTTTGGTGTCGGGTTTTGTTGTTGTTGGCGTCAGCTTATTCCGTTTCTTGGTCAAGGTTTTGGTGATCCGTCGATTCCGTCAATTGTGTGCTGTCTGAGGTCGTGTTTGGGGCTTTTTTTTGGTTGAGATGTGTGGGGCATGTGTGGAGTAGGGTGTTGGTTGTGTTGTTGGTTCGGGTTGGATGCGGTGGAATCCATCTTTAGCTCATGTTTAATTCGTGGTTTGTGTTTTTTCTGCTTTTTCATTTAATAAACTTCTGGTGGTTTGGGGTGTCATGTCCTCTTGTCCACGGGTTAATTAGGACGACCGGTACTTTGCATTGGGTCTGTGTTGAGCCTAACCCTCTGCGGTTTTCAGAGATGGTTTTGGTTAGGAGGAATTTCAAGTGGTTTCCTCCTTTAGTTCCCACCTATTTACTCGCTATTCTTGGTTATGGGGTTCTGGTCAACGGGGTTTGTGGTACAAAGTGTAGGAGTTTATTCTCCTCTGGAGACAGATTTTTGTGGTCTGCCTTTCGCATTTTCTTTCTACGTCCATGGGGCGTAAGTGCACTTTGTTTTAGCTCGTTGGGTCATGGGGCTCGTTGGTCTCCATATGAGGTGTATCACAGCCAAGGAGATGAATCTCCGAGGCGCTTTCTTGGGTCTTGTTGTAGGTATTTCTCTGAAGCTGTTTTGTTTAAGACGAGTAAAAATGAGTTTGTGGAGGCCCGTTGGTTTTCTGAGGAAGACTTTCACAGCCAAGGAGATGAATCTCTGGGACACGTTTTCGGGTCTTGTTGCAGGTATTTCTCTGAAACTACATCTATCAAGACAAGCAAAGATGGGTGTTTTACTTTGGCCAGCGTTGCTCATCCATTAGAGATTGGGGTGGACTTTGAGTTTGAAGAGCGTGTTCCGACTACCGTCGTACGCCATCAACACGACGTTGTTTACCGATGCAATTGTTACCATGCTTTAGTTTATATTATTAGTACCTCTATGATGTTTTATGTTGTAGTTTATAGGTATGGTTTAGTAAGCCGTACCACTATAATGTAAAACCTTTTTTCACGGCTGCCAAAAAAAAGAAATATATTTCTCTAAAATATAACATAAACTAATTGTTTTCATAGCCAGAGCCCAGGAGGTTCTTTTTCACGTAATAAATGTAGTGCTTATCATCTTAAATAAAAAATGCATTAACCATTTAGAATAGGTCAGGTGATAAGTACAGATGACTGTCGGCTGACACATTGGACTTGCCAGTGATACTATGTGAGTACTTATCTAGCATGTGATATTTGCATGTGGCTGCTGTTAATACGTACGAAACCACTTATCTGCATCACTTTTCTCTTCAACCACGCCTTAATAAATTCTATGGTTATATCTCAAAATAAAAAAAAAATAAAAAAATAAAAATCCTATGGTTATAACTTATCACAAATTCTCATTTAAGACGAACATTACTCGTTTTAAACATAAAACGGGTTAAATAGCTACCATTTTATAGTTTATAGATAAGATAAAAATAAAATGTCTAGATATTAGCAAAACACTTGTCTAAAATATACAAGTGGTGTGTATTTAACCCTTTTTAAGAGAGATTTACTGATAATTTATAGGTATGATCTCATGTTGATAAGTGAGGTTGCTGCTTAAATCACAAACATATGCTAAAGAAATCTGGGAAAGGGTCTTCACGTAGAGAGATAAAATCGGCAATTTGTGTCGGATTGGAATTTATTTGCTAAAAATGTCAACCCCCTAATACCCTATGTAAAATTTAGATGAGAAACGTAAAAAATTGGGATTTCATATAATATGAATACCCATATTAGTACTTAAGAAAACTACCCAGTCCCGCGTAGTGGTTAAAGTGGGTGTGTTAATCGACAATACTTGGGATAGTTCAGTCGAAGCTAAATGATCATTTGGTCTAAATATGTGATAAACACACAAAGCCCAAACACAATTACTCCGTAACATAAAGCCCTAAGCAATCACGCGTCGACATGGCAGCCTTAGGCGCAGCTGAGCCACACTTTGCTTGATTAGGTGCCGAGCGACCTGCTCCTTAACACATCATTCAGCGGCCTAATTCATCATTATTCACACCACAAATTCTATTAACAAGCTTTTTATAGACCAGATGATTGTCAATAACTCAGATATTCTCTTCATCCCTGTCAATTCCTTATTTTATTTTTGTTCTATGTGAGAGTTATGGTTCCTTTTTTTTTTTTTCTCTAAAAGTAAACAAATTATGACGACAAGAGATGAAGAAAATGGAAGTCTAGACAGATATATTAATTCAAATTTAAATTTTATAGGAGAGTACTTTGTAGACATTTAGACATTTAATTTGGGTTATGTATGAAGATTAGACCTGTCAAAACTCGACCCGACCCGAAAACCCGACCCGACCCAACCCGTTTTCTTAGGGTTACAAATCCGGTTTTTTCGACCCGCGACCCGTGTGACCCGAACCCGAAATGACCCGTTATTTTAGGGTCGAGACCCGACCCGTTGGGTCAAGGGAAAATCATGAACTTTACTAAAAATATTATTATTTATATATTATATTTGAAAATATAGTTAAAAAATTATTTTTTTATTACTTAAAATTAAAAATTCAACTAAAGAGTCAATTTTATATAACTTTTATAATATTTAATAATTATATCAATATAATTATTGTATATGATGAATATGACTAAAATAATAATTTTAAACATATTTTAATTTTTAAAAATATATTTTTTAAATTAAAAAAATCGTTTAAAAAAGGCGTTAAAAATTATTTCTTGACCCGTATTCTGACCCTAACCCGACCCGTGACCCGTATGACCCGACCCGTATCTGACCCGACCCGTATTTGACCCGACCCGTATGACCCGACCCGGGACCCGACCCGTCTGACCCGTTTGACAGGTCTAATGAAGATTGATCCTTCACCGATCAACCGAAAAATAAAAAAATAAAAAAATCGAATCTTTATTCAAAAATAAAATAAAATTTGAGTAAAGTATTGTCCAAAAAAGAAGGCTAAAGAAATAGATGAGACGATTGAAAAAAGAGGAGCTGCAAAGAACTCATTTTCTGATCACACTATTGCAACTCACAGATACAGACACACATGCCAGGCCATCAGAATAGCTACTAACAAAAGGGCTTTTATTTACCTTCTTAAATTTAACAGGTTTCAACTGAAAGAATTGGCTATAATACACAGCACAGGGTAGACGCGTAGTGGTAGGTAACAAGGCCTAATCCCGCCTTGTTGATCCGCGGAGCAATCTCGTTGAATCACAGGATTATCAAGTTTATACCTTGTATTTGCAAAGGTTCTCGAATCCCATGTACTCGTGTCGTTCAATTTTTCCAATCATGTTTGATATGCCAACTCCACCTGTATGGAAAGCAAGCATTGCATTGAATCTTTCAATGTCATTGACTTAATGTCTCAATACTTCCGTAATAGGAATATTTATAATAGTTGGGCTTCAACCATCACCTTAAGGTTTTGGTTGAATTGGTTCATCTATCATTGTATCAGAGCCAGTGTGACACGGTCACACTTCGAATCCTGGCAACCTCAAAACTCCTCAAAAACTCGAAGTGGAAACCCAGCACACGGTACGGGGGAGCCGGTGCACAACTAACCACTCTTCAAGCCCAACGGGCATTTGAGTGAGGGAGCATAATAGGAATATTTATAATAGTTCGGCTTCAACCATCACCTTAAGGTTTTGGTTGATCGAGAATTTGAAAAGATCACAAGTTACGGAAATTGTTCAACAAGCATAATGAACTAACCTAATGAGACAGCGCTCACAAAGATTGTGAACGCTAGGATGAAGATAATGAGGGATGCTCTGCCCATAATGATTATCAGCTTCCTGACAACATGTTGCCCGACGAACGCAGCCACGGTTGCGACTGCCATAAAATAGAGCGCTGCAAGTATGGTTCAAATAGAAAAGTCAAAACATAAAAACTTATATGAGACGATATTACATGTAAGAGCAATCCATTAACCCTATTCGTAAGGATTTGGATTCATATCACATGAAAGACAATCTCTTACAAGACTCCCTGAAAATAAGATGGCTTGCTTACCATAAGGTACGGGAAAACGTTTGAGAAGGTAGTACTCAATGACGGACATAGATGAAGAGAATGTCATTGCAAATGTGGCTGTGGCACTTGATACCTGCAACAGGTTCACACCAAAAACAACAATGTTACCTTAGTGCTTCAAATGGAAGGCTAGGAGGTTTAGATGAAAGCGACCTTGTAAGCAGAAACCACAAAAGACTAATTTTAAAGACCCGTAACTAAAATTTCTCATAAATTGCACCTAAAGTCTGGCTGATACTGCACAGTATAAGTACAGACATATTAGTGAGTGATCATTATGCTTATTGTATCGTGTTGTGTTCCGAAAACCAAGAAGAACAAGTCTTTGGTTCCACTAAAACGGGAAAAACTAAGCAGGGTACGGCACCAAATGTTCATACAAACAAAAGAATCACCTGTGGAGGAACTCCAAGTTCCAAAAATAGTGGACCTAAGATAAATCCGCCACCAAGGCCAAGAAGTCCACCAACCATACCAGCCAAAATGCCACAAACACAATATAATACCAGTTGATGCACTTTCCAGTCAGTAGTTGCTTCTCCCTTTGACGAGATTATTCTGTGTCCTTTGTATAGACTAACGGCTTCATATAATGATACACCCACAGAAACAGGTATCTGAAAGATGGTAATGACGATAAAAAAATTACTTTCGAACAGGAAAATACAAATGCTATCATTTGACACTATTTAGAGTAGTGATCGGGGTGAACACAGTACCTGCAGCAAGTTCAACACCCAATACCATGTTGAACAAGTAGTTGTTTTCTCCTGTTGGAAAAATATTCTCGGAGTTAGTAACAAAAGCTAATTATCTCAATCAGGAGAGAAGGATGCCGAAGTGGCAGTGGCTGGCAGGGCAGGGAATATAGGACCTATCCAAATCTGTTGAACCGGATACGGTCAAATCAGATTTGGATCTTATGATTTTGTACCCTGGTTGGGATATGGGTCTATTGATGAGGAAATGGAATCTAAGACCTGTAACCCAAATCCTTAGGCTCACTGGTGGAGAGGAGGTCAAGGGGAAACACTCAAGACAGTAGAATAAAAATCAGAAATGACCTTCACAATCTGAACAGCGAGGAATGTCACCCAAACAAAGAACAGAAGGCAAAGTTCCTTCCAGCAAACATTCTCACGGACAGTAACCTGAAAGGATCACATCTTGAGTAAAAAAGGTTTTACATGTAAAACCATAAATTAAAGACACTTGTATGAAGTTACTGAACAGTTTTTCAGATAAATTTTAAGTCAACTACATATGCAATAATACTTGTGTAAGACCACCTTGCAGAAGTATTTATGATATATTATAGGGGCTAGCTTATTTGAGGCCACCAACCTGTAATTCTGGATCGCCTTTGTTTGGACCTCCCGGAAGGGCCTTGTATTCCACTGCACCAATTGCACCTGAAAAGATATAATTATCTTGAAGTTTCACATAGAAACGTACAATGATTGACTAATAGGGTGCCTTAGTTTAGCAAGTTGTTACTCACCATTTGAGGCCAACCGCTGAGCAGCCTCCTGAAACCAAAGTATAGATTCTTGTTAGAGATACAACGAATTACCTTCGTGCCTCGAATGCCTCAAGGGCTCCAGTTTATAGCAGGATTGTAGAGAAAGGAGATCGAATGTAAACAATCTTATCCCAATGTTGAAAACACAGATATATTGTTTTCGATACAAAATTATGGAATTGCGTGGGCCAATACATCAACCATCTGCTACTTGTACTAAGAAAATCGTCATCTCACAATTTAGGAGGCAAATCTATATCATTAAAGATACGCCACATATATATTCACAAAATGAGTATGTTCTCGAACCCTGACCTTCTGCAATATGGTTTCCTTTTTCCAAGTTTCAGCTCCTTTCAAGAATGCTTTTGTAGAAGTGCCTGCAAAATTGTGTCAGATTAGGCCCAACGCCATCCAAAAACACTAGAAAACTCAAGAACCAACTGAATTTAGCAGAAATTACCTACGAACAGTATAATAAGCAGGACCGTAACCATCCAGTCAGCAAAGATGACATTAAAAGCAACCCCAATACTAATTCCTAACATGAGCATCGGCTGAAAGAGCAGAGCCAAGTCATAGTCAATGATCGGCATGTCAAGTGTTGGATGTCTTAGCTTCAGATTATAGTACACAGTTGATGCTGCAGCCCCCATAATCATACCTGAAAAAGAATATATAGAAACCAAAATAATCAGCTCACACTGTCATATATGTGGAATACTCAGTCCGCATAAAGAATCCTGTATAAGGGTCGCACATATAAAACTAATCCAAATACTTGTGTATTCATCATTATATAATCTTCTGAGAGATAGTACCATCTCATATAAATTTTTGCACACATACATGTACTAGAATTCTGTGAAGTCTTACATTTTGATATAGCAGTGGCGGATTTTGGATCGAACCCAATAATTAAACTGAGCATTGGCACAAAAATGCCACCACCGCCAACGCCACCAACACTTCCAAAGGCCGCTCCACAGAATCCAATAATTGATCCTAGTATAACTTTCCACCCAAACTTCAGCTCCTGTTTAACCAACACATACATGTGTCCAAGAACAAATTTTATAATGATCCCAGTATAATATTCTACATAATGATTTAAATAGCAAGCTTACAGTGCAGTTGTGATCCCAATAAATGGACTTACAGTAAACATATTTTACTATCTTTTTTGCTGAGATCAGCACTAAGCTACATAATCATTACTTTCCAAATATCAAAACATTCCAATTCATTCCTCAAAAAAAAAAAAACATTCCAATTCAGAGACCCACCAAAAACATACAGTATTTTACAGTCTAAGAAAAGTTAAACATTCATGCATTATTTTTTACATTTTGTAAGATTGACTTTTCCACTCTATATAAAAACATTGAGAATTTAGTATTATAACAACAAAAAGTACAAAATCAATCTTTACGAGTGTAATTAATTATCACTTCATAATCTTTTTTTGTCTTTAATAGCTCCTGAACCAGGACAATAATAGTTCACTAATGGCAAAACAAACACTACAACCTAGTAATATGCACCAAAATTTATCGAACCAAAATGTCTGCATAGCTATTCTTGCTTGTGACGAAATGGTACAGACATCTCACAACCACCTTCCCTTTTTATCATTATTTAAACCGGTTGTTGTGATAAGTGTGTAGCCCATGGTTACCTGTCCATGACTATATTTCTCAATCTAGTACTAATAAACAACCCACTAATCCACTATCCATCACTAGCTATTGTCTTTGTTTCGTCGTAAAATCAAATAAAAAAGGGCAAATTGTGAGGAAAAAATTGTTGGGCACCCAATAAATTCAGCCAAAGTGCAAAAAAGAGACGTCTTTACAAACATTCACATATATAATGTACACAAAACAAACACACACAAATCTAATACTCCCTCAATTCATCTATTTTTCATACGTTTGTTCAAAATGTGACGGGGAATTCAAATAGACGAAATAAAATGAATGGAATTATGGAGTTATATATTACCGGCCAGACATGATGATAACCAGATTGATCAGACTGCCACAAGAAATTGACAACATGGGAAAAAAGATCATGTCTTGAATCAGGTAATAAGGTAGAAGTTGTAGAATTTTGAGAAATCAAGGTATCAGTCTCAGCTGAAACCGCAAATAATAATAGTAAGAAGCTTAAACCAATTATTGAAATGGATCTCATCATCATCATCATCATCATCATCATCATCAATAACTAACTAATACCCAGAAGATAAGGATTCAAATTTGATGTAATTAATGTGTTGTAGAGAATTGAATTATAATAATGGTAGTAATATAATGGTAGGTTGATTGAGTGGTTAGTTAAATATAAAGAGTTAAAAGGGTATGAAAGTGAGAGTATTTATATGTGAAAACTACTGTTATGTAATCAGTCACTGTGTTGTATATGGAATGAATATTCCTCCTAGAGATGGATAATTGGATCAGGATTCATAGGCAAGCATGCCCCCACTTAATTAAATCATCATATCAGTCATTTGGTAGACTTGCTTACCTGCCAGATATTATTGTTTACTATTCTACATGACAAACTTGTTTACAATTCTGATATTTCGATTACATTGACATTATTTATAATCGTAGAAAATTTTTGATATTATTCTTAATCTATAAGATAAAATATAGTCATGTGAGATCTTGTTTGATTTATCGTCATGAATGCTATAAGAATATCAAATTTTTATAATTTTTAATAACGTGTAACTAAAAACATTCACGTTACAAAACGTGTATCGGCAAGTGTGATAAAGCAAGTGTTACATTTGGTTTGGATGGGAGGGAGTATCATGTAACATCGTTAATGATTTTATAATGTTTCTACATGATAGGGATGGTCAAACGTTTGGGTCGATCCGCTCGGGTCCAAGCCGCCTTTCCCCTCGGGCATTTTTAAAACGGCTCGTCCAATCCGTGAGTAGCTCGCCCCAACCCGTAAAAAACTAGGGCAGGGTCCGGATATAGTAAATGTAGCGCATCCCGACCTCAAACAAGAACCACCCTCGACCCGTCGTCAGCTGATTTCGGGTACGACCTCAGATGGCTCCGCTCATGATGACCTGTCCCTTCCATCGAGTCGTGTTCGGATTCACAAATCCTGTAACACCCCGATTTATAAAGGAGCCTCTAGCAAGACATTCCCTAATAAACCGGACTGTTACCATCTCGGTTTCCCGAGGTAGTGAATAACAAATTAAACTCCAAGGCAAATTACATAATTTCTTTAACTTAACTTTTTTACAAAACCTCATTTACATCAAATTACAAAGAACTAACATAAATAAAAGTGAAAGTCTTCTAAATGATGATCTAGCTACTAAGTCTTCTGATCCAGTGTCTCACGCCCATCAAGCTCCCGTCCTATCTCATAAACCTGTCAAGTCTGCTCCCCAATATTTGGATCGTCACAGGTGTTCACGAATACACAGGGTCAACCACGAGGTTGAGTAGGGAATATAATGAAACAACAAAATATGATATGCATGCTCCTCCGTCACCTCCACCTCCATCTCAACTCATATCTCATAACTGAACGCCCACCATACCGATCCCCAGAGACTATATATCGACCGTAGCCGATCTGCCCGCACTCGCACCAAGACACGAGGGCAAGTCCTGCGAAACCCGCCCGGGCCTTATCACAACATCATCATCACCACACCACGTCACCACAACATCCTCCATCTCCAATGCATATGAATGCTCAAGAAATTAATGCAACACAATATGTATATCATTGAACTGGTAAATCATAGAATCATGTCGATTCTACATCAATGTTGTGATAATATACTCAATACGATCAATTCAGTCAAGCACATTCCAGGATCTGAATCATAACATGAATCAACAACCACGAATCACGTCAACGTTCACAGTTTGGTCATATGAAACACAAACAAGTCAACACAATTCAACAACAATGATAATAAGTCAAGTGTATTTCCCTACCTTTTCGCAATCCAAGCACACAAGCAATCAATTATGATCCTTCACATATCCATCACCTACATAACATAATTATGTATAATTACCACCTACTCAATCAAATAATCATGCACATAACCTAGACTCATCATAACTTAATAGGAATATCAACTTAAAGAACAAACACGATTTTTCCTGATTTTTCAGCACATGACAGACTCGGAATAAAATACATAACTAATACCAGAAAAATCAAATTGATACAAGGCCAATTGGATTGGAACCCCATGAGTCTTAGCTACAAATTATATCTAACGTGTTTTTCTCAAATTCCAAACTTATCAAGAGTTTTCAGACTGATTTCCAAAACCTGACAGAAACCGTCGCATAAAAAGTATTGATTCATAAAACGAGTTTAAAACATTATTTTGCAGTAATTCCAAATCCTATTATCATCTAGACTATACAAAGATGATGTATGAAGAAGCCTCATAACTGAATCGACATAAAAATTAGGGTTTCAAATCATTTTCCACAACCAAATCAGATTCGCGGACTTTTCAGCGACATGTTCATAAATAAATCACCTAGGACAAACCATAAAGAATTTGACTACGAGATTTTATATGCATAAACTAGACATCAAATAAACAGGACTCTCTTTTCAAAAATTTTGAAGACGAACACTTTAAAACAGTATAAACAATGGAATGAAATCGACTTACAAACAGGGAAATCGAATTAGGTTGGAATCGATGAGAAATCTTCAATCAAATGAAAGGCTCGACAATTCTTATTCCTCTCCCTTTCTCTAGGTTTAGAAATGGTTTTATGAATGATAAAATGAAAAGAGGGGAGAGGGAGAGCGGCTCTTAGATTAGGTTTAGGGTAAATGGTGGTTACATGTTCCGGGTAGGGCAAATAGGTTAAACGGGTATGGTCGTTGGGTAAATGTAGATGGGTAATTCTTGACTCAAAAGACAAAATGTGATATAGCCCGACTCAACATATACGATATAAACCCGACTTAATAACATTCACGATATTACGATGCAACCAATATAAAATGTATAATACTAATATATAATAATATCCGTTTAATCGATTATATAAAATACGGGGTATTACAAATCCTATCCCGACAGCCCAAACCGAACCTACCCGCATGTTTGACTAACCCTGGTACTACACGATACACCTTTGTTGATATATACTTGTACTCTTCCTATTTCAGTCATTTATTTACCTTTACTTTTGACACAAAGACTAGCGAGAAAGATAAAAACCATTTGTGATTATCATTATTATTATTTTTATTATTCGGTGACAAGTGAACGATGATGTATGAATAAATCACCCAATTTAGAAAGATAAATAAACTAATCACCCAAAAATGTCATAGATAAACAAATGACAAGGACCAAAAGAGTCATTGAAACAATATACCACATGAGGTATAATCTACTAACTGGGTAATGTAAACAGTTGTACACCTTATAAAAGTAATAAATTATTAGAACAGATTGAATATTATATTCGAATTACACACATCAACTTATGTCATTCTATTTAGGGTAAGATTATTGGTAATCTTGAGACAAAATTTTGGTAAGTTTTAAGACAAAACTCACTAAAAACTACCAGTAATTTGAGTAGAGATCACCTGTCCTATACTTTTATGTCTCATCTCGTGTCCCATCCCCTTAGGATCTTGACACATCACAATTGAAATAATAAAAATGGTAACATTATATATCAAAGTGCTAATGTGTCATTAGGAGAAGTAATGAGACACAAGATGGGACATGGAATGGGACAGAAGATCTGCTCTGTAGTAATCTACCCTAGTCTTGACAAAGTCTTAAGTTGAACCTTGAAATCCAAGGCTCAACTTAAGACTTTGGGTGAGTCTTAACCCCACCTTAAAAGGAAATAACCAATTAGTGAATCCCATGTGACATTTTTTTTTTTGTGAAAAAAAAAAGAGTAAAGTGGAAAAGTAGAGTCTTAGGTAAGTCTAACGGATAATGTATAAAATTTGAGGTGAGTCTGAACAATAAAGAAATAATAAAAGTTAGTGAAAAGCTGATGTGACAGAGTCTTAAGAGTTGGGAGAGTCTTACTGATAATCTCACCCTTATTTTCACAAATACTCACTAGTGTAAATCCCGTGCATAAATGCACGGTTTTTTTGGATCAGGATGTTAAAGAGCTTAGCAAATAAAGATGGTAAGTTTAAAACGAATTTAAATATTTACACACTTTCGATAAGAGATATTAAGTTAAAGTGGAAGAATATATATTTATTCGTAAGTTCGTATGTAGTATTAGAAGCTAAAATTAATATTTACACACTATCGATAAGAGATATTAAGTTAAAGTAGAAGAATATATATATTCGTAAGTTTGTATTTAGTATTAGAAACTAAAACTCTCTGTGAATATCTTCATAGACAATGCCAACTAAAATTACTTAAAATATTTAGCGGAGAATATATAAATTTTCATATTTATAAAATTTAAATTAAATATACTATTACAAAACGACCTACACGAAATGTTATTAATTACGAAGTAGCGATTTGTTGTACTGCAATCATGTTTCATATATAGACTAATACTCCCTCCAATTCACAATAAACCTCCCTATTTCCTTTTTCGGTTATTCACAATAACCTCCCTATTTCCTTTTTTGGTAAGTGTTTGTGTGGTCCAAATTTAATTGTATGGTGGGGTAGTGTATTTGTGTGGTACAAATTTAATTATATGATGGGGTAATGTGTTTCCTTAATTTTTTGTGCCAAAATGAAATGGGAGGTTTATTGTAAATTGGAGGGAGTACATGATATAATGACAAATTGACAATTAATATAGCTCAACTCCTTACTAAAATAGTCGAGCGAAGTCATGAAATGTGTACTCAAAAACATGAACTTGAAAATTAATAAAGAGAATTGAGTGAAGTCACGAAATGTGTACTCCCTCCATTGAACTTTTATCACCCCACTTCTCCAATATAATATATGTGAGGAGTATTATATTGAAATGGGTTATAAAAGCTGAATGACGTGAGTATTATATTTTTTTTACCACAAAATTAATAATTTCAATATATACATTTTAACAAATAATTTTATTGAATTTTTTTTATGAAACTAATAATATTTTTGTAGTTTTTTTATAAAGTGTAATTATTTGTTTGGCAAAACTACCTGAAAAGGTAGCTGAAACCTGAAAAGGTAACTAAAACTTGAAAAGGTAGCTGATAAGGTAACTGAAAATTAGGAGTTGATAAGGTAACTGATTATATAAAAATGTGTGGCAAATGTTGGGCCCAAAATTACCCTGCCTGATCATTCAAGCATTAGGCAATGTCCAAAGCTAAGCCTGAACGAAAGACATTCTATACAAAGCATTTAAGCACTTGAGGAGGCCGACACCAACCAGGAGGGAAAGACAGGTTAGACATTCATTAAGCCAGGCCTGAAGGGACATCTCACCAAGCCACATGATAAGCACAACCTGAAGGCGTCAGGCAACATCTAAAGTTCACAAAAGTTGTTCCTATTTGCACGGAAGACTTATTCAACAATATCCACAACTTTGATGCGGTCAAAGTAGCAGAAATAAAGGCAGCAAATTCTCAAGTCAACTAAACTACTCCCGGGTAAATAGGGCACGAGGCCTATTTACCAGGAAACCCTAAAACAAGCTAAAAAGACTGTTGCAAAGCCACCATAAATAGCAAAGAAGAAGACAAAAGAAGTGATGTGTTCATTTTATATATATTTTTACCCCTCATTTTAGCTCGGTTTTTATCTTATATCATACTTTAAATAGTATATTTATGAGCTAATCTTGTGTTCTAGGTGTATTGTTGTGTTTGTTATATTTTTGTAGAAATCTAAGCATTTAGAGGCTTTTTCCTATCATATTAGCATGCACCAAGCTCACTAAGCTAATTGGAAACAAGTTGGACCAAGCATGACAATGGAAGGTGTTTCCAAGCCCAAGCAAGAGTGTATGAGAAGTGCAAAATGATCCTACAAAGAGCCCAATGTGAAGTCCAAAATCATATGGAAAAGATCAAGCATAGGATACTCTTTGGAAGCTCTAAAGATGATAGATTAAGCATTTACCCGGGTGATTAGGGTAGCATTAAAGCATGAACATTGGATTCCTTAAGCATTAAACCAAGAATTGAAGAGAAAGAACCCGGATAACCACGCCCCCGATCGGGGTTGACCCCCTCTTGCTATTTTACGTTATGCCCCTATTTTCTTATAAATAGGGGCCTTAATCCGTCATTAGGGATATCTTATTCTCACGTCTTATATACTCCACAATAGCCTTAAGCAATATTTCTCTTATTAGTTTTCATAGTTGTTTTCAATATTGTTAAGGTTTTAGTTATCAAACATTTGGTTATTTATACAAGCATTTGGTTCTACTTTCTTCTTTGCAATACAAGTTCATTTCCATTACGGTATTTCTATTTCTAGTTTACTATTTTACGTTTTCATTATAGTTATCATATAGTTTTCATCATTAGTACTTCTATATTACATAGTTTAGTTTTATATTTTATGTCTTACCATTTAGTTTACATCATTTCCATTAGCATGTCTATCATTTCTCTTAACAAAGTTTGTAGTTTATACTTTAATATGAGTAGCTAAATTCCTTAGTTTAGGGGCTAGGGAAGCCAGGCAAAATCAAATATATAAAATGGTAAATTAGGTTGATATAACATTGTCTAATTGTTTCTATCACATGTTTGCATCGTCACGTTTAATCTTTGTTTAAAGGCTTTATTCATCGATTAAGTTTGTTCATTCGGTCTAAAAGTCGAGAGGCATGGAATTGAATTAGACTAAGCATGTGTAGTAGGACGACTTAGTCATAAACGAGAGTTTCTCTAGGACCCGGTCTATGGTTGATACTAATATCGTAAGGTGGGTGTCTCTAAGCCTAAACAATTGACAATGTTGTTATTACCGAGTTTATCATGATCATATATTTACCTTTGCATGTGTGACCCGACTCCCCTAGACTCTCTTTTATCATATAGTTTACATCTTAATATTTGTTAGTCATCAAACCAACAACAAACAAACAAAACGAAATCATCCTTGATAAGAATCTTTCCATAGCATTTCACAACGCAATTCCCGTCTCATTGTGTTCGACCCCTATTACTACATTAATTTGTGTCTAGGGTAATTATCTTTGCATAGGTACACGATAAGCTTATCAAGAAGACACTTGCTTACTTACTCATTCACTCACGTTTTTACTCTCATACTTGTAATCAGAAACTCTTAGCATTATTATTAAGCAGCCTTACTCAATTCCTCGCCTGACATACACATTCCCTGTCAGGATACCTAAAATCATAGTAATAATCCCCCTGACTTGGTGCCCGTGGTTTTTTCCCTTATTCCCAGGGTTTTTCCATGTATAAATCTTTGTGTCTTACTTTAGTATTTGTTCTTTATTCAATCTGTCGTATTAGTCAGGCTATTTATTTTGAGTTAGATTGCCCTGCAAATATATCCCTGGGAGGACATTATCTTTGTGAGAATTCCTGCTAGAACAGCAAACTAGCTGAAAAGGTAGCTATTTTAGTAAAATGACGTAAAAGGATATGATAATTATTTTATATTATAAATTAAAGGGGTAAAAGATGGAAAATATCTCATTTCAGGTACCTTATTTCTCAAATGCCACATGAGGTAGCATTTTATTTATATTCAGGTAGCTTATTTGGTCAAATAAGCTACTTCCAAACACTTGCAAAAAAAATCTGGTAGCTGAAATTTTGGTCAAATAAGCTACCTAAAGTGTTTTACAGGAGCCATAGAAAATTTAGCAATTTATAATTTTTAGATTTATATCACTTTTGTTTTATTTTAATTAAATGATTACAATTCCGAGTTTAGAAAAGATTATATAATGATTAAAAGATTATATACAAGAAAAAAAAGTAATGAAATAAAGACTTGTTTCCTTTATTTAGCGAGATTACTCTTGGAGAAAAAATATTTGAGAATTTTTATATAGAAGGGTTTGGGATATCCATTTTAAATTTAAAACAAATTAAATTTAAATTAAAAAAAATACAAATTAAATGTTATTTGACGCGTTTTAATTTACTCTTTTCCGGACAGTGGAAATCGGGGAAGTGGCAAATAAGCCCCAAACGTTTGCCACTACGTGCAAATTAGCCCCATAACATTTTACGCGTGCAAATTAACCCCATTACTTATACCCGATGTGCAAATCGCCCCAATTAGAGATATCCGAGTAAATTAGCCGCCGGAAAATATTGACGTGGCACCGGAAAAATGACTAGGAAAGATAAAATTAAATAATAAATTAAAAAAAAAAAACATGATTTATCAGTATCATTCGTTGCTTCCTCCTCTTAGAATTTAGGTTTCCATCTGTTTTTATTTCCTACGGCTGTTTATCGGCTTCCTATCTCCTTCATTACCGTCTTCATTCTAGAATAGTTCTCCTTCCCAGCTATGGTTATCCCCATGCCGAGAGGTAATTTTCCCAATTGATGTATCGTTTCTTTCGCTTTTGCGCTTTATTATTTGAATATGATACCTGATTAGAAGGGAAAAAAATAAGCATTATGTCAATAAAATTAGCAATTAACTGAGATACTAAGATGTGCAATTTGTTAATGTTTATTAGTTTCCGTATAACTAGTTGATTCTTTGTTTATCATCAGAAATGATGGCCTAATTGCTGCTAATATTATACTAACATGGCCAATATATCAATTATCAATTATTTTAGGTTCAAATTCTGCTAATATTGTCACGTATCGATGTTTTCATGGGGGAAGTTTTGAGACTAATGGAGATGATATTGAGTATGTTGGTGGATTGATTGATGAAGGAACTTTGGATATATGTCAACTAAATATGAAGCAAAAGGACATATTGATACAAGGATTGGGTTATCAAGTAGCTGATGTTGATTGCATTTTCATGTTTCAAAATAATAAAAAGATTCAATTATTATGTGATAATGAGACCATTGAGCAACTTCGTGTTGATGGAGTCACATATGGGAAAGTTGAGTTATATCTTATTCATTCTGCGATGGACGCCCATAATGCTGATGTAAGTGATGAAGTCCCAAGAGAGGTGATTATGAAAAGTAAGGAAGACACTCTAGTAGAGAATATAAATTTAAATGTTGGTGGTATGACTAATGACATAGAGGTCGATTATCTAGAAGAGGCATATATCAGTGAATTTGAAGAGATTATTGACAATGAAGACGAGGGTAGTACCGATGATGAGTTCATTCATGTACAAATGAAAAAAAGAGATTGGGTTACAAAGAGAAACGATGATTTTGGGGAAACTCAGATAATGAAAGAAGATTCTGACGAGGAAGACAGTGTACAAGTTCTGAGGAAAAAAGGACAAAAGGATAATTATTGGGGTGAAGGGGAGGGTGAATATGAGGATAATAGTCTTTTACTACCTGAAGAAGAACAATATAAGGATAGAGATTCAGACGATGAAGCTGCATTTAGTGCGGGTGATGACGACGAAGATAATCATGTACTTGATAAACGTGAATGGCTATTATATGAGCCTACAACTCCATTTGGACGTGTTCAACTAGAGTTGGGACAACTTTTTGAGAAAGTGGAAGTTTTAAAGAGAGCACTTATTTATTATAGTTGTCAAACACATCGCAGTTTTCGGTATTGTCATAACGAGCCAAAAAGAGTGCTTGTCAAATGCAAGTTTTATCCTGAGTGTCGCTGGAAGCTTAGTGCTAGATATATAAGGGATTATGAATGCATACAAATACGATTTTTTAAGGATATTCACACTTGTACACCTACTAGGATTAACAAGAGGGTAAATGCTGATTTTCTCGCTGAAGAATACCAAGAGAAGCTATTGAAACACCCAACTTGGAAGCTGAAATCATTTGTTAACGATGTGAAGGAAACCTATGGTGTAAAGATTAATAGGTGGCAAGCTGGAAGAGCTAAAAGAATGCTTACTGTCGCATGTGGTAAGGTAGTGGGAAGACAATATGATTCACTAAGAGCCTACATGTATGAGATGAAGAGGTCGAATGTAGGGACTAGCGTATTTTTATCATTGAAGTCCTGCATTCCAGGTTGTATTCCGCAATTTCACATGATTTACATAAACTTTGCTGCTGTTAGACACAACTTCCTCCATGGATGCAGGAGGGTGCTTGGCCTCGATGGCGCATTTCTCAAAGGGTATTGTAAAGGCGAGATACTATGTCTTTGTAGCAAGAGATGCAAATAATCGGATGTTTCCGTCGCATGGGCGATGAGTGGAAATTGAATCTAAGGAAAGTTGGGCTTGGTTTCTTGGACATTTAATTCAAGATTTGGAAATGGGAAATGGGAATGGCTGGACTTTACTGTCCGATCAACAAAAGGTTAGTTCATGTTTTAACTATTTTTTTCGTAATATTTTTGGATATCTATTTTGGAGAAACTTTCATAAATTACAGAATTATTGTGTAGGGATTAATGATTGTAATAGCAGAGATACTACCCGAAGCAGAACATAGACTATGTGCTAGACACATATTTACAAATTGGATTAAAGTCATCAAAGGGGTTCCATTACATACGCTTTACTGGAAGGCGGTCAAGGCTTACACTGAGAAAGAGTTTAACGACGTTATGCAGCAGCTAAGACAACAAAGTGAGCGTGCTTATACTGAGATGTGTGCAAGAGATGTGACTAAATTTTGCAGATGTTTTTATAAGACTTGGGCTTGTACGGATGTAACTTGCAATAACATGGCAGAAACATTCAACTCATGGATTCTTGATGCTCGAGAGAAACCAATTTTATCAATGCTCGAAGAAATTAGAAGGCAAGTAATGTCTAGAATGGTAGAAAAGAGAGGGGAAGCAGCCAAGTGTAATAGAGTTACTCCAAGAATTCGAGCAAAGTTGAATGAATTTAGGCAAGCAACGAGGAACTGGGTACCAATAGAAGCTAGTACAAATGTGTATGAGGTGCAACATACCCATAATAGTTCATTATCGTACACAGTCAGACTTGATCAAAAGGTATGTGCGTGTAAATATTGGGATTTGAATGGAGTTCCTTGTGAGCATGCTACCTCAGCCATATGTGCTATTAACCAAGATCCGGAGAGTTATGTAGCATTTTGGTACACTAAGGAAAGCTATGAAGCTTCATACTCAGTTCCAATGGAGCCACTTAATGGGCAAGCTCTATGGCAGACGGTCGAAGAGGGATCAATTTTACCAAGTGATCCTAGGATAAAGTGTGGGAGACCTCCAAATAAGAGGAAGAGAGCTTATGGTGATGTTCGACGAAAGCGACTGAAGTACAGGCTCCCTAAAAGTAGCAAACAATTGTGCTCAAGTTGCCAGAAAATTGGCCATAACCGCAGGACATGCCCATCTAAGGATACTTGAGATCATTTACTGAGTAGTAAAAGTTTCCCCTCATCATTGAGTATTGTAGCTACCCTTATTTTTTCCTTTTCATTTCTTTATGAACACCCACTGCTACTCTTATTTTTTCCTTTTCATTTCTTTATGGAACACCCACTGTCTTTGTCAATTAAAATTAATTTTGCCAAATTTTTATTGATCATCTACTGTTAAGTAACATTGCATCAGACAGGAAACTTAGTTTGGATTTGCATGATCATCTAAGTGGAAAAGCAATAAACTGATCTACGGGTACAAGTTAAGTGAATCCAACGCAGCTATCTCCACTGCCTCGCCAACTAAAACCCCTTTAAATTGGGATGGTGCCAAGGAAGAAAAGACTGTGTATTTGATATGTGGAAAATCAATAACCTGATCTATATAAAAAAAGAAGTAACATAAATAATAAAAAATGGTCTCCCAAGCAGTTCATTAACATAGAGAAAAAGCATACTCTAGCAGATGAAAAATTTATAGCTGAAAAATGGTTGTAAGACCGTTACTACAAATATAAATCAGCAATATGCAGCAGCCACAGAGTAACATTGATGCACTAATAAGTAAGTGAAGTGGGATGAACATACCTGAATTTTCAATCGGAATCGTTGCGAAATTTGGTTTAATTTTCGAGCTCAGATCCCACAAAACAACTTCGTTTAATTTACCACACAGCAAGATCAACCTCAACCATCGCCATTGTTAATTTTCGAGCTCAAATCGTGTAAAAATGGCAGTATGTAAGTGTACTCTGCATAAACTCAATTTTCCCCAAATTTCAATTTTTTTCCCAGTTTTTGAGATACTTGCTCGAAAATTGAGATGAAAAAAATGGCGGTATGAAATGGTGGATAATATATGAGAATTAGTGTAGGCTAAATAAAACAAACAACAAAATTGAGATGAAAAAAATAGAAAAATGGATCGGATTGAGGTGTAAGGATTGAAGGAGCTTAAAATAGTATGAGAGTGGGAGAGATAAGAGGAGGAAGCAACGAGTGATACTGATAAATCATGTGTTTGTTTTTTTTTTTTTTAATTTATTATTTAATTTTATCTTTCCTAGTCATTTTCCGGTGCCACGTCAATATTTTCCGGCGGCTAATTTACTCGGATATCTCTAATTGGGGCGATTTGCACATCGGGTATAAGTAATGGGGTTAATTTGCACGCGTAAAATGTTATGGGGCTAATTTGCACGTAGTTGCAAACGTTTGGGGCTTATTTGCCACTTCCCCGCAGTTGAAATATCATCCAGCCAAAGATCACACCAGAAAAAACAACAGATTAACACATCCCTGCATTCTGCAATTACTACCACTTGTGCAGGTAGTAACGAAAAGAAACAAGTAGAAGGGAGAGAACAATCAAGCAGTAAAAAAAATGGGACAAATTAATCAACTCCTCATACCAACTACACTAAACCCATCTTCACTTCCTCGATTTACCCCTTTTTCTACTCTTAAACCCCATTTCTTACCTTCAATTTCTCTGCCCTGCAACCTTCACAAACTTGCTCTTTCCAAACCCACTTCTAATTCTGTGTTTTTGCACCACCCTTTAAAATTTTCTAATCAATTCAATCATGGAACTCATCTTCGCTGCAAATTTAGCAGAGATTATGGTAATTTTTCATGTCTTTTACTCTCTTTTTTTTTGGGTTGCAATGGGATTGAATATGATAAAGTTTGGATTTTTATTGATAAAGTTTTATGTCATTTTGATTATGATTGTCTTGGAGATTATAACATGGGTGTGTGTGGACTTTTGTTGATTTGCTTGATATAGGTTTTAGTGCAATGTATTGAAACCCTTACCCGTAATTTGTGAGAGCCATTGAGGCACCGGAGTAATGTTGTAGTGCAATTTATAGAAAAAAAGAAATTCATGCATTGGAGTTAGGTCTTGGGTTTTTTGTTGTTGTTTTAGATGTTGTCTTAAGATCAATGGTAGAAGAAATGATGGGGTTTGTAGGTTGAGCTAGGCATTTTTGCTGTAATTGAGAAGGAAATTAGATAAAGTATGATTGTAGATTTCTTGTTGGCATATATTTGTTTGGTTGACGAAATTGATGGAAGCAAAAGTGTAAAACTTGTTAGGAAGTTCTGCGTCCCTTGCAATCGCGAAAGTGACTGGAATGTCTGGCGGTAAAATATGTTTCCTTTGTACAACCAAGAGACTTAGGGTCTATTTGGATAGGAGGATTTGGAGGGAAAGAGAGGGGAGGGAAAGGAAGGGATGATAAATCCTTTGTTTGGTTAGCAAAATGGAGGTGGTGGGATTTTGAGGGGAGGGAAAATGAATCCCTCCACTTCCCCCCTCCAAGCCAAATTATTTCCTCTTCAACAAAGGCAAGATTTGGAGGGAAAATGACCTCCTCCATTCTCCCTCCCCTTCCCTTCCATCCCTTTCTCTTCCCTCCTTCTCCCTCCCCTCCTTTTCTCTCCACTTTTGCTATCCAAACACACCCTTAGTTACTTCTCACGTAGGATCGATTCTTAGGAAGTATAAATCCACGGGTACATGGAGGAATCACTATTGAGTATTGACTGCCACTTATTTCTGGGTTGGTTGACAAATGAAGGATAATGTGAGACAATTATTTTGTTGTATACTTGTATGGAACACAATGCTTATAGAAGCTTTGCTCAATGAGTGATTTTTTTCACCCTTAATTTTTTGGGTCAGTCTTTATTCAGAATCACACATGGGTAAAGAGAGAACCAGGAGATAGTGTAACTAGGCATTTAGGCATTAAGCCGGGAAAAGTAATCTTGTAGAAAACACAAGCCAAGGAGGTCTTGGCGATATATACATTAACACTTTTTAGATATTCGATGTACATCAGCAATGGGTTATATAGTTAACTCAAAGCATTGACTTTCTAGATTTTCTAAATTTAGAAGAAATGGTTGAAGCTTGTTCTCTAGCTTGTCAAATGTCATGAATACTTTTTTCCTTGGTTGAGTTTTGTTTGATTCCTAAAGGAGATGGATTGGCAACAGAGTAATTATCCGTCTTTAAGGCTATGACAAAGAGTCGAGCTCTCAATGATTATGAATCGTTCTGAGTCATAGTTTTGTTCTAAATTAGATGTTGCAATGATCCTAAACTTACACACATCATATGCAATCCTACGACTTTCACAAATGTGCTGATTTATTGCTTTTGCCGATTTTCCCCGCTATAAGACAAGCTTCATGTAGTTCATGGTTAGTCAGCATAATAAAATCTTTCTTAGACTCAATGTCACAGCTGGAACTTGGGAAAGAAGATGAAAGGCGCAAACCTGAGAAAAGGGTGAATGGAGTGTTCTGGATTATTCTTCTGAATCTTGGTGTATATGTGGCAGATCACATATTACAGGTACTGCATTTTTCAAGCATCGTAATCTTTTGTGCTGGAAAGATTTTGATGTATAACTGCAAAATGAACTGTAATAACAGTCATGGAAAGTAGAAGCATTTCATTTGACACGAATTCTGATATGAGATGGTATTGTGTTGGTATTATCATGAGAATGACTGATATAAACATTAAATGGAGCTTTTATTCTCTCACTTGGTTAATTAGTCAAAAGGGTAAATCTTACTTAGTGACGTATATGTATGACCGTCTTTCCAGAAACTAATTTTTTTGATATGATCAATGGACCAAGTTTCTTCCCCAGACAGAAACGACTACTCCATCTGAAATTATTATTCTGATGTGTGTGACATGCCATGTTATATATATCCTTAGTTTGATATATGGTTAAATTGCTATATATTGGCTACCATGAAGTTCCTCATATGTTTAAAATAATTTCGGTATTCCAACATCATAAAGTTACAATCTTGGCCAAAACCACCAGCAGTAATTTTTTTTTCTTTTGCAATTCAGATGCGAGGGATTAGGATGCTATACTTGTACCATAACCGGCCTGCTTGGTATCAGTTTGTGACAGCTGCATTTTGTCATGGAAGTTGGTATGTTTCATAAGCTATGAAGATTTTCTTTGGTTGAAGTCCTTAAATCAACAACCATTGCGCAAACTGTTCGAGCTAAGACATTAATTAAGTGCTTAGTCTCAGTATTACTCGCTCTCTCTAGGTTGACTCTGTAGATGATGTTTGTTTCTGCAGGAACCATCTTTCCAGCAATCTTTTCTTCCTTTATATTTTCGGTAAGGCAGTTGTTTGATGGATAATTCTTTGATAGTTTTCAAATATACCATCTCTTTATATTAATTTAGTAAATGCTCAGGGAAACTCGTTGAAGAAGAAGAAGGGAACTTCGGGTTGTGGCTTTCTTATATTATAACTGGTGCGGGTGCAAACCTTGTTTCTTGGCTAGTTCTACCAAGAAATTCGGTTTCTGTTGGAGCATCTGGTGCTGTTTTTGGCTTGTTTGCTATCAGTGTCCTTGTGAAGGTAATTCTTGTTTGATGTTCTCTAATATGGCTAGTTCTTAATGAACGAATCGTGAATGGTCACCTACTTGCTTCTTGCAGATGTCCTGGGATTGGAGGAAGATTCTCGAAGTTCTTATTCTAGGCCAATTTGTGATCGAGAGGGTGAGAAAATTTCCTCAAACTAATTATGTTTGCAACAGTATTGTGTTACCGAGGAAGAACTCTTTTTCTTTCTCTAATTGCTCAAAATAAACTGACGGGATGAGTTTGGCTTGAAAATTTTAATAAAATGAAACCGTGTAATTTTTATTTTGGATATCTCACAAAAATTCATCTTCAATGAGAAGCGTACCTGAAAAGCAAGTTCATCACCGGGAGTTCCATTGAGCGAAGATTTTGGCTCTGCTGAGCAAAACAATGATTTTGATTGTTCTACATAAACCCATGTTCATTAAATAATTTTAAGATTTCTATAAGTACTTTAATTTTGAGCATTAAAAGGAAAACCCAATGAACGTAATGTTTACTCAAATCATCAATCATTATTTTTAGTCTCCGGGCTTTAATAGTCGAGGATTCTGACGGTTTACTATGTAATGTATCAGAATTTTAATTATCCTTTTTTTCTCTTTTTTTGATGGCGTCAGGTGATGGAAGCTGCCCAAGCGTCGACTGGTTTGATAAATGGTGGCTCTTACGCTGTACAAACTATTAATCACGTTGCACATCTCTCCGGTGCTCTTTTTGGGGTGCTTTTGGTGTGGATGCTCAGCAGGGTCCCATCATCGGAAAAAGAAGTCGCACCTGAGAAGTCTGACAAGACAAGATGACAGACAGACAAACCTGCTTTCTAATTGATGCATATAAAGCATACTGGATGAATTGCCTGCGGATCAGTTCCTTTCCTTGCCTCGAGTTAGTTTGTGTAGCTATAAGAATTTTGCAATTTCAAAGGAAAACCTTAAAGCCGCTTTCTGTGCATTTGTTCATAGTCAAAGTTCAGGATCCCCACTCCAAAATTGCAAATTTATAAGAAGTCTAAATGTAAGGCATTTTCCTGTGCATTGAAATTTTATCTGTTATATGAAAATCACATTTTCCTGCTGATCGAAGAAATGGTTGGTATTTGCTCAGGATCACCACTCCAAAATTGAATGCAATAATAACCCTGTCAAGAAAATCTCTTTGGACTGATCTGAAATCACTCGTGATGATCCAAATGACCTGACTTCTGACTAACTCTTACAAAAAAAAAAAAAAAACGATAATAACACTCGTAACAGACTCAAGCTTAATAACCTAAAATGAATGGACATGTACTCGTAAGTCGTAATGACCTCTCTCAGTCGAATGATTCAACAACACCCTCAGCACTTCGGCCTGTGGTCAGTGAAGCAGCACATCGACTGACTGAAGGCTTAAATTACATTAAAAGTGCAAATGAACAAGAAGGAAGACAGCACGTCGCTTAAATAAAAGAGTATCTCCAATATATTCATTACTATAACTTAAACATCATGTCCCAGCCAATCCGAGATGTAGCCTAATGACATTAGATGACGAGATACAATCAACGAGCCACAAAGGCAGTGATTCAAGGTGAGTTACTATATACAACAATTAACAGTAAGCAGGGTTTGACAGACTGTAATCATCAAACTTCCACCACAGATTGTGTAAACCAGATCCTCCTTTAGTTCAAGAACACCAATGTACAAGGAAGAGCAAGGTGACTGTACATACCTAGCTGCCCATGACCATGAGATTGCTTCCGACAAACAACCTGTGGTCTCCTCCCAAACCGATTCACTTGGCCCGTGTAACTTGCCTTAGGACACATGTTACTGCCCGGCTCCAATGCGTCTTTCACCACAAATCGGTTTTTTGCGATTCCTGGGGTAGAATAAGAAGAATCATATAGATGTGGAGACCCATTTTTAAATACATTCTCCAGATGAGCCACGGTAAACTCTTCGTTCTCATTGCTTGCAGAAACCATAGCTCTACTAATCTCCTTGGTTATTCCAGAAGCTTGCCAGGCTTCGGCAACGAGCACAAAGGTGGTGTCTTGAGGCTGGACCCCATACTCGACCATTATACTAAGGATTTCTTGTGCTTTCCAAGGCTGCTTTGCTTCTCCGTGACCCCAGATTAAGGTTTCAAAGGTTTTCAAATTTGGAGATATACCATGTTCACACATGGCATTGAAAACCCGGTTAGCACATTCCATTCTCCCTGTACTACACCATCCATTGATTACAGTCGTGAACATTACTACGTTAGGATGGAGACCCATTTTTATCATTTGATTAAGGAGTTCCTCGGCCTTCTCGGGTTGCCCTGCACGCGTATAACCTTTGGCAAGAATGCTATATGCATGTGCATCAGGTTGAATACCTTCTTTAACCATCTTGTCAAATATTTCCTGACACTTATCCATATAACCTGCAGCACTCCAGGCATTCATGATTGTGCTACATGTTATCACATCTGGTTTCACTCCGAAATCTTCCATCAACTCCAAAACCTATCAAAATGGTGCCAAATGAAATCAACTTGTGGGTGCCTTGAAATCAGTTCAAACAAGAGGCTCGAATTAATTTGGGGTCAGTTAACACAAATGACCGCTTGAAGCCGTCAATGAACCATTAAAATCATGGAAAGAAAAAAAAACCACAACAGAGAATCAAAAGTTCAAAATAACTTCAAAGCACGACATTGACATACAGCAGGAATGCATAATCAATTTGCTACCTTCAGCATGACATGAAGGTTGCAATAAAGCAATACGAGGGTGTTACAGTCAGTACTCACCTTATCAACACCGTCCATCTCTGTGATATCCAGAAATCCTTTAACCAGTGAGTTGAAGACAACAAGATTGGGGCGCAATCCAAGATCCCTCATCCTATAAACAAATCTTAAGGCATCCTTCATCTTACCTTCTTTACAATACCCACTAATTATAATACAGGTAGTCCTTTCGTTGGGCTGTACATTATTGCTTTGCATCTCTAATATCATTTCCTCAGCAAGCTTAGTCTTTCCGTTTCTGACATAAGCCGTTGCTATAGTGTTGTACGTCACAGTATCAGGTTTTAGACCAGAAGCCAACATTTTGAAGACCACGTCCCAAGCCTGTGCGATGTTCCCCTTGCTACACCAAGCCCTCACCAACACATTATATGACCTAAGATTGGGTTTTACAGACCCATTTTGGGACATGTGCTCAAGAAGCTTCATTGATTCTTCGGGTTTACCGGCTATACCAAAAGCTTTCATCAATGTATTGTAAGTGCTGGTAGTAGGTCTATATCCACTCTCTCCCATTTTTACAAATGCATTCATAGCCTTTTCCACATTTCCTGATTCTGCAAAAGCATTGATAACGGCATTATAGAACACTGAATCGGGTTTCATTCCATTTTCTTCAACTTGGGAGACAATGGGATGTATGTAGTCAAAACGCTTGAGGATGGTCAATGCGGCTAAGAGAGTAGTGTATGTTATCAGTGATGGATTGTGTCCATCCTCAACTAATTTCTCAAACGTTGACAGCGCATCTTCTGCCTTCCCTTTATCGACCAAAATGTTCATCAACTTTGTTTGAGCGCGCACAATCTTGCAACTTGTTTTCTTCAAACATAATGAACAACAAACGGTGCCAGGCTCTGGATGCAGTTTGATGTGATCTAAACTTTCTCCCTGAAGCAATTAATCAACCATAACAATCATTAGATCCACAAGCAATCATTTGCAGATTGCTATTATAGGAATTATTAATTAAATATCGTCCATGATAATACAAAGGGACAGAGTTGTCAAGGTTTTCAAGCTAACTATGACAACATCTTGACACGATATAGGGCTCATTTAGAGAGCAACAACCCGGAAGAGGCCACAATGTCCGATTCCTCTAATTATGTCTAAAACATAGATTAATACCCATAGCGGAACTAGGATTTGACATTAAGGGAAGTGAAAAATTCCAGCAGGAACACACTACTAAGATAATAGAGTAAACCAAAAATAATGACGATTGCACTAAAAATACTTTTTTTTTTTTTTCATTGTTTAGAGAGAGGGGGAAGGGGGAGCTGCTCTAACTTAGAGGATTGAATAGTGACGTTGACGCCTGTTGAAGTTTTACAATGATCCATAAGAGGATTCTTTTTTTTTTTTGGAGGAACCTTAAGTGGAAATTGTAGTTTCCTCAGATGACCTACAAGTTTAAGCTATTAGCAGCTGATGACATAATGAAGAATCACAACATAAATGCACTTTTACAGTGGCCAATAGAGCAAAATCACAAAAGCTGTCTCATCAAAGTAACTACCCCTGTCGTAGCCAATAATTTATGTCTGTTTTCTGATAGAGTTTTCAACAAGAAAGTTGGCCAGAGCGTCTCGGATTCAATTTTCATACAGAACATGCCTGAAAGAGAAACGTGAACTATTGGCCGGATGGACCAAAATGGAATACGACACAACGGGATTGATTTTGATCCTTTGGTCATGGTCTCATGGAGACTGGCCACATGGCACGGAACAGGGAAAAGAAGAGACACAACACAATTGACCACAATAGCCAACTTTGTAGTGACTATAGATCTAAGAGACCAATACACTTGGTACTTTAACATACTCCCTCGTCCCGGTCATTTGTTTACCTTTTCCTCCTTTGTGTGTTTCAGTCATTTGTTTACCTTTATTTTGGTAATGCTCTTAGTGAGTAATTAGATCAGCCATATGGATTTGATCCACTTGTCATCCAATAACAATAGCTACAAATAGTCCCTTCCTCCTTCCTCGGTTTTTGTGCCAAAAGCAAAGGTAAATAGGGAGTACATGACATGACAGATTGACAGCAGGGGATAAAAATGCCAATCTTACGAAACTAGGGAACAAGCTTAAGGCACATTATTGTGCAAGTCGATTATTCAGAACACTTACCTTAGCTGATTTTCCATGAACCATTCTCTTGGTGGCAGAAGTTCCTCTCAGATGGCTGAGCATGGGATTACATAGAGTCATCTCTTTCACAACTGCTTCAGCAACTTCAGTTTTTCGGAGTAAATGTTCCACACTTCAACTTCACATTCAAGATAGCTTTCTAATTTTTTGTTTCCACTCTCAATTCACCAATTACCACAATAGGAATTCCTAAGCAACCTGCAAATCGGAAAGTTAAGAGCTCAAGTTTTCAGACTATATATGATGGTGATCATCCCAGCCTCTTCCCCCCCAAGCATTATTAAAGCATAGAAGACCGCTTATAAGAAATTTGTACAGAAGTTACAAAGCACTGATCTTTTGAACATATCTTAGCTGAATTTGTGAATGAAGTTGTAGATTGCAAAAGCCCAAACTCCAAAGTATAGTACTCCGTATTAAAAAGAAACATCCCTGCCTTACCAACCCCTTATACTTTCACTTCACTCAATCACCTCTACGCATAAATTGACAAGATCTTTACGGTATAAGTGGAAGTTACACAGTGAATAACTGAATACTACAACATCAAAACCCCATTACCTTGTCTCAAGTTCTTAACAGCTGCTGCATACACGGGGTAAGGGGAACGGGGCAGAAGCTACTTCAAGGTTATCCTTTCTTACGAAAACTATGTGGAGAATTGCATCGTCTGTCTACGACTTAAAATTATTATAAACGTCGACAGTTTGTGAACCATGTTACTTTTCTTCATATTTCAAAACCAATGAATAGTAAGACTTTGGATAAATTGGAAATGAAACCCCAATTGGCCCAACATTACACAGTGCCTCAAGCGATCCTGCGTATGGCGGGAAGAGGGACAGATGCACGAAACCTTCAAGTAGAAAAGCATTGCAATCACAAAGCAATAAGGCCCTTTCTTGTGTTTTAAATTATTTGTAAAACTGTCTCGCAAAAAGCCAAAGCTCAGTTCCTACAATATTTCCATCTTTCTCATACCCTTCATTAACATACCCTTCAATAATGAATAAAAAGGTAAACAAATGATCGGGGAACGCACAACACACGATTCCAAGTTTTAAAGTTAAGTCTTCTCAGAAGATATGCTCAAAAGATCAAAACTTTATAACTAAGAGTAGATCACTACAAAATCTATTTGTGCATATGATAAAACCTTGATCCGTCTTAAGCTTAAGACGGATACTTCCGTCTTAAATGAGAATGTGTGATGATAGAAATTAACATTAATACCAAAGTGGATCACTCAAAAACACAATTTTAAACCAAAAATACCCAACAAATTAATCAAAACACACACTTTGAATAAAACCCAAAAGAGATGAATCAAAAACACATCTAGAAATGAAATAAAGGTAGTTTAAAGTTTGGGATCAGAAATGTTAAACATTTACCTGAAAAAGTGATGAGCAATTGTTCATGGGACTGAGTGAGTTGCAGAGAAAGGAGAGTGATTTATGATGTAGAGAATAAATAGATGTTATTAATATGTGTGTTTAATTTGACGTGGGTAGAGCATATCAATGGAAGGTTGTTATCCACACATATAGATATCCCAAGGGATTGGAGGAATTTGTTTATGTGGATAACGAGATTACTATGTGAAAACAGGCCACCACAGGCACATCTCATTTCAGTCTAGATTGTCCGTCTCATTTTCGTGTTCCCTCTTGTATTCTACTATCTCTCTATATTTGACACATAAACATTACACATTGAAATATATTTAGATGTTCTGAAAGGATGAGTTGTTAGAAGATTGAGGCCGTGGGATGCGAGATTGGACATAAAAGTGAGACGGATGTGCATTTTGTAACACTTTATTTAGCAGGACACATAAAGTTGGATGAAAAATTAAATATTATGATTATTAGATATCAACAAACTTCAATTGTTATTTTAAGAGTAATCATATTCAAGTTATTTTCATCGCTGATGGTTAATTTGAGTTAGTTTCTAGTCCCTCACAAATCTATCCACACCACCATCCTGTTGGAAGTATCCCTCTTATTTTGGATTAGTACAAGACAGCAAGTATGCTATGAATGCGTAAGAGCAAATTAAGCAGAGTCTGCCAAAGGTATGCTTGTTATGAATGCAGAATTGGTGAAATGCATGTAGGTCTGTTAAAAGCTACAAGACCATCAAGACATTTCAACAGAAGTGACTAGACCTGGCAAAAGCAACCCGACCCGATTGATCTGACCCGAAAAGGCCGACCCAAGACCCGAACTACATCACCCGAACGTGACCCGAAAACCCAATTTGATCCGACCCGACCCGAACATGACCCAAGCTTTCTTGACCCGAACTGGCCCGACCCGAAAATGACCCGATCCGAAACCACCAAACCCGAAAATGACCCGACAAAATATAACTCTAATTGAACAGATAAGACTTGAAATGACTTTTTCTCTATTATTCATTGACCCGAAAATGACCCGACCCAAAACAATCCGACCCGTTTAACCCACCCGACCAACAAACCCGAAACTGACCCAAAACCCAAAATGACCCATCCCGAGTTAACCCGAAATCAATGAGAAACCCGAACTGACCTGACCCGAATTAGCCCGACCCGTTTTGCCAGGTCTAGAAGTGACAAAACAAGATGTCCTTAATTCACAAGGGCTTATAAATAATCGGTGAAATGCATGTAGATCTGTTAAAAGCTGACTCGACCCATAAACCCACCGACCCGACCCAACTCGACCCCTTTTTCCGGAGTCAAGATCCGGAAATCTTGACCGAAGCCCAATCAAACAAAACTTGAAATGACTCGTTTGTTTAGCGTCAAAATGTGTATGGAGTAGGACACAAAAATGGAACAGATGATCCTTACCGAATAGGACAAATATAAATATATAATGTACTTTGACATAAAGTATTCCTGCTTAAAAGAAAAATAGAAAAGGCGAATAGAAGAGCTTCAAGTGCCAAGTGCAAAGTCCACTAAGCTCATAAACGGCACCAGAGATTCATTGGTTACTCTGATATTCAGGAAATCATTCTGTTCAGATAGGACATCCAAGGGAATACAAACAATCATGTGCAATGCCATTTGGGAATAACACAAGTAAATTGCTGTTAGTTATCGCCTAGAATACAATGTTAAGCTCCCTTAGAATCACCGTAAATTGCTGTCAGTTATCCCCTCTATCGGCTTATGGGATTCAGCTGGTAAGGTAAAGAGACACCAGAACCTGATGCTGTATAATCTACCTTTTTACTAGTTACTATGAAACTATCAAGACCAAATTAAGCAGAGTCTGCCAAAGGTATGCTTCCTATGAATGCAGAATTGTTATAAATCAGTCTGCCTGTATTCATATCATGAAACTAACATGCCTGCCACACAATTGTGACGACAAAAGAGCAAAACCCTTACTAGTCAAAGGGAACTTAAACGTAATATCATAACCCGGGACGATTTTAAAAATGAGGAACAAACCAGGTTGGTGAACAAACTGAGGAACGTGTATCATTGTCTTCATAAAACAGCTCTGTCATATTCGTTTTGATGTCAAATACACTCATATCATGTCCAGCAAGCAGTGTACGCTCACTTGGATACAGCCACACCTCACTTTCATCATCCGTGAAATATATACAACTACGTTGCAAACCTTTGGCGTGTGCTGAAGAAACTGCCATAGAAGAGTTCTCACCGACAAACAACGCCACATCACCTAAATCTTCAACGCTCTCCCAATTTTTGTCGTTGGGATTAAGTTTGTAGATTTTGAAATCTATTGTTCGGTGAGCAATCTCATAATCATCATAATAAATATCATCTAAATCCATCTGCCCTAACTTGAATCGTATCACCAAGAGGAGATCACTACCTGATTGTACCAAATATGCGCTATTTGCGCTTGCGAAAATCCTATACTTACCTGTCAAATAAACCATTGGTTTAACAACCCCTAAACCATAGAATTCCGTAACACTCCAATACGCAATTGCTCCTTCATAACCATATAAAGCAAATACAAGATCATCCATGACCACAACATCAAACACGCTAACCTTTGGTTCCTTGATCAATATTGTCGTCCACGACTGATCTCCATGCTTAGCAAAAATTGGGCCCTTCATAAACACAGAAAGTAGCATAATAACAAACTCGTGATGACCACCAGCTTGAGACACTTTGAGCACAATGACCTTTTGCAAAAAAGCCGCCAAAAGCCACTCATTATAATCAAACCATGGAACTTCATTATCTGGGGGTTCATATATAGGTAGGGATGGGATGGTTTGCAAAGATGGGAAACTAATATTCGCCTTGGTGATTGGATTAAATAATTGAACGGAGAGGTCATGTTTAACCATTGCAACCCAACCATAAGGCGAACCCCAACACCTTGCTCCATACATCTCTGGCAGATTCAAACTGTAACGCTTATTATTGTTAAGCTTGAAGATGTTCCGAGGACACTTGTGATTAATTTCAGTGTTTTGAGCAAGTAAAAGCCATGGTACTGGTGTAGCCGTCCATAGGTTCTTTATTAAGGACGAAGCACGATTCCAAGAGCGACAAACAGTAGAAAAATAAATAAAATCGTCACAAGATTCCAACTTGATTGCAATTTCACCAACAAGATCGTCAGGCAATGTAGACCAATCGACGGCCATCTAATAACAGCAGTAGTAAGAATAAGCAACTTATGTGTTCTAAAAAAGGGCGAAAGAAGGTGGAGATACTTGCTTGAATTTTTTTTTTTTTTTTTTTTTTTTTTGACAAGATACTTGCTTGAATTGAGCTGAAGAAGAAGGGTTGTTTAAACGCAAGTTTGTGTATTGAAAACTGAATTAAGTTGTTTTGTTTGATTTGTAATCCCGCTTTCTATTTAGTAGCTGTTCTTTCTCGCTTTTTTTTTTCTTGATTCGATTCATTTTCGATTGATTCGATTCATTTCGATTCGATTGATTCATTGATTGATTCCATTGATTGATTGATTGATTCAACTCTATTGATTCGATTCAAATTTCTCATTTCACTCCATTCGATTCGATTGATTCGATTCGATTCAATTATTAAGTTCAAATTTCATTTAAATTTTTTACTCATCTTAAATTTAATAGTTATTATTAATTTTGTTATCAATAATACTATTTTTTAATATTATTCTTTATTATTATTATTATTATTATTATTATTATTATTATTATTATTATTATTATTATTATATTTAATAATAATGTTATTAATAATTTATTTATTATTATTATTATTATGAATATTATTATTAAAATGAATAATAATGTTGTTGTTGTTGTTGTTGTTGTTAAAATGAATAATAATGTTATTAATGTTAATAATAATATTATTTATTATTATTATTGTTATTATTATTATTATTAGTATTGTTGTTGTTGTGGTTGTTATAATTATTGGTATTATTATTAAAATTAATAACATTTATTATTAATATTATTGATGGGGCACGCCCAACCGACTTGACCCAATAGTCAATACGGGGTCATACAAGTCAACACGCTTGCCAACATGGTTACGGATTAAACTTGATACTCTACGAATCACGAATTGTTAAAAGCGAATTCTATCAACGATTCATCGAAAATACATATAACACATTTTCTATAAGCGAATCGCGAATCGATAAGGCGTATTCATAGCGAATATGGTAACCATGCTTGCCAGCCATCATTTGAGGTACACATAGAAATCTATAAATACCTCATTATTCACCCATCAATGGTAAAATACTTCTCACCAACAACTTCCTCTCTCTAGAAGTAAGACTACTCGAGCTACTATGAGAAGGCACGGAAACCTTAGCTTCAAGCAAGGTCCCAACTATCCACCAAGATCTGTAAGGCATCGAGAAGGACCTATGCGAACCCTCCGAGGCCCTATTTGTTAGCGTGAAAGATCCATCCGGAGAGAGCAAGCATAGGTTCGAGGTGTCATCGTCTGAAAGGAGCGCGTTGACCCGACCCGGATTCGAGCAACGCTTACTTGAGTGTTTTTATTCGAAACAATTATTTTTACTAATATCATTATTAATATTGACATTATTATTTATTATTGTTATTAAGAATATTATTAGTAAAAAATTACTATTTTTTCATTATTATAATTTATGATTATTCATATACTCCTCCCTCTATCCCTATCAATTGTTGTCCTTTGGTTTTTGGCACAAAGACCAAGGAAAGAGGAGGGGCCAATTATAAATGACAAGCGGACCAAATTGAGTGTGAATGATCAAATTGCTCATCAAGTTCATTCTTAAAATAGAAAGGACAATAATTGAATGAGACACCCCAAAATGAAATAGGACAACAAATTACCTACAGAGGGAGTATAATATTATAATTTTTTTCTTAAAAATATTAATTTTAGTATAAATAGTATTATACTATGAATATTATTATTAGTACAGTTGATAATAACAATAATATTAAATATTATTATTATTAATATTAATATGATTATTTCGATTCGATTTCACTCAATTGACTTTATTGATTCGATTGATTACTCAACTCTCTATTGATTCGATTCGATCCAAATTCAGCTCCATTCATTCGATTGATTCGATTCGACTCTCCATTCGATTCGATTCATTTCGATTGATTGATTGATTGATTCAACTCTAAAAAGCCAGAAAGAACAGGGCCTTATACTGGAAATTTTGACTTACAAAACCTAAAGACTAAAGAGTACTTGCTAATATCTCACCTCTCACGTATCTATATCTATCTAAATTTATCTATATACTCCCCCTATTCACTATATTCTTCCCATTTCCTTTTTGCACAAAAAATAAGAAAGTGAATTTGGACCACACAAAACACACTACCCGACATGCAATTTAATTTGGACCACATAAATCAACCCAAAAAAGGAAATAGGGAAGAAAACCCGAATAATCCGAATAAGGAAATAGGGAAGAATATAGTGAATAGGAGGGAGTATATGTTAATCCTCTAAATTTCTTAAATATTTCGGTGTATATTTCATATATTCATAAATCAATCAATACTACATCCTCCATTCTCATATGATGTATCCATTTTATTACCCATATAAAAACGGAGTAAGTATATATTAATTCCAAAAATCAAGGAAGTTCAATGTAATTAAATAAATCTATACAAATTAATTATACTATATAGTTTTTAATCGCTAGCACCGTGTGATGGACCTGAACAAGGGACTTCAATGTAAATACTATATAGTTTTGGTTGAAGTATAAATTTAGAGAACACTAGAATATAGTGAGTTTCCTTAAATAAACAGACCCTACTTATGATATGAATTAGTATAAAGATTTTAATTATTTAACATACATAAATATAATATAAGTCGTTATATTTTGAAAACTATTAAAAGATAAATAAATCATTTTAGATTTCCAAAAAATATAATATTCACATAATTCATTAGATTTGTAATTTAATTAGTAAATAATAATGATTGCTCTTAAATAATATTCAAATTTAATATTTCAGATTTATTTAAGTATAAAACTTTAATACAACTATATAATCATCAACTAATATGATAATAACCACCCATGTGAGTAGTAAAAGCAACAATAGTAGCAACAGTAGTGAAAGTCATACTATCAGTAACGGGAATAGTGAAATTAACAGTAATAAATGCGGGAGTAATGAAATAAAAAATAATGATGGAGTAATGAAAGAAAAAATAATGACGGTCGGAGTAGTGAAAGTAATAGTAGTCACAACATATGCAATGAAAGTAACAATAGAAACAACAGAGAGAGTATGAAAAATTAATTAACAATTCGGTTTTGGAAAAATATTAATTTATTTAAATATATGAGTTTGACAAAACTAACGGATTAACCGTACAAATAGTAGGAGTAGTTATTAAAGAAACAACCGTAACCGAAAAAGTAGTGAACGTAATAGTATTAACAGAGAATGTAGTGAAAGTAATAATATTAACAGCGGGAGTGGTGAACGTGTCTCATAATTTGTTGATTAATTTTACATCTCATTATAATTTCAAGATATAAATTGTAAATGTATGTGTTAAGCAAATTTAGCGAATCATATTTCATAGAAAAAAAATTTTGAATGGTAAATAAAGGTAGCCCGGGCGTAGTCGTGCATCAAACCTAGTCAACTAATATGATAGTAACCACCCATGTGAGTAGTAAAAGCAACAATAGTAGCAACAGTAGTGAAAGTCATACTATCAGCAACGAGAGTAGTAAAATTAACAGTAATAAATACAGGAGTAATCAAATAAAAAATAATGACGGAGTAATGAAAGTAAAAATAATGATGGCCGGAGTAGTGAAAGTAATAGTAGTCACAACATATGCAATGCAAGTAACAATAGAAACAACGGAGAGAGTATGAAAAATTAATTAAAAATTCGATTTTAGAAAAATATTAATTTATTTAAATATATGCATTTGACAAAACTAACGGATTAACCGTACAAATAGTAGAGTAGTTAAAGAAACAGCCGTAACCGAAACAGTAGTGAACGTAATAGTATTAACAGGGAATGTAGTGAAAGTAGTAATATTAACAACGGGAGTGGTGAACGTGTCTCATAATTTGTTGATTAATTTTACATCTCATCATAATTTCAAGATATAAATTGTAAATGTATGTGTTAAGCAAATTTAGCAAATCATATTTCATAGAAAATAAATTTTGAATGGTAAATAAAGGTAGTCCGGGTGTAGCCGGGCATCAAACCTAGTTTCATATATATTTTGAATATCTCTCTTTTTCTTACACAATATATCCTTAAAAAAAACATATAAAATATCTTTTAAAAACATATAAATTATTTCTTATATATATTTTGGTGTATATTTCATATATATTTTGAAATTCTCTCCCATCCTTACACAATATATCTTTAAAATTAAAAATTAAAAAACATATAAATTCTTACACATTATATCTTTAAAAATCATTAATAAAGTAAATAATAAATATAAATATAATATCTAAGCAAAAATATATTATAAACTAATTTACTATAGGTCTATAGTTATATGGTCTATAGCTATATGATATTCTCTCAAGCAAAATTACAGAATATATTTATATAAGCAAAATTACGGAATATATGATTCTAAAACTAATTTATAACCGAAATTACGGAATATATTTTAAATTCATATATTAATGGTACTCTTCCCAAAAACAAACGTACTCATAACCATGTTAAATCTACAAACTACAGTAATGGTAAAAAAAATACTTCATCAGCTATTATGGTTGTCATTACTTATTAATTTAAGACGGTCTTACACTGTGAGACTGTTCTATAATGTGGAAAGACAACTTATTTGTTAGCATTAAATGATTTTTTTTTAATAAAAATAGACCGTCTCATGGTGTGAGACCCTCTTATTTTATAATTTTTAACTCATTAAATAAAAAGATAATTTTTTTTATTAAGTTAATAATAAAACTGAACGTTTTTTTATTAACAAAAATGGACAGTTTCATAGTTAAGGTTGTCTTAACCTATAATTCATGAATACATTTTACAAGCATTATTATTATTTTTTTCGATGACTTTTTAATGTGTATACGAGGGTAGAA
The DNA here is from genome assembly GCF_048544455.1 of Silene latifolia. NCBI lineage: Eukaryota > Viridiplantae > Streptophyta > Magnoliopsida > Caryophyllales > Caryophyllaceae > Silene > Silene latifolia. Next base: position 190,718,227 of record NC_133536.1, read on the forward strand.
GGGCGGGTTTCATTTGATATTATTTTCCCGATAATTTTTTACACCATTTAAGTGGGGTTATATATCCTTTATGTTGTCTATATATCTCAAACGGGTTGGGCGCATCGGAACATACAGGTCGGGTACGGTGGGTTCAAATACGGGTTATGGGTCGGGTTATTAGGGGTAAAGTGCGGGTCAAAAATTAGTACATAAGGCCTTTTATAGATCTGAAAAATATTTTTTTAAAACTAAAGTATTTTTAATATTAATATTTTAATTATATTCAATGTTTAGTTTTTAATTATTTTTTCAAAAATATTATATAATACAGTAAATATTAATATTTTTATAAAAATTATTTTAGTTTATCTTTGACTCAACGGGTCGACTTGTTCGTGTCGGGTTCACTTAAAATAGCGGGTCATTTCAGGTTTTATATCGAACGGGTTACTGCTCGAGATTTTCAGGTTTTAACCCTGAAAAAATGGATGAGATCGTGTTGGGTCAAAATTTGACAGACTTATATCTTAGTCATGTCTTAAACTCATAACTTATCATTTAGTTAAAATAATAATATTGATACGAATTGTACAAATAACCAACTCTAATTTGTTGTATTTTACATTTATGTAATATCGACTTTCGTATGACTTTAAGTTTATTAACAATATATGGAGTATTAGCTTAAAGGTAATCATCTAACTACAGAGTATAACACAGCCCGTGAGTTTCACGGGTTTAAAACTAATTATGGTGAAAGAGCTTTATTCTCAAAATCACCTCACGAATAAGAGTAATAGTTAGAGTGTGTAATTCTATTGCGTGTGGTTTTTATCCGTTAAAAATATCCTGCAATTGGTAACAGAACCCCGGTTGAGCAGGTGAGGGATAAGGGAAGCGTGAGCCACAATAAGCAGATACAATTGTGTTCGATAAATTCGATGGGAAATAATTTACTTCCTCATAAATGCAAATAAGTGATTATTTGTATTCTAATAATTTACATGTTCCATTAGAAGGCGTTAAGCTGAATTCTATGGAGAAGGCTGAGTGGGAACTTCTGGATAAGTAGGGGCTAGGTGCGATGGTGCGAATGTGCGATGATGCTTGCTCAAAATGCTGTATTTAATGTAATTGGTGCAAAGACAATGTTGGACTTGATGAATTCCTTAGAAAATATGTATGAGAAACCATTTGCACCAAATAAGGTATTTCTTATTGGTAGATTGTTTGGGTTAGTGATGCATGAAGTAGTTATAATGGCCGATCATATTAAAGATTTTAAAGGGATCACGAGGCAATTAAGCTTCGTGAAGATCGGTTTTGATGGTGAGATAAAAGCCTTAACTTTATTATCTACTTTACCTAGTAGTTGGAATACTAGTGTTACTTCAATATGTAGTGCTCTTGGACAAGAGAAACTTAAATTTGATGAGGTGCGTGACTTAATTCTAAGCAAAAGTATTCCCAAGAGAGAATTAGGTGGAGACGTCGGGGATCAATGAGAGTGGATTAATTGTTGGGGATAGAGGGAGAAAAAATTATAGAGGTGCTCACCGTGGGAGATCTAAGTCACGAGGTAGTGCAGGGCCGAATTTTTGGGAATGTTGTGAAAATGGACATGTAAAGAGAGAGAAATCCCAAAAACAATCGACAACAGCGTAATCAATAGGATGGCGATGCGACACTAGCTACAAAGGTTGAGGGTGATGTTTTGGCATTAACCGTCAACTATCCAAAGGAGTCTTGGGTGTTACACTCATATCAGTCAGGTGTATCATTTCATACTACTTCATGTTAAAAAAAAATTCATAAATTTTATTGGTGGAAGATATGATACCGCTTATACGGCGGAATGGCAAGATTGTGCCAATTATGTGATGAGGTACACTAGATTGGGCACAAGATTCATCATTCACGATATCTAGAATGCTAATAAGTAATAACTCATCAAGACTGTTAGGGATAAAAATTAACTTTTTATTAAATATGACGTGACACCTTCCCATTGGATAGAGGAAAGGCAAAGGGATTGATGACATGTAGAGTGTGGGGACCGTTAGATTAATCAGCAAGAAAACACACTTGCAATTGAAGTCTTACGCAAAAGTAAGGGGGCCGAAGAAAACAATATACCCAACGGCTAGTGTAACTACACAAGTATCAGACCTCTAGAATTTGTGAATTAACGTTCGAAATTAAAACATAAACTACTATAATATCGAGCATAAAGCTAGTGTAAACCTATTTCACAAATACGGCGAATAAACTAGTCCTAGTCGATCAATAAATATTGGCATCTAAACACAAGTTCATATAAAGTCTCACATAAAATAGAGCAAGATGGCCGAAGAAAATAATATACCCAACGGTTAACACGATTCAGGTTCGATTGTATTAGCGTTGTGCCTCTTTTTACAAGGGAAGATTTCGACAATCGTGAAGCAGCCCAGAGAAAAATCTTGTTTCATGAACGTTTTCCGTTCTGGGGTGTTCTCATTTAAGAAAAGGGGTCTACTTCTAATAGAATACAAAGTCTTCAATGTAGAAAGAATCAGTGAAAAAAAAAGCTTATAACTCGTGAGAATTCGAGAGAAAACATTCAACAACACGATCGGAAGGTTAAGCAACTTCTCTGAATCAAAGCCCTACACGAGATATTTTACTCTTAATGAAAATAAACAAAAGACTGAAGGCTATCCAACTGAGAATTTTGTGACTGCTGATTAAAGTGAGTCGTGTCAATATCTTCCCTGCAGAAGAAAGAGGCAAAAAGTGATAATCAGGTCATACTGACAACAATCAAGGAAGCAAAGACATTGAACACCAAGGTAAACCCGGGAAAGCTGACAGAAACCTGATTAAACCCATGCCCAAACTAAGGAATAACCCAAAAATTACCCAATCTGAATGAAGACATAAGGCTACGACAGGAGGTCGTATAATAGCTTATGCATCTCATTTATAGTCATTTAATAATATTAATGAATGAGGTGCATAAATTTGTAGAGTCTTATTTTAGAATTTGTTTAGAATGGTTTAAGCGTAGTACAACCCACTCCACATTCTAGTGTTTTTCCCATTTCCAAATTCCAACAAGAAGTCCAATTTGACTATTTCATCAATAAAACCACATTCGACCGCCGTTTCACATTTACATCTGTTTATCAGAAACTCCACAAAATTAAAATTATACCTCAACAGAACAAATAGGATTTTCTCCAGTGTATCCCCATGCCCCAACATGTGCCCTTGATTTTTTAAAATCATCCAATATACAGTTCTCCTAAACTCAATGAAATGTCTTTCATATAACTTAGATGGTCAAATTCGCCATTTCAAATTTTATGCGTGAGCACTTTTACCTATTTTACCCACCCAATAATTCAAGAACCTACTTAACAATCCATGAAATCCCCAGAATCACTTCATATTTCATGAAAGAGGCACTAACGGTAATTTGTGGTTGTTAAATATGGTTTGTGAGGGTTCTCATAGAGTAAGGTGAAGTTAATGAGTGAGAAAGAAGGTTGAAGGAAGGTTGTTAGAAGAGGGTGAGAGTTAACGTAGTAAACAAGGTCACAATATTTTATTTAGATCTCTTATAAAAAAAAGACGGGGCTATGAAACTCAATAAAGCAAAATAGAAGTTCCCGACTCAAAAGACTGTTTAGATATTCTATTTTTCTGACGGGGAACGCTACCTAAGTTAAAAGTTAAAATAGAACTGAAAAATAAGAGAAAACATGTCTTGATTGAATCCCATTTCTGCACCAGGGGAATTGATTCCATGATCTATAGGATTTTCTCCATGAGGTATATATCCAGCTCCAGGGCCATAATTATTCCCATTAGGTCCTTGTCTATATTGCGCAGCTTCATTTTGCTCAAAGTTTTTAGCCCCTGTTTGACCATTGGCTCCCGCAACTGGGGATGAAAAACTGCTCCTATTATTACCAAGGTTTCTCATTTGACGAGGTTTATAACCATCAAAGTTTCTCATTTGATTGCCCCTCTGTCCCTCGGGTTGGTTATGTGCATAGTTTCCTAAGTCATTGCGGAAATTCACAGGTGGTGCATAACCGCCATGATTTCCCGACTGATTGCTCATCTGACCTTGGGGATGGTTATAATCACGGTTGTAATTCCCTTCTTGTGAAGGCACAAAATTTCTTTGACCACCCTGGAACCCATCCCTTCCTACGCTTTGATAATGGCCACCACCAGGCACGGGAGTACCTCTATCTGCTTTACCAGATGGTCCATAGTTCTGTTGTGGATAGGGATGTCAACGGGGCGGGTTTTGGCGGGTCTTGCCCCACACCCGCCCCACATGGGGCGGGTGCGGGTAATGATTTGTTGGGTCGTGGGGCGGAGATGGGTTTCAAAAGTGTCATTCGTCGCGGGTCGTGGGGCGGGTGTGGGTATCATGTGAGACCCACCCCGCCCCACACCTGCCCCGCTCGCCCCTTCTCGCATGTCCCCGCTCCGCTTATACCCGCCTTACTCATATACCTAGACAAATTTGTAATATATAAAAATAAAATTTATAACTTAGATAAAAAGCTTAAACCATTTTTTCATAAACCTAGACAAATTTCATCTACTTCTTAGTTCTTACCCACCCAAATACCCAACAACATAAAACCCAAAAAAAAAAAAAATTCTAATACTCAAACTATTTCGTGGTTTGAAAAACTTGTATACTAGTTAATTAAATGTTAGACCATTTTGTGGAAACTTATTTGTATAAGATGTACGAGAGTACGAGACTAGTATGTTTTAAATTGAAGATCTACATTTTATAAAATTATTTTGTGAGAAGATAGGTAATTTGGCGGGTTAACGGGTCCCCGCGGGGTGTGGACGGGTTTGAAAAGTTCAACCCACTGCGGGTCGCGGGGCGGGTGTGGGTACGCATTATAGTTCGCGGATGCGGGTGCGGGTTACCCCTCCTCCGCACCCACCCCGCCCCATTGACATCCCTAGTTGTGGAGGAAAATTCGGATAATTCTGCTGTGGAGGATAATTCTGCTGTTGTGGGCCCTGCGGTGGATACCCTCTTCCGCCTTGTGGCATATATCCAAGTTGATTATAAGCAGGAGCAGGGTTTCCTAGCTGATTATAAGCAGGAGCGGAGTTCCGTAGCTGATTATAAGCAGGGTTTCCTTGCTGATTAGAAGCACGATTTCCTTGCTGATTATAAGAAGGATTTCCTTGCTGAATAGGTATTGGATCCCTTGGAGGCCGATCATTCGGCGTAAATCTCTTTGGTTTTACATTGTGGACAGGAGGTTGTCTAGGTATAATTTCTCCATTAATGTACTTGTCTCCTGCTTATACAACCATATATAAGTGGTATTTCGCTTTCAAAGGTAAAAATAAGGCATGTATTAACCATAGAATTCTAACATCAGTTCATCACGAGAGGGAATTAGAGACAAGAAATTACATATTTGGGACTTGGGATGACATCTTACAGAAAAGTGATGACAAGGAGTAACACGATTCATACCTCCATACTCCTTGTTCACGGGATCTACGTAGGAATCTGGCAATACAAACGTAACCCCAGGAAGGCCGGCAAAGATTTATTTCATGATAAGTGATCTGTTTTCATTTAATTAATATTCTAAACATTATACTATTTGATTGGTAAAAATTTAGCCATTCATGTAAGTACACATTACCCTCAAACTTCTTAGATGTCTCTTCATCCACCTCAACTTAAAAACCAGTATAAGTAGTTGTGCTGCATGCATGTATCTTTTTTTTTGCCTCTTCGACACTGATAGCATATAGAAGAAAAGTGGTAAACCACACACGCCATGAAACAATTCACGCTTAAATTAAAGCCACTAAAGTAGCATAGACTAAAGTTTTCATTTTCGAGAATAGAAATTTGAAGAAGGAAAGCGCTAGGGCGCCACCAGGTGTTTCGGTAACACCATAATTAAAAATAAAGAAAAAATAAAAATTTTACAAAAATGTTTTATTTTACCGTCAAAATGTGACGGGTACAAAGGTAATTTTGGGATTGAGATTATTGAAATTCTACCTGCAAGAAAATCCAATCTGGGGCCATGATGAACTGATCTCTTCTTGATCAACTTGTTTCTCCTTCGTCACATATTTTCAATGGTTTTTCATTCAAGTGAGTTTTTATTGTGCTTTCACGCAACTCCATTACGGATTTAGTGATTTACGGAGTACAATTTTGGTCTTGATCTCTAACGAAAATTTATGGTGTTGCTGGTTCCGACATTCAACAATGACTTTCAATTTTTAGTACCTAGTTTATATAAGAAGGTTATGATAAATTTACCCAAATTTCTGGCGACAACATAATCTGAATTTATCACACATTTTCGGCTGAATATGTTTAGTTTTTGAACTATCATACTCCATCATCATATGATGTACGCAATTTACTCGTATATATTGCTATATTTGCCAAGTAAGGAAAAAAGAAGCAGATTGATACCTTGCAAATTCTAACTATGGATGATTGGATGATGATGGAGTAATCATAGGTGGTTACAAAATAAATGTGAATAAGTCCTTAAAAATCATTTAACTATTTCATAGATCTTTTGATTATAAGTTGCAACTTATTAAGTTATTATTATGGTTGGACTTCCTAAATTACCCCTTGTCACTTATTTGTTTGAAATTTAAAATTTAGAAGGGAAAAGTGAAAATATTGAAGTAATTTACCATTTTACCCCGGGTGTTACTCAAATTGAGTAACACCCGGTATCGCCATCTCATTTTCCTTTGAAGAATACGTGGATTTTAGCAACAAGACTGTTTGCTCTTGAAGCTAAATCCAAGTGAATAGCTTTGTTTAACAAGTCTTATTCAGCACAAGCGACAACAAAATTAATTAAAATTAGGGTAAATTGATAACTTATATCTAGTATAACACCACTTTTAAAATTTTATACCTAAAATAACGTTTTTTCAAAACTTATACCTTGCTTCCTATTTTCTATCATACTTAATACCAAATTTCGCCTTCGGGAGAAAAATAACCGGAATCCGATAAAAATCAATTTTTTATTGTTAAATATGTTGCTATATGCCCATTTTGCCCCTAATCTTCTTTACCCAGTATTGTTTCAACCTCAAACAATCCACCATCACCCCAACACTAACACCATCATAGCCCAACGCCATTAGCACCATACACCACCACCATCACGACCCAATAACACCTCCGTCTAACACTACCACCAACACGACCTAACATTCACTATCACCACCTAACGACACTACCACCACCACCATCCCCAACACCGTCTTCAACACCGCCCAACACCACATTATCTGACACACCGCCCACCACCACAAGCATTACCTAAAACCAAACACCACTACAAGCACCTCCTAACACCTCCAGATCTGACCCACCATTTAAAAATCCACCACGAAATAAGCACACCACCACACACCTCGACTGGGGAGGTGCCGATGAGGGACCTTATGTTCTGATGGCTGCATTGCATCATGGTAATCGGTGGGCGTAGGGTCGTGGGCGGAAGTGCAGGGGAGGTCGGTATTGAGTCGAGCAGTGGTAGGCGGCTGAATGAGTAAGCGGTGACGCAAAATCGTAAATTGATTCTGGATTGGTGGCGAGGGACATAGAGAAGGCGTCAGTTACAGGGACAGAGAAGTTACCGATGAAGGTCCCTATATGGTGGATTGTTGTGATTGTTGATGGTTTGATGTGTTGGGATAGATTGTTGCTGGCTTTGAATGATGAAGAATGGGTGTTGAACGGTTGATGATGATGGATTAAGAGCACCCACATTGAAGAGGATACACCATCCTCTTAGGACTCTCTTTCATCTAAGAGGATGTCCTCTTCAATGTGGATACATCTCTTAGTGTCCTCTTTGAAGAGGAAGAGGAAGAGGAAGACATCCTCTATTTATCGAGTATGTCCTTGTTTTGGCCCTTGTGCCATATAAGAGAGAAAAAGTGTGATGAGGTCCTACTTTAAAGGTGAAAAGGAGAGAAACACAACATCCTCTTTGATGTGGAGAAAAAGAGAGGAAGAGGATGAGAAATTGGAAAATGTGGCAAAAAATAAGTGAAAATATTGTATCCAATGAAAAAATAAAGAAGAGGAAGAAGACCTCCTCTTCAATGTGGATGCACTAAAGGGCAAGGGCAAAACGGTCACCTTGTCATTTTTTTAGTCGGAAATGCAACTTGGTATTGAGTTTGAAAGAAATTAGGATATTAGGTATAAGTTTTAAAAGAAAACTATTTTAGGTATAAAATTTGAAAAAGAGAATTATACAAGGTATAAGTTATCAATTTACCCTTAAAATTATTTTACTGAGGAGTCTATCAATAGCCGAAATACTCAAGAGGGGGGTGAATTGAGGATTAAAAAACTTAGCCCACTTTTTCGATTGTAAGTATATAATTAATTATTTAAAGTTTATTGATTAAACTTTAACTAATCAACTAATTAACGAATTAAAACAAAACGTAAATGAAACGAAAGAGAAGGGAGAGACACACACGATTTTTGAAGTGGTTCAGTTTCACAAATCGAAACCTACGTCCACTATTCTCAACTAATAAATTTAGTACCTTTCTACGGATTACAAACTTACTAACCCAACTCGTACAACTACCCTAGTTGTAACTCAAGTGAGTACCGTTAAATATTCGAGTGACTAACTTACGCTAATAAGAAAGCATTAATGATTCTACTAAAAGTTCACGTTAATGAACGAGTATGAAATCCATTAAGCACTATTATCTTATAACGATAACGAAAGAACGAATGCACAAGTTTATAAATCACACGACGCTTTTTCGAAAAAATAACAAAACATTTTTTGCTTTAAAACACGGTTTTTGCTTTTTGAAAATAAATCAAAGTTAAGCTCAAAGGTCTCACTTTGAAATTTTGCAGAGTGTAGATTACTTATAGAACAAGGGAAAGCAGGACTCACGGTATCACCGAAACCCTAGATGGCCGAACTATATGATATGTAAACAAATCATATCTTATTATTTCTATCCTTAAAATCTTGGGAAAAGATAGTGAATAACTAAAAGATAATTTTATCAAATATTCACCTATTATCTTTTCCGTAAATCTTAAGATATGATAAGATTTTTTCATAACAAAAATATCTTATCATATATAACCATATCATGCTAAACATAAAAGATATGTTAAGATAATTCTAGAGAATAAAATCTTAACAATACTTAACTTATACAGTTCATAAACTATACATCTGAGGTAGTACCTCTTATTGTTTATTTTCTGAGTTTTACTTTAAAGTTTTTGAGTTCTGCTTTAGTATAAAGTTTTTGAGCACATTTACTAAAACATTACACTAAAAAAATATAATATTGCTCAAAAACTATATTTATAAATGATAATATGCTCAGAAAAAATGTGTATATGCTCAAAAACTACAAGGTTTGAGGTACTACCTCAGATGCGTAATCCTTTTTCTCTAACTTATATTATCAAGTTTACACGAGAGTCAAGTGGCTCATATGCCTTGTTTTCGTGAAAACTCTAGCTTGACATTAAGTTAGATTTAGGGTTTTAGAGTGTGTAGTATTAGAAATCCTAATTAGTAATATGACTCAACTCTTAAGTTGATTCAATATAATTACTGATTATAAGCTTATAATAAAACCACACTCAATATGAATATAAGCTTCCTTGTAAAATAAATATTTCTACTAAAAACATTTAAAAGAATAAAAACAGTTTTCTAAAAACAATTTAAAAACTATTTTTGTCGTGTATTATATAAATTTCACATCTTAATGTTATAATAGAAGAGCTATAACATTGAGCTCTTATACAAGCATTGCTATAGCTGTGAGGTTATAACTTTACCAATCTAAGAAATGCATTCTTACGTTACCATTACGAGATAACCACATACACTATTCTAATCTTCTTACGAGATCTTCGAATGTAGGCTTCTTCATTATTCAAGCTTGATTAATCTTTAAATGAGCTTCATCTTCTCATGAATGCTTGAATAATACTTTAAAAGTTGTAAAACCTTGATCCTTGATTGAGGGCTTGATCATGATATAAATGCATCATACTTCTATCACAATTCCTTAATGCTTGCGATTAGTAAGTATAATCTAAAAGACTAAATAAAAAATTACGCGCAACGAGTATATAAAATATCAAGTACTCTTGACATCATCAAAACATAAACATATATTTATATGGTCCAACAAATTCCCCCTTTTTGATGATGACAAGTCTTCTAAAATTGTGACTAAGTATATAGTTCCCCCTTAATATAATACCGTCATCTTTATAGATAAAGATTAACGCAAGATCAAACAATTATATACAAGACCAAACCTTTAAGGACCCTAACAGACAATTGGTTCTGACAAGGAGCAAGCTTAGGCAAATGCTTACCATGGTCGTTCTTTCCCCCTCTTGACATCATCGAAAAGATAAGAACAAACATAAAATGACTAGAATAATATACGACGAGGCAAGAGATAAAGACGATTAATAAAAACAATTAAACCGTAAATAACCATAAGCACTTACGAAATTATTGTAACATACAAACCAAGAAAATATGTTTAAAGCCAAATGGGCCGAATGAAAATAACATGTTTAAAGCCACCGGGCCGAATAACAAGTTGTATACCAAAATGGGCCGAATAACAAATTATTTGAGGAAAGTAAAATATACCAAAGGAAACAGAAGAAAGCAAAAGAAGTAAGGCGGACGAAAACAGGGGAGGGGCAGGATAGGTTTAAGGGTGGCGGATGTTGTGAGGATTGACATAGCCAAGACGAGTACAGAATTATAACGAATCAAGACGATCAAAACAACTCCGAACATGATTAGCCTGGGCAGTGAGGCTTGTCTCAAAGTTGAGAACCTTTAAAGACAATGCCTTCGTGGCCTCCAATGTCAATGCTTGATCCACCTTGATATCTTTCCCGTCTTGACCAAAGTACCTCCTTGACTTGCAAGAAAAGTGAGACGATCATCATGGCTAAAGACTTCATCACGGACAGTCACTAATCCCCTTTCCAAACTCTGAAGCCTATCATCAATCCCCTCCATCCAGGCTACAAGCCGTGCATCAGAAACACCTTCTGCAGTGGACCCGTGTCCAACATCGGAGACCACGACAGTCAAGGCAGCTGTTTGTTCCTCAAGTTTTGCTATAACAGACCCCATAAACAAGTCAAGCCTAGCTTCCACACTCGTCATTCCAACCGCCCTAACCAGGTCAGAAAACCACGCCCTAAACAGCCCCTCAAAAACCCAACACAAACACCTCAACACACCCACTCATCATCTTGCACCACCCCACGACCACTAGTGGCCACCATCATGGTCTCCAATGACCCACGGTGGTTCCACCACTGTCCACGATCCCTCACGGCAACCCACAACCACCAAAACTGACACAAACAACCACTATATCCCCATTCCCCTGTTTTTGCATTTTCCGACTGCCGCCACCACAAACCACCACCTGCAACCGCCAAAACACCCCCAAGATGGTCGACTCAACCATCCGGTTCTATCCCCGCCATATCCAGGTTAAGACAACGAGTATCCAAACGGTTCCATCGTGTTTAAACACAATCTGCCCTAGCTTACATATCTAGCAACCACCGCGTAAAACACCAGCAACAACCACCCACGACACCTCCCCATGGTCGACTCTCACCCCTTATCTTAACCCAAGCCTCGGTAAGGTATGGGTCACACGAAACAAGGGTGAAAACTGATTCATATGTATTATTTACCCTAACAAACACCACCACAAAACGCCGGTCAAACACCCCCTCATTGACGGTCAACGGCGGTCCAACGTGGGTCTGGTCACCCCCTGGTGTCCCACGGTCAAGGTCACGGTCCTAGCTAGTCTAGAGGCGGTCTAAATTACGAGTTATATAAGTTATAAAATCGATACATTAAATTATAAGACGGTCTTACCTTTTATCGCTAATTGTTCCTTCCGTCTCTTAAATCTCCTTCTTCTTTCTTTTTGAATTATTTTTCAGATATCATGGTATTTATAGTCTAGAATTATAGAGTATATGAGGACAATTAGGAAACCGTTGCCTTATTCCGATTATTATTAGGAATTACTATATAATTATTATACTTATTATTTTATTATTAAATCCCGCTTCAAATCCCGACTACTACTCATACTAGGCCTAACATAATTAGCCCAATAATCTATATCAGACGGCCTAAGGCTTAACTAGCTCTAAGTCCAATTCCCGACTTGCTTACTTACTTTATTATTAATTAACGTCTTATTTGCATTTATTATTAGAAATATCATTAATTAGTTATTTAAATTACATAAATTATTCTCATAAATTATTATTAAATTACGGGGTATTACAAAAAGTAATTTTGTCAGTAAAGAAAAGAAATGTAGTAACATTGGATATAGTTATATGATAGTAAAAACTCATTTGAATAGTAAAAGTAACTATATTATCAGCGAGATTAGTGAAAGTGGTAGAAACAACGGGAGTAGTGAAATAATCAATATTAATACGGCAATAGTGAAAGTAACAATAATTACGGCGGGAGTAGTAAATTATCAATAGCAATGCGACAGTAGTGACAGTAACAATAATTACGGCGGGAATAGTGAATGTAACAATGATTACGAGTAAGTAGTGAAATGTTATTACTATTGTTTCATTAATAAGAGTAAAATAATAATGGCGGGAGTAGTGAATTTGTCTCAAATTTTATTTCATCGTAATTTTAGGATATGTCATAGAAAAATATATTAATGATAAATTTATGGGTTATGCAACTTTTAAGTAATTTTATTTAATGGAAAAAAAAAATTAATGGTAAGTAGAGGTAGCCCGGGCGAAGCCGGGCACCAATACTAGTTCTAATAAATTTTGGGTGAAAATAAATACACTCACAAAATATCCTGGGACACTCCAATTGTTAGTAATAGACGAAAATACCTCTGATTTTATTATAATAACTACATTCGAGAGGTTGGAAGTTGGAGGGAAAATCAGTCATATGAAACATAAAGAGAGTATCCCAGGACATTTTGATAGCGTATTTAGGGCTACTCTAAATTTTTTTTATAAAAAAAAAGAGTAAATCTCTTATAAAATATTTTACAATAAGTCATTGTAAAACCATCCACAAACTACATTGACGCCCTTATCACTCAACCATGGTAAGTAATGGAAGTTTTATGAGGTTAATAATGTAAAGTCATGCATGATTTTTTATTAACGCCTGTGTAAAAAACGTTTTATAAAATAATTAATATTTTTAAAAAATAGGCTCCTTAAGCGAAAATTAATGGGCGTAAGCCGTAAATAATCAGTGTTCGGGCAAAATTCGCATGACCCAAATATACTAACCCTTTACCAATTACAATCTACAAAACCTATTTAATTAGACCCACCTAATAAAACACCTAAAAATACACACAATTACTCTCCTCTCAACCCTTCACCATCTTAACATCACACTCTGTAAAAACATTTTATAAAAGAATTCATATTTTTTTTTAAAAAAAATGGGCCCCTTAAGCAAAAATTAACGTAGTTGCTCATTCATGGACGAAAATTACTCATTCATGTACTTTTTGTCATTATTTTTCCATTCATTACCCTTCTAAAACCAAAAGAAAAATTTCTCTCTATCCCTCCTCTCAAAATTAATCAAATTTGACTCAAATTAGTCCAATAAAATTGGAATTTATCAAATAATGATTCTAACTAAGTTAATTTAGATCAATTATATTAAATTAGGAAGATTTAATCAATTCAGGCTTGATGAAATTGGAATTTATGAAAATTAAGGTTACTGAAAGGAAAGGATGGTTGAGTGATAAATGAGTGGGGGAGCGGAGGTCAGAGGTCAGAGGTGGCCGACGTTCATGGAGGAGAGTGAGAGAAGCGGTTGTTTGGCGTGTAGGAAGACGATGGAGATGCCACGCTTGAGTTCAGTGGTGGTGCGAGTGGATCTGAGGTTGTAGGGTCTGGGTGTGGTGGGGACTGGTCTAGGTGGCCCAATCTAAGGTTGGCTATGGTGTCAGAGGTTGTCCGAGGGTTGGTCTGGTGGGGCTGGGATGGGGGAGTAAGGGGTTTACACGTTAGTAGGGGAGGAGGATTATTTAGTTCGGTGGTGGCAGGAGGTGGTATGTGTGGTGCGATATGAGGTCCGAGATGGTGGAGAAGGGTGGGGCAGTGGTGCCAGAGGTGGTATTGGTGGTGCGGTATGAGGTGGTGGAGGTTGTGGCGCGGTGGTTGGTGGTGTTAGTAATTAAGGATTTTATTGAATTGGGATGAGATGGAAAATGACAGTATAAAAAAGATAAGGGTATAATGGTAGTTTATGTCCATGATTGAGTAAAATCATGTACATGAATGAGCACCACCCAAAATTAATGGGCATAAGCCGTAAGCAATCACAGTTTGGGCAAAATTCGCATGACCCAAATATAACAGCCCTTTACCAACTACAATCTACAAACCCTATTTAATTTGACTCACCTAATAAAAAACCTAAAAATACACACAATTACTCTCCTCTCAGCCCTTCACCGTCTAAACCTCACACTCTCTCACCCTTAGGTCTTACTTTTAGCAACTTGATTTGATAAATTCGATGATGATAATTTGCATTGCATTTCCGTTCACTCTTTATCATCATCCTAAGTCCATATTCATCGTTCTATACTTCTATCCACTCTATTTTAACTTAGTTTTCCCCATATTATAAGCTAGTTCCGTTAATACCTAAGGTATTACTTGATCTAAAAGTATTTAATTATCCAGATTTAATATTGTTATGCAGTTTTGTTATACTTTTGTTGTAGTCCAAATTTAATATTTTTAGTTGATATTTTTGTATATGCATATTTTTCACAAACACTTTTTTTTATCAGTTGATTTTTCTGTGAAATTAGTTTCTTTTGTCTTTTATAATAATTTGTTCAATCTTTAATTATTTTTTTGGTATTTTTCATTTCATGCAAATTTATCATATTTAATTATTTTGAACTTATTTTCAAATATTATTTATGTCAATGTTTACACATAAGCTTTTTGCATCTTTTTTTTTTTTGGTTTTATGTCATTTTTTTATTGTTGTTTAAAAGTCTATTTTTTGTTGACATTAATAATTGTTTGTTGTTTGCTATTGATTTGGTTCTATTTATTCTTATCAGTAATTGTATTCTGATTTCATTGAATTTTTCTTGAGCGTTGATTATGTTATTTCTAATTCCCTATATTATAATGAATTTAAAAATATATATTGGTTATAAAAATAATATTAATCAGTGAGCAATTTACATCAGCCTATTATATGTATCAAATTGATTCTTCTAAAAGAAATGTGATGGATGAACGTGTAATACCCGCGAATTTCCCATTTTGACATTTAAAATTTATTAAACCGTTTGATTACTTTATTATATATTTTTGAATTATTCAATTTAATTAACTTTATGTCAAACACGATTTTCATAAAAGTAATATATAAAAGCTCATTTATATAAAAATACGTATTATTAAATTATATTTTTAAAGCATAATTTATATAAGAATGTATGTATACATATTTTTGGTCGGACAATAATAGTGACAGTAATAATAATAATTCCCGTCTTAACTTCCGTCTAACATAGACCATCGCATTTCATTTGAAAATCTTATCTAAACACGGACCAACCATATGTCGACAACACACTCACCTACCCTCTTACACCCTACCTTTAAATATCTCTTATATATATATATATATATATATATATATATATATATAGGGGCGGGGTCAGGTACGAACTAAAGTTCCATACGAACTTACGAACTACCCCAAAAACAAATTTAAAAACAATCAACCCGTACATTATTTTTCCTTCACCTTACCTATTATCCCAAATTCCCAACTCCCTTCTCCCTTGTCCTTATCCTCCACCACCACCATCACTCGTCGCAGCTTCCGGCCATTATGAGAACTGTTGGAACATGATGATTCTACCGTTGCTATCTACGCCGACGAACCCGACCAACCGCTAGCTTTATTTGTCACCTCTGCCGGCGACAAAAACGTTGACTGAGACCATTATCCGACTCCAAATTTCGCAATAACCTGGCTGGATCAATAACGTTTTGGTCTGGTGGTGTCTTATTAGTGGAGTTGGTGTCATGTCGGAGTTCTAGCGATGTCGTCTGTCAGTCCTATTGGCGTCCTTATCTGTGTTCGAAGATGGGTAGATCTAGCATTTTTAGATCTGAAACTTGAAAAAAATAGGACACTTGTATTCCTGCATAATTCCACCCTCAATGATCTTTATTTTTTTATTAATCTCAGGTATATTTTTCAATCATTTTATTCTCAATTCATTATATTTGTTCTTTTGAAAATTATCCTCTATGTTGATTTAGGTAATCTTACTCCGTGTTTGGTAGATCTTACATTATTTAAATCGAGTTTTAAGTGATTTAGTTACATCTTACTTTGTTTTCACTTCTTTTCTTCATAAAACTCGATTATGCTTACACTGTGGGGTAATCACATGTGGGTTGCGTGGAGGGGTCGGTGTTGATATTGGTGGCGATGGTTCATGGGTGAGGTTAGTGGACGGTGTTGCGTGATGGATCAGGTGTTACTGGTGCGTAGGGTTGGTCACTGGTCAGTGGTGGTGATCGTGAGGTGGTGAGTGGTGGTTGCATAATATATAACCGTAGATACACAAGCTAGTATTACAAGATACACAAATCAACTTGTGTATCTGGAGCTGCCACTGCCATAGATAAATCGTCATTCCCAAATTCAGTTCATTGTTTCAATTCACTGTTGCCTGATCAATTTTCTCTTTTTTCCCCGATTTCTTACTGAATTTGCGAGCTGCCTACTGAAAGCCTTGGTTCAAGGCGGTGTTGTAATTTAATGTAGAAAACAGAAAATGGAAATGAAATTCTCAAGTTTCATGCAATTTGCCTTGTTTGACGTTTTTCGCTTCATTACATCTGGAAGCTCATATGCGTTAATAACTACCATGAGTAATGACTATCTTGATCTTTTTGCCATTTTTTTGGCAATTACTAACTGAAGTGGGATGCTTATGACGGTATTTTTATTCCTTTTAAGTAAATATGCAAGTTTCAATTTGATTTGTTTCAAACCAGGATATGAGTCATGCCATTTTAACGTTGTACTCATGACGTTTTGATGCTGATGATATGGTTATAATCGTGTTGTTTTCATAGCTGAACATCTCAACATGTCGATGTATATTAAGCGAGTGTACAGTAATTAATTCCATAAGATGTACTCCCTCCACAAACCTATTTTCACCCCATTTGCTTTTGGGAGGTCAAAGTTTCCGAACTTTGACCGTAAATAAGTTGGGAAATAAAAATTATTAAATTATAAAACAAAAACATTTACACTTATTTACTTATTTTCATGACATCTTTCACGAAAAAAATTTTCAAGAAAAAAAAGTAACATATAGACTTTGAAAAACACGGTCAAAGTGTCGTCTTGGAGACCGCAATAAAGCAAATGGGGTGAAAATAGGTTTGTGGAGGGAGTACAATAATTAATTACTACTTATTACTGAATTTCTTGCAAAGTTCGTTTTACGGTAGTTCCTTTTATGATCATCCCTTTATAAACATTCTAGAGTAGGAAAATAGTACTGGTTGTATCTATTAGCTATCGAGCCTTGATAAGCTCTTTAATTTTAACTCACCCTTGTGTCTAGTTTTGCTGTCTACTAGCCTATTCGTGTGGTGTAGACTGTATTGTTAGAGCAGTTGAGAATCTAATGTTTCATGAAATTGATCGAGTTTGCTAAAAGTGTATAATTATTTGACTTTTCGTTGAAAAATAAGTTTGGATCATATTTGTTGATGTCTGCCAACCTTGCCAGTTTGCTGAATTATAGTCTATGATGTTGCCAGTTTTCTTGCATGGTGGTAGCAGTTCTAATTCCGGTCTCGTGCCAAGATGTTGCTGGTTTCAGAATAGCAGTGGCCGACGGATTGCTGGTAGGCTACAATGAAATGAAGCTCGATGATGGATTGCTCGGAGGAGGAATGGAGTGATTGGTGGTTGCCATTGGCGATGATATGGTCGATTTGTCTTGGTACTTGTTTGCTATTTTTAGGGAGTTTATTGAAAGCATGATGAACTACAAAGTGAATGTTCACTGATAATTGAACTGCGTTTAGAATTAGATAGTGGCATTTTGCTTCTGAGTCTTATATTCCTTTGTCTTTAAATTGAAAATAAAATGAAAGTTATTAATTTTATTTTGATATATACTCTTTCATTTAAATGAGTGTATCTAGCTAGTTAGAGGTATATATCTAGCAACATAAAGGAGTGTATCTAGCTAGTTAGAAGTATGTATCTAACAACTTAAACGAGTGTATCTAGATAATTAGAGATATGTATCTAGCAAGTTAGAGAAGTGTATCTAGAAATTTAAACACGTGTATCTAGATAATTAGAGACGTGTATCTAGCTTGCTAGAGATGTGTAACTAGCAAGGTAAAGAAGTGTATCTAGCAGTCTAAATGGTTGTATCTAGCTTGCTAGAGATATGTATCTCACAAGGTAAATGAGTGTATCTAGCTTGCCAGAGATGTGTATCTAGCAAGGTAAAGAAGTGTATCTAGCCATCTAAATGGGTAACTCGGCAACTACAAAGACCAATACATCTCGGTCGATAGCCGAGTTTTTGAACCAAGGGCGCATTGGCATATATACATGGAGTACTCCGCCCCTCTACCAAGCCAGCTTTATGATTTTGATTGCTTATATCGTGTGAGCCTTCAACATGATAATCAAACAAATCAAGTTATATAAAAACATACCCTGCAATCTTAGTTTAATGTTACATTATATAAAGTTGCAAAATAAACAAAGTTGGTGGGCAATATGGCCCGTATTATCACCATTGTAAAGTGGATACATTTGATCTTTCTACATATCATTGACTTCCTATTATGGGTGCTGTTTTCGCATGTTGCAATACCAATTTCTTCACCTGTATATTATGCCTATAAGTCTAACAAGTCATCCAAATTCATTTGAAACTTCAGACAACCAGTGAAATGATAAACTTATAGTTGTCGATCACTCTGTTTTGCACGCCATTGACTTTTGGGATACAATAAACTAGTCAAATTATCCAGCTACAATGGCCTGGATACATAAATCCGGAAGAATTGCAAGACAAAAGTTCAGTGTCAATGAGATCTTAACATTACGTTCGTAAGTTTGAATTCCGCCTGATCTTGTTCCACAAGAACAACCATATTTTAATGTCCTTTCAGATTGTCCCTAATTCGATCACATTGCCAAGTTAATACAAAACAAGGCATATTTCAGTTTTCACAGATAAGCAGTATAAAGCAACAAGTTTTTCAAGACGCCGGCGACATCACCAGCAACCTGACGCAGCATCATAGGCCTCTCCGTTGACAAATGAATCCTAGCATAAAACTTATGTTTCCTGCTCGGAATATTTTGCAGAAGCACAAAATGCTCTTACCATTTTGTAATTATGCTTGTAGACTTGTAGATCTAGTATATTAAAATCAATTTTTTCATAAATTAACCTCAAATTATAAAACAAATTTGATGATGGCCTGAAACACCACCAGAGGTCGAGGAGTTGTCCACGAAGGAGAAGTGACGGCGAAGGGAAGCGAGTGTCTGACGTAGGTGAAGGGTCAGTGATGGTGCGTCGGGGATGGTGAAGTTGTCGACGTTCCGATGACGAGGGACACAAAGAGAGAATGGAGAAGGCAAGAGAAGACCATCGGTGCCGTCGTATGATTAAAAATGATAAGACTATATGTTTCTCGTCGGAGATTACCGGTGATGTTTGTGGTCGCCGGAGGACGTCGGTGATACGACGGTGATGGTTGAAGGTGGCAGGGGTAAGGGATGGGAAAAGATAAGATGTGAATCTGGGGTTTGAGTTTGACTTTGGGTAAATAGGGGGAATGCGTGAGTGATAGCAAATTAGAGATCAGCGCGTGAGTTTCTTATTTAATTAAGGTCTTTTAAGTTAGTTCGTAAGTTCGCACCGAACTTTCAGTTCGCACGAGATCCTATTTCTATATATATATATGTTCCGGGTGTAATTCCGGAGCAAATATCGTTAACACCCGTGGCTTGTAGAATAATGTCTTGAGTTGACACCTTCTTGCTTCTATCGTTCCTTTCGGCCTCTCCTGCAACAATGAACGAACTGAGGGCTTGGCTTTGTGCCAAGCGTACTCACTCCGACGCTCAAGTCAGTAAACTTAAAGGACTAAGCTGTATTACTTGGCTAGATACGTATTGTAGAGAGAGAAGGAAGATATTACCAAATGAATAGTGTATTTAGGTTTTATGTGTGGGATCCTTTCCTCAATGAGGGTTGAGGAGTATTTATAGACTTTCACCTTTTGTCACGTAGTGGCCAAGTGGCCAAGTGGCTAGCAGGTGGAAAGACCGTTCTACCCTCGGCCGATGGACCTATGGTAGGCCGGCCGAGGGTCTTGGATATGAGTACGCGGATATGTGTCCCGGCTAGCTAGGTGCCAGGCCGAGACCCAGGTGACAGGCCGATGGGCTTCATCGGCTAGGCTGTCTGTCATGTTGACATTGCTGTGGATGTCTCTGACCTTGCTCAGTATGTTGACTTGGTCAACGGTCCAGAATATGCCCCATCAATTTGCCCCCAGCGTAGTCTATGCCGTGGTATTGGCTCCGATGTATGTTGAGCATATATTCTGCACAAGTAATTTTCAGAAATTTTTCTGTATCGGCTTCTTCTTGTTAGGCCGTACCATATACCATATCCCCCCTCCACATGGATGCGTAAAGGGCATCCGATGTGGAAAAGAACATGACGCTGGCCGAGATCAGGGCTGAGAGTGCCGGTTGATTTTGATTGCCCCCGGCCGGTGCTTCCGAGCTCGGTTGATCAGGTGGCCGGCGGAGACTAGATACCTAGGAATTTGTTGAGGAAGATGAATAGTCGAAGAGATGTGAATGGGCGTGTTGGAGACGCTTGGTCACTGTTGCATTGATTGACGTTTAACTGCTGCGACGATTGACATTCCGTGGTTGCATGCTCGACACGTGTCTGCTCGCTGATTGGCTGTCGCTTCATGGGCTGTGCTCTGATTAGTCCTTCTTCATGGGCTTTTTCCCTATAAATAGGGCAGTTTTTCGTGATTTTGGCCACCAATTTCGTTTTCTCAAATTTTCTCCAAAATCTTCATCTTTCTAAACTTTCAAGGGCTTCCTTTTTCTTCCAATCTTCAGAGTCTTTGATCCGGCGGGTGTTTTTTTTCTTTTAAGGTAAACAAACGAATTTTTCTTTTATCTTGCTAGTAATTTGTTGTGAACATGTCTGCTGCTGATGCCGGGACTAGCACTTCTGCGCCGGGGGGTTCCCCGTCGCGTCTTGACGAGGAGGGGATACTAGATGCCATCCCGCTAAGGTTTGTGGGCCCTAGGTCTCCTTCTCCCGCAGTTGGCCTGTCCATTCCCGAGGAAGGGGAGGATGAGGATGATGCTAATGATGATGGTGGGAGGGCTCCTGTTGATGGTGAGAGGGCGACCATCCCGGATCATGGTGAGGCCTGCAGGACTGGCCTCGACCGTGCCTGGACAAACAAATTCGCAAGCAGTTCCGGAGGGACCCTTTTCGGAGATCATTTCTCCTTCGGTGAGGGGTATAAAATTGTTATCCCTGAGGAGGGTCAGGTGGTCTGTTGCCCTCCCCCGGGCCATATCGGCGTGTACATCAGGCATTTGGAGTATGGGCTCCGGTTTCCTTTGAACGAACACGTCACGGCCATCATCAAAGCTATGAACCTTGCCGTGGCCCAACTGCATCCGTTGGCCATGAGGACGATAATCGGCTTTGTGTGGCTCTGTCTTTTTAAAGGGGAGGCCCCTACGGTCAACTTATTCCGCCGACTTCATAGTCTTCGGCCGTCAATCGCCCGAAAGGTGGGGTGGTACAGCGTGCAGACGGAGCCAGGATATGTCTCCGTAAACAAGCTTACTTCCTGCAAAGATTGGCAAGAGCGTTGGGTGTACGTCCAAGTGCCGGAGGACTATCCATTACCGAGGTCTTTCCAGGGCCCCGTTCACTTGCGGTGCGAGACCCGGGAAGAGTATGAGAAATATATCTCCCGGGGTAGCAAGGTCAAGATGGACGCTTCGTTGGTCCCTCTTACTGAGGATGAGAGGCGGGCAATGCAGCTGTTTGATGCTGAGAAAGGATGGTTGCCCCCAACTCAGATTATTCTTCAGGACGAGCTGCTATGTCGCGTCGGCCTCATACCGGCCCTCAGCCGTGGTGAGTAGGGTCGGTGTGAGGCCCACTTTTACTTGTTATGTTCCTGTTTGGAGCTTTCTTACTTCCTTTATGTAACTTGTTCGATTTCTTGCAGATCGGTTTGGTCAGGATCTGTCTGAGAAGGACTTGGAGAGGCTGGGGCTTGATAAGGACGGGAAGGTTCTCATCCGTCATCCTACGGCTGAAGCGCGTGATCGCCGACTGTCCCCTAACGAACTCATGGACAAACAGACGAAGGCGTTGGATCAGGAGACGGCTCAAGCACGGGTTCTCGGTGGCGTGCCGAGAAGATCAAAGAAGGCAGCGTCCAAGCCGGCGACAGTATCAATGCCGACTCCTTCCTTGACCCCAGTGGAGGTCATCGATATCACTGAGGGGTCGGTGACCGTTGCTAAAGCTTTTTCTCCGAAGAAGAGAAAAGATCCTCCGTCTGCTCCTGTCGCTGCCGGGGAGAAGACTGACTCAGCCGGCCCTCGAACCAAGAGGGTCCAGACTGGTACGGATCTAACTTGTGGTTCGGATTTAGCTGGTTCGTTGGACATCCCAGATGACCGGCTTTCTGACGTGTCAATGCATGGTGACATGGATGCTTTGTGTAAATTTTTTGTAGATCCTCCTTCGGCAGCCGCCGTTCTTACTGAACGGCAATTAGAGAAACAGCCTGAGAAGGTTGTTGAGAAGGCGGGTGACAGAAATGTCGTCGTTGACTCCTCGGCTCAGAAGATTTCTCCCTCCGAGCTTGTGGCGGAGGGTGTGAAATTATATAAGAGGATGGCCAAGTGGACCCAACAAGCCGGCTCCTACATCTTGGAGCAGGAGAAAACCGTGGGCCAAGCTGCGCCGCTGATCGCAAAGCTTAAACTCGATCTCTCTGCCGCAAAGGGGGAAGCCGCGAAGGCTAAACAGGATCTCTTTGCTGCCAGCCGGCGTGTGGAGGAGATTGAGAAGCTGCTAGGGGCCGAGAGGGCCAAGGTGGAGGAAGCTGATGCCGCCACTGCCAGGATGATGGGGGAGCGGGACAAGTACAAGGATGCTTATGACGCCGTGGCTGCCAAGGGAGAAAAGTGGAAGGATCTGTTCCACAACCAGGCCGAGGCGCTCAGGGACGCGCAGGCTGCCCTCGATCAAAAGGAGAAGGATATCGAAATGCTTCAAGATGTTCTTCTCCCTAAAATGTGCGCCCAATTCCGGGACCAGGCCGAGGAGGCGGCCAGGGAGGCAATAAGAAGACTCGTCCCCGAGGGCTCTTTCCCGTGGGATAAATTTGAACAGCTTCTGGACGAGGTGGCTGATGCTGAGGAGGCAGCGGCTGCAGAGAAGGCAGAGGCAGCGAAGGCGGCTCAGGTAGCTGAGGCCAAGGCGGCCTATGATGCGAAAGTGAAGGAGGGTGAGAGGCTGAAGTTGCTTGAAGATGCTCAGCCTTCCTCAAAGCCGGCCACCGAAGATGCTGTTGCTACCGACGGAGGGCAGCAACAGGCATAGGGAGACGGGCGGTCGTCACCGGACTCACCCGGCGTCTCGGATAGCTTTAGCTGTTCGGGGGCCAATTATTGAGCCTTCTCTCCCTGCCATCCTTTTGGCGCTTCAAATCCCAAGTCTGTACCCTTTTGTTTTTCTGTTTCCTCGCTTTTTGTAAAGCTTTGGTAGGTAGAGTTTAGGCTATCCTTATGGGGACGGCCGTCGTTTGTACTCTCCTTGCAATCATTTTTAATACTTTCATCTTTTTGGCCCTCGGCTTGGCCGGGACTCTGATTACGATCCTTTACTTGCCTTCTTGTATTATTAATTGCCTTCGTTTTTACACTCGGCATGACCGAGGCGGTTTGAATGCATGTCTCAACTGTGTCTAACGTCTTTAGCGTTCGTAACTGTGTAGGCGCATTGACCGCTAGATTGGCGTCTCAATTGCACTGAGTATACGTTTCTTTTTTTTTAGCGTATCGACCGGCGTGTTCCCCGTCGCTCTCGGCTTTGACCGAGGTAATCGGGGTTGCGGCTTCGATAGCGTTCGTAACTGTGTAGGCATATTGACCGCTAGATTGGCGTCTCAATTGCACTGAGTATACGTTTCTTTTTTAGCGTATCGACCGGCGTGTTCCCCGTCGCTCTCGGCTTTGACCGAGGTAATCGGGGTTGCGGCCTCGATAGCGTTCGTAACTGTGTAGGCATATTGACCGCTAGATTGGCGTCTCAATTGCACTGAGTATACGTTTCTTTTTTAGCGTATCGACCGGCGTGTTCCCCGTCGCTCTCGGCTTTGACCGAGGTAATCGGGGTTGCGGCCTCGATAGCGTTCGTAACTGTGTAGGCATATTGACCGCTAGATTGGCGTCTCAATTGCACTGAGTATACGTTTCTTTTTTAGCGTATCGACCGGCGTGTTCCCCGTCGCTCTCGGCTTTGACCGAGGTAATCGGGGTTGCGGCTTCGATAGCGATTCTTCTTTTCGAGTTCCTGCCTGGTGGCGACTTGTGGAAAACTTTGATGGAAAACTTGGGCGATCTATTTGTTTGTTATGATCGTGCGATGGGGTGTCCACAATGGGTTTGGACACCTCCGCCGCTATACAAAGTATTTTCTCAAGTTATCGGTGTTCCATTGGCTCATTAAAGGCACACCTCCCATGTCTGCCAGCCGGTATGTCCCCGGTCTCATCTCTTCGATCACTTTATAGGGACCCTCCCAGTTGGCCGTCAGTTTACCATGAATATTTCCTTAGTGAACAAAATGTCTCGTGTAAATCGGCCAGGTGCTCGCTGTCGGACTTGCTTTTTACAATAGCATCGTCGACGTAAGCCTCGATGTTTCGTCCTTTTTGGTTTTGGAATACTTTGTCCACCAGCCTCGTGTACGTTGCTCCGGCGTTCTTCAGACCAAACGGCATCATTTTGTACATGTATGTGCCGTTGGCGGTGATAAAGGCGCATTTAGGCATGTCTTCCTCGGCCATAAACACTTGGTGATACCCTGAGAAGGCGTCCAGCAGGCTCAGCATGGTGTAGCCCGCCGTGGCGTCAATTAAACTATCTATTCGAGGCAAGGGATAACAATCTTTGGGGCATGCTTTATTAAGGTTGGTAAAGTCTACACACATTCTCCACGCCCCCGATGACTTCTTCACCATTACAACATTGGCTAACCACTCAGGGTAAGTACAAGGCATGATGAAACCTGCCGCTAGTAATTTGTCTACTTCGGCTTTGATGGCCTCGTCCTTCTCGGCCGAGGAGTTCCTCATTCTCTGCTTGACTGGGCGAGCGGTGGAGAGTACGTTCAGCTTGTGAACAATCACCTCCCGATTCACGCCTGGCATCTCGGCCGCTGAGTATGCGAAAACATCTTTGTTCTTCCTCAGCAGGTCCAGGAGGTCGGCTCTGAATTTTGGTTCCAGGTTGACACCGACGGTTACGGTGCGGCCCGGATCAATCTCTACCTCCTCGGTTTCTGCTCCTTCGACCATGCCGATGGTCCGGTCGTTCCCGGATCTGGGGGTATACTGTATCCGGAACGATTTTAGTTCTGAAGCGACGGCTCTCACCCTCACTAGATACCTTATTGTCTCGTAGTCCTGGGCTTCACACTCTCCTCTGATCTGGTTAGTCACGAGGAGCGAATCTGTCTTCATCATGATACGCTCTGCCCCGGCGGTTTTAGCTAGCTCAATTCCGGTTATCACCGCCTCGTATTTGGATTCTTTGTTTGAGACCAATGAAGCAAGCTTCAAGGCGTGCTCGAATACGTCTCCGTTTGGGCTGATGATAACGATGTCGGCCTTCGAGCTATTCGTCGTGGAGGGGCCGTTAGCATAAACCTCCCATAAACCGGGATCTTCCTCTTTCTTCGAGATGAGCTTATGTGCCTCCCCCCGGTCCGAGACATATATCAATGTCAGGGCCCGGATGGATATTACAGCGTCGATTTCGCTCAAAGTGACCCGGCCTATGAGAACGTCGTAGGCAGGCGTGCCGTCGATGACTACGAATTTAGACATAACATTCTTGGCTACACCTCCCTCGCCGAATCTCACCGCAAAATCGACCGACCCTGGGGTACCAGTCCCCCCCGAAAAGTCAGTACAAACGGGTTGGTGCAGGGGCTCAAATCTTCAATCCTCAGACCGAGGCCGAGAAAGCATTCCCTGTTCATAACATTTGTGTAGGCGCCTGTGTCAATCAGGCACCCCTTCACCAAGTGGTTGGCTATGGCTAGGTGGACCATAAGTGGGTCGCTATGAAGAGCGACGACTCCCTCGTAGTCCTCCTGTCCGATGGTCATATCGGGGATGTTGGAAGCGGGGGTTGCTGTGTTGGGCACAAAATTGATGGCCTGGTAAGGTTCATCCAGGTGCCGTTTGTGCCCAGGAGCGGACCCATTGCTCTCGTTGTCCCTGACGATGACATTGACTACTCCTACTCGCTTAGGAGCGGACTTGCTATTTGATCCGCCGGCGTCTGGTTTTTGGCCTCTGGCAACATATTTGCCGAGGCTCCCCATCCGGATCAGCTCTTCAATGGCATCCTTCAGATGTCGGCAATCGTTGGTTAAATGTCCGGTGTGGCCGTGGTACTCGCAGTACTGGCTCGTGTCACCGTCACTTCTCGGCCTAGGGGGTCTTTCCCATTTCTGGCCCTCGTTCTTGCTTAAAGCAAAGACCTCGGCGGCCGACACGACTAGGGGGGCGTGATCGTCATATCGTTTTTTGTAGTACGTCCCCGAGCTCCCCCCGGCATCCACTGAGCTTTGCTTTCTGGCAGACTTTTCTGACCGTGACCTATTATTCTCACGGCGCCTTTCGTCGGACCGTGACCCGTTGTTGTCACGGCGTCTTTCATTCGGGTTATCCTCCCGGCGGCTCTTCTTTTCCGAGTGCTCGGCCTCGCTGGGGCCTACCCAGGTCTTGTGGTAGTCTTCTACCTTGATGGCTTGGTCAGCCAACTTCCTGGCGGCGTCCAAACCTAGGCCTCCGCACTTGATGAGCTCATTCTTTAAATCTCCCCTTGGGAGGCCCTTCATCAGTGCGAAGGCCGCCAGTTCGGGATTGATTTCTCGAATCTGCTGGACCCTTCCGTCGAACCTCTTTACATAGTTTCGTAGAGACTCGCCTCCCTCCTGTTTGATAGTTAGGGGGTCCGATGTCTCCACGGCCCTTCTCTTATTGCAAGAGTACTGGGCTAGAAAGGCGTCCCTTAGGTCGGCGTAATAGTGTACCGAGCCGTCGGGAAGCCCCTTGTACCAATTTTGAGTTATTCCATGCAGAGTCGTTGGGAAAATTCGGCACCAGACCTCGTCGGGTTGCTCCCATACCGACATGTAAGACTCGAAAGCCTCAGCGTGGTCGGCTGGATCACTATCTCCCTTGTATGACAGAGGTGGCAACTTGAGCTTGGTTGGCACTTGGACTTCTAGGACGTAGGCGCTGAGGGGCTGTTTGACCACGTGCCGAACGACACGCGGCGATCGGCTCCTCGCGTCCCTAGCCCGGCTCCTTCCCCCGTAGCGGGAGGGGCTCCTTCTTCGACTAGGACTTCTTCTCCAACTCTGCTGAGTCGGACTCCTCTGGCTCCTTTGGGGTATGCCTCGTTCGTGCGGCGGGGACGCTGTCCTCCCGCGAGTGCGGGAAGGACTTAGGTCTACCGCGCCCACTTTGGGCTCCCCCGGCGTCTTGTCTGGGTCAGCTTCTCCTAGTGCTCCGTTCAGATTTCTCGGAGTCACGTTGAGGGCCCTGGTCTCCCGGACGGTTTCCGCCGCTCTTGTCGGCGTGACAGTGTGAGCAGGCGTATTACTGATTAAGTCCAGGAGTATTTTCAGCTTCGCTATGTCAACCATATGTCCCATGATGGTGACCTGGTTGGCTGGCAGCGGCGCGTCGGGTATCGTTGGCATCCCGAACTCTGGTTGGATTGCTCCGCCGGTGGAGGGCTGCACGACTCCAGAGTTGTTGACAGCGTCATCTTGGTAGAACGCGGTTTCGTCGGTCACGACTGCGTCTTGTTGTTTCGACATTTCCTTAGCCTTTTGGGTGGGTTTTTTTTTTGTTTTTGTTTGGGAATGAATGCGACTAGCTTCTAGTGTCTATCCCCACAGACGGCGCCAATTGTTCCGGGTGTAATTCCGGAGCAAATATCGTTACCACCCGTGGCTTGTAGAATAATGTCTTGAGTTGACACCTTCTTGCTTCTATCGTTCCTTTCGGCCTCTCCTGCAACAATGAACGAACTGAGGGCTTGGCTTTGTGCCAAGCGTACTCACTCCGACGCTCAAGTCAGTAAACTTAAAGGACTAAGCTGTATTACTTGGCTAGATACGTATTGTAGAGAGAGAAGGAAGATATTACCAAATGAATAGTGTATTTAGGTTTTATGTGTGGGATCCTTTCCTCAATGAGGGTTGAGGAGTATTTATAGACTTTCACCTTTTGTCACGTAGTGGCCAAGTGGCCAAGTGGCTAGCAGGTGGAAAGACCGTTCTACCCTCGGCCGATGGACCTGTGGTAGGCCGGCCGAGGGTCTTGGATATGAGTACGCGGATATGTGTCCCGGCTAGCTAGGTGCCGGCCGAGACCCAGTGACAGCCGATGGGCTTCATCGGCTAGGTCATCATGTCATGTTGACATTCTTTGTGGATGTCTCGACCTTGCTCGTATGTTGACTTGGTCAACGGTGAAGAATATGCCCCATCAATATATATATATATATATATATATATATATATATATATATATATATATATATATATATATATATATATATATATATATATATATATATATATATATATATTTACATATTATTATATATTATCATTATTATATATATTATACATATTATTATTATTATTATTATATTGTTGTTGTTGTTGATCAACCCGTCCCCACCCCCTCACTTCTTTTCCTTCTTCTTCCTGCAAACAACAAACAAAAGCAAAGCAGCAACAACGAAACATAGCAACACTATTTCCGTCCTTTTTCAAACTTGGATCCCTCCTCCGTTTCTCAACCAAATTCTCTAATTTTTACACCATTCTCCTCCTCTTTCCTTCCTCATTCTTTTAAGGTAAGAAAGCTTTGATTTTGTTGAGTTTTCGAAAATGGCACCTTATGACAAACTCGGTTTTACGACTCAAACGACCCGTTTTCTTCCTCCTAGTTGTCAAGCTTGAAGGCCGGAGTGTAGCTCGTGCCATTTTGGATGTTTCTACTCAGGAATTAGAAGAGCTAAGGTAACGGTGATAGGTTACTTGACAAAATGTCGATATTTCGCTCCATAAACTCGTTTTTAGCTTCCTTATGTGTTAAAGTTGTGTTCTTTATGTTTACTTTCATTTGTATGGTTTATATGGGGTATTCGTCTTACTGATGCTCGAAATTCCGCCTTGCTTACACATAAAAAACCCGTCTTTAAGTTGTCTTGAAATGCGGATTTTTATACCTGGTTGTGTATAGGTTCTGGGGACTGATTATGGTAAGATAAGAAAGGTTTTACATGATTCGTATGAGCTGTGGTTGGCTCGGTTTTTTGACAGAAATTCTGAGGTTGCTTTACATGGCTCTTATGGTTGCTCATGGCTGCTTGTTTGAGTGGTTCTGGTGGTCGTTTGGACAGGGTGTTGGCAGTCGTGTAGTGGGGTTTAGGTGAAGCGTTGTGGACTGTTTTGGGATGTCGAGGGTGGCTAAGGTAGTGTGCGTAAGTAGTGGTTTTGGGTCGTGTTCAAGGGTTCCTTGGCACAAAGTTCGGGTTATTTGAAATAATTAAATTCAATCTTGTTTATGCTCGGTAATCTCATGTCAAATAGCTATTTATGGACCGTCATGGGTACGATTTTGGTGGCTAGCTTGGCTGGTTATAGTGGCGGGTTGTGAGGTCGGGTATAGCTGTTTCTCTTGGGTCGTGTGTAGGGCTACCAAACGGTCCATTGAGCCGTGGTATGAGTGCTCTTGGCGCAAGTTTGGTTTATTTGAAATAATTAATTTCCGTCTCATATTTTATATAACATAATTCGTTAATATCGTTCGTTTACAAATTATTTAATTTATTGGGCTCATTTGATCTTGTTGTTGGGCTTACTATGTTGGACTTGATGGATTCCTTATTTTTTAATTGTCGGATTTGATATGAGTAAATAGTTGGACTTCACATGATTAAATGTTTGGATTTTACATGAGTAGTATGTTGGGTTTAGCATGCCTTGTTGTTGGGCTTATTGTGATTTAATTATTGGGCTCCTTATAGTTTGTTTATTGGACTCATAAATGAGTTACTTGGACTTAGTCACATTTTATTCCGTAGATTCCTCCTGACGTAAATTATTCGACAACACGTACTATATTTTATTTAATCGGAATATTTAACTATGAAATGAATTATTTACTATTATGTTACAGGGATGGCGGATTATTATAATTACTTGTAATGAGTCGTATTCTTGTAGAAATGACATAATACCACCGTATGTGCTTGACATGGATTTTCGCCCTACTTGTGCTGTTCTGGCAAGCACGGGTTTGACCTACTTGTGCTGTTCTGGCAAGTACGGTTTTGGCCTACTTGTGTTGTTCTGGCAAATACGGCTTTTGGCCACTTGTGTTGTTCTGGAAGTGAGTTTTATCTTAGTCTTTGTAATACTCCGTATTTATGGTCTTGGGGGTACTCTATCGAGTAGCCCTTACTCTGTCGAGTAGGGGTGTGTCGCAGAATAAAATAGTTTCTGACCTGTTGGGCACTCGATCGAGTAGCTGGGGCACTCGATCGAGTAGGGAATACTCGATCGAGTACCTTGGGTACTCGATCGAGTGTCCGGTTTATCGGGGGTTTTTCTCGGGTTTTGTTAATTACGCGATTAAGGTATATAAACATATTCGTCTTTATTCTAAAACACTTTTGCCAAAACCTAAAACCTGTTTAAGAGAGAAAGCGATTGGTCCTTCTTCCTAATCGCGTTCTTGACAATTCCTGAGATCGACGGTCGGTTTGCATCGTAGTTTGTGTCGTTGGATTCCTTGCGTCAAGGGTAAGCTTCTAGCATAATTTTTATAACGTTTTGTTGAGATTAGTGAAACCCTAATTTAGTAATTGGGGGTTTTTATGAATAAGTGATTGAATAGTAGTATTCATGTGTATATGTTAGGAGGAGAGTTCATAGAAGAGGCGTTTTGAGACAAATTGTAGATACCGTCTCGCTTGTGTGCTTTCCGGGTAGGATTTCCTACTCGCATTATTAGTCCCATAATGGGATATTGGTGATGTCTTTGTAGTTAGTTAGTTGATTTGTTGATTGTAATTGTGTTTGTGATTGTGGTTGTGTTGTTGATGGTTCTCGAGATGCGTTCTCGGCTGAGTGGGGTCACTTGCGGGAGTGATCTCACGCCCTAGTTTCGCCCTTAGTGGAACCCGCCACGAAAGGGGATGTGCACATTAATGGACAGGGTTATCGCTCGTACGATGAGCGGGGCTTAGGTGGGAACGGCTGCGGTCCCCCACTGGCGGTCGGTCCAAAGTGGACGATCGATGATTGAGACGGTTGGTTGGATGTGTGTGTGTGTGTGGCGGTTCGGTTTGTCTGTTTGTCTTATTATTGTTATCTCTGTTTTGATTGTGTGATTAGTACGACCCGGTGTTGTTTTGTAAACTGCGGTGATCCATTCGGGGATGGTGAGCGGATATTGAGCGGTATAGAGATGATACGGGATAGTCGGGGATGGCCACGACGTGACGATAGAGTCTTCCGCTGTAGTTTAGCTTTTATTTACATTTCAGTTTGAGTAGACAGTTTGGATAATGTATCTTACTATCAGTTTGGGTTTCAAGGATTGTATGCATTCATTAAACGATTAATAATAATGTTGTTTCTTTATCGCTGTTGTTTGATTATCATACCTCGGGCAACCGAGATGGTGATGTCTCCATACCCGAGTGGTCCTGGTAAGGCACTCGGAGTATGGGGTGTTACAAATGGTATCAGAGCGACGATCCCGAAACCTGTAACCAATGAACTTAATGAACGTAGAGAGTCAATTAAAATGAACCCGGGGTAAAAGTTGTAGGAGCTACTGCAAAGGCTTGGGAGACGTCCTAAAGTCGCAAGGGGTCGCCCTACAACTTTGAACCGGTCACGTGGGGGAAATGTGTTTGAGTCATGTATGTGCTTAGTAACTTGTGCAATAAAGTGATGAAGTGTGTTGAATGTTTGGTGTTGAAATAGGAAGTTGAGCATGTGAAAGAAAATGATATGTGAACATGTTAATGAAATGATAACATGTTGGATGTTTATAATGTGGCTTTAATAGCATGATAAATTGATTTTGTTGATTAGTAGAATAGATGCGTAGCCTATTTGTTAGAATATAATGAGGTTTGATAAAGTTGGCATGTTAGTATACGAATAACATGCGGGTAGCTTGTACGTATTGGGGGTACTTGATCGAGTGAGACCGACTCGATCGGGTAGGTTTTTGGCGATTTTGAGTCCGAGAAACGAGTTTTGGGCACTCGATCGAGTAACTAGGGTACTCGATCGAGTAGGAAATCACTCGATCGAGTAGCCTAGATACTCGATCGAGTGGGTTAGAGATCAGAAGGTCCGTTTAGTTCTGGAGTTTGGGTACTCGATCGAGTACATAGTGGCACTCGATCGAGTAGCTTCTGGTTACTCGATCGAGTGGGTTTGGATACTCGATCGAGTAGGTGTTGGGCAACGCGTGTTCGTGTTTTGAAGTTTAGTACGCGTGTTTATGTTTATCCCTTTCTTCTATAGCTTCGAGATGCCGCCCAAGAGAAATGCCTTGTACGCGAGAGCCGAGCTTATGACTACGGATGACATCGTTAAGATGTTGGAACACCAAGACGCTCTTACGGAGACCCCGAAGAGAGTAAATGAAGACAAGGATAAGAGCAAGGAGAAGGAGGTTGACCATGCTAA
Organism: Silene latifolia; assembly: GCF_048544455.1. Lineage (NCBI taxonomy): Eukaryota > Viridiplantae > Streptophyta > Magnoliopsida > Caryophyllales > Caryophyllaceae > Silene > Silene latifolia. Next base: position 190,751,506 of record NC_133536.1, read on the forward strand.
AGTCGGCCTCTATATCGCGAGGTTTAACCCGAAGGAGTACAAGGGGGTTGAGGAGCCTAACCACCTTGATAGTTGGCTAAGGGAGATGGAGAACATACTAGATTTAGTTCGTTGTCCTGATGAGATGAGGGTGGATCAAGCTGCATTTTATCGAGGGAGGCCGGGCAAGTGGTGGGACTCGGTGAAAGTGAGTGCCAAGGAGATATATACCAACCAGGGGTTACCCGCTATACCTTGGGAGGAGTTTCGTAGGGTCTGTGAGGAAGGAGTTCGTGCGAACATGTGAGGAGTAAGTTGAGGGAGGAGTTCGACAAGTTTAAGATGACGGTGAGATGTCGTGGCTGAGTACTACAGGCAGTTCAATGAGAAATCCAGATATGCTGAGGACATGGGTTTGAGTGAGGAGAATCTTGCTTTGAGGTTTGAGAGAGGGCTAACCACGACAATTATGGATAAGTTACCCGTGGGAGTCCTTGCGATGTGAAGGAAGCATATGAGAGGGCTGGGAGAGCTGAGAGGCTAGTGGAGATGGCTAAGGAGAGGTTAGGTGGAGAGAAGAGGAAGTCGGAGAGCGAGGGTGGTGGCCAATCTAATTTCAAGAAAGGCAACCACAATCAATCTAAGGGGTTTTCTTCTGGGTCCGGGTTTAGTGCTGGAACTTCCTTTGGGAGAGGTCGTGGAAGTGTGAGCAACAGCTGGGGAGTGACCTGCTTCGGTTGTGGTGGCGTAGGCCACAAGAGACATGAGTGCACAAGTGCACCGGGATCTTTCCGAGACTGCGCAAAGCTTCGCGAGCAACGGACCGGCGGGATCATGGCCAAACCGTGGAGGTCGAGCTACCAGAGGGAGGCAACCGCAACGGCGGTAATTCTTATGCGAAGACACCGATGAACAACAACAACAATCAAGGGTCGGGTGCTAAGCCGACCGCATCGCCCGATCTTGTCCAGGGAGGTGGGCGTGTCAAGTGGCAAGCTGTTCATGATGGACAAGAAAGCAGCTGAGGAGGACGAGCACGTTATCACCGGTACATTTCTTGTTAATGGCGTTCCTACGTTTGTTTTGTTTGATTCGGGGGCTTCGCAGTCGTTTGTGTCTTCGAGTCATGTAAAGCAGTTGGGTTTGAGGGTATATGAGTCTGTTAGGGAGCAAGTTTTCATACCTTCAGTGAGTCTCGTATCGTGTGGGAGGTTGTTTAGAGATGTATCCTTGATAGTTGGGCAAGTTGATTTCCCTGTAGACTTGCTAGAGTTTCCTTTTAATGGTTTTGAGATGATAGTTGGGATGGATTGGTTAGGAAAGTATAAAGCTAAGATAGACTGTCATCAAAAGAAAGTGTCCCTACGAGGTCCTAAGGGAGTTAGTGTGTCTTACCGTGGGTTTCTAGTCAAACCCAAAGTTAAGTTGATTGCAGCTGTCGCTTTGAAGTCGTATCTGAGGAAGGGATGTCCTCTGCTTTTGTGCCATGTGAGAGATGACCGGATAGAGAGCCCGGCAATTGAGGAGATACCAGTGGTGGGAGAGTATGCAGATGTCTTTCCAGAGGAGATTCCGGGGTTGCCACCGAAGAGGGAGATAGATTTCACCGTTGAGTTGAAGCCAGGGACGGGGCCAATCTCTAAGGCACCGTACCGTATGGGTCCTAAGGAGATGGAGGAGCTTAGGAAGCAGTTGGATGAGTTGATAGAGAAGGGATACATTAGACCAAGTGTATCGCCTTGGGGAGCACCAGTTCTTTTCGTGAAGAAGAAGGATGGAACTTTGAGGTTATGCATAGATTACCGGGAGCTGAACCGTGTGACGATAAAGAACAAGTATCCTTTGCCAAGGATAGATGACCTGTTTGATCAGTTGAGTGGTGCAACGGTCTTTTCTAAGATCGATTTGAGGTCGTGTACCATCGGTGAAGATTAGAGATGTGGACATACCGAAGACAACCTTCACGTCGAGGTATGGCCATTATGAGTATGTGGTGATGCCGTTTGGGTTGTCCAATGCGCCGGCGGTGTTTATGGATTTGATGAATAGGATCTTTAGACGTTCTTGGACCGATTCGTGGTGGTGTTTATCGATGATATCTTAGTCTACTCAAAGACTAAGGAGGAGCATGAGGAGCATCTGAGGATCGTGTTGCAGACGTTGAGAGATCATGAGTTGTATGCTAAGTTGTCCAAGTGTGAGTTTTGGTTGGAGAAAGTTGCTTTTCTGGGGCATGTAATCTCTAAAGATGGGGTAGCCGTGGGATCCGGCGAAGATTGAGGCGTGACAAGGTGGGAAGCACCGAAGAATGTTGCTGAGGTGAGGAGTTTCTTGGGTTTAGCTGGATACTATAGGCGGTTCGTGAAAGATTTCTCCAAGATAGCTAGACCGATGACGGCGTTGATGAGGAAAGAGAACAGGTTTCGTTGGGATGAGAGTTGTGAGAAGGCGTTCCAAACATTAAAGGAGCGTTTGACCACGCTCCCGTCCTAGCATTGCTGAAGGAAGCGAGAATTTCGAGGTTTTTACGGATGCCTCGAAGAATGGGTTGGGGTGTGTGTTGATGCAGAATGGTAAAGTGATCGCCTATGCTTCTAGGCAGTTGAAGCCTTATGAGGAGAATTACCCTACTCATGACCTGGAGTTGGGTGCGGTGGTGTTTGCTCTCAAGATTTGGAGGCACTACCTTTATGGAGCAATCTTTAAGGTATTTTCCGATCACAAGAGTCTCAAGTACATCTTCACGCAGAAGGAGTTGAACATGAGACAGAGGAGGTGGATGGAGTTGATTGGTGATTACGACATGGAAATCATCTACCATGAAGGAAAGGCCAACGTTGTAGGCGATGCCTTGAGTAGGAAGAGTGTACATTCCTTGTGTACAGCTCTATCTTTGATGAGACTGAGGGATGAGGTAGCGAGCTTTGGGATTCACATGTTGCAGAAAGGAGAGGCTATGGGTGATATGATAGTACACATGGAGTTTTATGATGATATTCGAGGTAAGCAGGCTTTGGATCCTAAGATAGTGGAGTGGAGAGCTGGAGTAGAGAAAGGGACGGTGTCCCGGTTTTCCATCCATACAGATGGTAGTTTGAGGTTTGATGGTAGGTGGTGTGTGCCTAATGACGAGGAGTTGAAAAAGACAATCATGACAGAAGCGCATTGCACACCATATTCGATTCATCCGGTGGTGACAAGCTTTTACAAAGATTTGAAGAAAACGTTTTGGTGGCCTGGGATGAAGAAAGAGACTGAGTTTGTGTCCCGTTGTTTGACATGCCAGAGAGTAAAAGGGGAACAGAGAAGACCACAAGGTAAGGTTCAGTCCTTGGAGGTGCCCGAGTGGAAGTGGGAATCCATTTCCATGGATTTCATTGTGGGTTTACCTAAGAGTCAACAAGGTAACAATATGATTTGGGTGATAGTAGATCGTCGACCAAGTCGCTCACTTTGTTCCAATGAAAGATACATGGACTAAGGCACAATTGGCTATGGCCTATCGAAAGAACGTGCTTAAGTTACATGGAGTCCCTAAGGACATAGTGTCCGACAGAGATGCGAGGTTTATATCGAGGTTTCGGAAGGAGTTGCAGGAATCGTTGGGAACAACTTTGAAGATGAGTACAAAATTTCATCCTGCGACAGATGGGCAGACCGAGAGAACAATCAAGACCTTGGAGGATATGTTGAGAGCGTGTGTGTGATGGATTTCGGTGGTAGGCGGGAGCAGAGGTTAGACTTGATAGAGTTTTCTTACAATAACAACTATCACACTAGTATTGGTATGGCACCGTTTGAGGCTTTGTATGGGAGGAGATGTAGAAGTCCAATCTGTTGGGACGACAGTCTTTGAGGCAAAGGTTTTAGGACCAGAGATGGTGCATGAGATGGTGGAACAGATTAAGATGATCGGGGAACGGATGAGAGCAACTCGGGATCGACACAAGAGTTATGCAGATCTACATCGTCGAGACATAGAGTTTCGGGTTGGGGACAAGGTTCTTCTGAAAGTGTCTCCTATGCGCGGAGTTATGAGATTTGGGAAGAAAGGCAAGCTAAGTCAGAAGTTTATAGGGCCTTATGAGATCTTAGAGCGAGTTGGGGAAGTGGCTTATCGTTTGGCGTTACACCGCTTTGGAGAGAGTGCATAATGTGTTTCATGTATCGCAGGTGCGGAAGTATGTGAGTGACCCGTCACATGTGTTGGAGGCAGAGAGCTTAGAGCTGGATGAGTCTTTATCGTACCTTGAGGTGCCTAAGCAGATCCTAGACCGAAAAGTTAGAAAGACCAGGAGTGGTGAGACAGTGTTGCTTAAGATCCTTTGGTTTAACCATGAGACCGAGGAAGCTACATGGGAGGCGGAGGATATCATGAAAGAGCGTTACCCTTTCCTTTTTGATCAGGTATGTATGGTTACGGGGACGTAACCTTGTTTCTTTTAGGGGGTAGGAGATGATCGCGAGAGTTTTTAAGGGTTTTTACACCCCTTGTATATGTTGTGTCGGTATGTTGTCGGATAAGTTGGGTTAGGTAGCATGTTTTACGTTGTGTTTATTTTGACCTTCGAGTCGGGAAGCTTATGGGAGTACCTTTGTTTTGGTAGTGGTTTGAACTTCGGGGACGAAGTTCCTTTTAAGGAGGGAAGACTGTAATACTCCGTATTTATGGTCTTGGGGGTACTCTATCGAGTAGCCCTTACTCTGTCGAGTAGGGGTGTGTCGCGAGAATAAAATAGTTTCGACTGTTGGGCACTCGATCGAGTAGTTGGGGCACTCGATCGAGTAGGGGGTACTCGATCGAGTACCTTGGGTACTCGATCGAGTGTCCTGGTTTATCGGGGTTTTTCTCGGGTTTTGTTAATTACGCGATTAAGGTATATAAACATATTCGTCTTTATTCTAAAACACTTTTGCCAAAACCTAAAACCTGTTTAAGAGAGAAAGCGATTGGTCCTTCTTCCTAATCGCGTTCTTGACAATTCCGGAGATCGGACGGTCGGTTTGCATCGTAGTTTGTGTCGTTGGATTCCTTGCGTCAAGGGTAAGCTTCTAGCATAATTTTTATAACGTTTTGTTGAGATTAGTGAAACCCTAATTTAGTAATTGGGGGTTTTTATGAATAAGTGATTGAATAGTAGTATTCATGTGTATATGTTAGGAGGAGAGTTCATAGAAGAGGCGTTTTGAGACAAATTGTAGATACCGTCTGCTTGTGTGCTTTCCAGGTAGGATTTCCTACTCAGTATTAGTCCCATAATGGGATATTGGTGATGTGCTGTAGTTAGTTAGTTGATTTGTTGATTGTAATTGTGTTTGTGATTGTGGTTGTGTTGTTGATGGTTCTCGAGATGCGTTCTCGGCTGAGTGGGGTCACTTGCGGGAGTGATCTCACGCCCTAGTTTCGCCCTTAGTGGAACCCGCCACGAAAGGGGATGTGCACATTAATGGACGGGGTTATCGCTCGTACGATGAGCGGGGCTTAGGTGGGAACGGCATGCGGTCCCCCATCGCGTGGCTGGTCCAAAGTGGACGATCGATGATTGAGACGGTTGGTTGGATGTGTGTGTGTGTGTGGCGGTTCATTGTCTGTTTGTCTTATTATTGTTATCTCTTTTGATTGTGTGATTAGTATCTTGACCCCGGTGTTGTTTTGTAAACCTGCGGTGATCCATTCGGGGATGGTGAGCAGATATTGAGCAGGTATAGAGATGATACGGGATAGCTGGGATGGCCACGACGTGACGATAGAGTCTTCCGCTGTAGTTTAGCTTTTATTTACATTTCAGTTTGAGTAGACAGTTTGGATAATGTATCTTACTATCAGTTTGGGTTTCAAGGATTGTATGCATTCATTAAACGATTAATAATAATGTTGTTTCTTTATCGCTGTTGTTTGATTATCATACCTCGGGCAACCGAGATGGTGATGTCTCCATACCTGAGTGGTCCTGGTAAGGCACTCGGATATGGGGGTGTTACAGTCTTTCCGCCACTTTCGTGCTGTTCTGGCGATTGGGGTACTCGGTCTCCTTAGTAGTCGAGTCTTGGGTTCGTGCTGTGCTGGCGCACGTCGAATCGGGATGTACACCCGAGAATCTGCAGATTTAGACTAGGACCGTATTATTATCGTAGTCCTACCCGGGAAAATTGTAGTCTAAGAGTGATAAATGTCTTGCATTATTTGGATGGTTACTTTGGTCATATCTCCTTGAAATACGTGCTCGTGGCTAAGTGGTCATGTCTGTTTCCTTGTCTTTCTTCTCCATCTATTTATTGCTCCGTATGCTTTACTTACTTGTTTATTCCATCATTTCTTTTATCCTTGTTGGTTTGCACACTTATGATCTCATGTTTAGATATAATTCGATTCACTCATATCTTACCTAATATGATTATTTGTTTACGTTCTTTGTTATGTTCGTTTTGACATTTTGTGGCTGGGAGAACCTTGAGTTACTCCCCACTGACTGTGGCGTTCATGTTTACATGAATGACAGGTGGTGAAGATGCTTACGTGGTGAGCTAGCGAGAACTAAACCCTTGGACCTTAGTTTGCTAGTTTAGAAACCCTTTATTTGTTTATTCATGGGATATCATTTCCCCGCTTTCTAGACTTGGGTTGTAATAGCCTAAGTTGGCCTATTGTTGTATTTGTTTCATTTCAATTTTGGCACCCGCGTGTTAATCTTTAACTAGTAACAAAAAGTTTTTAAAATCTCACAAACTTCCGCTTTAATTTATTAGTTATATTTTTCGCTTTATCGCGGGGTGTCACAGTTGGTATCAGAGCCTATGTTGCTCCCGACGCACACACGTGTACCCCAAATTTAAATTTGAACTTGACCTTGAATAATAAATGAGAGATGGGTAGAAATAAGGACCTAAGGTGGTAGTCTGAATTGTATTTGCTCTTTGTTAGGTTCTAACATATTTGTTGATTGTCATTTAGTAATTGTTGTGCCCTTGAATCAATAACTGTAAACTTACCAATGTGGTGATCAAGACTTTATGCCTATTGCCGGGAATTGAAGATTTGTTCAACCTTTGAAGAATACTTCTACTTCCTCGAAGATATTTCCCATTCTTTGTGTACCTTGCTTTATTCTTTACTTCTTAATGTTTACTTCTCCTTCTAAACTCTCTTTCTTTTTCCTTGGGAATTACTCTTGTACCCTCCTAACTTGTGCTTTGTTCCTTACTTATCCTCCCTTAACGCCTTTTTTATAGTACTCTTTCTTTTGTGGAGTTTATTTGTGTTTGACCCTTAACCCTGGTTTTGAGAGGTTGTGATGTTAGAAAGACTTAGGTAGTGTGACGAGACATACTTAATGATTCTTGTACCTAGTTCCTTGATAAAGTGAGTGTGGCTGTTTAGTGGAATTATTTGTGTTGTCAAGTGTGAGTTGCATTTGTTACTAAGGTTATAGAACTTGGCTTTGTTGTTTATGTTTGGGATTTGAAAGGCTCGGGAAGTGTAGTGAGACGTGTCTTGGGATACTAGTGCCTAGTGCTTGATTTAAAATGGATGGAATTGAATGGTGGATTTGAGGATGTAGGATGGACTAAGTAAGTCGAGTTTACGATGGGATTTCATAATCACTTAGGACATGAGAGTTTGATAATGTATACGTTACCATATGAGAAACGCTAATTGTGGGATTATTAGTTGGTCTAAGTGAGTGATCTTGATTACTACTCGAGGTATGGTATGAGAGTGAGACTAAGCTACATTGTTGGGAAGTCTTAGCGCTTGTTTTAGTAACTAGAAAGGATAATGGTACGGTTGACGTCAATTGTTAAGTTAACGAACATAGTTTCAATTTATGGTGTTAGGATGAGGAAATATGAGGTGGTAAAGCGTTGTTACAACTAAGATCTTATTTCTTGAGAACTCTATGGTGAGTAAAGTTCTAGGATATCGGATTTGAAAGAAAATACTTTGGGATGATTGTGACCATAATGGATTAGTGATGTGATTTGATATTAGTTGGCCCTTGAGAGTTCTTGAGTTGAGAGAGACTTAGTATAAAGAAGTCTTTGTTAACCCCATGGTTTTAGAAACTTTGAGGTTGTATTGAGTACTTGAGATGATGGGATGATGTTGTGATTGAGTGTAGTTCCGCTTTCAGGAATCCGTAATAAGTAAAAGGATAGAAGGACTCGAGATCCTATTGATTTTTCAAACTTGGGTGATTATGCATCTTTCTCAAAAGAGTGTAGTAGAGTGGACTTTCTTGAAAGAAGACCTTGGGTTGGCATGTTACTACCTTGTTCTGAAATGAGAACCTTGTGGAATATTTGAGGAACCTTTTCTGGGAATTTAGAGCTTAAGATTAGGATCCTTGATTGAGGATTTTACCATTTTGGGAAACTTATAGATGACACTAGTTGGATATGAGTGTAGCTTTATTAGGAGCTTTGACCTTGATCTCATGGAAGTGGTTTGTAGATGTATGAGGATTTAGAGTGCTGAAATCACACTTATAGTGAAGTACCTTGTTTCATGGAATAACTTAGGATGAAATAACGTAAGTGTTTTGAGAAAATCCTTGGGAGTGTTGTGGCTATGAGTTTGTTTCTAGGAAGTTTTCGGAACCACTTAGGATGATGTTGTTGTTTGAGATTTGAGTACCTGACGTTTCCTTGTTGTCTAAATTCCTTTCTTCTTTGAGCATAAGCATTACTGTTCATACCTCTCTTCTTCGCTTCATCATGCTCCTCCTTTAAATTTGATACTCGTAACATGTGAAACTCTATCTTTTACATCCTTGTAAATTTGACTTCAATTCTTACCCCTAAGAATTTCATCATAGCTCTTTTGTTGGTTAAGTTTGAATTCTCTTAGCGTACCTTGTTTTCATGATATCTAAGTTCTTTTCATTTCGTACAATTGCTAAACATTTCAAGCTACCATTTTGGTTTGTTGTTAAAAAGTTTATGTTACTTTTGCAAAACTTTACCTATTTTAAAAGGTTCGAAAATGAAAATTTGATTTAGTTCCCTATTTATTCCTTGAGTATAAACTTATTTATCGTGATTTTAATGGCTGAACCCGAGATTTCTTTAAATTTTATCCAATTTCTATTAACTTTGATCAATTTATGATTTCTTTGTCAAAGTTTAATATTATATTTTCAGGAATTTAACTCCCTTTTGAGTTTAAAGGTGAAACCTTCATTTCTATTTTGGCTTTTGCAAAAGAAAATTTGAGTAGATTACTTTTTTCTTTTGGTTTTAACGCGGATCGGATGTTAGAACTCGTTATTGGAGACGTTTAATAAATTGTTCTACGCTTGTCGGCGAGAGATTTTTGTTTTAAATTTGTCTTTGACTTGGAAAGTTAGCGTTCTTGTGTGCACGATAAGAGCAATTTCGTTCCATGAATGAGACTTGTACTTTTGAAAACTCTTCATTAAGGTTTTTGAAAGCATTTTGATTTTCGAATTATACAAATGATTTGCTTTTTGACCTTATCTTGGATTTGGAATGTGATGTTCTTGAATGTGCAACGAGAGCATTTCCGTTCCTTTGATGAGAATCTGGTTCTGTCGGAGAACTTTATTTGAAACTTTTGAAAGGATTTTAATTCTTACGATAAGTAACCTTTTAATGTTTTGGTTACCAATTTCAAAAGTTCAGTTTTATTTTTATATAATCTTTCACTTCTACTTTCAAGTTTCGAGGACGAAACTTTTTAAAAGATGGAGTGATTGTAACACCCGCGAATTTCCCATTTTGACATTTAAAATTTATTAAACCGTTTGATTACTTTATTTTATATTTTTGAATTATTTAATTTAATTAATTTTATATCAAACACGATTTTTATAAAAGTAATATATAAAAGCTCATTTATATAAAAATACGTATTATTAAATTATATTTTTAAAGCATAATTTATATAAGAATGTATGTATACATATTTTTGGTCGGACAATAATAGTGACAGTAATAATAATAATTCCCGTCTTAACTTCCGTCTAACATAGACCGTCGCATTTCATTTGAAAATATTATCTAAACACGGACCAACCATATGTCGACAACACACTCACCTACCCTCTTACACCCTACATTTAAATATCTCTTTTATATATATATTTACATATTATTATATATTATTATTATACATATTATACATATTATTATTATTACTATATTATCGTTGTTGTTGATCAACCCGTCCCCACCCCCTCACCTCTTTTCCTTCTTCTTCCTGCAAACAACAAACAAAAGCAAAGCAGCAACAACGAAACACAACAACACCATTTCCGTCCTTTTTCAAACTCTGATCCCTCCTCCGTTTCTCAACCAAATTATCTAATTTTTACACCATTCTCCTCCTCTTTCCTTCCTCATTCTTTTAAGGTAAGAAAGTTTCGACTTTGTTGAGTTTTCGAAAATGGCATCTTATGACAAACTCGGTTTTACGACTCAAACGACCCGTTTTCTTCCTCCTAGTTGTCAAGCTTGAAGGCCGGAGTGTAGCTCGTGCCATTTTGGGCGTTTCTACTCAAGAATTCGAAGAGCTAAGGTAACGGTGATAGGTTACTCGACAAAATGTCGATATTTCACTCCATAAACTCGTTTTTAGCCTTCTTGTGTGTTAAAGTTGTGTTCTTTATGTTTACTTTCATTTGTATGGTTTACCTGGGATATTCGTCTTACTTATGCTCGAAATTCCGCCTTGCTTACACATAAAAACCCGTCTTTAAGTTGTCTTGAAATGTGGATTTTTATACCTGGTTGTGTATAGGTTGTGGGGACTGATTATGGTAAGATAAGAACGGTTTTATATGATTCGTATGAGCTGTGGTTGGCTCGGTTTTGGGACAGAAATTCTGAGGTTGCTTTACACGACTCCTATGGCTGCTCATGGCTGCTTGTTTGGGTGGTTCTGGTGGTCGTTTGGACAGGGTGTTGGCAGTTGTGTAGTGGGGTTTAGGTGAACCGTTGTGGACTGCTTTGGGATGTCGAGGGTGGCTAAGGTAGCGTGCGTAAGTAATGGTTTTGGGTCGTGTTCAAGGGTTTGGCGCAAAGTTCGGGTTATTTGAAATAATTAAATTCCATCTTGTTTATGCTCGGTAATCTCGTGTTAAAAAGCTCTTTACGGACCGTGATGGGTACGATTTTGGTGGCTAGCTTGGCTGGTTATAGTGGCGGGTTGTGAGACCGGGTATGGCTGTTTCTCTTGGGTCGTGTGTAGGGCTACCAAACGGTCCATTGAGCCGTGGTATGAGTGCTCTTGGCGCAAGTTCGGTTTATTTGAAATAATTAATTTCCGTCTCATATTTTATATAACATAATTCGTTAATATCGTTCGTTTACAAATTATTTAATTTATTGGGCTCAGTTGATCTTGTTGTTGGGCTTTACTATGTTGGACTTGATGGATTCCTTATTATTTAATTGTTGGGCTAAATTCACTACAATTATTGGGCTCGTTGTGTCGGATTTGTCAGATTTGATATGAGTAAATAGTTGGACTTCACATGATTAAATGTTTGGATTTTACATGAGTAGTATGTTGGGTTTAGCATGCCTTGTTGTTGGGCTTAATGTGATTTAATTATTGGGGTCCTTATAGTTTGTTTATTGGACTCATAAATGAGTTACTTGGACTTAGTCACATTTTATTCCATAGATTCCTCCTGACGTAAATTATTCGTCAACACGTACTATATTTTATTTAATCGGAATATTTAACTATGAAATGAATTATTTACTATTATGTTACAGGTATGGCGGATTATTATAATTACTTGTAATGAGTCGTATTCTTGTAGAAATGCCATAATACCACCGTATGTGCTTGACATGGATTTTCGCCCTACTTGTGCTGTTCTGGCAAGCACGGGTTTGACCTACTTGTGTTGTTCTGGCAAGTACGGTTTTGGCCTACTTGTGCTGTTCTGGCAAATACGGCTTTTGGCCACTTGTGCTGTTCTGGCAGTGATTTTATCTTAGTCTTTCCGCCACTTTTGTGCTGTTCTGGCGATTGGGGTACTCGGTCTCCTTAGTAGTCGAGTCTTGGGTTCGTGCTGTGCTGGCGCACGTCGAATCAGGATGTACACCCGAGAATCTGCAGATTTAGACTAGGACCGTATTATCATCGTAGTCCTACCCAGGGAAATTGTAGTCTAAGAGTGATAAATATCTTGCATTATTTGGATAGTTACTTTGGTCATATCTTCTTGAAATACGTGCTCTTGGCTAAGTGGTAGTGTCTGTTTCCTTGTCTTTCTTCTCCATCTATTTATTGCTGCTTATGCTTTACCTACTTGTTTATTCCATCATTTCTTTTATCCTTGTTGGTTTACACACGTATGATCTCATGTTTAGTTATAATTCGATTCACTCATATCTTACCTAATATGATTATTTGTTTATGTTATTTGTTATGTTCGTTTTGACATTTTGTGGCTGAGAGAACCTTGAGTTACTCCCCACTGACTGTGGCGTTCATGTTTACATGAATGACAGGTGGTGAAGATGCTTACGTGGGCAAGACGTGTGGACTAGCGAGAACTAAACCCTTGGACCTTAGTTTGCTAGTTTAGAAACTCTTTATTTGTTTATTCGTGGGATATCTTTTCCCCGCTTTCTAGACTTGGGTTGTAATAACCTAAGTTGGCCTATTGTTGTATTTGTTTCATTTCAATTTTGGCACCCGCGTGTTAATCTTTAACTAGTAATAAAAAGTTTTTAAAATCTCACAAACTTCCGCTTTAATTTATTAGTTATATTTTCCGCTTTATCGCGGGGTGTCACAGAACGTGTGTGGGACAAGAAGAATTTATTTATTAAAAAAAGTGTAAAAAAAATGTACTTTCAACTACAGAGAGCGACACGCCAGCTCTATGTTTGTTGGTTTAATAGATATGACTAATGACTACTCTTAAACCCGTGCAAATTGCACGGATTTGTTGTCTAAAATTTTGTATCAAATTATGTAAATAGAGAAGATTGCTCTTTAATTAAATTCATATTTAATGTTTTCAATGCATATCATAACGTCATTTGTAATTAGCAAGTTTGTACTTATAGGAGGAAAAAACAATAAATTGTTATAGTGTACAATCATATGTAAATTGTACTCCCTCCTATTCACTAACATCTTTCACATTTTCTAAACCGTTATTTCACAATGATCTTCCACTTTCCTTATTTGTCTATCAATTTGTGGTTAATATAACATGTAAGTATGTAACCCCATATTCTCTCTCATACTTTCATTTCCTCCACATACTACCATTCAACTAAATATTTGTCTAAAAGTAATGTGGGACAAGATAGAGAATAGGAGGGAGTACTATAACTTCTCAAAAGGTTATTTAAACACTATGTTACTTGTTTTATTGAACATGCGTTTATTATTATCACAAATTAGAATCTTCAGTCCCTTTTTTGCTTGCGATCCTTGAAATAGCCACGTAGAGCTGGCCATGCGTAAACACGACCTTGGAAGATAATGCCTAACATTTGCGATAGGTTGTTATATGAATATTTTTAACTATGTATTTCACATATAACACGTACGTTAAAATAATAGTGCTATAGGTTTACAGTAGACCTATCAAATTCTGAGCCGGCCCGAAAATCCGTCCAGACTCACCCTTTTTTCCAAGGTCAAGTCCCAAAAATTTTGACCCGTTTGACCAGTTATTTTAAGGTCAAAACCCGACCCAAATGGGTCGATCCGTTGGGTCAAAGGTAAATCAAGAATTTTATTAAAATATTAATATTTATTTATAATATTTGAAAAAATCGTTAAAAAAATTATTTTTAGTACTTAAAATTCCAAACATAATTAAAAAATTATATTTTATGTAATTTTTATAATAATTAAAAATTAAGTAATTGCTGAAAAAAAACTTTATTTAATAATACGAAGTATAACAATATATATTGAAAACATTGAATTAAAATATTAAATTTTTTAAATATGTTTTACATTTTAAAAAATATTTTTTTAATTAAAAAAAAATCTTAAAAAAAAGCGTTATTAACTATTTCTTGACATGTATTCTGACTCTAACTTGTCCGATGACTCGTATGAGTCCACATATACCTGACCCGACCCGTAATCTGACCCGGCACATATGACCTGACGCGGGACCCGCCTTAACACGCCCCACTTCGTATGTTAAAACAATATGCCAATATGTTTATCTATGAGATGATATCTTAGAAAACAAATTCTCATTTAAGACAGGCACTATCCGTCTTAAGTTTAAGACGAGTCAAATAGCTACCATTTTCATAGATAAGACAAAACCAAAATGCCTAGATATTGACAAAAGAGACTTATTAATCTTAGAACTAGGTTTGTGACCCGTGAAATTCACGGGTTTATCTGCTTTAATTTTGTTATTTTTATCTTTTTATTTATACTTGTCTGAGCAATTAGTTGATCCATTTAAAAAATATAGTCTTCGAATACATAAAAGTTAGTCGGTTAGTGTCTTATTTCTTTGACAACTTTGGTTTATTTTCAAAACTATATATTGTACTTTAGTTGTTTATTTTGATTAATATACTAATAACATGTGGTTTTTAAAAAAATAATTACCTTTAATAAGTCCAGTAATTCATGATAAATGCTTAAGATTACCTTTTAATTGGATTGTATAGATTATGTATTAAATTTTCTATGTGAAAGCTTGAATGTCCTTTGTCATTTATGTAACACCCCCATATTCAGAGGAGTCTTAACTAGGCCTTCCTTAGCATATAAGGGCATTACCATCTCGGTTGCCCGAAGATAGTAATAATCAAATGTCGATAAGAGAACTATTATGTTATATTACTAGTCATTTAAGGCCAACAAACGATATAAAAGATACAACTCAAAAGCTACTCTCTAATGCTATCAAATCTCGTGAAGACTCATCCCTGCCCGGACTCCAGCTATCAACAACATCAACACCTGCTAAGACCGAGTGCTCACCATAAGGGATCACGGCAGACACATAACAAACAAAACCACCACACAAGGTCAGTACTGAGATAAGACACGACAATACCAACCACAACTATCAACACAATACAATGCTATCAGTCTCACACACAATCACACTATTCCCACCAACCTCTGTCCACTGGATCAGCCCTGCCAGTGGGGGACTGCAGTCGTACCCACCAAATCCCCGCTCATCATATCGAGCGGTAACCCTGTCCATTAATGTGCACATCCCCTTCCGTGGCGGGTTCCACGAAGGGCGAAACTAGGGCGTGAAGCCACCCCCGCAAGTGACCCCACTCAGCCGAGGACGCGCCTCGCGAACCAGAGACCAACACTCACAGACAGCTGCAACGTAACAACCAACAAACTGTATGTACTAACCGACTACAGCATATATGCTGTCACACCACGCAGCCACAACACAACAACAATGATACGACAATCGACACACTAGACTATCCACAGAGACTGAGTAGGCGAACCTACCTTTAAGCAACTGCAACCCATCCATGCCAACATATGACATATCCAGCAATCAAGCAAAGCCTATAACCACAACACAATCATCTATTACTACCAAGCAAACCCTAACTGCAAGGATGAGGATACGGATGATGATTATGACATACCTATAAGGAAAAACCCGGCAAAAGACCGCTACCCGACTCAAGTGACGCTCTCCTAAGGCACAAGGATCTTCAAAAGGCTTCCATGGAGGTTTTATGTTGAAGGGAAGGGAAAGAGGCGACCAAAGGATAGGAGGAAAGTGGCGGAAATGATTTGCGGATTTAACAAAACGCGATTAAAAACCCTCGCTGAAAACTCGATACTCGATCGAGTACCCCACATACTCGATCGAGTGACCCCTTACTCAATCGAGTAGCCTCTACTCTATCGACTACCACACCTAACACGTAACCCAAGATAGTTTTGGCACGCATTTATAAGACTATTCCCGCTCCCAAGGTCAGTCAACGCTGGTCAAAGGGTCTCTAAAAGGGCGGGTATTACAGTCTTCCCCCCTTAAAAGAACTTCGTCCCCGAAGTTCAACTCACCTTTCCAACACACTCGACACGGAAATACAACAACAGCACTCCTCTTTCGACACTACTCTCCTGAAATACCATCCCCCATGTCATCATCATCACTGTCTAACGCTCTATTCATACATATATATCGACTCTTGCAACTATCATACAAACATTATCATCATCAACTGTCACTCTATATGTATACTTCAACTTTTACAAACTATCTTATATAAAACATCAACCTCGCAATACGAACCAGCACAAACAACGATCACTCATCATATGGTAACAACTATCAACCCGAAACATATATCATATCAACTTCATGCTGCACAACTAATACCACCATGTTACTCAACAACGCGATTCTATTACGACACATTGCACCACAACTATCTCTTTATGACCGTCCTTTAAAACATACCATCACATTCACTTAAATGGATTAAAGTAACCACCTACACTTTATATAAGCAATGTGATCAAAGTACTAGAAAATTTTGTAATTAAACAACAAAACCTTATAAGCAAACAACAACATAATTTCAAAATCAGCCTTTTTATTTTGCGACATTACTCTTCCCCTCTAAAAGGAACTTCGTCCCCGAAGTTCACCACCAAAATTAGCACACATATTACCTATTACTTGCTTCATAACATAAATTAGAACCATATTATTTATTATGGACATTACTCGCTAAGCATATACTCATTAAATTAGAAATCATACACAAACCACCGGAATAACTAGCCACCGTCGATAAAGCATGTTAATATCGTATGCACAATTGTATGAGAAGATGTAACTCCGATAAATAGATAGTAATAGGGCGGATGTAACATTAAAGCAACAAGAAACTATCACCACTTCCCTAATTGTGACAAATATGCATATAAAACCCAAGCGCAACGTCTAACATATGAAATTAACGGTTCAAAGGTGTTACTACGCACTAATAACCGCATTAAACATCAAACTTGCAATTATGAAACAATTGCACACTTTTAATTTTCGAAAACCTCCTGTAACAGTGCTACTCGATCGAGTATGTAGTGGTACTCGATCGAGTGCCCAGTGTGACGATCCGCACACTTCAAACCCTTAGATTTATTTATGCTTATGTAATTTCATTTCCTTTGTATATTTGTAGTAAATACTTTCCTAGTTTAGCATAGTTAGAATAGTTTTCTTTCCATAAATAGGTATATCGCTATTCTGAACTAAACTTGTAAAATCAATGTCTCCTGCTACCAGGATGTAATAATCAAATTTCCCTCTTTAGGGAGTACTAGTGAATGAAAATCTACTTCTTACCTTGTGCCTTCGTATTGCTTGTTGTTGCTTTGTTGTGAACGACTCTTAGCCTTCACTTTACTAACAAGCCGTGTTTGTGGGATCGACACTAGGATTCCGACTCACACCCCCGAGACCGATTACGAGTGCCTAGTGCCTGACAAACACTAGAGCCTAACGCTCTCGTTGCATCCTGTCGTGTGTTGCCGAGACCCGAGTATCGTGCTAGTGAGCGATCCATCACTAGTTCGAAGATCCTTGTCGCTTGCATCTTGCCTTGAGACGGGCAAGGGTGCACGCCACGATCCGGCAAAAGTACCGGACCGTGACACCCAGCTACTCGATCGAGTGTCTTGGCTACTCGATCGAGTAGCCCAAATGTCAGAATGCTTTATTTCTTTCTTTCCTGCAGCTACTCGATAGAGTACTGGGTACTCTGTCGAGTACCTACAGGCCAAAATGCCTTATGAAACCTGTCATAAACCAACATATATATACATAGCCGTCACATAACTTGAGTCGGGATGACTCCCCGACTCCCAACATCCTGCAACAAGGTCAACTATCAAATCCGGCCTTATGGCCAACAATACAAGTCCATAAACAAAGTTTCAACGAAAACAACTACCAATATCTAACAACACTACCAACATCTACTACCAACGACCATAAATAAGGATAGAAACAAGGAGCTTCACTCCTCCTGCTGCTGCTGCTCAACCATCACCTCATCACCACCATCACCGCCAGACGTACCCGCTCCCGATGACCCAATACCCGCATCTACTCCTGCTCCGGCTCCCGGACCCACGTACCATGGGGTCAAGCCACCGTAGGCAAAGGACTGAGGTGTCCCCCACGTCGACTGATCCACCTCGTAGGAGTGGAAAACCCCACTATAGTCCCCAACTCCGCTCCACCAAACCGGATGCGGTCCCTCGGTCCCTATCCCCTGAGTGTACGCCATCTCGTGCATATTCCTGAGTGTCAAAGTAGATGACACTCTCTCTGCCAAGTAGCTAGATCGCGTCTCCGGGGTGTCGAGGTAAGGGTAGCACGGAAAAGGATGCTGCTGCTGCTATGGTGCTACCGGCCGTGGCCTAGTCTCCGAGGTCCTCTCCCTCACTCGACGGGGTCCTCTCCCCAACCTAGGTCTCTCCACTACCACAACCGTCGCGTTCTCGCCCTTCTTCGGCTCTGGTATCACCTCGAGAATCGTGTCGTCGATGAGGTAGGTCTGCAACTGGCGAGGTCTATCAACATCCTCCTCCTCCTCCTCATCATCAGAGTCCACAGTCACTACCGCCGGCTCTAAAGGCTCCGTCGGTGGGAGGTGCTCAGGAGCTGGAATCTTCATCCAACTCATGCCCCACACCCTCCAAGCTAGGCTACCGTCAGCCAAAGTTCTCAACCATTTCAGGTCGAGATAGTAGTCACGGTTCATAGTAGGCACTGGGGTAGCTAGAGGCACATACTCCGAAGAAGCCTCAAAAGAGGTTAGCTTTTCAGCTAACCGAGTGGCGATAGCGCCACAACTCAAGTACCGGGAAGAGGCAGTAGCCATCAAGGCAAGGGCAGCACAGACCATGGAAGAAGCATTAAAGACCACTTTCCTGGCCCGCTCCGGGTTGAGGTAAGACATCAGAAGCAACACCTCATGATTATTCAGTTTACTGATATCCGGTCTATCATAAAGGAGGTTCGAAAGAGAACGGATAAAGACCCTCAAGGTAACATGCTGAACGTCATTAATCAACATGTTAGTTGAGGTGGGAGCTGGCTTTCCAGTCAGACAAGGCATTAGGCGGCAGACACCGCACTCAGCAGGGATATCAGTGATAGAATCCTTGGAAGGTTTGGCCAACCCAAGGTGAGACGCAAACAGATCCATAGTCAACAGAAAACTGGTGTTCATCAACCTAAACTCAACGGTTTGGGCAGCTGGGTCATAACTAAAGGAGCTCATAAACTCCAAGGTAAAAAAAGGGTAGGTATGTTTCCTCAGCCTATACAAACCCGTAAGGCCCAAAGTCTCAAATATGTGACGGACATCCGTCTCTATCTCCAAATCCTCCAACATTGTAGTATCTATACACCTCGTCGGTCTCATTTTGCGTTTTTGCAAAACTACAAAACGCTCTCGCTGTTTGAAATCTACAAACACAACAGGGTACTCCGAATCGCGGGTACCACGGGTCCACTCCCTTCCCCAACCTCAGGTTGTGTAACCCTCCCCCGTTTACTTTGACGGGTTCCTACGTTCGGTCTCGGCATCTGTTTCAGCATATGACTTAAACAACTTGCATAAACATGTAAAGCATATACTTCACGCAATTTGGATTTTACATACTCAGCTAAGTACACCAATTCATCAACAAGTTCGACATGTGAAGCACATAATTCATGCCATTAAACTTTGAATACTCAACTAGGTACACACATTCACCAACAGTTTCCCCAATTTGATATATAAACTCAGTTTATAGTTACTCATAAACCATAGTTGTGAAAAATTTATCATGGTGAATACACATGCTCAACAACTTCTAACAACCTAGCATGATTCTAAGGTTACTCCATACACACTCCTAATAACATGTGAGGCATTCGTCCTAACTCATGGAAAAGTAATTTAGGACATATCATCATCGTTTTCAATATTAGAAACAAATAACTCAGTTAAACTTGTCAGACGGTCTCTACAGCTGTAACTATTTTGACATATTTTTCATCAATCGTCATCACTACTATCAAATTGAAGTTCAACCTTTACTTACACAGCCATATACAACACCAAATTCCAAATATAAATAACGAATTTCCATTTGGGGCACTTTTAATACGGAGTTTTAAGGCAACTTTCTAAGGCGAAAATCATCAAAATCCATCCTTCAACATGATATATATAAGGTATAGTACTCAATTTCATCATCTAATCAATGTAAAACACCAAAAATCGATTTTGATTTTTGTAAACCCTAGAAATTTCGGCTCCAATTTGGCGATTTCTAGCCTATTTTACAGCAATTAATCACCAACATTCATACAAGGGAAGAATGTGAATCATATTACAACCATTAAAAGCAATAATCTATCCATATGAATCGAAAATTTCAGATTGTATCACTATTCTAACACATTCAACTCAATAAATCATGTAAATTAGGAAGAAAAGCATACCTTGATTAAGTAGTAAAGTAAAAGAACGAAATTAAACAAGGAAAACAACCCCAAGAATCACCACCAACACAAGATGAGGAAAGTTTTTTGAGAGGAAATTAGGCTTAGAGTTCGAATTATAGAAGAAGAATGAGAAGAATTAGAAAGAATAGGGGTTTTAAGAAACCCGTAAGAATCACTGTACAGTAACCTACTCGATCGAGTGTCTAGGGTACTCGATCGAGTACCACCCTACTCGATCGAGTAGGAGCTATTTCGTCGAGTATCTGCAGAAATTTTTCCACATCCCAGCGTCATAGCTTCCTAACTAGATCGAGTGAGGTCTACTCGGTCTAGTAAGCACTCGCACTCGGTCAAGTATAGTTAAGTACTCGGTCAGAAATACGAAGCAAATCGAAGATTCCCGCAAAAACGACATCGCGTGTCGATTCCAAACTAAGTTCGGAATTCGGCACTAATTATCACACTTGTTCACGCATTACCATTATTACTCACGCATAACGTATCGTCTCAACTAATAAGGTGTATGTCACATTACACTACACAAATTACCCAACTCGGTTTACCTGCTACCGAATCATTCATAAACATAATCATGTCATCATATTACACTTAAACTTACTTTACACATTACTACCAAACTCGTGTTCACTTCAACTTGAAGCATATAATTAACATTAATTCATTCTTTCGTATATTATATAAATGCATACTCTTCATAACAAATTAATCTATCATGTTTCAAACTCAATCATAAGCAAATCATCTTACACAAATCGATTGTCACGCAGCGGAAAAATTTCAACCAATAAACAAGGCATATACGCATTACTATATGCTATGTTTCATATTATAACTCAACAATTCCATAACTATCATCATCGTAATTACGGTAGGGTTTATAAACTCGTATATGACTACCGTTATCATCAACTTATAGCAAACACCAGCATGTTCACTCTTCTATTATAGTATACACTTTCACATTTCCACGCATTAATATCACCTTTACTCACTAATTCCACCAACGATTACCATGCACGGCCCAAATATAGCTATCACACCCCTATTAACTCTAACAAAGACTCAACCACAGGTAGCTCCGACACAATTAACATACACATCACACATATATGCACGGACTCCACATTCCCATGCCATGTGACTGGCTTAAGTATCATGGGGCCAAGATTTTGAAATGAGGGCGCCTACTCACCCAAAACCTAGCATCAGCTGGGGCTCCCATTATACATACACCAGGTTCATTTTATTAGACTCACTACGTTCATTATTTTCATTTGTTACAGGTTCCAAAATCGTCGCTCTGATACCACTTTGTAACACCCCCATATTCAGATGAGCCTTAACTAGGCCTTCCTTAGCATATAAGGGCATTACCATCTCGGTTGCCCGAAGATAGTAATAATCAAATGTCGATAAGAGAACTATTATGTTATATTACAAGTCATTTAAGGCCAACAAACGATATAAAAGATACAACTCAAAAGCTACTCTCTAATGCTATCAATCTCGTGAAGACACATCCCTGCCCGGACTCCAGCTATCAACAACATCAACACCTGCTAAGACCGACTGCTCACCATAAGGGATCACGGCAGACACATAACAAACAAAACCACCACACAAGGTCAGTACTGAGATAAGACATGACAATACCAACCACAACTATCAACACAATACAATGCTATCAGTCTCACACACAATCACACTATTCCCACCAACCTCTGTCACTGACTGTCCACTGGATCAGCCCTGCCAGTGGGGGACCGCAGCCGTACCCACCAAATCCCCGCTCATCATATCGAGCGGTAACCCTGTCCATTAATGTGCACATCCCCTTCCGTGGCGGGTTCCACGAAGGGCGAAACTAGGGCGTGAAGCCACTCCCGCAAGTGACCCCACTCAGCCGAGGACGCGCCTCGCGAACCAGAGACCAACACTCACAGACAGCTGCAACGTAACAACCAACAAACTGTATGTACTAACCGACTACAGCATATATGCTGCCACACCACGCAGCCACAACACAACAACAATGATACGACAATCGACACACTAGACTATCTATAGAGACTGAGTAGGCGAACCTACCTTTAAGCAACTGCAACCCATCCACGCCAACATATGACATATCCAGCAATCAAGCAAAGCCTATAACCACAACATAATCATCTATTACTACCAAGCAAACCCTAACTGCAAGGATGAGGATACGGATGGTGATTATGACATACCTATAAGGAGAAACCCGGCAAAAGACCGCTACCCGACTCAAGTGACGCTCTCCTAAGGCACAAGGATCTTCAAAAGGCTTCCATGGAGGTTTTATGGTGAAGGGAAGGGAAAGAGGCGACCAAAGGATAGGAGGAAAGTGGCGGAAATGATTTGCGGATTTAACAAAACACGATTAAAAACCCTCGTTGAAAACTCGATACTCGATCGAGTACCCCACATACTCGATCGACGACCCCCTACTCGATCGAGTAACCTCGCTACTCGATCGAGTAGCCTTTACTCTATCGAGTACCACACCTAACACGTAACCCAAGATAGTTTTGGCACGCATTTCTAAGACTATTCCCGCTCCCAAGGTCAGTCAACGCTGGTCAAAGGGTCTCTAAAAGGGCGGGTATTATAATTTAGGCCAATAAAGTTAGTACGTGAAGACGAAAGAGTAAGTTAATCCATAATATTAAATTATTGATCCTTTTTCTTCTTTTTTTTTTTTGAGAATAATAAATCTCGAAATGTAAGGGGTTAAGAAGATATAGAATTATGGGACTTTTTATCTTCTCAATATTTTAATTCTCATAAATCATATTTTCTAATAGTAGCCTAATTATGAAGTTTAATAAATGATAATCTTAATATATCGTTTATATCAATTTATCAAAAATCCTAAATTTTAAAATTTTGCATAAAAGATAAAATGAGTTAAATGGTAGCCTACATTGCAATCTCATTTGTGTTAAAAGACATACACACAAGATAATATGACATGTATGCATAAGTATTAGACAATAATTTATATTTAGCTATTATCAATACCAAAAGAGATTTTTTTGTCCAACTTGTTAATAAGATTGAGATCCTCACAACTCCAATTTCATTCTATGAGAGCTATTTTTCAAAGAAAAAATGATGAATAAAAAAAAACACATACCCAAACAAAACATATAGTTGAAAATTTCTGAAATAAAAAAAAAAAATTATGAACCTAAAAATAATTACTCATTCACATTCATGTTATCAATCTTGCAGTTAGTTTATAACATAGTATTGAATGTAATTGAGGGAGTATTTGTTTAAGCAATTATAGGTACTTCTCTTCTTCATATAGTCTTCTTTCTCCAATTAGCTATCCATACAAAAAAATCTACTAAGTGATTAATAACAAATAAAATGGCAGAATTTGATTTTTGTAATATTAACCTTATCGTTAATAATTTACGTTTTCTCTTAAATAAGGTAAGAAATATGCATTGAATTATAAAGATATAAGTATATTTACCTTTTAATAGTTCAACTCCACAAATCTTGATAGCTTCTAAATGAAAACAAAATTACATATATATTAAGGTTAAAAATGTGAAGATTACTTCAAACCAATCGAACTTAAAAAAAATTATTAATTTAAAACCTCAATACACTTACCTTGATGTTGATATAATGATAAGAAAAATTATTGACACATACATACAATTCTTTTGGCAATAGGGGTAAAAAAAATTTGGCTTGAATTTTGGCTCACAAATGTTGCCTTCCATAAAACATTTATATAGCCAAATGAGGATGCCTTTTATGACTTTTATTATTATTATTATTATTATTATTATTATTATTATTATTATTATTATTATTATTATTATTATTATTATTATTATTATTATTATTATTATTACTATTATTATTATTATTATTATTATTATTATTATTATTATCAAAGTTAATATATACATAAATATGTAGAAAGGTTTCATGACTTTTGAGTATTCGTTTTCATTATTAGCATATTTACTATAGACATAAATATAGAGTAAATAGAAATAAAATGTAAAAGGTTTTTTTTTTTATTATTCAAAAGTCACATTACATGAGAATTGTTTAGGGAGTTATCTTACATAACTAAAAGCGGTGAATATTTTGTCTTGCTTTTTATTATTTATAAATTATTTATAGATTTATTTATTTATCAAATTTAACAAAATTGAGCAAGTTTATTTCAATAAGATTTAAGAGGGAGTTGCACATATAAACATTTTAAAATTAGAGTGATGTAAATTTATAATTTTTCGTTTAACCTATTCTAGTTTTAAAAATTAAAATATTAATGTTTAATGTTAAGTATGTTATTATTTGCTCTTAATTTTTACAAATTATTTATTATTTTATAAATGGTGTAAAATTATAATTATGTGATATTTATTTGTTACTTTAAATATTCTAACAATAAACGTAAATTTTTTAAATTTAATATGAATTTATTTTTAATGGTTTTTTAATTTATCTAAAAATTAAAAAAGCCAAAGTTAATGTTTGTTATGCTATTTGCATTTAGTGGTTCAAATTTTTTTTCTTTTTAAATAAGATATAATGACGTGGCTTTCTAT
The DNA here is from genome assembly GCF_048544455.1 of Silene latifolia. Taxonomy (NCBI): domain Eukaryota; kingdom Viridiplantae; phylum Streptophyta; class Magnoliopsida; order Caryophyllales; family Caryophyllaceae; genus Silene; species Silene latifolia. The sequence continues at coordinate 190,776,590 of NC_133536.1, forward strand.
AATCGGTGACGTGGAATTTTGGTTATGCAAGGTGACATTGTCTACGTGGCTTTTAAGGTTTACCCTTTTAATAGTATTTATAGATAGATGGGTTTGATTATGTTGTAATGAACATTGATGATTCATGATGGCATGGGCCGAACAAAATTATTTACTAAGCTATATACTTGGTCCATAATAACCCTTATTCAGAAGCCTTTCTACCATTATATAAATAGACACCTTCCAAACAAACCCAAACCCACCACTTATACACTCATGACTAGGGATGGCAGGGGGACGGGGACCCGACCCAGACCTTTGGGCCGGACCTTAATGGGTCGGGTCTGGATCTGAATTTTTTAGACCCGTGCAGCCGTGCGGGTACGAGTCTTAGATAAGTGTTTCGGTCCGGGTCCGGGTCTGATTTATGGGACCCGGACCCGACCCTTAGACCTGTATACTTAAAAAAAAAATTAAATCTTAGCCTAACAAACACGGTAACACACATGGTTCTATTTTTCGGAATATGATCCTCTCCATTTCCTTCTCTTAACCCCATTTAATATTAATTTCCCTCTAACTTTCATTTTCCCTTTACTTTTATGAATAAATTTAGGACCGTTAGATGTTTGGAGAAAACAATCTCAGCCGGTGTAACTCACTGTGTAAGTATCATCATATACTTTTCTAATGTAGTAGCCAATCCTGCTGATATGACATCTTAATTTTTAATCTCAATCTTATGTGGCGAGAAACTAAAAGCGCTATAGTAACTAAAAAAAATTCCTAAGTAAAATGACTGAGAAGAAAACGGAAGTTATGGCATCTTCAATAGAATATTCCATATTCAATTTTCTTAGAAAAGGAATATGGGTTTTGATTGATATTATTATGCTAAAACCATGGAGATTCATATTTATGTTATCTTTGGAAATTATCTTTTCAATAACAAGAGAATAATTGACTCAAAATATGATAAATTATCTTTGAAAATGCCTTATAAAAATCAATATAAATATGCTTGCCATCAACCTTCTGTCAGTCACAATTCATGAAAAATTAACACAATCTTCACATAAAGCACTGGTTGAAAAAATAAGTGGGGATTACCAAGCGTCCAAGCTATGATTTTTTTACAAAATTTCTGATCTACAGCCCTTTGAAAATTTATCAAAAAAAAAATAAATAGAAATTTATCAAAAATAATTGTTGAAACCACCTTCAAAATCAAGGTACTACCACTGAAGAACAATTGAGGGGAGAACACGCACCAAAGTTCACGCCCATGCTTTTGGTAATACTCCACGAGGATCATTACTCCTCTGATGTAGTTACATCTATGAATTTATGGGGTTGATTTATCAATTAAAAATGGCAATGGTGGAAAAAAAGAGCACAAATTAATTTCTGTTTATTATAAGTGTTTGTTCATATATTTGTCTACCTTCTTCGTTGTTTATTTCGTTGGGCTAATTTTCATAATTTTTCTTATTGAATTAGTTAAAACAATACTTATCTGAATAGTTTTTTTAAAATGGATATATCCGTTTACGAATAAAACGGGTTAAATAATACCAGAGATGAGACAAACCTTTTGTTAATTTCAATGTATTCTATTTTTATCGTATGCATGTGTAATAATTGACCCGTCTTAAGGTTGAGACGATATGCCCGTCTTAAATCCGGAGTGCACTTTTATTAGTTTGGTTTATTTATTATCTCATCATATATGGAGACTGGAGTATATTTTTATGTCGTATACAAAGTATATATTAGAGGTATGTATGTACTCCACAAATAAAATCAATGTTTTTAAGCTAACTTCACGGTAAACATTAATTTTGTACTTAGACGCACACAAAGGGTCACAACGTGTGAAAACTCATATGTATTAGGGGTGAGCAAAACCGGATATCCGATACGGTTTTGGAAACCGTATCGGATATCCGGTTTTTTAAATCTCCTTTTTTAATATCCTTGTCCGATACGGTTTTTCCGTATATACGGAAACCGTATATCCGGTTTTTCCGTATATCCGGAAACCATATATCCGTATCCGGTTTTCATTCTCACTTATGTAATCTAATATATATTTTTTTCTTTTCTATGTGTGATTGTTGGTTTTTTTAGTAACTTAAAAGCGTTTTAAAAAGTTATAAGAGTAAATAACTTATAAAGTTTAATACTAATAAGGTTTAATCACCAACAAATTGGATATTTTGTGATTTATGTATATATTTTAATATTGGGTATTATTTTCGCAGTACACATTTTACTCATCATAGTACGTGTTTGACAATTTTACCCCCCTTATTTCCCATCTCTGATTTCACAGTCATGCCTCCTCTCTTATTTCTCTCCCAACCACACTCATCTGACATCTCATCAACCAGTCCCCATCAGCCACTAGATCCACCAAGTCGGCGACCAACGATGAATTAGGAATCACATGGCGAGCTTGTTTTTGCGCATACAGTTTTAACACCACAATATTTTAGGTTGGAAAGGCTCTTGTGCACAACAACTATTAACAAATACGAAGTAAAACATTTGTCATGATGCCATGATGGGCTATGTCACTTGTGCAATTGTCTTTGAATTTCATTGATTTTGGTCAATGGCTGATTAATTAAAAGCACACAAGTAAATCGCAAAGACTTTTAATTGGAATGTCAGGATGTATCATACAACAATAGAATATAAACCCTAACCCTATTTAACAAACTGCAAAAATTAAAAACTTGTGATTTAATCAACAATTTTTAATAACAAATCAATAATTTGATCTAAAATCAAAATGAACTTCATATGAAAAAAGATGATAAATTTTAAGAGTGTATTGATTATGGATGGAAAGGAATTAGTTTTTTTTTTGGGGTTTTCTATGGGGTATCCGTATCCCTCAACTATTGGCTTTTCTAACGTGTACCCTCGCGTTTTTCAATTTATCAGTTGTACCCTTAAACTCTACTATTTACCTCTAAGCGTGCCCTTAACATTAATTCCGTCAAATTTAGCCGTTAATTGCTAATGTGGCATTGATGACTTGGGTGTTATTTGTTGACGGCTTTTCCTTCCATTTTACAGTGAATTTTTACTTTAATCTTGGTTAGTTTGCTTCCCTCCTTTTTCTTATCTTACTCCTCTTTATACGTTACTCCCCTATCTCTCTCCAATTTTAATCTTCCTCCTCCTCCTCCTCCTCCTCCTCCTTCTTCTCCTTCTTCTTTTTTTACTCCATATTTTATCCTCAATCCTGGTCATGTCGATCTTCCTATTTAACTTGCTGGAGAAACACCCTCATTGTGAGTCTTCAATTTAAAATGCAAGTTTTCATTCGGTGTGAAAGAAACACTGTTTTGAAAATTTCTAGATTTACAAACAATCCAAGGAAAGCAAAAAACTTATTAATGAATAGAAATAGTGGAAAAAACTTATAGCTGCAATGAAGGACGATTAACAGTGGAAAAAACACACTTATAGGCTATAGCTGCAATGAAGGACGATTAACAAACACTTTGAGTTTGATGAAGTAGTAGAGGAAGGTGATGAAGAAAAGAGTGAGATATAATTAAGGCATGCAATTGAAGGGGGGAAAAGAGAGGAAGATAAGGGGTTTTAAAAGAGAGGTATAATGATATAAGCATAGTCAACAAATGAACATCCAAGTCATGAATGCCACATAAGTAATTAACGTCTAGATTTGACGGAATAAATGTTAAGGTCACGCTTAGTGGTAAGCAGTAGAGTTTAAGGGTACAATTGATAAATTGAAAAACGCAAGGGTACACTTTAGAAAAGCCAATAGTTGAGGGGTACCCCATAAAAAACCCTTTTTTTTTTTCAATAGGGATCAACAGAGAGAAGGTAGAGAGAATTGAGTTTGAAGTTTTTTGGTAAAGGGTAGACAAATGGAAAGGTTAGAGTAAAAAATACTGTAATGAGTAAAAATTGTACTGCGAAAATAAATTATGTTAATATTTTATTTTACAAAAAAGGCAACCGTATTGGATACCGTATATCCGGTTTCATATTTTCTCGATCCTTATCCGATACGATTTTTAAAGAACCGTATCGGATATCCGGAAATTCATATCGGATATCCGGAAATCCGTATAATTAAATTCGTATAGCGTATCGGATACGTATAATAAAATCGTATAGTACAATTTTGCTCAGCCCTAATATATATCTTGATATATTAACTTTAAATAAACTAAACGATTAAATCTTGATCATGATTACCTTCACGGGCTTAAAACTGGTGGACTCCTATTTTACTGGCCTTCTTTTACCAAAATTCCAATTCTTTTCTTGAACCCAAAACCCACCTCTAGGCTCTTAACCTTAAACTCACCTCTAACCATAAACTGAGATTATACCGGCGTAGACGACGATAGTGACCGGCGAAGACGACGACCAGCAAGAAGGATAAATCCCTCTTTTTTTTATTCCTATTTCGAATCCATCAATTATTTAGTAAGTATGATTTTAATCCTTTTATTGTTTTTAATTTCATATGCTTATTTGAATTGAATCTCATACGAATTTGCTATTCAGTTTTCTATTCAAACGAATTTGCCCTTAAATTAGTACTGTGTTAATTTGCTATTCAATTGATATTGATTTGTTCTTAATTTCATATGTTTCGTCTGATTTTACTGATGATGATTTGTCGAAGAGTGTGCTAGTTAATGAATGAATGCTTTAAACTTTGAGCTTTGCTTATTTGATTTTCAGGGATAATGTACATGTGATAGTTAATGCAAGTGAAATCAGTGATGTTTGAATTTTATTTTTGCGTATACCTTTCCAATTACAAAAAAATGCATCAATTACTCTAGATAATTGTCCTCTTATTCTTTTGGGGTAAATCCAGTAGAAGAATAAGAAGATTATTTGTCTTAAATTATATACTTTATTTTCAATTCTAATTTTTGGGTTTAATAATTACTTATCTCAAGTTTTTGTCATTATTGTCACTTTCTGGTAAATTTATGGGTTTTCTTCTCCTTTTCTGGGCTTTTCAATTAATTATGGGTTTTTATTATTCTTTTTTGTTATTAAAAATGTAAATATTGTTATTGGACATATTTAATATTTATTGTTTAGTATATTTAATATTCGAAATCATCGAACAATGTCAAGGACAATGTAGATGGACAATTCTGACAATAGTCATAAAATTAAATTACTTGAAATAATTGTTGTAATTATAGCTACTTGAAACCGATTTATTATATACGGAGTATACAATTAAGACTTGATAGAAACCAAGTATAGTGCTGTGTTAATTCCCATGTAGAACGTGGGTACTGATGAAATACAAAATGTATTTTTTTGACTTATTGACTTTTAACCACAAGCGACATATAGGCTCTATGGTTGTTGCTTTAATAAATAAGATACGATATCAATTCTATTAAAAATCGATCTGTAGCTTACACACGGCAGATTGTCGTGAAAACTAAGAGGGTGGTGGCAAAGGCCAAAGGGTAGACAATTTTTTTATATATATGGTGGCCGAAATTGGTAGTGAGAGAAGGATAGTGTCATAATTTGGAGTGGGTATAATGCAATTCTTTCGTGTAGCGGAAGAGGCTTTGTGGATTTTGGGATGAGCCATGTCGGGTTTTGGGCGAGTGGTTTGCTGCTTTCGCTTAAAAATAATATCTACCATGAGGGATTGTGGCCGAATTTTAATAGTGACCAAAGGAGTGGTGGTCGAATTTTAGTAGTGAGATAATTTAATTTTGGTGGTAAATTGGCCAAGAGGCTGGTGGCCAGTAATTTTGGCGGTGGTTGACCAAAGGAGTTGCGGCAAAACATTAATAGTGGGCTTGCTGCAATTCTTGGGGTTGTGTAAGGTGGATTAAGGGTGCTGATAGTGGAAGAAGATTAACTCTTAATTAAGGCGTTAACTTTTATCAAGAGCCTCACTCTACCACATTTGAAGACCATCTCAATCAAAGCTTTAAGGTTATGATAGACTCAATCAGTCAATCAATGATCATATATCTTATATCTTGGGCCATTGAAATTAAGAAACCGTTGCTTAGGAATTAGAAGAGGAGTTGTTAAATTCTAAATTTCCAATTAAAGAAGAAAAGAGTTGGGAATTCGGGTCTTAGAAAAAAAAAGAGGGTAGAGAGTCAGGGTGAGAAATTAGAAAAGCATTGCTTTGTTTTTACTAAATTAGATTTTTTTTTCTTTTCCTACCACTATTATTATAGGGAAAGTAGCAAATTAGCCCCATATGTTTGTTTGTCAGTATGTGCAAATTACCCCCTTAAGTTTCAATACGTGCAAATTAGTCCCATGTGTTTTGGTCAATGTGCACATAAACCCAATTACTATATTCCAACTCCCTTTCACCGGAAAACTACCAAATCAAATGCCGGAAAAGTTACTAAAATCAAATTATAAATTCATTCAAGAATAATTAAACATAAACTTGTACAAAATGGAGTAGAACAAATCATTTATAAAACAAATTAGTAAAGCGGACACAAATTTATTGATACTTTAGTTATAAATTCAAGGTTCAACAAGAAGAAGAAGAGGCAACTAAACCCAAACCCTTGAACAATTCCCCCAATTTGAAGAACCCTAAATTAGCAAAGATGATGAGAAGTGACAAATAATCTAGAAGACACCGTAAATCAAACAATTGGAAAAAAAAGTAACATCTTAGAATTGAATTTGTGAGATATATAATGCATAAAAAACTGATTTTTTATATATATAAATATATAAATGATATTAACTTGAACCAAAGAGGGGAAAAAAAGCGATTACAGATAATCATAGAGAATTAATGTGCAAAATTGACAAATACGAAATTTTCAAGGCAAAACTCATACCTCTTAGGACAAAAATAAGTACTGATGCATCACAAATATTTAAGAAGACACAAAATACCTCTTAGAACCGGGCCGCCCGGCCTTCGACTGTTCCGTTGTGATAACCATTTTGCGTTTCCGTCTCAGTCATTTGTGTCAAGCCAGTTTGTGAGCCATTTTGTGTTGTTGGCTGCATTGAAAACAATTGAAGTTTATTAATATATGATAAACATAAAAAAAAATACAAAGTATCTGATTGGCATGGCTCCTTCAATCTTCATCATATTGGGATATGTCTTCGACTGTTTTGCAAATTACTAGTTGTTTATTCTTGGGATATTCTACCTAGCACCCTCTTGTTTTTGCATATTCTACATGGTACCCTTATTTTTGAGCTAAAAACCATTGATTGCCTATAATTCTTGGTTACGAACTCTAAAAACGACAAATATTTTTTTCATACTAAACATCTTGTAAAGATGATCAATTTGTGAAAAAACAGTCGTTACTTCATGAACTCGCCATGAGATATAGTCACTCAAAGTTTATTAGGTTAATAATGTTTGACCGACCATAACTCTTGCAACAAGTTTAGAAAGCGACACTTTTTTTTTTTCAAATCGAAGATCTCGAAAAGACGATCGATTTGAAAAAAAAGAATCGTCGCGTTCCAAAGTCATGACCATGAATTATATGCGGTCAAAGTTTTATTGTAGAAAATAAGAGGTACCTCCTAGAAAACCAAAAACTATAGGGGTACCATGTAAAATATCCCATTGTTCTTTTATATTTTTCCCTTATAATTTTTGTTATGTGACATTTTTTCTAGTTCTCTAATACTCACTCCGTATGTTATTTTGATTTCAATGTCAGTTTTCATGAAGTAGTAACATTCTAAGAATGTAAGTTTGTGTGTGTTTTCGTGTAGGGAAGGGAAATACTACTCCGTTTTTGATATATAGTAGGTCTATGTCAATGGCATCAGCTAGCTATAGCCAATACCCATCACCTTTAGCTAATTATGATGAGGTTGTGGCTGATCCTCAACTTTTCATGAGTTCTCTTGAGAAGCTCCATTCTGTTATGGGTACCAAGTTCATGTAAGCGTCCTCATTGCTTCCTTTATTTTTGAAGTTGTGAACTTGTTATTGAAATATTAGCTGTGCAAGTAAAAGTCCATGTACGCCAATGTTGATAGTTTTAGGCTCTCTTTTTTCATTTCATTGGATGAGTTATCGTGTATTTTGTGTTTAATCCGCAATCCATGTTAGGGGACCTCAAATCATTTTTGGACAAAGGCTTTAATGATGAGCTCTTATTTTGTGTCTTCTTAAATTCTTAATACTAGAAATGCTTAGTGATGCCCCATTTTTCTACTATATCACGAAAAAGGCATGATGATTGTCAGTTAAAGGATTATATGGTTGTGACAAAGTTCAAAGATTGATATTAATGATGTACGTGAATAACATAATTTATCCAGTGCGCTGATAAGGGAAAACATGATATCAATGTTCAAATGAAAGAATTACTCAATCCAAATCTCATCGCTTATCTAGTATGGCTCATACAGTAGTAGGCTAGCTGTGTATTCAAACACAAGGAATAAGGCTGCATACATATGAGATACGACCGCCCTACCACTTCCCCTTCTATTGGCATGATCCTTTGCTTATTTAGTATGGTCTGTGTATTTCCAAATTCATGTTTTAAGGATGCTCACAATCCTGTAGACTGATGCTCTTACTGGTAGAAGTTCCCATTTTTGCAATTGCATGATTTTAATTTTAATTTTAGGATACCTATCATAGGAGGCAGGAACCTTGATCTCCACAAGCTCTTTGTGGAGGTAACCTCACGTGGTGGAATCGAAGAGGTGAGTTTGGTTGGTCAATACATTTCCAATCCATTACGTTTTTTTTTCTCCATTTAATTGGCACTAAAATCTCAAAAAAGTCTCCATGTGGTATGGTTAGACCTGTCAAAAGATGCACTGATCCAAAAAAACCGACCGAAACCCGCTCTAAAATAACGTGAAAATAACCGCTCTTTTCGACCCGACTTGTTAATAACCTGCACATTTAACCCGACCCGTAAATAGGTAATTTTTTATTTAAAGCAAATAAAACTAATAAAAATCAAAAATCAAAAAAAAAATCTAAACTTTCAAAATTTTGAAATAGAAAATTTGTTTCTATTTGTTTTAAACCATACTCTTACCACATGATTATTTACTCAAATGATTGCCATATGAATATAGTGACGTACACCTAACAATTGATCAATCCAATTTCCAATGCTTCATATAACATAGTGATATTGAATATATTAAACAAATAATGCTTATTCTTACTAATATCATATATTATACTAGATAATTATAAAAATTAAGAATATTCATATGTTTATAATTAAAATTAACGGAAAATTCACGTGGTGCCCTTCAACTTTGTCATTTTTTACGTGGTACCCAACTTTTTAAGTTTGTGCACATAATATCCTTGAAATTTGATTTTCAAGCACAACGTGCCTTTTTATCGTTTTTTAAAATTTCAATTGGTCATAAATTATAGACGAGAAATCGGAATTGACTAATTTTTTTTTTCAAATTGATTAACTCTTCGAGATCTATAAATTGATAAAACGACATTCGGAAATTTAAGATCGAAGATATGGTTGATTTGAGATTTTCGTTAAAAAAAAACCTATAAAATGTCAGTCGACAATTTTTTTTCCACAAATCGTAGATTATGACGAGGTAATCATTTTAGGAAAAAAAAATTGGTCGATTCTGAATTCCGGTCTAGGAGTTATGCCCAATCGAGTTTTTTAAGCGACAAAAAGGGCATGTTGTGCATAAAAAACAAACATGGAGGGTATAATGTACACAAACTTAAAAAGTTGGGTACCATGTGCAAAATGGAAAAGTTCGAGGGTACCATGTGAATTTTCCGTAAAATTAAAGAAAATAAACATTTGTAAAGAAGAGCGTTAATCTGACTCGTTTCTAGCCCTAACCTGCATAAATCCGCCTAAATCCGACCTGTACAAACTCGCATTTCACAAATCGGAAATAGACCCGCCTGTATTTTACCCGAACCGAAATGACAGAACCTGTTACCCGCGCGTTCAACCCTTTTGACAGATCATATTATGGTCGTGATTGCTGTGTTCTTCCAGCTGCTTTACTGGTGTGTGTACATTTTATCAGGCTGTAGGGTGAATTTTCTAGGGTGCTTCTAATTCATATCAATTTGGTGCTGTTTTGTGTATCTTATACAATGTCATCGTGCTGAATGTCTGCTTCATAGATGGCAATCCAGAGGCTTCTAGATTGCTTAATATCTTGATTAGTAGACGATAACTTTTATTGATTGAACTTCCAACAATGGCTGTGACGTGTGAGATAAAATAATGTGATGTTGATATGGAAAGATTCAGGGTATGTTTGGATTGGGGGATTTGGAGGGAAGGAAATTGGATCCTTCCATTTTCCTCCTTCAAGACAAATTATTTTCCCTCCCAACAACGGAAAGGTTTGGGGGAAAAATCATCTCATCCATTCCCCCTCCTCTTCCCGTCCCTCCTTCCCCCTCCCCTCCCTTTCCCTCTATTTTATCCATGTCCGTTGAAGCCAAAATATAGAAAAGGAAAAATCAGGTGTGTTATTCTATATGGGAGTTGAGTTGGGGGCATATGTACTATAATCATTCCTTTGAACGGTCGTCGACTACATATTTGAGCCATGATGCTATTTCTTATAGGTCTTTATAATACTTTTTAAAGGTTTCAGCATGGTGATTTTGGTATCAGTCTTAGTTTGTTTGCAAACTAGCACAACATATCACAGCTTTTTTGTGTGTGTGTGGGTGGGTGGGGGGGGGGAATGTCTTGGTGGGGTTCTCATTTCATAAGTCGGTCAAGGACTAGCCATATGAGTCAGATATCAGCTATTTTTAAAAGGACCTTCACTCATCAATAAATTTATGAGCAGTAAATTGTAATACAATTTGTATCCTTTCTAGTCACACATCTTATCTGTTTACTATAAATATGGTCAATACTGTCACGGCTTAGATTTAATACTTTAGGGGAAAATGCACGCGGTGCCCTTCAACTTTGATGTTTTGCCCGAAATACCCAATTTTTTTATCCAGAGAACTTTAAGAGACTATAACTCGTGTTTACGAGCTCAGAAAGTGACGATTTTTTTTTTTAAATTGATTATCTTTTCGAGAACTACGACTTGAAAAAAAAAATTGTCGAGTTTGGAATTCGTGAACGAGAGATATGGTCACTCAAAGTTTGTTCGGTAAAAAAAACTTTGACGTACAAAAACTCCTAGCCACGGGATCCAAATACGATGATTTTTTTTTTCAAATTGTAATTCTCGAAAAGATAATCGATTTGAAAAAAAAAATTATCATTTTCTGAACTCGTAGACACGAATTATAGCCTCTTAAAGATTTCCGGAACATAAAATTGGGTATTTCGAGCAAAAATCGAAACTTCAAGGGCACCACGTGCATTTTCCCATACTTTAGTGCTTGTATGAAATTAATGATATAGTTGGTACATGAAGAATAGTAGGTGGACTAGAATTTCTTTTGCAATGGACAAATTGTTTAAGTTGTTGCGTCTAATGTGATTATCACTGTGCTGTTCATATTTTTGGATTCAAATTTCTAATCTTTTTATGCAAGTACATCTCGAAAGTTTTTCACTTGCAATGTGAGTCTGTTGTTTGCAGGTTATAAGAGAAAAAAGATGGAAAGAGGTTACATCCACTTTTAACTTTCCCTCCACAGCTACCAATGCGTCTTTTCAACTACGTAAATACTATTATTCATTGCTTCATCACTATGAGTGTATCTACTACTTAAAAATGCAGGACTGTGGACCTCCATCTACTGGTACATTTCTGTGACTCGAAAGTCTTGAAACTTGTGTTTTTTTCTTCTTTTTTTGTTGCTTTCACAATGTTGAGGTAACTATTCTGAAGGTGTTTTGGAGAGTTCGAATACCACACCTGGTCTAGTCCATGGATTGCCGAAAATGCCTCCAGCTCAAGCAGCAAGTGTAGCAACTACTCTTCAGCCAAGGATAAACACAATAGAATTTGTACCTGGAGGTTGGTTTTCTCGTACGAAAACTAGTCTTATTTCTCTTCCCTCCTTTTTATATGTTGCTAATTTCCATTGCTCGGTCTTCAAATATGCTTCTGACAAGATGAAACTATTATTCTTCTGATTATTTTCTTACTCTTCAACAAAGTAATTCAAGGTAGACTGGTAGCCATTATCAACTGAAAAATGTTTTCAATCCATGACTTCAATGCTTCACAGAAATATGTTCCTGCAAAATTCCGTGTGTGAATCATTTTTCCTTAGTATACAACAACATCAGAGCCTTAATCCCAAAATGATTTGGGGTCGGCTGACATGAATCATCCTTTCGAACCGTCAATGGGTGAACGCACGCCTCAAAATGCGAATAAAAAGGGAAGATGAAAAAACAAAAGGAAGAACGAAAATGTAATGGAAAGTCAAGGTAAACTTAGGAGTTTTAAAATCGAATTCCGTCTTTCTTTTATAAAAACTTAAAATTTAAATCGAGAGAAAAGATTAAAACGATTTTTAAAAATTGAAATAGAGTTAAGGATCCGGAATGAACCAGATAAAATCTATAAGAAAGGTAAAATCTATAAGAAAGTGGTTTGTAAAAAAGTGTAATAAAGGAGAGAAGAATAAATTATGTCAAAAAACATCAAATACTAAAAATCCACGTGTATCCTGTCCCTCCATTGTGCCCTCTCCGTCACCATACTCTCCTCAAGCCCCAGAACTCTCATATCGTGCTCTATCACTCGAACCATGTCCTGTCTCGGTCTTCCTCTCGCCTCTAGGGACCTTTTTCTGTTCTCCAAGTCTCCGGCCTCCTAATCAAAAGCGTCCATAGGTCTCCTTCTCACATGGCCAAACCATCTTAGTCGGTTTTCCATCATCTTGTCCTCTATTGGCGCCACTTTTACCTTTTCCCTAATCACCTCATTCCTTAACCGATCTTTCCTTGTATGTCCGCACATCCACCTCAACATGCGCATCTCCGCCACACTCATCTTTTGAATGTGACAATGCTTCACGGCCCAACACTCGGAGCCGTAAAGTAGGGCAGGCCTAATTGCCGTACGATAAAATTTTCCCTTTAATCATTTTTCCTTAGTATCATGGAATTAAATTGATGTGTCGCTCATGATCCAGCACGTTTGCGACTAACAGTAGCTTATTAGGTTGAGGTGGCGCAAATAGTGGAATAGTGGACAGCTGCTTGGTTTGGTTTGAGTTATATTAGCCATATCCGTCTATTATGGGCATATCAGCCTAAGATTAGCTGTAACTATCAGCAGTAACAACCAAAAATCACCTATATATTTTGAAATGTGCTTTGCATATAGGAAAGTATGAGTGGATCCCTCCATTTCCCTCCTACAAGGAAAATTATTTTCTCCTTTCTATTTTAAGAATAAACTTGATGAGTAATTTGATCATTCTCATTTAGTTTGTTCCACTTGTCATTTAGGGGGCGTTTGGTTGGGGGGAATAAGGAAAGGGAAAGAGAATAAAAATGGTTGATTCCTTTTGTTGTTGTTTGTTTGACACAAAGAAAGGGTAACCCATACCCCCCCTTACCCCCAAAACCATTCTCATCCTTACCCCTCCCCCCTTGGTTAAGCCCATAACCCCATAATCCCTTCTTCCTCCTACTCTCTATTTCCACCACTCCCGCCAACACCCACCACACCCTCTCACACCGCCAATCACTGCCACCTACACCCTACACCCACCACACCGACACAACCACCACCAGGGACGCCGACACAACCACCACCAGCGCCGCCGCCTGTCCACGCTACCTCATATCCTCAACCACTAAACACCACACCAACACCTTCAGTAACTCTCCCACCCCACCAACCACCACCAACACCTTCCTCGGCCACACCACAAAGAACCGCCGACGCCACCACACCAGATCTGGTGTTTTAAGGGGTGGGGGAGGGGTTTTCGAAGGGTTGTGGTGAATGTTTTAGAATGAATAAGGTGTTTGGGGTCGGGATTGTGGTGTTTGTTGAGGGCGTGAGGCGCGGTGATTAGGTTCGCCGTGGGGTACTGTGAGGAAGATCGTCGGCGCCGCTACTTGTGGTGGTGTCGATGTAGATAATGGTGGCAGGTGGTGGGTAATGGTGGTGGAGGTGGTGGATGTTGGCTTTTAATTCCCTTTTCCTCTAATTGTCAACCAAACACCCAAGTATAATATGGGTGATCCCATTCATTTCCCTCTCTTACCCTTTCTTGATTTCATTCTCTTACCCTTTCCCGTACCAAACGCCCCCTTAGTTATTGGTCCTCTCCTCTTTCCTTGGTCTTTGTGTCAAAACCAAAGGACAACAATTGACCGGGACGGAGGGAGTACAAATTTGTTATTAAAATTATAGGCCTCTCATCGAAACGCCGCGCCTTTGCCTTGCGGTTTGCACCACTTGGCACCACGCCTTACGCTTCTTCAAACTAAGACTAGAGTATGATTGTATGACTCTAATTTAGCTTCTCATCGTCGTGGCAGGTGCAGCATCATCAGTTGGAAACTCGGTGATTGGAGTGATAGATGGGAAGTTTGATAGCGGCTATTTGGTTACCGTCAAAATGGGAAAAGATACACTCAAAGGCGCTCTGTATCAGGCTCCTTAAGTGCCACTTCATTTCAATTAGCTCAACAAGATTTTGATTAAAATGAACTCTTGATGAAGTTAGCTTTGGCGCTTCTAGCCTTTTTTGCTCAAATGCATCGAAAAAATTCCATGTTGCCCTTCTTTTGTATCTTAATTTAATAGAGGCTGCCAATTTGGTCACACTAGGAAATAAAATCAAATTTCTCTGCCTATGCCTTAAGCCTACCAATTGCACCGGCTACTTGCTCAACATTTTTCCATGTCTTGAATAAGACCGTTTTTTTTAATCGGCCTCATATCGCATAGTACCTTCTAATTTTGTCAGGTTACACAAAATCCTTCTAATTTTGTCAGGTTACACGATATATATTTTTTTTAAAAAAAGTTCTACCTAAGGTGCCCATGAGTTTAGTTTTTTTTTTGTTCCCAGCATATTGCCAAATTTTCGTCAACATGGATAACTTGTTAGGTAAGATAAGAATGAACGATAAACATACATGTCAACACGAGTAGTTTGATATAAGAAAACAAGAATGACAATAAACGTACATGTTCAAAATGAATAGCTTGGTATAAGAAAACAAGGATGAACAATAAACATATATGACAACTTGAATGGCTTGATGTAATACCCGTACCTTTTGGGAACCGCAAATGTACCTTGGAATACATGAGAGGACCATCGGACGAGATAAGATGTACTCGAGAGTGAAAGTATGACCGTACACTGGACCAAGTATGATCAAGAATAGATCACCTAGTATGACTGTAGTGAACCGAGTAAAGCGTTTACTCGAGCGAGTGAGTGTCACTCGATCGAGTGGTCGGTCACTCGATCGAGTGAGTGATACTCGATCTAGTGGACTCGCGCTCGATCGAGTGACGCTGGATCAGAATACGGGATAAGAAATCTTGAACCCTTATCCTTATTCATTCAATCTTCTTCCTCCTCACTCAAAACCCTCTCCCTTCTCTCTAAAATCCTCACAAACACACTTACATGGGATTCAAGCTTGCTTTAGTGGACTGTTCATCATCTTCCTTCCTCCCTCTTACTTTGTAAGTTAAGATCTACCCTTCTTTAATTAGTATAAACCCTAACATTTGAGGGTTTTGTCTTGGGTAATTATTTAGTAATTAGTATATGTACTATGTGTAATTAGTAGATAATAATAAGGAGTTTTGTAGTGTATAATTGTGTAGGATATATTTGTGATAGTATTATGTGGTTTTGTAGATACTCAGTATCTGCACCTTCCAAAAACCAACCGATGATGATCAGACTATAACGTGTTTTTGATATGCGTGCGTAGATTGGCTATACATGAGATGGTTTAATGCACTACTCGGATATGAAAAATGATTTCAAAAGTTTTCTAACTTCATTTGCATTAAAATAACACTATTTAGAGTCAAAACCGTCTTCGGACCCAAAACCGACTCAGAAACCCGCAACTCGAGTCAATCTGAGTCAACCCGAGTCAACCAAAATCTCGATTGTCGAAAATAATGCCATGAATGTCTTTATCATGCCATTTGCATTAAAATGACCCAAATTAGAGTTAAAACCGACACCGGGCCAAAAATCGACTTGAAATTAAATGCCAACTCACACGGGTCAAACCCGAGTCAAGAACACAATATACCTACCCCAAATAACACCCAAGATCAAGCTTACACGGCTAAGCAATCACCTAAGATCACAAATCACAACCAACAAAATATTGGTTAGAACAAATAGAAAATCCAAATTTTGGAAAGGGACAGTACACCCCCTTCCATAGCAAGCACGCGCGCGCCTCAATAGGCTGTCTGCAAACGTATTAGTTATAATTCATAATCATCCTTGGTTCTTTATACCATGTCGGTTTAATCCGAGTACGATGACAACTTGACTAATTACAAATAAATGATCTTAACATAGTTAGTTCAAATCAAACATTTTCCTTTCACTTTCCTTTCATTTTATTTTCATCTTTGTCTTGGCCATATTGCATGTCACCCTTGGTTTGAATAAATACCATGTCGATTTAATTCGAGTACGGTGATAAAACGGTTAAGCACACATTTTTACATTTTTATTTGTAAATTATGCTTTTCGAACTTGCAAATCCGACAAAGAATATTCTAAGATAATAATAATTATTCCGAGCCATGCAAATCATTTAATCACAAATACGGTTTTAAACAACCTTTTTAACAACCAGGAGACGCCCCTTGGGTTGTCGTCTGACTCGCGCCCCAAGAGGCCGTCTATTTTCATATTTTAAAACCTGGGCAGAGCCTTTTCCCTCACCAATAGGCTCGCGCCCCAATGGGGCTGCCTGACACTGTTCTGTCTCGTTTCATCACTTGTCTAGGACGATCCCGATTACGGTTAACCCGAATCTACATGGATAAGATTGACGAGTTAACAATCTTTTAAACATTTTTACATTTTCTTATTCATCCTTTTATTCTTTCATTTTAACAATAAATGGACCGTGTTAAGCATCATAACCCGAATTTGGTAAATGAATGTTTAATTTCCGTTTTCACATGCAAATCAATCTAAATCCAACTTTGACATCAATTTCATGCTATGTGGATAAACAAACCGACTTAGCAAACTTTCACATGTTAGGTTAAACTTTTAGATGCGCATTCATTCATTTAAAGCGTTTTATCAACTCTTGCACTTAAACAACCACGATCGATCAGTAGAGGCCCCTAACGCGGGCTGGATTAGGTGTCCGATTAAAGGGCTTCCCAATACGTTAGCTCACCCCTTACTCAGAACCTTTGGATAGTGGATGACCTTATCCAGGGCGCACGAGAGTCATTTTAGGCATAGAATGCTAAAAGGGGGACGAGTCCTTATCTTTTGTACCTATGTCAAACACCGCTTTTTTACCTTGGTTGATCTAGGTATAAAGTGGATTCGAACGGGTTCCAAGCATCCCACAAATGCTTGGTGGCGACTCCGAACATCTCTTGCATCGTTTTGAGACCTTTGACGAGACGAAACCGACCGATCTAAAGCGATCCGGTCGAAAGCATTTCTACGCCTCCAAACGTGGCTTTCAGACCGCTATACGTCCACATATTTGCTTGGCGTGTAGGTGGCCTACGTCCACGGATCGGCGGTGGCCCATGCCCACAATTTGGCGACTCCGCTGGGGAAAACTAGAACACTTGTATCGTTGTGATCCTTAGAGGTGAAACTCGGACGAGGTCGTGGTTAAAGTGCATTTATTGATATTACGGTAATAAGTCAGGCTCCTTGTCCGGGCCTACAACCTAACCTTTATCGACTAATTGGCTCGTCCAGTCGGCGTGAGTTTTCTCATCCCCGCGTCTCGAATCCCGATTGAGCCAAGCTTTCCATTGACGTTACACATTTCTGTTTCGTCAAAGAGCTTTTACTTCCTTTGTGCACGAGGTTAGGGCACCCTCCTTACACATTTTTTTTTTTGGATTGGTATCCCTCTCGAAAATCGGGGTTTGATCGCTTGGTGTGTAACCACCCTTATTAAGCCAAAACCCGTGTCAGCATTATGCATAATATAACGAAACTACGAGTGCTTCTGTGTTACTTGATCATAAGTCCTTCCGTGTCATTTTCAAACTTTCAAAAACACCTTTTTGCACCGTTATAATGACCGTTTCAAATCTCGGTCTTTCGCCGACCGTTGCACACCTTTTTAGGCCGTCGCAATGACATTTTCAAAATCGGTTTTTCACAGCCGTTTCAAACCTCGGTCTTTCGCCGACCCTTGCGCACCTTTTTAGGCTGTCGTAATGACGATTTTCAAAACCGATTTTTCATAACCGCTTCAAAACTCGGTCTTTTGCCGACCATTGCACAACTTTTTATGCCGACAAAATGGCCTTTTCAAAACCCGGTTTTTATAGCCATTTCAAATGCACATTTTCATGCCGTTGTAATGACGATTTCAAACCTTGGTTTTCACAAACCATTTCAAAATACCCGTTGTAATGGCCATTTAAACCTCGGCCTGTCGCCGACCGTTGCATTCTCAATGCGCCCTTTTACGCCGCCGTAATGACGAATTCTACCCTCGAATTTTCAAAATTCGAAATCATCTTTCAAACAAAAACGTTTTTCAAACCGTCGTGGCGATTTCAACCCGTGCAACTTTCCAAATTTCAAATCTCGTTTTCGAAATCAAAATTGGCTTTTCTAAGCCGTCGTACTAACGAATTTAATCCTCACAATTTCAAATTTTAAATCATTGAAAACAATTTAACATGTTTACAAATTTCCAATCAAAACTCAATCTTTTGAAAACCAACCGTTTTCAGATTTCAATTTCCAATTTCAAATCATTTGAAAACAAATTTAACTATTTTCAAATTTCAAATCAAAATCAAATCTTTGAAAACAAATTTATACGTTTTCAGATTTAAATTTCCAATTTCAAATCATTTGAAAACAAATTTAACCGTTTTCAATTTTCAATTCAAAATCAAATCTTTGAAAACAAATTTAACTATTTTCAGATTTCAAATCCAATTTCAAACCATTTAAAAAAAATTTAACCGTTTTCAAATTTCAATTCAAAATCAAATCTTTGAAAACAAATTTAACTGTTTTCAAATTTCAATTCAAAATCAAATCTTTGAAAACAAATTTAACCCTCTTCATATTTCAAATCCAATTTCAAATCATTTGAAAACAAATTTAACCGTTTTCAAATTTCAATTCAAAATCAAATCTTTGAAAACCAATTTAACCGTTTTCATATTTCAAATCAAAACTTAATCTTTGAAAACAAATTTAACCGTTTTCAAATTTTCGACCCAATTTTTAATCCTTTGAAAATAAATTTAACCGTTTTCATGGCCATTGTGATGATGATTCCAAATTCTTCAATTCTCGATTTTCAAATCCGTGATTCGGAATTTCAAAAACCGTCTTCGCAAACAACACATTGTTTTCAGAGCCACCGCAATCTCAACTTAAACCGTCTTTTGAAAACAAACCTAAGACAACCCTTTCAACCGGCCTACCTTCTAAAGATCCCTACTCTTCGAAAGCCGTCCATAAAGCGACAAATGAACCTTTTTGAAAATTTCTATTTTCGAAAATCCTTTTTAAATAATGACATCAAGCATATCAGTCCACCTTTCCGATTCAGCCTCGAATCGATTAGAATCCAGTCGATTTCAAGTCAAGTCGTCAAAATAACATCGAGTCTCCGCCGAAGTTAGTACGTACCTTCTGGTCTAGGTCGTGTCGCCTAATTGTCGAGACATCTCCAATGGCGCTAGCAGAGTCAAAACTTTTCGGGTTTTAAACCCGTATTTCCCCTACATTACGGGTCAAAGGTCAAGTTTGTGTACATGTCTTGTCCAACGGCGTCACTCCATCGACAAACATCCAAGCTAAGTCAGAAGTCGTCTTTTTAGGCATCACTATGCCAAAGTTGACACTCGAGTCTAAGTTCAAAGTCATGCACCATGAGTTCAAACACAAGAGGTCATTCACGATCTTTAATGACGGAAAATTGATGCAAAGTGATCCCTACAGTCCACACACAGTCTTCAAGTGCCATCTTTCTTTTTAACCAACACCACAAGAGAAGAATAAAGAGATTGGCTATGCTGTACCACTCCACTGTCCAGCATTTTCTTTATGATCTGTGCAATTGCATCCTTCTGAATGACAAGATATCTGTAGGGCCTGACATTAATTGGGATAGTACCAGCAGCAAGGTGTATCCTGTGATCATCTGTTCTGTGTGGAGGAAGTGACTTAGGTTCTTCAAATATGTCTTTATAGTCTTGCAGCACCAGCTCAATGGCCCAGGGGACATGCTGTCTTATCTCCTTATTCCCTGGTACAGGAGGAGAGTTTACACTTAGAGGAAGTAGTTGCCCTTTGCTGCTCCCTTTGAATATTTTCATCCCATTGACCCACTATAACTCCCCTTTTTGTATGCCCCTCAGCACTATTCTCTTGTTCTTATACTTGAATTCTATCCTCAACTGATGGAAATCTCAACTGACAGGACCAAGTGAAGCCAACCATTGTATGCCAAGCACCCTTTCATACCCCCCTAAGCGTACAATCATCACATCAGCACTGAACTCAGTTCCTAATAGCTGCCATTTAAAATCTTTACAGGTTTTGGTTGTGATAATGGTGTTTCCTTTTGCTACAGAAACTTGTAAAGGACAAGTATTAGCGGTCCTACAACCCAATATCTTAGCCACTTCCTCATCCAAGAAGTTATTTGTACTTCATGAGTCAATCAGAATGTGAAGTGATTGTGTCCTAACCCTCCCCGTGACCCTCATAGTTTGAAAAGAATTGTTTCCTGCCATAACATTTAGGGAAATCATAGGTTGTTCCTCAAGTATATGCTCTCCATTATCATTATCAATTACATTCAAGTCACCCTCTTCCTCCAACTCACTTTCTTCAACAAACTCATCACCCTCCTCAATGGGTAACACATGAATCTTGTACAGTTTGCCCGTACACTTGTGACCTGATGTATATTGTTCATCACAATGAAAACACGGATTTTTCCTTCTTCGTTCTTCCACATCAGAAGGTAATGGTGGACTTCTCCTTGGGTTAAAGTTTGATTTTGGAGTCCATTTTTGCGCATTGTTTTTGTCAAAAGGTAAATTTCTTGTAAAATTGTTATTGTAGCTGGTATTTTGTGGGTGTTTATTGTAGGTCTGGGATGAAGGAGAAAAAGGTCTCTGAATTGGTTTATCCAAAATGGGTTTATACAAATTTTTTGTAGCATTAACAGCTTCCCCATGCAATCTAGCATACTCAATTGCTTGTGCTATAGTAACCCGCTTAAAAGCCCTCACAAATGGTTTAGTAACAACTTTCAACCTACCCACAAAACTGTGTACGAAGTATTGATCAGGCAGTAAGGGATTTCTTTGAAGCATTAAGCCCCTCAAATGCTCAAAAGTATCAACATATTCATCAATTGAATTAGTTTGGTGGAGTTTATTGAACTCTTCTACAATATTACTATCAATTTCCTCCTTGAATCTAGCACACAAATCAGTTTTAAAATCATGCCAATCAGCATTTCTTCTTATAGCCAAATAACTATATACTCATAATTTTGCCTTTCCAGTCATGTAGAGGGATGCTAGATCAATTTTCTAATGTTCAGGAATTTTACACAGCTCAAAATATCTAGCACATTTCTTTAACCATATCTAAGTGTTCATACCATCAAATACAGGAAATTCAACTTTGGGATTAAAGCCCAGATTGCGATTAGGGTTTATACATGTGTTGGGTACTGCAGTCTCATTAATTTGGAGATTTTCTGTCGATTTTTCTTGAAGCAGTTGCAAGATCGTCGCCATTTGATCTTCAATTGACTTCATTCGTTCCTCCATTGTTGCAGATAGTTGAGCAATTGTCAGACGAGCCAGCTTCAATTTGATTTACCCAGAATCTTGATGCCCATTTCAACCCAGAAAATTACAAACCCAGAATTTCAAGCTTAAAACCCTAATTTTAATGGCGAAATTTGATGCGTGATATTCAGGACTGAAGTCTCTGATACCAAATGTAATACACTTAAGGATTTAATCCGAGAATCTACTACACAAGGCAAATCAATCAAAGGAACCCTAAATTCAAGAAAGGAATTCGATTGAAAGATTGAATTGTATTAGCTTCCAAGAACAAGATTACAAGAGTAATTAATCGTTGTTCTTAGCTAAAAGATTACATAGGATTTGTAAGAGATATTTGTGTAAAATGTAAGCTAACTGATTCTGATCAGCTCAACTAGTATTTATACACATATGTTAAGCGGGAAAAGTAGTTAAAGTCTAACAGCCAGCCTAATGCCAGCTTGCTTTTGCTGACCTGGCCATTGTAACAAAAATTCTGTTACATAATTTCTATCCTTACTCTTTTGGACGATGGAGGATTCGGAGATGGTAGAAGTAACTTTGCTGAGAATAGATCTACAACTGTCGGCGGATGATGAGGATTTGATGCTATGCCGTTCGCTTGTTGACGCCATTCTTCCAATTTTTTTGAGGAAGGGGTTCAAAAGAGGGATTTTTTTCGGTATTTATACGTTACTCTAATGCACCGTATAAATACGACGCTGTTCCAAAACCGACCCGTGTATTTTATTTATTTATAAAAACGACGATATTACATTCTGTTTTCTTTATTTTTTTGGTGCACAAGAAGGGTGAAACCTTGAGAATACAAAACTAAATCGAAATTAAACGGGGGAATACAACCCCTAAAATATCTTCACGGTCAATAGTACGAAGACCTTTGGGAGGAGTATCCAATAATGTGGTGATAGTGGACGAATTAATGCCCATATTAGCTAGCCAATCTGCTGCCCGATTTAACTCTTAAAAAATGTGAGCGATCCTGATGACCCATCCTTCCAAATTGATTAACTGTTTTCATCGTTGTACTAGTGGACGGGGGCTATTACTAAGGAGTTGATCTTCTCGAATAAAATTAACACACGACTAAAATTAACCCAAGATGCCTAGCTCGCTCGAGGCCAACTACTAACGCATTCTCCACATGAGAAAAAAAGAAGGTATTAATAAAATTACTAACAGCCTATTTTTTTTTTCTTATTCTAAACTGCGGGGGAGAATCACTTAAATAAAGATGTGTATTTGTTAATCAAAAGTGAGAGGGATATAGGCGGAGGTAGTTCACTGTTTGATGGTCGGAGCAAGGAGAATGGAGACGATTAAGGTAAACAATATGTCAAAGAAGTAAGGGGATTGAGGACATTCGCGGTCTCGTACAGAGATACATATCAATTTCATACAAAAAAACATATTCGCACATAGTATTTTTAAGGTTGGGGTCAAAGTCGGAAATCAGTGAAAACGAATACATCTAGATCAAGTCGAGTCGGATTGGGCCATATTACTCAAAAATCGGGATAGCCAAAATCAGTGGAAGCAAACTAAAGGTGATCAAATGCGGGTGCAGACTTGACATGGGTCAGGCCCACGATAAATTTTCGGCCCACAGACAATGGGGTTAGCGGGTCTGGAAAAGGGTTAGTGAGCTGAGTCTACGTAATTTTCTTAAAATATTAAAATATTTTTTCTGTACCCACTTATTTTGTAGACCAATGAACGTGATTAATAAACGTGACGACCCCGAACCCAAGAGCAACGAAACTACGAATAAAATAGGTCGTTATCTCCGATATTTAGTCATTAACTCATTATAATGATATTCAGTGACAAAAGAGCAGCAACCATAGTCGCCATAGGTAGAGAGATGGTCACCATAGTTGGTGTTGTTCGAGGATTCTGAAGAAGTCGGTGATTTCGTTGAGGATGATCCAGGTGACAAGGTATGCTCGTATTGATCACTTTTACTGGTAATCAATTCGTTCTTCAACTCATAGATTACTCAGGATTAGCAATATGTGCGCCTTTATTATCGAGTTTTCCGTATTCCGATTTTGAGGTCGTTTTTCGAAATTGGTTTCAATAATTGAGAAGGTCATATCACTCATAGTATGATCATCGATAATCATATATTAGGAAACTAGTACTTCCTATGTCACGGTATCTATTAAATTCAATCTTATTAATAATTAATAATACCGTCACTAATGTTCAACAACTAAAATCGAAAGCTAAGTCTCTTGACAACGGAAGCTAGACTCGAGTGATGAATTGTGCGGTAAAAACTCGTCGTCAAAAGCTCCCAACCAAAACAATATTTATAACTCTACAAACTACTCTTAGCAAAGAGGCAAGTAAAGGTCGGATCCCAAGGGACGGGTGTTGATGTAGGATTTTCAATTGTAAATGGTCGTGTCTTAGGGTGTCACAATTTGGGGATGAGATAGGAGATTAACTAAAACTAATCAACAATAGAAACAAAGCAAGGTAATTAAATGGAGATGTAAACAATTGATTAAAAGCACTAGGGTGTCATGGGTTCATATGAGATTCATGGAAGTTGATCATACAAACATATTCTCAAATTATAAGCAAGCAATTATTGTTGTGATGCGATCGAGTTGGTGTATAAGCTTACAATCCCTAGGAAGGTTTGGGTCCTGGAGCCGAATCGGTTAAGATTGTACAACACCTACAACTCGACTTAATTCTTCCTATTCAACATTATGCATGGTCTAATGAGGCTCGAGTTGGTTTATATACTTACAAGCCTCATTGAAAAGATAGGTGATGGATAAAAAAATGCAAGGATTCATAGGCCCGCATTTCATCAAACATAACATGTGCATAAGTTGGAATTACAACAAGCAAGCAAATAAATTATGAAAACATATTAGATTAAGCATGAATCATTCTCCATGTTGATTTCCCCTAATTCCCCATTAACCTTAGCTAAGGAAACTACTCACTCATTATGAAGGTTAATATGCTAACAAGGATGTCAATCACATTAACAAGGCAAACATGATGAATAAGTAAGAAAGATTAACAATAATTAAAACAAGGGTTAAGAGAATTATACCTATGGAGATTCCAAAATAATAATGCAAAGAATAATAGAAGTACTTGATGATTGATGGAAGGTTGTCAATCTCCCAATAATAACCCAATAATCTTCAATTACCCAAAGTAAATGATGAACAATAGAGAAATTAAGAAGAAATTAAGATGTGATTAATATTGATAATTTGTGTTACAACTAAATTTGAGATGATTAAGATCTAATTAAGAGAATCTAAAAATTGATTAAGGAAGCATAAAAATTAATTAGGAATTGATGCTAATCTAGGTAGTACAAAGGGGTATTTATACTAAAGATTAAGTACAAAAATTAGGGTTACTAAGGGCTTAAATGACTATTAACACCCTAAGAAAAGTTGAGGAAATGCTCCTCTCCAAGGAGATGAGCATATCCGTCTTGCTAGTCCCGTGTCAATCTGCTCGTCCCGCGCGTCTTGAGTTCTGGCACGGTTGGTACTGACTTGTGATCCGAGCGGATCACAGAGGAGACGCTCGGCTTGGGCTGCTATGGGACGCTCGTCCTGGGCACAAGACGCTCGGGTCTTGCTGCTTGAAGACGCCCGGATTGTGGACAATCCGCCCGGATCCTGGGACAGACAACTTCTCTTCTTTTTGTTCCTCAACAATCCGCGGGGATCTTGTTGAGGATGCAAGGATCCTTTCATCATTTCCCAATTCACTTTATTATCTACATAGGCCTCTAGTATTTGTCTTCTATTTAATGCTTGGTCATTAGGTGCAATCCATTTAGCTACATTTCACCATGTAAATGCAAGGCTATCACTCCTTTCCTACCAAAGGCTACAATCCTCGAAGAATATGCAAAATGGGAGACTAAAGATAGTAAATGACCCAATTATGCACTATAAAGCATGGGAACGAGGTCAATTCGGGGAGTAAATGTGCTCCAATATGAGTCACATCAAACATCCCCAAACCGAACCTTTGCTCGTCCCGAGTAAAGAGGTGACTAAAATTAGGACCCTTATTTAAACTAATATACTAATATAGCTGATATGAGACAATTAGCGGGTCTCACTCCGCCTCTTCAACTCACAACAAGACAACCATGAGGTAGGGTTCATTTGTAATACTACGGTTTTATGAGTCTATCGGTACTCTATCGAGTGGGGCTTACTCTGTCGAGTAAGTAGTTTTTGACGCAAAACAGTAGTCTTCCTGTAGGGTACTCGATCGAGTAAGTTAGGTACTCGATCGAGTAGGAGGCACTCGATCGAGTAAGTACCTTACTCGATCGAGTAAGGGTGTTTTACGGTTGATTTTGACGGGTTTTGTTAATAATGCGGGATTAGTATATAAAGCCACCGTCATCTTTCTTAATCTCTTTTATCATTCTAAAAACCCCTTTTGAGAAGAAATAAAGTTACGTAAGTGTGTTCCTCGCATTGTTAACAAATCCCCAAGGCTAGGAGTGTCGGATCATCTTGTTCTTTACGCCGTTGTGATCCTTGTGTCGAGGGTAAGCTTTTTATATAGTTTTTATAATGTTTTGTTAAAGTTGGTTGAAACCCTAATTGGGTAATTTGGGGGTTTGGGGGAGTATTGTTGATGTTAGATTGTGATTGTATGATTGTATGTTTGATAGGAAGTAATTTCAGTGAAGGGCGATGTGGATTAGCTGAGTGTGACCGTCTGTGGTGATTGCTGTTCCAGGTAGGGTTTCCCTACTCAGTACTAGTTACATGATGTGTATGGTGATTGTGCTGTAGTTGTTGATTAATTACATTGTTGGTGATCTTGACGATTGTTGGCTTATAATGTTGTTTGTGTTGTTGTATATAACTGTCTGTGATCTTCAGAGTGCGTCTCTGGCTGAGTGGAGTCACTTGCGAGAGTGGCTTCACGCTCTTGATTCGCCTTTTGTGAAACCCGCCACAGAAGGGATGTACACATTAATGAACATGGGTTTATCGCTCAATGGAGATGAGCGGGGTTAGGTGGGAACGACTGCGGTCCCCCACTGGCGGTGTGGAGTATCTGTTGCGATGGATACTCTGGCAGGGCTACACACATTAGTGTGTATTCAGTTATGAGGTGATTGGAGATGGAGACTGGGATTGTGTGTGTGAGCTGTTTGTATGATTGTTTCAGTGTGGCTTTGATTGTGTAATTAGTACTGACCCCGTTTAATGTTTTAAAAACTGTGGTAATCCATTCGGAGATGGTGAGCAGTTATTGAGCAGGTTTGACATGATGCGTATGGGCTAGCTGGGATGAGTCATCAGTTGCAGTTAGAAGAGTCTTCCATTGTGTCAGACGATATCCTTTAGTTATTCAGTTTTGTTAGTAGACAGTTTTGGTTTGAGACATGTAATCACTTAAATTATATTTACTTTTAAAGTACGTTTCTTTATTGTCTTATGGTTATCATTGCCTCGGGTAACCGAGATGGTGACGTTCCTATACTTGAGTGGTCCTGGTAAGGCACTTGGAGTATGAGGGTGTCACAAAGTGGTATCAGAGCGACGATCTTGAAACCTGTAACCAATGAACCTAATGAACATAGGGAGTAAAATTAAAATGAACCCGGGGTAGAAGTTGTAGGAGCTAATGCAAAGACTTGGGAGACGTCCTAAAGTCGCGAACTTGCTCTACAATTTTGAACCGGTCACCATGGTATATGAGTCGGGATCGTTATGTATTTATCTTGTGAATTGTTTACCTATATAGTGATGCGTGGCATGAATCGGTGGATGTATGTATGAGGAGAATGGGGAATGTGTAGA
This sequence comes from Silene latifolia, assembly GCF_048544455.1. NCBI lineage: Eukaryota > Viridiplantae > Streptophyta > Magnoliopsida > Caryophyllales > Caryophyllaceae > Silene > Silene latifolia. Next base: position 190,804,375 of record NC_133536.1, read on the forward strand.
GAAAGATGGTGATGATGTTATTTATATGTTATTGATTGAAAGCATGATAGTTGTTTCACTATATGACATTATAGAAATACGGAAAGAAAGTTTGTTTTGTTTGAGTTATACATAGAGTTATGTATGTATGTATGTATATATATATATATATATATATATATATATATATATATATATATATATATATGTTGTTGGTAGTTGTTGTACGAGTTTATATAGGTGAAAGTTTGAGTAAGAGCATGCGGGTAGTGTACGAGTCTGCATGACTCGATCGAAGGGAGGGGGGGGCACTTGATCGAGTAGGTAGGGGCACTCGATCGAGTGGGCTGGATTCGATTGAGTGGGTGGTTTCGTGATTTTCTGGATAGTAGTCTGTTTTGGTGGCACTCGATGGAGTTGGTTGGGCACTCGATCGAGTGGGGTCAGCTCGATCGAGTGGGTAATAGACTCGATCGAGTACGTCTTAGCAAAAGCTTATGGTCAGATTCTGTGTTTACTATTGTTCTTATGCATATGTTGGGTGAATATATTGGATGAATATGTTGGGTGAATAAGTTGAATGGATGTGTTGGGTGAATATGTTGAACGAATATGATGGATGAATTGGTGGAAAAAGATGGATAATAGTTGCATGATAATATGATTTATGATTAAGCATGTTGTATGATGGAAGTTATTTTATAATGTTGTTATGCTAGTAACATGTGGTTTGGGGATAGTGGTTTTATGAGTATTGAGTTGTTTTTGTGTACCTTGTTGTTGTTTAGGTTGTTCGGAAGTAAAAATCAAGTATTTGTGTTTTTTCGATTATAGAGAGGTTGTCTTTAAATTGTTATAAGTTGATATGTATATATGATTTTGATGCGATTCCAATTGGAGGTGATAGCTTGTTCTTTTACGATTCTAACGATAGGTCACACGCCCAAAACGACCAAGAAATGAGTGAGATATGACCGTTTTACGAACATTGGACAGTGTTGAGAAATGTGAAGGGTACTCGATCGAGTGGCCCTCACTCGATCGAGTGCACCTCTTGTTACTCGATCGAGTAACCCTTACTCGATCGAGTAGACCTGGTAATTTGTTTTACGTGCCTCTGATCTTCACCTACTCGATCGAGTAAGTCACTTACTCGATCGAGCGGCCTGTACTCGATCTAGTAACCCCTGTTTTGAGTCATATGCTTATCTTTTGACTTCGTTGCATATTATATTTAATTCAAAGGTGTTCTTTGGCTTCTTCATGCATTGTTTTACGTATGTGTTGGCCCTGATGCGTAAGTTACCCAATCTTATGATGTAAGGAGTGGCACCTGTGGTGAGTATGAGTTCGGTGAGAGGACATGAGTTATATGTGTTGTGATAGATAGTGGAAAAAGAAAAGGAAGATCGGTATGGCTTATTGAGCCATGGAGCATGTTTTGTGAGATGACATGAGTGATAAGATTGTGTGTTGAGTGATGTAAAAGTAAGTGAATGTGGGCAAGGCATGATGTAAGTCTAAGGAACGTGAGAATGAAAAGATTGGAAGGAAGGATGTGGATAGTAGCAACTTGAGATGTTAAGGATTATGAAGGGAGAGAGTTATAACCGGGTTGGTTAAGAATATATGTAATGGAAAGATCGTTGTAGATAGATGGAAAAGAATGATGTATTAAGAGCTTAGATTAAGTTATGCAGGGATGTGGATTTGTAGATTGAGATTTAGTTTGGGGAATTTGGTTTATCAAGAGGTGGAACTAATGTGTGATTTCCTTGGGCATTTAACAGTATGAAATGAGTTTTGGGATTCAAAAACAAAAAAACAAAAAAATACGAGATGGAGTGGATTGACCGTGTAGATTGATTGGTGATAAGTGTGAGTGATAGCATGATAAGAAAAGACCCATGGTAAGAAAGAGTAAGATAATATCGATAAGAAATAATGGAATTTGAGTTTTGGAGCAATGAGAAGGTAACCGGAGCACTAAAGAGTTAGATCGAAGTAATAAGGAGTTGAATTATTAATTGGTATTGTTGAGTTTAAAGAGAAAAGAAGGATAAAAATAAGCTGAGAAGATGTTGACCGGAGTTATGTGATATAGAGGTAAGGAGTCGTTGAGATGTGTGATGCTATCATGAGGATGTTGTTAATGGTTATATAGGAGTTTCAGGACAACATGATTAGTCGTGAGTTTTGAGGAATTAAGGGAGTAAGAGGTTGATAGAGTATCTGCATGGTTTGAGATTTTGGTGGAGAGCTAGATGACGATACAGTTAAGGATAGTATTGGGAAGAATGTTGAGGTAAATTTTGTTGATACGTTGATGTTAGTTATTTGGGAAATTAACCGAAGATAGGAAAGAAACCGTGATGTTTAGAGATGAGTGTAAGAGGCTTGATGTCCGAACGACGGTAGTGTTGAGGGGTTGTCACTAGTGGTTAAGGGTGATGATAGATAAGAAAGATAGCAATTCTAATGAGGTTGCTTTTGTAGAGGCCGGATTGAAATGTATGGTTGTAAGGAAGTATAAGATGTGGTTAGATGAGGCGGGTGCTAATAGTTGAATAGTAATGGTATGGTTATACTTGGCATGAGATGATGGTTATGCGAATGGGGGAATATGTTATGAAGGGCATATGAGTTAAGCTCGGGCGACAAGTAACCTTTATCGAGTGGTAACTTACGTGCTCAGGATTGACTAGTTGGCTGTGATTATGGGTCTATGATGTGTATAAACGTTGGTGTGAGGTTCTGACCTCGCGATAGGTGTGATAGTTATAAAGTTGTTATCTGAATGTTCCGTAATATATGTTGGATATGGTAACCTAATGGAATGATGTTCAAAAGTGATAGTTTGGGTGATCTGGCATGGCTAGTTATACGTCTATGTGTATTCATGATATATGTTTATTCCGTGAAAAGGTATGGATGATATTCATGAGATTCTTGTATGTTTATTCTGTATAATATGTTGCGTTATGATCTAGTAAAGCAGTTTTGAGTAAATTTTCTTGTCCGGAAAGTTATACCGAGTCAGTGTTTATGGGAAATGTATGTGGTTGTGATGTTTATCGATGTGGTTGTTGTGCCTCGGGTGGTGATCCGGGCACGGTACTTCGTGTTGTGATGCGGGTGTTTTCGGACTGCAGTGCGGCTGTTGCCGGCGGTGTTCCGATGCCGTCACCGGTTGTGGTGGAGTAGGCGGGATGTCTACGATACGAGTTTTCGAAAGTACATACCAGTTATACATAGATTGTTGTTTTATTTGATGTTGCTTCCTGTGAGTTTCGATTTGTACATATAGACGGTTGTTTTGTTTATTGATGTTTCTTACCAGTTTCAGCTTAGGTGTGAGGGTAGAGTATGATATGGAAGAGAGTTGTGTATGTTTCTGTTGCCGGCATGGTATGACGATATTCTGTTGATGGGACACAGTTGTGAGAGGTTGTTACAGTAATTTTGATCTTGTTTTAAGATAAGGCATTGGTAGACATAGTAATGGCAAGTGAGTTGTGGAACATGTGTTGTACGGATCTAAAAGCTACAGATAGTTCATAATCTGTTATTGAGATAGTAAGTATAGGGTGTTGGGAATTAGTTTCATGTTAAGTAGTAGAGGGGTTTTGCGGTAATGAAAGAAAAGAACTTGAGGACCTAGTGTGAGTGTACGTAACAAGTGTGGATCGTGAGTTATGCTTTTGGTGATAGGAGTTTTATATAGTTTAGATAGAGAGTTAAGTCGTGTTACGATAATGTGGAAGAGTTGGAGTATTGGTTATGATAAGGATTTTGTGGTATTAGTTAGATGAAGTGCAGAATGCGTTGAGGTATGAGAACTGTTTAAGTAAGAGAGCCTTGGAAATAGGAATGGTTATAGGTATGAAGTTATAGGCGGTTATCTTTGACATGTGGTGGTGATGAGGATAATGAGAAGATATAGCTAAGGATTTAGTATTAGTGAGTTACGAGGACGTAACATTTATCTTAAGAGGAGTAGGATGCGATAAAAGAGAGTTTCATGGTTGTGCATGTTGTAGTATATTTGGAAATAGAGTGTGTAGCATAAAGGATGGATCTTTGTATTGTGATTGATATTGTTAAAAGGTCATGGCCGTGCTTGTGGTAGTGTGATATTTAGGAGTGTGAGAATATTTCGATAGTGTAGACAGTTGGATGATGGTGTTTATGAGTTCGATAGTATTGATAGTTGGATGTTGATGTTATGAGTGTGAGTAAATTTCGAGGACGAAGTTCCTTTTAAGGGTGGTAGAATGTAACATTCCGTTTGATGTCTATGAGTGTCTTGATATTGGATTTTCTAGTGGATAATATGTTAGTGAAACGGAGCTACCGACATTTGTGGATGGTAGTTGGTAATGTATGGAGTTAGTATCGAGAGAGGCTATAATGTGGTGGATACAATATCGCGAGTCATGTTGTGGAGGTAAACATAGTTGGTGGAGTTGGTGTTAAGAGTTCATGTTTTATAGGTTGGGGTTTTGTTTTAAGTTCTTAGTTGCGTTGTTGTGTTTTGATCGGGTTAGTATGTTTGTTTTTTTGTATGGGTTGGAACTTCGGGGACGAAGTTCTTTTTAAGGATGGAAGATTGTAATACTACAGTTTTATGAGTCTATGGGTACTCTATCGAGTGGGTCTTACTCTGTCGAGTAAGTAGTTTTTGACGCAAAACAATAGTCTGCCTGTAGGGTACTCGATTGAGTAAGTTAGGTACTCGATCGAGTAGGGGGCACTCGATCGAGTAAGTACCTTACTCGATCGAGTAAGTGTGTTTTACGGGTGATTTTGACGGGTTTTGTTAATAATGCGGGATTAGTATATAAAGCCTTCGTCATCTTTCTTAATCTCTTTTATCATTCTAAAAACCCCTTTTGAGAAGAAATAAAGTTACGTAAGTGTGTTCCTCGCATTGTTAACAAATCCCCAAGGCTATGAGTGTCGGATCATCTTGTTCTTTACGCCGTTGTGATCCTTGTGTCGAGGGTAAGCTTTTTATATAGTTTTTATAATATTTTTTTAAAGTTGGTTGAAACCCTAATTGGGTAATTTGGGGGTTTTGGGGAGTATTGTTGATGTTAGATTGTGATTGTATGATTGTATGTTTGATAGGAAGTAATTTCAGTGAAGGGCGATGTGGATTAGCTGAGTGTGACCGTCTGTGGTGATTACTGTTCCAGGTAGGATTTCCCTACTCAGTACTAGTTACATTATGTGTGTGGTGATTGTGATGTAGTTGTTGATTAATTACATTGTTGGTGATCTTGACGGTTGTTGGCTTATACTGTTGTTTGTGTTGTTGTTTATAACTGTCTGTGATCTTCGGGGTGCGTCCCTGGCTGAGTTGAGTCACTTGCGGGAGTGGCTTCACGCCCTTGATTCGCCTTCTGTGGAACCCGCCACAGAAGGGATGTGCACATTAATGAACATGGGTTTATCGCTTAGTGGAGATGAGCGGGGCTTAGGTGGGAACGGCTGCGGTCCCCCACTGGCGGTGTGGAGTATCTGTTGCGATGGGTACTTTGGCAGGGCTACACACTTTAGTGTGTAGTCAGTTATGAGGTGATTGGAGATGGAGACTGGGATTGTGTGTGAGCTGTTTGTATGATTGTTTCAGTGTGGCTTTGATTGTGTAATTAGTACTGACCCCGTTTAATGTTTTAAAAACTATGGTGATCCATTCGAGGATGGTGAGCAGTTATTGAGCAGGTTAGACATGATGCGTATGGGCTAGTTGGGATGAGTCATCATTTGCAGTTAGAAGAGTCTTCCGCTGTGTCAGACGATGTCCTTTAGTTATTCAGTTTTGTTAGTAGACAGTTTTGGTTTGAGACATGTAATCACTTAAATTATATTTACTTTTAAAGTACATTTCTTTATTGTCTTATGGTTATCATTGCCTCGGGTAACCGAGATGGTGACGGTCCTATACCTGAGTGGTCCTGGTAAGGCACTTGGAGTATGGGGGTGTCACAGCCTTCTTGTAAGGCAAGGTGGGGCTTGCCAAAATAGCGATACATTCAAGCATTAAGCACATAAAAGCAAGTAATGGATGTATCTACAAAAATGAAAAGCCACTTTCCTCATCTAAGTGGCGGAAATTATCCAAAAGGGAAATAATCTAAGGGTACACAATCCATTATAGATATGGTTTATTCAAGTTACTAAGCCTAGGAGGATGCTAATAAATCACCTCCAAGTTGTGTCTAGCTAGGGTACCTTTGTCCTCAATCGTTAAATGCGTTTGTCAAGAGTAGACTCCTTATGGTGTTAGAAACACTAGAGGATCGCGGAATTCCCCTTCTTGCCTAGACAAGAAGAAGGGTCGTCCCTTCTCTACCATGCATAAAAGTGGTTCAATGGATAAAAGGATCATTTGTATTTTGAGTTTCATATGGGAGTTTGCTTTTGTTGTTGTTTTTTCCCCCAATTTCTTGTGGCATTTGACATTTTGAGAATAATTTCTTTTTGCCATTTTCTTTGATATTTGGCATTTCAATACTTGACAATTTTCAATTTTTTGCTTCTTCTTTTAAACATTTTCAGGGTCACCCCAATTAGTAACGAGGGCGCCTTCTATTTGAAGCATATGAGTTCTTATTTTTGTAGTCCTTTTTTTTCTTTGATGCAAATTGCAAACTTTTTCATTTCTTTTCATTTCTTGAACTCAAATTTTGAAATATTTTTGTGCCCATTCCCTTTTGATGACAAAAATGTGGTAGAATATGGAAGATGATTGCATGGCTTCAAAGGTCACCTTGGAATAAACGGTAGCCAATGAGTTATCATACTACAAGGTACTCTTGACTAGGCCTTAAATCCATGGGTCAAAGGATACTAGCATGACACATCCTAGGGTGTTTTACAAGAATTCTAATAAGTAAAGTCTCAAGAATAAAAAGTATCTACAAGGGCCTATATACACTTATCAAGTTTCCAAAATAGATGTTTTCACAAATTTTTTCCTATAATGCAACTACATGCCATATGCAACTAACATTTATACAACCTAATGCATATGCTTCTACCAACTAGTATGCCATATAAGCTAAATGCAATCCTATAATCACATTATTTATACCGCATCAATCAAAATAAAGCCACATAGTCATTAACATAAAGAGGAAAAAGGAGATTGGAAAGATCATACCATGCGGTCTTCATGATCCTCATGTCTCGGATGTGCCGTAGTCGATCAATGTGAAAAAGTATAGACAAACAAACAAACAATATGTACAAGATATACAATACTACACTATAAGGGAAAAGAACATGTTTTAGGGGTTTTTGTTTACGAAATAAAAAGACATGTTTTTGTATTTTCAAAATTTTTCAATTTTTATCATTTTTGTTTTAAAAGTTAAATTATAATTTCCCATCCCCACACTAGTATGGACATTGTCCTCAAAGGCCAATACGATAGGAAATTATGCAAGCTAATATGAGAATGCATGCTTTCTATACTAAATGCAAACTATATGATATATAAACAATTGAATGCATTCTAAACTACATTATATAATGCATGAGTTTTTGTTTGCTTGGAGAGAATAATTTAGATTAGCTCCCAATGCGTATGCTTGAACTTCCCCAAACCAAGTAAGAATGGGAGAGTTCATGCATAAGAATGCTATGCATGAAACTAAACTAAACTTGTCATTTTGGATTTTACATGTGGGAACAATAAAAGACACCTCAATGAAACCGAGGTGGGAGTCCTCTAGGTGGTGCTAGGACTCAATACTCATGATCAAGAATAATTTAAAATGATATAAAGACAAAGCTAAAAGGAGGTGTAGAAAACTCACAATGGGTCGTGGTATCCTCCAAAAGCTTGTCTAACCTCAATTGTCGCCCATGCCGACATCACTATCATCATCATCTTCATTATCATCATCCTCATTGTCATCATCATCTACCTCCATGGATCCGGAGGCTTCACCATCATCACTTGAGCTTTGAACCTCTTCTTCTTCTAGGAGCATTAGGAAAGAATACTTCCCTATCAGACCAACTAGGCAAAGGACATGATAGATCAAGGAGTCCTTGCCTAGCTAGGTGTAGGAGGGGCGGATATTGAGCCCGTTAAGCATTGATCCGGTCCTCAAAAGCTTCCTTATGCAAGTGTTGCATCAATAGAGTTTAATAATCGTTACCTACCGTATCATCTTTGGGTCGGAATTCGTGGTAGGTAAACGGGTAGGGTGGAGTCACAATAGAGGAGGAGGGTTCGACAATAGTTTTCCTATGTTGTTGCATTATCAACTCGGCTTCATCGGAGAGTGGAAGAAGATAATCCGGGCTTCGGACATTGAGACGGTAAATCTTGCTTGGCAAGATGAAGGACTTGGCATCTTTGGTGAGCCACTCAAATTTATTGTCAAGATTATTGTTCTTGACCCAATGAAACTTGTTAATCATAGTGGCTAAATCAACAAGGTTGCCACCTCTAACCGGCTTATAAGTATTTTTCTTGTTAAACTCCGGGTTGAAGTGTTTTGCTAACCATGTAACCAAGCCTCCATTCACAATAAAGGCCGCTCCTTCTTTACAATGGTCAATTGTAAGCCACCTTTCAATTAGAAGTTGAAGGATGTTGTATTCTTTGGTGAACTTTTTATTGACATTCATGGTTGATTCCAAGTAGAAAAAGTCGAGTTCAGTAAAATGATTAGTACCCTTCCTTGCGATCAAAGTATTCCCAACAACCTTATGCCATACCCTTATACCCAGATGGTGGACATAAAGGGCACGACAATCATGGTAAGACTCAAATTTCTTTCCGGAGATTGCCTTCCATAAAGGGGTAGGGTCATATGTTGAGGGCTTCTTATCATAATGGGAATCTTCCTCAAGACGGAACACTTTCCCAAACTCTTTCAAAGTCATCTTCCTATCCTTATTCTCTAGGCGGAATTCAACACTTTTCAGGTTCAAGACATTAGTTATCTTCAATGAGCTTATAAACTCCATAGTAAGGGAGGGGTATGACAATTATTGCATCTCAAAGATGGTATCCAACTTCATAGACTCGAAAAGGTTCTTGGTCCTTTCAAGAACACCCAACTTAGCTAAAGCATCTTGACATAAAAACTTGGTGGGCAAAATTGTTTTCTTAGCAAGAGACATAAAAGCTTTTATATGAGAATCAGTTGTGAAAGTTACCTCCGGATATTCATGTAGTTGCTCAATAATCGGAATAGGATTAGTAGCTTCCACCATAGGAATAGGAACCTCTTGAATTTCCACTCTTGCTTGTTGTACCACCAAAGCTTTTGAAACTTGAAGAGCTTGTTGCCTCTTTGAAATATTGGGAGTTGTATGTGCCTTGCTTCCACCTTTAGTCCTTGCCATTATTCTTATCCTTGTTAAGATTGTATCAACAAAACCTTACTTGAATGCTTCTAGTCTCCTCAAGTTTTAATGAATCCCAAATTGATTTTTCGAATTTTGCCTTAAAGCCTAGAAAATCAATACAATTTTTGAGTATTAGGATGTTTGGTTGGTGTTTTGTTGATGAAGGAGTATTTTGATTGTGTTTTGAGGAAGTTTGGATTTGATTTGGGTGAATTTGGCTGAGGATTTTGAGTTTTGTTGATGAAGGATTTGAGGGTTTTTGAGGGTTTATGTTTGTGTGTTTATGTTTTGAAAGAAGGAAATGAATTGGGGAATGTGGGTTATAAATCCCGTAATATAGCAGCAGCAGGGCAAGACGGGTGGATTCTTTTGAAGACGCTCGGACTGCAAATCGGTCAGCTCTGATATTTTCCACCCGTGTTGAGACGCGCAGATTCTTCAGGAGATGAGCGTCTTTCAGCAGGAGACGAGCGTCTTCTCATGAGGACGCTTAGATTCATAGACAGTGGAAAACTTCAATTTTTGAGATAGTCAAGCCCCGCGTATTTCCACTGAGACGAGCGTCTTCGAACTGAGACGAGCAGATTTCCCTGGGGACGCTCGGATCTTAAGACAGTGGGAGATTATAATTTTTGCACAGGTCAGGACGCGCGGATTCTTCAGAAGACGAGCGTCTTCTCATGATTTGGGACGAGCGTCATCTGCTCAATCTGCTCGGTTTGTAGAACAGTCCCAATTTTGCATTTCCAGAAATCTCAAGACGAGCGTCTTGAAGCCAGGACGCTCGGATCATGACCAATACGGGCAGATTCCTGCTGAGACGCTCGGATCTAGCCCTTCATTCTTTCTTATTCCTTTGTTCATCATTGTGGGTGCACTATGAAGGCTCCCTAGAGTAAACACTATACATCAAACCACATTAAAATCCTCCCTCACTTTCTCTCTTGATGAAAAATCTTGATCAAAGTATAAAAATCGTAAATCTAAATTTGACAAAAATGCAATACAAGAAATAAAATGCAATGTTAAGAGTTAGAATATTTACAAATGGTGGTTTAGGGAGGAGTCTACCAAACTCTCATCTTAGATGAGATGTCAAGGAGGCATAGCCAAGTTGTTGTTTATGTTACTCAACACCTTGTAGAAGTAGTCGAAGGCCTGTTCATTGTTATTATAAAGATCTTCAATAGACCTTTGCACATTGTGATCTTCAATATGGTGACTTGAATCAAGATGGTCACCAAAGCCTTGGTCTAGGATCATGGCATTGCCAATATAAGGATTGACCAATCCATCGAATTCATCATCCCATAGACCACATACTTCACTAGCTTGCTTCCTTATTGTATCTTGAGTTGATGGAAACAACTCCTATTTCTTGTTGTCATGGCTAATGAGGCCTTATTCTTCTCTTGTCATGAGTGGTGGTGAGCTATTCAAGCTCTCATTGTTGTTGGAATTTCCTTGCTCTTTGGATGGAGCATCTTGAAGATTATCCACTTTATTCTTCCATATGGGTGGTGATTCTTTACCCATAGCTTGTTCTTTGCTTTGAGATGCCAACTTCCTCCTATCACTCTCTCGGCTATAGTGATCAACCTTGAAACATGGCTCATGTAATCGGGGAGCTCTCATTGTCTTGTCAAGATTAAAAGTAATTGTCTCATCTCCCACTTCAAGTGTGAGCTCTCCATATTTCACATAAATCACCGCTCCCGCGGTATGCAAGAAAGGTCTTCCTAAAATGATAGGAATGTTGGAATCCTCCTCCATGTCTACAATGATAAAGTCTACCGGAATGAAGAATTTGCTGATTCTTACGGGCACATCCTCCCATATCCCTAGAGGTATCTTTGTAGATCGATCCGCCATTTGAAGCATAATATTGGTGCATTTGAGCTCTCCCATTCCTAGCCTCTTGCATACCGAGTATGGCATGCCACTTACTCTTGCTCCAAGGTCACATAATGCTTTGTTGATTGTAGTGTCGCCAATGGTGCATGAAATAGAGAAGCTTCCCGGATCTTTGAATTTTTGAGGGGAACTTCCTTGAAGAATAGCACTACTAACTTTCGTGAATGCAATAGTCTCTAGCTTCCGGATGGATTTCTTATTGGTAAGAATGTCTTTCATGTACTTTGCATAGTGGCTTCACGCCCTTGATTCGCCCTTTGTGGAACCCGCCACAGGAGAGGATCTGCACATTAAGGAACTTGGGTTTTTGCTCGGAATAGATGAGCGAGGATTTGGTGGGTACGGTTGCGGTCCCCACTGGCGGCGTGGAATACCTGTTGCGATGGGTATTCTGGCAGCGCTACACACTTTAGTGTGTAGTCAGGTGTGTGGAGATGCGACGGAGTTGGGTGATCTGTGTGTTGTGTCTTTTGTATCTTGTTTTATCTATTCAGTAATTGGCCCCGTTTATATGTTTTAAAAACTGTGGTGATCCATTCAGGGATGGTGAGCAGTTATTGAGCAGGTATGAGCTGGATGCGTATGGGGATAGCTGGGTTATGTCACCACGAGATGTCTAGAAGTATTCCGTTGTGTCCTTAAACATTTTATTACTTTTAGTTGGTTTGACATTTGGAACATTTGTATTTCGTTAGACAATTTTGTTGGATTTTGGAATTGTAATTGCCTAAACTCATTTAATTATGTTTCTTTATGGTTAATTTGATATACATTGCCTCGGGTAACCGAGATGGTAGCACTTCCATACATTAGGTGGTCTTGGTAAGACACTTTGGTGTATGAGGGTGTTACACGTGGAGACTTATGTTTGATCCTTACTACTGCGAGTCTATCACTCACGCTGATGTATGAGTCAAACTTCCTAGATTTCGAATGGAATTAACTAGCTTTGTTCCTATTTGTAAACTTATTGAAGCTAATAACACGGGAAATTTTATTAAATTTGATACTAGCTTAGAACCCGCGCAAAATTGCACGGGTATATATATATATATATATATATATATATATATATATATATATATATATATATATATATATATATATATAGAGAGAGAGAGAGAGAGAGAGAGAGAATTAGGATCACATGAGTCCACCCTATCTTTTTGAGTCCGTGAGTCCATGATACAATATCACACGTTATACTACACAATATCACAAACTTACGTTTCACACGTTATACTAAACAATATCACAAATCAAAAAAAAAGTTTTAGAAAAAAAAATTCGAAAAAAAAATCGTGATATTGTTTTGTAATACAATATCACACGTTATACTAAACAATATCACAGCATACATTATTTTTTTTTTTTTTTTTTTTTAAAAAAAAAAAAAAACTTTTTCGAAAAGAAAAATTTGAAAAAAAAAATCGTGATATTATTTTGTAATACAATATCACACGTTATACTAAACAATATCACAGCTTAAAAAAAAAAAACTTTTTCGGAAAAAAAAAAAAAAATTCGGAAAAAAAAAAAATTGAAAAAAAAATTTTCGAAAGAATTTTTTTTTTTCGAAAAAAAAAAAAAAAAAACTTTTTCGGAAAAAAAAATTTTGAAAAAAAAAAATTCGAAAAAAAAAATTGAAAAAAAAAATTCGTGATATTGTTTTGTATAGTGCGTGATATTGTTTTATGGACTCATGGACTCAAATATATAGGTGGACTCACCGGATCCTGACCCTATATATATATATATATAGGGTCAGGATCCGGTGAGAACCACTAATATAATGAGAACCGTGAGAACCCTTACTAAATCATCATCAAATCTTGTTTCGAAAGTTTTGATGGATCATATACCCTTAGTTTAGTTTATTCCAATACATTTTTAGTAAGCTAAACAAAAAAAATTTGATTTCATTAACAGAATATAAACTTAATGTACACAAATACATTTAGGTATACTAAAATGGCTATAGATGCATGAAAACGAATACTAGGTGCGTGAAAATTGTTACATGCATGAAAATGATTACTAGGTGCATGAAAATATCAGACTCTAGGTTCATGAAAACGAGTTCTAGGGGCGTGAAAATTTTTAGATACATGAAAAATGAGTAGTAGAAGCATGAAAATTAATAAAATGTTTCTCGTCTGGATTCCGATCAATAATTTATACTTTTCTAGGCATAATATTCTATCCTGAATCCAAATATGTCGTTATTTTTTACAAAAATAATCCTTATGGTGGAGTGTTCTCACGGTTCTTACTATGTAGGTGGTTCTCACTGGATTCCCAAATCAATATATATATATATATATATATATATATATATATATATATATATATATATCCTTTACATAATTTGAGAGAGAGAGAGAGAGAGAGAGAGAGAGAGAGAGAGAGAGAGAGAGAGAGAGAGAGAGAGAGAGAGATAGGAGATCTAATGAGTCCTTTACATCATTTGAGTCCTTAAGTCCTTATAAAGACCTTTAGATGGACAACATCTAAGGTTGAGATTATTTACAAAATATAGGCCAAAAAAAAGGGAAAAGCTTGGGTAGGAAAGAGGAGAACAAAACCTGCAAATTGTTCTTTCCAATGATCAAAACTGACGGACAAAAGGATATATCCTTTGTACTATGTTTACACTCTCACATACTTCCTTCCTTAACACACTTATTTCCCACTTTTCGTCCATCTTGAAACCTGGGTTCTTCCTTTCTCCCATCTCCCATCTTCTCTCTAAACCTGGGGTTTTCTTTTGAAAACGCACATTTCAGCTCAAATTCTCTCTAAAACTTGCAAATCAGCGGAAACATGCAGATAATAGACGGCATCAATGGTATTTCTTCATTTTATTCATTGTTTTCAGTCACCTTTTAATATTTTCAGTTGAATAAAATGGATGAAGGTCATGGTATAATCTGCATGTCATGGTATTTGTTCATTCTTGTTATTGTTATTTGTTATTTTTGTTCAGCCACCATTTTCATATACTAATTTGTTGCTGGGTTTTAAATGAAGATTGTTATAGTTAAATCTACATGCTGGGTTTTCATTAATTTGAGTTTTGAGTATCAATTTTTAATTGTTATAGTTTTCAACGCACTGTGATAAACAAGTTAGCATTCTGACAACATTTACACTTACTGCTAACATTTACACTTTCAGAATAGCACATTTACACTGCCCTTATCTGAACATTTACATTTACACTTTCACAAGTTCATCTTCACAAGTTTGTACAAATAATATCACTGTTGGTTTTTTTGAAATTGCTCGGGTTTTGATCGTCCCAGTTTTCAATTCTGATTATTGTTGATGATAAAAATTTTAAATATTAGACTATGCAAATTAAAGGACATCACAATCAGAAATTCAAAATGTGACGTCCTTTAAAAATTGATATTTGCTCATTTACACTTTTACACCGTCACAGTTACACTACATGTCTGCTGACATTTACACTTACACTTTTGGACGTTTACATTTACACTTACACTTTGGGACATCATAATTTGGACATTTACACTTCCATGTATCATACTTACACAACATGTATGGAACATTTACACTTGCATTGACATTTACACTTTTAGAACATCAGACTTACACTACATTTATGATGACATTTACACTTACACTTTTGGACGTTTACATTTACACTTACAATTTTGGGACATCATAATTTGGACATTTACACTTCTATGTATCACACTTACACAACATGTATGCGACATTTACATTTGCCTTTGACATTTACACTTTGATTCCCCTTACATTTACACTTGCATTTGACATTTACACTTTTATTCCCCTTACATTTACACTTGCATTTTAACATTTACACTTTGATTCCCTTTACATTTACACTTTACTTCGACTTACATTTACACTTACACTTCATATCTGATGACATTTACACTTACACTTCGTATCTTTTACTTTTACAATCTGTGGACATTTACAGACTCACTAAAACAAAATGGAGTGCAACCTGACAGGCAGGAACTGTGCAGGGAGGTCGAGAAGAGGTTTACACCGTGCATCGGGCAGGAGTTTGGGGGGATTGAGGACGCGGTGACGTTCTATAAGATATACGCCATTGCTTGTGGGTTTGATGTCCGTAGGTACACAACGAAAAAATGGCGTGGCGGTGAGATCAAGTCAAAGCTTGTAGACTGCAACCGAGAAGGTTTCGCTCACAAGGCGCCAAGTAAAGATCAGGGTGACTGACTGGTTGGGGAGAACTCACAGAGGATATTCAGGGTCACTATAGTGGGGTGTAAAGAGAGGATACGACTATATATGAAGAATGGTCTTCTATTAATTGACCGGTTCTACGAGGGTCACAATCACGAGCTTATCTCACTTAAGGACAGAGAGTTCCAGAAATTATCGCGCAACATAATAGATTATCACAAGATGATAATCGTTTCGAACTCAAGGGTTAGTAATATATCATCACTGTCTATACTAATTAAATAAATCCATTCACGTTATATTTATATAATGTATCTGTTATTGATTGATTGGCAGCTGAAGATAGGAGCAACAAAGACATACAGAATCTGCAAAGAACATGTGAATGGATTCGAGAACATTGGAGCAAGCTTAAATGATTTTAAGAACTTCCATAGGGATGTTAAATGTTTCATTCACGAACGTGATGGTCAGTTGTTCGTAGACCATTTTAAGGAAATGACTGAAACAAGAATATGTTTCTACTTTGACTACGATCTTGACGATGATGACAGCCTACGTAGGGCTATATGGGCGGACGGTACTGGCCGAGATAATTACAAGATTTTTGGTGATGCGGTGTCCTTCGACTCAACTTACTCCACCAATAAGTATTCTATGGTATTCACACCATTCACAGGTGTCGACCACCATAAACGATCAGTGACGTTCTGTGGGGCTCTAATTGCAAGGGAAGATTATGAGTCATTTAATTGGGTTTTCACCCGGTTTTTACAAGCAATGGGGGGGGGGGGGGTAAGGAACCCGAGTACATAATTACAGATCAGGACCCAGGAATTATCAAATCTGTCCCTCTTGTTTTCATGACAGCGCGCCATCGGTTCTGTATGTGGCATATAATGAACAAAATGCCCAGTAAGTTTGGTGTCTCTAGGAGTGGTTATAATGACTTCATGTGTAAAATTAATGACATTATGTGGGATAATGAGCTTGAAGCAGCAGAATTTGATGCTATCTGGGAGCAAATAATTGAAGATCATGGTGTTGGCGTAAATGATTGGTTTGCGGATACGTATGCTATAAGGGGACAATGGGTGATGGCGCATTGCAGAGACTTGAAGATGGCGTCTATTATGAGGACAACTCAAAGATCAGAGAGCAAAAATAGCTTTTTTAAGAGGTTTGAGCATAAGTAAGGAACATTGGTTTAGTTTTGGATGTGTTTTGAGAGCGCTATGGACCAACAAAGACATACACAGAAGCAGCTTGACAACATGGATAAGCAATCGTCCGCAAAAAAATCAACACATCTGGCATTAGAGATTCATGGTGCAAAGGTGTACACCTATTCAGCTTTCCACAAATTCAAAGAATAAGCCAACTACTCAATTGATGCATGTAGAACCGGAGGTTTCACCGAGAGAGGCGAGCTAGAGGTAACTACTGTCAAAGATTCATCCAGGAAGAAGAATTTTGAAGTTGCATACAGTCCAGGTAATTTAATTTACACTTTCCAGGTCATTACATTTACACTTTCCATTTTATGACAGTTACACTTTCTATAACATAACATTTACACTTTCCAGTTCATGACATTTACATTTTCCAGTTCATGGCATTTACACTTTCCAAAATATGACATTTACACTTTCCATGATATTACATTTACACTTACCATAATATGACATTTACAGTTCCTATAACATAACATTTACACTTTCCAGTTCATGACATTTACACTTTCCAGTTCATGACATTTACACTTTACTTTATTTGACATTTACACTTCCTATAATATAACATTTACACTTTCCAGTTCATAACATTTAGAATTTCCAAAATATGACATTTACACTCACGATATTACATTTACACTTTCCATGATATGGCATTTACATTTTTTGTTTTATCACATTTAAATTTCCATATAATCACTTTAACTGATGACCCAGGTACACGGAAAGAAAGCTGCAGTTGTACGATGTTTGAAAGAACCGGCATCCTATGCCGCCATATACTATGGATTTTTTCAGCAAGTGGGATAAAGACTATACCAGAAGATTATGTTGTAAATAGATGGATGAAAGAGTATCTCCGATTAAGGATTTTCAATTGTAATGGTGAAGGGACAGACAACATGCAAGTCATCGATGAAAAACAAATTGCAATGTCAATAATGTGGTCAGAAGTTCATCAAGCTGTAGGGCTCCTTCGAGGCAAAGGAGTAACTGATGTTGACAACTTTACCGCTGTAATTAGGGCATTTAAGGAGACGCTGTCACCATTAGGGGAAGTGTTAAATAAAAATCAACAAATGGAGAAATTTCTGAAATGTACGGCAAGTGAGGTAGTGACGATATTGCCACCAAAGAATTCGAAAAACAAGGGTAGCGGAAAAAGAATGTTGTCAGCCAAAACAAAAGCAATGGCGTTGGCTAGGAAACCCAAACGCAAGTGTAAGAATTGCAAGAGAATGACAAATCACGACAAGAGGTACTGCCCTAACCCCTTCTCAGCACACACACCATTGTGCGAAGGGTCGTCTGACCCAGAAGAGGATGAAGGAGAGGAGGAGGAAAAGCTGGAATTAGAACAAGAATAGACGTCACGGCAGTGACAAATGTAGCTTTTATATTTTGAGTGTGTAACTTTAAACTTTGATATGCTATAGCTGCAGCGAGGGATTGGGAATTGGTCTCATGGCAGCGTCACTTTGAACTGCACTTGGTGAAACTTTTAGTAACACCAACGTTAGAGTTACACTGTCATAAGACCAAAATGTCTCTGTTTTATTGGATAGCCAAACATTGTGTTACTTGAACTTATTTTGGATTACGTGTGTTATTTCAAGTAACAGTTACACTTATTTTCAAGTAACGTGTGTTAACATTTACACTTCCCATGTCACATTTACACTTCCATCTGAATAAAACTAAAATTCAATTTCAGTGTGTTTACATTTACACTTTCAGTATGATGACGTTTACACTTTCCCCCTCACTACATTTACAATATCACTAAGCACTTCTATGTGAATGACACACTTAGACTTTGACTATCGTCACATTTACACTTTGACTCTCCCAGTTTACGCTTTCAATAACAGTTTCATCTGAATGAAACTATTCTTCAATTTCAGTGTGTTAACATTTACACTTTCAGTGTGTTAATAGTTACACTTGCAATCTCATCACATTTACACTTTGAAGAAACTAAAATTATCATAACTGCCAATTATCATAACTGCCTGGCATGTCCACAGAAAAAGATACCATTACACACATAGTCAAGAACATTGCCAACCAAAATACAACTAGTCACGAACAACCAAACAATATGTCCACAAATTGTTTACTTTTTCGACAGCATAGTCTTAATTTTGCGCTTCTTTTGTAACTTCCCCCATGATTCTTCTTTTTGCAGCTAAACCCATCAAACTTCGCTTCGAAAACGTCTCTGTTGACATTTATGTCAGCTAGTACAAGGGTCGCCACCAACTCGACTACCAAGTACCGTCTATTCCTCTTCCTCTCTAAGTCTGGATGCTCAAATGGTTGACCCTCGTACATCAACATATACATCATACATAAAATCCCTGATTCTGTTATGTTAGGAAGGGGTGTTTGGCACCTGAACGGGATTTGCCGATGCTCAAAGCTAGTAATCTCGTATCCCCTGTCGGTTCAGACATCCAAATAATCACTAATAGTTGATGCTTGCCATGAAAGCACTAACAATTAAAGAAACAATATATTGTTCATCTCTTCGAAAATGATTTATTGGCATCAGACTTACCACTTGACGAGTAACATTGCACATTTCAGACTGCTCCCAGTTGGCATGATGTTGGTAGTCAAGGAGATCAACAGTTTGCGCTCCAAAATTTATACATACGCATGCAAAGTGCCCACCAATGTTGACAGGTACGAAGATAAACTCGGCGTTCAGGTTGAAAGTTTTATCACAGTCTTGGATGAAGGTATCCCAACTTAGATACAGCCGATCAGTGATGGCATTAGACTGTGAACCTGCTTCACGTATATCCAAAAGCTGCATGATACACTCCTGTTCACAGAAGTGGGTGAGCCTACATAATAAAAGTGAATATAATGTATGACTTTTAGGCTTCGGAGGGAGTACCATATGACGTATCCCAAAGAAGGCCATCCTAGGAAGTAAGTATTCAGCGGACTCCAAGTAGTTTAGCAACACAGCCCAGGACTCAATCACAACAGGCGACATTACAACCTTAGGAAGCATGGACATGATGTCTGACCGGCGTAACGCGGCATGCCTACTGAACCAAGATATTGATTCATTGCAATAAAACACACGTATAGTTGTAAGAATTTGAGAATAGTTACAAATTCAATATCGTAACTATTGACCACGTTATAAGAAATTGAGAGATACAAACGAATTTTCAAAGTTGTGGTCGTCTAACAAGCAATAGTCCACCGCATACTTTCGACGCGATCTAACTGAAGGAAAAGTAGATTCATATACATACTAACATACTCATATATGTCGAAATTAATTTGTCATAAAATTAAATACGGATTTTATGCATGCAAACAATATACTAAAATAGAGAAGAAATCATATCCTTACATTGAAATTACGGTTCAAATGGGCACAAAAGAAATCTCCTTTTCTTTTGTTCTTGAGCTTTCCTTTAATGGAAGAACAAGATCCAAGTGTAGGATCTCTCCTTATGATTTATACCCAAAGCTTAACTCTTAATCTAATTAATATTATAAGTACTAGTATAATATTAATCTAGTAGAAAAATGAACCAAAAATATTTTGGTTTTGCTCCTAAAACCGGGTAGGAGAATAGATGAGGAAGGATGTAATTTTTATCTCTCTAAAAATTATATTATTAAGTAAGAATGAATAATTATCTAACCACACACTACATATGGTGAATGATAAAGATAATAAGTAAAAGAACTCCTTGTTCTTTCCAAGGGAGAACCGGGTAGGGTGGTAGGAAATGGCCTATGCATGGCCTTTGTGCTCTTACACAAAAGGCACTAGGTATGCATGCCTATATTAGAGTAATTATCATTATGCTTACCACTAACTTAAACAAACACAATATTTGTTTAAACAACCTCCCATTTTCGGCACATATGATAATATGAGATCCATATTATTTTTGTCAAATGTCAATATGTCACATGTCATATGTGACATAAATTTGCTATGTAATTTTTAACATGTTAAAAATCAACGTATTAATAAAAATACATCACATACAAAAATCGACTTAGTAATTTCATAATTACTTGTGCCAAAATATTTTACCAATTCATAAATCGTATTTATAATAATTCATTCAAATTTAATTGTTTCTGTAAACAATAATTTCATCCGAGTAATGATACAATTCGATTACTCAGACCGTATCTCATTTAATCACATTTCAATTTGATACGTAAATTTTACTTCCAAAATCGTCCGTCAATTTTTTTCAAGTAATTTAATTAACTCGTAACATTATACGATTAATTAAATGATCAATTAAGAGTATTGCCCTATAGGTATGACCTAGGGGTCAATCGATCACCACCGTCACACGACAAGAATGTCAAACTCTAGTCACCAATCATTACCGATATATGTTGACCATTGACAAGAACAATATTACTTCCCAATTGTATTCTTTATAATGAGATTTAAACGTGTGATCATCATGATCAACGATCGTGATCGCATTATTGTCGGAGGACACATATTCCAACAATCTCCCACTTGTCCTCGACAAGTGTGCGTCACCAATTCTCTTGTCCTATTACTATCTCCCACTCAATGCAAGGTGTCTTTCGGTCGTACTTGCAAGTGATCATATCGAGAGTGGTTTCCTCGATCTGGAGAATAACCGATTGACCGGACTTATCTATCATAGATACTTTCCGAGCGTGGCCACGCATTTCGATTCATTACTCCTCGAGTGGCCCCGAGATATTGTTTTAACCCTGACAAGGGGATGGACAATTCCTATCGCACTCATTCCCTTCGACTAGCCACACCATCATAACCCAAAATATGCCCATTTGACCCCATTTACGAAGGTCGTAGTAACACAAATCAAAGTTAATCTGAAACTGAGCCATCTTAGGTGAATAGTCTTTAGTCAAAAGAATCGACTCATTTGAATACTATAGCAGCTCTCGCCACGACCAGGCTATATAAATTTGCCAGAACTCTATAAGCGGTCATAAGGCCCGACAAGGTGTTCCTAACATCTGCCTATGTGATCGACTAGTCATCTCACATGACTGTATGGCACTTGAACTTGCCATCAATCGCATCACACTCTAGTCACTTCGAGACGTCACCTCATACAAGTGACTATGGGCGAATACTATGCTAATCCGTGTTCACTTTAACGGGGTTCAATTGTCTCTACAACCCGTTTGGATGTAACAAAGTATAATAAAAGAGTTTTAAAATAAAACTCGAACGACAAATGCGATTATCACACATGTATAGTCAATGCCTGATTACTATTTCATGTTCTATAATCTAATTTGATCTTGTACATAGTTGTTCATTTCAATTCAATTGAAATAACATGACTCATCATGTTTAGCCTTTGAGAAGGCTTTGGTTAGTAGGTTTTATCAACTTCTTGTACCTTACTTGTCACACCCTCATTTATTGCGGAAAAGTAAACACGTAATTCTACAGAAAAACTGACAGGATATGTTTGTAATAGGTTCAATTGGGTAAAAACCTGTAATTTTTAAAACCTGAACCTGTTATAAAGATATCCAAAAGGGAAGGTGTCAAACATGCAAGGTCCAAAATAAATCTCATGAATGAAACATCGCTAAAGTCGCGAAACAAAGTTATACAAACCAAATATGAGAAAGGGAGACATATGTCCCTAAAATGTATGTGACATAAAAAGGGTTTAAGGGTCACAATGAAATAAAACCAGTCTAGGTCCCAAGGTTACTTTGCTCGCTAGCTCGTTCATGTACCCCATATATGCATCACCTACCTGTCATTCGCATTTTATACAAATACGAAAGCCACAGTCAGTGGGGAGTAACTCCGAGTTCTCCCAGCCACGAAATGTCATAATTAATATAACATGTAAACATAAGAATATGAATACGAATCACACATAGCCTTAGCATATAGATGCTAGACAATCGTGCTTATCATGTGAACAACAATATAACAACACATAGTCCTAGCATGCGAATACTAGACCGACTCATACTGCACTATCATGTGAATCACATAACATCCAGGAATCCAAACTCTATCAACCATAGCCGGCTTGCATCTCACCTTCTATGATTCATAGAATCATCAAACAAGAAAGGGCAATATATCAAAGACAGGCATAAGTTCTTAGCACCGTCAATAGTCACTTTGTAACTCGAGTCTATACCACGAGGTAGGGAAGGTAATCGAACCGGTATCTTGGCTCAGCAGTTACTATTAAGAAAACATGGCCAAGAGACAACACAACCCTAGCCTAAAATCTGCGCAGACCTAGACATGCGGATACACACCACCGCACCCAAGACCCACAACTTTTTTTAAAACAAAGTGAAGTGAGTACCCTAAGGACACCACCGAAGGGTTGGCTAGTACTTAAGTGACCCCATACTATCAAAATAAGTACCGAGGTCATGCCCCAACTTGGATATAAATCCACTAGTCAGGAACACAAAGGCTATCAAGCAGTGAACATATACTCGTCAGAGACTATAAAGACCTATCTATGATGAAGGCCGAAATACTCACCTAGGACCTAGTCCCAGCTTGAATACTTTAGCCCACACCACACAAGACTCACCACACAAGTCAATTAAGACACCCACTTAACCATAAGAGGGCAAAAAGTCCTACTTACCAACATAAATTCTAATATTCTATCATGTGAAAGGCTATATAAAAGTCTAATCAGCAGATAAACCAACAGAATCCTCAAAACCAATTTCCAATTCTAACAACATTAACCAAATTAAAGGCTTCGGGGAATCTAGGGCCGTTTTTACAATATAAGAAGCTACTTAAATCAACTAATTACACATGTGAGATAAAAATATAATGAATGGCCTAAAACAAGAAAAAGGCCGATTATCCAATTCATTTAAAATTTCATCCAACCGAATTTTTACCCGCAACCCCACCTGCGGCAGTGCAGGTTAAATTGCGTGACCAATCACTCAATTGATGACATCGAATCGATCAAGGGATTAAGGCTCAGTTTTCGGCACAATCAACAAAACATTACAATTATCACTATAAAATTCATTTTGAGCCTATTAATTACAATTTCAATTTATAAACTATCCTAACATGTGATAATTATCAATCACCTAAACACTTATCAAACAACAAACACAACATCAACTACTAATGTGACATTTATTCGTCGAGTAACTCGGAATAGTTACCTTAAGCTAGCAAAGAGACAAGCAATAAACTTGAGAAAGCTTCTAAAACCCAAAATTACTCTTCCTCTTCAACCACATATGAGCCACCTAAAATAATTATGTGAAAGGACGATATTAACGAATTATCTTTATATAAAATATGAGACGAAAATTAATTTAATTATATTTTAAATAAACCAAACTAGCGTCAAAACAATTTATAGATACGGCCCAAACTCGCGACTTAGCCAGGCCACCGCCTAGGCCACGGCCAGGCCACTGCTAGGCCAACCTTAAAATAGTCACTCTCGTCCCAAAAATTAATTCAATCTCAACTCTCTACCCCATCTCTCTCATTACTCCGTCCTATAATATAATACTCCATAGTAACCAGATTTCCATCTCAATTTCAATATCGATATTGTCAAATATTCCATTAAAGGAACTGCTCAACACTTAGAGTATACCTCTAAGCTACTCACCCATGTGTCTCGGTCAAAGAATCGACAACTTGAATACAATACGAAAGAACAAACCCAATCTCAACGTCTCATTTCATGGTTCATGATAGTACTTCGTAATCTTAGTGACAAATATAGTTAACCAAATACTCACCAGCCAAATAAGAAGAAGTAAGACCAGCTTCGTTAAATAAATATTACAATAATGCATGCCAAGATCAAATGCTTACCAAGGTACCTCTCGGTTCTCGCCTCCAAAATCTCATTGCCTTGGTAAATAAAACCAACCACTAATAAATCCCATTACACTAATCATCAAATTGGACATACCAAATCTTGCTATACACACCGACATACATACTGATTTCCTATATAAACAATTCATCCATTACCCATTAAAATAACCAAAAAAAAAAATAGATAATAGAATATATTATAAGTACTAATGTAACTAATCGCAATATTCGAGTAACAATAATCACGTTTGTCGCATAAAAAAAACATATCACCCAACCCCAAACAATAATATATTAATAGGATCGGTAGAATCGTGTTACCTTAAACGCCCCTTATTCTTCGAATAAATGGTCCCCAAGGCACGAGCCTCACCCCGGGTCTTCAAATCCTTCATAAAAGGGCAAGAAAACGGAATAAAGAAGCTAAAAGACGACACTTTTATAAGACGGCGAAAGACGAAACCACTACAAAAAGGAGACTTTCTTACCTTAAAAGGAGGAGGAAGGAAAGGGGAAGAGAATGGTACAAAAATTATCGAATTTGGTTGAGAATGGAGGCGGGATCTGAGGTTGGAGACGGGATGAAAATGGCGATTTGGTTCATTGTTGTTGCTGCTTTGCTGCGTGTGAAAGCAAAGAAAGGGAAGTGAAAAAGGGGGGGTGGGGACGTAGATACTAATAATAATTAATAATGATAATAATAATAATATTAATATTAATAATATTAATAATAAGAATATAAGAATTATTTAAAAGGGTAGAGTGTAAGAGGGTAGGTGAGTGTGTTGTCGATATACGATAGGTCGAGAAAGGATTAGTCCCACAAGTAGAAATGTGACGGTCTATAGCTAGACGGAAGTTAAGACGGAAATTATTATTATTATTGTCACTATTATTACCGTTCGACTAAAATACGTATTTTTATACAAATCACGTTTTAAAACATTCTTTTCATAAAATTCATGCTTAAAATGAATTAATTAAATTAAATAATTTAAAAATATAAAATAAGGTAATTGATCGGTTAAATAAATTATAAATGTCAAAATGAGAATTTTGCGGGTGTTACATTACTCAACCTTACTACATACTCGTTTTCCTTTGTAATGTATACATTTGCATTACAAAACTTTCTGAGTACGTGTCGAGGTCCAATCAAGACATAGGCCCTCTAGCCTAAGAATAGCTCCCACTGTTTTCACAGTGTGCGGGACTCATCCTTCTTGCACATCTCATGATCGCAAGTGTACTCAATTTCCGTTATAAATATCTCTCATTGTTCTTTATTGCCTAGAACGATTCTAGAAAATCTACTTCTTAATTAACATTGCCACAATGGTATCTTAACCATCCTAATGTGTTTTGATTATGGTTTTGTCGGAAACCATGCGCAATCTCAATTGTCAATTGTCACTTGTGTAACACCCTTACACAATATTGCATCATAAACACTTTGCTTTACTTCTTTAATGCTACTCAAAGCATATGAAGTGTTATACATCATTACTCATTTAATTGATCTGACAGCGGAAGCAAATGAAATCAATCAAATATGTTCAAATTAATTGAACTAGTCATGAATCTTATCAACATAAGATTTCTTATTGACGCTAATATCATGTGGATTTATCTTCATAAATCCGGATAATAAAGATGTATTATAATACTCCAAAAGTCTTATATCATTCGCAATGATCAATATGTCATCCACATATAAGACTAATTAAAACTTCCGTAACTCCCACTAAACTCCATGTATAAACACAACTTCTCGACTTATCGAGAAAAGTTTTATCACATGATCAAAATGTTGACTCCAACTCATTGATGTCCTACTTAAGATTCTCTCTTAAGTTTCACATTATCTTAGGATTGAAAGAATATACAAAACTCATGACATGTATTGAATACATTCCTTCTTTTGAAGAAGTGGGTTTTAGATTCACTTGCTACGTATTTCATAACTTCATAATGAAACACAATCCCTAAGAAGATCCAAATAGACTTAAGCATTTCAATTAGTGCAAATCCCTTTGTAACTAATCTTGCTATGAAATATCTCTTTATTAGTGCAAAACCCTTTGTCACTAATCAAGCCTTTTATTTTGGATTTTCATTTCATGGCTCTAAGCCTTGTGTTGAGTTGTGACTTAAACACTCTTATGTAAGTCCTTTGTCGATTACTTTCCAGAAGTAATCAACTTGAATCAAACAATTTGTTTTGTAAGTTATAAGCTCTTTACTTTCTTAAAAGTAGCATGAATTCATCATTTTTAACAAGTGACGAATTTAACCTCCTAGGTTTTGAAGAAACAACGTCTGCCACAAAACGTCTCATGTAGCCAAGAAAGACCAGTTTCTTGCGACATAATATTCTTTGTGGCATTCTTTGTGGCTCTTGAATAATTTCTCCCACTCTGTCTTCTAAAAATAAACTTGTATTTTAGAAAGACAGCTTCACGAGCCGCAAACCCGTCGTACTCGTGATAATTGAAGAGGAAAAATGAGCATTTGTTTCTTGTGAAAAACTTACAACCATGGTACGTTTACCATTTCATATCTCATATGATTCGATTTAGTGGAAAATAATTTAGACAAAAATGATAAAATCCCCAAAGGATCAAGTAACTCAAAGTAACTTGATTGAAGTCCAAACCATATCGAATAGCGTTTGAATTCACATCCAACCACACATTATTCCATAATGCGTGTTAAGAGAGATTAACTTGTGATACTATATCACATTTCCTTTGGCTTATATCAAAGTCTTCACTTTGATAATCCCATCACGACTTAAATCGTGATTCCTTGAACTCTTTGAAATTCTTCAAAGATTTCTCTATTTACCTTATTAAGTGAACATATTAGCGTCAACTTAAATCGTTGGTAAAAGAAAATGATCAACCTATTTTGGATCGATGATTTACAAACTCGATCTCCTTTTCAACCAAAAGGCACGAGACATCTTGCTTTGAATACAAGATACGCATATACCATTAACAATCTAATGGTTTCAACAAGATTTCGATAACTCTTTGCGTTCATCATTCCAAAATTTAAGGTTTAATCTTGGGTTACCAATTTGAGTCTTGCATCATCTTCATGATATATCATTCTAGCTTGGTTTAGAATATAATCACCTTGATGATGGGCTAGCCATACATCAAATCATGGTGTATAGGGTCACAAAAGTGAAACCTCTTTTGTATCTTAACAAATTTGTATTCTTATTTAGAGTTTATGTACTTAATAGTCACAATTAAGTACAACTCCAAACCCGAAAACTAGATTGAGTACACAATGACTCTATCTCTCAACATCATTGATGCTAGTCGTCATATTCTAATCATTCTATGTATCAAGTACAACGATGTAAACCACCACCGGTTTCAAATATTGACGAAGTGGTACTAGCAAAATTTATGTCAATCATATAAACATTTAAAGAAGAAGATACTATTAGATGTCCCACAACTAATTTGTTGATTCTTCAATAATTTGGGGTAGTTTCCTTTCTTGTGTCCAACATTTAAGACAATGGAAACTTTATCGGTCGGGATTGATAGGTTTAGTATCGCTATTCTCAACAACTTTACTTTTAACATTACCTTGTATCAATTCCATTATAATCCTTACTTCTTGAACCTCGTTCTCATCTTAACGGTTTAAGAGAATGCTCCCACTCATTTCAATGAGTCTTTGCTTTGAGAAGCAAAAATTGAATTCATGAAGATTACTCTTCATTTGTTCGTTTAGTCTTAAAACTTTCATTGAAGTGGTTGCGTTATTTTGGTTAATTACGAATTCTGAAAATCTAATCACCAAAACAATTTATCGCTTCAAGGTACTTAATTCAATTAAGTATATGAAAAACAATCCATTGTAAGTAGATGTGTTAGTCAAGAATCAAAACCTGTTTGATAATGAATAACTTTAATCTATACTCTTTACAAGAGATCCTTAGCAATGGTTAATTTGAGGTCTTAAGAAGAAAATTCAAATTTTGTCTTTGGTTACGATGTTTTAATGGAGATTTGAATCAAAAACGAAATGATATCGTATATGAATAGTGGTAAAGAAATAGAACAATATGATAACGGAATAGGGGAAAACAAAACATTCATCGTTATATTAATACTTGTAAACAAGTATAGCATTTACATAGTGACCTCTACCCAACTATGATAAATGATTCCAAGATCCAAATTCATATTAACTTAGGCACGGGGTAGCCGATGAAACCCTTATCAATATAACTCGGTGGATTAACTCTTTAATCGATTCTACTTTTAGAACTCTCGGTCGATAAAATTACTTTAATATTTATCTATAGCCCAAAACACATCAACAAGGGCACGGGGTAGCCGATGAAACCCTTATCAATTACTTTTGTTGAGTTCAATCCAAATTTCGAATAAATGTGTCTATTATCCAAACCCACATTAACTTAGGCACGGGGTAGCCGATGAAACCCTCATCAACATGAATTCGGTGGATTAGACATTTATCACCCACTTCCCCTACGTAACAAGGTTTGTACCCGGGGTAGCCGAGTGCACTCCCCCTCTCGCGAAATAGGTTTTCATGGTTTCTACTATTTGGTAAGGCTATGTCTCAATTGATTGTTTTAGCGAGAGGTCATGTCAATTTATTATCTATCACATTTTAAGTGAACTAAAGCGGTGAACTACGATAATTCTAATTGACACGGTCGATGAACTCGATAAAATGACAATGCATGTTTAGTTATGGCGATTTAGCAATGCATGTGACATAAAATAAAATGCAAGCAAAAAGATAAATAAATCCTAGTATGGCCTTTCCTAAAATAGAAAAACTATTTAACTATTACATATTCGGAAACCAACTCCATTGGTCCCTTGAACTTCGGTTGTGGCACGCATCTCGAGGTAACACCGTCTTTATGTATCGCCATTCTTGAAGAAATCCGTCTTTGGGAACTCCGGAATGAATAAAATTACATAACAAATTACATAATTTCCTATTATACATTTGTAACTAAAATAAAATAAATCTATTAAATTACAAAACGGTGATACGAGATCACAATAAAAATTACAACCGAATCGGTATTCCCATACATTTCGGGAAATACCAATTAAAATCTAAGGCCATACTAAGTAAAATTATATAATTCAAAAATTACATAAATTAAAATTATGACAATCATAAAGAAAATGCAGCATTATAATATGTATGAACATGCTCAATTTTATGCTAAATCGCCTTTAATTAGCCAATATCGTATATTACTCGGTTTTTACGGATTTGCGTGATTTCAACATTTTTATAATCACAAAAATACATAAACTCATATTTATGCATAAGTTAATTACCCTAACCTCTTAGGACTCAAAATATAGTCTTCACTAATAATTTGACCATAATTAACCCATATTTTATAAAATTGTTCATAAATGGACTAAAAATTACAAAATAAGCTATTAAACTTCAAATAAATCACAAAATTTCAAATAAATTCAAAATTTGAAATTTAAACTAATGAACATTCTGGAAAAATTCCATGACACTCATAATGTTCAAAAACTTAGGTTAAAAATTTCGAAAATTTACCGGAAAAACAATGTTGCGGTTTATCGATTTTTAATAAAATAATCATAAAAACATGGAAAAATTATTTTCACTAACTTTTCAATTTTAGATCTGAAAAAGATAATAAAATGCAACATTAGACGTTTTTCCTAAGTCATAGATTATGTTTTATTAATTTTCACTAATAATGTCACTATTTATGCTATTTTTCTTCAAAAATTCATAAATCATGCAAAAAGACTTCTTTATAGCCAATTATTTTACACACATCTTGTAAAATTTCATGTGACAACACATTAATTTTCTATGACCAGATTCGAAATTTAACTCATATTAACCTATTTTTCACTTAAATCCGAATTTAATAATGAGAAATTCATTTTTCGAGCATAACAAGTCCAAAAATTATGAAAATTTACAGGTTATCTCAAAATAATATATGTGACAACATATCCAAAAATCAATGGAAAATTCGAAGTATAGCTTATTTTAGACCAAAAATGACATTTTTACTCATAAAATCACATTTAAATGCCATTATTGTAAATTATGAACAATAAAAATCCGAAAAATTAACCAAAATATCCTAAAACATTTTAGGACCAGAAATATTAACATGCATGGTTTAATTTCGTGATATTTCATAATAACACAAATTTTACAAGTTTTATTTGTTATTCTTATAACTCGGAAAAACTTTTAACCGATTTGCATGCAAACAACCGTGGCTCTTGATACCGATTGAAGGAAACGTAGATTCATATACATACTAACATACTCATATATGTCGAAATTAATTTGTCATAAAATTAAATACGGATTTTATGCATGCAAACAATATACTAAAATAGAGAAGAAATCATATCCTTACATTGAAATTACGGTTCAAATGGGCACAAAAGAAATCTCCTTTTCTTTTATTCTTGAGCTTTCCTTTAATGGAAGAACAAGATCCAAGTGTAGGATCTCTCCTTAGGATTTATACCCAAAGCTTAACTCTTAATCTAATTAATATTATAAGTACTAGTATAATATTAATCTAGTAGAAAAATGAACCAAAAATATTTTGGTTTTGCTCCTAAAACCGGGTAGGAGAATAGATGAGGAAGGATGTAATTTTTATCTCTCTAAAAATTATATTATTAAGTAAGAATGAATAATTATCTAACCACACACTACATATGGTGAATGATAAAGATAATAAGTAAAAGAACTCCTTGTTCTTTCCAAGGGAGAACCGGGTAGGGTGGTAGGAAATGGCCTATGCATGGCCTTTGTGCTCTTACACAAAAGGCACTAGGTATGCATGCCTATATTAGAGTAATTATCATTATGCTTACCACTAACTTAAACAAACACAATATTTGTTTAAACAACCTCCCATTTTCGGCACATATGATAATATGAGATCCATATTATTTTTGTCAAATGTCAATATGTCACATGTCATATGTGACATAAATTTGTTATGTAATTTTTAACATGTTAAAAATCAACGTATTAATAAAAATACGTCACATACAAAAATCGACTTAGTAATTTCATAATTACTTGTGCCAAAATATTTTACCAATTCATAAATCGTATTTATAATAATTCATTCAAATTTAATTGTTTCTGTAAACAATAATTTCATCCGAGTAATGATACAATTCGATTACTCAGACCGTATCTCATTTAATCACATTTCAATTTGATACGTAAATTTTACTTCCAAAATCGTCCGTCAATTTTTCAAGTAATTTAATTAACTCGTAACATTATACGATTAATTAAATGATCAATTAAGAGTATTGCCCTATAGGTATGACCTAGGGGTCAATCGATCACCACCGTCACACGACAAGAATGTCAAACTCTAGTCGACCAATCATTACCGATATATGTTGACCAGTTGACAGTAACAATATTACTTCCCAATTGTATTCTTTATAATGAGATTTAAACGTGTGATCATCATGATCAACAGTCGTGATCGCATTATTGTCGGAGGACACATATTCCAACACTAACACCCCTGACCAAAGTGTCATTGTTCCGTAAGAAGGTCGAGACAACAAGAGTCTGCGTACCAGCAGCCCCACAATCGATTGAGCATCCCAGACCACCCCCCCGCCCCGAGGGCGGCTCCTTACGGCTGACATGGGTTGGCTTCCTGAAGACTGCACGGACGCAGGAATAACGACAGGGCTGCTTTTCGCTGGTATGGCTACAGATTTAACCACAGGGCTTCCTTCTACGCGTTTAGGGAGTGGGTTTGCAGTGCGGGGCCATTTACTGTAAGTAATCTCTTCCTCATTGTCCAGATTCTGCTTCTGTGCAGCATTGGAGACCAAATTCAAAACTTAGGCATGCTTTTCCCTGAATTGGGTTATCCTTCTGCGAACGCCTTCCCTCACTTTGTTATGGTCACTCAGGATCAGGATCGACACCACTTCAGCCCGGATGATGTTGATAACGTCCATCTCACCTAGGGCGCAGTCAAAAGGTTTCTCATTGAAAAGCAGCATGTGTATCATCATGTACACCCCGCAATCAAACCTTGAATAACCCCTACCTTGCCATTTAAATTCTACATTGACAAATTTAAACCCGGCGACCTTTGAACCTCTGGCAATCCCTTTAGACTTCAGATACTTGCCCATTAAATCACACTGTAAAGGTATTTAAAAAAAAATAATCAATTTAAAAACAGTATTTACAATTCTAGAATACATATACACTAAAGGTACTTAAGGTATGATGTTTATAGTTATTACCGTAATACGCGAAATTCCAAAATATGGAAGCTTTTCAAAATCATTGTCGTAACGACGATTGTCCAGATACTCTATCTGCTCAGCTACGAAGTTTATGCATGCACAACTGTAATGATCATTATTGCCAGATAAGACCAGGATGAAGACCTGCGCATGTGAGAACAAAGCCATAACAGTTACACGCGACACAAATTTCACATTTACACTTTCAATAATATCACATATACACTTACTATTTAATCATATTTACACTTTATTATGTAATGACATTTACACTTTCTAGGAAATGACATTTACACTTCCTATTTAGACACATTTACACTTCCTATGAAATGACATTTACACTTCCTATTTAGTCACATTTACACTTCCTATTTAGTCACAGTTACACTTTAACCTATTTCACATTTACACTTCCTATTTAATCACATTTACACTTTCTTATGTAATGACATTTACACTTTCTATGAAATGACATTTGCACTTTCTATTTAGTCACATTTACACTTCCTATTTAGTCACATTTACACTTCCTATGAAATGACATTTACACTTCCTATTTAGTCACATTTACACTTCCTATTTAATCACATTTACACTTTCTATATAATCAAATGTAATGACATTTACAATTTATGTGTAATGACATTTACACTTCACAATATCTCACATTTACACTTCACAATATCTCACATTTACACTTACCATATCAAAATCAAGTTAAAATGGAGACACACACGATTGAATCCAAGCATCCCACCCTGACCAGATCTCGTCCTTTTTGTCAAGAACAATTCCCTTCTTCTTGGCTTTCCAAATATACAGCAAAGCACTCTGTTCAAACGAAGGGTAGCGGTATTAAACTTAGACAATTACGTTACAATTAAATTGAAAACTATACAAATTGCATTGAGTGATGATAGGACAAATACGGTGTGACTAAGCCAGAAGAAACAACGAGAGGATGCGACTGGTGCAGTTTGGTCATACATCATCTTATATATTAGTAGGCACCAACAATCAATTCCAGAAGACATAACTTCTTGTCCAGGTTCGAGGGTTAACATGTCTTCCCGTGACACGAAAAAAAATCTGTAAATACTGCCAATTCTTCCCTAAAAAAAACGAATATTAGGCAAAATTGAATACGACGACTTATAAGTATTAATATGTTTGACATCGAAATTAACCGACGCACCCTTTCAAAAACGGTTCTGATTTGTTAAAGACGTAGTCCAGGATGTATTTCCTTTCCTTAAAAACATTCCTAAATAATTTCTTATTGAGCTGCAGGTCTACCGTAATAAAGCTCTGCTCGGGCATGGGTTCCCCACAATCCATGGTACAAGTCAGATTCTCAGGGACCAGTTCCATGCGCTGTAAGGGCTCACTATAATGAAATAGGAAAGGGTGGCGATCCAGGTTACTCCAGGGGACATATATTTCACGACCAGCTGCAGGAACGACTGGTTCAGAAGGGCCTCCCGTATCAGTCGTTCCAAACTCCTCACCTGGAACCCCCTTAAATGCCTCAGCTAGCTCTGTAGTAGAAATAAAGGTGCACAATAATTCCGGCAACTTAAACTCAGAAGAGGGTGCTTCAACAATAACCTTATCTGCTCCCTCTACAACATCCATAGGCTTGTCATCATTCTGAAATGAGCCAGGACAAGCGGGTTGTGCAGGAGGACCTGGTTGTTGCTCATCAACCATGCCACTACCGGTCTCCGACCCTTCTTGAGATGCATCTTCAAGGTCTGTGGTCTCAAGAACAACGCCAGGCTCAACATCCGGTAATTTCGTTTCACTAAATTGCGCTTGGTCAACGGGCTGGTCCGCTCCCTGTACACCGCTAACATCCACATCATCACCAGGCACTAGTCCAATCACCGGTGTTTCGGGTCCACGGCAAGGCCCCTGTTCTTGAGACGGATCCATATCCATATCCTGCACAGCCTCATCATGGGCTCTCTGTGCACCGCCCTCTGCCCCTTCACCGTCACCAATATCTGACAACCCTTGCAGCGCGTTCTCAATATCAGCTGTCGAAATAAATTTCAACTGAAATGAAGATGAACCATCTTCAGTTGACGGAACTACCACATCCGCATCCACCTTATTCGCTACCTCTGAATAAGACACTACCCCTTCACCAGTAACATACCTCTGTTCTTGAGACGGCTCCATATCCATACCCTGCACACACTCATCCTGAGCTCTTTATGCACAACCCTCTGCCTCTTCACCGTCACCAATATCTGTCAAACCTTGCAGTGCGTTCTCAATATCAAAAGTCGAAATAAATTTTAGCTGAAATGAAGATTCAGTTGACTGAACTACCACATCCGCATCCACCTTATTTGCTGCTTCTGATTTACCCTTCTCAACAACAGGTACAACCACCTCAGCGGCGCCGCTATTAACAGGCACTTCCCCTCCCACTCTTTCCTGCTCCCCATTTAATCTGGACTTCATGTAAGCTTCTTGAACTTCAGCCGGGCTATAAATTGTCTCTAGAATCTGACGGTCCGTTAATTGAGAAAAGTCTTCTATTTCATCTCCCCCGCATTCCTCTTCCTCTCGTCGACATGCTTCGTTAAGTTCAGCAGTGTTGTAGAAATCAGCGATCTCCATTGCCTGTGACATTGCCGCATCACCTGCTTTATCACCCAAATCAGCATCTTCTACAAGTGATACAGCGTCTACAGTAGACGTAAACGCGAATTTGGGAACCTTGGTCTTTCTTTTCTTGCTTGCCTTGGTTTTTTTCTTGGCCACCTTCCCAACAACTGGCAATGAAGGAGCTTTATCAAGAGATTTCTTCATTTGGGACGCTATGTTTCCAACTTCTTCAACATATTCCTTCACCATTGCACCTTCGAAAAAAGCTTGGGTTGCTTGTGATGGAACAAGACCAGTTGAAGAAGTAGCCCCTGTTGTTAAATTCTTGATCATTGTCGTTGCATCCGCATACCACGAATAGAAGGCCATAGCGTTCCTTTGAATCTTCAAGTACAGCTCGTGTATACCCTACAGTTGATAACAAACCAAATTTTAAGACTCCAGCTACACAACATATACCTGCTCAAAATATAAATATTAAAAAAAACAGGCCATTAATTAAACATTTATAACACAAAACTTACATCTATAGCTCTAGCTTTCAACTCATCATCATCTTCAACACCGCGGGGGAGGGGGGGGGGGGGGAGTTCAATCTGAATAAATTTCTTATCGGGTGTTGTACCTGAAGTTGATAGCAGAAGAGGCTTAGGGCTTGCCAATGGCGCCTTGGGCGCGCCAGCTATGGCCAACATCGTATTGCCAGAGTCCTTCTCATCAAAGGACTTGTTTTGACATCGGGGGTACTTCACCTTGGACAAAGTTAGTCGACCCAATGGCCCCTTATCCAGCTCATCCTTTAACCTCTTCGATAAACTCTTCAGGTCCCAATGCTGAATAAATGGAAGGCCGTCTGGGGAACTCTCACCGCGGTAATCAAACCGCTGAAAATAAGCAATCATAAGGAATGGGATACACCCAGGCAGATGTGATTGCACGCTGCGATCCTCAGCTGCAACATTAGCTAAAGATTCTAAGACATACGAGCACCAGTCATACTCCGGTATGGCACTCACATCTTCTACCACTTTCAAAAGCTTCATTCAATACCGTTGTTCAAAGTCGGCGCAAGGAATGATGAAATGCTAAGTAGCACAAACAGACGGCAGAATTCATCCCCTCCATCTTTAAATTCCTTCAACTCAATATAGTTGAAGACGTCTCCTAAAGGAATAGAATCAGAATTTGATTTCACTTTGAACTTTTGGCGCCACAGATTTTTTATGCGCTTATATTTTTCATCTTTAGCACCAGGCATGTGTCCAGTAGGTACTATTTCCATCTTCCTTTCCCCAATAAGTAACATGAAACAGTCGTAGACATCGTACTTTGTAACCATAAACTCCTTCAACTCCGACGCCCTGAAAACATAAGAACCATCACTGAAAGCGTTGAGAAATTCAGGAACATGTGAAAGCGGGAAAGTTCTGAGTTTAAGATGAAGAAGCCCCCCCAAATCCAATCCTCTTTACAGCGGCTCGTTGAGCATTGTTAAGCTTACTAATAAGCTTGTGGAGCATGTTGGGGCGACAACGGAAACAGTAGGGGTAGCTTGTGGTTGTTCTTCGTTTTCAGGTTGTTCTCCATCGGATGCCATCTGAATCAGATAAACAAATTACAGAAGAAATGCACAATATCAGTCACATATTCAGGCTAACACTTATTCAGGCTAACACCTTCAGTGTCTATACATTTACATTTACACTTCCTCTATCCTCACATTTACACTTTCAATTACATCACATTTACACTTCCAATTTAGTCAGATTTACACTTTATTTGTTCACATTTACACTTCCTCTATCCTCATATTTACACTTTCAATTACATCACATTTACACTTTCAATTACATCACATTTACACTTCCAATTTAGTCAGATTTACACTTTATTTGTTCACATTTACACTTCCTCTATCCTCACATTTACACTTTTAATTACATCACATTTACACTTCCAATTTAGTCACATTTACACTTGCAATTTAGTCAGATTTACACTACCCATCAGTTCAGATTTACACTATCAATTACTTTTTATTTGTTCACATTTACACTTCTCCTATACTCACATTTACACTTTTTATTTGTCCACATTTACACTTTTCCTATATTCACATTTACACATTTTATTAGTTCACATTTACACTTCCTCTGTCCTCACATTCACAGTCTCAATTACATCACATTTACACTCCCCGTAAACAGGTTCGATTAAAACCCTAAAAAAAACATTCACACTACCCCATCAGTTCAGATTTACAGTATCAATTTAATTAGTAATTCAAAAACTATCAGATTTACACTACCAACTTAGAATTAAATTCAAACATGCTAATGAATCAAGATGTTTATGCATAATCAAATAGAATAAAAATCAATTAAATTAAAGCATGCAATAAAATCATAAACTCGGAAATAACAAAATAGAACAATGAAATGATAAAAAAAGGGATGAAACCCGTAGAAAACAATTACGACTCAAGGATACTCTACAAATTTCAAAAATTACAACAAAGAAAAGAATAAAGCATAATCAAAGAATTACTTTCAAAGTGACTGATGAAGGATAATGAGGGAAAGAAACAAAGATAGGAATTATGAGCGTTTGAATGGGAATAAAAATAGAGCAGAGAATGGAAATGTTGTATTTGTTAATGAAATGTGGAAAAGAAGAATGAAGAAATGTGCAGATGAAAGACAGGAATTAGGAAGGACGTTTTTTTGAAATTATTAGAGGAGTTGTATGAGATAGTGGAGGGAAGTTAAATAACGTGCAAGTGACTGATGGAGGAACATACATGCAGAATTGTACAGTAGGTCTAAACCCCTAGGGAGAGAGGTAAATACTCTACCCATTATTATAATCTTATAAGTTACTTTTTGGTGTAATCTTAGCCATCCATCCTCACAATCTAAGGGCTCTAAATGGATTAAGGTGGACTCATTAGATGTCATATATATATATATATATATATATATATATATATATATATATATATATATGTAAGATCTAATGAGTCCTCCTCTCAAATTGAGTCCATAAGTCCCTCTAAGGGCTTTTGGATGGACTCAATGAATGGTTGAGATGCATTTGATTAAGGGCTATTAAAAAGAAAAGGAAAAAAATGTGGATGGTTGGATTGAGATGGGTGGATGAGATCGAAAATTACCAAAAAAAATTACCACTAATCAAATTTCTATACACTAATTAATTTTTCTTTCTCTCTCTAGCCCCTAATTAATCAGTTTTGAGTTTAAGATTTCAGAAGTGTAAATGTAATGTTGTATGAGTTTTACAAGTGTAAATGTGATGTTTCACGAGTGTATGAATTTTACAAGTGTAAATGTGATGTTTTACGAGTGTAAATGTAACATTTTTAAGAGTGTAAATTTGATTTTTTGTGACGGAAATTTTGAATTTATATAATTTTAACA
Source organism: Silene latifolia (assembly GCF_048544455.1). NCBI lineage: Eukaryota > Viridiplantae > Streptophyta > Magnoliopsida > Caryophyllales > Caryophyllaceae > Silene > Silene latifolia. Next base: position 190,843,346 of record NC_133536.1, read on the forward strand.
TTTTACAAGTGTAAATGTGAAGTTTTACGAGTGTAAATGTAACATTTTTAAGAGTGTAAATTTGATTTTTTGTGACGGAAATTTTGAATTTATATAATTTTAACATTTTACAAGTGTAAATGTGAAGTTTTACGAGTGTAAATGTAACATTTTAAGAGTGTAAATTTGATTTTTGTGACGGAAATTTTGAATTTATATAATTTTAACATTTTACAAGTGTAAATGTGAAGTTTTACGAGTGTAAATGTAACATTTTTAAGAGTGTAAATTTGATTTTTTGTGACGGAAATTTTGAATTTATATAATTTTAACATTTTAAAAGTGTAAATGTGAGGTTTTACGAGTGTAAATGTAACATTTTAAGAGTGTAAATTTGATTTTTTGTGACGGAAATTTTGAATTTATATAATTTTAACATTTTACAAGTGTAAATGTGAGGTTTTACGAGTGTAAATGTAACATTTTAAGAGTGTAAATTTGATTTTTTTGTGACGGAAATTTTGAATTTATATAATTTTAACATTTTACAAGTGTAAATGTGAGGTTTTACGAGTGTAAATGTAACATTTTAAAAGTGTAAATTTGATTTTTTGTGACGGAAATTTTGAATTTATATAATTTTAACATTTTACAAGTGTAAATGTGAGGTTTTACGAGTGTAAATGTAACATTTTAAAAGTGTAAATTTGATTTTTTGTGACGGAAATTTTGAATTTATATAATTTTAACATTTTACAAGTGTAAATGTGAGGTTTTACGAGTGTAAATGTAACATTTTAAGAGTGTAAATTTGATTTTTTAGTCATTTTGAAGGTTTTAGAGTGTAACTTTTGTCCTTTGAGTATCAATTTGGTCCTTTATAAGTGTAACTTTGTCCTTTACGAGTAAAACTTTAGTCCGACTACAAAAAACGCCACCATCATCGTCCTTCCCCACCAACTCATATCCACAAAAAACATGAGTGCAAATTTATATAATTTTAACGAGTGTAAATGTAAAGAAATACAAGTGTAAATGTAAAGAAATACGAGTGTAAATGTTAAGAAATACGACTGTAAATGTTAAGAAATATGAGTGTAAATTTAAAGAAATACGAGTGTAAATGTGAGGAGATATAAGTGTAAATTTAAGAGAAATACGAGTGTAAATGTGAGGAGATACAAGTGTAAATTTAAATAAAAACGAGTGTAAATGTGAGGAAATACAAGTGTAAATGTAAAAATTATGAGTGTAAATGTAAAGAAATACGAGTGTAATTGTAAAGACATATGAGTGTAAATGTAAAGAAATATGAGTGTAAATGTAAAGAAATACGAGTGTAAATGTAAAGACATATGAGTGTAAATGTAAACAAATATGAGTGTAAATGTGAAAAAGTACGATTGTAAATGTAAAAAAAAATATGAGTATAATAAATAGATTTATTAGATCTAGAATAAAAATCATGATAAAACAACATCAACAACACTAGATCTAATAAAGAGAGATTGAAAAAAAATCATCTAACAAAAATATAACATTAAATCTAATAATAATAACAATAATAATAAACATAACACTTTATTGTTGAAAAAAAAAAAAAAAAAAACAACACAACGACAACAAACATCGACAACAAACACAACAACCACCATAGTCAACCAAAACTCAAAACACAAAAAATCTGAAAAAAAAAAAAAAAGCAAAAATTGAAATAATAAAAAGCAGATCTGAAACCTAAAAGACACAGACAACCAAAAAAGAACAAACACAATACACAGACGACACACACAAACAAATAAAAAAAAAAAAAAAGTTGAAACGCAATACATCAACACACAGACGACACACACACAAACAAATAAAATTGCAGATCTGAAAAAGAAGGAAGAAGGAAGGTGACGGAATAAGGAGGAAGAAGGAAGGTGGTGGCGCGTGGTGACGTGCGGCGGAGAATGGTGGTTGTGTAGGGGTGTTGGGGCAGCGAGGTTTTTTTGGGGGGAGGAGGTGGTGGTCGTGGGTGAAGGACGGCGTGTGTGGTGGTCGGGATGGACGTCAGGGTTGATGTTTTACATGTTACAAGTGTGGTGGTGGTGAGTGGGAGGAAGGAAGGGAGTATGTGGTAGTGGTAGTGGTGGTCAGGTGGTGAGGAGAAGAAGGGCGAGAGAAGGGTGGTCAGTGTGGTCAGGGTGGTGGCAGATCTGGCGGGTCGGTTGGAGAGGGTGGTGATGGAAGTTGTAGTGCGGTTGTTGTGGCCTTGTGGGTTGTGTACGGGTGTGGCGAGTGACGGGAAAGGAGAAAGAAGGAAGGTGGTAGTGATGTGCGGTGGTTGTGGGTCACGACAGGCAGGGGGAGGAGGCACAAATGGAGGTCGGGGCCGGGGTTGAGTGGTGGTGGGTGAGTAAGGATGAGGAGTGATTTTTATTTTTTTGATTTTTTGAATTTTTGGGTTTTTGGAATTGTTTTGGTTTTGGGGGGGTTTTAGAGAGATGAGTGGGAGGATAATTGTGTGATAGGAGAGAGAAGTGGGTGGAAAAAGAAAGGTTATATAGTGAAATTAGGGGGTTGATTAGTGTGGTAGTGAGAGAAACTGATTAATTAGGATTGATCCCCTAATTTTAGCACTAATCCCTCCCTTTTTCCTTTCAATCTCAACCCTCCATCCTATCTTTTCAATGGCTCTTAAGAGGACTTAGGGACTCAATGTTTTTGGGTGGACTCACTAGATCCTTCCTCTATATATATATATATATATATAAGAAGGATCAAGTGAGTCCACCCTTTTTCATTGAGTCCATAAGTCCCATTTAGAGCCCTTAAAAAGATGGGATGGAGGGTTGAGATTGAAGAGGAAAAACAAGGGATTAAGGCTAAAATGAAGGGATTGATGCTAATTAATTAGTTTCCCTCACTACCATCACTAATCCAACCCTAATTTCACTATAAAAACCTTCTTTTTCCACTCACTTCTCTCTCCTATCACACAAATATCAATCCTCTCCTCTCTCTAAAAACCAAATAAATCAAAAAAACCCAAAAAATATTTCCCTCCTCTCTTCCTCACTCACCCACCCACCTTACACCCAACATACCCCCGACCCACCACAGCCATAGCCACCCCACGACCCACTACTGCCGCCACCAACAACACCCATAGCCACCCTTCACGATACCACCACAGCCACCCCACTACCCGACCACCACAACCCGACAACGACACCATAACTCTCTCCCCGACCACCACCCATCTACCACCACCAACCACCTTACATGCACGACCCACCAGCCACCTCACCTCCTCTTTTCTGACCACCACTACAACCAACCCCCACGACAAGAACAACGACCACCGCCCCTTCTTTTTTCCAGATCTGAGTCACCCACAACTACAACCATCACCTCCTCCACACGTCACTCATCGCCGCCACTGCTCTCCTCTTCCTCTCCCGTTTCTCTCCTCCCTCCTCCTCTCCGCCGCGACTGGCTATCTTGTCATTTCTCCTTTTTTTTTTTTTTTTTTCCAGATCTGGAGGTTATGCGGGTAGTGGTGGCTGTTTGGTGGTGAACGTGATAAGGGGAGGGGGTGGCTGGAGTCGTGGGTATGGGACGGATTTGATTTTATATTTCTTTTTTTTTTTCTTTTTTTTCCGAAATCTCGTTTATTGTTGGAGTCGTGGCTGGAGTAGTGTGTTGATGTGTCGTTTTTGTTTTTTTTTTTGTTTTTTTTTTTAAAGTTTGGCGGTAGTTGTTAGATTGTTTTGTTTTGTTTTATATTGGTTAACGGTTTTTGTGTTGTTAATTTTTTTTTTTATTTGACAGTTTTCTCTATCCTAGATATCGTCTTGTTTTAGATTTCAAAATCGTATTATTATAATTTTTATTCTTAGATCTAATAAATATATTTATTATACTCATATTTCTTTACATTTCCACACATTTTTCTTTACATTTATATTCATATTTCTTTACATTTACACTCGGTCTAGATCTAGGTTTTTTAGTTAACAATTTTTTCTTTTAGAATTTTTTTGGTTTTTGTAGATCTATATTATACACTCGTATTTCTTATATTTTTAGTTTTTTAATTCTTTTATAAAATATTTTTTTGGTTTTTGTAGTTTTTTTCGAGATCTAATAAATATATTTATTATACTCATATTTTTTTACATTTACAATCGTACTTCTTCACATTTACACTCGTAAATCATTACATTTACACTCGTATTTCCTCACATTTACACTCATATTTCTTTAAATTTACACTTGTATTTCCTCACATTTACACTCATATTTCTTTAAATTTACATTTATATTTTCTCACATTTACACTCATATTTCTTTATGTTTTTTTACACTTGTATTGTTTTACAGTTACAATCGTTTTTCTTTAAATTTACACTTTTTTTTTCCAGATCTATACACTGGTTTTTATACATTTACACATTTACAAATCATATTATAATACTTTTTATTCTTAGATCTAATAAATATATTTATTGTACTAATATTTCTTTATATTTACACTCGTATTTCTTTACATTTACACGCATTTTTCAGATTTACACTCATATTTCTTTACAATTACACTCGTACTTCTTTACATTTACACTCATAATTTTTACATTTACACTCATATTTCTTTACATTTACACTCATATATTTGTACATTTACACTTGTTAAATTTATATAGATTTGCACTAATATATTTTTGTGGATATGAGTTGGTGGTGGAGGACAACGGTGGTGGTATTTGTTGGTAGTCGGACTAAAGTTTTACTCGTAAAGGACCAAAGTTACACTTATAAAAGACCAAAGTCACACTCAAAGGACCAAATTTACACTCTTAAACCTTTAAATTTACACTTAAAATACTACATTTACACTCGGAAAACATCACATTTACACTTGTAAAATGTTAAAATTATATAAATTCAAAATTTCCGTCACAAAAAATCAAATTTACACTCTTAAAATGTTACATTTACAGTCGGAAAACATCACATTTACACTTGTAAAATGTTAAAATTATATAAATTCAAAATTGCTGTCACAAAAAAATCAAATTTACGCTCTTAAAATGTTACATTTACACTCGGAAAACATCACATTTACACTTGTAAAATGTTAAAATTATATAAATTCAAAATTTCCGTCACAAAAAAATCAAATTTACACTCTTAAAATGTTACATTTACACTTGGAAAACATCACATTTACACTTGTAAAATGTTAAAATTATATAAATTCAAAATTTCCGTCACAAAAAATCAAAATTACACTCTTAAAATGTTACATTTACACTCCTAAAACATCAAATTTACACTTGTAATATGTTAAAATTATATAAATTCAAAATTTCCGTCACAAAAAATCAAATTTACACTCTTAAAATGTTACATTTATACTCGTAAAACATCACATTTACACTTGTAAAATGTTAAAATTATATAAATTCAAAATTTCCGTCACAAAAAAATAAATTTACACTCTTAAAATGTTACATTTACACTCGTAAAATATCACATTTACACTTGTAAAATGTTAAAATTATATAAATTCAAAATTTCCACCACAAAAAATCAAATTTACACTCTTAAAATGTTACATTTACACTCGTAAAACATCACATTTACACTTGTAAAACTCATACAACATTACATTTACACTTCTGAAATCTGAAACTCAAAACTGATTAATTAGGGGCTAAAGAGAGAAAGAAAAATTAATTAGTGTATAGAAATTTGATTAGTGGTAATTTTTTTTGGTAATTTTCAATCTCAACCACCCATCTCAATCTAACCATCCACATTTTTTTCCTTTTCTTTTTAATAGCTCTTAATCAAATTCATCTCAACCATCCAATGAGTCCATCCAATGGCCCTTAGAAGGACTTATGGACTCTATTAGGAAGGGGAACTCATTAGAACTCTCCTCTCTCTCTCTCTCTCTCTATATATATATATATATAAAGTCTCAAATCTAGAGCTATAACTTTGCATTAGTAATGGCTATGTCTTGTATAAGCGAATTATTATATAATTAAATGAGTATTATGTACTCAAAAGCGAACCTTGCTAAATTATAAAAAAATGAACTATTAGGACCAATCGTCTAGAGTAAACGATTCTATACAATGACTATAATAATTGATGTACTCCATTTAACTTATAACCACTAACTTTTTTTTACCCTTATATATCAAATATCATATTTTCACGCGTTTCATATATTTGATCCAAGCATCCATAAGCAACAATGTTTAAGCCTGTGAAATTATATAAGTACACATTAATATGCAAAACGAAAATGCAATACATTGGTCTACTTTGAAAAATTAGACCTACCCTAAATGTAGTTCAAAATTGACTCAACTTCATTGTATAGAAGACTCAACTTAGCAGAAATCCAGCTAAGACAGAGCCACATTCTAATCAAACCTTCTTATCAATTCACCATTTGCCACATCCAATCTGCATCCAAAGTTTCTGATTACTCTCTTAAATGCAAAAACAGTACAGGCGAGTGAAAATGACCAAGAAGTATCATTTATCAATAAAATCAAATAGTTATATGATGTAACCATAGAGGATAATCGGATATGCATTTTGGCTGACATAGTAACTTTACATGTGATTCTTGTTTTATAGTTTTAGTACAGATTTAGTATACTTTGCATCGTATGAACTAATGCACCCATCAACTATCAATACGTGAGGAGATAAGGGCAAGATAAGGGACTGGACTTTTAGTTTTTTTACAGTTAAGGGATCAAACTTTTAAATTGTTCCGTTAAGGACCTCAAAGGCCTTTCCGTTAGCATTGCCGTTAGTTCTAGGTTTGCCAGTTTATGGAATCAGAGGGCAATACAAGAGGCATACAATAAACCCTTCATTCAATCCAACAAGGGCAACAATATAAGCTCATACAAAAATAAAAATCACAGTGTTGCAATTTGCGGCAAAGAAAACATCTCTCTGTTTTTTCGTCGTTCCTAAAATCTTTGTTAAATGCGGTGTAAGTTATATAGAACACGGTAGGTTCCGAAATCTCATGTGGAGTCTTAGTACGTTAATAGAGAGTATAGTAGGAAAGTTTCAGGCTGTTTCGTTACGGTTGTTCCAATGTCGTAATTGACATGTTTCGTGGGTCTGGGTTTCTACTGAAGCAGAATGTTCGTGCTTGTGGTTATACATTTACATATATACACACATATTGTATTGGTCCATCTAGTCGGCTGTATTTGTTGAATTCAATGCTTTTGGGTCTTTATTCTCATTGTTGTTATGGTAATGTTGTTGCTTTAGGTTACTAAAAAGAGAGGAATTGAAGAAGCACCGAGTGACTATTGAAGAAACCAAGAAAGATGGGGAAGTACATCAGAAACTCAATGGCAAAAAAATTAATCTACTACCAGTTCTTCATCAAGATCTAAGGGCCAAACGCAATAGAAATGTATGAGTAAAAAAGATAAATTAAATTTATCAAGTAAACTGGACAAATGAAGGATAAAATTAGTCAATTGGTTTTTCATGCAAATTTAACTTGCATAGCAAAAGTAACGGCAATTCTAACGGAAGGGCCTTTGAGGTCCTTAACGGAACAATTTAAAAGTTTGATCCCTTAACTGTAAAAAAAATTGAAAGTTCAGTTCCTTATCTTACCCTTATCTCATACGTGAGACTTAAGTTTGGCTGAGTTAACCTCCAACAGTTTGTTAGGGCATGACTCGGGGGGTTTTGCATAATTTCCGCCACAATAACATACTCCCGCACAAAAAAGTATAATTCTTACTGATACAGAGTAGTAAATAAGTGTGTACAACCAAATACTCCATATTGTAAGGACTAACATGAACTTCCTCCGTCACATAAATTTGTTCACTTCTGATTAAAATGACCCTCATAAAGAATATAAAAGTAAGCAAATGATTGGGACATAAGGAGTAAATCTTAACAAAATACCTTCATATTCCATGATGAAAACGAACAAAATGGTTACTCCCTTTTATTTTAGTCGAAGGTAAAAAAATGACCGGAATAAAAGGAGTATTAAATAATGGTTAAGTAAAAGAAAAAACTACAAAATCATAGGTCTTACAAAATTACTAATTAAATCTCATAATGCGCACAATGGAAATGATGTGATGAAAAATTAATTGAATAATATGGTCATTTAGTTGAATACAAAGTGTAATACTCTGTCCAAAGCAACACCAATAATATTCATGAACAAAAACAAAGAGATAGAAGTAGGGGATGAATGAGATACATCAAAATGTTGAGAAGGGTTTAACATTTAAAGGAAGAGGACCATGATGAATATCTGAAAAATAGCATATATTACCCTTGACTTGATGAATATGTACATCCAATAATTAAAAAGTTTATTCTTCTAGAACTTGAGAAGATACCTGCTTTAGAAAATAAGACAAAATTCAAAATATGGCTATCGAATTGATTTACATATCTACATAATAGTGATACCTCATAGATCAACCGAATAATCACAAGTTTATAGTACCAAAATAATTTCAAAAAAATAAATTTCTTAAGTAAATAAATACAAAAATAAACTATGGGCGAAAAAATTCGAATAATATAGAAGCTTACCTGATTGAATTCATGGAGAATCCATCTGGATATTGATAAATTAGTATAGTTAGAAATTTAGAATGACATACATTAAGGAGAGTGACGGATGAATATAAGCATATATTGTATTAGTGAAGAACAAATGTGTTTGGTGGGAAAATAAAAATATGGAGAGATAGACATGAAGGATGTAGAGATTGACGGCAGAGGAGAGCATATGTTTGATTAGTTCAATTTAGGGTTAGAGGTAGGCGGAAAATCAGGTAATAAGACACGCCATATTACCAAGTCCGAACAACAATACCGCACACCATTATCATCCATCTCAATATATGTTTTCGATTTTTGAAAGAAGCATTTGATTTCTAATTGTACAAAGTATGGTTTAAAGAAAAAATATAAGGTTTATAATTGTGGTGAGAAATACTTCATATAGAGTTATAGACTATACTTACATTTTACTACTTCTTAAAAACCATGGCCAATGAAAAGAAAGTGTTGTTATTGGTCCAGCCCACTTTTGGTATTGTGTTATGTCTTTTAGGCCCAAATATTATGGGTTTGTGGAGCTTCTTTTAGAAGCATTTTTCTTGGTAGCTTTTGGCTAAATAGGAGCAGCAACTTTGTGTGGATAAGAAACACACAAAAATCTGAAAACAAAAAGAGAGAAGGCAGAGAGTTTGAGAGAAGTGCTCAGCTCGGTTTTTTACAGAACAGCTTTAGTAAATTGTCGATTGCGGGAGTTTCAACCGTTGGATCGTCCTGAAACTTTGGCAGCTCGTTCCTGACATCCATGGCCACATTCTGACCGTTGGGATCGTCATTTTGACCTCTGGTTTGTCTATAATCGTTGCTGGACAGAATCTGCAATTTTGGTGATATTCTTCACTTTTGCTCTCTTATTTATAAGCTCTTATGTATGAACTTGTTGGTGGGTCTTGAAGCCTTTGTAGACTGAAATTTGGGTTTCTTTTACCCTCAATTTTATTATAATAAGAGAAGAAGAAGGGGGTGGACTCCTTAAAAGTCCCGTGGTTTTTATCCTTCACACCGAAGGGGTTTTCCACGTATAATTCATGTGTGTTTTATTTACGTTTTCTGCTCTTCCTTTATTGTTCATAATTTTCTGTCCATTGTTGGGTTTATACTTAGTGATTTGTTAGGGTAAATTGGATTTGTGTTCTAATTGGTTGGTTGTGTTGAAGTTGATCCTTGTGGGTGGTGGTGTTGTTGAGTACAACCTTGGTCCCTTCAACTGGTATCAGAGCTTAGGTTAATTAGTAGAAACCATGGATGGTAGTAGTGGGAGTTCCATGGTTAAATTGACATCAACCAATTATTCCATTTGGAGACCTATGATGGAGGACTTGTTATATTGCAAGGACTTGTTTGATCCAGTTGAAACAATCACCGATTCGGATGGTAATATTGCCAAACTTAATAAACCGGAAAAAATGGAAAGTAGAGAATGGGAAAAGTTGAAAAGAAAGACTTTGGGGACTATTAGACAATGGGTTGATATTAGGGTTTTCAACCATGTGTCTCAAGAGACCGACCCATATGAATTGTGGAAGAAATTAGAAGGTCTTTATGAAAGAAAGACGGCTAAAGTCATATCACCAAACCAAAGTAAATCTATCTCAGGACTAACAAGAATAGCTAGCGGCAAGACAGGTATCGAATCCACAGGGAGGCGGTGAAAGTTAAGTCTGTAAATATTTAAGCTGTCTAAAGTAACCAATTTCGGGGGGGGGGGGGGGGGTGTTGTTTTTTGAGTTGATTCTAACAAACTAATTGCAAGTAATTAAACGAAGGTTTAACAATATTATTAAAAGTCAAGGAATTAGGTTCACTAGGTCAATCGGTCGGGGATTATCAATCAATTACTAAATCTATCACGTTGTTTAAGGTCATAAGATCGGTCGACTCCATTATGCCCTTTAGATTGATTCTAACATGCGGTCGCTATGATTAGATACTCTCTATTTGATTATCGCAGCCTATATCAATTCTAACCCGGTTGGCGATAGGATCGATTCGCTACACTAATTAATAACTCAGGCCTCAAGTTGATTAACTAGAAGAATTACAATAATCAAACAACAACTTTAATGATATCAAAAGCAACTAATTGATTTTCCCTTTTAATTAACCTAGATCCCCTTCATCCTAGATGAGGGGATTAGCTACTCATAATCATAATAACAACAACAATGATGATTAAAGATGAAAACATGATTGAAAGCATGAAAGAATAATTGAAGAACATAAAACAATAACGATTAATTAATGAGGAAAGATTAGTACCATACAAGGGAAAGATTAGGGTTCTAGAGAGTTTTCCAAAGAAAGATATCAAGCAAAATATAACGTAGTCTAACAATAAAACACGAGTCTTTAATTTATAACAAAAGATTAACGTTTTAGGAAATTCCCGAAATAAACCCGCTGAGAGGGATCCTCGATCGAGTCGAGGTGACTCGATCGAGGACATACTACTCGATCGAGTCGTGATGACTCGATCGAGGAATCGCTTTCACACAAAGTTATTTCTTCTCTTCTTTCACTTCTAGTCTTCGTGATTCCTCGTTTCCCGTGCCATGCTTCGTGTATTCTACCGTGCCGTCTCCGCTATGCTAATCTCGGCTTGATCATACTCATATTGAGTCATTTCGCATCAAAACACAAAATAGCGGCAGATTTCGACAATTCATTGAAATAAAGCATATAAATGATATAATAGGCACGAAACGGTATGAAATATGGTGTAAAGGGAGCTATAAAAGTATATATGAAAGTGATACATCAAACTCCCCTAAACCAAACCTTTGCTTGTCCTCAAGCAAAGCAATCAGGCCAAAACAAAAGACAATAAACATATGGTGAATGAATAACTCGAGCAAATGTCTAGGCACATACAAGTCTCAAATATCCATATCTATAACAAAGTAATGACCGAAGTTGTGCTAATAAAACAAATTCAAAAGCACGGGTAATAGACTCACGCAGCTCTTACTCAAGATGTGACATGATACCGAGACTCAGCCGAATACTTTTCAACCTTGCAAGACAATTCTGTTGAATTCTCGCGGTTTCACTCATGCACTCATAATGGGTGATATATATGTAAGATAGAAAGAAATAAGACTCTCACTCAACTTATGAGATATGCATGCAATCTAATGTGATAAGAGATTCTCCAACTAATACGCATTCACGAAAGGACCAAGTACATGTATCAAGGACAGAATAGTGGTAAAGTGGCATGGGTATAGAAGTGGCTTGTGCAAAAGCACGTATGGGTAATGTGAGGCTCAGACGGTAGTCGCAGCGCTAGACCAATAGCCAAATCTAATAAATAATAAAATAATCATCCAACTGGAGAAATAATCTCAACTTTGACAACATATGAGAGTAATGAAGAAGCTCTCCAAATGTGCATTAGACTCGAAAAGTACCACACACGACCTCCTAATCAAAACTGAATGAAGCAAACATTTTTCTTCTTTTCTCTTTTGAATCCTTTTCTTCAAACTTTTTTTCATCTCTTTTTTTTTCTTTTTTTTTTCTTTCTTTTTCTTCGAGACTTTTTTTTTTTTTTTTTTCGAGACTTTTTTTTTCTCTAGTTGCTTCATAATACTTCTCTTTTTTCAACATAAGAGGTCACACAATTGCTACAAAAAGATAGCTACTACCCACATGACAATAAAAGTCCCAACCCAACCAAAGTAGCTATAACAATAAGGACTCAAGCAACTGCGACTGTCCCGAAAAAGGTAGGCAAATTCTGGAATGTAGCTAAAAAATAGGATATAAAATGGCTACATGGTTCAAACGGGCTAACAAAACTGGGTAATGTAAGGCTTATTTGAAGAATAAGAATCGCCTATCCACATGTACTTAATCAAATGAACGCGCAAAAGCTAAGAAACTAATGTCACACTTATGCAGTTTGATATTACATATACCACAAGGAGACCACACTCATCAGCCTAAATAACAATGAGACCGGTTTATTAATGTTCCCGGCCTAGGAAGCTCTAAAGACCTCAGAAATTTAAGTGGTTTACTAACAAAATAAAGTCAAGTCTACTCGGTATAAGGCATATTGTGACGGTCAAGATTTGAGTAAAGAGCTTTGTTCATCATAGCTAACAGGTCAAAACAATGTACATGGACAACTAAATGAGACTCAAATGCAAAGACAAAGCAAATTATCATCATTGCTATACAATTCACCAAGACTCGACTCAAAATAAACAAAAATAAATATAAGACATGTTTTTGGATTTTATAATTTTTCAATTTTTTTTGAATTTTTGATTTTTTTGCACACAACAATAAATAAAAGCACACAACAGAAACAAACACACTCCCCCAAACCTAAATGTCACAGTGTCCTCATTGTGACGCCTAAAAGATAGCAAATCACGTAAATCCAAAGAACCTATGGGACACAACTAACAAAGGGAAGAGGGTAAAAAGGAAATGCAATAAAAACAAAAAGAAGGATAATACCAAATTGTAATGCGGAGCCTCCCCCAAACCAAATGGAAAGAGAGGGATGTAGTGACCACTATCACTACTTTTTGGTCGTCATCGATCATTGAAACCATCAATCTCGGATATAAGGACATAAGCTCGGGATCGGGAACGCATCTGCGGCCACGGCCTCTACCACGGGTGGGTCTCCTAAGACGGCCGCGACCACGAGTGCCTCCAGTAGCAGCAGCAGTGGAAGTAGAAGCACCAAACTGGCCAAACGGGCCTCTCTTGGAGCAAGGGATGTCGGTGTCCTCCGCAAAAAAAGTAGGCTGAGGGGGGCGGACTGGAGTGTAGAAGGGACGGCCTAATGCACCGAACTCGGTGCTAAACTGTCCAAACTCCGTAGGAGTCACTCCGTAAAGATGGAACACACGGCTGTCGTCACCAGGAGTAGTGTAATAAGAAGGTGACACACCGCGATAATGCCCCCCGGAAGCTAAAGTCATATCCTCCATCTATTCCCACATCCTCCTCTCTGTCAAAGCAGTGTTGATGCCCGTATGCATCCTCACTTCCCGTTCAATGACGGATCAAAATGGTAACTCGAAGCATAGCCTGAAGTGGGATAGGTGAAGGAGGTGGAGAAGGAGCAGTGGAAGGAGCCCGGCGGATGGCTAGTGGGTGCACGTCGTCTCGGCGCCCGCCGGTGGTGGTAGTAGTACTAGACCCGGAAAAGTAACCAAAAGGTCCTCGGAATCGATAAGTAATGGGTGGGGGTCGCTCCACACTGTGTCTCTCCTCGAGGGGGTCGACGGCAGCAAACGGGCGCAAGGAAGAAGCATGTATGACTCACCTCGGACCCTCCAAAGAATGGTCCTTCCCATTCTTAATATCAAGATAAGAAATGTCATAACGAAGGTGGTCATCATCAACAAGTGGCTCATAGTCAGCCATGGGCTCATATGGGTCATCACCCTCAAAGTCACAAACAGCCCTAGCAATCTTGGTGACAAGAGCACCACAGTCAAGGTTCCCGTACCTCCCAATCATCCTATCAAACGCCGAACACACAAGAGCAGGGGGAGAGAATTGGAATGTCTCCTCCCTATAAGGATTCAAGTAACTAGCAAGTATTAAGACCTCAATAGTGGAGGTCTTGCTCTTATCGGTCCGGCCATACAACAAATAGCTCAAATACCTCAAAAACATACGTAGACAAACGTGTTGGACATCTAACAAAGCCATAGCACTGACGTCCGCATCCATATAACCACTAAACAATGGAAAATAACGAACAATGACAGATGACCCCACCAACACCATACAAGTCCCCGTCGGTATGCTTATCGAGTCCCGTTGCGACAGACGGTCAAAGTCTAAGGACCGTTCAACATTAAGCAAACGAAATTTGATTAGATGATCACTGGGGAAATAAGTAAAAGAGCTCAGAAATTCGAGAGTTAGGGCAGGGTAAGATAACTCGTGGAGCGTAAAAAGACCCTGCAACCCGATCTCATTAAACATGCCAAACATAATGTCATAGATCTTCAATGTGCGCAAAATTTTCCTATCCACGCATCTCGTGGCACTCATAGACTTAGTTAACAGATACTCAAACCCGTCTTTCTGTGCTTTGTCACGGAATTCGATAAATGGATAATCGTCTAAGGGAGACAAATCATCCTCCGAGGACACAACCTCTTCGGGAATTACTTCGGGTTGTTGAACCGGGGCTCTCCTTTCTCTAGTCCTCTTATTTCCTTGCCTAGAAGTCGACATTATCTACATAGTAGCAAGTAGAAAATTAAACTTCAACCTTATGCAAAACAGTCCCGTTTTTGGCAATAATGGGTCCAAAAAATCAATTTTAAAGACTCCAAATGACAATGAAAGCATCCAAAAACATAGGGGAACATGAGTATGTATCAAATATGGAAGATTCCAAGCAATAGAACACAATTCTAACCAATTTAATGCATAATTTCTACCCGGATTTTTGAAAAACCCTAATTCCCAAATTAGCAAATTAGGCATGAATTTCAACAATTAAGGGCTAGAAAGCAAGGAAATAGCAATTGTATACTAGCAATGGAAGATTTAATACAAAAAACTCAAGAAATAAGCAAGAAATTTCAGAATTTTCGAGACACATAGAGGCAAAATCGTGACATACCTTAGCAATTTAAGCAATGGAATTGAGAAAATAAGCACAAGAAAGTGATGCAAACAAGTAATAAGCAATTAAGCACAAGTTTTAAGTGAGATTTGATGATGATTGATGAAGAATATAGAGAGAAAGAGTGATAGAGGAGGAAGTATGCAGGAAATATGTCGAAAAAAGAAGAAGGAAGTTGAAAGAAATTAGGGTAACAAAAGCATAAAACCAGTGAAAATAAAACGGGGAACCCGGTCTAAATTGGATCCTCAATCGAGTCGCAGCTGGCTCGATCGAGGAACCAATTTCAGGAATACCCAACTTTCGTTTTAAACTTTTCGAAATTCTTCACAGGTTCCTCGATCGAGTCGCAGCTGACTCGATCGAGCTGATAGGTTCCTCGATCGAGTCGCAGCTGACTCGATCGAGGAAGCAGACTGGGGCTCCTTTCTTCGTCGTTTGTTACTCATAGCTTCAAATCCCGTCAAAATTCCTGCAAAAGACACTTGAAAGCGTACCAAGTGCCCTCTCCTCATCTCTCAAAGTTCAAGGAACATAAAAATAAAAACAAAACTTGAATTGAAAATCCTAATTACAAACTAATACTTTACAAAATCCGAGTTGCCTCTCGGTAGCGCTGCTTTTTGCGGTCCCGCACGACCGTAATTCTTCATCAGCAAGAAGAATCAATGGGGAAGAGATCAAGAGCCTCTATTACCCCCACAAAAGCACCTTCATAGTATGTTTTCAAGCGTTGCCCATTCACTTTGAAGGTCTTTCCTGTGTCGAAATGCGGTGTCGACCCAAATTTGTTCACATCAAGAATGTGAAGGTCCATACCATCTACTCTTCAATTTACCTGGAAACAAGCGCAAACGAGAGTTAAATAAGAGAACTTTCTCACCAACATGAAATTCTCTTTGCAAGATATGCTTGTCATGCCACTTCTTCGTTCGCTCCTTGTATACTTGAGCACTATCATATGCATGCAGTCGAAATTCATCAAGCTCATTCAACTGCATCAGTCGTTTCTCACCCGCCAGTGAGGGATCCATATTCAGCTCTTTTATGGCCCACATAGCCCTGTACTCAAGCTCCACAGGTAAATGACAGGACTTGCCATAGACAAGTCGGTATGGTGAGGTTCCAATCGGCGTTTTGAATGCAGTACAGTAGGCCCACAAAGTATCATCGAGCTTCCGACTCCAATCCTTTCTATTCTTGCTTACTACCTTTTCCAAGATCTGTTTCAGCTCTCTGTTGGAAATCTCTACCCGTCCACTGGTTTGAGGATGATAAGCCAATCCTCTTCGATGTGTAACGCCATATTTCTTCAAGAGAGAATTAAGATGACGTTCATTGAAATGCTTGCCTCCGTCACTGATCACTGAACGAGGCACTCCGAACCGTGGAAAGATAGTCTTCTGAAACAACTTAACAACAGATTTAGCATCACAAGTGGGGGTGGCAATTGCCTCCACCCATTTAGAAACATAATCCACAGCTACTAATATGTATTGGTTCCCAAAAGATGTAGGGAACGGCCCTTGATAATCAATGCCCCAAACGTCAAAAATCTCTACTTCGGAGATTCCAGTTTGAAGCATCTCATGCCTTTGCGAGATATTGCCCGTCCTTTGACATGCATCACAAGAACGGACAAAAGTAGTAGCATCCTTCAAGATAGTAGGCCAATAAAAACCCGATTGCATTACCTTAGCAAATGTCCTAGAAGGACCATGATGACCTCCATAAGAAGAAGAGTGACAATGAGAAAGGATGGCACGTACCTCACCCTCTGGAATACATCGTCTGTAGATACCGTCTGCACACTCCCGGAACAGATATGGGTCGTCCCAGAAATATCACTTCACGTCATGCAAAAACTTCTTCTTCTGCTGATAGGAAAGATCAGGAGGAAGCATACCTCCTACCAAATAATTGGCATAATCTGCAAACCATGGAGTATTTGCAGCTACAGCTAACAGCTGGT
The DNA here is from genome assembly GCF_048544455.1 of Silene latifolia. Classification (NCBI taxonomy): domain Eukaryota; kingdom Viridiplantae; phylum Streptophyta; class Magnoliopsida; order Caryophyllales; family Caryophyllaceae; genus Silene; species Silene latifolia. Next base: position 190,860,550 of record NC_133536.1, read on the forward strand.
CGTCTGGAAAAGAGTCATCAATGGGCAGAATCTCTTTTCCTGAAAATCGCAATCTGGACAAATGATCTGCAACAACATTTTTAGCACCAGACTTATCACGGATTTCTAAATCAAATTCTTGTAACAATAAAATCCATCTAATAAGTCTAGGTTTAGCCTCTTGTTTGGTTAAAAGATATTTTAAAGCTGCATGGTCAGTGTGAACAATAACTTTAGAACCAACAAGATAAGCTCTAAATTTGTCTAATGAATAGACAACTGCAAGTAGCTCCTTCTCTGTAGTAGCATAGTTGATTTGGGCATCATCGAGAGTCTTGCTTGCATAGTAAATGGCATGTAACACCTTGTCCTTTTGCTGCCCCAAAACTCTCAATCGCATAGTCACCGGCATCGCACATAATCTCAAAAGGAAGGCTCCAATCCGAAGATCGGATAATAGGAGCTGAGATAAGTGCTTGTTTGATCCTGTCAAAGGCTTGAATACACTTGTCAGTAAACACAAAAGGAGTATCTTTATGAAGAAGCTGAGTTAGAGGTTGAGCAATTTTAGAAAAATCCTTAATAAAGCGGCGATAGAACCCTGCATGACCAAGAAAACTACGCACACTTTTAACATTAACCGGGTACGAGAGTTGCTCAATTACCTCAACCTTAGCTTTGTCCACTTGAATACCCTTACCTGACACCAAATGACCGAGTACCACCCCTTCAGTAACCATGAAGTGGCACTTCTCCCAGTTGAGAACAAGGTTGCTCTCCTCACGGCGCTGCAAAACCTTGGTCAAGTTTCTCAAGCAAACATCAAAATCAGTACCATATACACTGAAATCATCCATAAAGACTTCCATGATAGACTCTATGTAATCAGAAAATATGGCCATCATACAATGCTGAAAGGTAGCCGGAGCGTTACATAAACCAAAGGGCATCCTCCTATAAGCAAATACACCATACGGGCAAGTGAAAGTGGTCTTTTCCTGATCCTCAGGATGAATGGGTATCTTAAAGAAACCGGAGTAGCCATCTAGGTAATAGAAATAACTATGACACGCTAATCTCTCTAACATTTGGTCAATGTAAGGAAGTGGGAAATGGTCCTTTTTAGTGGCCGTGTTCAACTTCCTAGAATCAATGCACATCCTCCATCCTGTGACAAGTCTAGTAGCAATCAATTCATTCGCAGATGAATCCAAAAGGGCACCATGATCGTCAAACAACCCGTTATAAAACTGGTTGCAAAGGAACCACTTTGGGAAACAATGATGGGGAACTGATCGAACCAAACGCTTGAAGCGAGTCCAAGCTTCGTTCAAATCTTCAGTAGCTCCTTGCTTAAAACTAGTAATTTGATTTCTCAAAGCATTAGTCTTCTGAGGTGGGAAGTACCTCTTGTAGAAAGCAAGAGCCAAGGAATTCCAGTCTGTAACTCCTTCAGTATCCATATCCAAATCTCTCAACCACTCAGCAGCTCCATCTTTCAGAGAGAAAGGAAAGAGCACCTGCTTCACCTGATCTTGTGTCACTCTAGCTATTAACGGAATAGAACAGCAGTAAATGACAAATTTCTCCATATGTGTCGCAGGATCCTCAGCAGCTGTCCCTCCAAACATATTTCGTTCCACCAAATTGATATAAGATGGCCGAATCTCGAATGTTCCATTGGCAGTAGTGGGCAGCTTAAACCCTTGTGGAATAGAGTCTAAGGTCGGCTCAGAGTGACTGGCTAAGGTAGGCATGATGGGGGCTTTAGAACTTTCGGTGATAACTGAATTTCGGAATAAAAATTTCGTCCTCTTCCTCTTCGTAGGACCGATCGGTTTGTCTCGATTGAGCTCGCCGTTTCGACGTCAAGTATACTCAAGTCTTCTACTTGACCCACTTCTTGATTAAATTTCCGTCTGTAGCGAAAAGTCTTCTCAGGTTCAGGATCAAAAGGAATAATCTGGGACCTATTAGACCTGGGCGTAAACGGAACTAACGAGAAAGTGTGAGAACGGTCTCAAGGAACTGGGTTCCCTGAGACAAAAAGACAAAATAAACACAAACAGACTAAACAATTGTTGCCTCCCCGGCAACGGCGCCAAATTTGATGTGGCTAAAGTCGTATCACCAAACCAAAGTAAATCTATCTCAGGACTAACAAGAATATCTAGCAGCAAGACAGGTATCGAATCCACAGGGAGGCGGTGAAAGCTAAGTCTGTAAATATTTAAGCTGTCAAAAGTAACCAATTTTCGGGGGGTTTTGTTTTGAGTTGATTGTAACAAACTAATTGCAAGTAATTAAATGAAGGCTTAACAATATTATTAAAAGTCTAGGAATTAGGTTCACTAGGTCAATCGGTCGGGGATTATCAATCAATTACTAAATCTATCAAGTTGTTTAAGGTCATAAGATCGGTCGACTCCATTATGCCCTTTAGATTGATTCTAACATGCGGTCGCTATGATTAGATACTCTCTATTTGATTATCGCAACCTATATCAATTCTAACCCGGTCGGCGATAGGATCGATTCGCTACACTAATTAATAACTCAGGCCTCAAGTTGATTAACTAGAAGAATTACAATAATCAAACAACAAATTTAATGATATCAATAGCAACTAATTGATTTTCCCTTTTAATTAACCTAGATCCCCTTCATCCTAGATGAGGGGATTAGCTACTCATAATCATAATAACAACAACAATGATGATTAAAGATGAAAACATGATTGAAAGCATGAAAGAATAATTGAAGAACATAAAACAATAACGATTAATTAATGAGGAAAGATTAGTACCATACAAGAGAAAGATTAGGGTTCTAGAGAGTTTTCCAGCAGTATCCAAGCAAAATATAACGTAGTCTAACAATAAAACACGAGTCTTTAATTTATAACAAAAGATTAACGTTTTAGGAAATTCCGGAAATAAACCCGCCAGAGAGGATCCTCGATCGAGTCAGAGGTGACTCGATCGAGGACAGCTTCTCGATCGAGTCAGCAGTGACTCGATCGAGGAACCTGCTTCACAAGTTATTTCTTCTCTTCTTTCACTTCTAGTCTTCGTGATTCCTCGTTTCCCGTGCCATGCTTCGTGTATTCTACCGTGCCGTCTCCGCTATGCTAATCTCAGCTTGATCATACTCATATTGAGTCATTTCTGCATCAAAACACCAAATAGCGGCAGTATCGACAATTCATTGAAATAAAGCATATAAATGATATAATAGGCACGAAACGGTATGAAATATGGTGTAAAGGGAGCTATAAAAGTATATATAAAAGTGATATAATAGGCAACGCTTGAAAACATACTATGAAGGTGCTTTTGTGGGGGTAATAGAGGCTCTTGATCTCTTCCCCATTGATTCTTCTTGCTGATGAAGAATTACGGTCGTGCGGGACCGCAAAAACCAACGCTACCGAGAGGCAGCTCGGATTTTGTATAGTATTAGTTTGTAATTAGGATTTTCAATTCAAGTTTTGTTTTTATTTTTATGTTCCTTGAACTTTGAGAGATGAGGAGAGGGCACTTGATACGCTTTCAAGTGTCTTTTGCAGGAATTTTGACGGGATTTGAAGCTATGAGTAACAAACGACGAAGAAAGGAGCCCCAGTCTGCTTCCTCGATCGAGTCAGCTGCGACTCGACTGAGGAACCTATCAGCTCGATCGAGTCAGCTGCGACTCGATCGAGGAACCTGTGAAGAATTTCGAAAAGTTTAAAACGAAAGTTGGGTATTCCTGAAATTGGTTCCTCGATCGAGCCAGCTGCGACTCGATCGAGGATCCAATTTAGACCGGGTTCCGCGTTTTATTTTCACTGGTTTTATGCTTTTGTTACCCTAATTTCTTTCAACTTCCTTCTTCTTTTTTCGACATATTTCCTGCATACTTCCTCCTCTATCACTCTTTCTCTCTATATTCTTCATCAATCATCATCAAATCTCACTTAAAACTTGTGCTTAATTGCTTATTACTTGTTTGCATCACTTTCTTGTGCTTATTTTCTCAATTCCATTGCTTAAATTGCTAAGGTATGTCACGATTTTGCCTCTATGTGTCTCGAAAATTCTGAAATTTCTTGCATATTTCTTGAGTTTATTGTATTAAATCTTCCATTACTAGTATACAATTGCTATTTCCTTGCTTTCTAGCCCCTTAATTGTTGAAATTCATACCTAATTTGCTAATTTGGGAATTAGGGTTCTTCAAAAATCCGGGTAGAAATTATGCATTAAATTGGTTAGAATTGTGTTCTATTGCTTGGAATCTTCCATATTTGATGCATACTCATGTTCCCCTATGTTTTTGGATGCTTTCATTGTCATTTGGAGTCTTTAAAATTGATTTTTTGGACCAATTATTGCCAACAACGGGACTGTTTTGCATAAGGTTGAAGTTTAATTTTCTACTTGCTTCTATGTAGATAATGTCGACTTCTAGGCAAGGAAATAAGAGGACTAGAGAAAGGAGAGCCCCGGTTCAACAACCCGAAGTAATTCCTGAAGAGGTTGTGTCCTCGGAGGATGATTTGTCTCCCTTAGACGATTATCCATTAATCGAATTCCGTGACAAAGCACAGAAAGACAGGTTTGAGTATCTGTTAACTAAGTCTATGAGTGCCACGAGATGCGTGGATAGGAAAATTTTGCGCACATTGAAGATCGATGACATCATGTATGGCATGTTTAATGAAATTGGGTTGCAAGGTCTTTTCACGCTCCACGAGTTATCTTACCCTGCCCTAACTCTCGAATTTCTGAGCTATTTTACTTATTTCCCCAGTGATCATCTAATCAAATTTCGTTTGCTTAATGTTGAACGGTCCTTAGACTTTGACCGTCTGTCTGCAATCCTGGAACTCGATAAGCATACTGACGGGGACTTGTATGGTGTTGGTGGGCTGTCTGCTGTTCGTTATTTTCCATTGTTTACTGGTTATATGGATGCGGACATCAGTGCTATGGCTTTGTTAGATGTCCAACACATTTGTCTACGTATGTTTTTGAGGTATTTGAGCTATTTGTTGTATGGCCGGACCGATAAGAGCAAGACCTCCACTATTGAGGTCTTAATACTTGCTAGTTACTTGAATCCTTATAGGGAGGAGACATTCCAATTCTCTCCCCCTGCTCTTGTGTGTTCGGCTTTTGATAGGATGATTGGGAGGTACGGGAACCTTGACTGTGGTGCTCTTGCACCAAGATTGCTAGGGCTGTTTGTGACTTTGAGGGTGATGACCCATATGAGCCTATGGCTGACTATGAGCCACTTGTTGATGATGACCACCTTCGTTATGACATTTCTTATCTTGATATTAAGAATGGGAAGGACCATTACTGGAGGGTCCGAGGTGAGTCATACATGCTTCTTCCTTGCGCCCGTTTGCCTGCTATAGACCTCCTCGAGGAAAGTACGGTTATGGAGCGACCTCCACCCGTTACTTATTTGATTCCTGAGGACCTTTTGGTTACTTTTCCTGGGTCTAGTACTACTACCACCACCGGCGGGCGCCGAAGACGACGTGCACCCACTAGCCATCTGCCAGGCTCCTTCCAGCCTGCTCCTTCTCCACCTCCTTCAGCCTATCCCACTTCAGGCTATGCTTCAGGTTACCATTTTGATCCCGTCATTGAACGGGAAGTGAGGATGCATACGGGCATCAACACTGCTTTGACAGAGAGGAGGATGTGGGAATAGATGGAGGATATGACTTTAGCTTCCGGGGGGCATTATCGCGGTGTGTCACCTTCTTATTACACTACTCCTGGTGACGACAGCCGTGTGTTCCATCTTTACGGAGTGACTCCTACAGAGTTTGGACAGTTTAGCACCGAGTTCGGTGCATTAGGCCGTCCCTTCTACACTCCAGTCCGCCCCCCTCAGCCTACTTCTGTTTTTGCGGAGGACACCGACATCCCTTGCTCCAAGAGAGGCCCGTTTGGCCAGTTTGGTGCTTCTACTTCCACTGCTGCTGCTACTGGAGGCACTCGTGGTCGCGGCCGTCTTAGGAGACCCACCCGTGGTAGAGGCCGTGGCCGCAGTGCCGTTCCTGATCCTGAGCTTATGTCCTTATATGCTGAGATTGATGGTTTCAATGATGCTGATGACGACCAGTAGTGATAGCTGGTCACTACATCCCTCTCTTTCCAGCTGGTTTGGGGGAGGCTACTGCATTACAGCTGGTATTATCCTTCTTTTTGTTTTTATTGCATTTCCTTTTTACCCTCTTCCCTTTGTTAGTTGTGTCCCATAGGTTGCTGGATTTCTGTGTGACTGCTATGCTGTAGGCGTCACAATGAGGACACTGTGACATTTAGGTTTGGGGGAGTGTGTTTGTTTCTGTTGCGTGCTTTTATTTATTGTTGTGTGGAAAAAAATCAAAAATTCAAAAAAAATTGAAAAATTATAAAATCCAAAAACATGTCTTTTATTTATTTTTGTTTATTTTGAGTCGAGTCTTGGTGAATTGTATAGCAATGATGATAATTTGCTTTGTCTTTGCATTTGAGTCTCATTTAGTTGTCCATGTACATTGTTTTGACCTGTTAGCTATGATGAACAAAGCTCTTTACTCAAGTCTTGACCGTCACAATATGCCTTATGCCGAGTAGACTTGACTTTATTTTGTTAGTAAACCACTTAAATTTCTGAGGTCTTTAGAGCTTCCTAGGCCGGGAACATTAATAAACCGGTCTCATTGTTATTTAGGCTGATGAGTGTGGTCTCCTTGTGGTATATGTAATATCAAACTGCATAAGTGTGACATTAGTTTCTTAGCTTTTGCGCGTTCATTTGATTAAGTACATGTGGATAGGCGATTATTATTCTTCAAATAAGCCTTACATTACCCAGTTTTGTTAGCCCGTTTGAACCATGTAGCCATTTTATATCCTATTTTTTAGCTACATTCCAGAATTTGCCTACCTTTTTCGGGACAGTCGCAGTTGCTTGAGTCCTTATTGTTATAGCTACTTTGGTTGGGTTGGGACTTTTATTGTCATGTGGGTAGTAGCTATCTTTTTGTAGCAATTGTGTGACCTCTTATGTTGAAAAAAGAGAAGTATTATGAAGCAACTAGAGAAAAAAAAAGTCTCGAAAAAAAAAAAAAAAAAAGTCTCGAAGAAAAAAGAAAGAAAAGAAAAAGAGAAAAAAAAAGAGATGAAAAAAAAAGTTTCGAAGAAAAAGATTCAAAAGAGAAAAGAAGAAAAATGTTTGCTTCATTCAGTTTTGATTAGGAGGTCGTGTGTGGTACTTTCTGGAGTCTAATGCACATTTGGAGAGCTTCTTCATTACTCTCATATGTTGTCAAAGTTGAGATTATTTCTCCAGTTGGATGATTATTTTATTATTTATTAGATTTGGCTATTGGTCTAGCGCTGCGACTACCGTCTGAGCCTCACATTACCCATACGTGCTTTTGCACAAGCCACTTCTATACCCATGCCACTTTACCACTATTCTGTCCTTGATACATGTACTTGGTCTGTTTCGTGAATGCGTATTAGTTGGAGAATCTCTTATCACATTAGATTGCATGCATATCTCATAAGTTGAGTGAGAGTCTTATTTCTTTCTATCTTACATATATATCACCCATTATGAGTGCATGAGTGAAACCGCGAGAATTCAACAGAATTGTCTTGCAAGGTTGAAAAGTATTCGGCTGAGTCTCGGTATCATGTCACATCTTGAGTAAGAGTTGCGTGAGTCTATTACCCGTGCTTTTGAATTTGTTTTATTAGCACAACTTCGGTCATTACTTTGTTATAGATATGGATAGCTGAGACTTGTATGTGCCTAGACATTTGCTCTGAGTTATTCATTCACCATATGTTTATTGTCCTTTGTTTTGACCTGATTGCTTTGCTTGAGGACAAGCAAAGGTTTGGTTTGGGGGAGTTTGATGTATCACTTTCATATATACTTTTATAGCTCCCTTTACACCATATTTCATACCGTTTCGTGCCTATTATATCATTTATATGCTTTATTTCAATGAATTGTCGATACTGCCGCTATTTTGTGTTTTGATGCAGAAATGACTCAATATGAGTATGATCAAGCTGAGATTAGCATAGCGGAGACGGCACGGTAGAATACACGAAGCATGGCACGGGAAACGAGGAATCACGAAGACTAGAAGTGAAAGAAGAGAAGAAATAACCTGTGAAGCAGGTTCCTCGATCGAGTCACTGCTGACTCGATCGAGCAGCTGTCCTCGATCGAGTCACCTCTGACTCGATCGAGGATCCTCTCTGGCGGGTTTATTTCCGGAATTTCCTAAAACGTTAATTTTTTGTTATAAATTAAAGACCCGTGTTTTATTGTTAGACTACGTTATATTTTGCTTGGATACTGCTGGAAAACTCTCTAGAACCCTAATCTTTCCCTTGTATGGTACTAATCTTTCCTCATTAATTAATCGTTATTGTTTTATGTTCTTCAATTATTCTTTCATGCTTTCAATCATGTTTTCATCTTTAATCATCATTGTTGTTGTTATTATGATTATGAGCTAATCCCCTAATCTAGGATGAAGGGGATCTAGGTTAATTAAAAGGGAAAATCAATTAGTTGCTATTGATATCATTAAAGTTGTTGTTTGATTATTGTAATTCTTCTAGTTAATCAACTTGAGGCCTGAGTTATTAATTAGTGTAGCGAATCGATCCTATCGCCGACCGGGTTAGAATTGATATAGGCTGCGATAATCAAATAGAGAGTATCTAATCATAGCGACCGCATGTTAGAATCAATCTAAAGGGCATAATGGAGTCGACCGATCTTATGGCCTTAAACAACTTGATAGATTTAGTAATTGATTGATAATCCCCGACCGATTGACCTAGTGAACCTAATTCCTAGACTTTTAATAATATTGTTAAACCTTCATTTAATTACTTGCAATTAGTTTGTTAGAATCAACTCAAAACAAAACCCCCCGAAAATTGGTTACTTTAGACAGCTTAAATATTTACAGACTTAGCTTTCACCGCCTCCCTGTGGATTCGATACCTGTCTTGCTGCTAGCTATTCTTGTTAGTCCTGAGATAGATCTACTTTGGTTTGGTGATACGACTTTAGCCACATCAGCTTCATTAATCAAGCGACTTGTTAATTTGAAATTGAAAGGTGGGAAGTCAGTGTCAGACCATCTTAGTGACTTCCAGGATATTATTAACAAGCTGACTACTATGAAGATTATTCTTGATGATGAATTGCAGGCTTTATTTTTATTGAGTTCCTTGCCGGATAGTTGGGAAACCTTGGTTGTGACTATCAGTAACTCTGCTCCGGATGGTGTGCTCTCTTTAGACGTGATTAAAGAAAGCATGTTTAATGAAGAGATTAGAAGAAGGGAGATGGGGGTTGATAATTCACATGCTCTTGTTATCGAGAATAGAGGAAGAAGCAAGAGTAGGAGTCCTAACGGTCGTGGTAACTCAAAATCAAGGTCTAAGTCTAAAGAAGGGAAAGAGACTAAGACATGTTTTTATTGTAAGAAGCCTGGGCATATACAAAAGTATTGTTACCGATGGAAGAAGGATCAAGCTAAGAAAAGAGATTCACATAAGGAGGGAGATGATAAAAATACTGCGGCAACGGCTTCCAAAAGTGATGATGAGGTCACTTTGATTTGTGCAACTAGTGAGTGTCATCATGTTGATGGTTTAGATTCAGAATGTTTAGTAGATACGGGTGCTTCATACCATTGTTTTCCTAAAAGGGAGTATTTCTTGAACTACCAAGCTGGTGACTTTGGTAGTGTCAAAATGGGAAATCAAAGCTCAGCTAGCATTGTTGGTGTGGGGGATATTCGTGTGAAGACGAATGTCGGGTGTATGCTTACGCTGAAGAACGTGCGCCATATTCCGGTTTTACGTCTGAATTAGTTATCTGCAAATGTCCTTGATCAAGAAGGCTTTAGACACACCTTTGGAGATGGCAAGTGGAAATTATCCAAGGGTTCATTGACAGTTGCTAGAGGCGAGTTGTGTTGCTCTTTGTACAAGACATATTTGTGTATATGTTCTGGTGAGCTGAATGGAGTTGAAGAAAAAAATTCTCCTAACTTATGGCATAAAAGATTGGGACATATGAGTGACATAGGGATAAAATTTTTGGCTGGAAAATCATTTATTCCCGTTGATAAAACTGCTACTCTTGATCCTTGTGACTATTGTTTAGCTGGAAAGCAACATCGGGCTTCTTTTTCTAAGAAGTCTTCTAGGAAAAAAGACAAGCTGGAGTTAGTACACTCCGATGTTTGTGGTCCTATTGAAGTGGAGTCTCTTGGTGGCAATAGATATTTTATCACTTTCATTGATGATGCTACTCGAAAGACTTGGGTGTATATTCTGAAGACAAAAAGCCAAGTATTCGAGATATTCAAAAAGTTTCATGCTATGGTAGAAAGGGAGACGGAAAGAAAGCTAAAGCGTCTCCGGTCTGACAATGGTGGTGAATATAATTCTCATGAATTCAAGAATTATTACTCACAACATGGTATTAGACACGAGAGGACAGAGCTGGGCACACCTCAACACAATGGAGTTGCGGAAAGAATGAATAGAACCATTGTGGAGAAGGTGAGATGTATGCTTAGAATGTCTGATCTTCCTAAGACATTCTGGGGTGAAGCTGTCCAGTGTGATGTGTATTTGATTAACCGAGCTCCATCAATTCCTCTTAGTCTTGACATTCCTGAGAGAGCATGGAAGGGGTATGATCCGACCTATTCACATCTTAAAGTCTTTGGATGCAAGGCGTTTATGCATGTCCCTAAAGAACAAAGATCAAAGCTTGATTCCAAGACTAACCCGTGCGTCTTTGTTGGGTATGGTAATGAAGAGTATGGTTATAGACTTTATGATCTAGAAAAGAAAAAGGTGGTGAGAAATAGAGACGTAGTATTTTTTGAGCACGAGAAGGGTGGAGATCTTCTGAATTCAAGGTACCCTTCTACCTCATATTTGACTACTTATAGTACTTATGATTTTTCTTCTTCCACTTCCATTTCTATTGATCAGCCAACAAATGACAATGTTGAGGTGACACCTGACAATGTTGGTGAGGTACAATCTGATGATGTTGGTGAGGAACAACCTGATGGTGATGTACCGGAAGTTGCTGACAATAATGTTTTTGATGAGTTGTCATCGGATGAAGAAGAAAACCATGAAAATGAGCATAATGAAGAAGAAAATCATGGTGAATAGGTTCATGAGCAGGGGGAGCATCCTACCTCTCAAGCTGAGGATACACATGTTAGAAGGGGAACTAGAAAGCGTAAACCTTCAACAAGGTATTCAAGCTCAGATTACATTCTTATTAGTGATGAAGGGGAGCCGGAAAATTATCAAGAAGTGTTGTCTCTTGATGAGAAGAATGTGTGGCTCGATGCTATGAAAGAGAAAATGGATTCATTGAAAAATAATGAAACTTATGAACTTGTGGAGCCTCCCAAAGGTAAGAAAGTCTTGAAAAATCGATGGGTTTTCAAGAATAAGAAAGATGGCGAGAAGATTGTGAAGCGGAAAGCCAGGCTGGTGGTGAAAGGATGCAACCAGAAAAAAGGCATTGACTTTGATGAGATCTTCTCTCCCGTTGTCAAAATGACTTCTATCAGAACCGTGTTGGGTTTAGTTGCAAGTCTCAATCTTGAGTTGGAGCAGCTTGATGTGAAAACTGCTTTTTTACATGGTGACTTGCACGAGGAGATCTACATGGAGCAACCTGAAGGATTTGAAGATAAAGTGAAAGAAAAGTGTGTTTGTAAGCTAAAAAAGAGTCTTTATGGGCTTAAACAAGCACCAAGGCAGTGGTACCGGAAATTTGACTCGTTTATGACAAGCAATAATTATAAACGAACTTCAGCCGATCCTTGTGCATATTACAGAAAGTTTCCCCAAGGTAACTTCATCATCATTCTTTTGTATGTAGATGATATGCTGATAGTTGGACAAGATTTAAAGATGATTCAAGGTTTGAAGAAAGACTTGTCCAAGTCATTTGACATGAAAGACTTGGGTTCAGCTAAGCAAATCTTAGGCATGAAGATTTCTCGTGATCGAAAAGCTGGAAAATTGTGGTTATCACAAGAAACGTATATTGAACGGGTGCTTGAAAGGTTCAATATGAAGCATGCTAAACCAGTTTGTACACCATTAGATACTCATTTCAAGCTCACTAAGGAAGCTCGTCCTAGAACGGAGAAAGAGAAAGAAGGTATGCCATCTATTCCTTACTCTTCTGCCGTTGGTTCTTTGATGTACGCTATGGTGTGTACGAGGCCAGATATTGCACATGCTGTCGGTTTAGTGACTAGATTCTTATCCAATCCGGGTAAGGTTCATTGGGAAGCTGTGAAGTGGATCTTCAGATACTTGCGGGGCACCTCCAAATTGAGCTTGTGTTTTGGAGGTGGCAAACCTATACTTGAAGGCTATACTGATGCGGACATGGCGGGTGATCTTGATAATAGAAAGTCTACCTCAGGTTATGTGTTTACTTTTTCAGGGGGAGCCATTTCATGGCAATCCAAGCTACAAAAATGTGTAGCATTGTCCACTAATGAGGCGGAGTATATTGCAGCCGTTGAAGCAAGTAAAGAGATGTTATGGCTTAACAGGTTCCTTCGAGAGTTGGGTTTGAAGCAAAGTGAGTTTGTGGTATTTTGTGACAGTCAAAGTGCAATGGACTTGAGCAAAAATACCATGTATCATGCTCGGACCAATCATATTGATGTTAGATATCATTGGCTATGAGATGTAATTGAGGATAAGCAATTGAAGCTGAAGAAAGTTCATACTGACAAAAATGGTGCTGATATGCTAACGAAGGGTGTTCCTGGAAGCAAGCTTATGGTTTGTAGTAAGCTTGCGGGTTTGAGTTTTAAATGATCGTGTTTGGTGTGAATCTTCCCCGTAATGGGCTGGAGGGGGAGATTGTTATGGGTCCAGCCCACTTTTGGTATTGTGTTATGTCTTTTAGGCCCAAATATTATGGGTTTGTGGAGCTTCTTTTAGAAGCATTTTTCTTGGTAGCTTTTGGCTAAATAGGAGCAGCAACTTTGTGTGGATAAGAAACACACAAAAATCTGAAAACAAAAAGAGAGAAGGCAGAGAGTTTGAGAGAAGTGCTCAGCTTGGTTTTTTACAGAACAACTTTAGTAAATTGTCGATTGCGGGAGTTTCAACCGATGGATCGTCCTGAAACTTTGGCAGCTCGTTCCTGACATCCATGGCCACATTCTGACCGTTGGGATCGTCATTTGACCTCTGGTTTGTCTATAATCGTTGCTGGACAGAATCTGCAATTTTGGTGATATTCTTCACTTTTGCTCTCTTATTTATAAGCTCTTATGTATGAACTTGTTGGTGGGTCTTGAAGCCTATGTAGACTGAAAATTGGGTTTATTTTACCCTCAATTTTATTATAATAAGAGAAGAAGAAGGGGGTGGACTCCTTAAAAGTCCTGTGGTTTTTATCCTTCACACCGAAGGGGTTTTCCACGTATAATTCGTGTGTGTTTTATTTACGTTTTCTGCTATTCCTTTATTGTTCATAATTTTCTGTCCATTGTTGGGTTTATACTTAGTGATTTGTTAGGGTAAATTGGATTTGTGTTCTAATTGGTTGGTTGTGTTGAAGTTGATCCTTGTGGGTTGTGGTGTTGTTGAGTACAACCTTGGTCCCTTCAAGTGCTTTATTATTTAGGTTGACGAACTCACAAAAGTACCCCTTCCAATGAATTAAAATTTGTAATCAAGCAAAGGCTAAAACAAACCATAGAACATATATGATACACATTTCTTATCCTCCCACCAATTAAAAATTTAAAACCATGTGTAAATGATTGCTGATAATGAACAGTATTTTGAGATGTTATTATGTTAATCCCCTAAATGATCAAAAATAATCATTCTCGTTCAAGCAATTAATCAAATAGTTAGAATGCATTAACTACTACAATAAAAATATCAAATACAATGTCAATAATATCAAATACAATGTCAATATGCAATAGTTATTGTGAACCTACGTATGCGATACTCCTCCATTTCGATCATTCGTTTACCTTTCATTAACATACCCCTCCAATGATAAAAAAAAGGTAAACAAATAACTGGGACGGAGGATTAGTGTATAATTAAAAGCCATCAGAATTCCAAATTAATGCTTGTGATAATTCTTCATTAAAAGTTGCTATGAATATGCTTGAGATTGATTGAAACAGGGGGCGCCATGCTACTCAACCACACATGTTTTAGTTCATAAACAATGTTTTATCTGACTTCAATTGTTTAATTAACATGGAAGATGATGAAGAATATAAAAAAAACATTTTAAAAAAATTATATCTCAACTGGTATATTGAAAGAAATAATGAAATATACCGGTGTGAATGATGCAATAATTTTGAAGCTCCATCATCCCAGATTCGCACTAGTATATTAGACTCTTCAATGATGTAGTATTCTGGCACAAAAAATTAAAAATAACTCCCTTTTAAAATGCAGTTTTTTAAAATTACTCCCTTATATAATTTTTTTCTAAAATTACTCCCTTAAAATGCACTTTTATCAAAAATTGCTTCAAAATTCCAATTTAGGTGACTTATTTCGTATGTTTTTGATCTTATTCTTCATTGTTATACCTTTCAAAGTATAAATTGGCTAAGATATAAACTGAATAAGTTCATAAACATACGTAATAAGACACCTAAATTGGAGTTTTGAAGTAATTTTTGATAAAAGTGCATCTTAAGGGAGTAATTTTAGGAAAAAATTATATAAGGGAGTAATTTTTAAAAACTGGATTTTAAAAGGAAGTTATTTTTAATTTACTCTGACATAAATCAGTAAAATAACACAACAATTAAAAAAAGGTACAGATAAATCAACGACTTTCATCATATATCATATATTATATTAAAGCAGAAACCAGTCTGCCACATGTCATTTGTTGAGAAATTTTGCCACGTGTCAATTCCGAGTTTAATAGTTACATTGAATACTTAATCTATTTATAGCAGTTATAACAAATCTTTAGTTAAAATTATTTAAAAATGTAAATAATAAATAAATCCAAGATTTAAGCCCTCATTCATAGAAAGTATAAAATCAATCTTCTCAAAATTAAAATGAGTACCCAGTTTAACAAGATGTGGTCAAATATTTACAATCTTAAGCGTAAAGGAATTTGCATATAATGTTTGATCATAATTAATCTATTAACCTACCTTCTACTATTAGAATATCTCAACCCCCTATCTTCTTCCCTTTGGTAAATGATTTTTCTTGATTTTAATACTACGTACTTTATTTTAAAATATTTCGTCTAATATCTACTTTATAATTCGATTTTCTAGGGACCTGACAATTCTATTGTTGCTTCGTAAATTGAAATATTTCATCTAATATCTACTTTATAATTCGATTTTCTATGGACTTGATGATTCTATTGCTGCTCCGTAGATTAATTTACGAGTGTATGGGTTGTAGTTTGAGAGTCGAGTTTGAGGCCAAAATGATTGTACGTATAATGGCTTTTGAAGTTTTAATTTTTTTTATATTATTTATCTCAATCATTTGTTGACTTTATATATTATCTATTGAGCCAGAAACATCGATCATGTTTATTCATTGACATAACATTTTTTGCTGACAGGTAAATTATAGATATACACTATGACCTGACACTTCATCGTCTCGAGACAAAGGTGGAATCTAAGGGAGGTTTGAGCATCGTCATTCATTCGTTGAAAGAAACAGTATGATATAAAAAATTGGTCAGGTGAGTTACAAATCATTGTTAATTAATTATGGAGTTGATAATTGTTGGAGTTTTTACTATAAGAAATAACTTTTAATAAATTATGATTATTGAATATCGGTTATTTGTAATAATTTAGACTCGATCAATTCACGTGGTTTTATTTTTTAAATTTTGGCATTTGTTAGTCAAATTAAATTGAATATATTATTATTTGAGATGTAATTTTGTTAATTCGATCATATCCAATAACTAAGACTTTTAATTGAGATGACTATCTCGCGATGTATCAAAATAACCGAGTGAGTTCAAATCTTAAATACAATAATGAGTATAATTAAATGTATATTGCGTGATAAACAAATATGAAATCAACACTCATTTTATATTCATTTTTTCATATTTTACCTCTCATAAGTTAAAAAATCGGAGGAAAAAAAGCAGTACTTGAATAAAATTAAGCAACATATATAAACTTATAAACAGTGTGTGACAAATAAGGGTGATTAATTTTTCTAAAGTTTAGTTATTTACGCCGTACTAAATAAGAAAATACGTAAGTTTTTTACTTTTAATGATACTTTTCATACCACCCGTGTTATTAATCCAATTAGAAAATTAGCATATTAATTTTGCCAAATTCATTCAAAATGATTTGGATTATGATTATTCCAATTATGATTATCCTCATTAATGTCAAAAAGGGATTCCTTTCCCATTAATATTCCAATGAGTAGATTGGACTGGAGTACTCCATATTACTCCCTCCGTCAAAATCATTTGTTTATCTTTGATATTCTCTATGAGAGGTATTTTATTCAAATGTACAAAAATAAATGAATTGGACGAAGAGAGTATCTTTCAAGAAATGTAACTAACACAAATTGATTGAATATTTATTGGAGACCAGTTAGATAGAGGTTAATATTGGATTCGTATAAATTGATATGTTAAATAAATAATCCTTTGATTCATCTTTTTTTTTTTGTGCTCTAATCTACTCTTCACAATACTTCTTTTAACTTGCAGTTACTCTAATTAAGGTTGATTTAAAAATATATATCTACCATATAATTTTACACAAGTGATAATACAACACTAACCAATGACGTAGAAATTCACAACGGTTATGGTTGTATTTACCACCTTTTTGATACTTCACATTATAGATGCATAGTTGGTATTTCTTAAGATGGGGTTAAATAACACCGTACTTGGATGGATCAGACAAGCTTATTATTAATCCCTAGATATTATGCTTTTGTCCTATGTATTTTATTTGATCCGTTTTAAGTTTAAGACGAGGTATTAGAATTTAGAACGCAAACATTGATATGTCAACGGGGTACGAAAACCATTTTATACATCTTTACTTAAATGCGTATGAGAACGTAAACATTGATACGTCAACGGGGTAGGAAAATAACATGTGTTGCATTGCAATAGTTCCAGTTTGGGTAATAACAATTCGGTAAATAAAATATGAAGTTTCATACTCCCTTGAGTCCTTTCGTCCCGATCATTCATTCGTTTGCCTTTGGTTTGGACACAAATGGCAAGAAAAGAGGAGGAGGTCAATTATTAAATAACAAGTTAATCAAATTGAGTGTGGAGTATCAAATTGCTTATCAAAGGCATTCCTAAAATATAAAGTTACACAATTGATTGAGACAACCCAAAATGAAATAAGCAAACAAATGAGTGGGACAAAGGGAGTTTCATATAAGGAGTTACTTATCCATTGTTTTACACAATTCGGGTTCGACCAAGCTTTGGTTCTGAATTTGGATGTCAGGTAGGGTTATTCAAATTCGCTCAATTTGGACAAGTCTAAGTTACCTCAGCCGCCTACTTCGACTATTTGCCAATAACTTATCAAAAGTCGAGAAAAAATCATAGTATTTCGATTTAAAAAAATCATAGTATCAAAAGTGTATAGGTAGTAGACAAAGTGAAATTTTCTAAAACTTAGTAATTTACTAAATCAAAAAAATATGTAAGTTGTTACTTATAATAATACTTTCCGTTTCCACCCATGCAGTGCACGAGTTCAAAAACTAGTTAAATCATAAAAGCAGGTAAAAATGAAAACATATAATCATATGGATGTAAATATTGAATTAAATTTAAAGTCCAACATTGAGCCATTAGATCCATGCTCAATATAGGAGAGAATATGAGGAGATTAGTGTAGTGCGGTTAAAAAAAATAGACTAATTTTAGGGTTTGATAACGCATAGCCTAAGTCGTAGGCCGAAAAACTTTGAATGACAAACTGACACGTGTACAAAACTATGTATAGTGTTTCTTCTATTATACTTTTACTAGTATTAGTGTCCGGCTTCGCCCGAGCTACCTCTACTTACCATTAAATTTTTCTTTTTCATTAAATAAAATTACTTAAAGTTGCATAACCCATAAATTTCTATGACATATCCTAAAATTACAATGAAATAAATTTTGAGACAAATTCACTATTCTCGCTATTAATATTTTACTCTGATTAATGAAACAATAGTAAGAACATTTCACTACTTGCCCATAAGCATTGTTACTTTCACTACTCCCGCCGTAATTATTGTTACTGTCACTACTGTCGCCGTAATTATTGTTACTGTCACTACTGCCGCATTAATATTGATAATTTCAGTACTCCCGTCGTAATTATTGTTACTTTCACTATTGCCACATTAATATTGATTATTTCACTACTCCCGTTGTTGTTTCTACCACTCTCACTAACCTCGCTAATAATATTGTTATTTTTACTATTCAAATGAGTGATTACTATCATATAACTATATCCAATGTTACTACAATTCTTTTCTTTACTGACGAAATTACTTTTACTACTTAGACATGCAATTTTAAGAGGATTATATATTTATATAAATATATTACATATATGTATTAAATCAAATCGAAAGAATTATGCAATATTATATATTATGGAATCTAACTTGAATTATCTATAACCTACTTATATTATATTTTTGTATGTTAAATAATTAACATCTCTATACATCTAATAAACTATAAAGTTTAATAAAATTGCATAGATTTTAAATTTAATATATAATTTTATGATGATAATAATTAATACCATAAGTGTGCATGTTTATACTAATTAATTATTTATTTTAAGGAAATCGACCATCTTCTAGTCTTCTATAAATATTTAGAAAAATTAGCAAACATCTTCTTTCTTTTAGTCTCCTTGGAATTGACATCTTAATTAATTATTTTATTTTAAGAAAATTGACCATCTTAATTAATTATTTTATTTTAAGGAAATTGACCATGTTTTAGTCTCTTACAAATATTTAGGAAAATTACCAAGCTTCTATATAATTTAATTTTAACCCAAACTATATAATATTTGCATTGAAATCCTTTAATCGGGTCCATCGGTGCTAGTGATTTAAAACTATATAGTATAATTAATTTGTAGAACTTTCTTTAATTACATTGAAGTCCCTTGGTTTCTGGATTTAATATATAGTATTGATTTGCAATATTAGATTAGAATATTATTTAAGAGCAATCATTATTATTTACTAATTAAATTAAAAATCTAATGATTTATGGAATATTATATTTTTTGGAAATCTAGATTAATTTATTTACCTTTTAATAGTTTTCAAAATATAAAATACTTATCTCATATTATATTCGTGTATGCTAAATAATTGATAACTTTATACTAATTAATACCATAAGTGAGGCATATTATTTTAAGAAAAATCACCATATTATAGTGTTCTCTAAATTTATATTTCAACCAAAACTATATAATATTTACATTGAAGTCCTTTGGTCGGGTCCATCACACAGTGCTATGATTAAAAACAATATAGTATAATTAATTTGTATAGATTTATTTAATTACATTGAAGTCCCTTGGTTTCTGGAATTAATATATAGTATTGATATATTACATACATGCATTAAATCAAATCGAAAAAATTATGCAATATTATATATTATGGAATCTAACTTGAATTATTTATAACCCACTTATATTATATTTTTATACATTAAATAATTAACATCTCTATACATTTAATAAACTATAAAGTTTAATAAAATTGCATAGATTTTAAATCTAATATATATTTTTATGATGATAATAATTAATACCATAAGTGTGCATATTTATACTAATTAATTATTTTATTTTAAGGAAATTGACCATCTTATAGTCTTCTATAAGTATTTAGGAAAATTATCAAGCATCTTCTATCTTTTAGTCTCCTTGAAATTGATCATCTTAATTAATTATTTTATTTTAAGGAAATTGATCATCTTAAATAATTATTTTATTTTAAAGAAATTGACCATGTTTTAGTCTCTTACAAATGTTTAGGAAAATTACCAAAATTCTATATAATTTAATTTTAACCCAAATTATATAATATTTGCATTGAGATCCCTTAATCAGGTCCATCACACAGTGCTAGTGATTTAAAACTATATAGTATAATTAATTTATATAACTTTCTTTAATTACATTAAAGTCCCTTGGTTTCTGGATTTAATATATAGTATTGATATAGATAGATTTGTACCAGTGAAAAATTTAGAATCAAATTTGCAAGAGCTTATGTCTCGGTTAATGTGACTCTTCCATTAATCTCGTATGTTGAAACTGCTTGTATTGGTGGTCTAAATGATGCTTTTGTGGTCTGGTATGAGGATTTTCCCATTAGATGTTCTTGTTGTGGGTCTCCCTCTCATATTATCTATATATTTGCCCCTTATTATCTCTCCCGAAAAGGGAAAATAAAATTTTTATTAAAAAAGAGCCTAAGATGGTTGAAGTTTTTGAGTCTATTTTGGCGAGAGCCTCTTGGGTAGCATCCCATGGAATCACCGTCAAGATGGCTAATTTGATCCATGCCCAAATGAGGAGTGTGCCTAAGACTAAAGCTAAAGTTACAACTAAGAAAGCACCTTTGTCTCAATCCAATACACAGAAAAAAAAACAAGCAAAATGTCCTTTTAAAAACACAAAGAAAGATAATGGTTTAAACAAAGGTATTGTTATTCAAGAAGCTTATGAGGTGCCTGCTTAACTCCTTATTTCTCAGCATAAGAATCAGAGAAAAGGCAAAGCAAAAAATAGTGAAAGAAAG
The DNA here is from genome assembly GCF_048544455.1 of Silene latifolia. Taxonomy (NCBI): domain Eukaryota; kingdom Viridiplantae; phylum Streptophyta; class Magnoliopsida; order Caryophyllales; family Caryophyllaceae; genus Silene; species Silene latifolia. The sequence goes on from NC_133536.1 coordinate 190,881,453, forward strand.
TGGTGATGCATCAATGGATTTTAAGTGTACTAATGAGTCTATTTTAATTCATGTTTTTTTTTACCCCATATTTCTGAGAACTCTCTCTTGGATCATGGTCATATTGAATCCAATCTAGACAAGGATAAAAACTAAAGAACTAGTTGTGTGTGACTATCATTAGCCATTATTCCAGTCACTAGTTCAGCACCTGTTACAGTTTCACTTTCTAAGGATATTGTTTGTTCCAATTCTATTAATTCGTCGACCTTTTTTATCCAAAAAATTGGTTTTCTTGATGTGAACAATGCAAAGAGTCCGGTTCGTCAAAGGAGAAGGTGGAAGATGTGGAGGAAGTTGATTCGGCTTCAACTTCTTCCAAACGCCCAAGGGCCTGATGACTATTGCTTTTATCTCCTCTCTCTTTCAAATTTTTTTTAATGACAGTCTGCTGTTTTTTGCGGTTGAACATAAAGAATTTGATCTCTAGAGTAACCGTCTGTAAATGTTTTGTACTTTGTCTCCCCTTAATCTCTCTTTAATGTTGGCTTTTGCTTTGGGAGTAGTCTGAACTATCTCAAGGGAGAGAAGTCTATTTAGTATTATGTTTTATTTAGAGTTTGGTTTTGTAAGAATGCATCATGGTAATGCATTTGCCTTCCTTGGTGTTCTTCATATTGTAATATATGGTTTCTCAAGGGAGTTTTACTCTTTTTGTTTGCCTTATTATCTCTACTGTGATATGTTTTGCATAGGGCTGATGTACACTATCTTGGCTTTGTTTCCCGAGGCGATCTTTTTTCAATATGGGTCTCGGAGAAGCTTTTAACTCTTGATATTTTTTAAGGAGGATGTATTGTTGTACCAAGTCTCACCTTTGTTTCTCATATTTTAGATGGTTCTTTTGCTTTTACTATATCAATATTTGGGAACAATTTTTCGTGTTGGTGTGTAATGTGGAACTGGTGGTATGATTATACATGTTTAAGTGTTAAAAATCTTTTTGAATTTCTTTTTTTATGGTTGCTTACCTTTAGCAATGTTTACAGCTTTTGGTTTTGATGAGCTCTTTGACCATCAATTGTGTTCTTGGTATTGGTTTATTGAAAGGCTTTGTCGCACACCTAATCAAAGATAAATATCCCTAGGCACAAATTAATGTAATACGAGGGGTCGAACACAAAGAGACGGAAATTGCGCCATGAAATGCTATGAATAGACTTTTATCAAGGTTGATTACGATTGTTTGTTTGATTAGTTTGGTAGCTACCAAATAAAACGATATAAATATATATGATAAAGGAGTCCGGGGGAGTCGGGTCACGCATGAAATTGTATATATATATTCATGTTAAACTTGGAATAAATAACATTGTCAATTGTTTAGGCTTAAAGACAATCACCTCTCGGCCTTATTGTCAACTATAGACCGGGTCCTAGAGAACTCTCGTTATGACTAGGTCGTCCTACTAACACATGCTTAGTCTAATTTGATTTCGTGCCTCTCGACTTATAGAACGAATTAACAAACTTAATCGATGAATATGGCCACTAAGCAAATATTAATCATGACGATGCAAACATGTGATAGAAACAATTAGACAATTTTACATCAACCTAAATTAACGTTTACAAATATTAATCGTGCAGGGCTTTCCTATTCCCTAGAAAAATGGAACTACTCACTCATGTTGGAAATGAAACTAACAACAATGTATGATATAATAAACATGATAATAATAAAAATATAACTAAATGAAATTGTAGAAATTATGAATAAACTAAGTAATGATAACATATGAAAAGTGAAATTAGTAATGATGAGAAATGTAATATGAAATGCTAGAATTAAACTATGGAGATAATAACTTGCTAATAAAATGTAATAACCAACTAATGTTGCAATGCTAATAATAATGACGAAAACTATGACATAACTATAATGAAGAATGCGATAATGAAATGAACAAGGATCGAAATTACTGTAATAAAAGAATTTGGAACTTGAACAAGAGTAACAAACCCAAATGACTTGGATTATAATATCTATATTGAAATAATAACCAAATGCTTAACAAAATATAAATTGTTTAGCGCAACCAAATGCTTAACAATACGTAAACTAATGAAAACTAAGAGACAATTTGTGTGCAAAAGGCTATAAGGAGTGTAAAATGATGTAAGAAAAGATATCCTACAATGACGGATTGAGGCGCCTATTTATAGTGAAATAGGGACATGACGTAAAAATCCTAGAGCAAGCAAACCCCGATCGGGGCCGAGTGAATCCGGCTACATTGTCTCCAAATCTTGATTAATTGCTCAAGGGGATCCAATGTTTATGTTAAATGCTCCTTAATACACCAGGTTAAAGGCATATTTAGGCATCCTAAGAGCATCTCCAAGCTTGACTTTTTCATTTGCTTGACTTGGACTTTTGCTTGGGCCAAATTCAATTCTTCACTTGTTCATGAACCCAAACTCCATGCTTCTTACTCGGGCTTTGAAATTACCAAAATACCCTTCCGCGGTCATGCTTGGTCTTGTTAGCCTCGTGAACTTGTATGCTTGGTATTTAACGGGAAAAAGCTACTAAAAGCTTAATTTTCTACAAAACACAACGAAACAAGCAAATACAACTAGAACACGGAATTATCTCGCATAATCACTAATATTAGTGCAAATGTTATGTAAAAATAGAGCTAAAATGGGAGTAAAAATCATATATAAAATGGACACATCAAACTCCCCGAGCTAAACTCTTGCTTGTCCCCAAGCAAGAAACCATATCCCATCGATTGCAATATCCTAAACAAGCTCAGCATAATAATTCAAAATCCGAAACAACATAGCCATAAAGAATAATACAAAAATATGGATGAGATTTACATGACGGTGTAGCATGAATTACTATGTATGAACTTTTTGGCTCTTGCATGATCTTTTTTGACTTTGGACTCTCACTATTCACTCATCACTCATTTTATGTAAAACGATTTTTATGTGAGTAGCACTCACCTATCCTCGACACATGAGAGTGTGCCCGCAATCTAATATGGTAATCATTTCAAAACTACAAGTAAAAAACACCCAAATGCAAGTATGTAAAAGAAGCCAAGGGTAAGAAAAAGGCAATATGTAGTGGGTAAGAAATGGGTTGACCGATTCTAGGCCGCTTTTTTACTTTTCTTTGTATTTCTTAATTCCATCTCGTTTTTAAAAGTTACGTCCCCGAATGAGGTTTCTTGCACGGGGAAGCGTGAATATCCTCCTTGAGTCTCATTTTCTTCATTCTTCACCTATAAATAAAAAAATAAACATCGTTAAGTCTAGAAATTTTATTCCAAATTTTACGAAAAACATTAAATTGCGAAAAATTAAAACAATAGCAAATAAAAGGTTGGGTTGCCTCCCAAGAAGCGTTGGTTTAACGTCCTGCATGACGTAAGAAGCTCATTTGATCAATTTTCGTCCTTGAGCTCGCCACCTTTCGAGCTTCCTTTCATAGCTCCTTTCACGTTCCGCATCCATTTCAAGCTCTTCCAAGAAAATTACCCTTTCCTTTTGGCACTCTTAGCATTAGTGCCCTTAGAATCGTCACCTACAAAACAATCAATACTAATATCTTCCTCCAACGGATCCATCAGTAAGGTACAGTGCTAAATAAATACCAAGACTCTTGTAACATTGGGCTCTTAATGGTGTTGTTGTTGCTAAAGGTAACCTGGTCATTGCCCACCTCTAAAGTCAACTTCCCATTTTTCACATCGATTAACGCACCAGCGGTGTGCAAAAATGGCCTACCCAATATAATTGGGGTTTGTGAGTCCTCGACCATATCAAGTATGAGGAAGTCAACGGGTATAAAAAACTTGCCAACTTTGACGGGCACATCTTCTAAGACACCTAAAGGTTTCTTTAAAGAATGGTCTGCCATTTGCAAAGTGATATTAGTGCATTTTAAAGCACTCATGTTATATTTTTCACAAATGAAATAGGGCATGCTTACACTAGCTCCTAGGTCACAAAGGGCCTTATTAATGGTACATGTGCCTATAGTGCAAGGAATAGAATAGCTATCGGAGTCCTTAAGTTTTCGGGGAGACTTATTTTGTAAGAGTGCACTACACTCTTCAGTGAAAGCAATGATCTTAACCTCATTGAAGGATCGCTTCTTTGAGAGGATTTTGATACTGTCGTTTGTGTACCAAAAATAAACCTAAATATACTAACGGAAGCTAGTGATAAGTAAGGTCAATTCTCCACAGGGAGGCAAGATATCTGTCTAAAGGTCCGTCTATCTAAGTCACAATATGGGGGTTTTTAATTTGATTTCTAAACTAATAAAGGTATAAAGGGAAGAGAAATAAAGTAAGAGCAATAAAAATGAGAAAATACGATGAGAGTGATCAAATAAGAGAAAGTATGCCAGGATTTTGGTTCACCATGGTAGTCTATCGACTCAGTTGCAAATAGCCTAGACAATCTATGTGAGAAGGATAAGGGAAAGGTCCTTCCGGTCCACTTTCTATCCTAGATTTCCACTAACTTAACTTCTGTCCTCATTAGGGTAGTCTACTATTCATAGCAGGTCTGTTTATTCCAATCTTCCGATCCAGGAGTAAAATTAACCAGATTAATATAATTTAGAAGCGTGCACTTAACTAAATTGGTGTTACAGTTATATTGCAATGGGGACATATTCTCACATGTAAATTATCTAGCCTATTCGCTACATCGTCTCAATCCTACCATGAATTCCCTAGTCTTAACATAAAGAGAATTAGCTACTCATGTTCTTAGAGGTGTCAACAATAATAACAACAAGCATGCTAATTAAAGGCATAATGAAACGATAACAATTAAGCATAAATTTTACTAGGGCAAGAGTAATAATGAAAGAACAAGGAATTAATGCAAATAAAGTATTAAGATTAAGAGTAGAAGAATGATTACAATCTCAAGATTCCGGCGTAAAGAACAATCCAAAAAGCAAAGCAAAAGGGTTGAGAGATTAAGCAGTAAAGGTAATTAAAAGAAGTGTTCAAGAGGTAAAAGTAGAAATAAGAAGTAAAGAAGATGATGTTTATTAACCTAATCTCAACTCCCTTTTATAGGGGAGCGAAAATTAACAAAATTAAACCTATCATGGATTAAGTCAACCCGTGTAAACTAGTAAACCTCTCGATCGAGTGATTTCAAACCATTCAATCGAGGTCTTCTCCAGAAAATGTACTCGATCGAGCAATCAAAGTTCTCGATCGAGTAACTCCCATAAATGCCATTTCGATCGAGCTCATGAAATCACTCGATCGACCGCTTGTTCTAGCCAAACCACTCGATCGAACCAAAAATCCTCTCGATCGAGTGGGTGTCCATCATGTCAGCCTCTAAAATCGTCTTTGGCAGCTTCCTTGTCCTTACTTCATGCACGCCAAGGTATGACTCTCGCTCCAATATTCCCGTCTCCTTATAATGCATGCTGAATAGGACGAATAAGGCGCGGTTCCACTACTTTCAGGTTCATTTCTGCAATTTAGACAAAACAAAACAAAGTAGCCAATTCGAGGCATTTTGCAATACATAACGATACAAAAAGGCATAGAAATGCGTGCAATAAAAGGTTAAATAGTCTATATAAATTGCACGTATCAAATCTCCCCAAACCGAACCTTTACTCGTCCTCGAGTAACTAAATACAAACAAATGGAATGGAAAAGAAAACCCAGAGCTGGCTATAACTTGTCTACTTGAACCAATTTAATGCAAACGAAAACTAACAGTCATGGCTACAACAGTCAATACGCAAACGAGTTATATCATGTCCATAAATAAAGCTGACCTATCGACCTTGCAAGACCAACAAAATCAGACTCTCATGGGGTCACTCTTCTCTCATGAAGCAAAGGGTGAAATATATGTGTTAGAGAGAAAGAGAAACAGTCCCTCACCTAAACTGCGACCTACATAACATGCATGCAACAAAAATGATAGACGATTCAAGTACTACGCATACATTCCAACCAACAATGTCCGTCACAGCCAAGGGCTTACAAATGATATGGGAAAGTGAGGCTACAGGTGAAAAAAGGCAAAATAGATTATGGAAATGTTGAGGTAAAGCGTCAAGCTAGTACCTAAACAAGACCAAATAAGACCATCCGAATCTCAGCTGACTAGAAAATAGAGCACAAGTACCCTTCATTGGCACACAACTCACTAACCAAATACACTATCTCCTCGAAAAGATGTAAATAAGAACAGAGGAGTGATACCATCACAAACTTCCCTTTTTAAATACGGTCTCATTTTTTCAAACAACTCGATTTTTTTCATTTTTTTTTCTTTTCTTTCTTCTGCATCACGTCTGACTTTCTTTTCTTTTGCATTTTTTTATATTTTTTATCTTTCTTTTTCTTTCACACGTTTCATTCTTTTTCTTTCTCATTCTTCTTACTTCAGTAAATCCAAACAATAAAAATGAGCCAAACTCGCAGAAGGATGAACATACCACAAAAGTCACACTAAACTAGCTTGACAAGGCAGGCTAAATTTTGGGTGTAGCTAATGGGTCAAAAAGGCTATATTTGGCTAAAGTGGACCTAAATGGGTGAAAAAGAAAGGAAGGGAAAATTTGCAAGCACCTCCCTTCATGTGACACCGGCCACAAACCCGAATGTATGCATTTGACAAGAAATCGAATTTCATAAATGTGCAAAAGTGATAAACATGTTATACAAGGAGTACTACTCTCAATTCCTAATGAACTGGTCATGAATGTCACCAGTTATAAGGCTGTAAATCTCAGAAATTGTAAAGTAGGTTGCCACTTTATCAGGCCAAGTCTACACAGTCAGCTATATTTTTGACATTAACTCGTAGATATGCGCAAGACTAAGCTATTAAGTATCAGTTAAGTGCAAGGCTCAAGTAAAAATGACAAGTTACAGTGCAATATCATCACGGAAATCTACCGTTCTAACTCAACCTATATGCAAAATGGAACGTGAATATTTTTTGATATTTTTTGAAATTTTCTAATTTTTTGGATTTTTATGTTTTTGTGAAATAAATAAATACAATGCAAACAGAAAAAGTAAACGTGAATGCAAAAACAATGCAAAAATGCAGACTCAAGGGATGCATTACCCTCTCCAAAACAAAACGGACAACGCCCTCGTTGTCCTCCAGCATACACCAGCAAATATATACGGGAAAAGGGTAAAAACAACCGATAAATGCGTGAAAAACAATAAATAAAAAAGAGACAAAAATGAACAAAAGAGCAAGAATGTACATACAAAATACGAACTTCCTCAAACCAGCTAGAAAACAAGGGAAGTGAGTAGACCAGTAGCTACTCATCACCATCGTCCTCCTCGTCCACCACCGTGAAATCTGGGTCCACCTCCTGCTCCCTCCTCCTCGTCTCCTCAGCTCGGGTCCTCGCATCCTCTGCAGCTGTGTCCTCTTCACTGGCTGGTTGTGGGTACCCCTCAGCTGGGTACCGGTAGAAAGTAGGGTGTGGCTAGCCCTCAGGAATAGGACGTCCTCTCCTCATGTGATACTCGTATAAAGGGAACAAAGCAAGTGCAATGTCCCGCTCCATACGAGCCTGCCTGGTAAGAAGCTCAAGAAGCAAACCGTCACGGCGCCCTTGGTCAAGGACCGCGAACGCCTCAAAAGGTGGAGGAGGAACAAAATTAACCGTATAGACCGGCTGTGTAGTGTCAGGAGTAGGAGTGAAAGTAGGGATCGGTGTAGGAGTGGCTGTGGAAGTCTGGCCGCCCGTGGAAGGTGTGGATCCCTCTCCGGTCTCAAGTCTCTTCCGCTTCTTAGAAGCGGACATGGTAGGAGGTGGAGCAAGTGTGAGATGGAAAAAGGGTAGAGGTGGAGGTATCCTACCCCTAACAGTAGGCAAAGGGACAAGACGGGGGAGGGTGGTGCAAGGTAATACCTCGGACAAGGAACCACAAATCTTCCAAGTCCGCTGGTCAGAAGCAAGCCAAAACATAGACAGCATAATGGCAAGGTCAAGGTACCTATCGGTGTCAATATGTGCTATGTCACGAGAAAAGGCGTGGAAGATAGAACGGGCAAGAAAGGTGGCTATACCACCACAAACAATGGTGCCCGTCGTCTTCTGCCCCCACATTGTGAAAATACTGAGCAGTCAAATAAGCAATGTTAAGCACAAAGGGTCCCTCGCTATCTATGTTCAGATAGCCCCTAAGAATAGACAACTCAATGTTGTTCATATTGTTCGGTTCTTTACGGCCAAAGATGGTCCCACCAATGAGACGCAAGAAGTAACGGGCCAGGGGAAGGTGGACATGCGCGAGCTTGCGCTCCTCATAACTGGTTTGTGCCAAGGTCCTCCACAACATGCGGATGACCTTCCTAGGAGGGTCAGAGTCACCGGTAGAAGACAAACCTAACCTACTGCCAAACTCAGCTAGGGTCCAGGTCGTGGTCCAGTTAAACAACAGGAAAGAAACACAAGAAGTACCCGGGTTAGTGGCGTAGGCACCAGCAGAAAAGGTGAAGGAGCTGAAAACTTGAGGGTCAGCTCCTTATAGGTTGTGGCACACATGGTAATCAGTCCAGACATCCCCGTCCCGTTCAATATCTCAACTACGGGCTCGTAAATACCTAACCTCTCAAGCAACTTACGACACAAAAACTTTGTTAAAGCAAAATCACAGCCTTCTAAATTATAAAAACAAGTACGATGTATAACGTTAACAAAAGGTACTTCAGGGTAATCGGGATGCGGGTCAAGAGACTCATCAACACGAATCGTGACTCGGCCAACAACGGGTATGGCTCGTCCGCGACCCCGTCCTCTAGTACCTGAAGAAGAAGCTCGTCCAGAAGCGGAGTGAGATACTAAGGCAGCCCGGTAGGCAGCTGTGACAGCTGGTGACGACACAGTAGGGGTCATCATCGGAGTAAACACGGTACCAGAAGTGGAAGCAGTGGCTGTGCTAGTAGAGGCAGCAAAAGAGCTAGCAGTAGTGCTAGCAGAAATGGTAGCAACACTGACAGTGGCATAAACAGCGGAGGCATAGCTAGCACTAACATAAACGTAGCTAGCAACAGCAGGAGAAACAGTAGTGCTAATAGTCGGAGTGACGGTGGTAACAGCAGGGACCACCGTCTCAGTCGTGGATGGGGAAGCAGTCGAACTAGATGAAGGTAGTGTACTACTTTCCATCCTAATCAAGAAAGCAATGGGGAAATACAATCAATTAAAAAAGAAAACTCGAAATCCCCTAATTTCAGAGGGATTTTCGAAAATAATTTCAAAAAATCAAACCCTAATCCTTCAATTAAGTCGAAAAACAAGCAATTAACAACAAAGGAGTGTAGGGAGTACTTACTTGATCATTACCCACAACAATTAAGCAATAAAATCGACAAGAATTGATGCAAACGACGGATTTCGAATAGAAAACCCGCAAAACCCTAATTCCCAAAATTAGAAGCAACACAACGAATTTAAAGGGGAAAATTGAGGGCTTTTGTCGATTTAATAGCAAGGAAGATAATGTGGGTGTTAGATTTGGTATTAAGGGAAGATTAATGGAGAGAATGAGGGATTTTCGCACAAACTATCGCAACAAGGAGGAAAATTAAGTTAGAATGAAAATAAGAGGAAGAAAAGGAACTTCTTGCGTGTTATAAGCAATTTCTCTCGATCGAGTAATTTAAAACCCCTCGATTGAGAACTATGACTTTAATTCTGCTCGATCTAACAACTTTCCTCTCGATCGAGTAATCATCATTTTTGACATTTTGATCGAGTAACTGAATCTACTGGATCGACCACTATTCTTGGGCATTCCTCTAGATCGAGTAAAAAAAGTACTCGATCGAGTTGTTTTCTCGTATAGCTCATCCCAAGGCGACATAATTTCCCCAAACCTGCATAAAAACACGCAAAAATATATCCCGACAATACCAAATCACAAAATAAGTAGTCTATAGTCTGTTCTTGCTAAGCTAACTAAAATAATGTCTAACAGTTCTAAAAACGCAATAAAAAACTCCAACGGAAATTCAAATTTTACAAATTGTTACACGGGGCATTCCCCGCTTACTGCCCAAAACATTTCAACAGCCCACAAGAGGGCTTCTGACTGGAGGAGGTCCCTTCAGCATTTCGGACCGTCCTCTTCGATCGCCATGAGTTTGAATTTGAACTGGTGGAAGGAGAATAGTTGACATCCACGTATGCACGAACTTTCTTCTTCCTCTTGTCTTTCCCATCAACATCGGCATCTCCATCCTTTTGATTGACTTTAAATGCACTTTGATCGTTGACAACTCCATCATCCAATCTATCTGTACCTGCAGCAAGGAAAACAGAAGAATGGTCCTCCTTTTCGGTCTCAGGCTGAGGCGGAGGGGTTACAATTGCACCACAATATTCAATATCCACAGCTGGAGTGTCTATATCTGAGTCAGTAAAGGATAGGGCATTGCAAGGTTGGGTTTGCATGGGGGCCCTACGAGATTTAGACAGATGAAAAATCAATTCTTCATCTCCTACCTGAAATGTGAGTGTCTTCCCCCCGACATCGATCATTACACGAGCAGTGAATAAAAATGGTCTCCCTAAAATGATAGAGGTGTGAGTGTCCTCGGGGATGTCAAGCACTACAAAGTCTACGGGAATAAAGAATCTCCCGATCTTGACAGGTATGCCCTCTATAACTCCTAATGGTTGTGATATACTACGGTCGCCATCTGAACGGTCATGTTAGTGCAATTAAATTTGGTCAAACCGAGTCTCTTAACGAGAGACAAGGGTAAGACGCTCACGCTAGCACCTAGATCGTACAGAGCGTTATCAATCAAATGGGTACCTATGTGACAAGGAATTGAAAAGCTACCCGAGTCAGGCTGTTTGGGTGGTAACTTATTTTGGACTAAGGCAGTCCCTACTTCAGTTAAAGCTACCGTCTCATGATCATTTATGTGCCTCTTATGTGTTAGAATTTCTTTCATGAATTTCATATAAGAGGGTACCTGGGTAAGCGGCTTAGCGAACGGAACATTGACATGAAGGCTTTTCAGGATCTCAGCAAATTTTCCGAATTGTTGATTAGCCTTGTTGTTCTGCAGTCGCCTTGGGAAGGGCACAGTGATGGGAATTTCGAGCCCTTTATTCCTTTCTTCTAATGTCTCAGCGGGTTCAAACTCATCCTAGCTCGATCGAGCCTTTTTACCTCTGGATCGAGGCCTTTCGGAGACTTTTCACTCGATCGAGCATTCTCAGCCTCTCGATCGAGTTCTTCAATATCAACAGTGTTCGATCGAGGCACAATTCCACTTGATCGAACAGTTTCTTCAGAATTTTCACTCAATCGAGTGGTTTCAACCTCTCGATCGATTCCTTGAACATCCACTTTACTCGATCGACCACCAATTCCATTCGATCAATCAATATTTCTACTCGATCGACCACCAGAAATCAGTCTATCGAGTACTTTCTTCGTGCTAAGCGTGTTTTCAGCATTAGATGACTGTTCACCGTCAATAGTAACACTCCTCGGGTCTGAAATGTCCTCAACAGCTGACAATTTTAGTCCTTCATAAGAACGACCACTTCGCAGGTTAATTAAATTTATCATCTCATGTGTGTTCTTCTTGGATTGAGACGGTAAATGACCTGGTTTCCTCGTGGATTGGCTCGCGGCCAACTGAGCAACTTGAGTTTCAAGTGACTTAATGGATGCTTATTTTTGTTGGTCACTCATTTGCAGCTGCTTAGTCAATGATTGAATCATCGACTTTAACTCACCCAATTCACTAACTCCACTTGAGGAAGCTCCTTGATGTGGCGGTGGAAAATATGGAGGCTTTACAAAGCCTTGTTGAACTTTACGAGGAGGGACATAGGGTTGTTGCTGCTGCGGTGGAGGAGTGGGATTAAGAACATTCTGACTGGTCCACCTCAAATTGGGATGGACTTCCCCTTGGTTATTGTAATAGAAACCTCCTCTTTGCCTATATTGCTGAAAGGCAAGGACTTTTTCCTTTTCTGTCAGACAGCCAATAGCAGTGTGACCGTCATTGCTCCCACATCTCTCACAATTGACAGTTTCCTGTCTGGTCAACAGATGAACCGTCTGTTGATCACCAGCAGCTTGCATTTCCAATCTATCAAAACGAGCATTCATGGCTTCCAGCTGAGCCACGGCTGCATTGTCGACCGAGTGCACCGTCCGAATACCGCCCCTCGGGTTCCCATACTCAACACAATGGTTCGCCATCTCCTCAATAATGCCACATCCCTTATCGTCATCGATATTCTTTTGGAATCTACCATTGGATGAGGCGTCAAGTATAGCATGGTGGTCATCATACAACCCATTGTAGAACTGGTTTCATAAAAACCACTGATCAAATCCATGGTAAGGAAGAGACCTCACTAGCTTCTTGAATCGACACCAAGCCTTATAAGTGAGAACTGTCTCAAGGAATAAACATTCCCTGAGACGGATAAAAATAAACGAAATAAAAAGGCAGATAGGGCTATTGCCTCCCCGGCAACGGACTCAAAATTTGATATAATCATTTGTGTACCAAAAATAAACCTAAATATACTAACGAAAGCTAGTGATAAGTAGGGTCGATTCTCCACGGGGAGGCAATATATCTGTTTAAAGGTCCGTCTATCTAAGTCACAATATAGCGGTTTTTAATTTGATTTCTAAACTACTAAAGGTTTAAAGGGAAGAGAAATAAAGTAAGAGCAATAAAAATGAGAAAATACGATGAGAGTGATCAAATAAGAGAAAGTATGCCAGGATTTCGGTTCACCATGGTAGTCTATCGACTCAGTTGCAAATAGCCTAGACAATCTATGTGAGAAGGATAAGGGAAAGGTCCTTCCGGTCCACTTTCTATACTAGATGTCCACTTACTTAACTTCCGTCCTCATTAGGGTAGTCTACTGTTCATAGCAGATCTGTTTATTCCAATCTTCCGATCCATGAGTAAAATTAACCAGATTAATATAAATTAGAAGCGTGCACTCAACTAAATTGGTGCTACAGTTATATTGCTATTGGGACAGATTCTCACATGTAAATTATCTAGCCTATTCGCTATATCGTCTCAATCCTACCATGGATTCCCTAGTCCTAACATAAAGAGAATTAGCTACTCATGTTCTTAGAGGTGTCAACAATAATAACAACAAGCATGCTTATTAAAGGCATAATAAAACGATAACAATCAAGCATAAATTGTACTAGGGCAAAAGTAATAATGAAAGAACAAATAATTATTGCAAATAAAGTATTAAGATTCAGAGTAGAAGAATTATTAAAATCTCAAGATTCCGGCGTAAAGAACAATCCAAAAAGCAAAGCAAAAGGGTTGAGAGATTAAGCAGTAAAGGTAATTAAGAGAAGTGTTCAAGAGGTAAAAGTAGAAATAAGAAGTAAAGAAGATGATGTTTATTAACCTAATATCGACTCCCTTATATAGGGGAGCAAAAATTAATAAAATTAAACCTATCACAGATTAAGTCAACCCGTGTAAACTAGTAAACCTCTCGATCGAGTGATTTCAAACCACTCGATCGAGGTCTTCTCCAGAAAATGTACTCGATCGAGCAGACAAAGTTCTCGATCAAGTAACTCCCTTAAATGCCATTTCGATCGAGCTCATGAAATCACTCAATCGACCGCTTGTTCTAGCCAAACCACTTGATCGAACCAAAAATCCTCTCAATCGAGTGGGTGTCCATCATGTCAGCCTCTAAATCGTCTTTGGCAGCTTCCTTATCCTTACTTCACGCACTCCAAGGTATGACTCTTGCTCCAATATTCCCGTCTCCTTATAATGCATGCTGAATAGGACGAATAAGGCGCGGTTCCACTACTTTCAGGTTCATTTCTACAATTTAGATAAAACAAAACAAAGTAGCCAATTCGGGGCATTTTGCAATACATAACGATACAAAAGGCATAGAAATGGGTGCAATAAAAGGTTAAATAGTCTATATAAATTGCACGTATCAGATTTCTTTCGTTAATTTCAATAAGAAGGGACTTGGGTAAGCAATTCAATAAATGGGACGGTAACTTGTAAATTCTTAACAACTTCCAAGAACTTACCAAACTTACTCTCCTCCTTGTGTTTAGCTAGACGGTGGGAAAATGGCACTTGAACAACTTCTTTTTGGAGGAGCATCCTCCACATCTTTCTCTTTCTCGACTACAACATGATCATCCACCTTCTTTAAAACGACATAATCTTCCTTAGCAATAGGAGAGATCTCCTTCCCAAAAATCGCCTCTTCACTTTCTTTGGTATTAAGCTTACTCTTTCTCTTATCATTGTTAGGCGTTGAGGGAATGGTACCTGAATCTTAATGGAGGCTCTTTACTAGCCTTCTTTTGAGCATCTCCCCCAAGCTTGGACCTTTTAATAACCACTTCATCATCCAAAGTCAGGGATGACCCATCATAACTCTTACCACTTCTCATAATAATAGCATTAACGGTTTCATATAGTTCCGCACCTTGGGGCGATAGTTGGCCGGTCTTCCTTGAAGAGCTAGATGCGGCTAATTGAGCCATTTGATTTTCTAGCATCTTGATAGCGGTAGTGTGAGCTTTATCACTCTTTTGTATGTGAGCCATCAAATTGGATTGACCCTTAGCCAATTGCATCACCAAGGCTTCAAGTTTTCCCCCTTGGTCATTTTGTTGGGCATTTTGAGGTGGTGGACCTTGGTTTGGCTGAAAATTTTGTTGTGGTGGTCTTTGTTGTTGGTTTTGAAAACACGGTGGATTGACAAACCTTTGTTGTTGAGGGATGGAGTTATTTTGTGGTTGGGGCACAAATGTATTTTGTGGTGGAAGGGTTAGCACATTGTTGCTCTTATATGACAAATTCGGGTGAAATTTTGTTTTCGGGTTATAAGTATTGGAAAATGTACCCGGTGGAAATAAACTTCGTCTAAAAGTTTTATAAGCACATACCTCCTCCATAGTAGCTTGTCAATGAGCGGTGTAATGCCCCGCACCTCCGCAACCGTCACAAACAACAATTTGACTAGTAGAGGACACGACATTGAGTTGTTGAAGAGAAGCATTTGCATCTCGGTCCGCCAATTGTTGTTGGACTAAGGCAATTTGAGCCAACAAAACGGAATTATCGGAAGATTCCTCCTTACCCTTGAGTGCAACACTTCGGGAATTGACATATTGGGCATCATGAATCGCCATGGATTCAATCTTGGCATGAGCAATATCCGTGTCAATTTGATCAAACCGCCCATTGTTGGAGGAATCAAGAATTCTTCGGGACTTGGCACAACATCCATTGTAGAATGTTATGGCTAGGAACCAAGCATCTAATCCATGATGTGGGCATTACCTTTGGAACTCCTTGTACCTCTCCAAAGCTTCATATAAGCTCTCAAGAGCTTGTTGACGGAATCCCATGATTTGGCTCCTCTAGATTTGAGTTTTATCCGGTGGAAAAACTTTTGATAGAAAGCAAGAGCCAGTGTTTTTCGATTGGTGATTCCCATGGCGGTGCGATCAAGACTATTGATCCATAGTTTTGCCTTGTCATTCAAAGAGAAAGGGAAAAGTATTTCCCTAAATTGGGCTTGAGTGATACCCATTTGCCGAATCATGGAGCAATAGTCACAAAAATTTTGAACATGTAAATTGGGATCCTCCAAAGGACTTCCCCCAAATTGCTTCCTCTCCACAAGGCTAATAAAAGCCGGTTTGATCTCGAACTCTGGGACGGTAATTTGAGTAGTAGTGATACCGGCCAGAAGAATAGCCATGGTGGGCTTGGAATGATCGGAAACTTTCACCATCTTTTTGGTTGGAGATGGTGGTGGAGATGATGAACTAGAAACTTCCTCCTCTTCAAAAGCTTTAAGATCGTCTAAGTAAGACTTTCTTGCACTTTCAATTTGCACGGCAGAAGCAGCTTCTTTAATTTCATTCCAAAAACGTTGTCTTCTACGAAAGGTTTTCTCGGGCTCGAAATTCGGTGAAAGCAATTTGCTTCTCCAATACGAGAAGACCTGGGCATAGGACAACAATCTCAAGAAATTTGTAAGCAATGGTCTCAAGGAACAAGTGTTCCTTAAGACAAAGAAAACAAGATAAAAATCAACACATCTAAACGCAATAAAACCGTGCTCCCTGGCAACGGCGCCAAAATTTGATAGCCTTTGTCACACACCTATTCAAAGATAAAATTCCCTAGACACAAATTAATGAATTTCGAGGGGTCGAACACAAGGAGACGGAAATTGCGCTATGAAATGCTATTAATAGACTTCTATCAAGGTCGATTACGATTGTTTGTTTGATTGGTTTGGTAGCTAGCAAATAAAACGATGTAAATATATATGATAAAGGAGTCTAGGAGAGACGTGTCACACATGCAATTGTATATAAATGTTCATGTTAAACTTGAAATAAATAATATTTTCAATTATTTAGGCTTAAAGACAACCACCTCTCGGCCTTATTGTCAACCACAGACCGGGTCCTAGGGAACTCTCGTTATGACTAGGTCGTTCTACTAACACATGCTTAGTCTAATTCGATTCCGTGTCTCTCGACTTATAGAACTGTAGATGAAGGAAATGTAGATTCATATACATACTAACATATTCATATATGTCAAAAATAATTTGTCATAAAATTAAATGTGGATTTTATGCATGCAAACAATATAATAAAGGAGAAGAAATCATGTTCTTACATTGTTGTTTTCGGTTTTATGGGCACAAAAGAAATCTCCTTTTCTTTTGTTCTTGAGCTTTCCAAATGGAAGAACAAGGATTCAAGAGTAGAATCCCTCCCAAAAGCATATACCCAAGGAATACATCTTAATAAACCAATACTATTTAGATCTAGTAATAATAATGGTTTTACAATAAAATTGATACAAATAAATTGTATTTGGGCTCTTGATTATTTTGGTCAAGAGGGGATGTTTTTGTGAGATTTTATTTCTCTAGAATTATCATAAATTGTAGAGAGTTTTTAAGGATTTTCTTACTCTAAGAAAAATAAGATGGGAGGAATGAATGATGTGAAAGAGAAGAGCTTTTCTCTCTTTCTTGTTGGTGGCCGAAAAAGGGGCATTGGGTAGTATGCCCAATGCCTTTTGTTTTTGCTCTTCACAAGAGACTAGGCATGCAAGCCTACTACCTAGCTTTTATCATTGTGTCTACCATTAAACAATTAACACAATTTTATTCCACTAACTCCTTATAATTTCGGTACATACAAAATAAAATGGATGGTCCATTTTATTTTGTCATTTGTCAATTGTAACATATGTGACATGTTACTTGACATATGAAATTGTAATGTATTTTTAACATATTAAAAATCAACATACTCATAAAATATGTCATATACAAAATCGACTAGTAATTCGTAATTACTTGTACCAAAAGGTTTCCAAATTATAAACTACAACATTCTGTATTTATAATAATTTATTCATTCCGTTTCAATTGTTTCTTTAAACAATAATTTCATCCAAGTAATAAAATAATTCAATTACTTAGACCGTGTCTTATTTAATCATATTTACAATAAGATACGTAAATTATACTCACAAAATCATCCGTCAATTTTAAGCAATTTAATTAACTCATATTGGTATACGATTAATTAAATAATCAATTAAGAGTATTTCCCTATAGGTATGACCTAAGGGGATCAACTGATCACCACCGTCGCACGACAGTAATGTCAAACTCTAGTCAGCCAATCATTACCGATATATGTTGACCAGTTGATAGTAAAATATTACATCCCACATGTATTCTTAAAATGAGATTTTAATAATGATATTTAAATCATGTGATCGCACTATTGTTGAGGACACATTTCCCAACAATCTCCCACTTGTCCTCGACAAGTGTGCGTCACCAATTCTCTTGTCCTATTACTATCTCCCACTCAATGCAAGGTGTCTTTCAGGTCGTACTTGCAAGTGATCATATCGAGAGTGGTTTCCTCGATCTGGAGAATAACTGATTGACCGGATTTATCCACTCGGATACCTTCCGAGCGTGGCCACGCATTTCCAGTTCATTACTCCTCGAGTGGCCCGAGATATTGTTTTAACCCGACAAGGGGATGGACAATTCCTATCGCACTCATTCCTTCGACTAGCCACAGCCATCATAACCCAAAATATGCCCATTTGACCCCATTTACGAAGGTCGTAGTAACACAAATCAAAGTTAATCTGAAACTGTGCCATCTTAGGCGAATAGTCTTTAGTCAAAAGAATCGACTCATTCGAATACTATAGTAGCTCTCGCCACGACCAGGCTATATAAATTTGCCAGAACTCTATAAGCGGTCATAAGGCCCGACAAGGTGTTCCTAACAGAGCCTATGTGATCGACTAGTCATCTCACATGACCGTATGGCACTTGAACTTGCCATCAATCGCATCACACTCTAGTCACTTCGAGACGTCACCTCATACAAGTGACTATGGGCGAATACAATGCTAATCCGTGTTCACTTTAACGGGGTTCAATTGTCCCCACAACCCGTTTGGATGTAACAAAGTATAATAAAAGAGTTTTAAAATAAAACTCGAACGACAAATGCGATTATCACACATGAATAGTCAATGCTCGATTACTATTTCATGTTCTATAATCTAATTTGATCTTGTACGTAGTTGTTCATTTCAATTCAATTGAAATGACATGACTCATCATGTTTAGCCTTTGAGAAGGCTTTGGTTAGTAGGTTTTATCAATTTCTTGTACCTTACTCAACCTTACTACATACTCGTTTTCCTTTGTAATGTATACATTTGCATTACAAAACTTTCTGAGTACGTGTCGAGATCCAATCAAGACATAGGTCCTCTAGCCTAAGAATAGCTCCCACTGTTTTCACAAGCAATGCGGGACCCATCCCTCTTGCACATCTCATGATCGCAAGTGTACTCAATTTCCGTTATAAATATCTCTCATTGTTCTTTATTTCCTAGAACGATTCTAGAAAATCTACTTCTTAATTAATATAGCCACAATGGTATCTTAACCATCTTAATGTGTTTTGATTATGGTTTTGTCGGAAACCATGCGCAATCTCAATTGTCAATTGTCACTTGTGTAACACCCTTACACAATATTGCATCATAAACACTTTGCTTTATAGCCTTAATGCTTCAGAAGCACTTAAGGGTAATCTTTATGGCTTACTTGGTAAAGATTACTTAAATTTGATTTTGAAAAACAATTCATCATACTCAAAGTATATGAAGTGTTCTACATCATTTTTTATTTAATTGATTTGACAAATGGAAGCAAATGGAATCAATCAAATATGTTCAATTTAATTGAACTAGTCATGAATCTTATCAACATAAGACTTCTTATTGACGCTAATATCACGTGGATTTATCTTCATAAATCTGGATATTAAAGATGTATTGTAATACTCCAAAAGTCTTAAATCATTCCTAATGATCAATATGTCATCCACATATCGGACTAATTAAAATTTCCGTAACTCCCACTAAACTTCATGTATAAACACAACTTCTCGACTTATCGAGAAATGTTTTATCACATGATCAAAATGTTGATTCGAACTCATTGATGTTCTACTTAAGACCCTCTCTTAAGTTTCACATTATCTTAGGATTGCAAGAATCTACTAAACTCATGATATGTATTGAATACATTCCTTCTATTGAAGAAGTGGGTTTTAGATTCACTCGCTATGTATTTCATAACCTCATAATGAAACACAATCCCTAAGAAGATCCTAATAGACTTAAGCATTTCAACTAGTGCAAAACCCTTTGCAACCAATCTTACATTGAAATATCTCTTTATTAGTGCAAAAACCCTTTGTCACTAATCAAGCCTTTTATTTCGGATTCTCATGGCTCTAAGCCTTGTATTGAGTTGTGACTTGAACACTCTTATGTAAGTCATATGTTCATTACTTTCCTGAAGTAATCAACTTGAATCAAACAATTTCTTTGTAAGTTATAAGCTCTTTACTTTCTTAAAAGTAGCATGAATTCATCATTTTTGAACAAGTGACGAATTTAACCTCATAGGTTTTAAAGAAACAACACCTTACACAAAACGTCTTATGTACCAAGAAAGACCAGTTTCTTGCGACATAACATTCTCTGTGGCATTCTTTGTGGCTCTTGAATAATTTCTCCCACTCTGTCTTCTAAAAATAAACTTGTATTTTAGAAAGACAGCTTCACGAGCCGCAAACCCGTCGTACTCATGATAATTGAAGAGGGAAAAATGAGCATTTGTTTCTTGTGAAAAACTTACAACCATGGTACCCTTACCATTTCATATCTCATATGATTCGATTTAGTGGAAAAATAATTTAGACAAAATGATAAAATCCCCAAAATGAGCGTTTGAATTCTTATCCAATCATACATTATCCCATAATGCGTGTTAAGAGAGATTAATTTGTGATACTATATCACAATTCATTTGGCTTATATCAAAGTCTTCACTTTGATAATCCCATCACGACTAAATCGTGATTACTTGAACTCTTTGAAATTCTTCAAAGATTTCTCTATTTACCTTATTAAGTGAACATATTAGTGTCAACTTAAATCGTTGGTAAAAGATAATGATCAACCTATTTTGGATAGATGATTTACAACCTCGGTCTCCTTTTCAACCAAAAGGCACGAGACATCTTGTTTTGAATACAAGATACGCATATACCATTAACAATCTAATGGTTTCAAGAGTACTCAATAACTCTTTGCGTTCATCATTCCAAAACTTAAGGTTTAATCTTGGGTTACCAATTTGAGTCTTATATCATCTTCATGATATATCATTCTAGTTTGGTTTAGAATATAATCACCTTGATGATGGGCTAGCCATACATCAAATCATGGTGTATAGGGTCACAAAAGTGAAAACCTCTTTTGTATCTTAACAAGTTTATATTCTTATTTAGAGTTAATGCACTTAATAGTCATAATTAAGTACAACTTTAAATCCAAAAACTAGATTGAGTACACAATTACTCTATCTCTCGACTTCATTGTTGCTAGTCGTCATATTCTAACCATCCTATGTATCAAACATAATGATGAAAACCACCACCGGTTTCTAATATTGACGAAGTAATACTAGCAAAACTTATGTTTAACCAAATAAACACTTAACGAAGAAGGTCCCATTAGATGTCACACAACTAACTTGTTGATTCTTCAATAATTTGGGGTAGTTTCCTTTCTCGTGTCTAACATTTAAAACAATGGAAACTTTATCGGTCGGGATTGATAGGTTTAGTATCGTCATTCTCAACAACTTTACCTTTAACATTACCTTGTATCAATTCCATTATAATCTTTACTTCTTGAACCTCGTCCTTATCTTAACGGTTTAAGAGAATGCTCCCACTTAATTCAATGAGTCTTTGCTTTGAGAAGCAAAATTGAATTCATGAAGATCACTCTTCATTTGTTCGTTTTAGTCTTAAAACTTTCATTGAAGTGGTTGCGTTATTTTTGGTCAATTACGAATTCTGACAAAACTAATTACCAAAATAATTTATCGCTTTAATGTACTTAATTCATTTAAGTACATGAAACATAGTCCATTATAAGTAGAAGTGTTAGTCAAAAATCAAAAACCTGTTTGATAATGAATAACTTTAATCTATACTCTTTACAAGAGATCCTTAGCAATGGTTAATACGAAGTCTTTAGAAGAAAATTCAAATTTTGTCTTTAGTTACGATGTTTTAATGGAGTTTTGAATCAAAAACGAAATGATATCGTATATGAATGTGGTAAAGAAATAGAACAAAATAATAACGGAATAGTGGAAAACTTAACATTTATCGTTTTATTAATACTTGGAAAAACAAGTATAGCATTTACATAGTGACCTCTACCCAACTATGATAAATGATTCCAAGACCCAAATTCATACCGACTTAGGCACGGTATGGCCGATGAAACCCTTATCAATATAACTCGGTGGATTAACGTTTTAATCGATTCTACTTTTAGAACTCTTGGTCGATAAAATTACTCTAATATTTATCTATTGCCCGGAACACATGCAACTACGGTCGCGAATACTTCCGTTGAGCTCAATCCAAATTTCGAATAAATGTGTCCATGATCCAAGTCCACATCAACTTGGGCACGGTATGGCCGATGAAACCCTTATTAATATGAACTCGGTGGATTAACATTCATCACCCACTTCCCCTACGTAACAAGGTTTGTACCCCGGTAGGGCCGAGTGCACTCCCTCGCGAAATAGGTTTTCATGGTTTCTACTATTTGGTAAGGCTATGTCTCAATTGATTGTTTTAGCGAGAGGTCATGTCAATTTATTATCTATCACGTTTTAAGTGAACTAAAGCGGTGAACTACGATAATTTTAATTGACACGGTCGATAAACTCGATAAAATAACAATGCATGTTTAGTTATGGCGATTTAGCGATGCATGTGATATAAAATAAAATGCAAGCAAAAAGATAAATAAATCCTAGTATGGCTTATCCTAAAATAGAAAAACTCTTTAACTATTACATATTCGGAAACCAACTCCATTGGTCCCTTGAACTTCGGTTGTGGCACGCATCTCGAGGTAACACCGTCTTTATGTATCGCCATTCTTGAAGAAATCCGTCTTTGGGAACTCCGGAATGAATAAAATTACATAACAAATTACATAATTTCCTATTATACATTTGTAACTAAAATAAAATAAATCTATTAAATTACAAAACGGTGATACGAGATCACAATAAAAATTACAACCAAATTGATATTCCCATACATTTCGGGAAATATCAATTAAAATCTAAGGCCATACTAAGTAAAATTACATAATTCAAAATTACATAAATTAAAATTATGACAATCATAAAGAAAAATGCAGCATTATAATATGTATGAACATGCTCAATTTTTATGCTAAATCGCCTTTTAAATAGCCAATATCGTATATTACTCGGTTTTTACGGATTTGCGTGATTTCAACATTTTATAATCACAATAATGCATAAACTCATATTTATGCATAAGTTAATTACCCTAACCTCTTAGGACTCAAAATATAGTCTCCACTAGTAATTTGACCATAATTAACTTTTATTTACAAAATTGTTCATAAAAGGACCAAAATTACAAAAATAAGCTATTAAACTTCAAATAAATCCAAAAATTTCAAATAAATTCAAAAATTTTAAATTTAAATTCATGAACATTCTGGAAAAATTCCATGACACTCATAATGTTCAAAATCTTAGGTTAAAAATTTCAAAAATTTTCCGGAAAAACAATGTTGCGGTTTATCGATATTTAATAAAATAATCATAAAACATGAGGAAAAATTATATTCATTAACTTTTCAATTTTAGATCTGAAAAAGATAATAAAAAGCAACATTAGACGTTTTTCCTAAGTCATAGATTATGTTTTATTAATTTTTAACTAATAATGTCACTATTTATGATATTTTTCTTCAAAAATCCATAAATCATGCATAAAGACTTCTTTATGGCCAATTATTTTACACACATCTTGTAAAATTGCATGTGACAACATATAAAATTTCTATGACCAGATTCGAAATTTAACTCATATTAACCTATTTTTCACTTTAAATCCGAATTAAAAATGAAAAATCCATTTTTCGAGTATAACGAGTCCAAAAATTATGAAATTTTACAGGTTATCTCAAAATAATATATGTGACAACATATCCAAAAACCAAGTGAAAATTCGAAGTATAGCTATTTTTAGACCAAAAAAGACATTTTTACTCATAAAATCACATTTAAATGCCATTATTGTAAATTATGAACAATAAAAATCCGAAAAATTAACCAAAATATCCTAAAACACTTTAGGACCAGAAATATTAACATGCATGTAATAATTTCGTGATATATCATAATAACACAAATTTTACAAGTTTTATTTGTTATTCATATAACTCGGAAAAACTTTTAACCAATTTGCATGCAAACAACCGTGGCTCTTGATACCGATTGAAGGAAATGTAGATTCATATACATACTAACATATTCATATATGTCAAAAATAATTTGTCATAAAATTAAATGTGGATTTTATGCATGCAAACAATATAATAAAGGAGAAGAAATCATGTTCTTACATTGTTGTTTTTTTCGTTTTATGGGCACAAAAGAAATCTCCTTTTCTTTTGTTCTTGAGCTTTCCAAATGGAAGAACAAGGATTCAAGAGTAGAATCCCTCCCAAAAGCATATACCCAAGGAATACATCTTAATAAACCAATACTATTTAGATCTAGTAATAATAATGGTTTTACAATAAAATTGATACAAATAAATTGTATTTGGGCTCTTGATTATTTTGGTCAAGAGGGGATGTTTTTGTGAGATTTTATTTCTCTAGAATTATCATAAATTGTAGAGAGTTTTTAAGTATTTTCTTACTCTAAGAAAAATAAGATGGGAGGAATGAATGATGTGAAAGAGAAGAGCTTTTCTCTCTTTCTTGTTGGTGGCCGAAAAAGGGGCATTGGGTAGTATGCCCAATGCCTTTTGTTTTTGCTCTTCACAAGAGACTAGGCATGCAAGCCTACTACCTAGCTTTTATCATTGTGTCTACCATTAAACAATTAACACAATTTTATTCCACTAACTCCTTATAATTTCGGTACATACAAAATAAAATGGATGGTCCATTTTATTTTGTCATTTGTCAATTGTAACATATGTGACATGTTACTTGACATATGAAATTGTAATGTATTTTTAACATATTAAAAATCAACATACTCATAAAATATGTCATATACAAAATCGACTAGTAATTCGTAATTACTTGTACCAAAAAGGTTTCCAAATTATAAACTACAACATTCTGTATTTATAATAATTTATTCATTCCGTTTCAATTGTTTCTTTAAACAATAATTTCATCCAAGTAATAAAATAATTCAATTACTTAGACCGTGTCTTATTTAATCATATTTACAATAAGATACGTAAATTATACTCACAAAATCATCCGTCAATTTTAAGCAATTTAATTAACTCATATCGGTATACGATTAATTAAATAATCAATTAAGAGTATTTCCCTATAGGTATGACCTAAGGGGATCAACTGATCACCACCGTCGCACGACAGTAATGTCAAACTCTAGTCAGCCAATCATTACCGATATATGTTGACCAGTTGATAGTAAAATATTACATCCCACATGTATTCTTAAAATGAGATTTTAATAATGATATTTAAATCATGTGATCGCACTATTGTTGAGGACACATTTCCCAACAGTAGATACCTCATTTCTGCACCTCCCGCAAACCACCCGGTGATGATTGGGCCGCATGTTTGATACGCGGAACGATTAGTGACAGTTCGTAAGATTATCGTCACGTGATTGCTCAAATATTAATGTCGACCTCTTAGTTGTCATCTGCGTCCCGATACGGTCGTTTTGACAGTAATTAGAGTACATTCGGAGTCCGGGTCAAAAACCGTCTCCATTTTCGATAAATCCGTTAAATCCCGAGTCAGAATGTTCTGGAATGTTCCGGATATTTCTATTCCATATTTCACAAATCTTATCTTTTGGCAAATAATATCCCGTAATATTCATATAAGATATTAAGGAAATCGAATTATTTCCGTCCTACCATAACTCAAACGCGGAAATCTTTCTTCAACAGGAGGAAACCTCCTGGGAACAGACGCAAGAGTCTTTGCGCCTCTTCCAAGAGACGCATGGGCGCTGCGCCTCTTCCCAGCCCTTTTCTGCATGTTTCTCGTATCTTTTTCATATCTTTCCGAGATTCACTTCCAAAGAGTCTCCGAAACCCTAATTCCTTCACGTGATTAGTATAAATAGGAGCCTTCGCTCCTCATATTTCTCACGCGAGTGTCCGCCCTTCTCTTCTCCCTTTGCATTCTAGAATTTGTTCTTACTTATTGGCGCCTACGTGCTTGAACTTTCGACCACGTAAGCTCGGATCCTTCCGGGTACCAGCCTCTCCGTTGCATGACCGACCAATTTGACCAACTACACTCAATCAACTTAATTTAATCAATCGTTTTCCTCTCACGAGGGCACTCTCTTTGCATTCGCGTCGAGCATCACTAATCGATATCTTAGTCCTTCTCGTTCCGTCAACATGTAAGTCTGAGGGTGTATAATCCTTATTTATTTATTGTATTTTACTTTTCGTATCATCAATTGTAAGGTTTACGTCGAAAATACCATTAAAACTGATTTCTAAAACCGTGCTTTAAAACCTCTTTTTACGGATTTCCAATAGATAACCGTCGAGAAAGGACGCAGCGACTGCTGCGCCTCTTCGAAGGAGCGCAGTTCCTGCTGCGCCTCTTCGTGAGGGCCGCGATTCAGCCTCGCTTCCTTTCTTCTTCGTTTGTCCTCTGTAATTCGTGTTCAAATTCTTTCCTTTGTTTGTTTCGTCTGTTAATTCTTCATCATCATAACATATAATTCACATGTATATTATTATTCATCATCATTAGTATGTTTTATTCATCATAAATCCGACTTAAATCCCGAATAGTCCAATATTCGCGGGTTTTCGTCATTAAATTCAATTCCGGGTTGTAGAGATTCAATTTGTTCATATTGGGTTTCTGGAATTCGTCTTTGATATAGTCTTAATCTGTTTATTCGCATGTTCATCGCATATTCGTCATCAATCCATCGTATCTAATGTTAGTTAATTGATTTCAATAGAGGACTCATTAATATTCTTTCATTATTCCATCTTGTGTTAATTCGTTCAATTTCGTCTCATCCATGTTTTACTGTTTTCATGACCCATTCATATGTAAAATAACCTGTTAATCACTTTCATCCGAGTAAATAATTTAATTAATCATTAAAATCACCAATTGACATTAACGGCTTACAAATACGGCTTCACAGCCAGAACTGAGCCAAGGAACAGACGCAGCGTCTGCTGCGCCTATTCCAAAGGACGCAGCTCTGCTGCGCTTTGTTCTGGCCGAGTTCGTCCCCGAACTCCGTTTACGCCTTGACTTAGTTTAATTAGTTTACGTATTAATCTACTATTATTCGTATTATCACCTTCTGTTACATCTGTTTCGTTAATTCATTTAATTTATTCTTTTATTCGTTTTCTCGAATTATCCGTTTTAAAGGTATTTTCGACATAAATCGCCTATTCCGATGTAATTAATGTAATTTTCATTATTGTATTTTCATTATTGTAATTCATAATTATTGTATTTCTTTCTTTGTTTGTATGCTTTCACATGTAAATGAGCATTAAATCCTACTTCGACCCAATTGTTTGCTAACTTAATTGTCAACCGACTTAGTCTAATTCTCACATGCTAGGTTTAAAACTTGGATGTTGCATTGCATGCATATAGCCGACGATATATCAAGTACGAATAACTTCCCTAATCATTAGTAGAGGCCGCTATCGAGGCGGGCGGGATTAGGTGTTCGATCAAAAGAGCTTCCTAATACGTACCCTCACCCCTTACTCCAGATATCTGTGAACACCCGTGTTCATTGGCATCCACGAGAGTCATTCTAGACATAGAATGCTAAGGGTAACGATTGCTTAGTGTTCATGTCTCTACTTTGTGTCTTGACATGACACGAGGTATTCGAACGGTTCCAATTTCCTATAAAAATTGGTGGCGACTCCATACAAAATGCAAACGCTTGTTTCGTTCTCACCAAGCGCCCCCGTGGGCGGCCCGCTGTCCACAGTTTGGCGACTCCGCTGGGGATAATACACTTACGTGTAGCCAAGGGTGAAACTTGAACAAGGTTAGGGAATAGTTTGTACAAGACAATTGTCAGTTTTCATAACTCGGTCTTCCTAGACCGTTTTATTCGGCCTTCCTAGGCCCAACCCAACCCATTCGACCAATCGTCCCGTCTAAACGGTCCTAATTCTTATTTGGGCCTAAGGATGGATAGCGATTGACGTCATCCATACCATGATGCTTACTCTTGTTTGTATCAAGGGCCTTCACTACTTGAGGAAATGGACTAGGAATCGGCCTTACTCTTGTTTGGCACGAGCCTCTCCACAGACTTCGGGTTTGATGGTTCGGTATGGCAACCCACCCTTTAAACCAAAACCCTTCTAAATGCACTCAGCATCCCGTTATAATGCTTGTATAAATGTGTAAACCTTACGTGATCACCATTTCTAAACGAAACCATGACGAATTTTCAAAAATCAAAACCCGTTTTCAAACAAGAATTTCGAAATAGGGCTTCTAATTAGCGCAAAATACGGTCAAAACTCTGTCCGTTTGTCAAGTCAAAATTCGGGCCACAAGCCCATTTCAAAACCTCACTTCGAGTCCACTCCTACAACTACACTATAGTTGACTAGGACACACATTTTCAAAGACCTTGTCTTTCTTCAAAACTCACTCAACACAAGTGGCACACACCCACTTTACGAGTCAAAACTTTTCCTCTTTTAGCAAGTGTGATAGAATGGTCGATCGTGTTTTGATTCGTCGCCGATCTCTTATCCAGTTTCCAAGATGCCCGGATCATGTGATGAAACGAATCTCCACCACCTTCAAGACGGTAATGATCGAATCCTCGCCGCGCTAGCCCAAATGCAAATTATCCAAGAACAAACATATGACCGCCTTGAGCTTATCGAGGGCTGTATCTTTTCCGTGGAGGGAAGGTTGCCTCCTCATGAAAGTGAAGTACTACGTAATTCCGATGATGAATCTAGGGACGAAAACCCTCTCATGGGGACAACTGCAGCTGAGAAAAGACTCCAATACCTAGAGGAGCAATTAATGTACCTTAAGGGGGATGACATTTATAGGGAGAACAATCGCAAGTATGAAGCCGTCAATTCCAAATTGCCAACTAACTTTAGTATGACGGATATCCCTAAGTTCAAGGGGCATGAGAACCCTTTGAATCACATCCGCGCCTTCAAGGATTACATGTCTATCAAAGGCATCAAACCCGAGATGTTCTTAAGGATGTTTTCTTCATCTCTTGACACCATCCCGAAGCAATGGTTCTACACTCTAGATCACAAGAAGGTCGCTACTTGGGAAGACGCCGCAATCGAGTTCTCTAAGCAATACGCGGATAATGCCGAGATCCAAGTTAACATGCGCACTCTAGAGGTTCTTACCCAAAATGACAAAGAAGGATTCACCGACTTCCTAAGTAGGTGGAGGAAGACTAGCACTCAACTAGTTGAACGCCCGGATGAGGCTACTCTTGTGGAAAAGTTTGTGGATAATCTCAAACCCATCTATGCCAATCATTTGAGATATCAAAACATCAAGACTTTCAAAGACTTAACCGTATTAGGGACACGAATTGAAGATGACATCCGTAAAGGACTCTTGTCCAAAACGGTAGGTCGAGGATATCAAGGGTCCACAAGTCGTTCATACGGCTCTACTAGTAAGACCGATGAGGTTAACCTTCTCGAGCCATCCAAGAAAACTACCCCACCAAGGAAATTCACAAACCTTGGGGATACTTACTCCAACGCTCTAAAAAGGTTAATGAAGCAAGGTAAACTCCAACCCATTGGACCTACTCCCGAACCCGAAAGGAAGTCCAAGTTTTGGGATGAAAATTCATACTGTGAATACCATAGGGGCAAAGGGCACGACACAGAAAAATGCTTCAAGTTGAAACACGTGCTTCAAGATATGATTGAAGATGGTCGACTCCCAATACCACCAGGAGGTAAACCCAACAACACACAGAATCCTCTTGGAGTTCTAGTGATTACAAGTGATGAATCTACCTTAGATTGCTCACACCTCATTTCTCCAATCGAAAATGAAATTCATGCAATCGAGAAAGAGGGGCTCTACTCTACTATCTCCTCTACCATTTCCGACTTCATCACATGGGCAAGGAGTGTAGATAGACAAGTTTGGGAACTAGAAAGCATGGTAACAACCTTACGCAATCCCAACGCAATACCCAAAGAACGTGTGCCATTGATCTTCTCACAAAATGCCACTATGCAAGAAGTAGTCACCGTAGTTGATAAACTAGTTGACCAAATCATACGACTAGAAGGTGATATCATGAGAATGAGGGAACTAGCTGCAGTCAATGGGGTTTGGGCCAATGATGATGAGGACGAGTATCTCATTGAAAACTCCCTAGTCAAAGAAATAGTCCAAAATGGTGAAGACCAAGATGTGGACCACCTAACTCGTTCGGGTCGCCCATATCAAAACACTACTCAAAGCGGTTCAACCAACATCATCACACCAAATGACCACGAAGATGACCCCACTGATCATTTGCTCAAGCAATTACAGAAAACCAAGGCTGATCTTTCAGTCTGGCAACTAGTAGCAAGCTCATTCCCACATCGCCAAGCTTTACTGTAAGCTTTGGCCAAGCTAAATGTAGCACATAACTCCACTCCTGAAGATGTGGTTAACTTGGTCTTCCAAGAATCTCCTAAGCTAAGTAATCCTATTACTTTCTCAGACGAAGACTTGCTGCCTTTTGGCGCTAGTCACAACCTTGCTCTATACATCACTGTCATTTGTCTAAAGAAGAATGTGCCAATGACCTTGGTAGATGATGGCTCCGCGGTCAACGTCATACCCCTCAAAATGGCATACAAGCTAGGCATGAAAGAGTCGGATTGGACTCCTACCAATCAAGGTGTGCGCGCATATGACGGTACACGACGAAAGGTGGTAGGACTTGTCAACCTAACCATAGCCACGGGACCAATCGAACGAAAAGTTAACTTCCAAATAGTGGACATCGAAGCTTCATTCAACATACTTCTGGAAAGGCCTTGGATTCACGCTTCCAAAGCGGTAACATCCACCCTTCATCAAAAGATCAAGATCCCACTAAATGGCAAAGTAGTGACGATCACTTCGTCACCCATCAAGGCAATAATCGAGAAACAGTCAAACAATCAAGTCCTTGCGGATCCCGTATACGAACTTGGGGGCTTCCAAAGTGTAAGCATTATAGAAAGTGAGTTGGCACCCTTATACTATAATCCCTACTCCAACTTGGTGGTCAACCACATACTCAAATCCCAGGGATACTTCCCTGGAATGCCTTTGAACCCTATCCGGAAGAATACCTTCGCACCATACAAGGAAGGCAACTCAACTAGGATACCACTTGGTTTAGGGTACAAACCCACAAAAGAGGAAGTTCTCGAAATGCTTGCCCAAGTCCAAAACCGCAAGCACGTAGGAGTCCAAATGAGGCCATATCTCCCTACTTTAAATGGGTACTTTGTTCAAGAAGGAAGTTCAGAGCTCTTTCATGGATTTCCCGAACCTTGGCATTATCTTGAGAGGAAGTTAACCGGAATTGAGATCTTTCACGATTGCTACTTCATTCCTCCAGAAACGGTTCCTACCGTCAAAACCCGTCAAGCACCTTGCTTAGACGAACAAGCTGTTAGCCTATTGTTTGGAGAAGACCCATTCGTTAAGGCCGCGCAGGATGAGATCATTACCGTGATACTTCAAGACGATCGCTTCAACCCCACCGCGTTGATCACAGAAACTGACACAAAGCAGCAGAAAGGATGGAGAAAATCGATCAAATGGACCAACAATCAAGGAAGACTCTTCAAGCTCACCACTGGAGAAGGAGAGATGTTTAAAGGAGAACCAGAAGACGATGAGTTCGAGTCGGAGTCGGAGTCAGAGTCGGAGTCTAGAGAAGTCATTAGAGAGTCTACTCCTGTTGTCACCCCCATTCCCTTCGTTTCTCCCAGCTTAGTCTCGAGTAGTCACAGTAGTTCGGGAAATGCCCCAATTATTGTCCCTTTGCCGCCACTGACCATGGATCAGTTGGCTTCTTTGTTTCAACTTTACTCAAATCTTAATATGAATAAATCAGGTTCTGCTTACTCTTTGTGTTATCTTGAGTGCAATTCTGTTTACGATGATACTGAGGATGACCAAGACCCAGACTCAATCGAAATACTCCCTACGTAGCCAAAGAAATATTACAGGAAGGGGAAGGGGGACCAGTAATAGAGGACACCGAACCCATCAATGTAGGAACCGAACTAGAACCCAAAGAACTTAGGATAGGGACCACCTTGAGCTCTACCGAAAGGGCCGATTTCATAGACCTCCTAAACGAATTCAAAAACGTTTTCGCTTGGTCCTACAAAGACATGCCAAGAATCGACAGGGATATTGCCGAACATAGGATTCCGATTAAGCCAGGTTTCAAACCTGTGAAACAGAAGCTTCGACGAATGAGAACAGAGTGGGCTCTAAAGATTAAGGAAGAAGTGGACAAGAAATTCAAAGCCGGGTTCATCAAAGTTTCCGAGTATTCTGACTGGGTAGCTAACATAGTACCCGTACCCAAAAAGGATGGGAGAATCCGTGTTTCTGTTGACTTTAGAGATTTGAACAAAGCAAGTCCGAAAGATGACTTTCCTCTACCTCACATTGACATATTGGTGGACAATACTGCAGACCACGCATTACTATCCTTCATGGATGGGTATGCGGGTTATAACCAGATCAAGATGGCCATGGAAGATATGCATAAGACCGCATTCGTCACCCAATGGGGAACCTATTGCTATACGGTAATGCCGTTCGGATTGATCAACGCCGGAGCTACGTACCAACGCACCGCAACTACACTCCTACATGACATGATGCACAAAGAAGTTGAGGTATACGTAGATGACATGATCGTCAAATCCAAGGAAAGAGAGGGACATATTGCGAACCTTCGTAAGTTCTTCGCAAGGCTACGAAAGTACAACATGAGGCTCAATCCTCATAAATGCACATTTGGGGTAACATCTGGCAAACTCCTGGGATACGTTGTTAGCCAACGGGGTATAGAAATAGATCCTTCCAAAATCAAGGCTCTGATTGAAATGCCACAACCTCAAACAGAAAAAGAAGTTAGAGGATTCCTGGGAAAAGTACAGTACATAAGTCGATTCATATCGAAACTTACGATGATTTGTGAGCCTATCTTCAAGAAACTCAAGAAAACAGACCACACCATGTGGGATGATGATTGTCAAAAGGCGTTTAACCGAATCAAGGAGATATTGGCCAAACCACCAGTGCTCATGCCGCCACAACGAGATCAACCTCTTGGTTTATATCTCACAGTAACTGAAACCGCCATGGGTGCCATGCTAGCTCAAACTGTAGGAAGTGAAGAAAGAGCTATTTACTATCTAAGTAAGAAGTTCTTGGAATATGAGTGCAAATACTCACAACTCGAAAAGACATGCCTCGCTCTTGTGTGGGCAACGAAGAAGCTACGTCATTACATGCTTAGCTACTCCGTCAAGATATACTCAAAAATGGATCCAGTCAAATACCTCTTCGAGAAACCCGTCCTCAATGGACGTATGGCAAGATGGACTCTGATGCTTTCAGAATTCGACCTTAAGTACGTACCACTGAAAGTTATAAAAGGTCGCGCCGTCGCCGAATTCTTCACAGAAAATCCTATCAACGACGCACAAACCATAGACACTTGGTCATTTCCAGACGAGGATATACTTCAAACTGATATAGACTCCTGGGACCTATACTTCGATGGAGCATCAAACTTAAGAGGATTCGGAATAGGAGTGTTGCTCATTTCTCCTGAAGGTGAGCATACACCAATTGCTGTCAAACTCGACGTCGAGGTGACAAACAACGCTGCAGAATACGAAGCTTGTCTCATTGGATTACAAGCGGCAGTAAGCTTAGGCATTAAAAACCTCCGAGTACATGGGGATTCATCGCTGATCATCAACCAAGTTACAGGATCTTGGAAAATCCGAAGTGAAAGCCTCGCACCCTATCAGGCTAGGATAGACCAAGTCGCTCAATTCTTTGATCACGTAACATACCTACACCTACCTCGAGAGGAAAATCAATTTGCAGAAGCTCTTGCGAAACTTGCATCTTTGATAAATATGCCGGATCACATGATGGAAATGCCTTTGTGCATCGAACGACGGTCAGAGCCGGCTTATGTCCACCAAATCACCGACGAAGAGGACATCGCACAGGAACCCTGGTTCCAAGCGATCCTGAATTTTAAGCTTAATGGTACCTATCCAACGGACATGGATAAGAGGGGACAACGTGCTATACGCCTATTAGCTTCCCGATACATTCTGATGCAAGGAGAATTATACAAAAGAACACCTCTTGGTGTAGTCCTACGTTGCCTTGATCATTCACAGGCACGAAAGGTGATGGAAGAAGTCCACGACGGAGAATGCGGTCCTCACATGAGTGGGCCCATGATGGCAAATAAAATCACACGTTTGGGATATTATTGGACCACAATGGAATCCGATTGCATCAAATACGTAAGACATTGCCACAATTGTCAAATCTTCGGGAATGTACAACATGTCCCTCCTTCGTTGCTCTACACGATGACATCTCCTTGGCCATTCTCTGCATGGGGAATTGACATAATCGGAAAGATAACCCCAGCCGGAACAGGAGGTCACTGTTTCATTCTAGTGGCAATTGACTATTTTACCAAATGGGTAGAAGCAGCTTCCTACACTGGTCTTACGGCCAAAAATGTGGCACAGTTCATACAAAACAACATCATCTGTCGATATGGTTGCCCACATGAGATCATTAGCGACAATGGGTCACACTTCCAAGCTGAAACCGAGCAATTGCTAGCCAAATACAAGATTAAGCATCACCACTCTTCGCCCTATAGACCACAGACTAATGGCGCGGTAGAGGCGGCAAACAAGAATGTTGTCACAATTCTCAAGAAAATGATTGACAACTATAGAGACTGGCCAAGCAAAATACCCTTTGCTTTATGGGGGTATCGTACATCTGTCAGGACGCCCACTGGGGCTACTCCTTTCTATTTAACCTACGGCATGGAAGCTGTACAACCAGTCGAGCTAGAAATACCATCCCTGCGTATTCTACTAGAACGTCAAATCCCGGAGGCCGATTGGAAGAGGGATAGATATGAAGAACTCATCCTCCTGGATGAACGTAGGCTACGTGCCTTACATAATGTCCAAACATATCAAGCACGTATCAAACGAGCTTTCAACAAAAGGGTTAGGCCAAGAAACATCAAAGAAGGAGACTTGGTACTCAAATCGGTTAGAGCTCTTTTACCTGTCGACCCAAGGGGAAAATTCAAACCTAATTGGGCCGGACCATTTCTAGTCAAATCCATACTCCCAGGGGGTGCGGTTAGAATCACAGACCTAGATGGGAATGAGTTTTCAAACCCCACAAACCTTGACCAACTAAAACGATATTATGCCTAGAATAGAACAAACACGCGCCTCGCGTAAACCCATGTGTCGCTCTTGTGGCACTAAATAAACGGCCCCTGGTCAAGCCGAAATAAGCTAAATGTCACTGTGCTCTTGCATTTTGACAAGTTTTGTCATCCTCATATCATCAAATAAACTAAATTCGCACCTCCAGAGTAAGCAAAAGCTCATGCTTATTTTCTATGTTCATTACAAGCTCTTGCTTCGAACAATTATTCTTTTACATTTACTCGAACTACGCGCAAGGGTTTGATTTCGCTTTTTAAGTGAATACGTAGGCAATCCTTCACAGGATTCAACCCATTATATCTAAAATGTAAATAGAAGGACATTTGCATTGCATTTGAAATTCGACAAGAATAATGAGTAGAAAATCCCAACGGTTTCATAACCATTTAACCTTTTTATTTCATTAATTTCCTAAATAATAATAGTACGTTACATAATAAAAATAGAATAGGCTAGGATTCTAAAAATCCCTCCTTTTTATTTCAACAACAATAATAATAATAATCAAATAATAAAGACTCGGGCTATTCCTCCATCTTCCCCTTGCCCTTGTCATTCTTGTCATATTTCTTGTCACGACCTCGAGCTGGGCGCTCTTGCACCACCTCAGACCTAATCACCAACGGTCTTTCTCGAGGCCTGAGTCTTCCATTCTTGCCAACCACCATTTCTGCAACAGGAGTAGTCTTTGATTTCTTTGAAGGATGAATGACCTGAAACCCGGCTTCTTCTTCTCCCTCTGTCAGATGCTTCTCCTTCTCTTTCTCTCCCACGCGCACCTTGTAGTCAACAGGCTCGCGTTTCCTCAGTCTCTCGCGCTCTTCCGGAGTTGCAGCCTTTCTCCACCTCTGATAAGAATCCGACACCCACAAAGCATTGGCGGAGAAATTCAAGAACCACATATTCTTTTGGGCCCATTTGATAGCCCACTCCCTTCGCTTCTCTCTAGTAAGCGCCACAGCAGTCTGCGGGACTGTGTCAAGCCTCGGGATCGTCTGCTTCAGCCCAACTTGCCTCATCAGTCTTTCCGGAAAGATGCACACCATAAACTCCAATCCAGGAATGCGCACGGACCTAGTAGGATCCAAAGAAGACACTCCAGTGACAGACTTGAGGTGCCACCACGGTACAACCCACCTGATCAACGGGCCATCATCACTCTTCAGCTTGTTCTTCCAATAATCACAGACCCGAGTGAAGTCCACCATGTACAACCGCGTCCTCATCGCAATCGAACGAGAATGATAGGAAAGTGCGTGAACTGGGGGCTCGATCAATCGGAGCCGTTCCATAAGCCAAACCTACCAAAAGCAGGTATTAGACAAAAAAAAAAAAAAAAAAAAAAAACAAAAAAAAAAAAAGAGATGTCTTTTACCTGCAAAATGACGGGACTCCCCAAGAACGGCAAATCGCGGTTGGATTTCCTATTATCCAAGCCCAAAATAATATCTCCTAAGCATAAGCAAGCTGGGCTCCTGCGCAGCTCCATTTGCTCAATAAGGCCCAAAAGACGGGGATCACCTCTCAAGTCTTCATCAACATGCCCTTGGAAGACATACACATGCAACAAACAAAAGTCAAATGCCCTCCTCCTAGCAACATGAGAAACAGTAGGGTCGGCCCTGTTGATGAATCGGTCCATAAAATCCAACATTCTCACGCCTTTCGGGGTAACTAGACGATCCATCTCAAGTCTGGTCAGTCCAAGCAAGTCCCTGAATTTGCTCTTATACCCTTGTGAAGTGGAAGGAATGGCAGGTAAATGTTCGGGATCCCACCCACCAATAGCAGCAATTTCTTCAGGAAATGGGCAAATGTCACCTCCCGGGAACGCGAAAACATGATAATTCGGGTCCCAATAGTCAAGGCAAGCATCCAAGAACGGTTTTACAACCTTAATGAGTTTCAAACTCAACAACGACCCAAGGTTATAAGCACCCATGTCATGCTTCTCCACGTTTGAAAATTCATTGGTCCATTCCTTCAAGCGGATCTCCAAAGTATTCATAATGACAATTTTCTTTTGAATATTTATTTTGAGAGTTTTATGTGAATCGACGAAGAAGAGACGAAAGATTTATGTGAATTAAAGCTCCGTCGACGCTTCTATTTATACTAATTGTTGTTTCCAAAAATCCGCCAGAACGGACCAGGCTTGGAACAGCGCGGCTGGCCTGCGCGCCTCTTCAAAGGGACGCAGCTCTTGCTGCGCCTCTTCCCCAGTCTCACTCCTGTGATTTCCGCGTTGGATCTTTCCTAATTCTATAACGCATGATTTCCTATTCCTGCGAGGTTTTATTTTGGTAAATACGAGAAGATTACCATGTTTCAAGTTTCCTAAATTCGCGGGCACGCATTTCGAGGCGACGTCGACACCTTCACCATTTCATCACACTTAATTCCTTTCCTTTTTAGGAAATAATCCTCATTTTCTTTTTTTAGGGAATAACTTTCCTTTTCTTTTTGGGAAATAATTTTCTTTTGTTTTCATTTTTAACGAATTTTAGCATTTCATTTCTACATTTTCTAACTTATAGATTTCTCTTTTTCTTTTTTTTAGGGGGTAACCCTCACCGTCCGGTCTTTTCCGGCAAAATTTTTGCTTTTTTTGTGTGGTCTTTTGAGTCTCATTTTGCGCTAATTAAGGCCATGTGTATATATAAATGTATGTTTTGCGTGATTTCTATGTAAATTTCGGCAGCATGACGGCGTAAACCGTTGTCTACCAAACCTGTTCAAGAACTAACCTGCAGATACAAGCAACACAACCCAAAGAAAAAGGCACTCAGGCCGTCGTATATACGCCAAACAAAGCAAATGTACAAGCAAACTGGGGGCTTGCGCCCCAAACAAATTCCAAAAATGTTCAAAATCAGATGTCCAAATGTACAAGTCTACAAAACTACACAAAACAACTGCTGGGCGCCCTCCAACTCGGCAACTCTCACCACAAGAGCAGCGATCTCGGCATCCCGAACCTCGAGCTCCCTCAACACGCGAGCTGTCTCCTCCCGAGACTGGGTCAACTCTCGCTCCAGCTCGCGGTCACCCTGTAAACAGCAATAAATTGGCTCACGTCAATCGATGCAAGCAAAACTGAAAATAGAAAAATCAAAAAAATCAAAATGGAAATAGGTGTAAGGTTCATACCTGACGACCTCGACCACCGACGAGTGCCTCGACAGCAGTAGCTCGCAGCCGGTTGGCCACCCTCCATAATGCCACGAACCGGGACGGCGCGACCTGCGTTTTCAAAAAGAAATTCTCAGAAAATTAAACGAACTCAACCAAATGTGTTCCTACACGAAAGTCATACAAGTTAGAAACTCACCCTCCGAATCAGGTGCTGCCAGTCGTCTAGGCCAGCATCCGTCACAGCTACGTCAAAGTCACGCAGCTCGGAGATCATCGTCCTCCCGGTCGCGTCAGTGTACTCAAGGGTCTCAGGGTACTCTGGGGGCTCGATGCCCGCCGCCTCGACCTCCTGCAAAGACAAATAGCTCTCATTAATCGATGATCTTTCGTCGTAATTCTCAACATCAAATCAAGAAAAAGTAAAAGATACTCACCACTACCGGCCAGTACGCCAACCTCCCGTAGAGGAACGCCGAGTAGTTCTCGCCAAGCAGGAGAAGGTCGTCGCCACTGGCACCAGCATAGTCCGCCTCCCTCTCAGCCTCAGAAGGCTCTCTAAACATCGTCCTGGGAGGATCGACGGGAACCGTCAACGCGTCCCGAGAGCACTGACGAGCCAACCGCTCGCCCAAGTACCACACAGGACCCATCGACGTTCACAACAGCAATCAGCTCGGGCTCCTAGGTCGAAGGACCTCAGCGACAAAAGGAGGCGCTCCAGCGTACTCCGCCCAAGGTCTGGGCACCCACTATGACAAGATAAGGCAAAGATCATTCCTATGATCAAGTAAAGGCAAAGTATAAGAAGTATAAATGCATACAAATGGGATACTCACGCTACTCAGCTGAAGGGCGTTCACGTCCCACCGGTAGACATTGTGAGAAGAACGCTTGCTCTTCGTCCGACACATCACCCAATCCCTCACCACAGGATAGGCCCTCTCCAGCGGCTCCGTCCTCTTGGGCGCGAGACTCGGGAAGTAGGAGTACACCCACGCCTGTAAAGTAGAATAATCAAAAGATGATCCTTCGCGATTTGAATTTACTTTGGTCTAAAGGAAGGTTCATACCTCCAACACTAGTCCAGGTCCGACAGCACCTGGAGAAGTCCCCTTCTCCATCAACTCCGGACGAACCATGGCCCTCATGAAGCGGATGAGGACCGCAAAACCAGCAGTGACCCAGTCCCAACGTCCTAGGGAGCTCAGGTCAGAAAGAAAGGGAAGAAGCTTCGTCGACAGCCTCTCGCCCTTGTCTCCGAGGTAAATCGAAGACAGAAACCACCAAAGCCACGGACGAGCCCTCTGCTCACCAGACAGGAGGAGGAGCCGTCTCCCTCCCATCGATCGTCACCACGGCCGGGGGTCTTCCCCGCAAAGTAATCTCGAACGTAAGAATGGGTACCAAACCCGGCATCAGAACACCTTCGGCGACAAGTTCCAGCCGATCAACCTCCTCGCCTCGGCCGAGTCCGCCCTCATGGCAGTCTCCGGCCACACCATCTCCTCGGTCCCACACGGCAGACCAGAAATCATGCCGTAGTCCTCCAAAGTGACTCCCACCTCACCAAAAGGCATGTGAAATGTGGAAGTCGTGTCCCAGAATCGGTCCAAGAAAGCGCGGACCAGGCTAAGGTTAGCCCGCAACTTCCTCTTCACGATATCCCTCCAGACCTGTACCAGGGGACCGAACGCTCCACGCTCGATCATGGCCCTCTCCTCCGCCGACAGCCGCTCAAAGTGCTCCATCGCCGTCGTGTACCCCGAGAACGACCTGATGTTCCCGGCCTCCTATTATGATTGGAAACAAAGCTATCTTTAGTTTTGAATGAAAGTTGAAAGAAATTTGGACAAAAAGAATGAAAGAGGACAGGTAGTGAGCAGTGAATTCCTATTTACCAAGCTCTTCACCGTCCTGTAGGACAGGTGACCCTCTGCAGCCCACACGAGGTGCCTACTCTCCCAGGTCTCAGCCCACGCAGGAGCTCCCCTCAGCTGACGACCTCCTCGCCCGACGTTGGCCCGCCTCGGGGCCTCCTCCTCCTCAACGGCCTCCTCCTCGTGAGCCTCGTCCCCGGCAGCCATCACCGCAGCGGTGAAAGTCTGCTCTAAAGCCTCCTCAACAGTAGCGGCGTCTATCTCCATGGGAGCTCTCCCCGAAGTAGAAGCCTCATCACCTGCAACGTTAAAGTAAATTCAGGCCGCGTCACATAACGACAAGCCTTTGTTAAGGAGTTAGCATGCCTTCGAAGCCCTGAAATCGCCCTCTCCCTGCCATCCTTGACCATATTCCCATCAACCCAATCACTCATGTGATAAATTGGGTCAAGTCAAGTCTAATTCAAAGTCTAGTTCCGGGTTCAAGTCAGAAATTCAGCAGCATTTCGCTATAACGGCGATTATGCCCCAAAAAGTGTCCTGAAAAAGCTGTCACAAACCAAAATTCCGAGATGGTAGAAAGTTTACCCATCATCCAAGGATCCCGAATATCAAATTTCATCGCAAATGGATAATCCTAAGGCTATTTTCGAAGCAATTTAGGGCTTAGCTGTAAAACCGTCACAAAATTTCACTCAAAGGCTCAAGACTTGATGAAAATTCGAAGCAAACACATGGTTATGTTCCTATCATCGCCTACTATCCATTTCTAACA
Organism: Silene latifolia; assembly: GCF_048544455.1. Classification (NCBI taxonomy): domain Eukaryota; kingdom Viridiplantae; phylum Streptophyta; class Magnoliopsida; order Caryophyllales; family Caryophyllaceae; genus Silene; species Silene latifolia. Next base: position 190,922,579 of record NC_133536.1, read on the forward strand.
TCAATTTGACAAGGCAAATCCATTTGGGGGAAAAGCCCCAAATTTTCGATCAAAAGGGTCGAAAACCCTAAATTTCGCGGCTCAAAATTCAACAAATGTAGACGATTAATGCAAGATTAAGACACATACCTCGATTAGTCATGTTTTAAGCAAGCTTTTGAATCAAACCTTGGCGGAAATGGTGAAGATTTGAGAGAGAAATGAGTGATTTATGTTTCGAATGCAAATGAACATAATCCCTCTGATTTCGCGTTTTTACGCAGGAAAGCCAAATTGGGGAAAAGACGCAGCAGGCGCTGCGCCTCTTCCAAGAGATGCAGCTCTTGCTGCACCCCTTCCTTTTGTTCCCTCCATACGGATTTTCAAAAATTCGTTATAAGTTCGTTATTTGTGGGCCCATCTTTGGTGCGCCTCTTCCACGATGCTATTTTAATCTCTTGGTCCGTTCGACGATTTTCTTTCGTTCCGGCTCGTATTTGTCCCCAGCGCAGCAGTATTTTGCAGTATTGCTCACTCAAGATTTCTTCCATGACGATCAAGATGTTCCTAGTCGTCAAAATATTTGTCCCGAGTAATAAGCATATTTTGCGATATTGCTCACTCAAGATTTCTTCCATGGCGATCAAGATGTTCCTAATCGTCAATATATTCCCCAACAAGAGTTCGCTTGAGACCGACGCAAGCAGATCCAACCTCAAGTTTTTGCCAGAGTTCGCTTGAGACCGACGCAAGCAGATTCCCCAGCAGTTTCTACCGACGTCCTGCTACCCTCACTATATTTTTTGTTTCCCTGCGGAGTTCGACAGGGTGTCGTTCTCCAGAAGTTCCTATGCCCAAACCTTAGCTATCCTTAAGTTGACCTTATTGTTAGGCCTCCTTCCCGTCAATGCTTTCCTTTAGGGCCCCATACCCTAGCACAATCCTTATATATCCTTTAGGTCTTACCCTTAGCTCCCATGCTCAACCTTAGCTCCTACGCAACTCCAAAAGCATCTCGAGGAAGAAGTCTCATGTATGGTCTCTTCTTATGGCTGGCGAGCTTCCTTACGTAGTCTAATGGACTTTAAACGACCCTCCCCGGTAGTCGACAGACTCTAAAATGTTCCCGACGATAGGTCCTTGGTTCAGACCCCTTGAGCCGCCTCGCGTCGCCATAGTTGTCGAGTTGTAATCTTGATTGACTGATGGCTATACTTTGACTTTCGCCTTGTCCAAGCCTCAGTCAAAGTGGGGGCTCTGTAGATACCTCATTTCTGCACCTCCCGCAAACCACCCGGTGATGATTGGGCCGCATGTTTGATACGCGGAACGATTAGTGACAGTTCGTAACCTTATCGTCAAGTGATTGCTCAAATATTAATGTCGACCTCTTAGTTGTCATCTGCGTTCCGATACGGTCGTTTTGACAGTAATTAGAGTACATTCGGAGTCCGGGTCAAAAACCGTCTCCATTTTCTGATAACTGTTAAATCCCGAGTCAGAATGTTCTGGAATGTTCCGGATATTTCTATTCCATATTTCACAAATCTTATCTTTTGGCAAATAATATCCCGTAATATTCATATAAGATATTAAGGAAATCGAATTATTTCCGTCTTACCATAACTCAAACGCGGAAATCTTTCTTCAACAGGAGGAAACCTCCTGGGAACAGACGCAGCAGGTGTTGCGCCTCTTCCAAGAGACGCAGTGGCTGCTGCGCCTCTTCCCAGGCCCTTTTCTGCGTGTTTCTCGTATCTTTTTCATATCTTTCCGAGATTCACTTCCAAAGAGTCTCCGAAACCCTAATTCCTTCACGTGATTAGTATAAATAGGAGCCTTCGCTCCTCATATTTCTCACGCGAGTGTCCGCCCTTCTCTTCTCCCTTTGCATTCTAGACTTTGTTCTTACTTATTGGCGCCTACATGCTTGAACTTTCGACCACGTAAGCTCGGATCCTTTCGGGTACCAGCCTCTCCGTTGCATGACCGACCAATTTGACCAACTACACTCAATCAACTTAATTTAATCAATCGTTTTCCTCTTACGAGGGCACTCTCTTTGCATTCGCGTCGAGCATCACTAATCGATATCTTAGTCCTTCTCGTTCCGTCAACATGTAAGTCTGAGGGTGTATAATCCTTATTTATTTATTGTATTTTACTTTTCGTATCATCAATTGTAAGGTTTAAGTCGAAAATACCATTAAAACTGATTTCTAAAACCGTGCTTTAAAACCTCTTTTTACGGATTTCCAATAGATAACCGTCGAGAAAGGACGCAAAGAATCGCTGCTGCGCCTCTTGAGCGCGATTCTGCTGCGCCTCTTCGTGAGGCTGCCGCAGTTCCTGCTTCCTTTCTTCTTCGTTTGTCCTCTGTAATTCGTGTTCAAATTCTTTCCTTTGTTTGTTTCGTCTGTTAATTCTTCATCATCATAACATATAATTCACATGTATATTATTATTCATCATCATTAGTATGTTTTATTCATCATAAATCCGACTTAAATCCCGAATAGTCCAATATTCGTGGGTTTTCGTCCTTAAATTCAATTCCGGGTTGTAGAGATTCAATTTGTTCATATTGGGTTTCTGGAATTCGTCTTTGATATAGTCTTAATCTGTTTATTCGCATGTTCATCGCATATTCGTCATCAATCCATCGTATCTAATGTTAGTTAATTGATTTCAATAGAGGACTCATTAATATTCTTTCATTATTCCATCTTGTGTTAATTCGTTCAATTTCGTCTCATCCATGTTTGACTGTTTTCATGACCCATTCATATGTAAAATAACCTGTTAATCACTTTCATCCGAGTAAATAATTTAATTAATCATTAAAATCACCAATCGACATTAACGGCTTGCAAATACGGCTTCACAGCCAGAACTGAGCCAAGGAACAGACGCAGCGTCTGCTGCGCCTATTCCAAAGGACGCAGCTCTGCTGCGCCTGTTCCTGGCTGAGTTATGTCCCTGAACTCCGTTTCTGCCTTGACTTAGTTTAATTAGTTTACGTATTAATCTACTATTATTCGTATTATCACCTTCTGTTCTGTTCGTTAATTCATTTAATTTATTCTTTTATTCGTTTTCTCGAATTATCCGTTTTAAAGGTATTTTCGACATAAATCGCCTATTCCGATGTAATTAATGTAATTTTCATTATTGTATTTTCATTATTGTAATTCATAATTATTGTATTTCTTTCTTTGTTTGTATGCTTTCACATGTAAATGAGCATTAAATCCTACTTCGACCCAATTGTTTGCTAACTTAATTGTCAACCGACTTAGTCTAATTCTCACATGCTAGGTTTAAAACTTGGATGTTGCATTGCATGCATATAGCCGACGATATATCAAGTACGAATAACTTCCCTAATCATTAGTAGAGGCCGCTATCGAGGCGGGCGGGATTAGGTGTTCGATCAAAAGAGCTTCCTAATACGTACCCTCACCCCTTACTCCAGATATCTGTGAACACCCGTGTTCATTGGCATCCACGAGAGTCATTCTAGATATAGAATGCTAAGGGTAACGATTGCTTAGTGTTCATGTCTCTACTTTGTGTCTTGACATGACACGAGGTATTCGAACGGTTCCAATTTCCCATAAAAATTGGTGGCGACTCCATACAAAATGCAAACGCTTGTTTCGTTCTCACCAAGCGCCCCCGTGGGCGGCCCGCTGTCCACAAGAACGAATTAACAAACTTAATCGATGAATATGACCACTAAACAAAGATCTATCATGATGATGCAAACATGTGATAGAAAAAATTAGACAATATTACATAAGCCTAATTTAACGTTTACAAATATTAATCATGCATGGCTTCCCTCTTCCCTAGACAAATGGAACTACTCACTCATGTTGGAAATGAAACTAACAACAATGTATGAAATAATAAACATGATAATAATAAAAATATAACTAAATGAAATTGTAGAAATTATGAATAACTAAGTAATGATAACATATGAAAAATGAAATTACTAATGATGAAAAATGTAATATGAAATGCTAGAATTAAACTATAGTGATGATAACTTGCTAATAAAATGTAATAACCAACTAATGTTGCAATGCTAATAACAATGACGAAAACTATGAAATAACTATAATGAAGAATGCGATAATGAAATGAACAAAGATCGAAATTACCGTAATAAAAGAACTTGGAACTTGAACAAGAATAACAAATCCAAATGACTTGGAATGGAAAGATTGTATTGAAATAAGAACCAAATGCTTAACAAAATGTAATAAATTGTTTAACACAACAAAATGCTTAACAATATATAAACTAATGAAAACTAAGAGAGAATTTGTGTGCTAATGGCTAAGGAGTGTAAAATGATGTAAGAAAAGATACCCTAAAATGACGGATTAAGGCCCATATTTATAGTGAAATAGGAGCATGACGTAAAAATTCTAGAGCAAGCAAACCCCGATCGGGGCCTAGTGAATCCGGCTACATTGTCTTCAATTCTTGATTAATTGCTCAAGGGATCCAATGTATATGTTAAATGCTCCTTAATACACCCGGTTAAAGGCACATTTAGGCATCCTAACAGCAGCTTCAAGCTTGACTTTTATTTTGCTTGACTTGGACTTTTGCTTGAGCCAAATTCACTTCTTCATCAACCCAAACTCCATACTTCTTACTCCGGCTTTGAAATTACCAAAACACCCTTCCGCGGTCATGCTTGGTCTTGTTAGCCTCGTGAACTTGTTGTAGGGTAATATCCGTATAAAACCCCTTAAATTAAGGACTATAACGCAAATTACCATGTGATTAATTGTCATAAATGAAAAACAAGAGAAACGATAAAGGAATAAGAATCAACCTCGGATCCTATGTGAAAAACGCGGCCTAAGAACATAAATCAATGCAGATTTCCTCCTAATCGTTGCACCCAAGATCGTCTGAGACTATGCCCCTTGTGCTAGAAATTACTCTCTAATTGCCTTGCAATATTGAGAGAGCCTTTTTGTGAGTTTTGATGTGATATCTAGAATTTCAGAGAGAATGCCTCCAAAACCCTAATTTTTGTGCAAATGACAATGATTAGGTCAAAAGGAGAGAAACACTCTCCTTTTGTTCTTTTGGTCGACCGAACGGTTGCTTAGGGAGGGAGTGGGCTTTCCACTTTCTCCTTATTTAACTCGAGGTCCGACTCGTTTTTGCTAAATGTATATGACGGGTTTTAATTATAAATCGTCACTCGTTATCGGATAATAAAATATCGACTAGTAATATCGACATATTAATACATGTCCGACAATGACAATATTGTATAATTAATTAATTCAATATACATTAATTAAATATAATCGTTTATATTCAATTTACGAATTAACCGCTTAATTCACATTAGCCAGTATTATTTAATCCGTATTAAATAATTATCTCAACATCGCGTTTGACTAATTATTAGTCAATAACTCTGACTAACTGCTTAGTCATATAAGGCATCAACATGACTGTATTTTCATACCGTCACATCTCTCAAACGTATCCTATAGGTGTGACTTTTAGGGACCAGTTGATCACCGCCATCTGTATGACAATAACGTCAAACTTATCTAGCAAGCCAACCGTTATTGATAAACGTGGATCAACTGATAATAATACAAAAGTATACCCTTTGATCCTTTTAGAGATTTATATGTCATTGCACTAACTGTGGAGGACACTAGCCCCAACAAGCTCCCACTTGTCCGTACAAGTGTATGTGCAATAACGTTATCCGCACTAACTGGAGGACACCAGCTCCAACAAATTCCCACTTGTCCGCACAAGTGTATGTGCGATAACCGATTCTCATATCCATTTAAAATTTCTGCCACTCAATGTAAAACAATTTGCAGATCCGTATCCGCAAAGGTCGTATTTTACAATCGATCTGTATCAAGAGTGGTTTCCCCGACTAGAGAGTAACTTAACTGATAAAACGAATCAGTATTTGAGCATGGCCATGCATTTCGATTCTGACTCCTCGAGTGGCCCTGAGAAATATCGAGTACCTGATAAAGGCTGAATATTTCCTTCAACTCGACTCCTGCCGATCTAAGCACAGCATGAGATGACCCAGAAACAATCTACTTGGCCCCCTGGTACGGATGACCGTGAGAAAGAAACCAAAGTCACCCAAAATCTGCCTTAATCTCAAGAGACAGTCGATAGTCAAAAGAATCGACTCTTAGGATCACCATGGAGGTCCTATCCATGACCTGGCACCGAATGTTATAAAACATTTAGGACTCCACGTCGTTGTCACAATTGTGTCCTACGAGATATCCGTATAACTCGCCTCTGTGATTGGTCAGTCAACCGTTTGACTTATGGTTCGTTGAACCCACCATCAACCAACGTCACAAAATAATTGCCAGAGTTATCAGCTCACTTGGGCAATTAAGGACCAAAAATATAATGTTTGTTCAGTTCACTTTGTGGTGTTCAAGATAGTCGTACAACTCCACATGAAAAACAAAATATATAAATATCAAAACGACGATGTTGTATAGAGTAGACGAGAAAATGAATCTAATCCATAAAAGAGTACTACAACTCAGGAACACGTTTAATTCCCATGGAAATAACGTGCCCTTCATGCTTATCTTGTCGTAATGGTTTAGTGAGAGGATCTGCTATATTATCATCTGTAGCAATCTTTTCTATCACTACCTCCTTTTGCTCCACGTAATCTCGGATTAGATGAACTTTCCGTTGTACATGTCTAGACTTGTTGCTAGACTTAGGCTCCTTAGCCTGGAAGATGGCACCTCTATTGTCGCAATAGATGGTGATCGGGTCATTCGAACTAGGCACTACAGATAGTCCTTGTAAGAATTGACGCATCCATATCGCTTCCTTTGCGGCCTTCGGACGCGGCATAGTACTCGGACTCAGTCGTAGAATCTGCTGTAACACTTTGTTTGGAACTCTTCCAGCTGACTGCAGCGCCATTAAGAGTAAAAACGAATCCAGACTGAGATTTCGAGTCATCTCGATCCGTTTGGAAGCTAGCATCTGCGTAACCGGTTGCGCATAGCTTTTGATCGCCTCCATAAGTCAATGCCCAATCTTTAGTCCTCCGTAGGTACTTAAGAATGTTCTTGACAGCCATCCAATGTGATTCACCTGGATGCTATTGGAATCGACTTGTCATACTCAATGCATATGCCACGTCCGGACGTGTGCATATCATGGCATACATGATTGATCCTATAGCCGAGGCATAAGGAATCCGTGTCATGCGCTCTTTCTCTTCCGGTGTCTCTGGTACCTGAGACTTGCTCAAATGCACCCCTGGAGCCATAGGAAGAAAACCCTTTTTGGAGTTAGTCATGTTTGAATCTCTCTAGAATCTTGTCTATATAAGATTCCTGACTGAGAGATAACATCCGACGTGATTTATCTCGATAGATACGGATGCCCAAAATTCTTTGTGCCTCACCCAGATCTTTCATCTGGAAATGGTTCTTCAACCATACTTTTACCGAAGTTAAGAGAGGTATGTCATTCCCAATCAGGAGTATGTCATCAACATACAATATTAGGAAGACAATCTTGCTCCCACTCGACTTGATATATAGACATGGTTCCTCGACCGATCGAGTAAATCCATTTTCTTTTATCACTTGGTCGAAACGATGATTCCAACTCCGAGAAGCTTGCTTAAGTCCATAAATGGAACGCTTAAGCTTGCACACTTTCTTAGGATGTACAGGATCGATGAAACCTTCGGGTTGTACCATGTACAACTCTTCCTCCAAATAACCGTTTAAGAAGGCGGTTTTCACATCCATCTGCCAAATTTCATAGTCATGAAAAGCAGCTATCGCTAAGATAATCCGAATGGAACGCAACATGACTACGGGTGCAAAAATTTCATCGTAGTGCAAACCTAGCACTTGGGTGAAACCTTTAGCAACTAGTCGTGCTTTATAGATATCTTGTTGACCTTCCACAGAATGCTTTATCTTGTAAAGCCAGTTGCATTGAAGGGGACGAACCTTAGCAGGCAAGTCAACAAGATCCCATACGTTGTTTTCATACATGGAGTCCATCTCGGATTGCATGTCCTCAAGCCATAGCTTTGAGTCGGAACTAGTCATGGCACCTTTATAGGTTGCGGGTTCACTACTCGTTAAGAGCAGAATGTCATCTATGTCATGTTCCTCGACTATACCAATGTATCTGTCCGGAGGAATAGAGACTCTTCCCGACCTCCTAGGTTCCTCAGGAATACTAACCGCAGCCGGGATTGAAGGAACTGGTTCCTCCAATGGTTGCTCGATTTTGGTTCTTGAATCTCCGATGCTACTCGAAGGTTCTATTACTCTTCGCGTTCTCGAGAAATTCCTTCTCTAAGAATGTCGCACTGGCCGCAACAAATACACATTGTTCGGTTGGCGAATAGAAGTAATGACCAAATGTTCCTTTAGGATAACCTATAAAGTATGTCTTGACCGATCGCGGGCCGAGCTTATCCTCGTGTCTCCACTTGACATAAGCCTCGCAGCCCCAAACCCGTATAAAGGACAAGTTACGGACCGTTCCCTTCCATAGTTCATATGGAGTCTTGTCAACACTTTAGACGGACTTGGTTAAATATTAGAGCAGTGACGAAGAGCATAACCCCACAATGAATCAAGCAATACGGTGTGACTCATCATGGATCGAACCATATCAAGTAGTGTTCGATTTCTCCGTTCGGACACACCATTCAACCGAGGTGTTCCAGTGGAGTTAATCGTAAGGCAATCCTACAATCCTTAAGGTGTTGATCAAACTCGTGTGAAAGATACTCGCCACCACGGTCTGATCGTAGTGTTTTAATCTTTCTACCCAGTTGGTTTTGTACCCGATTCTGGTATTCTTTGAATTTCTCAAAGGACTCACTTTTATGCTTCATTAAGTAGACATAGCCATATCTACTTAAATCGTCCGTGAAAGTGATAAAATACCTATAGCCTTCTCGTGCGGTGATTGACATAGGTCCACACACATCCGTATGTATGAGTCCTAATAAGTCAGCAGCGCGCATTCCAACACCTTTGAAGGAAATTTGAGTCATCTTACCAATGAGACATGATTCACACGTGCCAAATGATTGAAAATCAAAGGCCGAGATAGCTCCATTCTTTATGAGCTGTTTAACGCGTTTCTCATTAATGTGTCCCATACGGCAGTGCCATAGATAAGTTTGATCTTTGTCACCAACCTTTAACTTTTTATTCATTACGTGCAATATTTCAGTGGTCTGATCTAAAACATAAATTCCATTCATGGAGACTGCCTTGCCATAAATCATATCGTGTAATGAGAAAATGCAGCTATTATTCTCTATTACAAATGAAAAACCAAGTTTGTCAAGTGCAGAAACTGAAATAATGTTTTTGGATAGACTGGGTACATAATAGCAGTTATATAAAAATAACTCAAATCCGCTAGGAAGCTGGATCACATATGTTCCCCTCGAGACGGCAGCCACTCGTGCTCCATTCCCGACACGCAGGTCCACCTCACCCTTTACGAGGGGTTCGATGTTTCGGAGCCCCTACACATGATTGCATAGATGAGAACCACAACCAGTATCTAGTACCCAAGTTCCGTAACTTGCATGGTTAATCTCAATCATATGAACAAAAGTAGAAGAAGAAGAAGACATACCAACGAGAGTAACGCGACCGCTTTTATGTCCTCATGGTATACAGGACATGTACGCCTCCAATGCCCAATCTTGTGGCAATGATGGCATTCCATGTTACCGGTCTTGCTCTTTGTCGCGCCTGGTGAGGTGCTCGACTCACCAGGCCCACTCTTTCCCGATCCCGACTTCTTAAACTTCGCTTGCTTGCCTCTGCTAGGTCCGCCCGAGCTTTGCCCTTACCCTTGCCCTTATTTGACACAACGAGAACATCCTGTTTCAGGCTCCCACTAAACTTCGTGTCCTTCTCGGTGCATACGAGAAGGGAGTGTAGTGCATGAGGACTTTTCTTCAAATCATTCATATAGTAATTGGCTCTAAAGAGCGCAAAACCATCGTGGAGTGAATGAAGCATGCGGTCAATCACGATGTTCTCGCTGATCTTACAATTAAGTGCCTCCAGGTTTCTCGACATTCTCAATCATGCTGAGAATGTGTGGGCTAACCGGTTGGCCCTTCTGGAGTTTCGCCTCAAAGAAGCGACAAGTATGCTCATAGGTCACGATTCTCGGTGCTTTCGAGAATTCCTTAGTGAGCGTGGTGAAAATCTTGTTTGCACCTTGGGCTATGAAGCGTTTATGCAAATTGGATTCCATTGCAAAAATGAGTACGTTCTTTATCGCACCCGCTTCCATGACGAAATCGCTATATGTGGCGATCTCGTTAGCTCCGCCGTGGGGCCTGGGTTTGGCGGGATGGGCTAAGTCGATATTTGAGCTTCCCGTCGCAATGGCGGCATTCCGTAATGCCGCCTCCCGATCCGCGAAGTTTGATCCATCATTCTTGATCGAGTAGACCGATTCATCCGATTCATGAAGATCCGAAGCCAGGACTCACGGTCCAATGTGGCACTTGGCATTGGGTCGTTCATACGGCCACCATTTTGTTATTAGCGAGTTTAAATGATCGTGTTCTACACTTTGAAAAAGAAAGAAAAACAAAACGAAATAAGCAACTCATCGAGGTGATTTAAGTCTAATTAAAATTCATTTTAACGTGTAGACTCATTGCACTTGTATAATCGATCTACCTCAAGAATTATACAAATGATCCCAAGACTCAATTTCTGTAAATTGATAAGCCAACTGTTTGGCTAGTTCTACCGTTAGAACTCTTGGTCGATAGATTTCCGTAAATCCTATCTTTAGTCCACCATAATCACATGATCGTACGAGTGACCATAGTGTTGAGATAAAATAGGTCAATCAGTTCCAACTTACCCGACGTAGAAGGGGTCATATTATGCCTACCGACGAAGAAGGGATTCATTGGAGTTTGACCTATAAAGACTATTCTCAATTTTTGGTTATACGAGGAAGATCCCATCAACTTAGTTTTAATTCATTTTAAGTGAACGAAAAACTAGCATTACGTGTATGAATTAACTTAGGTGATGGCTTATTAATGATCGTGTGACATCTGTATGTCATAGAAAACTAACGCGTAACCTCTATATGAGTCAGTTTTCATGCAAAAAATAGGTGGTGTGGTTTTAGGCGGAATATAATGCAAACTATCGTTACGATGAAAAACATAAAAGAATGCAAAACGTAAATAAAAGTCCTAGTGTGGCCTATCCTAGCAAAATGAACATAATACAACTTTGGAATCCACCGTTGGACCCGAGAAGCTTGTCTTGATGTTCCATCTTGATCCATGCAGCGGGAGTGAGCATCCGATCTCCATCTTTGGTCTTCTCAAAATTACAATTTAAAATTTACAAAATATAAACCTATTTACATTCTAAATTAAAACTGTAATTACAAGGAAAAATCCAAAACGGAGATGCGAGATCTCAAAATACAACCAAGACCGTGTTCCATCATTACGGTAACACGTTCTACTAAGGCCACACTAAGTTACAACCGTTTGTAAAATTAAATACGTAATAAAAACATTCATGGCATTCAAAAGTAACGATAAAAAAAAATGCATCAACTAAAACAAAATTTATTCGTGACATAATTCCGTAATTGTGTTAAATTTATCCAAACCACCTTTTAACGATTAAAATTATGTGACAAAACCGCTTCTATCAACTTAATTTTAATTCATTACAATCCGTTACTTTAAATTGCTTTAAAATAACTAAATGGTACGTGAGTGAACCGTTTCACAATCAAGCGAGTGTACAACATCCGTATAATGTACATTATATGGCCGAAAAAAAAAAAATAACACGAATTTTTTTTTTTTTTCTTTCACGGCTGGACCGAGAGCAGCAAAAAAAAATAAAACACAAAAAAAAATTTCAGCGGCTCAAAATTTAAGCGCGGCCAAAACCTTCGTGAAATCGATTTGACAAAATAAAACCAATTGCAATTTAGACTTAATTCGTATAAAATGAAATCTACAGTTGATAAAACTTTAACATATTGCTATAAAGACGGATTATTATAACAATATGCAAGAACAAATCGAAAACAAAACCATTCGCTTGATCAGTTCGGCCGAACGTTTTACAATAGCACGAAAAGAAAAAAAATTAAAACAACCGTGTATAACATGGCACGGTTTTCAAGGCAAAAACAATATCGATTCATATCGTTTTATGAAAATCACGATGAAAAATTTACGTAACCTGGCTCTGATACCACTTGTAGGGTAATATCCGTATAAAACCCCTTAAAATTAAGGACTATAACGCAAATTACCATGTGATTAATTGTCATAAACGAAAAACAAGAGAAACGATGAAGGAATAAGAATCAACCTCGGGTCCTATGTGAAAAACGCGGCCTAAGAACAGAAATCAACGCGGATTTCCTCCTAATCGTTGCACCCAAGATCGTCTGAGACTATGCCCCTTGTGCTAGAAATTACTCTCTAATTGCCTTGCAATATTGAGAAAGCCTTTTTGTGAGTTTTGATGTGAGATCTAGAATTTCAGAGAGAATGCCTCCAAAACCCTAATTTTTGTGCAAATGACAATGATTAGGTCAAAAGGAGAGAAACACTCTCCTTTTGTTCTTTTGGTCGACCGAACGGTTGCTTAGGGAGGGAGTGGGCTTTCCACTTTCTCCTTATTTAACTCGAGGTCCGACTCGTTTTTGCTAAATGTATATGACGGGTTTTAATTATAAATCGTCACTCGTTATCGGATAATAAAATATCGACTAGTAATATCGACATATTAATACATGTCCGACAATGACAATATTGTATAATTAATTAATTCAATATACATTAATTAAATATAATCGTTTATATTCAATTTACGAATTAACCGCTTAATTCACATTAGCCAGTATTATTTAATCCGTATTAAATAATTATCTCAACATCGCGTTTGACTAATTATTAGTCAATAACTCTGAATAACTGCTTAGTCATATAAGGCATCAACATGACTGTATTTTCATACCGTCACATCTCTCAAACGTATCATATAGGTGTGACTTTTAGGGACCAGTTGATCACCGCCATCTGTATGACAATAACGTCAAACTTATCTAGCAAGCCAACCGTTATTGATAAACGTGGATCAACTGATAATAATACAAAAGTATACCCTTTGATCCTTTTAGAGATTTATATGTCATTGCACTAACTGTGGAGGACACCAGCCCCAACAAGAATATCGACATATTAATACATGTCCGACAATGACAATATTGTATAATTAATTAATTCAATATACATTAATTAAATATAATCGATTATATTCAATTTATGAATTAACTGCTTAATTCACATTAGCCAGTATTATTTAATCCGCATTAAATAATTATCTCAACATCGCGTTTGACTAATTATTAGTCAATAACTCTGACTAACTGCTTAGTCATATAAGGCATCAACATGACTGTATTTTCATACCGTCACATCTCTCAAACGTATCCTATAGGTGTGACTTTTAGGGACCAGTTGATCACCGCCATCTGTATGACAATAACGTCAAACTTATCTAGCAAGCCAACCGTTATTAATAAACGTGGATCAACTGATAATAATACAAAAGTATACCCTTTGATCCTTTTAGAGATTTATATGTCAGATTTATATGTCATTGCACTAACTGTGGAGGACACCAGCCCCAACAAGCTCCCACTTGTCCGTACAAGTGTATGTGCAATAACGTTATCCGCACTAACTGGAGGACACCAGCTCCAACACTTGTATGCTTTCTATTTGACCGGAAAAAGCTACTAAAAGCTTAATTTCCTACGAAACGCAATGAAACAAGCAAATACAACTAGAACACGGAATTAGCTCGCATAATCACTAATATTAGTGCAAATGACATGTAAAAATAGAGCTAAAATGGGAGTAAAATCATATATAAAATGGACACGTCATTTATTTATTGCCATCTTTTTTTTTAACAAGGTAGACCTTCAATTATTTGTTTTCCTTTATTTTGATTGGAGGCCTATCATCTCAATTAGAATAATTTTATTTTCAATTCTTGTAAGATTATGATAATAATCCATCGTACAAGTAACATAGCAGATGAATTTTTTTTTTGTTATGGTTGCTTTTAACTTTAATAAATGGAGCATTATGACATTGTCATGTCACTTGTGCATCATTTCTTCTTAGTGTATTTTTCATGAATATTGTTTTTTGGAATGTCAGGGCATTAAAAGAAAAAAAATTGTTGAAAACCTTAATTTCTTCTGCTCGTCAAATGGAACTAAAATCTTGGCTATTTGTGACACTAAATCGACTTCTAAGGCTGAACCTTATTTATTAAATAGTTTTGGGTTTAATAATTGCGACTTTATTCCTGGTTCAGGATTATCAGGTGGTATTTGGCTTTGCTGGAAAGAGTCTAAATCCATGACTTTTTCTTCAAAATGTCACGGTTAGATCGAGTAGATTCAGTGCTTATGAAATGTATGACTTAACTAATAATGTGAATTTTTGCCTCATTTTTGTTTATGCTCTCGCGCAACCTGCTAAAAAGCCAGAGTTTTGGGATGAGATTCAAAATTTTATCCTTAGTCTTGATTTTCCTTTCTTATTACTGGAGAATCTTAACGAGATTAAGAGTCCTAGTGAAAAAGAAGGAGGTGGAAAAGGTCACCAGTGCGCGTTGTTTAAGGTTAAATAGTCTCTTAAGTAATACTAATTGTGTAGATCTCCCTTTTTCCAGGAATTATTTTACTCGAAAAAAAAAAAACTGGTTCTAAAAATGTTTTTGAAATCTTTGATAGAGCCTTAGCCTCTCCTAATTGGATGAGTATATACCCAAATATGCAGTTTGTCCACCATGCCTTCACTTGGTATGACCATTGTCCGATCTCAGTGAATTTCTATAATCAAAACCAATTTCACAAAAAAGCCCCTTCATTCCGTTTTGAACTTATGTGGACTCTCCGGATTCAGTAAGATGGTTAAAAGTTGTTGGCAATATCAATTTCATGGATCGTACATGTTCTGTCTAACTCAAAAATGTGGATTTTTAAAACAAAAGGCTAATAAATGGAACTAGTCTACGTTTAGAAATCTTTTTAGACAACTTTCAATTGCTGAAAAAAAGTTAGAAAATATACAAAATCAACTAGGCTTTTCTCATATTACCGAATTAGAGAACGCGCAATTGAGATGACCGAAAAAGCGTGATGCACTTCTTGACTATAAACGCGTCTATTGGCAACAACAAAAACTATTATAAACAGAGAGAACCTTTGGAGATAACAACACCAAGTTTTTTCAAAGTTATGCCACGATTAAACGTAGTAAAAATGGAATTAAGCAATTTATCAATAAGAACGGTGCTTGTATTACCGATAAATACCTTATTAAACTAGAAATATCGTATGAATTTAAACTTAGGTCTATAAAAAACCAACTTTATAATTTCAACAAGGATGGGGATTTTAAGTCTATTAAGGGTTTAATTACAGACGAAGATAACAATTTTCTTACGAGTGATATTACTATAGAAGAGGTTAAACAAACTCTGCTTAGTTTAGCTGCTAATAAAAGTCCAAGTATCGATCAATTTCCCGCAAAGTTCTTTCAAAATAATTGGGATATCGTAGGAAACAGGGTCGTCTCTAAGATTTTAGTGGCCATATGCGAGATTATAAAACGGGCCCGAATTAGAAAAAAAGCACATTAGCAATCAGAATTCAATTAGACAAGAAAATAAATCAAATCTCCACTTGAAGTCAAAGATAAATGCATTGTATAAAAAGCTAAAAACTCAAAAGAGAAACAGCGGTGGTCCCTATAGCTAGAAAAATTAACAAAAAAATGCTTAAATGGGGAGTTGAACACGAGTCTACGCTCCATAACTTGGTTGAATTACCACTCCGCCATTCACATGCATGACGCTTATATGTAAATTGTTAAATTTTTAACTTCTTCTTGCAACTGAAACAGGCCCCAAAATCTGGGGGCCATGTGCGCCCGCGCGGGTTGTATAAGTCGGGCATGGTAGGAAATTTTGTGATTAAAGCAGTTTTCGCATTTTTTCATTCAAGTAAATTACTAAAGAAATTAACCATGCTTTCATTTGAAGCCATTCACATAGACTTTGTTGCCCATTTCTAGCCCCTCCTTACACATGTTTACAATTCATCTAGCTACATTATACACTTACTTACCTTGTTAAGCTAGTAGCTATGTCATTGGTGTTAGAGTGCTCATTTGGGATATGCTTAATTTTTAGTCTTTAAGAGCTTGGTTATGCCGAATTTGCTATTTTTCGAAATTGGTTAATGAAAGAAAGGAGTGAAAAAGGAGTTGTGAAAAAAACAAAAGAAATGGAAAAAATGATGAAAGAAAGAAAAAAAGATGTGAAAAAAAAAGAATGGAAAAAAAAAAGCATGAATTGTATTGAGAAAAAAAAGAAGAAGTGAAATTAAAAATATTTCATGTTTTATTATCATCTTTTGGAGAGTTTTCTTATGATTTGCCTTGAAATTTTGGGTTTAGTTTTGGGATTGAGCATCCTTTCATTTGGTTGTTGCTAACTTAACTTAGCTCCACATAACCATAATTTATACGTTCCTATTTTTTACCCATTACAAATTACCTTCTTCTACACATTGGCTTCTTTTACATGCATGCATTTTGATTGTTTTTTACTTGTGATTTGAAATGACTACCATATTAGATTGCGGGCACACTCTCATGGGTCGAGGATAGGTGAGTGCTACTCACATAAAAATCCTTTCACATATAGTGAGTATTGAGTAAATCGTGAGAGTCCAAAGTAAAAAAGATCATGCAAAGGCCAAAAAGTTCATTAGAAGTCATTCATGCTACGCCGTCATGTAAATCTCATCCACGTTTTTGCATTATCCTTATGCCCATGTTGTTTCAGGCTTGGAATTATTATGTTTTAGCTTGTTTTAGGATATTGCGATTGATGGGATATGGTTTCTTGCTTGAGGACAAGCAAGAGTTTAGCTTGGGAGAGTTTGCTGTGTCCATTTTATATATGATTTTACCCCTATTTTAGCTTCATTTTACATGTCATTTGCACTAATGTTAGTGATTTAATAAGCTAATTCCGTGTTCTAGTTGTGTTTGCTTGTTTTCATTGTGTTTTATAGGAAATTAAGCTTTTAGTAGCTTCTTCCCGTCAAAGTAGCAAGCACACGAGTTCAAAAAGCTAAAAAAAACAAGACATTATGCAAAAGTAAGGGCATTTTGGAGAATACCTAGTAAAAGAATCCTGAGTATGAAGAAATGTGAGCATGGGTTGACACAAATAAAGAAATGAAAAGAAGCCCAAAACAAAGTCTAAAAGACCAAGTCATACTTGCAAACTTAGGATGGCAAATGATACTCTAACTCGGGTGATTAAGGAGCTTAATGACAAAGCATAGGATACCTTGTGCTAATTAATGAGGAATTAAGGCCATAAATCAGATTTCACACGACCCCGATCGGGGTGGCATGTCCCCGATCAGGGCTACCTTTTCCATAATTGTTTACATTTTGCCCTTATTTTACTATAAATAGGGGCCTTAATCCGTCATTGGAGGATATATTTTTACCATCTTTTTACACTCTAATATACTCTTAGCAACACAAATTCCAACACAAATTCTCTTAAGTTTCATATTAGTTTACATATTGTTAAGAATTTCCTTTTGTTAAACAATTTCCATTAAGCATTTGGTTCTTTATAATACAAATTCCTATTCAAGTTATTTGGGTTTCATATTGTGTTCTTATTATTCAAGCTCCAAGTTCTCTTGTTAACGTATTTACATTTCTTGTTTATCTCGTTATTTCAATCTTCATTATCGTTATTTCATAGTTTACATTCCTATTATTAGCATTAACTTTATTAGTTTGTTTTACATTTCATTATCAAGTTATCATCACTATTAGTTTATTTCATAGCATTTGTATATTACATTACTCATCTTTAGCATTTTTACTTACTTCATATGTTATCAATATTTAGTTTAATCATAATTTATAATATTTCATTTAGTTATATTTCCAATATAATCATGTTTATCACTTCATACATTGTTATTAGTTCCATCACGAGTGAGTAGTTTCATATGTCTAGAGATTAGGGAAGCCATGCATAAATAGTTCTTAGAGTTAGGATGCTATAGTATCAATAAATTGTTTCTATCACATGTTTGCATCATTTTGATTAATCTTTGTTTAGTGGCCATAATCATTGATTAAGTTTGTTAATTCGTTCTATAAGTTGAGAGGCACGGAATTGAATTAGACTAAACATGTGCTAGTAGGACGACCTAGTCATAACGAGAGTTCTTTAGGACCCGATCTAGGTTGACAATAAGGCCGAGAGGTGGTTGTCATGAGACCTAAACAATTGTTGTTGTTAAGAATTCCTAGTTTTGGCATGAACATTTATGGACTTGCATGTGTGACCCGACTCCTCCTAGACTTCTTTATCATATTATATTTACATCATTTATTTGCAAGTTATCAAACCAAACCGATCAACCAATTGAATCGACCTTGATAAATTTCTATTCATAGCATTTCATAGCGCAATTCCCGTCTCCTTGTGTTTGACCCCTTCTCTGTTAGGTGTGTGATAGCCTATCATCGGGCCGTCAACTAATCTTTTAATTGTTTTAACTTCTCTCTTATAAGCTATTTATATTGAAAGGTATGTAAGATGAGAGTTATTTTAACTTGGCATGAATTAGAACGTGTCAACGATCATTGGGAAAAATATAAATAATAAAAAAAATTGAAATTAAACTTTACATTATTGATCCTATCATTATAAATTATTCGCCTTCAAAATCCCCAACAACATGCGTCCATGAACATGAACAAAATTGATTATTTATAAGTATTTTAACTAGTTTTGAAACCCGTGAAAAATCACGGGTCCTATACAAATTTTCTTTTTTGTTAATATTACTTGTATAAAACAGATATTGTTGGAAATATTACAGACGATAAAATGGGATGAAAATTATGAGATTGAACATAATAACACGGTAATATAAACAACAACAACAACAATAATAATAATAATAATAATAATATGAGATTAGTGGCTTAATGCAGCCAGGCGAACCTTTAAGTTGTGCGGCAGATAGAGGCTGACCGGTTCGTCGATCACATAACACAATTCTCGAACACACTTCCCCACCCTTTTGGCTGCATTCCTTGCTCTTTTTGTTCTTTTTGGGGCTTCGAAGCGAGGCATCTCACACGCACAATTATCCCAATTCTATTTGAAATGTCCTGGTTTTAGCCAATCACGACATGACCAACATGGCTTTTCACAAACGCTATCTCGCTACGGATCTCTGTCCAATGTTCCTCTCTTTTCCTTTAGTTTTTTTATCAGTCAAATGTTCCTCTGTTCAGTTAGTATGTCTCCTTATAGGAATTATGTAGGGAATTGGTGGCCCTTTATGGTTCTTTAGAGCTCGAATGATAGTGAGAGGCTATTTATAGCTTAACGAGGAGATCGCTAGTGAGAGGGAGGTTACCCTTTTGTTCGAGTTAGTATGTCCCATTATTAACATAAATACGGCTTATTTAACATTAAGGGACATGCTACGCTCATTTCTTATGAGTTCCTCTCCACGGCTTAGCATGCAAGCGTTACAAGCACGTTACGTGCCAACATCAGATTAAGGACATGCGGTGGGGCGTCTCTTGGCAAACGCATATCTCTCTCCACGGCTTATTCAAACATACGGCATTCCAAGCAGTATGGCATAAAAGCTAGAGCAGTCAGTTTGTTCCTCGGTCCGTATGTACTGACGGGGCTTGGCCCTTAGTTTCTTTTTTTTTTACTTGTATAGTCCAGTCCTGGTCCTTGTCCTTTGCACTGACCTTGTCATGTGCAGTCTTTTCCTTTAGTTTTTAAATCAGCAGCTTGTTCCTCCAGCCCAATGTCCTGGTGGTCATTCAAAACGACTTCTTATTATGGCTCAACCACTAAGTAGAGGCTACACTCTCTTATTAAGATTTAAGCCTTAAGTTCGTCTCCTTAACGTGGCATGAGGATACGCCCATGCCCACGGATAAGCCAAACGTTATGCCAGCAAACGTCATTGCCACCCCTCACATTCCAACCGTTAACGGCCAACTCGTTTCGTTAACGGCCGGCTCGCTTCCTCTTCCTATTGGTCGAGTCCCCAAGGGTAAGTCGGGGTAAACTCCTTTACGTACACTCGCTCTGTCTCACTTTTTCTTCTTCACAGAGCATAAAGTTTTTGCAAAGTACTTACACGGACTCAGCTGCTTAGTTAAGCGGCCACATGTCTCAGTTAACACGGTTTGCTGGTCCTTCAGTCTCGGACAAGGGACAAGATCTTCCCGAAATTTATCCTTTTATAGGTTTTATAGGTGCTGGGTATTCAGACCCTTTTTCTTTCAGATAGAGGGTTTGATTACCAAAACCTCGTGTTTTGGGCAGTAAATGCAAAAATAACACATTTTTTAATTAATTGCTTAAGATACGAAGTCCCATTTTTGCACCGAAAAATAATGACAGATTCGAAACCTCGCTCCCAAGCTAAAGACACGAAAAATCCCGGGTTTTGTCTCCTTTTTCACGCGAAATTTAATCAATTAAAATATCTTGAAAATCTGTAGAACGGATTTGAGGCCGATTGACTTGGGTGAGACAAGATCAAACTAAAATTTTGATTTACTATATGTAATGTATATGATATGATGATTGGGCCTACGTTTGGACTTCATTCCACCGCTAAAGGACTAAAGGAATGGTTGTGTCTGGTTCTAGCGATATTGATTAAGATATCGTACGATTCTACAGTGCTTTGGGAAAAAAGCAAGGGTATTTGGGGCCTCTTTTCTAAGGTGCGTGTTGTCGTTTACAGTGGACCCGTAACCAAGGGAGACTCGTCTCGGGCAAAGCAAGCCAGTGAGATGTGCTTCGACCGCGTCTTTCACTTTCTGCTAACTGGTCTGGCACTCTAACTCATGCTTAGGCTCATGTTCTACCAATCAATCAGCCTGTCCCAAAAAGGAATGTCTGCTGCTGAACACATGATTCCTCGCCTACTAGCCACGGCACTTGGACAAGGCTTCTATGCCGTATCTCAAAAGTGTTAACACTTTCTATATGTTTTAGTCCGTAATTAAAAAAAAGAACAAACTTGCGTTTTTGCCTCGCATTCGGCCTCGGCGAAAAAGCGAGAAAGTTCGACGAAACCCGGTGTTTTTCGTGTCTTTCGCTATGAAATGCGCTTTTGAACCTGCCTTTTTGATCTCATGAAATCCAGGAACAAAATCCTCTTCCCATTCATGGTCTTGCCCTCCTTATCCAATGTCATCAAGTTCGTGGCTAAGGGATCTTTATCAAGCCCCTCCTTGACTCGACCGATTAGATTGCTAGCAACTCCACTGATGTTCGCTAGCGCAGCCTTACGACTTAATGCATCAGCAACTGTGTTGGTCTTGCTCAATTGATAGCTTGTACTCCATGATGTAGTCAAATTCGGCCCGGACCCATATAAAAGTCCAATGGAATGCACATTCTGGCCTATCCTCTCCTCTGGAAAGAAAAGAGAAAGAAGAGAAGTCAGAGGAAGATCTTTCATATGCTATTAAAGTCACTAGATAAAAGAGTCAAATATTGGACTTTTATGTGACCTTTCCTTTTAAAAGGTAGAATCCTTTCAGAAAGAGAATTTAGAATAGATATTCTAAAGAAGAAATTCTTATTAAAAGAAATGTAAATGTTACCTATAAAAGAGGATCTTAAGAAATGAAATGAATTAAGTCAAAGAAATTCTTCTTATTCTTAATATATAAAATAGTAAAGATTCAAAAAAGAAAAGAAATGCGCATCATCTAACTTCACTGTTGAAAACCTTTCTTGTATTGTATACTCTAAGGAAGTCAAAACATCAGTTTAGGAGTTAGTTAAAGGGATCCCATTATAGCTAACAATGCATAGGATATAAGCAATGCAAACAGGCTTTGAAAAGAAGTTAAATTGAGTTATGTTTAACCCTAAGATAAATGAATGATAATAAAAGAGAAGTTAAGAAAGATCTTTTTAAAGAGAAATTCAATCTTATGTTACCAATTAAGAAAAGAGAATTTATGATATTCTAAGAATGATTCTAAATAATTAAGTAATATAATATATAAGATAAGATTAATTAAGATTTGAAAAAGAAAGAATGAAATACATGATATATATATGATTGAGAGCAGTCCTTTTCTACTATCTTTATGGTTCTTTATGACAGTTCAAATGAGAAGTCTAGAGATCGGTATTAGAATGCACCCTTAACTCGGGTTTAACTTATGAATTAGCTTTGGACTGGAAAGAAGAACTAAATAATATGAACATAATTTCATAATTTCTTTAATTTAAATTAACAGATATCCAGGTAGATTGATCTGGTTCAAACATACCTTAGAATAGAATATATAAGAAGAAGAAAGAAAAGAAACCTAGTTATAAAGACATTGTATTTGTCGTTAAAATGTGGGCCTTTGTAAAAGATACAAAAAAAAATCTAATCATGAGTAACTCTTCTTCTCCTCTAATTACAACCTAGTAAATTAATGGGATTTAGGCATTTAATAGAGAGTTTTTTTGGAATGTATATGTTGAACGGATGACGTTGCTCATTGCTCTGATGATTCATGATTTATGCTAACTCGTAAATTAGTAATGATTTGCATTCTCAATTCATCATACTCAAATTAAATAGTCTAATTACATGTATATAGACATAAGTTGTTTATACAGAAATCAATGACTAATACTTATACATGGGCTATATATTATGTAACTTCAAAATATTGGTGCTCCGGAGATTGAGGAGTTTCTTAACCGCCAATTTCCAAAGGCGGTCAAGTTTTTCTCCTTCAATAGGTAAAAGAAAAATAGCCTAACAAAGTGAACGAAGTAAGACTAATATAGTAATTGAATACATGTCTCTCCATTTCAAATTTAATTATCATTTGATGGTTTTTTTTCTCTTGTAAGAATTATCCGTCAATGTTGTGTCGATACTATCACTACAACTAAAAGGCCAAGAATAACTAATAGGCTAAAAACCTTAGCATAATTATTGGAAATAAAATAGATAGGCTAATAACAATTAAAATGATCAACGACATAAAAATACATCCTCAATATGGTGATTACTCCATTCAAGAGCTTCAGATTTGATCATCTATATGAACACATCCTCCAACATCAAATATCGTGTTAACTGATATTGAACTAATATCTGAAATAAAAAAAATTGGTAATTCTTAAATTGTGTTCTGTACTCACCGATTGTCATGTATTAATAATTAAAATAGGAAAATCTCCCAAAAAAATAAATTCCAAGCAAAAAAATGAGAAACATCATGCTACCTCTTAAAAAATCCACATACTTGTCGATTGTCATTTGCACGTATTGATCTCCAGGTATGTCATGCTCCTGAAAATTTAATCAATTGTACAAATTAGTACTATGCCAAAATCAATTGTACACGAAATACAAAATTGCATAAGATATACCGAGTATATGTAAAATATTATCAAATGATTTTGTATTAATAATTAAAATAGATAAATCTCCAAAAAAAAAAGAAATTCCAAGAAAAAAAATGAGAAACATCATGCTACCTCTTAAAAAATCCACATACTTGTCGATTGTCATTTGCACGTATTGATCTCCAAGTATGTCATGCTCCTGAAAATTCAATCAATTGTACAAATTAGTATTATGCCAAAATCAATTGTACATGAAATACAAAATTGCATAAGATATACCGAGTATATTTAAAATATTATCAAATGAGTTTGATCAATATAGTAAAATCTGATAATGGAAAAGAGAACATAAGAAAAACGAATGAGCTGTAGGCTGATAAAAAAAATTATAATAAAAATGCATGTCTATTCTTGTGCTCATGGAATAAACATTATCATCTCAAGAAAAAAAAAAGTAGTAATTAAGAAGTCATAATATCATCAAAAGTTTCAAGGTAAACTAAAAATATGAATCATTATAAAGGAACTTGAGGAATGAGTTCTGGAGAAAGAAAATGAAAAGCATGGTTAAATACTTGTGGTGAATTGAATAAAGTATTGAAGTGGAAGAAGATAAAAAGTTTATTGTCTTCTTTAATTTTTTCTAATATTGTAATTGTAAGAATAAATATTAGGGGACATAAAAGAAAATAATTATGATGAGACTTGTAATATGGCTTCTTGAAATCATGTGGTTATATCACATGTCGTTTAAAAATGTACTAAATGTTAGCCTTTTTATACTATTTATTATATAGATTTTAAAGAAATAAATAAATGTATACTTTAATTTTATGAGTTGTGTTAATATGAAATAATTTAACCAATTCATTAACATCTATGTTCTCTTCCAAAAATTTCAATTAAAATGTGAAATATAATTGTAAATTATGAAACTTTTATGTGAAGTTTGGTAAGTTACATCTTTTTTTGGGTTTTTAGTTCATCAAATCTTTAATATATACATTTAATTTAAGAATATTAATGATGTCTTTTTATTTTTTTTATTTTTATGTTACACAATATGTAATGACATTTTTGTAAGGGCTTTTAGTAATCATTCCTTTTTTTTAAGAATTATATCGAATAACCAATAATCTAATAATAATTAATAAATAATATTTAAATAATCAATAAAAATTAATAGAAATTAATGGGGTATAAAATATTAAATGATAATGTGATGTGGGATAAAATTAAATTCTTTAATCTAGCCTTTTAACTATATTGTATATATTAACTTAAGTATTTACAAAATTTGTTTGTAAATTACTTAAATTAAATAAATATTTTCTTTTCCATATATTTTATATTTTCCAAAACCTTATCCTTTAG
This sequence comes from Silene latifolia, assembly GCF_048544455.1. Classification (NCBI taxonomy): domain Eukaryota; kingdom Viridiplantae; phylum Streptophyta; class Magnoliopsida; order Caryophyllales; family Caryophyllaceae; genus Silene; species Silene latifolia. The sequence goes on from NC_133536.1 coordinate 190,947,553, forward strand.
TGAAATAATTTCATGAACTAAATACACTGTATTACTACCCTTTTAAAATTCTATTATTAGTGTTTAATTTCACTTATGTATTTACAGAATTTGTTTGTAAATTACTTAAATTAAATAATATTTTCTTTTCCATATATTTTATATTTTCTTAAGAAAATATTTTATATGATCTTTAATACTCATTTGTCGATTAATAGTTCTGTAAAACATATTCTATACAAAGTTATAGTAATAGTGATCTAATGACTTTAAAAAAAAAAAGTAGTGAATTAGTGACAATACATTTTTTGTTTGTTTTCAACTTCATTTAATCTTCTTCGTTCTTAATTTCTTATGTATTCAGTTATTTTATTTATTTTGAATACATATAATACTACTCCATATGAAATATGTAGAGTTTTTCTCATGTGTACCCTTATGTTTTTGAGTTTTCTCACCTATACCCTTACCTTTATTTTATCCTCACTTATACCCCCATACTTTTCAGTAATTCTCAAATGTAACCTTACTATATTTTCCGTCAATTAATTCTGTTAGTTAGCTTCTCACCATTATTACACCACCTTCTTCATCCTTTATAGTTTATTATAGTCACCCCCATCAGTCATCCCCACTTCAATTCATCGTCTTTCAAGCTCTAATTTTGAGACAATTAATAAAAATGGCCAAAAAAACATAAAATCTAATTGCGGTTCTTTCTAATATCCTCTGATAACTCCTAACTTGTATAAGCAAAGAAAAAAGTAGAAGAATTTGAAGCTAACTAATGGGTTTCGTGTGGCCACTAAAAACCCTTGCCACCATTTACAGGCTTTTTCTAATGAAAGGTTTCATCTTTCTTCCATTACTGTCAGAAATGTCACCATTTTTGGATTCCGATCATCGCCGAAGGTGTATTTACCTTGTAATTTTTCTCGATTTCTTTTGCTATTTAGGTCTCTTCATGGTAATTGTATTTTTTAACTTTCAATTTGTAATTAGCCTTGCTTAATTACTTAATTATTTGGCGTTATTACTATCATTGATGTTGTTATTTTGATAAGTAGAATTTAAAGGTGGTGTAGATTAAATGTGAAAGTTGTAATTATGGGAATTTGAGATTGAAATTAGTTATTAAATTATCAGAAAGATCAATTGACTGCGGTGAAGGTGACTAAAAGCAATTTCGAAAGATTACAGCTAACGGAGCTAACGGAATCAACTGACGGAATGGATGAAAAAAAAAATAGGAAGGCTACATTTGAGAAAGAGTGAGAAGTATAGGGGTACAAGTGCGGATTAGAAAAAGGAGGGGGTATATGTGAGAAATCCTAAAAACACAAGGGTACACATGAGAAAAACCCTATTTTTTTTGTAGTTTTTTTTTTTGAGTTAATTAAATTTAAAGCTAATGGAATATGGATGGATTTTTTAAGGAAATAACTAAATTAAATTAATGCTAAATTGGATAATCCGTGTCATATTAGTTTGCCAAGTCACATCATTGTTGTGTACGTGGCTTTTTTTCATCCCATGTGGCATTGTTTACGTGACATTTTTAGGCTAGCCTTTTAATAATATTTTATAGATGTAATTTTTTTTAATAATTTAATGTAGTTGCCATGTGGCAAAAAATTAAATGCTTAATATTGCCTTTTAATTAGATTGTATAGATAGATTGTTTACTAAATTTTCTATGTAAAAGCTTAAACATCCCTTTGTTATCTGGGCAAATAAAGTTATTAAGTGAAGATGAAAGAGCAAACTAATGAATAATGTTGGATTATTTCTCTTTTTTTTAGAATGATAAATCTCCCAATGTAAGAAGCTTAAAACATATACTCCCTCTGATCCAAACAAATAGTAACACTTACCTAAAATGGATGAACCACACCAATGGTAACATACCATATTTGGTATGAAAAATAACTAAATTACCCTTACATCTATTACCTATTTACAACTTTACCATTCACTCACCCACTCACAAACTACTTTAACCCTCACTTTTCCACCTTTTCTTAAATAACTAATTTTTTCTTATGTTTACATCTGCCTGGATTAGAGGGAGTATATGATTAGAGGCTTTTTATCATCTCAATATTTTAATCTCATAAATCATTTTTTTATAGTAACATAGTTATGAAGTTTAATAAATGCTAGTCGTAATATCATCTACCCCCTCCTATTCTAAATAAGTGTCCCATTTGCTATTTCCCTCCATTCACATAACTTTCCCATTTGCTATATTTGGACATGGTTTTTTACTTTCCTACCCTTGGCTCTTTTCTTTATTTACCACTCCAACCACCCCTAACCCATCATATTCAATACTTTTCATTATTTAACTCATATATTCTTACCCCTATAAAATAATTTTCATTATTTTAACTATATTCCTTAATTTTCGTGCCATTGTCCAAATGGGACACTTATTCGGAATAGGAGGGAGTATATTAATTTGTCAAAAATCCTAAATTTTAAATTTTTGCAAAAATCATAAATTGAGTTAAATAGTATCCTACTACAGATCTCATTGAAATCTCATTATGTGTTATACTCCCTTCGATCCAGACAGATGGTAACACTTGCCTAAAATGGATGAATCACACCAATGGTAACATACCATATTTGGCATGAAAATTAACTAAATTACCCTTACATCTACTACCTATTTACAACTTTATCATTCATTCACTCACTCACCAACTACTTATTTAATCCACCTAAACTCATGTGGCCCCAAACAATATTTCCTACTTTACCCCTCGCTTTTCCATCTTTTCTTAAATAACCACTTTTTACTTATGTTTACATCTGTCTTGATCGGAGGGAGTAAGACATATACATCAGATAATATAACATGTACACATAAATATTATAAAATAATGTACATTTAGCCATTATCCATGTCAATAGGATTTATTTTATCCAACATGTTAATAAGATTGAGATTCTCGTAGCTACAATTTCATTCTATGAGAGCTATTTTTCAAAGTGAAAATGATGAATAAAAACACAACACATACCAAAATAAAACATACATCTGAAAGCTTGTGAAATACTAAATTGTTTTTTATGAAACTAAAAACAATTTGTCATTCACATTCATGTTGTCAATCTTGTAGTTAGTTTATAATATAATATTGAGTGAAATGGAGGGAGTATTTGTTTAAGCAATTCTAGTATTTCCCTTCTTCATATAGTCCTCTTTGTCCAATGAACCATCCCTACAAAAAAAAATCTACTGAGTGATTAATAACGAACAAAATGGTGCAATGTGATTTATGTAATATTAAAATTATCGTTATTAATTAAAGTTTTCCTTTAAATAATGAAAGAAAGAGGGCATTGAATCATAAAGATGTAAGTATATTTACCTTTGAATCACACAACTCCACAAATCTTGATAGTCCCTAAATGAGAACAAAACAACATATATGTGAAGTTTAAAAATGTTATGAGCACTTCAGAACCAATTGAACTTAAAAATAAATAAATCTATAAAATATTATTAAAAGGCTATCCTAAAATGACTAATTAACGCCACGTAGACAAAGCCACGTAAGATAAAAAAAGCCATGTAGACATAATAAGTTTCACTTATTCCACCGACTTATTCTAAAATGGGTCAACTAATGAGCATCTCTTATCATTAATTAGAGTTAAAATCATAATCAATACACATTAATCAATCATTCAATCCTTTGTCTAATTATCTTCCTATAGAACGTACTATTTAGTAAATGTATACACCATTCATATTCCTACGACCTTTTAAATACTACATAATTCAATGGAGTATTATTATAAATAGTCATTTCTAATCCTCTTCATCTCCATTCACCCTTTCTCACACCATTATTCAAGTTTCAAGCCCATCAAACTTCATCACCAATTACCACCATGATAAAGATATATTCTACCAATTAACAAGCATTTTGAGCATTTCATTACTCTTCACATATTCCTCTCCACATAATTCAAACAAAATTTCGAGCGAAAAATGCTCATTGAACCTAATAACAAAGCAATTTAGGCGGAGCTTGAGCTTAGTGTTCAGAGACGTCAAGTACAACAAGACTTGTAGTAGACAAAATTTAAGCTTAATTATTGTATATCTATTTCTGAAAAGATATTGTGCAAATCATTTAGATATGTTTAGTCAAAGACTGTTATTTGGTTAGTTGTATATTAGGAACTAATATGATTGTGTATATTATTTTTAGGAGTTAGTTTCCTAATCTATAGGAGTAGGAGTTGTATATAAGTATAATTTGGCATGGAGTAATAAGTAACTTTTGATTCCCACAAAACATCCTTCTTCGTGTTTCTAGTTTTAACATGGTTATTAGAGCAACGATCCATTTTTTCTAGATCTAAGACAAAACAAAAACACAAAAAAATAAAAAATAAAATAAGATGACAAAAGAAGAGGATTCGAGGAAGAAAATTGGAGAACATGACAAGCGAGTTATACCTATGTCGTCGCCACTTTATCTCCATCCCTCTGATAGTCTTAACATGTCGCTCGCAACAACCAAATTTAATGGTGACAATTACGATTTGTGGGCTGATGCCGTAAGAAATGGTTTGGATACTAAGAACAAGTTAGGGTTCATCAAAGGGAAGGCCTGAAAAACTCCAGGAGATGAAGGAGAAGACAATATCGAGATAGTGGCATGGAGACAATGTAATGTCATGTTGAGAGGATGGCTAAGAAGTTCAATTGAGGAGAAGTTACTGTAATACCCGCCCTTTTAGGGACCCTTTGACCAGCGTTGACTGACCTTGGGAGCGGGAGTGGTCTTAGAAAAGTGTGCCAAAACCATCTTGAGGTGCGTGTTAAGAGTGGTACTCGATAGAGTAGAGGCTACTCGATCGAGTAGCTAGGTTACTCGATTGAGTAGGAGGGGTACTCGATCGAGTATGTTGGGTACTCGATCGAGTACCGAGTTTTCAGCGAGGGTTTATATCGCGTTTTGTTAAATCCGCAAATCACTTCCACCACTTTCCTCCTATCCTTCAGTCGCCTCTTTCCCTTCCCTTCACCTCAAAACCTCCATGGAAGCCTTTGGAAGATCCTTGTGCCTTAGGAGAGCGTCACTTGTGTCGGTTAGCGGTCTCTTGCTGAGTTTTCTCCCTAATAGGTATGTCATAATCATCATCCGTGTCCTTGTCCTTTTAGTTAGGGTTTGCTTGTTAGTAATAGATAATTGTATTATGGTTATAGGCGTTGCTTGGTCGCTGGACATGTTGTCTATCGGCATGGATTGGTTGCGGTTGCTTAAAGGTAGGTTCGCCTACTCAGTTTCTGTAGATGGTCTAGTGTGTCGGTCGTTGTAGTTGTGTTGTGATCGTTTAATATCGTAATTGTATTGTGACGGCTATGGTTGTGATGGTGGTTGTTGTCTCTGGTTCTCGAGATATGTCTCGGCTGAGTGGGGTCACTTGCGGGAGTGGCTTTACGCCCTAGTTTCGCCCTTCGTGGAACCCGCCACGAAAGGGGATGTGCACATTAATGGACAGGGTTATCGCTCGGTATGATGAGCGGGGATTTGGTGGGTATGGCTGCGGTCCCCCACTGGCAGGACTGGTCCAGTGGACAGTCAGTGACAGAGGTTGGTTGAGTTATCGTGATTGTGTGTGTGAGACTGATAGCGTCGTATTGTGTTGATAGTTGTAGTTGTTATTGCTGTGTCTTATCTCAGTACTGACCTTGTGTGGTTGTTTGTTTGTTATGTGTCTGCCGTGATCCCTTCCTTATGGTGAGCAGTCGGTCTTAGTAGGTGTTGATGTTGTTGATAGCTGGAGTCCGGGTAGGGATGAGTCCTCACGAGATATGATGGTCATAGCGAGTAGTCTGTTAGTTGTATCTTTATATCGTTTATTGGTTTAAATCGCTTGTAATATAACTTAATAGTTCTTTTATCGACATTTGATTATTACTATCCTCGGGCAACCGAGATAGTAACGCCCTTATATCCAAAGGAAGGCCTAGTTAAGGCTCCTCTGAATATGAAGGTGTTACAAAGTGGTATCAGAGCGACGATTTTGGAACCTGTAACAAATGAATTTAATGAACGTAGCGAGTCTAATAAAATGAACCTGGTGTATGTATAATGGGAGCCCCAGCTGATGCTAGGTTTTGGGTGAGTAGGCGCCCTCATTTCAAAATCTTGGCCCCATGACACTTAAGCCAGTCCCATGGTATGGGAATGTGAAGTTCGTGTGTCTATGTGTGATATGCATGTTAATTGTGCCGGAGCTACCTCCGGTTAAGTCTTTGTTAGAATTAATAGGGGTGTGATAGTGGTATTTGGGCCGCGTATAGTAATCGTTGGTGAAATTAGCGGAGTTTTTGGAACGATTAGTGAGCTTATACGATAGTTATGAGATATGTGACGGAAGTTTATGTGCCAGAGATGCGTGAAAATGTGGAATTGAATGTTGTGACATGAATAGTGAGCACGTAGGTGTTTGCTATAAGTTAATGATGACGGGAGTCATATACGAGTTTATAAATCCACAGTAATTACTATGATGATAGTTATAGTATAGTTGAGTTATAATTCGAGACATAGCATATAGTAATGCGTGTATGCCTTGCTTGTTGGTTGAAATTTTTCCGCTGCGAAATGTTTGATTCGTGCAAGATGAATTGCTTATGATAGAATGTAAGACATGATTGAATAATTTGTTTGAAAAGTATGTATTTATGTGATGAGTGAAAGGGAGAATTGATGTTAATTATATGCTTCCAATTGAAGTGAACACGAGTTTAGTAGTAACATGTAAAGTAAAATTTAAGTGTAATATGATGGCATGAATATGTTTATAAATAATTCGGGGGCAGGTAAACCGAGTTAGGTAACTTATATAGCGTAATGTGATGTGCATCTTATTCGTTGAGAATTGCGGTTTGCGCGATAATGATTGTAATACGTGATGGAGTATGATAATTCGTGCCGAATTCCGAACTTAGTTTGGAATCGACACACCATGTTGTTTTGCAGGAATCTTTAATTTACGTCGTACTTCATCGAGTACTTAACCTTACTTGACCAAGTGCGAATGCTTACTAGACCGAGTAGACCTCACTCGATCTAGTTAGGAAGCTATGATGTCGGGATGTGGGAAAAATTCCTGCAGATACTCGACGAATTAGCTCCTACTCGATCGAGTAGGGTGGTACTCGATCGAGTACCCTAGGCACTCGATCGAGTAGGTTACTGTGCAGTGAATCCTACGGGTTTCTTAAAACTCCTAATCTTTCTATTTCTTCTTCTTATTCCCCTATATTTCGAAACACCTAAACTACTCTCAAACCCTTATTTCCTCTCAAATCCTCTCATACTCTTGGGTTAGTGGTGATTCTTGGGTTAATTTCTTTGCATAATTTCGTTTCTGTACTGTGTTAATCAATCAAGGTATGCTTTTCTTCCTAATTTATACGATTTATTGCTTTGAATGTGTTAGAATAGTGAAATAATCTGAAATTTTCGATTCACATGGGTAGGTTGTTGCTTTTGATAGTTGAAATATGATTTACATGCCTCCTTTCCATGTTTGTTGGTGACTAATTGCTATAACTTAGATTAGAAATTGCAAAATTTGAAACCGAAATTTCTAGGGTTTCCAAAAATTGAAATTGATTTTTGGTTGTTTTACAATGGTTAGATGGTAGAATTGAGCCCTATGTATCGTTTATATCATGTAGAAGGATAGATTTTGATGATTTTACCTTAGAAAGTTGCCTTAAAACTCCGTCTTAAAAGTGCCTCAAGTGGAAATTCGTGATTTATAATTGGAATTTGGTGTGGTACATGACTGTTTAAGTGAAGATTTGACTTCAATATGATAATAGAGATGATAATTGATGAAAATATGCCCAAATTATCACAAATTTGAAAGACCGTCTGAAAATTTTAGTTGAGTTGTTGGACATAATATGAAGGTGATGATGATATGTTATAAGTTATTCTTTTTCATGAACTAGTAAGAATGCCTCACATGTGATTAGAAGTGTGTTTGGAACAACCTTTAGGATCATGCTAGGATATTCGAATTTGTTGAGCATATGTAATCACCATGGTAAATTCCTTTCATAACGATGGCTTGTAAGTAGGGGTAAACGGAACTCATATGTCAACTTGGGGAAACTGCTGGTGAACGTGTGTACTTAGCTTAATATTCAAAGTTAACGGCATAAATTATGTGCTTCACATGCTGAAAGTTGTTGATAAATTGGTGTGCCTAACTGAGTATGTTGAATTCAAATTACATGAAGTAAATGTTTGCATGTTTATACAAGTTGTTTGAACATATGCCTAAAGCAAGAGGCGGAGACGGAACCTTGGAACCCGCCAAAGTAAACGGGGGAGGGGTAATCCACCTGAGATGGGGGAAGGAAGTGGACCTGTGGTACCCGCAGTTCCAGAATACCCTTCAGTTGTTTTTGTTGATTTCAAGCAGAGGGAGCATTTTGTAGCCTTACAAAAACGCAAAATGAGACCTACGAGGTTTATAGACACTACTTTATTGGAGGAGTTGGAGATAGAGACGGATGTCCGTCACATTTTTGAGACCTTGGGTCTTATGGGTTTGTATAGGCTGAGGAAACACTCTTATCCTTTTCTCACCTTGGAGTTTATGAGCTCCTTTATCTATGACCCGCCGGCCGGACCGTTGAATTTCGGTTGATGAACACTAGTTTCTTGCTTTCTATGGACCAATTTGCTTCTCACCTTGGGTTGGCCAAGCCTCCCAAGGACTCCATCACCGATATCCCACCGAGTGCGGTGTATGCCGCCTAATGCCTTGTCTAACCGGAAACCACTCCTACCTCGAGTAACATGCTAATTAATGACGTTCAGCATGTCACATTGAGGATCTTTCTTCGTTCTCTCTCGAACCTCCTTTATGACAGAAAGGATATCAGTAAGCTGAACAATCATGAGGTGTTGCTTTTGATGTCATACCTCAACCCGGAGCGGACCAGAAAAGTGGTCTTTAATGCTCCCTCGATGGTTTGTGCCGCCCTTGCCTTGATGGCCACTGCCTCTTCCAGATACTTGAGTTGTGGTGCCATCGCCACTCGGTTAGCTGAAAAGCTAACCTCCTTCGATGCTTCTTCGGAGTACGTGCCTCTAGTTACCCCGGTGCCCACCATGGACCGTGACTACTATCTCGACCTGAAATGGTTGAGGACTTTGGCTGACGGTAGCCTAGCTTGGAGGGTGTGGGGCATGAGTTGGATGAAGATTCCAGCTCCGGAGCACCTCCCACCCACGGAGCCCTTGGAGCCGACGGTAGTGACGGTGGACTCCGATGATGATGAGGAGGAGGAGGAGGATAATGATAGACCCCGCCATCTGCAGACCTACCTCATCGACGACACCATTCTCGAGGTGATGCCGGAGCCGACAAAGGGCGAGAATGCATCGGTCGTGGCGGTGGAGAGACCTAGGTTGGGGAGAGGGCCCCGTCGAGTGAGGGAGAGGGGTTTAGAGACTAGGCCACGGCCGGTGGCACCACAGCAGCAGCAGCCTTTTCCGTGCTACCCTTACCTCGACACCCCGGAGACGCGATCCAGCTACTTGGCGGAGAGGGTGTCATCTACTTTGACACTCAGGAACATGCACGAGATGGCGTACACTCAGGGGATAGGGACCGAGGGACCTCACCCGGTTTGGTGGAGTGGAGTTGGGGACTACTCAGGGGTTTTCCATTCCAACGGGGTGGAACAGTCGACGTGGGGGACACCTCAGTCCTTTGCCTACGGTGGCTTGACCCCGTGGTACGCGAGCCCAGGAGCAGGAGCAGGGGTTGATGCGGGTGTGGGTTCATCGGGCGCGGGTATGTCTGGAGGTGGTGGGGGTAATGATGAGGTAATGGTTGAGCAGCAGCAGCAGCAGCAGGAGTGATACTCCTCGTTTCGATCCTTGTTCATGATCGTTAGTAGTAGATGTTGGTAGCATGGTTAGATTGTTTTTAGTTGTTTTTAGTTGAAACTTTATTTATGGATATGTATTGTTGGCCATAAGGCCGGATTGGTTACCTAACGTTGTTGCAGGAACGATTTTGGGGTCGGGAATTTATCCCGGCTCAAGTTATGTGACGGTCATGTATATATATATGTTGGTCTATGACAGGTGTTAGAGGAATTTGGCTTGCATGTACTCGACAGAGTACCCCGTACTCTATCGAGTAGCTACAGGGAGGAAGGAGGAAAAGTTTATGATCTTTGGGCTACTCGATCGAGTAGCCAAGACACTCGATCGAGTATCATGGCACTCGATCGAGTACCGCTACATACTCGGTCGAGTAGCACTGTTACAGGAGGTTTTCGAAAATTAAAAATGTTCAATTGTTTTATAATTGCAAGTTTCATATTTAACGTGGTTGTTAGTGCTTAGTAACATCTTTGAACCGTTAATTCTCTATGTTGGAAGTCGTGCTTGAGTTTTCTATGCATATTTGTCCCAGTTAATGAACCGGTGATAGATTCTTTTGCTTAAATGTTGCATCCGCCTTGTTCCTATCTCATTACCGGAATTACATCTTCTCACACGTTTGTGCATACCATGTTAACGTGCCTTCTACACGGCGGCTAGTTATTCCGTTGTCTTGTGTATGATTTCTAATTTAACGAGTATATAGTTAGCGAGTAATGTCATAACAAATAATATGGTTTTCTTTAATGTTATGATGCAAATAATAGGTAATATGTGTTGTAATTTTGGTGGTGAACTTCGGGGACGAAGTTCCTTTTTAGAGGGGAAGAGTAATGTTACGAAAATTATCGCAAAATAAAAGGCTGATTTCGAAATTATGTTTTGTCTGCTTATAAGGTTTTGTTGTTTAATTGTAAAATTTTCTAGTACCTTGGTTACTTTACTTGTATGAAGTGCAATTGGTTACCTCGGTTGTGGAGTAATTCATGCGTTGTAGTGAAAATGATAGAATGAATTGTAAAGGACCGTCATAAAGAGTTTTACCTCGGCACGCTGCGTCGTAATAGAATGAATCGAGTAACACGGTGATGTTAATTGTGCAGTATGAGGTTGATATGAGATACGTTTCGGGTTGATAAATTGTTGTCACATGATGACCGATGGTTGTTTGTGTTGGCTCATATGGCAAAGTCGATGTTTGATACATAATCATTAGTAGGAATTGATGCATACATGTAAGAGTGACAATCAACGGTGATAATGCTTGCATGATAGTGGTAAGAATCGATAGGTATAAATGTAGACGGTGACGATGATGACATGGGGGGGAAGGTATTTCCAAGGAGTAATGGTTTGAGCGGGAAGATTGGTGAGGTCGTGTTGTTCCCGTGTCTTGAGCGGGAGATAGGTGAGCTGAACTTCGGGGGCGAAGTTCTTTTTAAGGGGAGAAGACTGTAATACCCGCCCTTTTAGGGACCCTTTGACCAGCGTTGACTGACCTTGGGAGCGGGAGTGGTCTTAGAAAAGTGTGCCAAAACCATCTTGGGGTGCGTGTTAAGAGTGGTACTCGATAGAGTAGAGGCTACTCGATCGAGTAGCTAGGTTACTCGATCGAGTAGGGGGGTACTCGATCGAGTATGTTGGGTACTCGATCGAGTACCGAGTTTTCAGCGAGGGTTTATATCGCGTTTTGTTAAATCCGCAAATCACTTCCGCCACTTTCCTCCTATCCTTCAGTCGCCTCTTTCCCTTCCCTTCACCTTAAAACCTCCATGGAAGCCTTTGGAAGATCCTTGTGCCTTAGGAGAGCGTCACTTGTGTCGGGTAGCGGTCTCTTGCTGAGTTTTCTCCCTAATAGGTATGTCATAATCATCATCCGTGTCCTTGTCCTTTTAGTTAGGGTTTGCTTGCTAGTAATAGATAATTGTATTGTGGTTATAGGCGTTGCTTGGTCGCTGGACATGTTGTCTGTCGGCATGGATTGGTTGCGGTTGCTTAAAGGTAGGTTCGCCTACTCAGTTTCTATAGATGGTCTAGTGTGTCGGTTGTTGTAGTTGTGTTGTGATCGTTTAATATCGTAATTGTATTGTGACGGCTGTGGTTGTGATGGTGGTTGTTGTCTCTGGTTCTCGAGATATGTCTCGGCTGAGTGGGGTCACTTGCGGGAGTGGCTTCACGCCCTAGTTTCGCCCTTCGTGGAACCCGCCACGGAAGGGGATGTGCACATTAATGGACAGGGTTATCGCTCGATATGATAACCGGGGATTTGGTGGGTACGGCTGCGGTCCCCCACTGGCAGGACTGGTCCAGTGGACAGTCAGTGACAGAGGTTGGTTGAGTTATCGTGAATGTGTGTGTGTGAGACTGATAGCGTCGTATTGTGTTGATAGTTGTAGTTGTTATTGCTGTGTCTTATCTCAGTACTGACCTTGTGTGGTTGTTTGTTTGTTATGTGTCTGTCGTGATCCCTTATGGTGAGCAGTCGGTCTTAGCAGGGTGTTGATGTTGTTGATAGCTGGAGTCCGGGCAGGGATGAGTCCTCACGAGATATGATGGTCATAGCGAGTAGTCTTTGAGTTGTATCTTTATATCGTTTATTGGTTTAAATCGCTTGTAATATAACTTAATAGTTCTTTTATCGACATTTGATTATTACTATCCTCGGGCAACCGAGATGGTAACGCCCTTATATCCCAAGGAAGGCCTAGTTAAGGCTCCTCTGAATATGGGGGTGTTACAGTTACACGCAAGCATCACGTTTTCCGGAAGTGTGAAGGAAATTTGGGACGAACTGCGTGATCGATATACAGCTGGAAACGCACCACGGGTTCACCAACTGAAAGGAGAACTAAGTGAGTGCAAACAAGAAAGGGAGTCAGTGGTAGAATACTACACTCGTCTCAAGGTAATCTGGGACGAACTTGCCAACTATTCTCGTGTCACCCAGTGCACATGTGGGGCTGCGGCTGCATAAACAAAGGAATGAGAGGAAGAAAAAGTCTATCAATTCTTGATGGAACTTGATTCGAAGTTATATGGCAATCTTCGTTTGAATATTTTGATGGAGGACCCCATAACCTCTCTTACAAGGGCATATTCTCTTGTTTTAAGGGAAGAAAGACATGCCAACATGATAAAGGAAAAGGAGGAGAGAATTTAAGCGGCCATGGCCGTAAAGACGTATGGAACAGGACGTGGTAAAGCTCTGCCATGGGAAATCAGAGTGTGGAGGTACAACAAGGTGTACCACAGTGTACTCATTGTGGCAAATATTACCATACTGAAGAGACGTGTTATGACAAGCACAGTTATGAAGCTGTGAAAGCACGAGGAAGAGGCAGGGGACGGAGAGCAGCAGGTAGCAGCAGAGGGTCCTTTGGCCGAGGAGGAGGCAGGTCTGGTGGACGCAACCAGAACGGGACATTCCAGGCGAATGTTGTTGGCACCTCAACCACTGCAAAGGAGACGGACTCGTAGCCACAACCTTTTAATACCGAAGAGATAGAGCGCATAAGGATAATGTTGGCTTCGAGCCCCGAAGGTAGCGATAAACTCACAGTTATGAGTAATAATATTGATGTCGAATGGCTTATTGATAGTGGTTGCTCGCACCACATAACTGGAAGGAGAGAATGTTTGACAAATATTCGGAAAATGTAAAAATCCTTAATTGGATTTCCAGATGGAAGAAAGGTGGAGGCTACTGATCATGGAGAAGTTATTTTGAGAAAAAATTTTGTTTTACAGGATGTGATTTATGTACCCACATTGCAATGTGACCTAATTTCTGTCAAACAATTAATTAGAGAAAACAATTGTGTAATAATGTTTTATTCCGACTTCTGTGTTATGCAGGACCGGTCTTTGAGGATGGAGATTGGACGGGGTGATGCGCGAGACGGGGTTTATTATTTCAGGAAGGAAAAGCAGAATGTGGCCTACAAGGTAGATGTTTCGAAGGACTCCATGTTGTGGCATGCTAGACTTGGACACCCTTCGAGTAATATTTTATCCCGTTTTTCGAATTTGGTTGGTAATAAATTGTCTTGGAACTCTAGTCAGATTTGTGATGTGTGTTGTAGGGCTAAACAAACCCGAACTCCTTTTTTGCTTAATAATAAACGTTGTGGTTTTTTTTTCGATTTGATACATTGCGATATTTGGGGAGGCTATAGCACGCCAAGTCTATCTCGTTCACATTATTTTTTGACGATTGTTGATGACCACAGTAGATATGTTTGGGTATATTTGATGAAAGACAAAGGTGAAGCAGGTGAGATATTACGTCTTTTTTTGTCAAATGGTTAAAAACCAATTTAATACTTCTGTTAAAATTGTTCAAAGCGATAATGGAACGGAGTTTTTATCAGGACAAATGAAATATTATTATGAAGAAAACGAGATTATTTTTAGGACTAGCAACACCAACACCCCGCAACAGAATGGACGGGTTGAGAGAAAACACCGACACATTCTTGAAAAGGCTAGGGCATTACGCTTTCAGGCTCATTTACCGATTAAATTTTGTGGGGAGTGTGTTTTAACCGCAACAACCTTAATTAATAGAACCCCCACGCCCATTTTAGGAGATAAAACGCCATATGAGCTGCTATATGGAGAAAAACCGAGTTTTGATAATGTTAAAGTGTTCGGATGTCTTTGTTATGTGCACAATAAAGATAGAGCCCGAGACAAGTTTGGGGAGCGGGAAAAGCGGTGTTTATTCCTAGGATATCCACACAATAAAAAGGGATGGAAGGTATATGACTTAAGTAATAATAAGTTGTTTGTCTCAAGGGACATTCATTTTTTTGAGCATGAGCTACCCTATAATTCTCGAGAGTCAAATTCAAATGGGCATAGCACACTTTTGGAGAGTTAGACTATACAACATGAAACAATTGTAGAGGATAATATGCATCAAGAAGAAGATTATAATCAGGGCGTTCTAGAAAATAACACCCACGAAGTCAGGGGAAGTGAAGAGTCAATTGATGAACAAGAGACACCAGTCCGAGGACATCCAGGAGACGTGGAGAATCGGGTTGAGCGAGATGGAAGTAATGACGAAAGTGCAACAGGGCACGAAACAGAATCAGAAGCTCTTGGTAGAGGAGCCAGACGGAAATTCGAGCCCTTTTGGCGCAAGGATATAGCTAAAAATCGACGCGAATAATAAACCCCTCGATACAAAGAGCTCATTCCGTCCATGAAATATCCAAGAGACTAGGTACTCTTTATCCTCTAGTCAATTATGTTGTTGCAAATTGTTTTTCTAATGGTCACAGGGAGTTCTTTGCTGCCATTGATGAGACACGAGAGCCACAACACTATTTCGAGGCTGCAAAGAATTCGAAGTGGAGAGATGCTATGCGCAAAGAAATCGATGCTCTTGAGAAAAATGGAACTTAGAAGATCGTTTCATTGCCAAATGGAAAGAAACCGATTGGGTGCAAATGGGTTTACAAGATTAAGTACAAGGCAGATGGGACAGTCGAAAGATACAAAGCTCGACTCGTGGCGCAAGGGTTTACTCAAGTGGAAGAAATAGACTATCACGAGACATACGCATCGGTGGCGAAAATGATGAGCGTGAGATGTTTGTTAGCCGTTGCAACAGCTAAGAAATGGGTAATTGAATAGTTGGATATGAACAATGCGTTTTTGCATGGGGATTTAGAGGAAGAAGTATATATGTGCATTCCGCAAGGGTTCGAGAAGGAGGATGGGAACAAGGTATGCAAATTAGAAAAATCGTTGTATGGATTAAAACAAGCCTCGCGAAATTGGTTTTCAAAATTAACCAAATTTCTACGAGAATACGGATTTATCCAATCATGGGCCGATTACTCGCTGTTTACACGCAACAAAGACGGTATTTTCATTGGGGTACTTGTGTATGTCGACGATATGGTCGTTGTAATTAATAATAGTGAGGCATGTCGGAAGTTTAAGCAATGTCTTGACAAGCGATTTGGCATAAAGGACTTGGGTCGCCTCAAGTACTTCTTGGGCATTGAAGTAGCGCAAAGTTCAAAGGGGTTATTCCTCAATCAAAGGAAGTATGCATTAGGAATAATAGAGGAGGTAGGACAGTCACAAGCCAAACCGGGGAATACACCAATACAACAACATCATAATCTTGCTTTAGCTAAGGGAGAGTTATTGAAGGATGTAATGAAATATCGAAGAGTTGTAGGAAGACTGATTTATTTGGCGATTACAAGACCAGACCTCGTGTATGTCGTCCACGTGCTCTCACAATTCGTTCATGAGCCAAGGAAAGAACATTGGGACGGAGCAATGCGAGGGGTTTGATATTTGAAGATGAACCCGAACAAGGGGATTATCATTAATGGAAATTCGAACTTAGAGTTGCAAGGCTTTTGTGATTCTGATTATGCGAGTTGCCCATTAACAAGGAGATCCTTGAATGGATATTTCGTCTCCTTAGGAGGTTCACCCATAGTCTGGAGAGCGAAAAAGCAAGTAACAGTGGCAAAATCTACGGCGGAGGCAGAATATCGCGCAATGGCAGCGGTAATAAGCGAGCTAATTTGGATTAAGTCTTTTCTAGCATTGTTAGGAGTGTTCCATACTGAACCCATCGATTTGTTTTGCGATAGTCAAGCTGCACTTTATATTGCCAAAAATTCGGTATTTCACGACCGAACCAAACACATTGAGCTTGACTGTCATTTCATCCGTCAATACTTAGTGAACAAGACCATTAACGCACTTCACATACGGAGTAAGGAACAAGTAGCGGATCTCTTTACGAAGGCATTAGGAGGTAAAGCGTACAGCCATCTTCAGCGCAAGTTGGGACTTGGCCTACCAAGTGCTCCAACTTGAGGGGGAGTGAAAACATATTGTGCAAATCATTTAGATATGTTTAGTCAAAGACTGTTATTTGGTTAGTTGTATATTAGGAACTAATATGATTGTGTATATTATTTTCAGGAGTTAGTTTCCTAATCCATAGGAGTAGGAGTTGTATATAGGTACAATTTCTTTCTTTCTTATAATCTTTATCTCGTTTTGTAGTGAATATCATTCTTTATGATGCAAACAAAATTTTCGAAGCTACATAACTAGGTGTATTTTTATTCGTTGTCTGAAATGGTTTTAGTATGTGGTTGACATAATCATTTATTATAGCAAGTATTATACATTTCCGTTGCTTGAAGACATGTGAAGAAATTATTATGTAAGTGGTGTTTGTTTGTTGTATGAATTTTAGTGCTAATACAAAAATGACGGACTGCAATGAAATTTCAAAAATTGAAGGAAAAAGGTAACAATGAGTTGAGATGAGGGAAAAAATTACTGAAAGAAAAAAACATATCAAACAAAAAAAATGTATTGTAGTGGAAAAGGATAAACCAAAAAAAAAAAAAACTAAGAAAATGAAAGATCAAACACATCACATGCCACATACAGAACAAAACATCTTGCTTGTGATGGACAATATCCGTCACAAGCTGAAGACCTCTCACAATAAAGCAAGTGGGTTGGCAAGTGGAAGGGAAAATAGAGCACCCATGTATATTGCCACTTGCATCTTGTGAGAGGGGCACTATCCGTCTTCAGCTTGTGACGGATAGTGCCCGTCTTCAATGAGATTTTGTGTAAAGAAAACATAGAAAAACAAAGTAAATGCAAGAAAGAATTGAAAACTAAGATCAATAGCAATAGCAATGGAGGGTGTTTTTTATTAAGTTATCAAAACAAACCTCTATTATAAAGTTTGCACTTGCTCTAATGTAATTGGGGTGTGTGGATCAATTATTTTTAGGCATATATTAAGGACGTTTCCCAGGTTTGACTCATCAATATGCACCTCACCAGTCCACCACTTAAACAATTTTCCTAAGCGTACCCATGATTTTTACGGGTAAAAAAACTAGTTATTAATTTAAAACCTTAGTATACAAATATTTCCTTCCTTCAAACATTTATAGCCAATTGAGGATGCGTTTTTAACTTTTGGACGTCTTTTTATTATTATTATTATTATTATTGTAATACTCCGTATTTGTGAGTCTTCAGGTACTCTATCGAGTAGGCCTTACTCTGTCGAGTAAGGGTAAGTTGCGTTTTAGAAAAGTTTCTGACCTGTTGGGTACTCGATCGAGTAACTAGGATACTCGATCGAGTAAGGGGGTACTCGATCGAGTACCTTGGGTACTCGATCGAGTAGCCGGTTTGCGGGGAGTTTTTCTCGGGTTTTGTTAATTATGCGATTAAGATATATAACCTTCGTCGTCATTATTCTAAACACTTTTGCAAAACCTAATTTACTGTTAAAGAGAGAAAGCAAGTACGTTCTTAATCCTAATCGCATCGTTAGCAAATCCCGGAGTTTGGAAGGTCGGTTCTCATCGTTGGTTATACCGTTGAGATCCTTGCGTCGAGGGTAAGATCTATGTACCCTTTTTGTTGTCTTTCCTTTGATTTGGTTAAACCCTAATATAGAGATTTGGAGGTTTTTGAGTAGTATGTGATTTGGTAGCATTTGTATGTTGTATGATAGGAGGAGGTTTCGTAGAGGAAGCTTTTTGATACAGCAGTAGAGACCGTCTGATAGTGTGCTTTCCAGGTAGGATTTCCTACTCAGTATTAGTCCCATAATGGGATGATTGTTGATGTGTTGAGATTTATTGTTTGATATAGTAATTGTATTGTGACGGTTGTGATTGTGATTGTGATTGTTGTCTATGGTTCTCGAGGCGTGTCCTCGGCTGAGTGGGGTCACTTGCGGGAGTGGCTTCACGCCCTAGTTTCGCCTTCTGTGGAACCTGCCACAGAAGGGATGTGCACATTAATGGACAGGGTTATCGCTCATTATGAGGAGCAGGGATTTGGTGGGTACGGCTGCGGTCCCCCATCGGCGTGGGTCGGTCCAAAGGACGATCGGTGATTGAGATTATTGGAATTGGTGTGGTTGTGTATGTGACATTAAGTCATCTGTTTATCTTATTGTTGATATATATTGAGTTGTGTGATTAGTACGACCCGGTTGTTGTTTTGTAAACTGCGGCGATCCATTCGGGGATGGTGAGCGAGATATTGAGCAGTATGAGATGAGTACTTGGGATAGCCGGGATTGCCACGATATGATGATAGAAGTCTTTATTTGTAGCTTAGTAGTTTCTTTACATTTCGATTAGAACAAGAAATGATCGGTTTGAGAACATGTATTATACTTTTTGTTTTGGTTTCGAGAATTGTAACCCTTCACTAAGTATTTCTATTTAAACGTTGTTTCTTTGTTGTTTATTTGATTATCATTGCCTCGGGTAACCGAGATGGTAATATCTTCATACCTGAGTGGTCCTGGTAAGGCACTTGGAGTATGGGGGTGTTACAAATGGTATCAGAGCGACGATCCTGAAACCTGTAACCAATGAACCTAATGAACATAGGGGGTCAATTAAAAAGAACCCGGGGTAAAGGTTGTAGGAGCTAATGCAAAGGCTTGGGAGACGTCCTGAAGTCGCGAACTCGCCCTACAATTTTGAACTGGTCACATGGGGGGTGTATGTCAAGGTCGTATGTGTTGTTTGGTTAACTTGTGTGTGAATGTGATGAAGTGTGTGTAACTGTTGGAGAAGTAGAAAGCTGAGAATATGAAAGAAAGGTTGATGATATATGTAGACTTGTTGTTGGAATGAAAACATGTTGGATGTTTACAATGTGGCGTTTAATAACATGATATAATGATTTCGTAGATCGTATGAAAAGATGCATAGCATTATATGCTTAGTTATGATATAATGTTGGTCTTATAAAGTTTTTGAGCATGTTAGCATATGATATAGCATGCGGGTAGCGTTTCTGAGTTAGCATGACTCGATCGAGTGGGACTGTAATACTCCGTATTTATAAGTCTTGGGGTACTCTATCGAGTAGGCCTTACTCTGTCGAGTAAGGGTAAGTTGCGTTTTAGAAAAGTTTCTGACCTGTTGGGTACTCGATCGAGTAGGGGGGTACTCGATCGAGTGGGGGGTACTCGATCGAGTGTCCTTGGGTACTCGATCGAGTAGCCGGCTTTAAGGGGTGATAATTCGACGGGTTTTGTTAATAACACGGATTATTATATAAATCTTTCCGTCACTTTCATAATACACCTTTACAAACCTTATAACATTAAAAGGGAGATTCAAGTTACGTTCTTCGCATTCATCCGTGTTGTTGACAAATCCCGGAGCTTGAGAGGTCGGATTTCATCGTTCTTTACACCTTTGTGATCCTTGCGTCGAGGGTAAGATCTGCATACCAATTTTATAGTATTTCGTCAAGTTTCGTTAAACCCTAATTTTGGGATTGGGGGTTTTTATGATTTGTTAAGGTTAGATTGTGATTATGTGATTATGTGATAGGAGAAGGATTTGTAAAGGAGAGGTTTTGAGACAAATTGCTAGATCGTCGATGATTGTGTTGCTTTCCAGGTAGGATTTCCTACTCAGTATTAGTCCCATAATGGGATGATTGTTGATGTGTTGAGATTGATTGTTTAGTATCGTAATTGTGTTGTGACGGTGGTTG
The DNA here is from genome assembly GCF_048544455.1 of Silene latifolia. Taxonomy (NCBI): domain Eukaryota; kingdom Viridiplantae; phylum Streptophyta; class Magnoliopsida; order Caryophyllales; family Caryophyllaceae; genus Silene; species Silene latifolia. Next base: position 190,968,039 of record NC_133536.1, read on the forward strand.
ATTGTGATTATTGATTTATATCGTAATTGTGTTGTGACGGTTGTGATTGTGATTTTTGTCTCTGGTTCTCGAGATGCGTTCTCGGCTGAGTGGAGTCACTTGCGGGAGTGGCTTCACGCCCTAGTTTCGCCCTTCGTGGAACCCGCCACGGAAGGGGATGTGCACATTAATGGACAGGGTTATCGCTCGGTATGATGAGCGGGGCTTAGGTGGGAACGGCCGCGGTCCCCCACGGCGGTAAGTCCGGTGGACGGTCGGTGATTGAGATGATTGGAATTGGTGGTTGTGTGTGTGTGTGACGGTTAAGTCGCTCTGTTTATCTTATTGTTGATATATTGAATTGTGTGATTAGTATCGACCCGTTTAAATGTTTTAAAAACTGTGGTGATCCATTCGGGGGTGGTGAGCAGTTATTGAGCAGGTATGAGCTGATGCGTATGGGGTAACTGGGAGGAGTCACCACGATGCAGTTTAGAAGTCTTCCGCTGTGTTTGATAGTTTTATAGTCTTTTGATAGTAGATAGTTTTGGAGAACTTGTATCTCTTTATCAGTTTTGGTTTTTGGCATGTAATCACTTTAAACGTTAATTATTATTTAAATATGTTTCTTTATTGTCTTATGATAATCATTGCCTCGGAACCGAGATGGTAGCATTTCCATGCCTTAAGTGGTCCTGGTAAGGCACTTGGAGTATGGGGGTGTTACAAATGGTATCAGAGCGACGATCCTGAAACCTGTAACCAATGAATCCAATGAATATAGGGAGTCAATTAAAATGAATCTGGGGTAAAGGTTGTAGGAGCTAATGCAAAGACTTGGGAGACGTCCTAAAGTCGCGAACTCGCCCTATAATTTTGAACCGGTCACATGGGATATGAGTCGGGATCGCTATGTGTTTACCTTGTGCTTTGTGTACCTATGGAGTGATGTGTGGCATGAATCAGTGGATGTATGTATGTGGAGAATAGGGAATGTGTAGAAAAGATGGTGATAATGTGATCTCGTATGTTGTTGATTGAAAGCATGTTGCATGATAGTTGATTTATAATGTTGGTTGGAATTGTTAGAAAAGTGTATGAGAATGATAAGTAATGTGTTGGAAATAGATGAATTGATTGGAAAAGATGGAGTAGCAATTGCATAGGAATATGAATTTTGTGATTATGAATATGTTTAGGTGACGAAGTGTAATTGTAATGTTGTTGTATTAGTAACATGGGAATAAGATTTGTAATGTATGAGAATGTTTTGTGTTACGAAAAGTTATAAAATTTAAAGCATGCGGTTAGTACATGACTAATGAGTTAAATAATATATGTGCATGATGGATGTTGTTGCTTGATTTTTGAAGATGGTAACATGAGATTAGCAATACTGGTTTTATGAGTACTGAGTCGTTTTGTCTACCTTGTTGTTGTTTAAGTCGTTTGGGAAGTAAAGATCAATAGTTGTGTTTTTCGATGATAAAGAGGTTGTCTTTAAACTGTTATAACTTGAGATGCGTAAATGATTTTAATGTGATTCCAATTGGAGGTGATAGCTTCTTCTTTTACGATTCTAACGATAGGTCGCACGCCCAAAGCGACCAAGAAATGAGTGAGTTATGGCTGTTTTACGAAAACTGGACAGTGCTGAGAAATGCGTAGGTACTCAATCGAGTAGCCTTGGTACTCGATCGTAGTAGGGTACTCGATCGAGTACGTCAGTTACTCGATCGAGTGTCCCTGGTAATTTGTTTTACGTGCTTCTGATCTTCACCTACTCGATCGAGTAAGTCCCTTACTCGATCGAGTGTCCTGTACTCGATCTAGTGACCCCTGTTTTGGGTCATATGCTTATCTTTTGAATTCGTTGCATATTATGTTTAATTCAAAGTTATTATTTTGCTTTTTTATGCATTGGTTTACATGTATGTTGGTCTTGACGCGTAAGTTACCCAATCTTGTGGTGTAGTGAGTGGCACCTGTGGTGAGTATGAGTTCGGTGGGAGGACATGAGTTATACGTGGTTGTAATAGATAGTGGAAAAAGAAAAGGAAGATTGTTATGGCTTAATTAAGACATAGAGCATGTTTTCTGAGATGAAATGAGATGAGTGATATGAGTGTGTGTTGAGTAACGTAAAAGTATGTGAATGTGGGCAATGGATGATGTGAGTCTAAGGAACGTGAGAATGAAAGGATTGAGAGTAAGGATATGGATAGTGACAACTTGAGATGTGTAAAGAATTATGGAGGGAGGTCGTTAAGAGCCGTGTGGGTTAAGAATATACATAATGAAAGTTCGTTTTAAAGGGGTTGAGAAGAGTGGTATATAGTGAACTTTGTGGAGACACGTCACGGGGTGGAGATTTGGCTTTTTAAGAGATGAAACTATTGTGGGTTTTCCTTGGGCAATTAGCGGTATGAAAGGAATTTTGATTTCTAGAGATGTAAGAAGGGAGATGCAATTGTTGAAAAGTAAACGTTGATTCTATGGATGGATTAGTGGCAAGGGTGATTGATGACATAATAAGAGAATATTTGTGGTAAGAGAGAGTGAGATGATATCGATATGAAATAATTAGATGTGAGTTTTGGAGCGGAGAACGTAACCTAAACACTAAAGAGTTAGGTAGAAGTGATAAGGAGTTGAATGGTTAATTGATTTTGTAGATGTAAAGGAAAAGAATGAGGGGAATAAAACTGAGAAAATGTTGACCGGAGTTATGTGATATAGAGGTAAGGAGTCGTCGAGATGTGTGCTACCAATCATGAGGATGTTAGTTAATGGTTATAGAGGAGTTTTGGGACAACATGATTAGTAATGAGTTTCGAGGAATTAAGGAAAGTAAGAAGTTGGTAGAATATTTGCACGATACGAGATTTTTGGCGGAGAGTTAGATGATGATACAATTAAGGATAGTATTGGGAAGAATGTTGAGGTAATTTTGTTGATGGATTCGATGCTTGTTATTTGGGATGTCAACCAAAGATAGGAAAGAAATCGTGATGTTTAGAGATGAGTGTAAGAGGTTTGATGTTCGAACAGTGGTAGTGTTATCGTTTGTGACTAGTGGTTAAGGGTGATGGTATATTAGAAAGGTAGCAATTCTAAAGAGGTTGATTTTGTAGAGACCAGATGGATATTTATGGTTGTGAGAGGGTATAAGATGTGGTTAGATGGGGCGGATGCTAATAGTTGAATAGTAATGGTATGGTTATACTGGGCAGGAAGTGATGGTTGTGCGGATGGGGGAAAAGGTTATGAGGGGCATATGAGTTAAGCTCGGGCGGCAGGTAACCTATGTTGAGTGGTAACTTACGTGATCGGGATTGACTGGTTGGATGTGATTATGGGTCTATGTCATATATAAATGTTTGTGTGAGGTTGTGACCTCACAAGAAATGGTATGGTGTGATAATTATAAGTTGTTATCCGAATTTTCTCGTAATACATGCCTGGGATACGAGTACGTAATGGAAGGATGTTTAAAAAGGTAATAATTTGACTGTTTTGGCATGACTAGTTATGCCTGTCTGTATTCATGGTACATGTCAATCTGTGATATGGTAAGGAGATGATATTCACGAGGTTATTATCCTGCTTAATTCATAAAATATGTGGTGTTATGATTTAGTAAAGTGGATTTGAGTAAGTTTTTATTGTCGAGAAATTATTCGAGACAAAGATTTATGGGAGTTGTATGCAGTCGTGATGACTATCGATGTGGTTGTGGTGCCTCGGGTGGTGATCCGGGCACGATATTTAGTGTTGTGATGCGGGTATTTTCGCACCGCGTGTGGGTTGTTGGTGGCGGTGTTGTGATGCCGTCACCGGTTGTGGTGGAGTAGGCAGGATGATTATGATTCGAGTTTCAAAAGTACATAGCAGTTATACATAGATTATTGTTTTGTTTGATGTTGTTCCCTGCGAGTTTCAGTTTGTGCAGATAGACAGTTGTCTTGTTTATTGATGTTTTCTTTACTTGGTTAAGTTGGGAATGAGGGTAGAGTATGATATACATAGAGTTGTATATGTTTTCGTTGTTGTCATAGACTCATAGTATAGTGACATTCTGTTAATGGGACACGGTTGTGAGAGGTTGTTACAATAATTATGATCTTGTTCTAGTTAAGGTTTCAGTAGACATGGTAATGGCAAGTGAGTCGTAGAACATGTGTCGTAATGACCCGAAAGATGCAGGTGGTTCATAATCTTTTGTTGAGACAGTGAGTGTAGGGTATTGGGAATTAGTGTCATGTTAAGTTGTGTATGAGTTTTGAGGTAATGGAAGAAAGAACTTGAGGATCTAGTGTGCGTGTACGTAACGAGTGTAGATCGTGAGTTATGCTTCTGGGAGATAAGTGCCTTACATAGAGAGGTATGTTGTTTTGCAGAAATAATGGAGAGTTAGTATGGTGATTTTGCTACGAGTTTTATGGTATAGGTTAGGTGGTATGCCAAATGAGTTGAGTTATGAGAAATGTTTAAGTAAGAGAGCCTTGGATATATGCATGGTGAGTGTTTGGTTTATAGACGGTTATCTTTGACATGTGGTGGTAAAGAGGGTAATGAAAAGATATATCTAGGATTTAGTATTAGTGAGTTACGAGGACGTAACATTTATCTTAAGAGGAGTAGGATGCGATAAAAGAGATTTTGATGATTGTTCACATGGTAGTATATTTGGAAGTAGAGTGTTTGGTGTAGCATAAGATATGGATTTGTATATGTTGTGGTTAATGGTGTTAAAAGGTCATGGCCGTGCTTGTAGTACTTTGATGTTAGGAATGCGAGAATACTTCGATAGTGTTGACAGTTGGATGATGAGATTATGAGTGTGAGTAAACTTCGAGGACGAAGTTCCTTTTAAGGGTGGTAGAATGTAACATTCCGTTTGATGTCTATGAGTGTCTTGATTTTGGATTTGATAGTGGATGATATTATGGAGCTAGCAGCGTTAGAGGATGGTAGTTGGTTATGTATGGAGTTGGTGTCGTGAGAGATATATATATGTGGAGTTGATACGATATCGTGAGCCATGTTGTGGAGGTAGGAATAGTTAGTGGAGTTGGTGTTACGAGTTCATGTTTGGGTTGGAGTTTTGTTTTGAGTTCTTAGTTACGTTGTTGTGTCTTGATCGAGTTAGCATGTTTGTTTTTATGTATGGGTTGAACTTCGGGGACGAAGTTCTTTTTAAGGAGGGAAGACTGTAATACTCCGTATTTATAAGTCTTGGGGTACTCTATCGAGTAGGCCTTACTCTGTCGAGTAAGGGTAAGTTGCGTTTTAGAAAAGTTTCGACTGTTGGGTACTCGATCGAGTAGTCGGGGTACTCGATCGAGTGGGGGGTACTCGATCGAGTGTCCTTGGGTACTCGATCGAGTAGCCGGTTTTGGGTGATAATTCGACGGGTTTTGTTAATAACACGGATTATTATATAAATCTTTCCGTCACTTTCATAATACACCTTTACAAACCTTATAACATTAAAAGGAGATTCAAGTTACGTTCTTCGCATTCATCCGTGTTGTTGACAAATCCCGGAGCTTGAGAGGTCGGATTTCATCGTTCTTTACACCTTTGTGATCCTTGCGTCGAGGGTAAGATCTGCATACCAATTTTATAGTATTTCGTCAAGTTCCGTTAAACCCTAATTTTGGGATTTGGGGTTTTTATGATTTGTTAAGGTTAGATTGTGATTATGTGATTATGTGATAGGAGAAGGATTTGTAAAGGAGAGGTTTTGAGACAAAATTTAGATCGTCGATGATTGTGTTGCTTTCCGGTAGGATTTCCTACTCGCATTAGTCCCATAATGGGATGATTATTGATGTGTTGAGATTGATTGTTTAGTATCGTAATTGTGTTGTGACGGTGGTTGATTGTGATTATTGATTTATATCGTAATTGTGTTGTGACGGTTGTGATTGTGATTGTTGTCTCTGGTTCTCGAGATGCGTTCTCGGCTGAGTGGAGTCACTTGCGGGAGTGGCTTCACGCCCTAGTTTCGCCCTTCGTGGAACCCGCCACGGAAGGGGATGTGCACATTAATGGACAGGGTTATCGCTCGGTATGATGAGCGGGGCTTAGGTGGGAACGGCTGCGGTCCCCCCACTGGCAGGGCTGGTCCAGTGGACAGTCAGTGATTGAGATGATTGGAATTGGTGGTTGTGTGTGTGTGTGTGACGGTTAAGCTGTCTGTTTATCTTATTGTTGATATATTGAATTGTGTGATTAGTACTGACCCCGTTTAAATGTTTTAAAAACTGTGGTGATCCATTCGGGGTGGTGAGCGATTATTGAGCGGTATGAGCCGATGCGTATGGGGTAATCGGGAGGAGTCACCACGATGCGCTTTAGAAGTCTTCCGCTGTGTTTGATAGTTTTATAGTCTTTTGATAGTAGATAGTTTTGGAGAACTTGTATCTCTTTATCAGTTTTGGTTTTTGGCATGTAATCACTTTAAACGTTAATTATTATTTAAATATGTTTCTTTATTGTCTTATGATAATCATTGCCTCGGGTAACCGAGATGGTAGCATTTCCATGCCTTAAGTGGTCCTGGTAAGGCACTTGGAGTATGGGGGTGTTACAGGGACTGACTTGATCGGGTGGGTTTTTGACGATTTGAGTCCAGAATCGTGTTTTTGGGCACTCGATCGAGTACCTCGGGCACTCGATCGAGTAGGGGGTCACTCGATCGCGCTACTCGGTCGAGTATGTTAGAGATCAGAAGGTCTGTTTGAGGTCTGATGTTGGGGCACTCGATCGAGTATGTTGGGCACTCGATCGAGTAGCCTGTTACTCGATCGAGTGTGTTTGGGGACTCGATCGAGTAGGGTCTGGGCAGTTTGTTTTCGTGTTTTGAAGTTTTAGCGCGTATGTTTATATCCACCCCTTTTCTGATATAGTTTCAAGATGCCGCCCAAGAAGACTGCTTTGTATGCGAGAGCTGAGCTTATGAACATAGATGACATCGTTAAGATGTTGGAGCATCAGGATGCGCTCACTGATGCTTTAAAGACTGTGGGGAAAGATAAGGATAAGGATAAGGAGAAAGAGGTTGATCACTCTAAAATCAGCCTCTATATAGCGAGGTTTAACCCGAAAGAGTACAAGGGGGTTGGGGAGCCGAACCTTCTTGATAGCTGGCTTAGAGAGATGGAGAACATATTAGATTTGGTTCACTTGTCTCCGATGAGATGAGAGTGGAACAAGTTGCGTTCTATCCGAGGGAGGCACTGGCAAGTGGTGGGATACGGTGAAAGTGAGTGCTAAGGAGATATATACAAACCAAGGTTTACCTGCTATACCTTGGGAGGAGTTTCGTAGGGCTGTGAGAAAGGAGTTCGTACCGGAGCATGTGAGGAGTAAGTTGAGAGAAGAGTTTAACAATTTTAAGATGACCGCTGATATGTCTGTGGCCGAGTACTATTGGCGGTTCAATAACAAGTCTAGGTATGCTGAGGATATGGGTTTGAGTGAGGAGAATTTGGCGTTGAGGTTTGAGACGGGGTTGACCCCTAAGATTATGGATAAGTTACCCGTGGGAGTCCTTACTTATGTTAAGGAAGCTTATGAGAGGGCTGGGAGAGCTGAGAGGTTGGTGGAGATGGCTCAGGAGAGGTCAGGTGGTGAGAAAAGGAAGTCTGAGAGCGAGGGTGGTGGCCAATCTAATCACAAGAAAGGCAACCACAATCGATCTAAGGGGTTTTCTTAGGGTCGTGGTTCATCTGGGGCTTCCTTTGGGCGTGGCCGTGGAAGTGTTAGTGGTAGTTGGGGAGTGACTGCTATAGCTCGTGTGGTGTAGGCCACAAGAGACATGAGTGCACAAGTGCACCGGAACTTTCCGGAGACTGCGCAGAGCTATGCGAGCAATAGACCGGGGTCATGGCCAAACCGGGAAGTCGAGTTACCAGAGTGGAGGCAACCGCAACGGCGGTAATTCTTATCGAAACCACCAACGAACAATAACAACAATCAAGGGTCGGTGCTAAGCCGACCACATCACCAAGATCTTGTCCAGGGAGGTGGACGGAAGACCGATGGAAAGTTATTCATGATGGAGAAGAAAGCAACTGAGGAGGATGCACACGTTATCACTGGTACTTTTCTTGTTAATGGTATTCATACCTTTGTTTTGTTTGATTCGGGGGCGTCTCGATCGTTTGTATCTTCGAGTCATGTTAAACGGTTGGGTTTAAGGGTGTATGAGTCTGTCAGTGAGAAAGTTTTTATACCTTCGGGTGAGTCTGTATCTTGTGGGAGGTTATATAGGGATGTACCTATGATAGTTAGGCAAGTTGGTTTCCCTGTAGACTTGCTAGAGTTCCCTTTTGACGGTTTTGAGATGATAGTTGGGATGGATTGGCTGGGAAAGTATAAAGCTAAGATAGACTCTCATCAAAAGAAAGTGTCTTTAAGAGGTCCTAAGGGCGTTAGTGTGTCTTATCGTGGGTTTCTAGTCAAACCCAAAGTTAAGTTGATTGCAGCTGTCACCTTGAAGTCTTATCTGAAGAAGGGATGTCCTCTGATCTTGTGCCATGTGAGAGATGACCGGATAGAGAGTCCGACAGTTGATCAGATACCAGTGGTAGGAGAGTTTGCAGATGTTTTTCCAGAGGAGATTCCGGGGTTGCCACCAAAGAGGGAGATATATTTCACCGTTGAGTTGAAACCGGGGACGGGGCCAATCTCTAAGGCACCGTACCGTATGGGTCCTAAGGAGATGGAGGAGCTTAGGAAGCAGTCGGATGATTTGATAGAGAAGGGATACATTAGACCTAGTGTATCGTCGTTGGGAGCACCAGTTCTTTTTGTGAAGAAGAAAGATGGGAGTCTGAGGTTGTGCATAGACTACAGAGAGCTGAACCGAGTGACGGTGAAGAACAAGTATCATTTGCCAAGGATAGATGACCTGTTTGATCAGTTGAGTGGTGCATCAGTCTTTTCTAAGATTGATTTGAGGTCGGGGTACCATCAGGTGAAGATTAGAGAGGTGGACATACCAAAGACAGCTTTCACGTCGAGGTATGGCCATTATGAGTATGTGGTGATGCCGTTTGGGTTGTCTAATGCACCGGCAGTGTTTATGGATTTGATGAATAGGATCTTTAGACAGTTTGTGGATAAGTTTGTAGTGGTGTTTATCGACGATATCTTAGTCTACTCCAAGACTAAGGAGAAGCATGAGGAGCATCTGAGAATCGTGTTGCAAACTTTGAGGGAGCATGAGTTGTATGCTAAGCTATCCAAGTGTGAGTTCTGGTTAGAGAAAGTTGCTTTTCTGGGGCATGTGATCTCTAAAGATGGGGTAGTCAGTGGATCCGCAAAGATAGAAGCAAATGACAAAGTGGGAAGCACTAAAGAATGTTGCTGAGATCAGGAGTTTTCTGGGTCTAGCTGGGTACTACAGACGGTTCGTGAAAGATTTCTCCAAGATAGCTAGACCTATGACCGCTTTGATGAGGAAAGAGAACAGGTTTCGTTGGGATGAGAGTGGTGAGACGGCGTTCCAAACATTAAAGGAGTGTTTGACCACAGCTCCTGTCTTAGCATTGCCTGAAGGGAACGAGAACTTTGAGGTTTATACAGATGCCTCAAAGAATGGGTTGGGATGTGTGTTGATGCAGAACGGTAAAGTGATTGCCTATGCTTCTAGGCAATTGAAGCCTTATGAGGAGAACTACCCTACTCATGATCTGGAGTTGGGTGCGGTGGTGTTTGCTCTCAAGATTTGGAGACATTACCTTTATGGAGCAATCTTTAAGGTATTTTCTGATCACAAGAGTCTCAAGTATATTTTCACTCAAAAGGAGTTGAACATGAGACAGAGGAGGTGGATGGAGCTGATTGGCGATTATGACATGGAAATTATCTACCATGAAGGGAAGGCCAATGTAGTTGCTGATGCTTTGAGTAGGAAGAGTGTACATTCTCCGTCGTACACTCTATCTTTGATGAGGCTGAGAGATGAGGTAGCGAGGTTTGGGATACATATGATGCAGAAAGGAGATGCCATGGGTGATATGACAGTGCAGCTTGAGTTTTATGATGACATTCGAGGTAAGCAGGCGTTGGATCCTAAGATAGTTGAGTGGAGAGCTGGAGTAGAGAAAGGGACAGTGTCTCGATTCTCCATTCACACAGATGGTAGTTTGAGGTTCGATGGTAGGTGGTGTGTCCCTAATGATGAGGAGTTGAAAAAGACAATCATGACAGAGGCGCATTGTACACCATATTCAGTACATCCAGGTGGTGACAAGCTATACAAGGATTTGAAGAAAACGTTTTGGTGGCCTGGGATGAAGAAAGAGACTGAGTTTGTGTCCCGTTGTTTGACATGCCAGAGAGTTAAAGGGGAACAAATGACGACCACGGGTAAGATTCGGTCTTTAGAGGTACCCGAGTGGAAGTGGGAATCCATTTCCATGGATTTTATTGTGGGTTTGCCAAAGAGTCAACAAGGTAACAACATGATTTGGGTAATAGTGGATCGACTGACCAAGTCAGCTCACTTTGTTCCAATGAAAGATACATGGACTAAAGCACAATTGGTTGTGGCCTATCGAAAGAACGTGCTTAAGTTACATGGAGTCCCTAAGGACATAGTGTCCGACGAGATGCGAAATTTATATCAAGGTTTTGGAAAGAGTTGCAGGAATCGTTGGGAACAACTTTGAAGATGAGTACAAAGATTTCATCCGGCGACAGACAGACAGACTGAGAGAACAATCAAGACTCTTGAGGATATGTTGCGAGCTTGTGTGATGGATTTTGGTGGTAGCTGGGAACAGAGGTTGGACTTGATAGAATTTTCTTACAATAACAGCTATCACACTAGTATTGGTATGGCACCGTTTGAGGCTTTGTATGGGAGGAGATGTAGGAGTCCAATTTGTTGGGACGATAGTCTTTGAGGCAATGGTTTTAGGACCAGAGATGGTGCATGAGATGGTGGAACAGATTAAGATGATCGGGGAACGGATGAGGGCGGCTCGGATAGGCAAAAGAGTTATGCGATCTACATCGCCGGGACATAGAGTTTCAAGTTGGGGACAAGGTTCTTTTGAAAGTGTCTCCTATGCGTGGGGTTATGAGATTTGGGAAGAAAGGCAAGCTAAGTAAGAAGTTTATAGGGCCTTATGAGATCTTAGAGCGAGTTGGGGAAGTTGCATATCGTCTGGCTTTACCAGCGGCGTTAGAGAGAGTGCATAATGTGTTTCATGTATCGCAGCTATGGAAGTATGTGAGTGACCCGTCACATGTGTTAGAGGCATAGAGCTTAGAGCTAGATGAGTCCTTATCATATCTTGAGGTGCCTAAGCAGATTCTTGACCGAAAGGTTAGGAAGACTAGGAGTGGCGAGACAGTTTTGCTTAAGATCCTTTTGTCTAACCACGAGACTGAGGAAGCTACATGGGAGCCAGAGGAAGCTATGAAAGAGCGATACCCTTTTCTGTTTGATCAGGTATGTATGGTTACGGGGACGTAACCTTGTTTCTTTTAGGGGGGTAGGAGATGATCGCGACGAGTTTTTAAGAGTTTTATACCCTTTTTGTATGTTGTGTCGGTATGTATGTCGGGATGAGTTGGGTTAGTACCATGTTTTATGTTGAGTTTTGTTTTGGTAGTGAGTCGGAAGCGTTGGGGGAGTACCTTTGTTTAGTAGTGGTTTGAACTTCGGGGACGAAGTTCTTTTTTAAGGAGGGAAGACTGTAATACTCCGTATTTGTGAGTCTTCAGGTACTCTATCGAGTAGGCCTTACTCTGTCGAGTAAGGGTAAGTTGCGTTTTAGAAAAGTTTCGACTGTTGGGTACTCGATCGAGTAACTAGGATACTCGATCGAGTAAGGGGTACTCGATCGAGTACCTTGGGTACTCGATCGAGTAGCCGGTTTTCTTGGGAGTTTTTCTCGGGTTTTGTTAATTATGCGATTAAGATATATAACCTTCGTCGTCATTATTCTAAACACTTTTGAAAAACCTAATTTACTGTTAAAGAGAGAAAGCAAGTACGTTCTTAATCCTAATTGCATCGTTAGCAAATCCCGGAGTTTGGAAGGTCGGTTCTCATCGTTGGTTATACCGTTGAGATCCTTGCGTCGAGGGTAAGATCTATGTACCCTTTTTGTTGTCTTTCCTTTGATTTGGTTAAACCCTAATATAGGGATTTGGGGGTTTTTGAGTAGTATGTGATTTGGTAGCATTTGTATGTTGTATGATAGGAGGAGGTTTCGTAGAGGAAGCTTTTTGATACGGCGAAGAAAAGACCGTCGATAGTGTGCTTTCCAGGTAGGATTTCCTACTCAGTATTAGTCCCATAATGGGATGATTGTTGATGTGTTGAGATTGATTGTTTGATATAGTAATTGTATTGTGACGGTTGTGATTGTGATTGTGATTGTTGTCTATGGTTCTCGAGGCGTGTCCTCGGCTGAGTGGGGTCACTTGCGGGAGTGGCTTCACGCCCTAGTTTCGCCTTCTGTGGAACCCGCCACAGAAGGGATGTGCACATTAATGGACCGGGTTATCGCTCATTATGAGGAGCGGGGATTTGGTGGGTACGGCTGCGGTCCCCCATCGCGGTGTGGTCCAAAGGACGATCGGTGATTGAGATTATTGGAATTGGTGTGGTTGTGTATGTGACAGTTAAGTTGTCTGTTTATCTTATTGTTGATATATATTGAGTTGTGTGATTAGTACTGACCCCGGTTGTTGTTTTGTAAACCTGCGGTGATCCATTCGGGGATGGTGAGCGAGATATTGAGCGGTATGAGATGAGTCTTTGGGATAGCTGGATTGCCACGATATGATGATAGAAGTCTTCCGCTTTGTAGCTTAGTAGTTTCTTTACATTTCGATTAGAACAAGAAATTCGGTTTGAGAACATGTATTATACTTTTGGTTTTGGTTTCGAGAATTGTAACCCTTCACTAAGTATTTCTATTTAAACGTTGTTTCTTTGTTGTTTATTTGATTATCATTGCCTAGGGTAACCGAGATGGTAATATCTTCATACCTGAGTGGTCCAGGTAAGGCACTTGGAGTATGGGGGTGTTACAATTATTATTATTATTATTATTATTATTATTATTATTATTATTATTATTATTATTATTATTATTATTATTATTATTATTATTTTATTTTATTTTTATTATTATTATTATTATTATTATTATTATTATTATCAATTTTAATATATATATATATATATACATAAATATAGACTTTTGAGCATTTTTTTTCATTATTAGCAAATTTAATATAGACACAAATATAGAGTAAGGAGAAATTAAATATAAAAGGTTTGCTTGAATTTTTTTTATCTTTTTTTTCCCCCTCAAAAACCTCCTTGCATGAGAGTTATTTAGGAAGCTATCTTACAAAACTAAAAGATGGTACATACTTTGTCTTGCCTTTTATTTATAGATGTATATATAAATCCAATTTAATGAAATTGAGTAAGTTTATAACAATAAGACTTAAGCGGGAACTTCCCATATAAATAGTTTAAATTAGAGCGATGTAAATTTTTATTTGTTGTTTAACCTATTCTACTTTTAAAACTTAAAAGACCAATGTTTAATATTAAGTATGTTATTATTTGCCCTTAATATTTACAAATTATTTATTATTTTATAAATGGTGTAAAATTAGAATTATGTAATATTTAGTTATTGCTTAAAATATCTAACAATAAACGTCGAAATTTAAAATTTAATATGAATTTTGATTTTTAATTTTTGTTTAATTTTTCTACAAATTTTAAAGCCAAAGTTTAATGTTTATTATGCTATTTGCATTTAATGTCTCGGATTTTTTTCCTTTTTAAATAAGAAATAATGATGTGAGTTGCTAGAATTGGTGAAATGAAATACTTTTGGCTTGCCTTTTTATTTGATCTTTTTTTTAAAAAAAATAAGAAATAATGATGTGACTTGCTAGGATTCTAATGGTGTAATGAGATACTTTTCGCTTGCATTTTTATATATTTAATTTATAAATTTATAGTTAAATGAATTAAATCAATGCCATATAATAAATAGATAATCCATGTCACATTAGTTTGCCATTTCACATTTAAAATTGACGTGTCACGTTAACACTTGCCATGACACATTTTTTTAGTTAACGTTTTAATTAGATTTTATAGATACTTTTAAGTTACTAAAAAACCAACAATCACCCATAGAAAAGAAAAAAAAATATATTAAATTACATAAGTGAGGCTGAAACCGGATACCGGATATACGGTTTCCGTATATAAAAAAATCGTATCGGATAAGGATACTAAAAAAAGAGATTCAAAAAACCGGATATCCGATACGGTTTTCAAAACCGTATCAGATATCCGGTTTTTCAAATCACCCCTACTTGTGACTCGTCCCAACAACGGACCGATATACAATTAGGGCCGGGGTATGGGCCAAGCTGTAGGCCCGTTTTTGGCCCGAAAAAGTGTAGAGAACCAAACATGAAGTAACTAACAACCAGTACCCAAATTAAAGTAACTTTACCTAAATTAAAGGCAGTAAGACAGAGGCCTTGTTTGATAATCAGCAGATTATAATTAGAAGAAGCAGAATGGTCAAGCAGATTACAAATGACAGATTCGATTAGCATGTTTGACTAGTTACGATTAGCAGATTTAGTATAAGTGTTTGGTAATAAGCGGGTTTAGGTTAATTGGTTGTTGTATCCATGTGTAAATTGTAAACAGATTCATTTTATACAATCTACTAAAATGAACATGTTGGTGGTAATAATATATTGAAAAATAGTAGATTTGAGCTCAATCTATGTTTCAATATCTCATTTATCAAACACGTAATTTAGTAGATTGTTAAGTCAAACATAATAAAAGTCTTAAATATACTGAAATTTTACCAATCTGTTATTTATCAAACACACTTAGAATATAATGACCGATAGTACTTAGATCGCAATACGACTTTTTTCTTGTTTAAGAAATACGCTATCTACCGTATTGAATAACTTGTTACAATATTAACTACATGTACTCCACTACTGAGATTCCATCTTCCTCCGCTCTTCATTGTCAATTAGTCTCACTATAGATAGATATAAAAGTAAAAGACGGGTCAAATATGCTTAAAGTTGTGATATTTTTGGGCCTCATCATGCAACTTGTTACTTGTTTTATGCTTAAAATGGATGGATATTTGGCCCGTCTATAACTATAGACGGATATCTCCCGTCTATAATGAGGATTTGTGCTTCATTGTGATATCGTTTCCTATTTTCGTGCTACATTACTTTAGATAATTCATGATGATAATTAATTAGGGAGTGTTTGGTTCACCTAATATAAATATGAGGTATGTGGTTGGAATAAACATTCATACCATTTGTTTGTTTGACGAAAATAAAGGTTGCATACCCATACCTCAAACCTATAAGATATGAGTTTCTCATGGGGTGGGGGGGGTGTTTGTTGGGTTGGGGGTGGTTTGGTATTACAAAAACAATCATGTCATATTGTAAAAAAAACTTTAATATTTAATTGATTAAATTTTATATACATGATTTAATAGTATTAAAATTTATTATGGAAAATATTGTGTTTTGAATATTTTTTAGGTTTGATTAATTTCTAACCTCATACCACCCAGAATTGAAACAAACAAAAGGTATGCTGTATCAAGTTCCAACCCAATACCACTCAGATATGATTCATAATTCCTGATTCATAATTCCAAACTCATACCCACACATGAAATAAACACCCTCTTAATTATCTGATGCATCATCGTAATGATATGTCGATTGTTCTCACTTGATAAACTTGGCCACAAAGCCCAAAAAGCCCGCTTTAGCCTGATGCAAATGGGTCGTTTTTAAGGTCAACCCGAACCGGCTTATGACCAGCTCTACTTCAAAGAATCAAATCTAGAAGAGGGGAATTGTTTAACCAATTTTTTTATTTTTTATTTTTATTTTATTTTTCGAAATTACTTTTTCACATACGGACTTTACTTTTTCACATGCACTTTTTCATAAATTTTCCATATCATACCCTTTAATCTTCAATCAATGAAGTATTTTTTGTTGATAACAATTATTAATATGTTTTCTTGAAATTATTAAAGATTGTTAATTAGTGAAATTAATTGTTTACATATCTATCAATTGTTATCTATGAAGGCATGGTGGTTTGACCTGTAGACGGTGGTTCTAGGTGGTGTGCCGTGGTTATGAGTTTGCTGCTTTTGATTTGAATTGAATAGTACTCCGTAATTTGTGTCGAGACAGATGCGAGATTGCCTTGACTAGCTATCTGCAAAACCTAATCATGTTATCCTTTTTCACACGAATGTTTTACTCACAAGGCTCATAGGCCATTAATTCATCCATCATTCGTACATC
This sequence comes from Silene latifolia, assembly GCF_048544455.1. NCBI lineage: Eukaryota > Viridiplantae > Streptophyta > Magnoliopsida > Caryophyllales > Caryophyllaceae > Silene > Silene latifolia. The sequence continues at coordinate 190,984,416 of NC_133536.1, forward strand.
GTATGCAATACTTTGTATTAGGGATCATTCAACCAACCTTCAATTCATTATGCCGTTCTTTTATTTCGTTTTTCTTTTAATTTCACTTTTTAGTGGGGTCGGTCGGAACAACTTCGGTGATTATATTGATTAGAGTAAGGGTGCTGAACATGGGTTGTGTTCTTGGTGAAGGGAGATAAAGGAAGGAGAAAAAATCAATTAGGTGAAGAAATGAAAAAATAACAATGAAAAAATTATAAAAGATGTATATAAAAGCGTAAAAGCCGTGAAAAAATACGTGTCTACTTTTTTGGGTTCACTCAATCACTCAGGTACTCAAAGTAATAACATTGCATCCTACATTCCTACCCCATCCGGCCATCCCCATTGCCGGCCGAAACATTTCATCCCAAAATTCAAGAAACAACTTTACACCAACAAAAACACTTTGACAACATCACTTCATCTGGGTGATTTTCCCCAAATTACTTATTAATTGAACAAAATACAAGACACCCACCTAGATTTCACTCAGATCTCTTGATTTCAATTTCTGGGTATCTCAAAAAATGTTAGGGTTATGGAGATGGTACCAAAGTTGTTTAGCAGTACACCCAGTTAAAACTCAAATGATTAGTTCAGGTGTACTTTGGGGAATTGGTGATATTGCTGCTCAGACCATCACTTTCTCTTCTTCCCATAAACACCTTCGTCTTTCTGTCAGCTTCTTTCCCTCTTTTTTTTTTCTTAATTGTATTTTTGTTGTTTTATGTGATGGAATTGTGTTTATATATTGCTGTTTTTGAGTCCATTTATGGGCATTTCTTGATCTTTCAGTCGGTGTTAGAACTGAAACCTGTTTTTGTTAGGGTTTTGAGTGACATTTTATGTAGTGGAATTGATGAAATGTGTTGAACATAGTTTGTAATTGTGAATTCAATTGATGGGGTATTCCAAAACCATTTTAGACATAACACTGATACAGTGATGCTCGTTCGAGTTATAAAGGTTTTGGGGTTTACCTCGTTCTCAGGCGATATTGAGTGTATTGACAGCATTTAGGTAAATTAGCCAGTTACACGTGATACTACGATCGCAACAGAAACTGAGATTTAAGACTGATTTTAGATGTGTATACATCTGATGCGGCGGCATAAAAGCTTTGATCTGTTTTTCCCTTTTGTGGGAAAAGCTTTGATCTTTTCAATTGATACTTAATGCAAATGTTGCTTTCATCAGTTTTTTCCCAAGCAATTCGGTCTTGCATTGATATGGTGAAATATTCGGTCCTCTTGTATAAAGTTATTGAAGGATTTCGGTCTTTCAACATTTTTGAAGCTTTTCAAATTCAATTATTTAGCTCTATTTGGGGTTTCGAGCTGTTTTAAACAATGGGATAGTTTGTTATTATGTGGGCATATAGTATAGCTTTGTCTCATAAGCAAATTTCATACAGTATCTTTCTAACCAGGCAAAGAGAAAAAGATTGGAAAATGGGAGATGTATTGCCTAACAACTGTGGAATTGTCTGGAATATGAGTTGTATTTTCAGTTTTCATTGTGGAGTATATATTTTCTCTTGGCAAAGTTTGTAACTTCTTTATGGTTAGGAAACATGGAAAAACATTGCCGTGAGTGGTTTTCATGTATCTCCGCTGTGAAACTAAATGTAGGAATTGTTACGAAGGTCTAATATTGGATAAAATCGACCACTTTAAGAAGGACCAGAGCTTTGCGACATTTTCTTTGTTTAGTATCTACCATTTCTTCCCTACTCTTCATTGTTACTTGTTGTAAAAGCTACCTTTCGAAGCTGTTGTCAATTGCAGCCTTCGGTCTTGGTGTTTTTGGATTCAGGTTTTACCCTCTACTTGATGTCATTCATCGAACCCCATCAATGCTTTTGTTTATTTATTTTACATGTTGTTCTGCTTGTTGAATCTTGAGAAATTTTCTTGTTGAAAATCGAACTGATGTCTACTGACTATTAGGTGGAACCTATATCTGGTTTGCCTTTGCCATCATGTGTGTGAATTAAAATTGAAGAACCAACCTACAATTTCTAATTTGTTTTTATGGTAAAATTGAATCATATCATAACCTCTGTGTTTAATAGGAGAAGGACAAAGAATTAAAGATCAACTGGAAAAGAGTTGCTGCAACAAGCTTTTTTGGCTTTGCATTTGTTGGACCAGTTGGCCACTTCTGGTTGGTCCATTATCTCTCTTTCATCTGTTCCCCTTCAAGCCCGCATTCGTGTACCTTTTTCCTTTACATAACACACTAATCTAGTGTAATGGAGTTATGTATTTTGGGCTGTCATCTTCATATGAATGTGGGTGTGGTTTTGTAGATTTAATCCTAAATCCCAACAAAAAATTATTTTCCTGGTAATATTATAGATTTATAGGATTAAACTTGCTTGAATCTACTGTCCAATCTAAGGGCATGTTTTGCTGGCTATCACAGACACCACTTTATCTTTTTTATTCCAAGTTGTCAACTTGTACTCCGAAATCGTACATTGATAGAAGCTCGTTTGGTTAGAGTAACATTTACCTGCTCGACTACCTTGGTGGTAAAGACGAGGCCTCGAGGGTAGAGAAGCTTATCTGTGAGTGGGTTGAGATTTTATTTGAGATTTAGCACCATTGTCTTCTTATGGTAGATGCCTAAAGTCTAGATTCTGCAACATTACCTATGACTATTTTCATTGGATTGCATGTTATATGGAAACCAAAATACTAGAAATGGCAACGAGTTTTTTAACTAATGTTTTAGACCTTCCATTTGGCATTTCGCCCCCATGTTAATTTTGACACTCCAAAATTTGGAAGTAATATCTTTATCTGGTGCCGTTATGGGGAGCAGAGATAACCTGTTGATCACAGAACTCCTCATGAATAAGTGATGAAAACTAGACAGTGGGATGAAAATCATGGCAGGAGAGGCACACACTTAATACTCCCTCCGTCCCGGTCATTTGTTTACCATTTCCATTTTAGGGTGTCTTATTCATTTGTTTACCTTTCTATATTCGGGATGGTTTTTATGAGTATTTTGATCATCCGTATCCATAATGATCCCACTTGTCATTCAATAACACTAGCCACAAGTGGTCCCCTCCCTCCCATTTCCTTAATAATTGTGCCAAAACCAAAGGTAAACAAATGACCGGGACAGAGGGAGTAGTTTTTATGTACTCGTAAATGTACTACGAAATCCAATGGAGTAAGTTTTATTTTCATAGTAAATCTTGAATATATCATACATTCCCAACATTGTGGATTCTATGACATGAAAGCTGATGTGGAAAACCTTAATTCAAAGCTATGGATCAGTTCATAAGCTTGAATATATTGTGTTTCCACGACTGGGCTTCAATGAAATATTGGACAATCATATGTGAACTTATTACACGCAAAATTTGAGTGTGAATGTCTGCTTTGATTGAAATTCATAGTGGTAATGAGCTCTAATATTCATCTCTTTTGTAGGTATGAAGGTCTAGACCGTGTCCTGAAGTCACGATTTAAAATGAAACAGAATTCATTTCGGTTTGTTGGTACTAAAGTTGCACTTGACGGAATCATTTTTGGGCCCTTGGATTTATTAGTTTTCTTTACATACATGGGCTTTGCCAATGGGAAGGCCATGCCTCAAATCAAGGAAGATGTGAAGAGAGATTTCATTCCAGCCCTAGCCTTGGAAGGTGGCATATGGCCAATTCTCCAGGTTGCCAACTTCCGTTATGTACCAGTCAGGTATCAACTTCTGTATGTCAACTTGTTCTGTTTGCTAGATAGCTGTTTCTTATCATGGATCGAGCAACAAGAAGATGCGGCTTGGAAAAGATGGTTTATGCAACTTTTTAAGCAGCAAAAGGGTGAAGATGAATGATTACTGGTTTTGTTATATACCCTTTAAATTCCCAATGATATCTCTGATCTTGAAGTTGAGTACCTGAAATTTAAATAAATGACGCGAACCGAGAATCCTACATTGCCCATCTGGGTCATTGGTTTACCCTACTTGTTGCAAGTTTACAATGTCCTAATTTTGCAATTGTAATGATCTTCACAGAAATGAATAAATCTGTGCTCATTCTTGCGGTTTTGCTCTTAAATTTGTAGTAGTGAGGCAATATTTTTGTCTTTGTTTTAGATTCTGAAGCTTTTATAGGTTGAGAATTCTCAGGAATGATTTTCTGAAACACTCATGTCATTTGATGCAAATACGAGTATTTCATAGTTGATTCCCTATCGGTCATGTAAATACAGGAAAAAGGGCAGGGGCCACTGCCCAGTGGTGCAGCAAGTATTGTACGAGAAAAGTTGTATGGGTACAGAGTATGTGCGAGGCCAGTCGAAATACTTGTGTATTCCTATGTTTAAATTTGCAGTAGTAAGTTTTTGTGCCCCTGAGTTTGTATTCTGTGATTTAAGGGTTACCTACTTACCTATGCCCTTGTTTTGCCAATCGGTGAACTCGGCTCAACTTGAGTTGCCACATACCCTCATTATTTTGACGCGCCTCAAACTTTTAAAACGAGCTTTTTATTTAGATCAGGCCACCCCAATGGATGCAAATATGTATCCGTGGTTGAGAGGTTTGACGATGGCTTTCACACACTTCGCGCTCATTCTCATGGATCTCATCATTCTAAAGTGCAATTCAAATGGTTTCTTCATCATTGTTCCATGTTCAAATATGTAGCAGTTCATGACGATATGACGACTGCTAAAAAAAAAAGCAGTAGTAATAGTAGTAAGGAAAAGAGCATACTGAAGCGAAGTCTGGAGAAAGACGGGAGAGTAAGAGAAGGAGCGAGACAGGAACCGGTGGGTGGATAACTGAAAGAGAGAACAAAGGTGAAGGGAGGTGAGAGACTGGAAGAGAGGAAAGCAAATGAGGGGAAAGCAAAATAAATAAGGATTGCTGATACACACCGAATATATGTGGGAGGATAGTTTAGTAATTTCGCTTTATTCTACGCAATTTATTTTCGCAGTACGTATTTTACTCATTATAGTACTTTTTACACCACACTTTCCATTTGTTTGCCCTTCACAAAAAAACACAGTAAACCTAATTCTCTCTTCTTCTCTCTAGTATTGAAATCTTAACCATATTCAACAACATTAAAACTCTTCAATTATGAACGATTATTTAAGTGACGAACAGGTAATTAATCCGTTAATCTTATACTCCGTATTACTTATTAATTACAAACTAAAAAAAAAATAAAAAAATAAACGTAGTAAATAGTACACAGGCAAATGCAAAACATTACTTTGTGTAGTACATCGTCCGCCGCCCACACCCGTCATCACAACCGCCGCATAATCACCACAGCCACGTCATCAACACCGCACCACCACGATGTCATCACCGACCACCACCATGTCAGCACCGACCACCATCGACGCATCTCCCCTATCCCGATGCATCACCGCCGACGCACCAATGAGGACGCATCATAAACTATCCCGACGCACAACCACCGGCGGCGACCAATCCGGCAGTCGGCTATCCCTTATCTCGATGTCGATAGCCGCTTAAGTAGTTGCCTTGTGAATTTTGAGATGAATTGATGTTTTAACAGTAGAGAGAAAAATGATAGAGAGGTTAGAGGGGGAAAATGAGAGGGGAAATGGGAGGGGTAAAATTGTCAATAATGTACTGTGTTGAGTAAAATGTGTACTGCGAAAATCAGGACCCTTTAGTTTTTACCCCTCTAGTAGCTATATAAGCTCACATACTCTCCTAATGTAAGTTATGTAACCCATCTTGAGAATATTGTTGAATGAACATTATGACCACCGTCTTCCTTCTCTAATGTCTATTTTCATATTATCATTTTAGCTTGAATCCTAGGTGAATTTCTCCACCCCATTCGCCACAGATTCTCGTTTTTACAACCTATCAATCCTCCGATTGAACAGTTGTATCAATTGCTTAGTCAAGCACAAAATTCTTCGTTTGTGAGGGAGAATAGGCAAACTGCTGCGCTCGATTACTATTCACTTGAACAGTCGACTCCTTATCCACTTTTTTTGTAAGGTGGATAGATAATCTAACATGAGTATACACTAGAAAATGGTACACCAATATATATGATCCGACAACAAAAAAACAGACCGCAGAAACAAGATGGGATATTATAAATGGGACAGCATACAGAACTCGTAGTTTTTGCCCTTATTTTGTAGGAAGACTGACCTCTTTTGCTACGAGTTGTTGTTGTATTAAGCTATGAAGCTTTTCTCTCTGAGCTGCAAAATATCGTTTTCACAAAGCCAGCAAAGGTTGGAAATAGCAACACTTCCATATTATCCACATTGCATGACACATATATTCGTGGGCGATTGCAGTGAAACCTTTCTGACTGTGTGATCAAAAGTTCCAATAGTAAACATGAGTTCTTGAGATAAACTACTGCTGTTTGTACAAAATTTGAAATCTTAAATAAAAACACACATTTATTTTAAAAAGGAGTAGGTCTTAACCATTATAGTGTGACGATCTCAAGGCAGAGCTTCCCAATTGAAGAGTTTCTAGTTTGGTGTATCAGTGAGACACTAACACGGTATGTGAATGAAATATGAACCTGGAGAAGTTGACTCCGATTTCTTGAAGTTCAGCCCATTTCTTCTCCAATGTTTGGATCCTATCCTCGGTCATTTGCTGACAGGGTTTGAGAAGGACAACTGAAACTGTCGGAACAACTCAGGAGAGTACTTGAAAAGAGTAGCAAGGCTTCAGTCGTCCTCTCTCTTTATCATATAAATCTATAGATCATATAGACTGGCGTCACTCCTCCTTCAGCAATTAAAATGAGATAGTCTTAGATACGCGCGCACAAAAAATTATTTGAGACGGTCTTAAATGTGAGACCAACCCATTAGTTATTTAATCCCATAATTACATGGGGAATACTTACAAAAATGGGATTAACGAATTACAGAGCTAACTTTAATGAGTATATCCATGTACTTGCACTTGCACTTGCACTGTATAAAAAACTGAAGACGAATTTGGAACATGCCAGACTTACCACTCACAGATGACGGCTCGACTACTGGGAAGGTAGCTGAGAACAACAAATAAGGTGTCAGGTGTTGCTGACAAATGCTCAATGGTCGTCCGAATCCAAAGCATTAGAAAAATCATAGCAGATACAAATATTACAAGAACAATCCTACCTAAATTACACCTACAATTAAAATCCACTACAAACTTCAAAATACTCAATTACCAAAATCCCAAGTATAAAAATCAACCAAAAAAACGCAAAAAAAAAATAAAAAAAATAAAATAAATAAGTAAAATGAGTAGGACTGTAGGAGGAAAGAAATGATAAAAGGAACTTAGAACCGAAAGTATAAGATCAACCGAAAAGCAAAAGAGTGGCTGAGGCCAGCCACAAAAGTAGAGAGACGGAAAAAAGCGGATAACTTAGAACACAAATAGTGTGTAAATAAGGTATACAGCAGAGTATGTAACAGACGTGTTTGAACACAATCTCGTTAAATAAATCCATATTGTCAAATCCAGTAGCCTCTTCATCAATTGAAGGCACGTATTGTTTATAAGGTTTTCAAGTCTTCAAGCAAAATCACATAACCCCCAAGTATCAAACTGAATTATACATATTGGAGATACATTGACCACCTCTGACCGGGACAGTTGACAATGAATCATCATTAAAACATAACACCTGAAAACTACCAGCGCAAACATTATTTGCAAACAGAATTATATTAGCATCCACTCTACACCACCAGGTCCACCACCTGACCCAATTAAATGAGTTTTGTAACCAGCTGAGAAAATGGAGAAGGATTAAAAAGAATCGGACTTCTTTATCCTACAATCAACTCAAATGAGTTTATGAGACCGAATTAAGTTTTAAGCTAAATACAAATTCTGACTCCACCTGTATATAATGTTTCATAGCGAGATCACTTAAATGTTCATATGAATTAGTAACAAAAGAACTTGTTTTCTCTAACTTAGATGAAAATAGAAAAATATTAAAACATAACACCTGAAAACTACCAGTGCTACCTCAACCGTGCCGCCACATAAAAAAAAAAAAAAAAAAAAAAAAACAGGGCATCTCACCTGTGAATAAGAAAAGGAGAAAGTGGAAAGGGCTGTAGGTAAAACTGAACAGAACAGGATTCAACAGTGCATTGCAGCCGAGTAGTCCACCCAAACTGACGCTACGACGACAAAGAGGAGAGGACACCATCAGTACTGAACGAAATAGGGGATACATGAAGGAATCAAAGCTCTAAAGAAAAAGGAGAGAGCTCACTCACCACTCAACAGAGTACAAAGTCTCGCTGAGTGGAGCCAACAACTGAGCAGAGGACACCAACAATATGAGAGAGAAGCAAAACAAAATCCCAAAATCATTAATGAAGTCAATTAAGGGATAAAAATTGAGCAAGACACTCAAGAAAATCTCAATAATACAGATCGGACAAGGAAGAAAAGACAAACCCAAGCGCAAATAGCCATAAATATAATGGGGAAGATGCTTCGCTGAGTGAGGGAGGACGTGACGCTGCAAAAACGGTCCGAGGTCGGACAATGTTTTGGCTGAGATGAAGGAAAAATGGGGGGGAAATGGTTATGGGGGAGGGCTTTACTGAGGTGAAGTGGGGAAATAGAGGATATAGGGTTCTCCGGTTCTGTACTCGTCGTGAGAGGCACACATTCTACTGTTTTTATGAACAGTAAGGGAGCTTCTCTCTTTTTAAGATGCGTAGATTTCAAGCAACATCAACAGCATTTATTGCGCAACAGGTATAACAGCACGTCAGAAAACAATATTCATACAATGATCACAACAATTTAGAAATATGCATCACGATTATATCACTTGTGTTTACATAGAAATCTCCAAAGTTTAAGAGAAGGTTGTATTTCACCAAGTCTAGTTGAATAAGAACCCAACTAAAAATTCACAAAAACACACTTACAGACAGGCCACAGCCTTCACAAATCGAAGTTTTAACATTTAACTCTTTTCCACAGCCTTCACACTTACAGAATTATATTAGCATCCACTGTGCACCACCAGGTCCACCACCTGACCCAATTAAATGAGTTTTGGTAACCAGCTGAGAAAATGGAGAAGGATTAAAAAGAATCAGACTTATTTATCCTACAATCAACTCAAATTAGTTTACAAGACCAAATTAAGTTTTAACCTAAATACAAATTCTGACTCCACCAAGTATAATGTTTCATTGCGAGATCATTTAAATGTTCATATAAATTAGTAACAAAAGAACTTGTTTTATCTAACTTAGATGAAAATAGAAAAATATTAAAACGTAACACCTGAAAACTACCAGCGCAACCTCACCCGTACCGCCACATAAAAAAAATACAGGAAACAACAGGGCATCTCACCTGTGAATAAGCAACTGAAGTGGAGGGAAAAGGAGAAAGTGGAAAGGGGAGTAGGTAAAACTGAACAGAACAGGATTCCGAGTAGTCCACCCAAACTCACGCTACAACGACAAAGAGGAGAGGACCCCATCAGTACTGAACGGAATAGGGGATACATGAAACTATGAAAGAACCAAAGCTTTGAGGAAAAAGGAGAGAGGTCACTCACCAGAGTCAAAGTCTCGCTGAGTGGTGCCCACAACTGAGCAGAGAATGAAAATACCATGAATATTATGGGGAAGATGCTTCACTGAGTGAGGGAGTATGTGACACTGCGAAAACAGTGGAGGTCGGACAATGTTTTGGCTGAGAGTGTGGAGAAATGGGGGAAAATGGATGTTACTGAGGTGAAATGGTGAAATAGAGGACATAGGGCTCGGTACTCCACGTGAGAGGCACACATTCTACTGTTTTTATGAACAATAAGGGGACTTCTCTCTTTTGAAGATGTGTAGATTTCGAGCAGCATTAACAGCATTTATTTTGCAACAGGTATAAGAACATGACCGAAAACAATATTTATACAATGATAACAACAATTTAGAAATATGCATCACAATTATATCACTTGTGGTTACATAGAAATCTCCAAAGTTTAAGAGAAGGTTGTATTTCACCAAAGCCTAGTTGAATAAGAACCCAACCAAAAATTCACAACAAATCACACTTACACGACAGGACACAGCCTTCACAAATCGAAGTTTTAGCATTTAACTCTTTTCCATGTTGAACAATTTCCGAGTCTATAAGCCCTTAACACAATCACACAAGCGACTTCTGACTTCATTAGTGAGGGACATTAAGTGAGGTTATCTTCATCAAGGTCATCTCCAAATTCCTCAGTTGCTTCGGCTTTGAATGCCTCCAATTCACCAGTAGGTAGTTTCATAGCAAGCTTGATTATCACATTATCCAAATGTTTTATAGCCCCGGATTGAGTCAGACGTTTGATTTCCTCAACATCCCCTTCTCGATAGGCCGAAAGAAGTTTAGTAGCAGCTCTGAACTGATCACTACCAATAAAAGCATCAGTTTGGCAGCAATCATTGTAGCATTTCTCGGCTTGCTTAAAATCATGAGCAAAGAGGTAGACAATAATGGCACTTAAATAGGCTTTGCATTGGCTATTTTTCGCATCGCACTTATCCGCTGCTAGGCCCCACCTAAGTAAGATAGCAGCAGCATCTTCATATTTCTCAAGTTTAACATAAATGGAAGCGGCCTCTCGGTATAAATCAAAGGCCATTTGCTCTTTTCCATCCTCTTCAAGAATATCACATGAATTTACGTATAAAGCAATAGCTTCCTCCGGCAATGAGTCAGCTAGCGCACGAGCGCCTTTAGCAAGTGCATCAGAAGCAGGCTGAGACCTTCCACACGCAATATAGTAGTGCGAGGCACTTTTGTAGAATTCCGAGACCTCGGTCCAGAGTCCTTGTTCTTTTGCCATAGTAGCAGCAGATTCCATGTGTTTGGCAGCATCCCAGGGAGAGTCAAGCATTTCTTGTCCCTTGGATGCTTTTTCAAAAGCGAGTTTTGCTTTCTCATAATTTTTAGCAAGTCGGAATGCTACAGCTGCTTGTTCATATAAAACAGATGCATTTCTCCAATCAGCGTTCCATCTAGTGAAACTTAGCTTAGTCATCTTGTCGGCCTTAGCCATCATCTTTTCTGGATCTGAACCTGCCATAGCTGAATTGCTCAAGCCAAACAGTTCCGAGTTTCCTTATGACCTTACTGTTTTCTGCAGGGACAACATTCGGATAAATCGCAATTAAACCTCTTGAGTATTCAAATACCCTCTCCTACACGTAAGTTCTAGCTCGCCTCATAGCCTCCGTATTTTCGACTTTTGTCCTACTAATAGGAATCTATCCTCAACGTGATTAATTCCAATCAAACACAATTAAAACTTCACATAACAACATCATCATCATCATCAGAGCCTTAGTCCCAAAATGATTTGGGGTCGGCCGCCATGAATCATCATCTGAAACCCTAATTGGAATGAATTCTAACAAAAATTCCGAAATCAATATAAACCTTAATACGAAACCTAGAAATAATTTGATTCTTAATAAAGGTTTTCACATGTAGATGAATACTAAAATTGGGTATACGAAAAACAATTGAGAAGTCGGAATTATAGGAAATGAAGAAAAGGGAGAGTGGATGAAGAACGCACCTGAAGACGAAGATAGTGATTAACTGGCGGCGAAGGATGGTGAGGGCCACCGCGCACGGTGGTGATTGCCGAGTATGAAAGGGAGGAAGTCGAGATTCAAGTTGAGCTACGACCCTTGTGTGTATCTATTTGACTACCCAACGAGGAAATGACGATAACATTGATAAGAGTATGTCATATGGACTACACAAAATCTCATTGAAAACGACATATATCCGTCACTTTAGAGTGATGGATACCATTTTCTCTCACAAATGACCCAAATAGAGGAGAGAGGGAAGCACATGGGGGTGCCTCACCTTGTCCCTCTATTCATTTTGTGAGTGGCATTACCCGTCACTTGCTCCGACCCGTCTTCAACAAGACTAACTGGACGAACTATATATAAGTCCCGCTTGTGAGTTAGTGACAGGCTGACAGCTACATCCAACCTTATGAGTTAGGCCATTATTTTTTGATCAATCCGTCTGAATCGAATCAACTTAACTTAATGGACCTGAATTGAATCGAATCGAATCGAATCAACTTAATGGACTGAATCGAATCAATCGAATCGAATCGAACTTAATGGACCAATCGAATCGAACCAAAATTAAAAAAAAAACCCTACGTATAAACCAAAAATTTCTCTTAACAAATACTGTGCCTTCAACCTGCTTTCCCCTTAGAACTTGTTCATAAAAAAAAATCCTACCTTGACGCAACAACCAATCTTTTGAAGGTATTCACTAATTCTGTATTACCCTTTGATTCTTTTGTGCCTTGATGAATTCACATTTTTTTTTAATGAGTTTGTTTTTATTTCTTGCTTTTGTTTTGCAATTGTGATATTAAGAGTGATTTTATATATTATGTTGTTTCCTATATGTGTTCTTCTAAATAAAGCGTCTTGTTTGTGACGAGATACTGTATATTTCGTCTTTGTACTATTTTCTGTAGTATACTGTATATTTCCTTTACTAGAAGATACAAGAAACTCCGGTGAGACGACAATTTTATCAAAGTGGCGGCTTGACAATAACGTCGTACTCTTTTTATTCCCGTCTGGAAGCCATAGAAATCATCCTTGATTCCTGAGTATATACTGATTGAAAAATTTTTGATAAAATTGTCGAAAATAGCGGTTGAAATTGATAATAAGCTACATTGTAGAGAAAAAAACTTCTCTGAATTATGAAAAATTAGTAAACAATCTTGAAAAGATTTGTGCTGAATGAAATAGCAGTAGTGCATGGTCAGGGTCAGAAGGACATTGCGTGTATGATTGATCTCTCTCTTGTCTCTGTCTCTTGTAACTGCTGTTGTTTTGTGATTTTGGAGTTGCTACATGTGATCGCCTTGTTCAAATACCCCCAATTCTCAAGCGAGGACTCCACAATCTCTATTTTCTGCACCCACAATCTTAATAACATCATACAGCTGTTCTTCATCACCCACTATATACATCATTTTCACCCACCATTTACATGGCTCACTAGCAATTCATATCTTTTTTTTAAATAAAAAACAATTTGCACAATTTTTTTTTAATCTGATTCGGAAATAAACCACAAAACTCCAACTATTTTGAAAATTTCCTCTCTCTTCAAGTGTCTCAAAACTCAGAACAACAACATTATTCTTTTCTAATCCCACAAATTATTCACAAAAAACGCCAATAATGTCCGACGTAAGCTCCAATTAAGTGTTTGGCTTTTACAATTGGACTGATTTGTGAAGTTGAGCCCGGATTATGAAGAAGTTGTAGGATGGAGCAGCTCGAAAACTATGTGGTTGCTGGGGTTGAGTTAAGTGATTCATTGGGTTGTTGAATTTGTGTATTGAGGGTAGTGAGTGTAGATTTCAGAATAGTAGGTGAAGAATGATGAAAACATGGACAAGGTGGGTGAAGAAGATGACAATGGTTGAGTTAAATGATTTATCTGGGTTTTTGTTTAAATTGGGGAAGATGGGTCTAATTAAATTGTGATTTTAACGGCAAAAGTAACTTGTGCTACTCTTTTGGTCACGGTTATGAGAAATGGTAAAATTCAAGGGCATTTGTGAGAATTTCGAAAAAGAAGGGGTACACGATAGAAATTCAATAAACATAGGGATACATCATAGAATTTCCCATTTTTTTTATCTTAAACGAGTTTGTCATATGTGTTTTACCAAAGTAGTTGTTACTTTTGATCATTCTTAACCATGCCTTTTATATATAATCTTCGTATCGATAATATTTTAATGAATTTGTGTCGATTTATTTGAAAGTAACGCAATGGGAAGAACTTCTTGGCCCGATGAAAATTCAAGAATTTTGCTCAACATTCTAAATGAGGAGAAAAACAGAGGAGTTAGCAAATTTAATTGGGGAAACATTGCCAAGAAATTTAATGCACAAAAAGAATGTAATGTGACTGGAAAACAAGTGCAAAATCATTATTCAGATTTGAAAGAAAGATACAAGGGTTGGGAGGAATTGCAAGGTTTATCTGGCATATCATTCAATCCTATTACTAAAAAAGTTGTTGTAGATGAGAAGTCTTTGGAGAGATATAACGCATTCATAGAGGTAAAATTATTATTAACTCATCGTAAAATTACCTCCAATTTTCTATATTATTAGTTAAATCTAAATTTAAGTTATAATTTGTTTTATACAGCGGAATGCAAAGTATGGGCTAAAAATAATCAGAGGAGAATTGGCTAACATTGATGAAATGAGCAAACTATTTGATGGAAAATTTGCGCATGGGGTGGGTGGTTGTTTTTCTCCGGCAATGGCAAAAGGGCCATCTTACTTGAGTAGGCAAATTGAGGATCTTACTAATGATGAAACATCAAGACAATGAAGTTTCAGGTGATGATGAATTTAAAGAAACCATGTTTGATGATGAGCATAAAGCTCCACCAACTTTAGTTGACCAAAAAGTTTTTGTGGGAACCTCACGTAAACGAAAGGTTGAAAAACCCATTAGTCCAGAAGAACGTAAGAGAAGGAAAACTAGTTTTGATAGAGTTATCGCACTATTGTCCGGAACTGCTGTTGGTTCTTCAAGTAAGCAGCCTTCTACAGCTGAGATGGTTAGTGATGAATTGACTAGAATGAAAGTTGCAGAAGAATCGGGTGACGCGTACTTTGTCTCCGTTGTCAGATATTTAAGTGATGAAACACGTGCCAAGATATTCCTATCCCTTAAAAATGATAATCAAAAGTGGATCTATCTAAGAGTGATGGACGTAGATCCCTTGTTCACTCGCCTTTACTAGTTTGTTTTAGAAGTACTTTGTAGTTTCAAGTTTGTGTGTTTGAACCTTTCATTTTCAGGTGTTTGAACTTTTCATTTTCATATGTTTGAACTTTGTGGTTAAGATATTTGAACTTTAATATCAAAATAATTGAACTTGATATAATTGTGTTTTAATTGTTCTAGTGTAGAATGGATAATGTTAGACGTGCATCTATAATTATTGCATTAGAAGAATTGCGAAGATCACTTGTACCAAGTGATGCTAGTATACAACGAACATCATCAAGTAGGCGGCCTAGAAGAGAAAGAGGGGAAAGTGGAGCTGAATACATTCACAGGTTGTTGAATGAAAACGCTACATCATGTTTTGAACAACTACGACTTGATAGGGTAATGTTTCTACAACTTGTAGATTTGATGATTGAAAGGAATTTGTTAGTTGATGGTAAGTATATAAAAGTGGACGAACAAATAGGAATTTGTTTATACATATTGGCCAAAGGCTCTTCCTATCGTGATGTTGCTGATAAATTCAAGCATTCCATATCTACAATATGTGTGTATTTTAAAAAAGCGTTGGATGCCTTGGTTATATTGTCACATGATATCATTAGACCACACCGCGATCTACTTGAGGTGCCTCCGGAGGTAGAAAATAACTCACTTTATTGGCCTTATTTCAAGGTAATATTGTACCTCGTGCATTTAGCTATTTTTTTATATTTTTTTACTACCTTATGTCTTTGAGTTTTAACATCTCTATTACTACTATTATTTAGGATGCTATTGGTGCCATAGATGGAACGCATATAGAAGCAGTTATTAGTGATCGTACTGGTACACCATTTCGAAATCGCAATGGTCGTAAAACCTGGAATGTGTTGGGTTGTTGTTCATTTGATAGGATTTTTACATTTATCAACGTGGGTTGGGAAGGGAGTGCCCATGATCTTACAGTATGGCGAGATTCTCTAACTGCCTCAAAATATGTTTTTCCTCATCCACCTGAAGGTAAGTATTAACTAATTTTCTTTATTTGTTTATAGCTCATTATTTTGCGATTTTCACGCAATTTTTATTTTACTTTGTAGGTAAGTACTATTTGGTGGACTCCGGATATCTTAATACTATTGGATATCTGTCTCCTATTTGCGATCCCAACGTCAGATCCCATTTGCCGGAATTTAAGCACGGACCACCTATAGGAATGTTAGAACATTTCAATTACCGACATTCTTCATTAAGAATGAAAGTTGAATGTGCGTTTGGTCAATTGAAGAAAAGGTGGAAGGTGCTGAAAACTATGCCCCAGATGTTACCAAAGTATCAGATGTCAATTATCGTTTCATATTTCACACTTCATAATTTCATACGAATGCATAAGCTTGGTATCCCAATTGTACAACATGATGCAGTTATTGGGAGAACAGATACAAATTTGGATGATAAAGATCGAATGAGCCTTATGTCTAAAGTGAGAATGGATATAGCTAAAGCTATTTGGAAAGATAACAATCCCGAAGAGCATGAAGATGGAGTGTCGCAAAATGACAACGAAGAAGAACATATGGAAGTAGATGATCCGAATAACTACATTTTGGAATTTGCATTGAATCTAAACATTTTTCACAATTGCAAGCATTTGATGTATTGACATTAATAATTTTTATTTTTATTTTATCATGATTCCTATTTCTGAACTAAAAATATCGTTATTACACAATGCTGTCTATTTATATATATTTCAAAGAACCAGACGACGACGACGATGATGATGATAATAATAATAATAATAATCGTGGTACTTCTTGTGGGAGGGATGGTTTTCGTGCTCAGCACCTTATGGACTGTTTGAGTGGCGCTGCTGTGGCTATCTCCGATGATTTGATCACCTCTATTACTAGGGTGGTCAATCTTTTTCTTGAGGGTCGGTGCCCTCTTCCTCTGGGTGAGTACATTGCCAGCGCCCCTCTCACACCACTCGTTAAACCGGGGGGTGGACTTCGTCCTATTGCTGTCGGTACGGTCTGGAGACGGCTTGTCTCTAAGGTTGGTGCTTCTATGGTTGGCCCGTCCTTATCTTCTTATTTTGATGGGCTTCAGTTCGGGGTGGGTGTGTCCGGTGGAGGAGAGGCTATCTTGCATGCCTTGAACCGGCTCATTGAGGCTCGGGGGAACAGTGGGGCTTTCTATGTTGCTTTGGTTGATTTCCGAATCGTTCAACCTTGTTGACCGTTCGACCATGCTTCAGGAGGTCCGTCGTCGGTGCCCGGCTCTCTCCCGTTGGGTGGAGTTTTGTTATTCCAGCCCGGCCCGCCTTTTTTATGGGGAGCACTGTTTGTGGTCTTGTCAGGGTGTTCAGCAGGGTGATCCTTTGGGGCCTTTGCTTTTCGCGTTGGTTTTGCATCCTTTGGTTTGCAAGATCTGGGACACTTTTGACCTCACTTTGCAGGCATGGTACTTAGATGATGGCACCATTGTGGGAGATACTTTGGAGGTGGGGAAGGTGTTGGACTTGATTAGGTTGGATGGCCCTCGTTTTGGTTTACACCTAAATGTCTCCAAGACGGAGGTCTTTTGGCCGGTTGAGGATCCATGGAGCCGGCTTCCGGGGGTTTTTCCCACTTCTATTTCTCGGCCTTTGCGTGGTGTTACTGTATTGGGAGGACCTGTCAGTACTTGTCCTGGTTTTAGCAGTGAGATTGTGGCGACGAGAGTAACCAAGACCATTGCGCTGATGGACTTGGTTGCGAGGATTGAGGACCCGCAGTGTGAGTTGCTTCTTCTTCGAGCTTGTACTGGTATATCTAAGCTCTACTTCTCTCTTCGTACTTGCTCCCCTAGTGTTTTTGGGTCTGTCCATCTTCCTTTTGACGCTGCTCTGCGTTCTAGCTTGGAACGTATTGTCACCGCGTTAGGGCCAGGTTTTGGGGATTGGCAGTGGCGCCTTGCTACATTCCCTTTTCATCTTGGTGGCCTTGGTGTTTATGCGGCCGGAGATGTTTTGTTCTATGCTTTTATTGCGTCCCGCTTGCGTCTGGTTTGGTTTTGCGAGCTAAGCTCCTCGGTCCTTCTCGTGTTGTAGCTGCTGGCCCGCTTTTGATGATGCCGCACAGTGTTTACTGCGACTACGAGTTCGATATATTAGGTCACCCTAGTGAAATTGCGCCCCAAACTTATGAAGAAATTGGTAGATATTTATTTCACGACGGTTGCTACGCCTCGTAGTCTGTTTTTTTTTGACACCTCGCCGGATCGCTCTTTGGCGATCTCGGCGGTTCTCACTCCTCGATTGGTTACGTGCGGTTCCTATCTCGGGGTTAGGGCGGACTATGAACGGAGGACTTACCGTAGTGTCTTTGGGGTATCGTCCAGGTGTTCCGTTATTCTCGGTATCCGTGGCCATGTCCCGCTTGCTCTCGGGTTTTTTGTCTTTGGGATGTTTTTTGGGGACCACGCTGTTTCTTGGTACTGTGGGCGTTAAACATCGGCATAACCTTGTCCGGGACACTCTCTTCGACATCTCGCTATAGATCCGTATTTCGCGGGAAGGAGGTTGATATCGGTTTGGTTGATGGGCATGGTGGCTCTCTTCGTCCTGCGGATTTATTGCTTTATTCTTGGGACAGGGGCGTGATGTGTGCGTCGACCGACATGTTCTTCACCTCGACTCGGGACGGATTGGCGATTTTGTGCTTCGGGCGGGTTGTCGGCGATCTTTGCTCGGCGAAAGTGTGCTAAGTATGGGGATTTGTGCGCGGTAGCTGGTTATGGTTTCCTACCTTTCTCTTTCTCTTCACTTGGGAGTTGAGTTCGGATCTTTGTTGCCTTGCTCAAGCGGATCCAGAAATTCTCGGTATCTCAGGATGTTGGGGCTCGGGTAGCCGCTTACATTTTTACTCGTATTAGCTTTACTATTGCTAAGGATAATAATAATAATAATAATAATAATAATAATAATAATAATAATAATAATAATAATAATAATAATAATAATAATAATAATAATAATAATAATAATAATAATAATAATAATAATAATAATAATAATTGATGGGGCATATTCTGCAACCGTTGACCAAGTCAACCAACGAACAAGGTCAGAGACATCCACAAAGAAAGTCAACATATCGACACCTAGCCGACGCAATCCATCGGCTGTCACACTGGTCCCGACCGGCACCTAGCCACCGGGAGACATATCCGCGTACTCATATCCAAGACCCGTCGGCCGGCCTGCCATAGGTCCATCGGCCGAGGGTAGAACGGTCTTTCCACCTGCTAGCCACTTGGCCACTTGGCCACTACGTGACAAAAGGTGAAAGTCTATAAATACTCCTCAACCTTCATTGAGGAAAGGATCCCACAACTTAACCTAAATACACTATTCATCTGGTAATATCCTCTTTATCTCTCTACAATACATACCTAGCCAAGTAACACAACTTAATCCTTTAAGTTTACTGACTTGAGCGTCGGAGTGAGTACGCTTGGCACAAAGCCAAGCCCTCAGTTCGTTCATTGTTGCAGGAGAAGCCGAGAGGAACAATAGAGGCAAGAAGGGTTCAACTCAAGACATTATTCTACAAGCCACGTGTGGTAACGATATTTGCTCTGGAATTACACCCGGAACAATTGGCGCCGTCTGTGGGGAAAAGACACTAGAAGCTAGTCACATTCATTCCCAAACAAAAAAAAAACAACAAAAACCCACCCAAAAAGCTAAGAAAATGTCGAAACAACAAGACACAGTCGTGACCGACGAAACCGCGTTCTACCAAGATGATGCTTTCAACAACTCGAGTCGTGCGCCCTCCACCTGGAGTAACCCAACCGAGTTCGGGATGCCAATGATACCCGACACGCCGCCGCCAACCAACCAGTCACCGTCATGGGATATGTGGTTGACGTATCGAAACTGAAAATGCTCCTGGACCTAATCGATACGCCCGCTCACACCGTCACGCCGACAAGAGCGGCGGAACCGTCCAGAGACCAGGGGCCCTAAACGTGACTCCGAGAAATTTGAACGGAGCACTAGGAGAAGCTGACCCAGTCAAGACGCCGGGGGAGCCCAAAGTGGACGCGGTAGACCTAAGTCCTTCCCGCACTCATGGGAGGACAGCGTCCCCGCCGCACGAACGAGGCTTACCCCAAAGGAGCCAGAGGAGTCCGACCCAGCAGAGTTGGAGAAGAAGTCCGAGTCGAAGAAGGAGCCCCTCCCGCTACGGGGGGAGGAGCCAGGTTAGGGATGCGAGGAGCCGATCGCCGCGTATCGTTCGACACGTGGTCAGGCAGCCCCTCAACGCCTACGTCCTAGAAGTCCCGGTGCCAACTAAGCTCAAGTTGCCACCCATATCATATAAAGGAGATAGTGATCCAGCCGACCACGCCGAGGCTTTCGAATCTTACATGTCGGTATGGGAACAGCCTGATGAGGTCTGGTGCCGAGTTTTCCCAACAACTTTGCATGGGATGGCTCAGAGCTGGTACAAAGGGCTTCCCGACGGCTCGGTGTACTATTACGCCGACCTGAAGGACGCTTTCCTAGCCCAGTATTCCTGCAACAAGAGAAGAGCCGTAGAGACATCTGACCTCCTGACTATCGAGACGAGGGAGGCGAGTCTCTCCGGAGCTATGTGAAGAGGTTTGATGGAAAGGTCCAGCAGATTCGAGAAATTAATCCCGAGCCGGCGGCCTTGACGGCGATGAAGGGCCTCCCAAGGGGAGCCTTAAAAAATGAGCTCATCAAGAGCGGAGGCCTGGGCTTGGACGCCGCCAGGAAGTTGGCCGACCAAGCCATCAAGGTGGAGGACTATCACAAGACCTGGGTAGATCCCAGCGAGGCCGAGCACTCAGAAAAGAAGAGTCGCCGGGAGGACAGCCAGGACGAAAGACGCCGCGACAACAACGGGTCGCGGTCCGATGAAAGACGCCGTGAGAATAATAGGTCACGGTCGGACAAATCCGACCGGAAACAGGACTCGACGGGCGCCGGGTGGAATTCAGGAACGTACCACCAGAGGCGGTATAGTGATAAAACCCCTCTCGTCGTATCGCCGCCGAGGTCTTCGCCCGAGCAAAACGAGGGCCGAAAGTGGGAGAGACCCCAAGCCAAAAAGTGACGGTGACACGAGCCAAGATCGTGAGTACCACGGCCACACCGCCATTTAACCAACGATCGCCGCCATCCGAAGAATGCCATAGAGGAACCGATCCGGAAGGAAGCCTCGGCAAGTACGTTACAAAAGGCCAAAAGACCGACGCCGCGAGTTCAGATAAGAAGTCCGTCTTCGAGCGGATAGGAGTGATTCATGTTGTCATCGGGGGCAACGAAAACGGAGGGTCCGCTCATGGGCACAAACGACACCTGAACGAGCTATATCAGGCCATCAACTTTGTGCCCAACTCAGGGATCCCCTCTGCAAATATCCCCGATATGACTATTGGAAGAAAGGACTACGAAGGGGTCATCGCTCCTCACAAATGACCCGCTTGTAGTCAATTTGGACATATCCAACCACCTGGTCAAGAGGTGCCCGATTGACACAGGGCGCATACACGAACATCATGTTCGAGAGAGTGCTTTCTCGGCCTCGGCACGAAGATCAAGGACTTGAGCCCCGCACCAACCCCTATACAGGCTTCTGGGGGCCGGCCTGGTACCGCCGGGATCAATCGACTCCGGTGACGTTCGGCGAAAAGAATGCGGCTAAAAACGTCCTAGCTGAGTTCGTGGTCATCGACGGCTCGTCCGCCTACAACGTTCTCATAGGCCGGGTCACCCTGAGCGAGGCCGACGCAGTGATGTCCATCCGGGCCCTAACACTGATGTATGTCTCGGACCGGGGGGAAGCGCATAAGCTCGTCTCCAAAGACGAGAAGGATGAGGTGGTCAACGTCCAGATAGCTGCCCGAGGATGCAACATGCAATCCCTCAAAGAGGCGAAGAAGTCCGAAAAAGGAAAAAGTCCGTCCTTACAGCAGGAGGGCGACCTCATGGATACAACTAGTGGCTGACTGGGAAGGTGTGCCTGTGATGAGCCATTAGGGCATTGGTAATCTCGTGAAAATTTATGTAGCGGCGGAGGTGTCCAAAATAGCTGTGGACACCCCAACGCATGTTTTTACCTAATGAAAAACCATCCAAGCCTTCCATCAAAGTAAATTTTTCCCATCAGTTATTTGAAAGAAGCCGGCGCCGGCTCACACTGTCATACCGACAAGAGCGGCAGTCAGTATCAAGAAACAGACGCCGGCTCACACTGTCACACCGACAAGAGCGGCGTCGCTATGAAGAAATACAAATTGCCGCGCAGTCACCCCAAGTAGTAGACGCCACGGCAGTCACCCCAAGAGGTAGACGCCGTCGCAGTCACTCCAAGTGGTAGACGCCACGTAACACGCTATCAAGAAACAGACGCCGGCTCACACTGTCACACCGACAAGAGCGGTAGTCGCTATGAAGAAATACGTCATTGCCGTCAGATCACCCCAAGTAGTAGACGCCACGGCAACCCCAATAGGTAGACGCCGTCGCAGTCACTCCAAGTGGTAGACGCCACGTAACACGCTATCAAGAAGTAGACGCCGGCTCACACTGTCACACCGACAAGAGCGGCAGTCGCTATGAAGAAATGTAGCGCCGTCGCAGTCACCCCAAGTAGTAGACGCCACGGCAGTCACCCCAAGAGGTAGACGCCGTCGCAGTCACTCCAAGTGGTAGACGCCACGTAACACGCTATCAAGAAACAGACGCCGCTCACACTTTGTCACACCGACAAGAGCGGCAGCCGCTATGAAGAAATACAAAGCTGCCGTCGCAGCACCCCAAGTAGTAGACGCCACGGCTAGCCACCCCAAGAGGTAGACGCCGTCGCAGCCACTCCAAGTGGTAGACGCCACGTAACACGCTATCAAGAAATGACGCGGCTCACACCGTCACACCGACAAGAGCGGCAAACTATGAAGAAATACAAATTGCCGTCGCAGCCACCCCAAGTAGTAGACGCCACGGCAGTCACCCCAAGAGGTAGACGCCGTCGCAGCCACTCCAAGTGGTAGACGTCACGTAACACGCTATCAAGAAACAGACGCGGCTCGCACCGTCACACCGACAAGAGCGGCAGCCGCTATGAAGAAATACAACATGCTGTCGCAGTCACCCCAAGTAGTAGACGCCACGGCAGTCACCCCAAGAGGTAGACGCCGTCGCAGTCACTCCAAGTGGTAGACGCCACGTAACACGCTATCAAGAAACAGACGCCGCCGCACTGTCACACCGACAAGAGCGGCAGTCGCTATGAAGAAATACAGCGCCGTCGCAGTCACTCCAAGTGGTAGACGCCACGTACCACGCTATCAAGAAACAGACGCCGGCTCACCCTGTCATACCGACAAGAGCGGCAGTCAGTATCAAGAAATAGACGCCGGCTCACACTGTCATACCGACAAGAGCGGCAGTCAGTATCAAGAAGTAAACGCCGGCTCACACTGTCACACCGACAAGAGCGGCAGTCAGTAACATGGAGCACTCGCCGGCTGACACCGTCACACCGGCAAGAATGGCAATCACACTCAGGAAATAAACACCTCGACGGTCACGACCAGCGCAGTTGATACTCGCAAAGCGATCAAAACGCCTCGAAGCGTTGCACGGTGAGAACGCACTCTAAGACCGCCTCGACCGTGGCCAAGGCGGAAGCAGAGGAGGCGCCCAATTAATAACATAAAAAAAAAAAATCAGACAAGGATGAGAAAAGACCTCGGCCAAGCCGGAGGCAGAGGAAACGAGCTCTTATTAAATATGTTTCAGCAAATTACAAAGAATACAGACAATGGCCGTCCCCATTGGGATGAGCCAAAGCACAACCTGCCAAAGTTGTACAAACTACAAGGAAAGAAAAGCAAAAGTTACAAGTATATCATTTGAAGCGCCAAAAGGTGGCAGAGAGGAAGGGTTTAGTATTTGGCCCCTGAACGGCTGAAACAGATCTGCTGTAAACTTGTTCTCATCAAGCAGCGCATAGTAGTGTGTGAAGAGATAAGGCAATCCGAGACGCCAGGTGAGCCTGGTGACCGCCGCCCGTCTCCCTATGACTGTTGCTGCTTGCCATCAGCAGCGGTAGCCGCATCTTCTTCAAGGGGCAACCCAAAGAGCTTTCCTAGCGGCCTCGGCCTTGGCCTCGGCATCATCACCGCCCTCATCCTCTCGGCCTCCTCCTTGGCCGCCTTAGCCTTCTCAAAGAAGAGTCGCTTTCTCCGCGGCCGCCTCCTTCTCCATCTTCGCCCTCACCGCCTCCTTGGCCTTCTCCGCCACGGCTTTCTCCTTAGCCTCGAGCTTATCATCAAGCAGCTCGTCAAATTGGCCCCACGGAAAGGAACCATCAAGAGGGAAAAGCTCCCCGATCACTTCCCTAGCAGCTTCTTGGCCAAATCCCGGAATTCAACGCACGGTTTGGGGAGCATGACGGTTTGGAGCATCTCAATGTCCTCCTCCTTCTGCTTGATGATGGCCTCTTTGCCCCGAATCACCTCCGCCTGAGCCTTAAACAGGCCCCTGGATTCGTTCCTCTGCTGGAGATAGAGGTCGGCACGCCTCTGAACAAGGTTACATTTCTCCAGCAGCTTCGCAGCTTCGGCTGCCGCAGCCTCGGCCTTGGCTCTCTCGTGAAGGACCTCCTTTTCAGCGTCCTCCCGAGTTTTCTCTCGGCCAAGAGCGCCTTCTCGATCTCCCCTAAGCCTCTCGCTCATTAAGGAGATCCAGGCTTCGCCGACGCAGCCCACCGCTTAGTGGCATTACGCTCAAAAACAGCTTGAGCAACGGCTTTCTCCCGCTCCATGAGACGAGCACCGGAACCACGTTCCACCTCGCCGCTCTCCTTAATCGCCTTCGTACCTTCCTCTATAAGCTGGGAGACGGAAGCCTTCTGGGATGAGGGGACGGTGGTGACACTTTGACCACCAGCCTGCAGCTGGGAGAGGGAAGCCTTCTGGGATGAAGAGTTGACGGTGACGCCTTGATCACCAACCTGCGCAGAGATCCCCTCCACTTGCTGCCCAATGAGAGCAAAAGCCGGCGGCGGCTGGTCTACAAAAATTTAATAAAGGCATCAGTATCAACATATTTCGACATATCAGAGAGCCTATCATCAGGGGCACCTAATGACCCGGCTAAATTTGAGCCACAGGATATATAGGTACCATGTTTGGCCTTCTTGGCCGGAGGAGGCACCTCCTTGCCACCGGTAGAGGCCGTCCTTTTCCTCTTACAGATAAGGGGAGATCCCTCCGCATCAGAGTCCCCCTCATCGGGAATATCAACAATCTCCACCTTCTTAAGGGAGGGGATGGGAGTTGGAACCGGTGTCGACGCCGTTGCCGCTGAAGGCTTTGTTTTCCGCGTCCGACGCACTACGCCGCTAACAACCCTCGCCTGCGCCTCCTCCTTGCTCAAGACCTTCAGCCGCTGTTCCATAAGATCATTCGGCGACGTCCTGCGGTCATGGGCTAGAGCCTTGGGATGCAAGTTAGCAACGGTTTTATCTTTGTGCAGCCCCATTCTCCGAAGGATATCCTCAGATAGGTCCGGTCCAAAGTGGTCTGCAAAATAAACAAAGCAAGAGTCAAGTAGAGGAAATAAATCGAGGTTCGAAAAGCAGGAACATTGAGAGCGGTGATGGGCCTCACACCGACCCCACTCACCCCGTGCTAGGGCCGGTATGAGGCCGACATAGCAAAGCGGCTCATCCCGAAGAATGATCTCGTCGGGGAATCCATCTTTTCGGCATCCCACTCTTGTCCACCTCAAAGAGCCTCATTGCCAGCCTCTCATCCTCCTTGAGAACGACCCTGCTAGCATCCATTTTAAGATGCTTCCGAGTGACCCATCTGTCATGCTCCGCCCTAGTCTCACACCACAAATTAACCTGGTGCTGGAAGGAGCGGGGCAGCGGATAGTCATCCGGCACTTTAACGTACACCCACCGACCTTGCCAGTCCTTGCAAGAAGAAAGTTTGTCAACAGAGACATAACCCTCGCTCCGTTTGCACACCGTACCATCCGACGCGCCGAGAGATTGATGGTTTAAGATGATGAAGTCGGCGGAATAAATTCACCGTCGGAGCCTCTCCCTTAAAGAGACAAAGCCAGACAAAACCGATTATGGTTCTCATAGCCAGCGGGTGCAGTTGGGCAACGGCAACGTTCATGGCTCTAATTATGGCCATAACGTACCCATTCAGCGGAAACCGGAGCCCGTACTCCAAATGTCGCATGTATACGCCGGTATAGCCCGGCGGAGGACAACATACGGCCTGACCCTCCTCAGGGATAACAATTTTGTATCCCCTACCAAAGAAAAAATGGTCCTCGAAAAGTTTCCCGCCGGAACAACTGGCAAGCTTATGGGACCAAGCACGGTCAAGACGAACCTTACAGGCATCGCCGTGATCCATGACGTACTGTCTCCCCTCATTAGGACGAGAACTTTCCGCATCATCACCAAAGTCATCACCAAAATCACCTAAAGAATCATCATCTTCCCATTCCTCCAGAATTTGAGGATCAACTTCGGGAGAAGGAGACCTAGGGCCCCCCGACGCAGGTGTACTAGTCCCGGCATCAGCAGAAGACATGTTCACAACAAATTACTAGCAAGATAAAAGAAAAATTCGTTTGTTTACCTTAAAAGAAAAAAACACTCGCCGGATCAAAGACTCTGAAGATTGGAAGAAAAGGAAGCCCTTGAAAGTTTAGAAAGATGAAGATTTTGGGAAAAATTTGAGAAAACGAAATTGGTGGCCAAAATCACGGAAAAACTGCCCTATTTATAGGGAAAAAGCCCATGAAGAAGGACCAATCGAGCACGACCCCATGAAGCGACAAACCAATCAGCGAGCAGACACGTGTCGAGCATGCAACCACGGAATGTCAATCGTCGCAACAGTTAAACGTCAATCAATGCAACAGTGACCAAGCGTCTTCAACACGCCCATTCACATCTCTTCGACTATTCATCTTCCTCAACAAATTCCTAGGTATCTAGTCTCCGCCGGCCACCTGATCAACCAAGCTAGGAAGCACGTCGGGGGGCAATCAAAATCAACCTAAGACTCTCGGCCCTGGTCTCGGCCGGCAACATGTTCTTTTCCACATCGGATGCCCTTTACGCATCCATGTGGAGGGGGATATGGTATATGGTACGGCCTAACAAGAGCCACGCCGATGCACAAGAAGAAGCCGATCTGAAAAATTTGTGAAAATTACTTGTGCGAAATATATGCTCAACATACATCGGAGCCCATACCACGGCATAGACTACGCCTGGGGCAAATTGATGGGGCATATTCTCGCACCGTTGACCAAGTCAACACACCGAGCAAGGTAAGAGACATCCACAAAGAAAGTCAACATATCGAGACGACCTAGCCGACGCAATCCATCGGCTGTCACTGGTCCCGACCGGCACCTAGCCGCCGGGAGACATATCCGCGTACTCATATCCAAGACCCGTCGGCCGGCCTGCCATAGGTCCATCGGCCGAGGGTAGAACGGTCTTTCCACCTGCTAGCCACTTGGCCACTTGGCCACTACGTGACAAAAGGTGAAAGTCTATAAATACTCCTCAACCTTCATTGAGGAAAGGATCCCACAACTTAACCTAAATACACTATTCATCTGGTAATATCCTCTTTATCTCTCTACAATACATACCTAGCCAAGTAACACAACTTAATCCTTTAAGTTTACTGACTTGAGCGTCGGAGTGAGTACGCTTGGCACAAAGCCAAGCCCTCAGTTCGTTCATTGTTGCAGGAGAAGCCGAGAGGAACAATAGAGGCAAGAAGGGTTCAACTCAAGACATTATTCTACAAGCCACGGGTGGTAACGATATTTGCTCTGGAATTACACCCGGAACAATAATAATAATAATGAAAGCTGCGCGCATCCCTTCATAATAAAAAAAAAAATAAAAAAAAAATAATAATAATAATAATAATAATAATAATAATAATAATAATAATAACAACAACAACAACAACAACAACAACAACAACAACAACAACAACAACAACAACAACAACAACAACAACAATAACAACAACAACAACAACAACAACAACAATAATAATAATAATAATAATAACGATAGTAATAATAATTACAATACTAATAATAATTACAATAATATAGCCGAATCGAATCAATCAATCAATCAATCGAATCAATCAATCAATCAATCGAGTGAATCGAATCGAATCAACTAAACTAAACTGAAATTAAGTCCAAAAGAACAGGGCCTTAGTGGGTAAATAAGATATAAATTAGGGTGTTTATGTTGGGAAATGTGTCCTCAACAATAGTGCGATCATATGATTTAAATATCATTATCAAATCTCATTTCAAGAATACGGAAGGGATGATACATTACATATATATAGTCAACTGGTCCACACATATCGGTAATGATTGGTCAAGCTAGAGTTTGACATTACTGTCGTGCGACGGTGGTGATCAGTTGATCCCTTGAGGTCACACCTAAAGGACGATTCCCTTAATTGAAAAGGTTAATTAGTTGTATACCGATACAGATTAATTAATTCCTTAAAATTGAACAATTCGATTTGTAAGAGTGAATATTGATATCTTATTGTAATGGGATTAAATAAGATTTATTTTAGTAATAAAATGATTTGTTGCTAAAATTATTTATTGTTTGAGAAACAATAAAGATAAGAATGAATGGTTAATTATAATTACAAGAAGTTGTGAATTATAACTATATGACCCATTTTATTTATGTGATCAAGTATCACTAGTCAATTTGTTGAATGTAATTTAATTAATTTATAAAATGATATTTATGTGATAAATATGCATTTAATTAATTAGTAACATGTATCATACTACATGTGACATATTGTGTGACAAATGACAAATTGACAAAATAAAATGGTAGTCCATTTTATGCATATATGGACCGAAATATTGTAAGAGTTAGTGGGTTTAGGTTGTTTTATTTTATTTAATAAAATGGCATGATGATGCCTACCTACAACTAGCCTTACACCTACTCTTACACATCTATTTCTTGTAAAGACAAAAAGTGAAAATAGATGCCCTATTTCTCTTGATTCCAACCGTGAAAATGGATGGGTAAGGAGATTAATTTACTCATCATTCATTCTAATAAAAGACATGCAAGTTGTTCATGTATTTTTCTCTCTTCTCTCTCTTTTATCTTCATCAAAAAGATGAGATTTTAATTGAAATTGTTCATGTAAGATTACTAAAATTATCAAAGTAATATATGAGTATTAGTAATCAAATTTAAGGTAAACCACAATATAAACATCTAGTACATGTTAGTTTGTGGGATTAAGGGATTGTCTTGGGTGCTACTAATTGGAGAATCTCTACTTTGGGATTTTGTATGTTCATCCATTATTGGAAAGCTCAAGAACAAGAGAGAAAGGTGATCTCTCTTGTGCCCATAAACCGAAAATCCATATGTAAGAATAATGCTTCTTCTATATATTGTTTTTAATGTTTGCATGCATAAGATCAACCTTTAATTTTATGACAAATTAAATATGAACATATATGAATATGTTAGTAATAGATCTACATTTCCTTCAATCGGTATCATGAGCCACGGTTGTTTGCATGCAAATCGGTTAAAAGTTTTTCCGAGTTATAAGAATAACAAATAAAACTTGTAAAATTTGTGTTATTATGAGATATCACGAAATTAATCCATGCATGTTAATATTTCTGGTCCTAAAATGTTTTAGGATATTTTGGTTAATTTTACGGATTTTTATTGTTCATATTTTACAATAATGGCATTTAAATATGATTTTATGAGTAAAAATGTCATTTTTGGTCGAAAATTAGCTATACTTCGAATTTTCAGTTGGTTTTTGGATATGTTGTCACATATATTATTTTGAGATAACCTGTAAATTTTCATAATTTTTGGATTTGTTATGCTCGAAAAATGAATTTTTCATTATTAATTCGGTTTTAAGTGAAAAATAGGTTAATATGAGTCAAATTTCGAATCTGGTCATAGAAAATTAATATGTTATCACATGCAATTTTACAAGATGTGTGTAAAATAATTGGCTATAAAGAAGTCTTTTTGCATGATTTATGAATTTTTGAAGAAAAATAGCATAAATAGTGACATTATTAGTGGAAAATTAATAAAACATAATCTATGACTTAGGAAAAACGTCTAATGTTGCATTTTATTATCTTTTTCAGATCTAAAATTGAAAAGTTAGTGAAAATAATTTTTCCATGTTTTTATGATTATTTTATTAAAAAAAATCGATAAACCGCAACATTGTTTTTCCGGAAAAATTTCGAAATTTTTAACCTAAGATTTTGAACATTATGAGTGTCATGGAATTTTTCCAGAATGTTCATGAATTTAAATTTTGAATTTTGAATTTATTTGAAATTTTTGGATTTATTTGAAGTTTAATAGCTTATTTTTGTAATTATTGGTCCATTTATGAACAATTTTGTTAATATGGGTTAATTATGGTCAAATTATTAGTGAAGACTAAATTTTGAGTCCTAAGAGGTTAGGGTAATTAACTTATGCATAAATATGAGTTTATGTATTTTTGTGATTATAAAAATGTTGAAATCACGCAAATCCGTAAAAACCGAGTAATATACGATATTGGCTATTTAAAGGCGATTTAGCATAAAATTGAGCATGTTCATACATATTATAATGCTGCATTTTCTTTATGATTGTCATAATTTTAATTTATGTAATTTTGAATTATGTAATTTTACTTAGTATGGCCTTAGATTTTAATTGGTATTTCCCGAAATGTATGGGAATATCGATTCGGTTGTAATTTTTATTGTGATCTCGTATCACCGTTTTGTAATTTAATAGATTTATTTTAATTTATAAGTTACAAATGTATAATAGGAAATTATGTAATTTATTATGTAATTTTATTCATTCCGGAGTTCCCAAAGACGGATTTCTTCAAGAATGGCGATACATATAGACGGTGTTACCTCGAGATGCGTGCCACAACCGAAGTTCAAGGGACCAATGGAGTTGGTTTCCGAATATGTAATAGATAAATAGTTTTTCTATTTTAGGAAAGGCCATACTAGGATTTATTTATCTTTATGCTTGCATTTTATTTTATGTCACATGCATCGCTAAATCGCCATAACTAAAACATGCATCTTTATTTTATCGAGTTTATCGACCGTGTCAATTAAAATTATCGTAGTTCACCGCTTTAGTTCACTTAAAACGTGATAGATAATAAATTGACATGACCTCTCGCTAAAACAATCAATTGAGACATAGCCTTACCAAATAGTAGAAACCATGAAAACCTATTTCGTGAGGGAGTGCACTCGGCCACACCGGGGTACAAACCTTGTTACGTAGGGGAAGTGGGTGATAAATGTTAATCCACCGAATTCATGTTGATGAGGGATGTATCGGCCCCACCGTGCCCAAGTTAATGTGGGTTTGGATCATGGACACATTTATTCGAAATTTGGATTGAACTCAACAAAAGTATTTGATAAGGGATGTATCGGCCCCACCGTGCCCTTGTCGATGTGTTTTGGGCTAAAGATAAATGTTAATGTAATTTTATCGACCAAGAGTTCTAAAAGTAGAATCGATTAAAGAGTTAATCCACCGAGTTATATTGATAAGGGATGTATCGGCCCCACCGTGCCCAAGTTAATATGAATTTGGATCTTGGAATCATTTATCATAGTTGGGTAGAGGTCACTATGTAAATGCTATACTTGTTTACAAGTATTAATAAAACGATAAATGTTAAGTTTTCCACTATTCCGTTTTTATATTGTTCTATTTCTTTACCACAATTCATATACGATATCATTTAGATTTTGATTCAAATCCCCATTAAAACATCGTAACCAAAGACAAAATTTGATTTTTCTTCTTAAGACCTCAAATTAACCATTGCTAAGGATCTCTTGTAAAGAGTATAGATTAAAGTTATTCATTATCAAACAGGTTTTGATTCTTGACTAACACTTCTACTTACAATGGACTATGTTTCATATGCTTAATTGAATTAAGTACCTTGAAGCGATAAATTGTTTTGGTAATTAGATTTTCAGAATTCGTAATTGACCAAAATAACGCAACCACTTCAATGAAAGTTTTATGACTAAAACGAACAAATGAAGAGTGATCTTCGCAAATTCATTTTTGCTTCTCAAAGCAAAGACTCATTGAATTAAGTGGGAGCGTTCTCTTAAACTGTTAAGATGAGGAAGAGGTTCAAGAAGTAAATGGAATTGATACAAGGTAATGTTAAAAGTAAAGTCATTGAGGAATGACGATACTAAACCTATCAATCCCAACCGATAAAGTTTCCATTGTCTTAAATGTTGGACACGAGAAAGGAAACTACCCCAAATTATTGAAGAATCAACAAGTTAGTTGTGGGACATCTAATGGGACCTTCTTCTTTAAAAGTGTTTATTTGATTAAACATAAATTTTGCTAGTGCCACTTCACAATATTAGAAACCAAGGGAGGTTTTCATCATTGTACTTGATACATAGGATGATTAGAATATGACGACTAGCAACAATAATGTCGAGAGATAGAGTAATTGTATACTCAATCTAGTTTTTGGATTTAAAGTTGTACTTAATTATGACTATTAAGTGCATAAACTCTAAATAAGAATATAAACTTGTTAAGATACAAAAGAGGTTTTCACTTTTGTGACCCTATACACCACGATTTGATGTATGGCTAGCCCATTATCAAGGTGATTATATTCTAAACCAAACTAGAATGATATATCATGTAGATGATGTAAGATTCAAATTGGTAACCCAAGATTAAACCTTAAATTTTGGAATGATGAACGCAAAGAGTTATCGAGTACTCTTGAAACCATTAGATTGTTAATGGTATATGCGTATCTTGTATTCAAAGCAAAATGTCTCATGCCTTTTGGTTGAAAAGGAGATCGAGGTTGTAAATCATCTATCCAAAATAGGTTGATCATTATCTTTTACCAACGATTTAAGTTGACACTAATATGTTCACTTAATAAGGTAAATAGAGAAATCCTTGAAGAATTTCAAAGAGTTCAAGGAATCACGATTTAGTCGTGATGGGATTAACAAAGTGAAGACTTTGATATAAGCCAAATGAATTGTGATATAGTATCACAAATTAATCTCTCTTAACACGCATTATGGGATAATGTATGATTGGATAAGAATTCAAACGCTATTCGATAAGGTTTGGACTTCGATCAAGTTACTTTGAGTTACTTGATCCTTTTGGGGATTTTATCATTTTGTCTAAATTGTTTTTCCACTAAATCGAATCATATGAGATATGAAATGGTAAGGGTACCATGTTTGTAAGTTTTCACAAGAAACAAATGCTCATTTTTCTCTTCAATTATCACGAGTACGACGGGTTTTGCGGCTCGTGAAGTCAGTCTTTCTAAAATACTAGTTTATTTTTAGAAGACAGAGTGGGAGAAATTATTCAAGAGCCACAAAGAATGCCACAAAGAATGTTATGTCGCAAGAAACTGGTCTTTCTTGGCTACATGAGACGTTTTGTGTAAGACGTTGTTTCTTCAAAACCTAGGAGGTTAAATTCGTCACTTGTTAAAAATGATGAATTCATGCTACTTTTAAGAAAGTAAAGAGCTTATAACTTACAAAAGAAATTGTTTGATTCAAGTTGATTACTTCTAGAAAGTAAACATATGACTTACATAAGAGTGTTTAAGTCACAACTCAATACAAGGCTTAGAGCCATGAAAATCCGAAATTAAAGGGCTTGATTAGTGACAAAGGGTTTTGCACTAATAAAGAGATATTTCAAAGTTTGATTGGTTGCAAAGGGTTTTGCACCAGTTGAAATGCTTAAGTCTATTTGGATCTTCTTAGGGATTGTGTTTCATTATTATGAAATACACATCAAGTGAATCTAAAACCCACTTCTTCAATAGAAGGAATGTATTCAATACATGTCATGAGTTTTGTAGATTCTTGCAATCCTAAGATAATGAGAAACTTAAGAGAGAATCTTAAGTAGGACATCAGTGAGTTGGAATCAACATTTTGATCATGTGATAAAACATTTCTCGATAAGTCGAAAAGTTGTGTTTATACATGGAGTTTAGTGGGAGTTACGCAAGTTTTAATTAGTCCGATATGTGGATGACATATTGATCATTGAGAATGATTTAAGACTCTTGGAGTATTATAATACATCTTGAATATCCGGATTTATGAAGATAAATCCACATGATATTAGCGTCAGTAAGAAGTCTTATGTTGATAAGATTCATGACTAGTTCAATTATATTGAACATATTTGATTGATTTCATTTGCTTCCGCTGCCGAATCAATTAAAAAGAAATGATGTATAACATTTCATATGCTTTGAGTATGATGAATTGTTTTCAAAATCGAATTTAAGTAATCTTTACCAAGTAAGCCATAAAGATTACCCTTAAGTGCTTGTAGAAGCATTAAGGCTATGATGCAAAGTGTTTATGATGCAATTTTGTGTAAAGGTGTTACACAAGTGACAATTGACAATTGAGATTGCGCATGGTTTCCGACAAAAACCATAATCAAAACACATTAGGATGGTTAAGATACCATTGTGGCAATGTTAATTAAGAAGTAGATTTTCTAGAATCGTTCTAGGCAATAAAGAACAATGAGAGATATTTATAACGGAAATTGAGTACACTTGCGATCATGAGATGTGCAAGAAGGATGAGTCCCGCACACTGTGAAAACAGTGGGAGCTATTCTTAGGCTAGAGGATCTATGTCTTGATTGGATCTCGACACGTACTCGAAAAGTTTTGTAATGCAAATGTATACATTACAAAGGAAAACGAGTATGTAGTAAGGTTGAGTAAGGTACAAGAAGTTGATAAAACCTACTAACCAAAGCCTTCTCATAGGCTTAACATGATGAGTCATGTCATTTCAATTAAATTGAGATGAATAACTACATAAAAGATCAAATTAGATTATAGAATATGAAGTAGTAATCAAGCATTGACTATTCATATGTGATAATCGCATTTGTCGTTTGAGTTTTACTCTAAAACTCTTCTTTTATACTTTGTTACATCCAAACGGGTTGTAGAGACAACATTGAACCCCGTTAAAGTGAACACGGATTAGCATTGTATTCGCCCATAATCACTTGTATGAGGTGACGTCTCGAAGTGACTAGAGTGTGATGCGATTGATGGCAAGTTCAAGTGCCATAGAGTCATGTGAGATGACTAGTCGATCACATAGGCAGACTGTTAGGAACACTTTGTCGGGCAGTGACCGCTTATAGAGTTCTGGCAAATTTATAAAGCCTGGTCGTGGCGAGAGCTACTATAGTATTCTAATGAGTCGATTCTTTTGACTAAAGACTATTCACCTAAGATGGCACGATTTGATTAACTTTGATTTGTGTTACTACGACCTTCGTAAATGGGGTCAAATGGGCATATTTTGGGTTATGATGGTTGTGGCTAGTCGAAGGAAATGAGTGCGATAGGAATTGTCCATCCCCTTGTCGGGGTTAAAACAATATCTCGGGGCCACTCGAGGAGTAATTAATCGAAATGCGTGGCCACGCTCGGAAGGTATCCGAGTGGATAAATCCGGTCAATCGCTTATTCTCCATATCGAGGAAACCACTCTCGATATGATCACTTGCAAGTACGACCCAAAGACACCTTGCATTGAGTGGGAGATAGTAATAGGACAAGAGAATTGGTGACGCACACTTGTCGAGGACAAGTGGGAGATTGTTGGGAAATGTGTCCTCAACAATAGTGCGATCATATGATTTAAATATCATTATCAAATCTCATTTCAAGAATACGGAAGGGATGATACATTACATATATATAGTCAACTGGTCCACACATATCGGTAATGATTGGCTGGCTAGAGTTTGACATTACTGTCGTGCGACGGTGGTGATCAGTTGATCCCTTGAGGTCACACCTAAAGGACGATTCCCTTAATTGAAAAGGTTAATTAGTTGTATACCGATACAGATTAATTAATTCCTTAAAATTGAACAATTCGATTTGTAAGAGTGAATATTGATATCTTATTGTAATGGGATTAAATAAGATTTATTTTAGTAATAAAATGATTTGTTGCTAAAATTATTTATTGTTTGAGAAACAATAAAGATAAGAATGAATGGTTAATTATAATTACAAGAAGTTGTGAATTATAACTATATGACCCATTTTATTTATGTGATCAAGTATCACTAGTCAATTTGTTGAATGTAATTTAATTAATTTATAAAATGATATTTATGTGATAAATATGCATTTAATTAATTAGTAACATGTATCATACTACATGTGACATATTGTGTGACAAATGACAAATTGACAAAATAAAATGGTAGTCCATTTTATGCATATATGGACCGAAATATTGTAAGAGTTAGTGGGTTTAGGTTGTTTTATTTTATTTAATAAAATGGCATGATGATGCCTACCTACAACTAGCCTTACACCTACTCTTACACATCTATTTCTTGTAAAGACAAAAAGTGAAAATAGATGCCCTATTTCTCTTGATTCCAACCGTGAAAATGGATGGGTAAGGAGATTAATTTACTCATCATTCATTCTAATAAAAGACATGCAAGTTGTTCATGTATTTTTCTCTCTTCTCTCTCTTTTATCTTCATCAAAAAGATGAGATTTTAATTGAAATTGTTCATGTAAGATTACTAAAATTATCAAAGTAATATATGAGTATTAGTAATCAAATTTAAGGTAAACCACAATATAAACATCTAGTACATGTTAGTTTGTGGGATTAAGGGATTGTCTTGGGTGCTACTAATTGGAGAATCTCTACTTTGGGATTTTGTATGTTCATCCATTATTGGAAAGCTCAAGAACAAGAGAGAAAGGTGATCTCTCTTGTGCCCATAAACCGAAAATCCATATGTAAGAATAATGCTTCTTCTATATATTGTTTTTAATGTTTGCATGCATAAGATCAACCTTTAATTTTATGACAAATTAAATATGAACATATATGAATATGTTAGTAATAGATCTACATTTCCTTCAGTTTAGGGGAGTTAGAAACGATTTATCTTTTAACTGTTTATGTGGATTTTATTTGACAATGAGAATTTGGGTACGGACTACGGAGTACTCCCTCCGTCCCGATCAATTGTTGTCCTTTCGTTTTGGCACAAAGACCAAGGAATGAGGAAAAGGCCAATAACTAAATGACAAGTGGAACAAATTGAATGAGAATAATCAAATTACTCATCAAGTTCATTCTTAAAATAGAAAGGACAACAAATGACTGAGACACCCCAAAATGGAAAAGGACAACAAATGACCGGGACAGAGGGAGTATGAGTTTTGAGATGCATTCTGTTATTCGCTTTTTTTTTTTTTTTTTTTTTTTTTTTTGCCAGCGATACAAAAAGGTTTACAAACTACGGCCCTTTTATGGCCTTCTTAGCAAGGTCATGAGCGGTCTTATTAAAACACCTAGGAACAAAAGTAAAACTTAAACAATGAAACATCGGAAATAACACACCCATATCATCTAGAATCCCTCTTGTAAGATGATGTACCATCTCCCTCCCGGTTATTTGGAGCAACAGCTTCAGACAATCCGTAAAAATGTCTAAATGTCGAATCCCTTGATCCCGTGCCCAAATCAACACATCCTTCAGACCTAATGCTTCTGCTTGCAACGCTGATTGTGCCTTGATTTTGAGACTTCTACTGAAGAGAATAGTACCATCATCCGCGTTCGCAACCCATTCAATAGCAGCTTCCTTAACCGACTTCCACCCCGCAACACTGCAAATATAAATTATATATCCATCCTAGAATACGTATCTTTGTGATGTTCATCTTTTAAACGTAATCGTGTAAACCATGCAACACTGCAAATATAAATTATTGGGCGGTAAACTTTACCCTTTAGTCTACGTGTCGCTCTTCCACGTCAACAACACTATTTTAATTCTATGAGCCAAATCCCCACCTAATTCTCCATCTTTTTTTAATAATAAACTCTAAATAACGAAAAAACTCAGATCCTTATTGATCTTCTCAAAAGTGATTGACTCCGGTTCTCTACCTCCAACCTCGCTAAACCTGCCTTCCGAATATTCGGTTTTACTTTTAATTGGCTTTAATCCACAAGCTTCCAAAGTACACCCCGTAATTCTAATTTCTTTTCGGGTCCTTTTGTCTCATCAAGTGCAT
This sequence comes from Silene latifolia, assembly GCF_048544455.1. NCBI lineage: Eukaryota > Viridiplantae > Streptophyta > Magnoliopsida > Caryophyllales > Caryophyllaceae > Silene > Silene latifolia. Next base: position 191,022,591 of record NC_133536.1, read on the forward strand.
CATACACCAAGGAATGTCGTCTTGAATTGACCATGTCAACTTGTTCATGACTATAGCAAAGAGAAAAGGACTATAAGAGGCAATATTAGAACCCCGATGCACCGGAAACTCTTATGTCCTCCCAACATTGGTTCTTACACTAGTACTAGCTCCTTGATACATACATACATCATTCTTCGCTAAAGCCTACCAAACTCTTTGTTCCTATCTCGATAATCTCGATAATGCTTCATCATTTGTCTCATAAGATGAATTGCTTTTATAGATGATATATCCCCGACATAAATTCAAATTAATTATCCAATATGTCTAAACATTTCTTTAACCTTTGTTCAATAGCCTGCTGTCATAATTTCCTCGTACTCCACAATAATTGGAGCAACCTTGCATATCAAAGTGACTGAGATGTGAGAAGAGGATATTCAAGCTAATGGCGCCCTGATGGTTCAGATAAGGAATATAAGAAGTCCATTCAAGAGGAGCTGAGGAAACAACAATCATTGTTGAGAGTTATAGGCGTGATATCGCCTTTCATGAGGATAACCGGGAGAAGCTAGTGTGGCATATAAAGCTAAACAAAAGGCACAGAGTATGTCTGGAAAAAAAACGACAAAAGCTCAGCTATATATGTATATCCTGGCTTCCAAGTTACTCCACAGTCCACATTATGGTGCAAGTGCAATGTTATGCAAAACAGCAAGAAATAAACATCTAAAATGAAGCAATACGATTCTCACAAAGCATTCAAATTTAATCAAAGACAATCACAAATCAACTGCAAATGAATCACCACCGAATGTGAACCAAATAATTACATATCTTGACATTCCCAAATCAAAAGTCCTGTTTACTGAAACGAAACCATATCACAAGGTCATAAGATCCAGCAACCCTATGTCCCAAACAATTACATATTTACATATGCACAGGTATTCACTTGTATGCATCAACACCATCCAAAGATCCACCGTCACTCACGCCACTGGGTATGGACCACTTCTTAGCTGAGCATTGAGATCTACGAACAATCTGTATGAAGGGACCGGGTTGTCTCCCATGGAGGAGGTGGGTAATTAGAAGCATATTGATAATAACTCTGCTGGGTTTATGGTTGCACCGGTTGATATTGATTCTGAAGTTGAGGCAGATACTGCACCATTTGTTCAGGCTGTGGCTGCGCCCATGGTGCTACATAACTGTTGAATGATGCCTTCAAGACAAAAGAGAGACAAAAAAAAAAAGAGAATTAATGTACTGTCACAAAGCCGTCTAACAACAGCCCTACGAGACCTCAATTATCTATAGGCTTCACTATAAATTAGTTAGTATTTCATCATCGCATAGTGTTCCAAGGTTGTCAAACAGTTCCATGCAGCGAGCCATGATTTCAAGTCCTCCACAAAACAAATAAATTGGTTGACTACTGTAAACCCATAAGGAGGGCCTAATTCCCTGATATTTAATTTCGTGCAGATCCCCAAATTCATTGAGATGGCCCCATACTAACATTATCAACACATTATGTAGGAAAAAAACAATGACACAAGATACTCCGGTATCATTCCTCAAAAAAAAAAACCCAAAGCATGAAAAAATAATGTACCTCGGATGCGCTCTGTACAGGGTCTGGAATGGGAGCTGCTGGTGCTTCAGAAGGCGAGCTTGTTGTGAGAATAAGGATCAAAAGATCAATCAGGACATCAGGTACTGATCCTTCGAAACATTAGTGATAGTTGAAGGAGCAGGGAAGTCTATCAATGCCAACGCATTGTTACTGCCACTTGACGAGACTCCATCTTGTACAACACCTGATGTACCGTACCACTCTGTGAAGGTCCAAATTGTGTAGTTGAAGGATCAGGGGAATAGATTACTTTAGGACCATTTGTTTTAGACTTTTAGTACAAAGAAAGGAAAAAAGTCAAAACCTCCTTAACTACTCATCTTGTTTGGTCCGGAGGAGGAAAGGGTTTTACCATCTTCTAATTATAGCCTGTAAATAACCAAAAAAACCCACCGTGACCTGCTCACCCCACGGCCATTTCCCAAACAACTCGAGAACCACTTTATCGGTAGCCCAAACTACCATTGAATGAAATTTTAAGGCCGTATTCAATCATTAAAACTACCATGTTCAAATTCAACCAGTAAAGCTTTGTTTCGAAGCTTAGTTGGTCAAATTCGGCCCCAAACTTTACAAATTTAACATCTCTAAACATTTGGGATACGCAGTGGGTGTAGATGGGCTCATCTATAGGAACACAAGGAGCCGGTGATGGAGTTAGTGATCATGGTAAAAGCAATAGCTATGAAAGCATTACGCAATAATGGACGGTGTAGATATTGCAGTTACTAATGGAGAAAGGCAATGAAAAAGACTGAAGGAAACGCTTGGAAAGGGAGTAGAGTCTCATACATTGTTGTCAGAATCCCGATTCGATCCTATGATTCTACGATTTTACGATCCAAAAATGCTTGTCCGATCTCGGATCCTACGATTCTATCATGTTTGTAGAATCTTACGATCCTATTTATTTGAAATTTTCTAGAGGTAGGATCATAATACGATTCTACGATCTTACGATCCTACGATCCGACTCCATAGTAAACATATTAAAAAAAAAAAATTATATAACGACATCGTAAAATCCAAATTTCATGTCATTTGTAGAAACATGTTCATGAAATGATATTAAACTCATTAATTATTAATATTTTGGGTATAAATAAGTGTTTTGATCTTCAATTATACATTTTTACCAAATAAAAAACTATATTTAGTGAATTTGTAGAATCTTACGATTCTACGATCCGATTCCACCGATTCGATCCTACCCTCCCCATCGATTCAAAGTAGAATCCCGATCCTGACAACATTGGTCTCATACAATAGAAGTAAATGAAAAAGGACTTTCAAATTACCCCATGAGGATTGTCGGAGACTATAATTGCCCAAGAAAAAAAAAAACACCTCAATCCCAAAGAGCCGAAAAACTTTAAGAAGTTACTAAAAAACAGATGCGCCTCATAAGAAAAGAAGAAACCCAAAACTCCAAAAGTGCAAAGAACGGATAAAATTCAGATCATCAACCTCGACCATGAGAGATAAACGCTAGGAAAACACTCCAAGAAATAAATACTCCAATACATTCAACACATGCTCTTACATTTCCAATATCAGCATTAATTTGCTAATATCAATCTTAGATGTTAAATCTCAAGAAATATTGCTATTTAAATCCTTGAGTTGTCTTCCTCCATAGCTCTTTGATGAACATTTACCTCTCCTAATTACCCTGAACTAAACCCCTCGCTGATGTGTTCATTCAACCTTTTTCTTTACAAAATGCAAAGTAATGAGCATCTAAGCTACATTGCCTACATAGCACAAGTTTACCCACGATGGGACAATTAACAAATATTATAAGACGGACACACATGTAAGACCAACCTTGTAATTAAATGACAAAAACATAATGATTTGGGTCGGCCTCAGATGCTAAACCGTCTCATACAAGACTCATTGACAAAAGAATGTAGCAGAAACATTATTTAATTCACTCGTAAGTCATACTAGTTTCAGGTATACCTGGCTCATTCTTGGTCTGCACTATTTTGAGAGACGAACACAAGCAGCAGTATAGGGCACCATGCTAGCCATTTCAATGACAGTATTATTATTTTGCAAACTTCGATCTGTGATAGCTTGTACAACAAAGTGTGAGCTTGTAGCAACATCAACGTGAAAAAAGTAGGAATTACTTGTTACACCTCAAAGACCATGTAAAAATGTTTTAACTTTGAGGCATATCGACATGTAGGGTACTCACTCCGCGAACTGCCTTTCTAAGCTTCCATTTATAGCTGATCCGTGATTACTGATACAAACATGCCAATACAAAACTCCAATGGACGAAAAGAGGAGGATACTTGATGACCCACCGTTCTATCTTAATTCCTTTACTAAGCTCGAGTAACGTGCATCTAAAGTTTTAGCAAGTTCAGCCCTTCCAGTCTTGCAAAGACGTATTGAAGCTCTTCGATAAACTGAGAACTTAGGATTGAACCCTTTCTCAAGCATTTCAAAAAGTAGCTTGTATGCAACGAGAAGATCTCCATGCTCTATGTGAAGACTGGCCAATACATTGTACAAATGTGTTGCTGCGAATTTATCAATTGCGGCTAGCTCAATTATGTATTTATAAGCCTTGTCGAAATGCTGGCCACTTACATAACCCCTAATGAAAGCAATATGAGTTGGAAGGCGATGTTTAATACCACTTGATAACATTTCATTACAAAGATTAATAGCGTCATCTGACCTTCCATATCTACAAGTAAAATATATCAAAATTTCAAAAGTAAGCTCATTAGGCAAACATTCTCTATTTATCATCTCTTTCGGAATAGAACATGCTTCATCAATTCTTCCTCGCACGCACAAACTGCTAATCAAGTAATTGTAGGGTGTATAATTCATATCACATTTGAGTTGGTTCATCTCTGAAATCAAATCTTGTGCGTCTTTAAGATGGCCTATTACACACAAATGCTTTACCAAAATGTTGTAATACGACGCCTTCTTCTCTGTGATTTCTATGGCAAACTTCGCCAAATCGATTAAATCCAAAGAACAAAGCATTGTAATCAACGAATGAATCCCAGAGCTGCGACTAGACCCTCCTCCAACCTCATTTAACAGCCCTACAATTTCTGTAATAGATTTCTTAGCCGACTCACCAGTATCATCCGCAATATTCAAAAAGGCGAAAGCCTTCTCCGACAGGCAAATATTCCTAACATGAAAATCCTTCAAAAGACTCCTCAAGGCACCAAAATCTCCTAATCGGCCACAATTATCTACCGCTAAGCTACATAAGTCAGCATTTCTAGAGTATCTGGAATGAGAATTCTTTATCCAATCAAAGAATCGCAATGCAGGCACCTTCAATTGGTTCAAAACACAAAAAACCTCGATAATCGACCTTTTCGAAAGATTCACACCTAGTAAATCTAACCTTGACTCCATATCACTTGCATCATTTTTAACAATATCAATTATCCCCTTAATCACATTTACTGAACCTTCATGATCATCCAAGTTTACAGATTTCTTTGTAGATGTATCACTACTATTATTAATGACAGCAAAAGTAGAATAATTCCAACATAAACTAGAAACATAAGAACTGAAACCGGAATGAAGAAATGAATTGGACCCAGTTGAGAAATTACATAAAAGATAGGATTTTGATGATTTGGGGGCAAAGTATTGATGAAATAAAGGGAACCCAGATGAACAAATTGCAGAATAAGTCTGATCTAATACAGGAGAAATGCGAATGTAACGAAGATGTTTAGGGTTTAAGTGATACCTTGAATTTCTTAAGATATTCATGATTATTATTACCAGGTAGTTGGATGAAGTTACTAAGGAACCACTTTCAATCTTTCATGTCGAAAAGAGTGAGGAGTGAGAGTGAACAAACAAAGCGGAGTGAGGGTGAGCCACTTCTGCATCATCTCGTTTCTCGTTTCAATTTATTTTCCATGAATATTGCGTTTTGAAATGTAAGGGTACCAAAAGAAAGAATTTTGTCGAATAATTCAATTTCTTTTGCTCATCAAACGGGATTAAAATCCTAGTTATTTGTGACACTAAATCGATCTTTATGCCTGAACCTTATTTGACAGCTAATTTTGGGTTTAATAATTGTGATTTTATTCCTAGTTCAGGACTTTCTGGTGGTATTTGGTTATCTTGGAAAGAGTCTATCTCCATGATTTTTTAAATGTCACTTTTAAGTCGAATAGATTCATTACTTGTGAAGTGTGTGACTTAATGAATAATTTGGTTTTTTGCCTTATTTGTTTATGCTCCACCTCAATCGGCTGAAAAATGGAATTTTGGAATGAGTTGCAGAATTTTGTCCTTAGTCTTGATCTGCCTTTTTTTATTACTAGGAGATCGTAACGAGATTAAAAGTCCTAGTGACAAAGAAGGGGTGCAATGGTTACCAATACGTGTTGCGTGAGATTAACTAAGTTTTTATGTAGTACTAATTGTGTTGATCTCCCTTTTTACGGTAATTTTTTTACTTGGAGAAAAAAGAAAACGGGTTCTGAAAATGTTTTTGAAATTCTTGATAGAGCTTTAGCCTCTCCTAGTTGGATTAGTTGTTATCCAAACATGCAGTTTGTGCATCATGCTTTTACTAGCTCCGATCATTGTCCTATCTCTGTGAAGTTTCAGGACCAAATTCATAAGAAAGTGTGACACCCCCATATACCGAGGAGTCTTAACTAGACCTTCCTTAGCATATAAGGGCATCACCATCTCGTTTGCCCGAGGTAAGTAATCATCAAAAGTCGATAAAAGAACAATTACAGTTATATTACAAGTGTTACAGCTGAACTACTAAATGAAAGATACAACTCATCAACTATATACTACTTTCTGTCATAACTTGTGAGGACTCATCCCAGCCAGGACTCAAGCTAGCATCCAAAGCAACACCTGCTAAGACAGACTGCTCACCATAAGGGATCATGGCAGACACACAAAGTAAACAAGACAAACCACACAAGGTCAGTAACCGAGGTAAGACACAACAAGCAACCGTCACATAATACAAACACAACCAAACACACACACAGTCACACCCACTCCGATCAATCTCCGTCACCGACTGTCCACTGGACCAGCCCTGCCAGTGAGGGACCGCAGTCGTTCCCACCTAAGCCCCGCTCATCATACCGAGCGATAACCCTGTCCCATTAATGTGCACATCCCCTCCCGTGGCGGGTTCCACGGAGGGCGAAACTAGGGCGTGAAGCCACTCCCGCAAGTGACTCCACTCAGCCGAGGACGCACATCGAGAACCAGAGACAAACAATCACAGACAATGGCAGAGCAGTCGTATACCTATCAAAAATAACTAACTAAACTAACTATATAGCTAGGGAAGTCAAGTCGATCTCCACAGGGAGGCAAGATATCTGTAAATAGTCCGTCTAATCGTTCACAAAGTGGGGGGGGGGGGGGTTTATAATTGATTTTCTAAACTAAAAGGTTTAAAAGAAAGAGAAGCAAGGAAAGAGCAGTAAAGGTAGAAAATAGGAATGAACTATCAATAAAGGAGGGACATGTCAGGATTTCGGTTCACTACGGTAGTCTAATGACTCAACTGCAAATAGCTTAGATAAATTACTGTGAGACGGATATGGAAAGATCCTTCCGGTCCACTTACTACCCTAGATTCCCACTAACTTAACTTCCGTCCTCGTCAAGGTAGTCTACTGTTCATAGCAGGTCTATTTAGTCCAATCTTCCGATCCAGAATTAAATTTAACCAGATTAAAGGGTGACTCAGAAGCGTGCACTCAACTAAGTCGGTAAATACAGTTATATTGCTATGGGGACAGAGTCTCACAAATAATTCATCTAACCTATTCATTACATCGTCACATTTCTACCGTAGATCCCCTAATCCCAACATGAAATAAATTAGCTACTCATATTATCAATATTGTCAAGACTAATAACTATGAATGAACTAATATTAAACATAATAAAATTATAATAAGATTGCATAAATAAATATTAGGGCATAAATTAAAGGGAACGAAACAAGTAATTAAAGCAAATGAATGAATGATTAAGATCCTAGCGAAAATAACCCAAAAGCAAAAGTACAGTGGAAGAGAAAAGCAACGTAGTGTTTGGCAGTGAAAGATGAAAGATGATAGAATAGAATAGAATAACCTAATTATTGTGCGCTTAAATAGAAAATACTAAGTCCATAACCTAAAAATAAGTACACAGACTAATTAAAACCTGTTAAAGACCAAACCACTCGATCGAGCAGTTTGAAACAGCTCGATCGAGTACTTCTTCAAGCAATCCACTCGATCGAGTAGAAATAGAGCTCGATCGAGTAACCCTGAAATCCAGCACTGTCGATCGAGTAAAACAAACCACTCGATCGACCACCTCAGCTACAAAAACCACTCGATCGACCAATAAAAGGGCTCGATCGAGTATTCTTCCTCCGAAACAGCTCAAACTCATAACCGACTGCTTCGTAGACCGTTCCTTCACGCATCCCAATGCAGTATCTCACTCTGAAAATCCCGTCTCCTCACAATGCATGCAAAATAGGACGAAAATGGTACAATTCCACTACTTTCACGTTCATTCCTGCAAAATAGACAATACAAACCAAAGTAGCCATTTCAGGGCATAATGCAACATAAATAGTGCAAAAGTACATGGAAATACGTGCTAAAATAGGCTAAAAAGACTATATAAAATGCACGTATCAAATCTCCACAAACCGAACCTTTACTCGTCCTCGAGTAAACTAAAATGCAACTAATGGAACGGAAAAGAAAACTCAGAGCTAGCTTAACCAGTCTACTTGAACCAATTTAATGCAGCAAAAATTAACAATTATAGCTAAGCAGTCAATACGCAAACGAGTTATAAGTTGTTCAAAAATATAGCTGACTTATCGACCTTGCAAGACCAACAAAATCGGACTCTCACGTGGTCACTCTTCTCTCATGAAGCAAAGGGTGAATTATATGTAAAAGAGAGAAATAGAAACAGCCACTCACCTAACTGCGACCTACATAGCATACATGCAACAAAAATGAAAAACGATTCAAGTACTAATGCACACAATCCAACCAATAATGTCCGTCACAGCCGAGGGCTTACAAATGATATGGGAATAGTGAGGGTCAGGTGAGAAAAGACAAAACATATTATGGTAATGTGGAGGTAAAAGCGTCAAGCTAGTTCCTAACAGGACCAAATAACACCGTCCGAATCTCAACCGACTGAAGAATAAAGTACAGGTGCCCTTCATTTGGCACACAACTCACCAATCACATACACTACCTCCTCAAAAATATAGAATAAAACGGAGGAGGGAGACCGTCATAATATAGAAATGAACACAGACGGACTCAATTATCAAACCAGGCAACAAAATTTTCAAGTTTTTCTTCCCCTGGTTCACTGTATACGTGATTTTCATTCATTTTTTTTCTTTTATTCACGTCTTTTTTTCCTTTTTCAATTCTTTTTTTTTTCATTCTCATTCTTCCTTCCTTCATTTCCACCAACTCCAATCAAGATGACACATGGGCCAAACTGCTGACGGAAAAATATACCACAAAAGACAAGCTAAACTAGCTTGACTAGGCAGACTCAGTTTTAGATGTAGCTAATGGGTCAAAAAGACAAGATTTGGCTTAAGTGGAGTTAAATGGGTGAAAAATATAAGAAAAGGGGAAAATTTGCAAGCACCTCCTTGCATGTGACACCGACCACAAACCCGAATGTGTGCATTTGACAAGAAATCGAATGTCATAAATGTGCAAAAATGATAAACATGCTATGCAAGGAGTATTACTCTCAATTCCTATTGAACTAGTCATGAATGTCACCAGTTATGGGCTCTAAAACTCAGAAATTGGAAGTAGCTTGCCAATTTATCAGGTCAAGTCTAAACAGTCAGCTATATTTGAACAAAAAACTCGTATATTATGCGTATGACAAAGCTAATAACCATCAACAAAAGTGCAAGGCTCAAGTAAAATGACAAGTTATCGTGCAATTTCATCACGGAAATCAACCGTTCCGACTCAACCTATATGCAAAAATAAACGTGAATATTTTTTTATTTTATGAAATTTTCTAATTTTTTTTGGTTTTTGAAATTTATGAAATAAATAAATAATGCAAGCTGAAAAATAGGAACGTGAATGCAAAACAAATGCAAATGCAGACTCAAAAGGATGCATTACCCTCCCCAAACCAAAACGGACAACGCTCTCGTTATCCTCCAACACACACCAGCAGATATATACAGGGGAACGGGAATAAACAACCTATAAAACAAAAATAAAAACAAAAATAAAAAGGAGACAAAAAAATAAAGAGTGAGATGGGACATATGAAACACGAACTTCCCCAAACCAGCCAGAAAACTGGGGAAGTGAGTAGACCAGTAGCTACTCGTCAGCCTCGTCGTCACGCACGTCCTCCACCGTGTAGTTCGGATCCGCCTCCTGCGCTCTCCTCCTCCTCTGCTCAGCTCGAGCTCTCTCCGCCGCCGCCGGGTCCTCGTCCTCCTTACTAGCAGACTCCGGGTACCCCTCAGCTGGGAACCGGTAGAAGGAAGGGTGTGGCCAACCCTCTGGAATGGGACGGTGTCGTCGCATGTGATCCTCGTATAGAGGGAATAAAGTCAAAGCTAAGTCCCGCTCCATCCGAGCTTGTCTCTTTGAAATCTCAATCAACAAACCGTCACGGCACCCTTGGTCCATGACCGAGAACGCCTCAAAGGACGGTGGAGGTACAAAATTAGCCGGTAGGACTGGCTGTGTCTGTGTCTGGTCAGCAGACGCGGGAGTAGGAGTAGGGGTCGGGGTAAGAGTGGCCGTGGAAGGCTGGCCACTCACGGAAGGTGTGGACCCCTCTCCGGTCTCAAGTCTACGTCGCTTCTTAGAAGCGGGTAAGGTAGTAGGTGGTCGGATCGGTAGGTGGTATTCGGGTAAAGGTGGTGGTCGGACGCCTTGTGCAAAAGTGGGCAAAGGGGCGAGACGAGGTAGGGTGGTGCAAGGTGTTAGAAATCTATATCTCATTTCTTAACATATTCATATATGTGATGAATGAATTTAGTCATAAAATTAAATATTGATCTTATACATGCAAACATAAGTAAATATTAGAGAAAAAAAAATCATCATTCTTACATTGATATTTCGGATCAAAGGGCACAAGTAAGATCTCCTTCTTACTTGTTCTTGAGCACTCCTAAAATGGAAGAACAAAGGATTCAAGTATAGAATCTCTTCCAAGGAATAATACCCAAGGTAACCACTTAATAAAATTAATATTATTGATACTAGAACAATATTAACTTAAATAAAATTGACCTAAAATATTTATTTTGGTCTCTTAATTTCGGTTAAGAGAAGGAGAAGGAAGAAGAATTTTTATCTCTCTAAAAACTCTAATTTTTGATGTATAGAATGAATGAAAAGTATTACACTACTTAATAAGGTAGTGTATTAGGTAAATTATAGAGAAAAACCCATGGTTTTCTCTATGGCAAAACCGGGTAGGGGGAGGGGTGGTGATGGCCAATGCATGAGCAAGGTGTTCTTCACAAGAGACACTAGGTATGCATGGCTAGGTTTAGGAACAATGATTATGTTTTCCACTTAATTAATCAACATAATATTTATCCTAATCACCCCATTATTTCGGTCCATTTGAGATAAAATGGATTCGATTTTATCTTTGTCAATTTGTCAATATGTCACATGTCACTAGTCATGTAAGATTGTTATGTATTTTTAACATATTAAAAATCAACGCATTAATAAAAATACGCCATGTACAAAATTGACTTAGTAATTCATAATTACTTGTACGAAAATAATTTACCAATTATAAATCACAACATCTTGTATTTATAATAAATAATTCATTCAAATGCAATTGTTTCCTTAAACAATAATTTCATCTAAGTAATAAAACAATTAGATCACTTAGACCGTATCTTATTTAATCAAATTATAATGAGATACGTAAATATTACTTCCAAAATCGTCCGTCAATTTTAAGTAATTTAATTAACCCGTATCGTCATACGATCAATTAAATAATCAATTAAGAGTGTTACCCTTTAGGTATGACCTAAGGGGATCAACTGATCACCACCGTCGCACGATAGTAATGTCAAACTCTAGTCAGCCAATCATTACCGATATGTGTGGACCAGTTGACAGTAAAATAATTACATCCCACATGTATTCTTAAAATGAGACTTAAACATGTGATCATCATGATCGACAGTCGTGATCGCATTATTGTCGGAGGACACATATTCCAACAATCTCCCACTTGTCTTCAACAAGTGTGCGTCACCAATTCTCTTGTCCTATTACTATCTCCCACTCAATGCAAGGTGTCTTTCGTGTCGTACTTGCAAGTGATCATATCGAAAGTGGTTTCCTCGATCTGGAGAATAACTGATTGACCGGAATTATCCACCATGGATACATTCCGAGCGTGGCCACGCATTTCCAGTTCATTACTCCTCGAGTGGCCCTGAGATATTGTTATAACCCTGACAAGGGGTGGACAATTCCTATCGCACTTATTCCCTTCGACTAGCCATAGCCATCATAACCCAAAATATGCCCATTTGACCCCATTTACGAAGGTCTTAGTAACACAAATCAAAGTTAATCTGAAACTGTGCCATCTTAGGCGAACAGTCTTTAGTCAAAAGAATCGAATCATTAGAATACTATAGTAGCTCTCGCCACGACCAGGCTATATAAATTTGCCAGAACTCTATAAGCGGTCATAAGGCCCGATAAAGTGTTCCTAACAGTCTGCCTATGTGATCGACTAATCATCTTACATGACTCTATGGCACTTAAACTTGCCATCAATCGCATCACACTCTAGTCACTTCGAGACGTCACCTCATATAAGTGACTATGGGCAAATATCATGTTAATCCGGGTTCAATTTAACGGGGTTCAATATTGTCTCTACAACCCGTTTGGATGTAACAAAGTATAAAAGGAGTTTTCAGATTTTAAAAACTCGAACGACAAATGTGATTATCATATGAGTAGTCAATACTTGATTACTACTTCATATCCAATTTAGATCTTGTATGTAGTTGTTCATCTCGATTCAATTTAAATGACATGACTCATCATGTTAAGCCTATGAATAGGCATTGTAAGTAGGTCTTAGCAACTCCCTACTCAACCTTGTTACATACTTGTTTTCTTTTCGTAATGTATACATTTGCATTAGAAAACTTTCTGAGTACGTGTCTAGATCCAATCTACACATAGGCTTTCTTGCCTTAAAATAGCTCCCACTGTTTTCACAGTGTGCGGGACTCATCCCTCTTGCACATCCCATGATTGCAAGTGTACTCAATTTCTGTTGTAAATATTTCTCATTGTTCTTTATTGCCTAGAACGATTCTAGAAAATCTATTTCTTAAATAACATAGCCACAATGGTATCCTAACCATCCTAATGTGTTTTGATTATGGTTTTGTCGGAAACCATGCGCAATCTCAATTGTCAATTGTCACTTGTGTAACACCCTTACACAAAATCGCATCAAATAACACTTTGCATTACATCCTTAATGCTTCTGCAAGCACTTAAGGGTAATCTTTATGGCTTACTTGGTAACTATTACTTAAATTCGATTTGAAACAATTCATCATACTCAAAGTATATGAAGTGTTATACATCATATCCTATTTAATTGATTCGACATCGGAAGCAAATGGAATTAATCAAATATGTTCAACTTGATTGAACTAGTCATGAATCTTATCAATATAAGACTTCTTATTTGACATTTATATCATGTAGATTTATCTCCATAAATCCGGATATTGAAGATGTACTATATATCTCCAAAGTCTTAAATCATTCGCAATGATCAATATGTCATCCACATATAAGACTAATTAAAATTTCCGTAACTCCCACTAATCTTCATTTATAAACATAACTTATCAACTTATGAGAAAAGTTTTATAACATAATCAAAACATTGATTCCAACTCATTGATGTCCAACTTAAGACAATCTCTTAAGTTGCACATTATCTTAGGATTGTATGAATCTATAAAACTCAAGACATGTATTGAATACATTCCTTCTAATTTAAGAAGTGGGTTTTAGATTCACTTGCTATATGTATATCATCATAATGAAACACAATCCCTAAGAAGATCCAAATAGACTTAAGCATTTCAACTAGTGCAAAACCCTTTGCTACCAATCAAGCTTTGAAATCTCTCTTTATTAGTGCAAAACCCCTTGCTACTAATCAAGCCTTTAATTTCGGATTTTCATGGCTCTAAGCCTTGTATTGAGTTGTGACTTAAATACTCTCATGTAAGTCATATATTCATTACTTTCCAGAAGTAACTTGAATCAAACAATTTCTTTGTAAGTTGTAAGCTCTTTACTTTAAGCTTTTTACTTTCTTAAAAGTAACACTAATTCATCATCTTCAACAAGTGATGGCTTTAACCTCCTAGGTTTTGAAGAAACAACGTCTTACACAAAATGTCTCATGTAGCCAAGAAAGATCAGTTTCTTGTGACATAACATTCTTTGTGGCTGCTCTTGAATAATTTCTCCCACTCTGTCTTCTAGAAATAAACTTGTATTCTAGAAAGACAGCTTCACGAGCCACAAACTCGTTGTACTTGTGATAATAAGAAGGGAAAAATGAGCATTTGTTTCTTATGAAAACTTACAAGCATGGTACCCTACCATTTCATATCTCATATGATTCGTTTTAGATTTAGTGGAAAAATAATTTAGACAAAATGATATAATCCCCAAAATTAGATCAAGTAACTCAAGGTAACTTGATTAAAGTCCAAACTCTATCGAATAGCGTTTGAATTCTTTATCCAACCACACATTATCCCATAATGCGTGCTAAGATAGATTTACATGTGATACTATATCACATTTCCTTTGGCTTATATCCAGTGGCGGATCTTGAAGATATTTTTTAGGGGGGACGAAAAGTAAATAGTTGAATCTTGAATTACTTTAAAAAAGACGACAGTTTATACAGTTAAAAAAGAAGTTTTATAATATAACTTTATATATAAACACATTTCACAAAAAAAAAATCACATATCTAAGATAAAATATTGACAAAGAGGAAAGAAATTAAACTCACAATTTTTATTATAGTAACGGCCAGTTCAATAAAAATATACTCGGTACACAAATAAATAAAACTATAGAAATTTTATTAGCAACCAAAAAAAATTGTTAAAAACTATCAAAGCGAATTAATACCCTTCAATTTTGTAATGGAAAATGATGACAAATGATCATTTATTTACCATCCTATTGTAGATTTGTAGTAGTTATTGGGTGCAACAGTTATATGATGTAACGAACAAAAAACGATCAGTTTATGATAATTAGTGACCATTTTATATTAGTAATTGACCACTTTAAAAAGTGGTGCTTTTATAATACAATTAGTCTCATTATAGACGGATATATCCGTCTAAAGTGAAAGACAGGTCAAATATGCTTAAAGTGGTGATATTTGGCCCGTTTATAACTATACACGGATATCTCCCGTTTATAATGATTATTTGTGTTTATAATAACATATATATATTTTTTTGTGTAGACCATTCGGCTTAGTCCGAATTTAAGTCGGGTAGGATCACTAGTAGGGCGCTAAAACTCGCTCTCATGAGTTTCAACACAACAGTGGTCCTAGGGCTCAAACATGAGACGTCTAATTAAGTTAGAACAGCCTTTTATCAATTGATCTAAATACCAATTGATGGGTGATTCCTTTATCACCCCCAATCAATTCCAGTTATTATCCAAAAACTTGCTGTATTCAATGTTAGCACTTTAGGTTACGGAGTATTATCATTGATTATCACCCAAAGAAAATAATTATTGCTGATTATGTAATTTTGGGAATGAACGGAGCATTTAATGCAAGTGGAGGTAATATTTCCTTATTCGATGAGAAGTCGAAAGAGTATGGTCTTGGACTTTATTAAGGGGGGCCAGCATCTTAAAATACTGAAAGTTTCCAAACATTTCATTTGAGAAATAGCAGTTGGTCCATAATCACAGGGGGGGCCTGGCCCCGGCCCAACATAAGGGAAATATGCCACTGCTTATATCAAAGTCTTCATTTTGATAACCCCATTACGACTAGGTCGTGATTCTTTGAATTCTTTGAACTTCTTTAAAGATTTCTCTATTTACCTTATTAAGTGAACACATTAGCGTCAACTTAAATTGTTGGTAAAAGAAAATGATCAACCTATTTTGGATCAATGATTTACAACCTCGATCTCCTTTTCAACCAAAAGGCACGAGACATCTTGCTTTGAATACAAGATACGCATATACCATAAGATCTAATGGTTTCAAGAGTACTTGATAACTCTTTGCGTTCATCATTCCAGAATCTAAGGTATAATCTTGGGTTACCAATTTGAGTCTTGCAACATCTTCATGATATATCATTCTAGTTTGGTTTAGAATATAATCACCTTGATAATGGGCCAGCCATACATCAAATCATGGTGTATTGGGTCATAAAAATGAAACCTCTTTTGTATCTTAACAAGATTATATTCTGATTCAAAGTTTATGCACTTAATAGTCATAATTAAGTACAACTTTAATCCCAAAACTAGATTGAGTACACAATGACTCTATCTCTCGACATTATTTGATGCTAGTCGTCATATTCTAATCATCCTATGTATCGCATACAATGATGAAAACCACCGTCGGTTTCTAATATTGACGAAGTAGTACTAGCAAAATTTATGTCAATCAAATAAACATTTAAAGAAGAAAGGTGCCATTAGATGTCCCACAACTAACTTGTTGATTCTTCAATAATTTGGGGTAGTTTCCTTTCTAGCATCCAATAATTAAGACAATGGAAACTTTATCGGTCGGGATTGATAGGTTTAGTATTGTTATTCTCAATAACGTTACTTTTAACATTACCTTCTATCAATTCCATTCTAATTTTACTTCTTTAAAACCTTATCCTTTTCTTAACGGTTTAAGAGAATGCTCCCACTCATTTTAATGAGTCTTTGCTTTGAGAAGCAAAATTATATTCATGAAGACTACTCTTCATTCGTTTGTTTAGTCTTAAAACTTTCATTGAAGTGGTTGCGGTATTTTGGTCAATTACGATTTCTAACAAATCTAATTACCGAAATAATTTATCGTTTCAAGGTACTTAACTCAATTAAGCATATGAGAAACAATCCATTGTAAGTAGATGTGTTAGTCAAGAATCAAAAACCTGTTTGATAATGAATAACTTTAATTTATACTCTTCACAAGAGATCCTTAGCAATGGTTCATATGAGGTTTTAGAAGCAAATTCATATTTTGTCTTTAGTTACGATGTTTTAATGGAGATATGAATCAAAAATCGAAATGATATCGTATATGAATTGTGGTAAAGAAATAGAACAATATGATAACGGAATAGTGGAAAACTTAACATTTATCGTTTTATTAATACTTGTAAATAACAAGTAAAGCATTTACATAGTGACCTCTACCCAACTATTGTAAATGATTCCAAGATCCAAATTCATATTAACTTAGGCATGGTGTGGCCGATTCATCCCTTATCAATATAACTCGGTGGATTAACTCTTTAATCGATTCTACTTTTAGAACTCTTGGTCGATAAAATTACATTAACATTTATCTTTAGCCCAAAACACATCCGACAAAGGCACGGTGTGGCCGATTCATCCCTTATCAATACTTTTGTTGAGTTCAACCCAAATTTCGAATAAATGTGTCCATGATCCAAATCCACATTAACTTGGGCACGGTGTAGCCGATTCATCCCTCATCAACATGAATTCAGTGGATAGACATTTATCACCCACTTCCCCTACGTAACAAGGTTTGTACCCCGGTGTGGCCGAGCGCACTCCCTCACGAAATAGGTTTTCATGGTTTCTACTTTTTGGTAAGGCTAAGTCTCAATTGTTTATTTTAGCGAGAGGTCATGTCAATTATATCTATCACGTTTTAAGTGAACTAAAGCGGTGAACTACGATAATTATAATTGACACGGTCGATAAACTCGATTAAAAAAGATGATGCATGTTTTAGTTATGGCGATTTAGAGATGCATGCGACATATAAATAAAATGCAAAGCATAAAAATAAATCCTAGTATGGCCTTCCTAAAATAGAAAATCTAATTAACTATTACATATTCGGAAACCAACTCCATTGGTCTCTTGAACTTCGGTTTTTGGCACGCAACTCGAGGCAAGACCGTCTTTAATTGATCGCCATCTCGAGTGACACCGTCTTCAAGGATCTCCGGAATAAATAAATTACATAACAAATTACATAATTTCCTATTATACATTTGTAATTAAAATAAAAATAAATCTATTAAATTACAAAACGGTGATACGAGATCACAATAAATTACAACCGAATCGATATTCCCATACATTTCGGGTAATACCAATTAAAAAACTAAGGCCATACTAAGTAAAATTACATAATTCAAAAATTACATAAAATAAAATTATGACAATCATAAATAAAATGCAGCATTATAATATATATGAACATTCCCAATTTTATGCTAAATCGCCTTTAAGGAGCCAATATCGTATATTAAACGGTTTTTACGGATTTGCGTGATTCAACCTTTTAAAATCACAATAAATTACATAAAATCATATTTATGCATAAGTTAATTACCCTAACCAACTTAGGACTCAAAATTAGTCTCCACTAACATATTGACTATAATTAACTTATATTTCTTAAATTTGTTCATTAATGGACTGAAAATTACAATAAAATGCCATAAACTCCAAATAAATCACAAAAATTTCAAATAAATTCAAAATTTGAAATTTTAAACTCATGAACATTCTGGAAAAATACCATGACACTTATAATGTTCAAAAACTTAGGTTCAAAATTTCGAAAATTATCTAGGAAAAACTATGTTGCGATTTACCGGATTTATCAATTATAACCATAAAATATGAGAAAAATTATTTTTATCAAATTTTCAATTTTAGATCTGAAATAAGAGATAAAATGCAACATGTGACGTTTTTCTTTAGTCATGAAGTATGTTTTAGCAATTTACACTAATTAAAGTCACTATTTATGTGATTTTTCATCAAAAATTCATAAATCATGCATAAAGACTTCATTATAGCCAATTATTTTACACACATCTTGTAAAATTGCATTTAACAACATAATAAATTTCTAGGACCAGATTCGAAATATTCCTCATATTAACCTATTTTATCATATAAATTCGATTTTATTATGAAAAATCCATATTTCGAGCATAAGAACTCCAAAAATTATGAAAATTTACAGGTAATCTAAAAATAATATATGTTAAAACATATCCAAAAATCACTGAAAAAAACGAAGTTTAGCTAATTTTAGTCCGAAAATGACATTTTTATCATAAAATCACATTTTTAATGCCATTATTATATAAGATGAACAATAAAAATCCATAAATTAACCAAAATATCCTAAATACATTTTAGAATCAGAAACTTTAACATGCATAATTAATTTCGTGATATATCATAATAAACTCAAATTTATAAGTTTTATATGTTAATCGTATAACTCGGAAAAACTATAACCGATTTGCATGCAAACAACCTAAGGCTCTTGATACCGCTTGTTAGAAATCTATATCTCATTTCTTAACAGATTCATATATGTGATGAATTAATTTAGTCATAAAATTAAATATTGATCTTATGCATGCAAACATAAGTAAATATTAGAGAAAAAAAAATCATCATTCTTACATTGATATTTCGGATCAAAGGGCACAAGTAAGATCTCCTTCTTACTTGTTCTTGAGCACTCCTAAAATGGAAGAACAAAGGATTCAAGTATAGAATCCCTCCCAAGGAATAATACCCAAGGTAACCACTTAATAAAATTAATATTATTGATACTAGAACAATATTAACTTAAATAAAATTGACCCAAAGTATTTATTTTGGTCTCTTAATTTCGGTTAAGAGAAGGAGAAGGAAGAAGAATTTTTATCTCTCTAAAAACTCTAATTTTTGATGTGTAGAATGAATGAAAAATATTACAGTACTTAATAAGGTAGTGTATTAGGTAAATTATAGAGAAAAACCCATGGTTTTCTCTATGGCAAAACCGGGTAGGGGGAGGGGTGGTGATGGCCAATGCATGAGCAAGGTGTTCTTCACAAGAGGCACTAGGTATGCATGGCTAGGTTTAGGAACAATGATTATGTTTTCCACTTAATTAATCAACATAATATTTATCCTAATCACCCCATTATTTCGGTCCATTTGAGATAAAATGGATTCCATTTTATCTTTGTCAATTTGTCAATATGTCACATGTCACAAGTCATGTAAGATTGTTATGTATTTTTAACATATTAAAAATCAACGCATTAATAAAAATACGTCATGTACAAAATTGACTTAGTAATTCTTAATTACTTGTACCAAAATAATTTACCAATTATAAATCACAACATCTTGTATTTATAATAAATAATTCATTCAAATGCAATTGTTTCCTTAAACAATAATTTCATCTAAGTAATAAAACAATTAGATCACTTAGACCGTATCTTATTTAATCAAATTATAATGAGATACGTAAATATTACTTCCAAAATCGTCCGTCAATTTTAAGTAATTTAATTAACCCGTATCGTCATATGATCAATTAAATAATCAATTAAGAGTGTTACCCTTTAGGTATGACCTAAGGGGATCAACTGATCACCACCGTCGCACGACAGTAATGTCAAACTCTAGTCATCCAATCATTACCGATATGTGTGGACCAATTGACACTAAAATAATTATATCCCACATGTATTCTTAAAATGAGACTTAAACATGTGATCATCATGATCGACAGTCGTGATCGCATTATTGTCGGAGGACACATATTCCAACACAAGGTAGGTCTACGGACAAGGAACCATCTATCTTCCAGGTCCGGTAATCAGAAGTCAGCCAGGTCTGAGAGTGCATAGACGCTAGGCTCAGGTACCTATCTCCCTCTATGTACGGTAGGTCACGAGGCAAGGCATGGCGGAGAGAGCGGGCAAGAAAGGTGGCTATGCCACCGCAGACGATAGTGACCGTGATCTTCTCTCCCTGAGCCTTGAAGTACTGGGCGGTCAAATAGGCGATGTTGAGGGTAAAGGGACCCTCTCTATCGATGTTCAGGTAACCGCCTAAAATGGAGAGCTCATTGTTGTTGATGTTGTTTGGCTCCTTTCAGTCAAAAATAGTACTTCCCATCAGTTGGAGGAAGTAACGGGCAGGGGGGAGGTGTACCTGAGCGAGCTTTCGCTCGGGGAATGTAGTCTGTGCCAAAGCCCGCCAAAGTAGACGGATGACCTTCCTAGGGGCAGTGGTATCACCTCTGAAGGAAAGGCCGAGTCGAGTACCAAACTCCTCAAGTGTCATAGAAAAGGTCTGGTTGAACAACCGGAAGGACACAGAAAGACTAGTAGGGGCAGTGTCGTGTGCCCCGGAGGAGAAGGTAAAGGAGCTGAAGAACTCAAGGCCCAGCTCCCGAAAGGTAAAGCCACTCATGGTGATAAGTCCGTCCATCCCCGTGCCCCTCAAAAGCTCACACACCGGCTCATAAAAACCAAGCCTCTCAAGTGACGTACGGCAAAGGAAACGCGTAGGGAGAAACTCACAGTCAACTAAGTTATAAAATCTAACACGATGAACACCATTAACAAAAGTTACCTGGGGGTACTCAGGGTGTGAGTCGAGGGTGTCGTCCACTCGAATAGTAACCGTGCCAGCAGAAACGCTAGGAGCAGGTGTAGCACGACCACGACCACGACCGCGACCCCGACCTCTAGAACCTGAAGTAGAAGACCGTCCACTGACGGTACGAGGTACTAGGGCCGCTGTGAAAGCAGCTGCGGCTGCAGGTGAACACGCAGCAGAGGTGCTCGCCGTACCTGAGGTAGAGAGTGTAGCTGCAGCAGAAGAGGTAGTAGAGACCACCACAGAGGAAGAAAGGTTAGCAATATTGCTAGCAGCTGTGGCTGAAGTGGTGGCTGAAACGGGGCTAGCAGCAGTGCTAGCAGGAGCAAAGACAATACCGACAGCACTAACAAGGAAAACAGAGGTGGAGGCTGTGGTACTAGCAGGTGCGGAGACGGTGGTGGCAGCAGGGACCACCGCCTCAGAGGACGGACTGACAGTTGAGCTCTTAGAAGGCATAGAGCTAGAATCCATCCTAGTCAAATAGGGCAGGGGAAAATGGTAATTAATTAGCAATGAAATAGCAGAAAATTTCCCAAAACAGTCGAAATTTTCGACTGGCAGCCCTAATTCCCGATTTTCCTTCCTAAAAAAATTCGAATTAAATAAGAAAACGGATGATAGTCGATACGGTGTAGGGTAACAGATAACAATTGTAGCAAATTAGCAAAACCAGCAGGAGAAACCCAATTTTCAATCGAAAATTTCGACTGACATGAACCCTAATCACAAATTTCCTCATAAAATTCGAAATAAACATGTAAATGGCGATGAGGTAAGGGAATTAATCATCAAGTTAAGCAAATTAAGCATAAAATCATAATTATAGTCGAAGAATTCGACCCAAAATGACTACCCGAAACCCTAATTCCTAATTATCTTCATAAAAAGCAAAATTAATGCAATTAAAAGACAATGAAGTGTAGGAATTATTTACTTGATGATAAGGAACCTACAAAGAGCAATTAATCGACACAAACAAGCAAATTTAGGCGATTTTCGATTGAAAAATCGCAAACCCTAAAATCTTCAATTGACCGCGAAAAACAACGAAATTCAAAGGGAAAATAAAGGGCAATTGACAATTAATTAGCAGTGAATAAATTGTAGGTGTTGGATTTGGTAAAAGGGCAATAAAAATGGAGGTTTTGGGGATTTTTTTTTATCGCAAATGGTGAAGGGTAAGTGAAGAATGAATAAGGAAATGAAATAATAAGAAAAAGGAGGGGAGTTAAAGAGACTTCCTACGTGTGATTTGCAAAATCACTCGATCGAATGATTTCAAACAACTCGATCGAGAGCTCTTGTATGTATTTCACTCGATCGAGTAGAAATCTACTCGATCGAGTACTCCCCTATTTAGCTTTTGTCGATCGAACATCATGGAACCATTCGATCGAGCAAAATTCACTCGATCGAGTACAAAAAGTACTCGATCGAGCTCTTTTCCTCGTGTAAGCCCTTGAATTTGCGTATAATCTCCCCAAACCTGCATAAAAACATCCGCAAACATATCCCAAAATATCAAATAGGAAAAGCAACAGTCTATAGTCTTCTAAACTACGCTAAAAATGTCTAAATTCTAATTGTCCTAATTAAATGCAATAAATAAATCCGACGGAAATTAAAAATTGTTTTTACAATTTGTTACACGGGGCATTTCCCCGCTCACTTCTCAAAACAACTCAGTAGCCCCTCGGAGGGCTTCTGACTGGAGGACGTCACCTCAGCAACATTAACCGTCCTCTTCATTCTCCACGAGCTTGTACTTGAATCGGTAGGAGGAGAATAGTTGACATCCACATATGCACGAACTTTTCTCGTCCTTACTCCTTTCTCACCAGCTTTTACATCATCACTCCTACTTAGACTGACAGTAATTGCACAATGACCATTGACAGCTCCTGCAATATTTTCATCTGTACCTGCAGTGATGTATCACTTTCATATATACGTTTATAGCTCCCTTTATACCATATTTCATACCGTTTCGTGCTTATTATATCATTTATATGCTTTATTTCAATGAATTGTCGATACTGCCGCTATTTTGTGTTTTGATGCAGAAATGGCTCGTTATGAGTATGATCAAGCTAAGATTAGCATTGCGGAGACGGCATAGAAGAATACACGAAGCATGGCACGGGAAACGAGGAATCACGAAGACTAGAAGTGAAAGAAGAGAAGAAATGACCTGTGTAGCAAGTTCCTCGATCGAGTCGCAGCTGACTCGATCGAGCAGCTGTCCTCGATCGAGTCACCCCTGACTCGATCGAGGATCCTCTCTGGCGGGTTTATTTCCGGAATTTCCTAAAACGTTAATCTTTTGTTATAAATTAAAGACTCGTGTTTTATTGTTAGACTACGTTATATTTTGCTTGGATATTGCTGGAAAACTCTCTAGAACCCTAATCTTTCCCTTGTATGGTACTAATCTTTCCTCATTAATTAATCATTATTTCTTTATGTTCTTCAATTATTCTTTCATGCTTTCAATCATGTTTTCATCTTTAATCATATTTGTTGTTGTTATTATAATTATGAGTAGCTAATCCCCTCATCTAGGATGAAGGGGATCTAGGTTAATTAAAAGGGAAAGTCAATTAGTTGCTACTGATATCATTAAAGTTGTTGTTTGATTATTGTAATTCTTCTAGTTAATCAACTTGAGGCCTGAGTTATTAATTAGTGTAGCGAATCGATCCTATCGCCGACCGGGTTAGAATTGATATAGGCTGTGATAATCAAATAGAAAGTATCTAATCATAGCGACCGCATGTTAGAATCAATCTAAAGGGCATAATGGAGTCGACCGATCTTATGACCTTAAACAACTTGATAGATTTAGTAATTGATTGATAATCCCCGACTGATTGACCTAGTGAACCTAATTCCTAGACTTTTAATAATATTGTTATTCATCCTTTATTTACATTGCAATTAGTTTGTTAGAATCAACTCAAAACAAAAACCCCCCAAAATCGGTTACTTCTAGACAGCTTAAATACTCTTAGACTTAGCTTTTACCGCCTCCCTGTGGATTCGAAACCTGTCTTATCACTAGCTATTCTTGTTAGTCCTGAGATAGTTTTACTTTGATTTGGTAATACGACTTTAGCCACATCAAATTTGGCGCCGTTGCCGGGGAGGCAACAATTGTTTAGTCTGTTTGTGTTTATTTTGTCTTTTTATCTCAGGGAACCCAGTTCCTTGAGACCGTTCTCACACTTTCTTGTTAGTTCCGTTTATGCCCAGGTCTAATAGGTCCCAGATTATTCCTTTTGATCCCGAACACGAGAAGACTTTTCGCTACAGACGGAAATTTAATCAAGAAGTGGGTCAAGTAGAAGACTTGAGTATACTTGACGTCGAAACGGCGAGCTTAACCGAGGAGACAATGATCGGTCCTACGAAGAGGAAGAAATTCCTATTCCTGAAATTCCGATTATCACTTTGAAAGTCCTAAAGCCCCCATCATGCCTACCTTAGCTAGTCACTCTGAGCCGACCTTAGACTCTATTCCACAAGGGTTTAAGCTGCCCACTACTACCAATGGAACATTCGAGATTCGGCCATCTTATATCAATTTGGTGGAACGAAATATGTTTGGAGGGACAATTGCTTGAGGATCTGCGATGCATATGGAGAAATTTGTCACTTATCTTGTTCTATCCCATTAACAATGGAGTGACACAAGATCGAGTTAAGCGGTGCTCTTTCCTTTCTTTCTGAAAGATGGAGCTGCTGAGTGGTTAAGAGATATGGATATGGATACTGAAGGAGTTACAGACTGGAATTCCTTGGCTCTTGCTTTCTACAAGAGGTACTTCCCACCTCAGAAGACTAATGCTTTGAGGAATCAAATTACTAGTTTCAAGCAAGGAGCTACTGAAGATTTGAATGAAGCTTGGACTCGCTTCAAGCGTTTAGTTCGATCAGTTCCCCATCATGGTTTCCCAAAGTGGTTCCTTTGCAACCAGTTTTATAACGGGTTGTTTGACGATCATCGTGCCCTTTTGGATTCATCTGCGAATGGGAGGTTTCAAGATAACACCAATGATGGTGACGCGTGGAAGTTGATTGATCAGATTGCTACCCATACCGCAAGGTATGGAAATCCTAGGGGAAGCATGCGTGGTACTGTAGTTGATAGTGCTCTGGTGGCACAACTGGAGACTATTTCAGCCCAAATTGCTGAGATAAAAACTACCCAATCATTGGGTAGTAAAGAGAGAGTTCATGCTATGAGTCAGCAAGTAGAGGAGACTTGTGCTAGATGCGGTTTAGATGGTCATGGTGCAGCTGATTGTATGAGCACATTTGAGCAGGTTAACGCCTTTCAGGCTTACAGACAAGGTGCACAAGGTACACCTTTCTCCAACTTCTACAATGAAAGAACGAAGGAACATCCTTTCCTTCAATGGTCTAGTCGAGAATGTGCAAAAACCCGCAGCAGTCACAACAAATCAGAAGAATGTTTATATCCCTCCCAACAATCGTGGTAATCAGTCACAAGGGGGATATCAAAGGCAAAATCAAGGAGGCCAGCAGTTCAATCAATATCAGACCTCCTCAAAGAAACTCCTCAACAAATTCCTCAACAAGCTCCGAATAATGATATGGCGAGTTGCGCAATCTTTTGCAACAAAATTTGTCGATGCGGCGAAGTAGACGATTTCTCAAATTTCTCGAGTGATTGCCCATAACAAGATGCTAGATAATCAAGTGGCTCAGATGGCACTTCAAAACCCATCAAAACAGGCCGTAGGTCTTCCTCCTCAAGGTAAGCAAGCTCATGAGCAAGCTAATGTTATTCAGCTGAGGAGCGGTACTTCTTATGTGAATCCCGACCTACAAATCCTTGAGAGAGATGTGCCCATTATTGTTGATGAGGTCCCCTACATGCATCCCAAAGGATTGGGTAATTTGGAGCTTAGTGATGATGAGAAAGAACCCGACGAAGTTGAAACACGAGCGACGATAAAAGTAAAAAGACGAAGCGGTGAACAACTCAGTAAAGGTTCCTCGATCGAGTCGAGGCGACTCGATCGAGGATCCAGCCACTCGATTGAGTCACCCCGACTCGATCGAGGATCCCAAATTGTCGTGACGATGTTTCAAAAGTTGTTTCTAAAGAGAAGCAAGCCGAGCCCATAACCATTGCACTACCTTTTCCTCACCGACAACAAAAATCCAAGCTAGATAAGCGATTCGGTAAGTTTATGGAGGTCGTGAAGAATCTACGAGTAAGTGTCCCTTTTCTTGAACTAATTACTCAAGTGCCGGCTTATGCAAAGTTCATGAAGGAGATTTTGACAAGGAAGAGATCCTTTGACGCGGTGGAAACTATTGCTTACACTCAGAAGTGCAGTGCCATATTGCCAATTAACTCACCACCGAAATTAAAGGATCCAGGAAGTTTTTCTATCCCTTGTCAAATTGGTCACCTTTCTATTAGTAAAGCTCTTTGTGATTTGGGAGCTAGTGTCAGTGTTATGCCGTATTCTATATGTAAAAAGTTAAATATGGGTCCGTTGACAGTTACTAATATGACACTTCGGATGGCCGATAGATCACATTAAACACCCACTTTGGGGTGTTAGAGGATGTTCCCGTTCGAATAAGGAAGTTTTTCATCCCCGTTGATTTTGTTGTCATGGACATGGTGAAGACAACCAAATCCCTATCATCTTGGGCGACCGTTCTTACATCTCATGCGGGGGCGGTCATAGATGTTAGGTGATCGAGACGGGTTTATGGAGTCCAGTTCATCGAATTGAGCGACTTCTAACTGGAGAGGAATGCCCACATCGGAAGGTATACGATTTGGGTGTCACACCTAAGGTAACTGAGGTAAAGAAACCTGAATTAAAACCTCTTCCCTCTCATCTCAAATATGAATTTCTTGATGACCGTGAGATGAACCCGGTGATTGTCAATGCTAACCTAATCAAGGTCAACTATCTGCTTTGTTGACTTTTTTGAGAACTCATAAAAAGGCAATTGGGTATAGCATTGACGATCTCAAAGGTATTAGTCCTGATTTTTGTATGCATAGAATTCACTTGGAAGAAGGCCACAAGCCTAGTGCACAAGGTCGAGATTTACTAAATCCTCCAATGCGGGAGGTGGTAAGAAAAGAGGTACAAATTACTTGATCTTTGGTATTATTTTCTCCATTTCGATTCTAAATGGGTCGATCTGTCCAAGTTGTACCTAAGAAGGGAGGTACTACAGTAGTAAAGAATGATAAAAATGAATTGATTGCTACTAGACTTGTCACAGGATGGAGGATGTGCATTGACTATAGGAAGTTGAACACGACCACTAAAAAGGACCATTTCCCACTTCCTTACATTGACCAAATGTTAGAGAGATTAGCATGTCATAGTTATTTCTGTTACCTAGATGGCTACTCCGGTTTCTTTCAGATACCCATTCATCCCGAGGATCAGGAAAAGACGACTTTCACTTGTCCATATGGTGTATTTGCTTATAGGAGGATGCCCTTTGGTTTATGTAATGCTCCTGCTACCTTTCAGCGTTGTATGATGGCCATATTTTATGATTACATAGAGTCTATCATGGAGGTCTTTATGGATGATTTCAGTGTATATGGTACTGATTTTGATATTTGCTTGAGAAACTTGACTAAAGTTTTGCGTCATTTGTGAGGAGAGCAACCTTGTTCTCAATTGGGAGAAGTGCCACTTCATGGTTACTGAAGGGGTGGTACTCGGTCATTTGGTGTCAGGTAAGGGCATTCAAGTGGATAGAGCTAAGGTTGAGGTAATTGAGCAACTCCCGTACCCGGTTAATGTTAAAAGTGTGCGTAGTTTTCTTGGTCATGCAGGGTTCTATCGCCACTTTATAAATGATTTTTCTAAAATTGCTCAACCTCTAACTCAACTTCTTCATAAAGATGCTCCTTTTGTGTTTACTGACAAGTGTGTTCAAGCCTTTGACAGGATCAAACAAGCACTTATCTCAGCTCCTATTATCCGATCTCCGGATTGGAGCCTTCCTTTTGAGATTATGTGCGATGCCAGTGACTATGCAGTTGGAGCTGTTTTGGGACAGCGAAAGGACAAGGTGTTACATGCCATTTACTATGCAAGCAAGACTCTCGACGATGCATAAATCAACTATGCTACTACAGAAAAGGAGCTTCTTGCAGTTGTATATTCATTAGACAAATTTAGAGCTTATCTTGTTGGTTCTAAAGTTATTGTACACACTGACCATGCAACTTTAAAGTATCTTTTAACCAAACAAGAGGCTAAACCTAGACTTATTAGATGGATTTTATTATTGCAAGAATTTAATTTAGAAATCCGTGATAAGTCCGGTCTTTGAAAATGTTGTTGCGAGATCATTTGTCCAGTTGAGATTCTCGGAAGAGAGATTTTGCCCATCGATGATTCTTTTCCAGACGACCATCTTCTAGTTGTAGCTGCAAATACCCCATGGTTTGCAGATTATGCCAATTATTTGGTAGGAGGTACACTTCCTCTTGACTTATCTTATCGCGAAAGAAGAGGTTCATGCATGATGTAAAGAGGTACTTCTGGGACGATCCCTATCTGTTCCGAGAGTGTGCCGATGGTATATACAGACGATGTATCCCAGAGGGTGAGGTACGTGCCGTCCTTTCTCATTGTCACTCTTCTTCATATGGTGGTCATCATGGTCCTTCTCGGACCTTTGCTAAGGTAATGCAATCGGGTTTTTATTGGCCTACTATCCTTAAGGATGCTACTAACTTTGTCCGTTCTTGTGATGCTTGTCAAAGAACTGGCAATATCTCGCAAAGGCATGAGATGCCTCAAACTGGAATCTCCGAAGTAGAGATTTTTGATGTTTGGGGCATTGATTACCAAGGGCCGTTCCCTACATCTTTTGGGAACCAATACATATTAGTAGCAGTAGATTATGTTTCTAAATGGGTGGAGGCAATTGCCACCCCCACTTGTGATGCTAAATCTGTTGTTAAGCTGTTTCAGAAGACTATCTTTCCACGGTTTAGAGTGCCTCGCGCAGTGATCAGTGATGGAGGCAAGCATTTCAATGAGCATCATCTCAATTCTCTCATGAAGAAGTATGGCGTTACACACCGAAGAGGACTGGCTTATCATCCTCAAACCAGTGGACAGGTAGAGGTTTCCAACAGAGAGCTGAAACAGATCTTGGAAAAGGTGGTAAGCAAGAACAGAAAGGATTGGAGTCGGAAGCTCGATGAAACTTTGTGGGCTTACCGTACTACTTTCAAAACGCCGATCGGAACCTCACCTTACCGACTTGTCTATGGCAAGTCCTGTCATTTACCTGTGGAGCTTGAGTATAGGGCTATGTGGGCCATTAAAGAGCTAAATATGGATCCCTCACTGGCGGGTGAGAAACGACTGATGCAGTTGAATGAGCTAGATGAATTTCGACTGCATGCCTATGATAGTGCTCAAGTATACAAGGAGCGAACGAAGAAGTGGCATGACAAGCATATCTTGCAAAGAGAATTTCATGTTGGTGAGAAAGTTCTCTTATTTAACTCTCGTTTGCACTTGTTTCCAGGTAAATTGAAGAGTAGATGGTCTGGACCGTTCACTGTTACTGATGTGAACAAATTTGGGTCAGTTACACTGCATTCTAACACAGGAAAGACCCTCAAAGTGAATGGGCAACGCTTGAAGACATACTATGAAGGTGCTTTTGTGGGGGTAATAGAGGCCCTTGACCTCTTCCCCATTGATTCTTCTTACTGATGAAGAATTACGGTCGTGCGGGACCGCAAAAACCAGCGCTACCGAGAGGCAGCTCGGATTTTGTAAACTATTAGTTTGTAGTTAGGATTTAAATTCACGTATTGCTTTTGTTTTTATGTTTCCTTGAACTTGGAGAGACGAGGAGAGGGTACTTGATATGCTTTCAAGTGTCTTTTGCAGGAATTTTGACGGGATTTGAAGTTATGAGTAACAAATGACGAAGAAAGGAGCCCATACCTACTTCCTCGATCGAGTCAGCTGCGACTCGATCGAGGAACCTATCAGCTCGATCCAAATTTGATGTGGCTAAAGTCGTATTACCAAATTAAAGTAAAACTATCTCAGGACTAACAAGAATAGCTAGTGATAAGACAGGTATCG
Organism: Silene latifolia; assembly: GCF_048544455.1. Lineage (NCBI taxonomy): Eukaryota > Viridiplantae > Streptophyta > Magnoliopsida > Caryophyllales > Caryophyllaceae > Silene > Silene latifolia. The sequence goes on from NC_133536.1 coordinate 191,053,153, forward strand.
AATCCACAGGGAGGCGATAAAAGCTAAGTCTAAGAGTATTTAAGCTGTCTAGAAGTAACCGATTTCGGGGGGTTTTGTTTTGAGTTGATTCTAACAAACTAATTCCAATGTAAATAAAGGATGAATAACAATATTATTAAAAGTCTAGGAATTAGGTTCACTAGGTCAATCAGTCGGGGATTATCAATCAATTACTAAATCTATCAAGTTGTTTAAGGTCATAAGATCGGTCGACTCCATTATGCCCTTTAGATTGATTCTAACATGCGGTCGCTATGATTAGATACTTTCTATTTGATTATCGCAGCCTATATCAATTCTAACCCAGTCGGCGATAGGATCGATTCGCTACACTAATTAATAACTCAGGCCTCAAGTTGATTAACTAGAAGAATTACAATAATCAAACAACAACTTTAATGATATCAATAGCAACTAATTGATTTTCCCTTTTAATTAACCTAGATCCCCTTCATCCTAGATGAGGGGATTAGCTACTCATAATTATAATAAAAACAACAAATATGATTAAAGATGAAAACATGATTGAAAGCATGAAAGAATAATTGAAGAACATAAAGCAATAATGATTAATTAATGAGGAAAGATTAGTACCATACAAGGGAAAGATTAGGGTTCTAGAGAGTTTTCCAGCAATATCCAAGCAAAATATAACGTAGTCTAACAATAAAACACGAGTCTTTAATTTATAACAAAAGATTAACGTTTTAGGAAATTCCGGAAATAAACCCGCCAGAGAGGATCCTCGATCGAGTCAGGGGTGACTCGATCGAGGACAGCTGCTCGATCGAGTCAGCTGCGACTCGATCGAGGAACTTGCTACACAGGTCATTTCTTCTCTTCTTTCACTTCTAGTCTTCGTGATTCCTCGTTTCCCGTGCCATGCTTCGTGTATTCTTCTATGCCGTCTCCGCCATGCTAATCTTAGCTTGATCATACTCATAACGAGCCATTTCTGCATCAAAACACAAAATAGCGGCAGTATCGACAATTCATTGAAATAAAGCATATAAATGATATAATAAGCACGAAACGGTATGAAATATGGTATAAAGGGAGCTATAAAAGTATATATGAAAGTGATACATCAAACTCCCCCAAACCAAACCTTTGCTTGTCCTCAAGCAAAGCAATCAGACCAAACAAAGAACAACAAACATATGGTGAATGAATAACTCAGAGCAAATGTCTAGGCACATACAAGACTCAGCTGTCCATATCTATAACAAAGTAATGACCGAAGTTGTGCTAATAAAACAAATTCAAAAGCACGGGTAATAGACTCACGCAGCTCTTACTCAAGATGTGACATGATACCGAGACTCAGCCGAATACTTTTCAACCTTGCAAGACAATTCTGTTGGATTCTCGCGGTTTCACTCATGCACTCATAATGGGTGATATATATGTAAGATAGAAAGAAATAAGACTCTCACTCAACTTATGAGATATGCATGCAATCTAATGTGATAAGAGATTCTCCAACTAATACGCATTCACGAAATGGCCAAGTACATGTATCAAGGACAGAATGGTGGTAAAGTGGCATGGGTATAGAAGTGGCTTGTGCAAAAGCACGTATGGATATGTGAGGCTCAGACGGTAGTCGCAGCGCTAGACCAATAGCCAAATCTAATAAATAATAAAACAATCATCCAACTGGAGAAATAATCTCAACTTTGACAACATATGAGAGAAATGAAGAAGCTCTCCAAATGTGCATTAGACTCCAGAAATTACCACACACGACCTCCTAACATAATTCAATGAAGCAAATATTATTCATCTTTTCTTTTTCCTTTTCTTTTCTTTCTCTTTTTTTTTTTCCTTCTGAACTCTTTTTTTTCGAAGCTTTTTTTTTTTTTTTTTTTTTTTTTTTTTTTTTTTTTTTTTTTTTTTTTAACTTCATAGTACTTCTTTTTTCAACATAAGAGGTCACACAATTGCTACAAAAAGATAGCTACTACCCACATGACAAAAAAAGTCCCAACCCAACCAAAGTAGCTATATAATAAGGACTCAAGCAACTGCGACTGTCCCGAAAAAGGTAGGCGAATTCTGGAATGTAGCTAAGAAATAGGATATAAAATGGCTACATGGTTCAAATGGGCTAACAAAACTGGGTAATGTAAGGCTTATTTGAACAATAAGAATCGCCTATCCACATGTACTTAATCAAATAAACGCGCAAAAGCTAAAAAACTAATGTCACACTTATGCAGTTTGATATTACATATACCACAAGGAGACCACACTCATTAGCCTAAATAACAATGAGACCGGTTTATTAATGTTCCCGGCCTAGGAAGCTCTAAAGACCTCAGAAATTTAAGTGGTTTACCAACAAAATAAAGTCAATTCTACTCGGCATAAGGCATATTGTGACGATCAAGACTTGAGTAAAGAGCTTTGGTCATCATAGCTAACAGGTCAAAACAATGTACATGAACAACTAAATGAGACTCAAATGCAAAGACAAAGCAAGTTATCATCATTGCTATACAATTCACCAAGACTCGGCTCAAAATAAAGAAAAGTAAATAAAAACATGTTTTTGTATTTTATAATTTGTTCAATTTTTTTTTTTTGAATTTTCTGATTTTTTTTTCACACAACAATAAATAAAAGCACACAACAGAAATAAACACACTCCCCCAAACCTAAATGTCACAGTGTCCTCATCGTGACGCCTACAGCATAGCAATCACACAGAAAACCAGCAACCTATAGGACACTACTAATAAAGGAAAGAGGGTAAAAAGAAATGCAATAAAACAAAACAAGAAGGATAATACCAAATGTGTGCAAAGAGCCTCCCCAAACCACCGGAAAGAGAGGGATGTAGTGACCAGCTGTCACTACTGGGCTCCAGAAGTATCATCAAAATCATCAATATCAGCATATAAGGACATAAGCTCAGGATCAGGAACGGCACTGCGGCCACGGCCTCTACCACGAGTGGCTCTCCGAACACGGCCTCGACCACGAGTGCCTCCAGGACCAGCAGCAGTGGAAGTAGAAGCAGCAAACTGGCCAAACGGGCCTCTCTGGGAATAAGGGATGCCGGTGTCTTCCGCAAAAACAGAAGTAGTCTGAGGGGGGTGGACTGGAGTGTAGAAGGGACGGCCTAATGCACCAAACTCGGTGCTAAAATGTCCAAACTCCGTAGGAGTCACTCCATAAAGATGGAACACGCGGCTGTCGTCACCAGGAGTAGTGTAGTAAGAAGGTGACACACCGCGATACTGCCCCCCGGAAGCTAAACTCATAGCCTCCATCTGTTCCCACATCCTCCTCTCTGTCAAAGCAGTGTTGATGCCCGTATGCATCCTCACTTCCCGTTCAACGACGGGATCAAAATGGTAGCCCGGAGCATAGCCTGAAGTGGGATAGGCTGAAGGAGGTGGAGGAGGAGCGGACTGGAAGGAGCCTGGCAGATGGGTAGTGGGTGCACGACGTCTCCGGCGCCCGCCGGTGGTGGTAGTAGTACTAGACCCAGGAAAAGTAACCAAAAGATCCTCAGGAATCAGATAAGTAACGGGTGGGGGTCGCTCCACAGCCGTACTCTCCTCGAGGGGGTCAACAGCAGGCAAACGGGCGCAAGGAAGAAGCATGTATGACTCACCGCGGACCCTCCAGTAATGGTCCTTCCCATTCTTAATATCAAGATAAGAAATATCATAACGAAGGTGTTCATCATCAACAAGTGGCTCAAAATCAGCCATGGGCTCATATGGGTCATCACCCTCAAAGTCACAAACAGCCCTAGCAATCTTGGTGACAAGAGCACCACAGTCAAGGTTCCCGTACCTCCCGATCATCCTATCAAACGCCGAACAGACAAGAGCAGGGGGAGAGAATTGGAATGTCTCCTCCCTATAAGGATTCAAGTAACTAGCAAGTATTAAGACCTCAATAGTGGAGGTCTTGCTCTTATCGGTCCGGCCATACAACAAATAGCTCAAATACCTCAAAAACATACGAAGACAAACGTGTTGGACATCTAACAAAGCCATAGCACTGACGTCCGCATCCATATAACCAGTAAACAATGGAAAATAACGAACAACAGACAACCCACCAACACCATACAAGTCCCCTTCAGTATGCTTATCCAATCCCAGGATTTGAAAAGACGGCCAAAGGTTAAAGAACGTTCAACATTAAGCAAACGAAATCTGATTAGGTGATCACTGGAGAAATAAGTAAAAGAGCTCAGAAATTCGAGAGTTAGGGCAGGGTAAGATAACTCGTGGAGCGTGAAAAGACCCTGCAACCCGATTTCATTAAACATGCCAAACATAATGTCGTCTATCTTCAAAGTGCGCAAAATTTTCCTATCAACACATCGAGTGGCACTCATAGACTTAGTTAACAGATACTCAAACCTGTCCTTCTGTGCTTTGTCACGAAATTCGATAAATGGATAATCGTCTAAGGGAGACAAATCATCCTACGAAGACACAACCTCTTCAGGAATCACCTCGGGTTGCTGAACCGGGGCTCTCCTTTATCTAGTCCGCTTATTTCCTTGCCCGGAAGTCGACATTATCTACATAAAAGCAAGTAGAAAATCAAATTTCAACCCCATCAGAAAAACAGTCCCGTTTTTGGCAATAATGGGTCCGAAAAATCGAGTTTTAAGACTCCAAATGACAATGAAAGCATCCAAAAACTTAGGGGAACATGAGTATGTATCAAATATGGAAGATTCCAAGCAATAGAATACAATTCTAACCAATTTAATGCAAAATTTCTACCCGGATTTTGAAGAACCCTAATTCCCAAATTAGCAAATTAGGCATGAATTTCAACAAGTAAGGGGCTAGAAAGCAAGGAAATAGCAATTGTATACTAGCAATGGAAGATTTAATACAATAAACTCAATAATTAAGCAAGAAAAATCGAATTTTCGAGACACATAGAGGCCAAATCGCGACTTACCTGAGCAATTTAAGCAATGGAATTGAGAAAATAAGCACAAGAGAACGATTCAAACAAGTAATAAGCAAGTAAGCACAAGTTTTAAGTGAGTTTTGATGATGATTGATGATGAATATAGAGAGAATGAGTAGTAGAGGAGGTAGAATGCAAGGAATTAGAGTAACAAAAGCATAAAACCGTTGAAAATAAAACGCGGAACCCGGTCTAAATTGGATCCTCGATCGAGTCGCAGCTGGCTCGATCGAGGAACCAATTTCAGGACCACTCAACTTTCGTTTTAAACTTTTTGAAATTCTTCACTGGTTCCTCGATCGAGTCGCAGCTGACTCGATCGAGCTGATAGGTTCCTCGATCGAGTCGCAGCAAGGAAAACAGACGAACTCTCCTCCTTTTTGCTCTCAATCTGAGGCGGAGGGGTCACGATAGCAGCACAATATTCCAAATTTTCATTTGGAGTGTCAATAGGAGGGTCAGTAGAAGAGGGCGCATTGCAAGGCTGAGCTTGCATGGGAGCCCTTCGGGACTTAGACTGGTGGAATATCAATTCCTCGTCCCCAACCTGAAAAGTCAATGTCTTGCCCCCGACATCTATGACTGCACGAGCAGTGAATAAAAATGGTCTCCCTAAAATAATAGGGGTATGTGTGTCCCCAGGGATGTCAAGAACTACGAAATCGACGGGAATAAAGAATCTCCCGATCTTAACAGGTATGTATTCTATGACACCTAACGGCCGGATATACTACGGTCGGCCATCTGTACAGTCATGTTTGTGCAGTTAAACTTGGTCAAACCAAGTCTCTTAGCAAGAGACAGAGGTAAGACACTCACGCTAGCGCCAAGATCGCATAACTCGTTATCAATTAAGTAGGTACCAATATGACACGGAATCGAGAAACTACCCGGGTTTGACTGTTTGGGAGGTAACTTGTTCTGAACTAGGGCTGTCCCTACTTCGGTCAAAGCTACCATCTCATGGTCATTAATGTGCCTCTTACGTGCTAAAATTTCTTTCATAAATTTAAGGTAAGAGGGTACTTGTGTCAGAAATTTGGCAAACGGAACAGTGACTTGCAAGCTTTTCAGGAGTTTGGCAAATTTACCGAACTGTTGATTGGCCTTCGTGTTCTGTAGTCGCCTCGGGAAGGGCACGGTAATAGGTATTTCGAGCCCCTTGTTTCTTTCTTCCAACGTGTCGGCTGTATCAAGCTCTAAATCCTTCGATCGAGACTTATTTCCTCTCGAACGAGGTCTTTCAGGCGGAATTTCACTCGATCGAGCACTAGCAGGCTCTCGATCGAGGTCTTCTTTATCAGCATCACTCGATCGAGAAAAAATATCATTCGATCGAGCATAATCCTCAATAAAATCACTCGATCGAGCTGTTTGATTTACTCAATCGAGCTGTTCTTTTTCCTGGTCACTCGATCGAGCAAAAATTCCACTCGATCGAGTCCTTTCTTCAGCTTTTTCACTCGATCGACCACCTAAAACCAGTCGATCGAGTATCTTTTTTGTCGTCAGCTTTTTTTCAGCAATAGGACACTGTTCATCAGCAATATTACTCTTCCTTGGGTTTGAATTCAACAGCTCGGGTCCCTCATATGAACGACTGCTTCTCAGATTTATTACATTCACCGTCTCATGTGGATTCTTATCGGCTTGTGACGGCAAATGACCCTGCTTCCTCGTGGACTGGTTCGCGGCTAACTGGGCAACTTGAGTTTTAAGTGACTTAATAGATGCTTCTTTTTGTTGGTCACTTAGTTGCCATTGCTTTGTCAAGGACTGCAACATTGTCTTCAACTCAGCTAACTCGCTCACCCCACCTGAGGATGATGCACCGTGATTGGGTGTAGGAAATAAAGGAGGCTTTTGAAAGCCTTGTTGAGCCTTATGAGGAGGGACATATGGCTGCTGCTGCTGCGGAGGAGGGGTAGGATTGAGCACATTTTGACTTGTCCACCTTAAGTTGGAATGGACCGCCCCTTGGTTATTATAATAGGAACCCCCTCCTTGCCTGTATTGTTGAAAAGCAAGGACCTGTTCCTTCTCTGTAAGACAGTAAATAGCAGTATGACCGTCGTTGCTCCCACACCTCTCACATGTGACGGTTTCCCCTCTAGTAAGCAAATGAACCGTATGAGGCTCCCCAGCAGAATTCAGCTCCAATTTATCAAAACGAGCATTCATGGCTTCCAACTGAGCCACAACTGCCTTATCAACCGCGTGAACTATTCGAATACCGTCCCTCGGGTTCCCATACTCAGTACAATGGGTCGCTATCTCCTCAATAATAGCTCATCCCTTATCATCATCTGTATTCTTTTGAAATCTTCCGTTGGATGATGCGTCAAGTGTAGCTATGTGGTCATCGTACAACCCATTGTAGAAATGATTTGACAGAAACCACGGATCAAAACCATGGTAAGGAAGAGACCTCACCAACCTCTTGAACCGGCACCAAGCTTCATAGAAAGTTTCATCAGGTGCCTGCTTAAAACTAGTGATCTTGGCCCCCAGCTGATTAGTGCGCTGCGGAGGGAAATATCTCTTATAAAAAGCAAGAGCAAGGGTCTCCCAGTCTGTGATCCCTGCGGCCGTGCGGTCCAAGTCAGTCAGCCACTCCCTGGCTGAGTCAGTCAAAGGAAAAGGAAACAACACCTCCTTAATCTTGTCTTGAGTTACCCCCTTTGTGGCGGAGACAGTAGAACAGTAGTCCATAAAGACCTCCATATGCTTCCTCGGGTCTTCACCTGCCACATCTCTAAAGAGATTTCTCTCCACCAGATTGATATAGGACGGACGGATGTCAAATATATTCCCATCCTCAGTCTGGAGATTGAAACCCTTGGGAATAGATGATGCTTTAGGCTCCGAATGACTCGCAATATTCGGCATCTTTACTGGTTGGGTTGCAGAAACAAAGTTGTCTTCCTCTAAAGACTGATCTTCTGGGAAAAGAAAATGATGCAGCTCGGGTTCGAAAGTACTCAAGTCTTCCTTTCGAGATTCTCTTTGCAGACGGAGTCTATGCCTAAACAGTCTCTCTGGCTCAGAATCAGCTGAAACTAACTCCAACCTGTTTGACTTGGGCATACATAACACTGAAAGAAAATTAATAAGAACTGTCTCAAGGAATAAAAATTCCCTGAGACGGATAAAATAAACGAAACAAAAACAGATAGGGCAATTGCCTCCCCGGTAACGGCGCCTAAATTTGACAGGGCAGTCATATACCTATCAAAAATAACTAACTAAACTAACTATATAGCTAGGAAAGTCAGGTCGATCTCCACAGGGAGGCAAGATATCTGTAAATAGTCCGTCTATTCGGTCACAAAATGCGGGGTTTATAATTGATTTTCTAAACTAAAAAATTTAAAAGAAAGAGAAGCAAGGAAAGAGCAGTAAAGGCAGAAAATAGGAATGAACTATCAATAAAGGAGGGACATGTCAGGATTTCGGTTCACTACGGTAGTCTAATGACTCAACTGCAAATAACTTAGATAAATTACTGTGAGACGGATATGGAAAGGTCCTTCCGGTCCACTTTCTACCCTAGATTCCCACTAGCTTAACTTCCGTCCTCGTCAGGGTAGTCTACTGTTCATAGCAGGTCTATTTAGTCCAATCTTCCGATCCAGGATTAAATTTAACCAGATTAAAGGGTGAATCTGAAGCGTGCACTCAACTAAGTCGGTAAATACAGTTATATTGCTAAGGGGACAGAGTCTCACAAATAATTCATCTAACCTATTCACTACATCGTCACATTTCTACCGTAGATCCCCTAATCCCAACATGAAATAAATTAGCTACTCATATTATCAATATTGTCAAGACTAATAACTATGAATGAATTAATATTAAACATAATGAAATTATAATAAAATTGCATAAATAAAGATTAGGGCAGAAATTAAAGGGAACAAAACAAGTAATTAAAGCAAATGAATGAAAGATTAAGATTAAGGAAGAGAAAGAGATTACAATCGCGAGAATTACGGCGTAAGGAACAACTAGATCTGAGCGAAAATTACCCAAAAGCAAAAGTACAGTGGAAGAGAAAAGCAACGTAGTGTTTGGCAGTGAAAGATGAAAGATGATAGAATATAATAGAATAACCTAATTATTGTGCGCTTAAATAGAAAATACTAAGTCCATAAGCTAAAAATAAGCACACAGAGTAATAAAGCCCGTTAAAGACCAAACCACTCGATCGAGCAGTTTGAAACAGCTCGATCGAGTACTTCTTCAAGCAATCCACTCGATCGAGTAGAAATAGAGCTCGATCTAGTAACCCTGAAATCCAGCACTGTCGATCGAGTAAAACAAACCAATCGATCGACCACCTCAGCTACAAAAACCACTCGATCGACCAATAAAAGGGCTCGATCGAGTATTCTTCCTCCGAAATAGCTCAAACTCATAACCGACTGCTTCGTAGACCGTTCCTTCACGCATCCCAATGCAGTATCTCACTCTGAAAATCCCGTCTCCTCAAAATGCATGCAAATAGGACGAAAATGGTACGATTCCACTACTTTCACGTTCATTCCTGCAAAATAGACAATACGAACTAAAGTAGCCATTTCGGGGCATAATGCAACATAAATAGTGCAAAAGTACATGGAAATACGTGCTAAAATAGGCTAAAAAGACTATATAAAATGCACGTATAAGACAGCTGCATCACAACAACAACCAACGGAACAGCATACACCAACTAATAACTATACACAAACAGCCACAGGGTTACAACAACAACAATACAACAACCGACACTCTAGACAACCAACGGAAACTGAGTAGGCAAACCTAAATTTAACCAAAAGCAGCGATACCTTGTCCACACACGCAACACCCATCAATCAAGACACACCTATACATACAATACAACAATCCTCTATCACTACCATTCTAGCCCTAATCTTAAAACGCAAAGACAAAGATGATGATGACAACATACCTACACATAGAAATCTGGCAAAGAGACCGCTACCCGACTCAAGGAATCCACTCTTATGGCACAAGTACCCTTAAAGGCTCCCATGGGATGTTCTATGGTGAAGAGAAGAGGAAGAGACGACATCTAGGTTTAGGGAAAGAGGCGGAAATGATTTGCGGTTTTAACAAAACACGATTATAAACTCTCGCTGGAAAGACGCTACTCGATCGAGTAACTAACGTACTCGATCGAGTGGCCCCTACTCGACCGAGTGCCCAAGCTAATCGATCGAGTACCCTCTACTCTATCGAGTACCACTCACTTCTAAAGGCAATCAAGGCACAAGGTAACTCCGGCACGTAACACTAAGGGCTGTTGCTTGCCCCTAAAGGTCGGTCAACGTTGGTCAACGGGTCCCTAAAAGGACGAGTATTACAGAAACCCCTCCTTTTCGTTTTGAACTCATGTGGACTCTCCGAAATGATTTTAGTAAAATGGTCAAAAGTTGTTGGCAATATCAGTTTCAAGGATCGTATATGTTTTGTCTTTCATAAAAATGCAAAATTTTAAAACAAAGGCTAAGAAATGGAATCAGTCTACATTTGGTAATATTTTTAGACAACTTTCAATTGCTGAAAAAAAGTGAGAAAATATTCAAAAACAACTAGGCTCTTCTCATAATACCCTTTTAGAAAACGCACAATTGAGATGGCTGAAAAAGCGTGATGCGGTTCTTGACTATAAATATGTCTATTGGCAACAAAAATCAAGCAAATTTTGCAGATAACAATATCAAGTTTTTTCAAAGTTATGCCAAGATTAGACGTAGTAGAAATGGTATTAAGCAGTTTATTAATAAAAATGGTGCTTGTATTACTGATCAAGAACTTATTAAACAAGAAATTTCTGACGAGTTTAAACTTAGGTTTACAAAAAATCAACTTTGTAATTTCGACAAGAATGAGGATTTTAAGTTTATTAATGGCTTAATTTCAGATGAAGATAATAGATTTCTTACAGGTAATATTAGTAGGGAAAAGGTTAAAAAAACCGTGTTTAGTTTAGCCGCAGATAAATGCCCAGGTCCCGATGGATTTCTTGTAGAGTTTTTTCAAAAATACTGGGATATTGTAGGAAATTCTGTCACTAAAGCAGTTTTAGCATTTTTCCATTCTGAGAAATTACTAAAAGAAATGAATCATACTTTCATAGCATTGATTCCTAAAATTGAAAATCCTCAAACAGCAAACCATTTTCGCCCGATTAGTCTTTGTTCAACAATTTATAAAATTATTGCAAAAATTCTGGCTAATCGTCTACGAAGTGTATTGCATAAGATTATACACCCGTTTCAAGGTGCTTTTACACCTAATCGCTTCATTCAAGATAATATTCTTTTAGCACACGAGATTTTTAACTCGTTTAAACATAAAAAAGGCAAAGGAGGTTGGATTGCAATCAAACTTGATATGGAGAAAGCATACGACAGACTAGAATGGAACTTTATCGATGAAACTTTTAAGCAAACGGGTTTTAATGCTAAGTGGATTTCATGGATTATGGCATGTATAAACACTGTTTCTTACTCAGTGTTAGTAAATGGAACACCAGGAGACATTTTTAAACTCACTCGAGGTATTCGACAAGGAGACCCACTTCCGCCATATATATTTATTATGTGCGCCGAGATTTTAGCAAGATCTCTACAAAAAAATAGTGATGATAGCTCTAGTGATATTGGTATTAGAATTGGATCCAGGGTGGAGAAAATTCCTTTTCTCACTTTTGCGGATGACACTATCATTTTTGCTAAAGCCTCTAACCAGAGTTGTAGAACTATCAAGTCTATTTTAGATAAATTTTGCACGATTTCCGGACAATTTGTTAATTTTGACAAATCCACTTTTCAATGCACTAGAAATATTGAGCGTTCTCTTCGTGAATCCTTTAGAGGCATCCTTCATATGAATGAGGAAGCTTATTTGGGTATGTATTTAGGATGCCCTATAATTGATAGCAGAGTGACTAAAACTACTTTCGAGAACATTATTCAATCTTCTTGCACTCAATTATCGAAATGGAAAGCGAATTCTCTATCCCAAGCAGGTAGACTAGTTCTTGTCAATGCTAATTTAGCCGCGAAGGGAACTTTTCAGATGCAAAGCTTCCTCCTTCCTTCATCGATCCATAATAGATTAGATAAAATTAATAGACTTTCTTTGGAATAAGAATCTTTCACAACATTCTCCTAATTTGATTGGTTGGCATAAAGTTTGTTTACCAAAGTCGGTTGGTGGTTTAGGAATTAAATCTTCTGAAGCAGCTAATAAAGCTCTTCAATGAACTTTTATGGAAAATTCTTATGGATAAGGAAAGTATATGAGTCGAAGTGGTAACTGAAAAATACTTGAGAAATTGTTCACTCTTTGATCATAAGCCTAATTCAGTCTCTTCTTGGCAATGGCGTAAATTTATGAGTCTTCGGACTTTATTTAGAAAAGGACTGAGATGGCAGGCAGGTAATGGTAGCAACATTAAGTTTTGGTCTGATAATTGGGTATTTTCACACCTACTTACAAGCGCTATGGTTGATGATGATAGTAACCGTGATCTTAATATTTTGGTTAAAGATTTCATAACCTCAGACAAATAATGGGATGTTTGTAAACTATCCAGTTTAGTGAATAACGATATTGTTAATCAGATTACTAACATTCCACTGCCGCATAATGATATTTTAGATACCCTCATTTGGGGGTTGTTCGTAGATGGAAATTTCTCTACCAAAACAGTAACTTGGTTAGCACAAGGTTTGTTCGATCAAGCTCTTGACAAATGTGAATTTCAGTGGATTTGGAAATTGAATATTCCTCCAAAATTGAAATTTTTTCTTTGGAAAGCCTGTGTTGACGGCCTTCCAACGAAAAGTAGACTTCTCAAGAGTCATATTGATGTCCCACCTCATTGTGTTCTGTGCAACAATCCTATTGAAAATAAAGATCATTTATTTTACGAATGTCCCTTGATTAGGTCTGTCATCCAAGACTTTAACATTATTAGTTTCAACGAGTTTTTATCAAATTATGATAATATTACAAGTCAAAATTTTCTAACAAAACTTAATTATCTCAAAGATTTAATTCCAAAAGATGATTTCATTAAAATTATTTTTATTTGGTGGAATGCATGGTTTCATAGAAATGATATTATATTTAATAATGTTAATTTAAGTATCAGCAAACTTATTAATTTATGTAATAATAGTACTAAGACTTGGAATGTGACTAGATTTAAGGATCTCAACAATCCCGAGATAGAAGAGTCAACTAGAAACAACTCTAGTAAGGAAGAAATTTGGTGGGAAAAACCTAGAAACGGTTTCCTAAAGCTAAATTTTGACGGATCGAGAATAGAGAGTAATAAAGCTGCTTTAGGATATTCTATAAGAGATCACAATGGTAAAGTCATTTTGTTGGGAGCAAAAAAGTACGGATCCAATAGTATCCTTGTTGCGGAAGCTCTCGCTTTAAAAGAAAGTATTTTAGCAGCTAAATACTTAGGAATCTCAAAGTTAATTGTGGAGGGTGATAATTTATGTGTGATTAATTCAATTCGAGGTACTTGGCAAATTCCTTGGGAAATTTCTAGTATTATCAAGGATGTGAAATTAGACCTTCATTGTTTCGATGAAGTGATAATTAAAAATTGCTTTCGTGAAGCCAACAAGGTTGTTGACTTCATGGTTTCTATTGAACATTCTTGTCCAACACTTTCGAGGTGGTTTGATAGCCGGTGGCTTCAACTTACCTCCCTCATTCGAAAGGATGAGATAGGTTGATCCTACTCTAGAGGATCAACCTAGTTTTCTTACATAATAAAAAAAGAGGAAAACTATTGGGAAACAAGAAGTGTCATTCACGTGTGATGATTGACCTCGCAAAATCAACCCGATTCGGTTGATCCAATATAAAAAGGTTGATCTGAGTTTTGAAATTGACCCGAACTAAGAACCCGAATGTGATCTTGATCCAAACACACCCGAGCTTTTGTTGATCCAAAACTGTCCCGACCTGGAAAGGCCAATCCGAAATCACCCAACCTGAAAATGACTCGACGAAAATTGATTCTAATTGATCTAAAAAGACTTGAAATGGCTAATTTGAAATCACACTTCATATTATTTACGTTACAGATCAAGTCTAAACTATATACATAGGTAATAATCCAAAACTTACTTTTTTTCTCTTTTAATCATTAACCCGGCCCGTTTAACTCTAAAATGACCCAACCAACATCCCCAAAAAATACCCAAAACTCGAAATAACCGGACACGCTCCTAACTAACCAGGTAATGTTACAGACCCGAACTGACTCGACCCAAACTTGCTCGACCCTGACCTGACCCGATTGACCCGTTTACCAGGTCTAGACCAATGAAGTGCTTCATCGATTCGGTTGAACTTCATTTGTTTTTTTATTGTAGAATGATCGTCTTAGTTTCATATGTTTCTATTTTATGTAATTTTACCCACCTCTTAAAATTGAAAGTACCAACATAGCCTCATTCGATTATACAAACTAGTTGGTTGCATCGCGCGCTTCGCGCACGGTCCCCCCAAGATATTTTGATAGTTTACATTTTATGTGCATGTTAGTGTTAATGTCTTTTTTTTCCCGTTCAGTTATAATTACATACTAGTATTGATGCCCGGCTTCGCCCGGGCTACCTCTACTTACCATTATTTTTTTTCATTAAATAAAGTTACTTAAAGTTGCATAACCCATAAATTTATCATTAATATATTTTTTTATATCATATCCTAAAATTACACTGAAATAAATTTTGAGACAAATTCACTACTCCCGCTATTAATATTTTATTCTTATTAATGAAACGATAGTAATAACATTTCACTACTTGCATGTAATCATTGTTACTTTCACTACTCCCGCTGTAATTATTGTTACAGTCACTACTGCCGCATTAATATTGATAATTTCACTACTCCTGCCGTAATTATTGTTACTTTCACTATGGCCGCATTAATATGGATGATTTCACTACTCCCGTTGTTGTTTCTATTACTCTCACTAATCTCGTTGATAATATTGTTACTTTTACTATTCAAATGAGTGATTACTATCATATAACTATATCCAATGTTACTACAATTCTTTTTTTTACTGACGAAATTACTTTTACTATTTAGGCATGCAATTTAAGAGGATTATATATTTATATAAATATATTTTATATATGCATTAAATTAAATATAAAGAATTATGCAATATTATATATTATGGAATCTAACTTGAATTATTTATAACCTACTTATTATATTTTTGTATGTTAAACAATTAACATCTTTATATATCTAATAAACTATAATCTTTAATAAAATTGCATAGATTTCAAATTTAATATATAATTTTATGATGATAATAATTAATACCATACGTGTGCATGTTTATACTAATTAATTATTTTAATTTAAGGAAATTGACAATCTTCTAGTCTTCTATAAATATTTAGGAAAATTACCTGACATCTTCTTTATTTTAGTCTCCTTGAAATTGACCATTTTAATTAATTCTTTTATTTTAAGGAAATTGACCATCTTAATTAATTATTTTATTTTAAGGAAATTGACCATGTTTAGGAAAATTACCAAACTTTTATATAATTTAATTTTAACCCAAACTATATAATATTTGCACTGAGATCCTTAATCGGGTCCATCACACGGTGCTATTGATTTAAAACTATATAGTATAATAATTTGTATAACTTTGTTTAATTACATTGAAGTCCCTTGGTTTCTGGATTTAATATATAGTATTGATTGAGTGTCGCTTGGAATGTAACTATTGGTGTTGTATTGTTTTGATGGTTGAATTGATTCCAAACAAAATTACAAACCTTCGTAAATAATTCGTATTTAGTTTGATAAGAGCGTGAATATCAAAATATAACAATGCCTTTTGCTTGGATGGTTAATTATTGACACAATTACATGGCATATACCATACATTAGTAGTTTGTCATAGCTTGTGAAGTAACCAAAACGTATATACCAGACTCGGTTCAACTATACATAACTCTATTAATAAGTTCTAAACATCATTTTCATTCAAAATGTAAGGTTATTGTGACACCACCCTACTCCAAGTGCCTTACCAGGACCACTTTGGTATAGAAATGTCACCACCTCGGTTTCCCGAGGCAATGATAATCAAATGACAATAACGAAACATAATTTAAATAGTAATAAAGTTTAAGTGATTACAATTCCAAAACCAAACTGACAAAAGTACAATACATGTCCTCAAAACCAAATGTCTCAAACTACTAAAGTACGACAGCGGAAGACTCTAATCAGCTCGTGGTGACACATCCCAGCTAGCCCAAATGCCTCTAATCAAACCTGCTCAACAACTGCTCACCATTCCCGAATGGATCACCACAGTTTTACAAAATAAAGACGGGGTCTGTACTAATTACATAATACAAATCACGATAAAATAAATATCAAACAGCTCAATCGTCACATCAAACCCAATCTCCATAAACAATCTCCATATAACTGACTACACACTAAAGTGTGTAACCCTGCTAGAGTACCCATCGCAACAAGTACTCCACACCGCCGGTGGGGGACTGCAGCCGTACCCACCAAATCCCCGCTCATCTCCATCGAGCGATAAAACCAAGTCCATTAATGTGCACATCCCTTCTGTGGCGGGTTCCACAGAAGGCGAAACAAGGGCGTGAAGCCACTCCCGTAAGTGACTCCACTCAGCCAGGGACGCGCCCCGAAGAACACAGACAGATAAATAGTAACCATAACACCAAAATCAACAACCGTCTGAACCAATCAACAATATACAATCATAACCGTCTGAATCAATCAACAATCACTAACTACAGCACAATTCACCACACATATCATGTAACTAATATTGAGTAGGGAAAACCCTACTTGGAATGCAACACAAACAGCAGACGGTCTAGCAGCTGTCTCAAAATCGTTCTTCTACGAATCCTCCTCCTATTCACATAATCATACAATCACTACTAACACAACAAATCATAAAAACCCCCAATTCTCAACATTAGGGTTTAAACAAAGTCAACCAAACGTTATAAAATGGTACGTGAATCTTACCCTTGACGCAAGGAACACTATGATGCAAAGAACAACGAAATCCGACCTCTCTAGCTCCGGGATTTGTTAATAAAGCGGAAGAACAAAGAAACGTGCTTGAGAACTCTATTAAACAGTGAATTAGGTTTTAGCAAAAGTGTTTTAGGAAGATGACGAACTTATAATATATTAATCCGCTTTATTAACAAAACCCGTCAATTAACACCCGTAACCCGACTTACTCGATCGAGTAAGTCTCGTACTCGATCGAGTGCCACTTACTCGATCGAGTGCCAAGGCTACTCGATCGAGTACCCTACAGGCATAACACTGTTTCATAAATCAAAACACCCTTAATCGACAGAGTAAGGCCCACTCGATAGAGTACCCTGAGACTCATAAAACCGTAGTATTACAGTTATTAACAAACACCTCCACCTTCGTTAGCATTTCCACTCTCCTCCTCCTCCTCCTCCTCCTCCTCCTCCTCCTCCTCCTCATCATCATCATCATCATCATCATCATCATCATCATCATCATCATCATCATCATCATCATCATCATCATCATCATCATCATCATCATCATCATCATCATCATCTGTTGGGGCTGGTGTCCTTTACAGTTAGTGCAAGGACTTATAAATCTCTAAAAGGATCAAAGGGTATACTTTTGTATTATAATCAGTTGGTCCACGTTTATCAATAACGGTTGACTTGCTAGATAAGTTTGACGTTATTGTCATACAGATGGCGGTGATCAACTGATCTCTAAAAGTCACACCTATAGGATACGTTTGAGAGATGTGACGGTATGAAAATACAAAATCATGTTGATGCCAAAATTGACTAAGCGATTAGTCCGAGTTATTGACTAATAATTAGTCAAACGTGATGTTGAGATATTTTATTTAATACGGATTAAATAAAATTGGCTAAGGCGAATTAAACAGTTAATTCGTAAATTAAATATAAACGGTTATATTTAATTAATGTATATTGAATTAATTATACAATATTGTCTTTGTCGGACATGTATTAATATATCGGCTAATCCTTGTTACTAGACGATGTTTTAAAATACCGATAACCGATGACAATTTATAATAAGACCGCGTCATATACATTTAGTAATTTGGAGTCGGACCACGAGTTAAAAGAAAGAGGAAATGAAAGCCCATTTCTTCTCCTCTCACTCGGTTTTGGCCGAACCAAAAGAACAAAAGAGAGGCTCTCTCTCTTTTGTAACCTAAGCATATTCATTTGCAAACAAACTAGGGTTTTGAGAACAATTTTCTCTCAAAACCTAGATCTCACATCTAAAGAAACTCACAACAAATTCTCTCAATATTGCAAGGCAATTAGAGAATACATTTCTAGCACAAGGGCATAGTCTCAGACGGTCTTGGGTGTATCGATTAGGAGGAAATCTACTTTGATTTCTATTCTTAGGCCGCATCTCAAAGGACCCGAGGTTATTTCTAATGCTTTATCGTTTTTCTCATGTTTTTCGTTTTATGACAATAATCACATATAAAATTTGCGTTATAGTCCTAATTTTATAGGGTATTATACGGATATTACCCCACAAGTGGTATCAGAGCGAGGCCACGTAAATTTTTCTATGTGTTTTTCATCAAACGGAATTGAATCGATAAATTGTTTGCTTGAAATTCCGTGCGGCACAAATTTTTTTTGTCACGGCATTTTTTTTCTTTCTTGAAAACCGTGCGGCCTAACCTTGATCACGGCCTGTTTTCTATTTTTTTTGCCTTGAATTGCGTGCCTCACGGTTCTTGCTAGATCAGACGATCTTTTGTTTTGTTTTCGATTTGTTCTTTGCGTATTGTTGTTTTAAACGATAATTATAACAATATGTGAAGATCATGTCAATTGTAATTTTGTTTTAATACGGATTATGTTCAATTTACAATTGGTTTTTAACAAATCGATTTTGTTTGTCTTGATGAGGCTCTCGTTTTTTTTTTGAGCCGCTTGAATTTTTTTTTTTTTGGCCTTTTGAGCTCTCGGCTTTTAGCTTCAAAATAAAAAAAAAAAATTTGTTTTTGGTACTGTTCACGGCCAGACGTGAAAGAAGAAAAAAAAAAAATTTTTGTTTTATTTTTTTTTTCGGCCAAAAATGTGTACAATACGGATTTTGTGCATTCGCTTGATAGTGAAACGGTTCACTCACGTACCATTTAGTTATTTTAAAACGATTTAAAGTAACGGATTATCACGGATTAAAATTAAGTTGATTAAAGCGGTTTTGTCACATAATTTTAATCATTAGAGGTGGTTTGAATAAATTTAACATAATTACGGAATTATGTCACGAATAAATTTAATTTAGTTGATGCATTTTTTTATCGTTATTGTTGAATGCCTTGAATGCTTTTAATTACGTATTTATTTATTTTTTTACAAACGGTTGTAACTTAGTGTGGCCTTAGTAGAACGTGTTACCGTAATGATTGAACACAGTCTTGGTTGTATTTTGAGATCTCGTATCTCCATTTTTATTTTTTTTGTAATTACAGTTTTATTTAGAATGTAAATAGGTTTATATTTTGTAAATTTTAATTGCAATTTTGAGAAGACCAAAGATGGAGATCGGATGCTCACTCCCGCTGCATGGAAAAGATGGAACATCAAGACAAGCTTCTCGGGTCCAACGGTGGATTCCAAAGTTGTATTATGTTCTTTTTACTAGGATAGGCCACACTAGGAATTTTTATTTACGTTTTGCATTCTTTTATTTATTTTTCGTAACGATAGATTGCATCATATTCCGCCTAAAAACCAAACCACCTAATAATTGCATGAAAACTGACTCATATAGAGGTCACGCGTTAGTTTTCTATGACATTCTTATGTCACACGATCAAGTTTAAGCCATCACCTAAGTTAATTCATTAACGTAATGCTAGTTATTCGTTCACTTAAAATGAATTAAAACTAAGTTGATGGGATCTTCCTCGTATAAACAAAAATTGAGAACAGTCTTTATAGGTCAAACTCCAATGAATCCCTTCTTCGTCGGTAGGCATAATATGACCCCTTCTACGTCGGGTAAGTTGGAACTGATTGACTTATTTTACCTCAACACTATGGTCACTCGTACGATCCTGTGATTATGGTGGACTATAGATAGGATTTACGGAAATCTATCGACCAAGAGTTCTTACGGAAGAACTAGCTAAACAGTTGGCTTATCAATTTACAGAAATTGAGTCTTGGGATCACTTGTATTATTCTTGAGGGAGATCAATTATGCAAGTGCAATGAGTCTACACGATTAAAATGAATTTTAAATAGACTTAAATCACCTCGATGAGTTGCTAATTTCGTTTTTGTTTTTCTTTCTTTTTCAGCGTAGATCACGATTTTTAAAGTGCTAATAACTTAATGGCTGGCATCCTCGATGACCCAATGGAATCCAATTTGCAGAAACGCTTCATAACCCAAGGTGCAAACAAGATTTTCACCACGCTCACCAAGGAATTCTCGAAAGCACCGAGAATCGTGACCTATGAGCATACCACTCGCTTCTTTGATGCGAGACTCCTGAAGGGCCAACCGATTAGCCCACACATTCTCAGCATGATTGAGAATGTCGAGAGACTGGAGGCGCTTGATTGTAAAATCAGCGAGAACATTGTGATTGACCGCATGCTTCATTCACTCCACGATGGTTTTGCGCTCTTTAGAGCCAATTACTATATGAATGATTTGAAGAAAAGTCCCCATGAAATGCACTCCCTTCTCGTACAGACCGAGAAGGACATGAAGTTCAGTGGGAGCATGAAACAAGATGTTCTCGTTGTGACAAACAAGGGCAAGGGTAAGGGCAAAGCTCAAGCAGACCTAGCAGTAGGCAAACCGAAGTTCAAGAAGTCAGGGTCAGGTAAGAGTGGGCCTGGTGAGGCAAGTAACTCATCAGGCGCGACAAAGAGCAAGACCGAAAACATGGAATGCCATCATTGCCACAAGACTGGGCATTGGAGGCGTACATGTCCTGTCTATCATGAGGACATAAAAGCAGGTCGTGTTAAACCTGTTGGTATGTCTTCTTTCTCTTCTACTTTTATTCATATGATTGAGATTAACCACGCAAGTTACGGAACTTGGGTACAAGATACTGGTTGTGGTTCTCATCTGTGTAATCATGTGCAGGGGCTCCGAAACATCGAACCCCTCGTAAAGGGTGAGGTGGACCTGCGTGTCGAGAATGGAGCACGAGTGGCTGCCGTCTCGAGGGGAACATACGTGATCCAGCTTCCTAGCGGATTTGAGTTATTTTTATATAACTGCTATTATGTACCCAGTCTTTCGAAAAACATTATTTCAGTTTCTGCATTTGACAAACTTGGTTTTTCATTTGTAATAGAGAATAATTCTTGCATTTTCTCATTACACGATATGATTTATGGCAAGGCAGTCTCCATGAACGGAATTTATGTTTTAGATCGGACCAAAAAATATTACACGTAATGAATAAAAAGTTAAAGGTTGGTGACAAAGATCAAACGTATCTATGGCACTGCCGTATGGGACACATTAATGAGAAACGCGTAAAACAGCTCATAAAGAATGGAGCTATCTCGGCCTTTGATTTTCAATCATTTGGCACGTGTGAATCATGTCTCATCGGTAAGATGACTCGAATTTCCTTCAAAGGTGTTGGAATGCGCGCTGCTGACCTATTAGGACTCATACATACGGATGTTTGTGGGCCTATGTCAATCACCGCACGAGAAGGCTATAGGTATTTCATCACTTTCACGGATGATTTAAGTAGATATGGCTATGTCTACTTAATGAAGCACAAAAGTGAATCCTTTGAGAAATTCAAGGAATACCGAGAATCGGGTACAAAACCTCATCAAGGGCGAAAGATTAAAACACTGCGCTCAGACCGTGGTGGCGAGTATCTTTCTCACTAGTTTGATCAACACCTTAAGGACTTTGGGATTGCCCTACGCTTAACTCCACCGGAACACCTCGGTTGAATGGTGTGTCCGAACGGAGAAATCGAACACTACTTGATATGGTTCGATCCATGATGAGTCACACCGTGTTGCCCGACTCATTATGGGGTTATACTCTTCTGTCACCGCTCTAATACTTAACCAAGTCCGTCTAAAGTCATGACAAGACTCCATATGAACTATGGAAGGGAACTGTCCCTAACTTGTCCTTTATACGGGTTTGGGGCTGCGAGGCTTATGTCAAGTGGAGACACGAGGATAAGCTCGGCCCGCGATCGGTCAAGACATACTTTATAGGTTATCCTAAAGGAACACTTGGTCATTACTTTTATTCGCCAACCGAACAACGTGTTTTTGTTGCGGCTAGTGCGACATTCTTAGAGAAGGAATTTCTCGAGAATGCAAAGAGTGATAGAACCTTCGACCTGTCGGAGATTCCAGAACCAAATACCGAGCAACCATTGGAGGAACCAATTCCTTCAATCCCGGCTGCGGTGAATATTCCTGAGGAACCTAGGAGGTCGGGAAGAGTTTCTATTCCTCCGGACAGATACATTGGTATGGTCGAGGAACATGACATAGATGACATTCTACTCTTAACGAGTAGTGAACCCGCAACCTATAAAGGTGCCATGACCAGTTCTGACTCAAAGCTATGGCTTGAGGCCATGCAATCCGAGATGGACTACATGTATGAGAACAACGTATGAGATCTTGTTGACTTACCTGCTAAGGTTCGTCCCCTTCAATGCAAATGGCTTTACAAGATAAAGCATTCTGTGGAAGGTCAACAAGATATCTATAAAGCACGACTAGTTGCTAAAGGTTTCACCCAAGTGCCAGGTTTGCACTACGATGAAATTTTTGCACCCGTAGTCATGCTGCGTTCCATTCGAATTATCTTAGCGATTGCCGCTTTTCATGACTATGAAATTTGGCAGATGGATGTGAAAACCGCCTTCTTAAACGGTTATTTGGAGGAAGAGTTGTACATGGTACAACCCGAAGGTTTCATAGATCCTGAACATCCTAAGAAAGTGTGCAAGCTTAAGCGTTCCATTTATGGACTTAAGCAAGCATCTCGGAGTTGGAATCATCGCTTCGACCAAGTGATTAAAGAAAATGGATTTACTCGAGCGGTCGAGGAACCATGTCTTTATATCAAGTCGAGTGGGAGCAAGATTGTCTTCCTAATATTGTATGTCGATGACATACTCCTGATTGGGAATGATATACCTCTCTTAACTTCGGTGAAAGTATGGTTGAAAAACCATTTCCAGATGAAAGATCTGGGTGAGGCACAAAGAATTCTGGGCATCCGTATCTATCGAGATAGATCACGACGGATGTTATCTCTCAGTCAGGAGTCTTACATAGACAAAATCCTAGAGAGATTCAGCATGACTAACTCCAAAAAGGGGTTTCTTCCTATGGCTCCAGGGGTGCATTTGAGAAAGTCTCAGGCACCAGAGACACCGGAAGAGAAAGAGCGCATGACACGGATTCCTTATGCCTCGGCTATAGGATCAATCATGTATGCCATGATATGCACACGTCCGGACGTGGCATATGCATTGAGTATGACAAGTCGATTCCAACAAAGATCCAGGTGAATCACATTGGATGGTGTCAAGAACATTCTTAAGTACCTACGGAGGACTAAAGATTGGGCATTGACTTATGGAGGCGATCAAAAGCTATGCGCAACCGATTCTGCAGATGCTAGCTTCCAAACGGATCGAGATGACTCAAAATCTCGATCTGGGTTCGTTTTTACTCTTAATGGCGCTGCGTCACTGGAAGAGTTCCAAACAAAGTGTTACAAAGAGATTCTACGATCGAGTCCGAGTACTATGCCGCGTCGAAGGCTGCAAAGGAAGCGATATGGATGCGTCAATTCTTACAAGGACTATCTGTAGTGCCTAGTTCGAATGACCCGATCACCATCTATTGCGACAGTAGAGGTGCCATCTTCCAAGCTAAGGAGCTAAAGTCTAGCAACAAGTCTAGACATGTACAACGGAAAGCTCATCTAATCCGAGATTACGTGGAGCAAAAGGAAGTAGTGATAGAAAAGATTGCTACAGATGATAACATAGCAGATCCTCTCACTAAACTATTACGACAAGATAAGCATGAAGGGCACGTTAATTCTATGGGAATTAAACGTGTTCCTAAGTTGTAGTACTCTTTTATGGATTAGATTCATTCTCTTTTGTACTCTATACGACATCATCGTTTTGATATTTATATATTTTGTTTTTCATGTGGATTTGTACGACAATTTTGAACACCACAAAGTGAACTGAACAAACACTATATTTTTGGTCCTTAATTGCCCACGTGAGCTGATAACTCAAGGTAATTATTTTGTGACGTTGGTTGATGGTGGGTTCAACGAGCCATAAGTCAAAAGGTTGACTGACCAATCACAGAGGTGATTTATACGGATATCTCGTAGGACACAATTGTGACATCGACGTGGAGTCCTAAATGTTTTACAACATTCGGTGCCCGGTCGTGGATAGGACCTCCATGGTGATCCTCCAGTTAGTGCGGATAACGTCATTGCACATACACTTGTACGGACAAGTGGGAGCTTGTTGGGGCTGGTGTCCTTTACAGTTAGTGCAAGGACTTATAAATCTCTAAAAGGATCAAAGGGTATACTTTTGTATTATAATCAGTTGGTCCACGTTTATCAATAACGGTTGGCTTGCTAGATAAGTTTGACGTTATTGTCATACAGATGGCGGTGATCAACTGATCCCTAAAAGTCACACCTATAGGATACGTTTGAGAGATGTGACGGTATGAAAATACAGTCATGTTGATGCCAAAATTGACTAAGCAGTTAGTCCGAGTTATTGACTAATAATTAGTCAAACGTGATGTTGAGATATTTTATTTAATACGGATTAAATAAAATTGGCTAAGGCGAATTAAACAGTTAATTCGTAAATTAAATATAAACGGTTATATTTAATTAATGTATATTGAATTAATTATACAATATTGTCTTTGTCGGACATGTATTAATATATCGGCTAATCCTTGTTACTAGACGATGTTTTAAAATACCGATAACCGATGACAATTTATAATAAGACCGCGTCATATACATTTAGTAATTTGGAGTCGGACCACGAGTTAAAATAAAGAGGAAATGAAAGCCCATTTCTTCCCCTCTCACTCGGTTTTGGCCGAACCAAAAGAACAAAAGAGAGGCTCTCTCTCTTTTGTAACCTAAGCATATTCATTTGCAAACAAACTAGGGTTTTGAGAACAATTTTCTCTCAAAACCTAGATCTCACATCTAAAGAAACTCACAACAAATTCTCTCAATATTGCAAGGCAATTAGAGAATACATTTCTAGCACAAGGGCATAGTCTCAGACGGTCTTGGGTGTATCGATTAGGAGGAAATCTACTTTGATTTATGTTCTTAGGCCGCATCTCAAAGGACCCGAGGTTATTTCTAATGCTTTATCGTTTTTCTCATGTTTTTCGTTTTATGACAATAATCACATATAAAATTTCCGTTATAGTCCTAATTTTATAGGGTATTATACGGATATTACCCCACATCATCATCATCATTATCATTATCTTCCTTCCCACCATCATCATTATCGCGTTCATCATCATTTATATCCTCAAACACATCACCCTTTATAACATAACGATTTAGTTATTCCCCAAAATAGTGTGACTCGCCTATTAGAATGAGTATCGCTTCATGCATGTCGTATTTTTGTTTGTTGTACCGTCAAAGTTCGTTATTATCTTCGCTGATTTAATGACCTATATCGACATAGCTAATTAAGATTGTTCCATAGAAGTTTGTTGTCGTGTAGGCACTTTACACAATTGCCATCCTTTACTGTATGCTTTGAATTTAGTTATCGATCTCAGCGGAGTTCTGTTTTCCTCCTCATTTCCCTTCCACCGTCTTCTTCATCAATTCTCCTTCACCAGAACCTCTTCCTCTCTTTACTTCCATTGTTTTTCTCCTCCTTTTTCCCTCTTCCCCTCCATTTTCCTTCTCCTTCTTACACAGAATCATGTGAAGGTCTATGGGGTTCTTTTTTTCCCCCCGTTCCATGGCGCCTCTTCCTTCGAGCTTGATTCTCCTCTTACCCCATCTTTACGCCTCTTCACTCCCCCGCTTCCATTTTCCTTCCCCTCCTACTCCTCCTTCCCTTTATCTTTACTTTCCCCTTTTTTACCAACTTAACTTCCTTTGTGAGATTCCTTGTCGAAGAAGAGAGCAATTACGCTTGGTTCAAAAAACAATAAGATTGTGTTGTCAACTCTTTTATGCTAAAAATACTAATTATCGTAGAACTTTCCCTAAACTTATAAACAACTTACTTTGAATCGTGCGGAAGTTATGGGTTTCCGAACATTATCCTCTTCTCGTAATTCCATTTCCTTTTCTCTCACTTTGTCCATTGCCCTCCTTCCCTTCCCCTCCCTTATGCTTCCTTCTCTCTTCCTAATATATGCAATCCCCTTCTCTTTACCATTTCCCTTTGCCTCCTCCTCCACTCCTCTCAATCTAAACTAAATCATGCACACACGATTTCATTCTCTTTATCCCACTAACTGCCTCTCTCCCTTTCAATTTGAATAAAATCAAAGATTATTGTTCCTCCTTATCTCCTCTTTGTCATTTTGAATAAAATGAAGCAAACCATTTCACTTCCTCCCTCCATTATCCATCCTTTCCTTTCCCATTTCCTTTCTACCTTCTTCGTCAATTCTCCTTCACCTGAACCTCTTTCTCTCCATCCACTTTCATTTTTTTTTTCTCCCCCTTGTTCCCATTCCTTTTCTCATTTCCTTATCATCCTCCTTACTTCAAATCATGCAAAGGTCAAGGGGTACCTTTTCTCATTCCCTTTCCCTTGCGCCTTCTCCTTCGGCTCATCCATTGTCTTCTTACCCAATTTGTGCCTCTTCCTCACTCTGCTTCAGTTTTCCTAATCTCCATGCTTCCCTTTCCCCTTATTTTCCTCTCCATTCCTCTTCCTCCCCAACTTTTTCCACGAGACGCCATGTCGAAGAAGAGAACAATTATGTATTATAATACTTCTAGACCATTACTAAGCTACAATCACCCTCGTCTTTCCTCTTCTTATTCCCACCGCTCTCTAAAATGGGGTCAAAGACCAATAAGATTGTGTAATCAACTCTTTTTTTCATGTTAAAATAAATACTTAAATCTTATAGAACTTCCCGAAAAGTTGTGAAAAACTCACTTTGAATGAAGTTGAAGTTATTGGATTTCCGAACATTATGTTCTCCTCGTACTTCCATTTCCTTTTCTCTTAGTGTGTCCACTGTCCTCCTTCCCCATATCTCCATATGCTTCCTCAGTTCCTCCTCCTTCAACCACCTATACAGTCTTCTTCTCCTTCCCATTTCCCGTTGCCTCCTCCTCCTCCTCCTCCCTTATCCCCTCTTTTTTATCAAATACCCTCTTTCACTCTCAATCTGAGCCAAACAATATACACACGATATCATTCCCTTTATCCGACCAGCTGCCTCTATCCATCTTAATTTGCCTAAAATCAAGCAGAGATTATTTCTCATCCCCCCTCTTCTCGTCATTTTGAGCAAAACCAAGCAAACTATATCGCTTTCTTCCTCCATTGTCTCTCCTTTTCTGTTTCTTTTCCATCTGTTTCCTTCTGCGTCATTCTCTTTCACCTGAGCCTCTTCCTCCCCCCACTTCCATTTTTTTTATACCTTTGTACTTTAGCTTGACAATTTTGTTAAGAAAGCTCAAAACCTGTGTAACAAAGCTTAATAGCACTGAACATGTTTAAATATGTTGTGTATACAACCAGTTATATAATCTATTAACTGATAAATTTGGGTAAGCTTCTATAAATTCAGTTTTGAAAAGTTAAGCACCTTTATGTTATTATAGACACATACCCATTTTCTGATATTGATGACTTTTAAAAAATAACAACCTTTTTCAATTGTAAACCATACTCCCTCATAATTATTGTAAATCAAGACTTAGAAGCAAATCAAATGTTGATTTCAATTATTTTGTGTTAAGCCACTTCTTTGTTATAGCTAAACTGGTTGTAAATAACATAATCACATTTGAAGAAGTAGAACTTTTAGTTAACTTGAAAGACCAAAGGAATATCAAATATTTCAAATATATTACTCCCTCCAGGCTCCATTCCATTTTTATTGTCCCTTTTCCTCCAAAAATCTATCCCAAAATTATTCTCTCCTTTTTAAGTTTAGTAAGGAAAAATTGTAAACCTCTAATGTTACTCCTTACATACCAATGATATTATTCTCATTCCTTTAATTCAAAAAAAACGCAGTAGTAAATTCACCTTATTTCTTAAATCATTCTTTAAAGGGAAAGTAAGACAATAAAAGTAAGATGGAGAGAGTAATATAAGTTGCTTGTCGCAAATTCTTGTATCAGTATGTGACCATTTTATTGTTAATGTAACCACAATACAGCTTATGTTAACTTGTTTTCTATAGTGATCACATTTGACTGTAAAATAGTTACAAAATTCCGTCTTATTGCTTCATACCAAAATAGCCTACTTGAAGCAAGACCAACTGGTTGCTTAACTTGTACACCCTCTTGTCCTATAACATTTCTTAAATATCTTGCCAAACTCAAAACAAAATATCTTAATGTCAATAAAATGGCAATTTGATGATCAACAACAATGTCAGTGCAGCAGATTACATTAGTACTCATTTGTTCACATACACGTTATAAAATAGTCTTAATATCGGAAAGATGCCCAAGTGAATTGACCATGATAGATTTCTTCTCTTCCATGGCTTCAACTTAGTTCTCTGCTATGTTGTCGTTCGAGTGACTAAACCGTTGACCAACTCCTATATGGGAAAAGTCACTCATATCAATAACAAAAGATAGCAAAGGACAACAAGCATTCTAGAAAAATTGACGACACATTATAGTTAATATATATTTGAAACTACCATTGCCTTTGATTTAATCTAATGTCCTTAATCACAAACCCATTCCGCTAAAAATGGTACTTTGGAAAACTTTTTATCCTTTCCAAATTCACTAATATATCCACTTGTGTGTATCATAACATCACCCAACACTGGCAATAGTGAACGAGAATAAAAACCACATTGAACAACTTAATATGTAAAAAAGAAAGTTGAATATAATTATGAGCTACATACCCTAGAAACTAAGTGCGTAAACATCAGCTCATACCTCTCTTATGTTTTTAAAAGAAACAATAAATTGGTCGTATTTTGATCAGTTTATCCTAGCGCGTGTTGGTTAATCATCGTTATACCTTCAGAGTCAAGTAATGAAAGCGGGTGCAATCACAAGGATGGTAAGATCAGTTCAATACCACTTATTTAACATTTGTAACAATTAAGATAAAGATTACCTTTCAACAGTTTAATGAGCACCAAGCTACTTGAATTGATAGTTGCTTGCATCATAGGTCCCAAAACAAGAGTTGTCCAAACCGACATAACATCAAGGCCACTAGTTTGAACATATTCAAAAGTTTCAACCTCGGCTTCTGTTTTAGAAGTATAGTACCAATTCTATAGCGACATTAACAAGTCAAAAAATGTTAGTAAACCTGGCTTATTAACCTGGTCTGACCATAGGTAAAGGTCATCCCATCTTGATTGAGATATTGCGTCATGATAGAAACATGGCAACCTCTGTACATATAATGAAAATAGTCAAAACTTTGGTTCAATTGAAAATGGAAATAGTAAGATCTAATAGCACCCCAGAGAATTTTAGGAGCTTGAAACATAACTTGGGCATAGACTAAAAGAGTAGGGATTTGATCCATTTATAAAGATCGGATTTGGTGATGATTCAGTCTCTAATATATTCTTACCTTTTATCAATAAAAAAAAACAGTAAAAGAGAAACAAACATAACTTTGAATGCGTTGGATGGCCAGCCTCAAATATTAGTATAATCAAAATCCTAAAATAGAATCAACGAAACAAAAAGTTGTAACTACTTTTCGGCTGCAACATGACCCACAACTCTGTTAGCCGCCACAAGATTATTATGTTAGCTGCCATAGGATCTATAGCTCTAAGACGGTCGTAGCTGTAACAACTCTCTGGCTGTTTTTCATGCTAATATTTTTGCTGATGATCTATGTCTATAAGGAAAGTCCTAAATTACGCTCATAATGACCAAAAACTTGCCTTTTTTTTTTAATGTTGGGAGTTCGAACCTCCTTCATGGCACGGTTTTGTTTTCTTTTTTTTTTGTTCCTTTCTCGAAATTGAAGTGCGAGAGTGTACATTATCCTTAAGAGGTCTTAAGAAAAAATAGTAGAATAATTTGGACTTTCGCTTGTCTTTTTTTTGTTATTCCTTTCTCGAAAGCCCAAGTGCGGGAATATACATTATCTTTAAGACCGTCTTAAGCAAAAATAGTACTATAATTTGCAATTAGTTGTCACAAAACTCTTTTTACAATATTTTTGTATAAGACCGTCTTATACAAATATGTATGTTAATATAATATTGTGATTATAGGAAATGAATATACCCCTTTAGTAGTCTATTCTTATTACTTCAATTATTTTTATTAACATTTAGCATATTAGTGTAAATTCTGGTTACTGCTATCTCAGATTTGTAAGTTTGTGTGGACAGCGGGCCGCCCACGGGGGCGCTTGGTTGAGAAACGAGGGACAAGCGTTTGCATTTTTGTATGGAGTCGCCACCAATTTTTATGGGAAATTGGAACCGTTCGAATACCTCGTGTCATGTCAAGACACAAAGTAGTGACATGAACACTAAGCAATCGTTACCCTTAGCATTCTATGTCTAGAATGACTCTCGTGGATGCCAATGAACACGGGTGCTCACGGAGATCTGGAGTAAGGGGTGAGGGTACGTATTAGGAAGCTCTTTTGATCGAACACCTAATCCCGCCCGCCTCGATAGCGGCCTCTACTAATGATTAGGGAAGTTTATTCGTACTTGATATATCGTCGGCTATATGCATGCAATGCAACATCCATTAGATTAATCCTAACATGTGAGAATTAGGCTAAGTCGGTGAACAATTAGTTTATCATGCAATTTGGTCGAAGTAGGATTTAATGTTCATTTACATGTGAAAACATACAAACAATGAAAGGAATAATTATAATATACAATAATGAAAATTACATTAATTACATTGGATTAGGCGATTTACGTCGAAAATACCTTTAAAACGGATGGTTTGAGAAAAAGGGAATAAAAGAAATAAAAGAAATAAAAGAAATTAATTAGCGAATTGAAATATTACGAATATTAGTTGAATTAATACGTAAACTAATTAAACTACGTCAAGGCAGAAAGGAGTTCAGGGACAGAACTCATCCTGGAACAGGCGCAGCAGGCACTGCGCCCTTTGGAAGAGGCGCAGCAGTTGCTGCGTCTGTTCCAAGGGTGAGTTCTGGCTGTGAAGCCGGAACTGCAAACCGTTAATGTTAATTGGTTAATTTAAGGATCGATTAAATATTTGACTCGGATGAAAGTGATTAATGGATTAATTACATGCGAATGGGTCATAAAAAACGGTAAAACATGGATGAGACGGAAACAAGATAGATTAATTATGTGAAGGGACGATGTTAATGAATAATTAATTAGTGACATTGGTGAATGGAACAAACTAAACAATTAATTAGACTAAACATGACGAATGATGACGAATATGGATGCAAATATATCAATGACGAATTCCGGAAACTCAATATGAACAGATTGAACTTCTAAAATCCGGGTTTGAATATTAATAACGAAAAACCCGTAAATATTGATTATTTAGGATTTGAGTCGGAACAATGATGAATTAAACATGTTAATGATGAATGAATTATAATACATGTGAATTATTAATATCGACAATTATACGAACGAATTAAAGAACAAACAAAAGAAAACAAAACAAAAGACGAATTACAGAGGACGAGGAAGAAGAAAAGAAGCAGGAACTGCGGCAGCCTCACAAAGAGGCGCAGCAGGTGCTGCGCTCCTTTGAAGAGGCGCAGCAGTTGCTGCGTCTTTTCTCGACGTCTGTCTACTGGAAATCCGCAAAAAAGGTTTTAAAGACGGTTTTAGAAATCGGTTTTAAGGAGGTGCTTTCGACGTGAATCTTACAATGATGATTACAATAAAATAAATAACAATAAATAAAACAAGTAAATAAGGATTATTACACCCTCAGACTTACATGTTGACGGAACAAGAAGAACTAAGAAAATCGATTAGTGATTGCTCGACGCGAATGCAAGGAAAGAATGCCCTCGAAAGAGGAAAACGATTTAACAAATTGATTAATTAGATTGATTGAGTGTAGTGGTCAAATTGGTCGGTCATGCAACGGAGAGGCTGGTACCCGGAAGGATCCGAGCTTACGTGGTCGAAGGTTCAAGCACGTAGGCGCCAATTAGTAAGAACGAAGTCTAGAATGCAAAGGGAGAAGAGAAGGGCGGACACTCGCGTGAGAAATATGAGGAACGAAAGCTCCTATTTATACTAATCACGCGGAGGTTTAGGGTTTCGGAGACTCTTTGGAAGTGAATCTCGGAAAGATATGAAAAAGATACGTAAATCATGCAAAGAAGGGCACTGGGAAGAGGCGCGGCGATCCACTGCGTCTCTTGGAAGAGGCGCAGCACCTGCTGCGTCTGTTCCCAGGAGGTTTCCTCCTGTTTAAGAAAGATTTCCGTGTTTAAGTTATGGTAGGACGGATTTGATTCGATTATCTT
The DNA here is from genome assembly GCF_048544455.1 of Silene latifolia. Lineage (NCBI taxonomy): Eukaryota > Viridiplantae > Streptophyta > Magnoliopsida > Caryophyllales > Caryophyllaceae > Silene > Silene latifolia. The sequence continues at coordinate 191,085,997 of NC_133536.1, forward strand.
TTGAATATTACGGGATATTATTTGCCAAAAGATAAAATTTGAGAAATATGGAATAGAATTATCCGGAACATTCGAAACATTCGACTCGGGATTTAACGAAATATCGAAAAATGGAGACGGTTTTTGACCGGACTCCGAATGTACTCTAATTCTTGTCAAAACGACCGTATCAGGACGTAGATGACAACTAAGAGGTTGACATTAATATTTGAGCAATCACTTGACGATAATCTTACGAATTGTCACAAATCGTTCCGCGAATCAAACATGCGGCCCAATCATCACCGGGTGGTTTGCGAGGGGTGCAGAAACGAGGTGTCTACAGAGCCCCCACTTTGACTGAGGCTTGGACAAGGCGAAAGTCAAAGTATAGCCATCAGGTCAATCGAAGATTACAACCTGACGACTATGGCGACGCGAGGCGGCTCAAGGGGTCTGAGCCAAGGACCTATCGTCGGGAACATTTTAGAGTCTGTCGACTATCGGGGAGGGTCGTTTAAAGTCCATTAGACTACGTAAGGAAGCTCGCCAGCCATAAGAAGAAACCATACCTGAGATACCCCTGGGTGAAGCGGGACTGAAGACGCTTCGGAAAAAATTCTTTGGTCTGAAGATAACTTGGTGTCTGAAGGCATTAGGGGTCACAGGGAACTTTGGTCGAACTCCGCGGGGAACAAGAGATATTAAAAAAAACAACAGCAGGACGTCGGTAGAAACTGCTGGGGAAGTCTGCTTGCGTCGGTCTCAAGCGAACTCTGGCGAAATTTAGAGGCTGAATTTACTTGCGTTGGTCTCAAGCAAACTCTCGTTGGGGAATATACTGATGATTTGGGGGGGGGGGGGGGAATCTGCTTGTCTCTGTCCTCAAGCAAACTCTCGTTGGGTGATTATTTTGACGACTAGGAACATCTTGATCGTCATGGGAGAAACTTCAAGTGAGCAGTACTGCAAAATACCACTGCGCTGGATAAAATAAATTGAGCAATACTGCAAAATACTGCTGCGCGGGGTAAAATGGGTTTGGACAATACTGCAAAATACTGCCGCGCTGGGGAGAATGGGCCGGAACGAAAGAAAATTGTCGAAACGGACCAAAATGACAAAATAGCATCGAGGAAGAGGCGCACCAAAGATGGGCCCACAAATAACGAACTCATAACGAACTTTTGAAAATTCGTATGGAGGGAACAAAAGGAAGAGGCGCAGCAAGAGCTGCGTCTCTTGGAAGAGGCGCAAAGACACTGCTGCGTCTGTTCCCCATTTGGCAATCTGCGTAAAAACGCGAAATCAGAAAGGTTTATGTTCATTATTTTCGAAACTTATTTTCTTCAATTTCTCTCTCAAATCTTCACCATTTCCGTCAAGGTTGGATTCAAAAGCTTGCTTGAAATATGACTAATCGAGGTATGCGTTTTAATCTTGCATTAATCATCCATTTTTGTCGAATTTTGAGCCGCAATAATTAGGGTTTTCGACCCATTTGATCGAAAATTTGGGGCTGTTCCCCCAAATGGATTTGTCTTGCCAAATTGATGTTAGGAATGGATAATAGGTAATGTTAGGAACATAACCATGTATTTGCTTTGAATTTTCATCGAGTTTTGAGCCCTTGAGCGAATTTTGAGACGGTTTCACAGCTAAACCGCTAATTGCTTCGAAAATGGCCTTAGGATTGCCCATTTGTGATGAAATTTGATATTTGGGACCCTTGGGTGATGGGTAAACTTCCTGTCATCTTGGAATTTTGTTTTGTGACAACTTTTGCAGGACATTCTTCTAGGGCATAACCACCATTGTAGCGAAATGCTGCCGAATTTTCGACTTGAACCCGGAACTAGGCTTTGACTCGGACTTGACTTGACCCAATTTGTCACATGAGTGATTGGGTTGGCGAGAACATGGCCAAGGATGGCCAGAAATGGGGAATTCCCGGGCCTTGGATGCTCGAAAATTTCTTAATAGAGGCTTGTCGTCACGTGACGCGGCCTGAATTCACTTTAATGCTGCAGGTGATGATGCTTCTACTTCTGGGAGGACTCCCATGGATATAGATGCTGCTGCTATTGAGGAGGCTTTGGAGCAGGCCTTCACCGCCGCGATGATGGCTGCTGCAGACGAGGTTCCCGAGGAGGAGGCCGCTGACGAGGAGGAGATTCCGAGACGGGCCCACCTCGGACGAGGGGGTCGTCGGTGAGGGAGCTCCGCGTGGGCCGAGACACAGGAGAGTAGGCACCTTGTATGGGTTGCAGAGGGTCACTTGTCCTACAGGACGGTGAAGAGTTTGGTAAATAGGAATTCCCTAACTCATTACCTACCCCTTTCTTCTTTTGTTTAATCTACTTTCAAATTTACTCAAAACTAAAGATAGCTTTATTTCGAATCATAATAGGAGGCTGGGAACATCCGGTCGTTCTCGGGGTATACGACGGCGATGGAGCACTACGAGCGGTCGGCGGCGAGAGAGAGAGCCATGATCGAGCGCGGAGCGTTCGGTCCTCTGGTTCAGGTCTGGAGGGATATCGTGAAGAGGAAGTTGCGGGCCAACCTTAGCCTGGTTCGTGCTTTCTTGGATCGATTTTGGGATACGACTTCCACGTTTCACCTGCCTTTTGGTGAGGTGGGAGTCACCTTGGAGGATTACGGCATGATTTACGGTGCAGTGCGGGACCGAGGAGATGGTGTGGCCGGAAGGCGGCATGAGGGCGGATTCGGCCGAGGCGAGGAGGTTGATCGGTGGAACCCGTCGCCGAAGGTGTTGCGGTGCGGGCTTGGTACCCGATACCTATGTTCGAGATTACTTTGCGGGGAAGACCCCGGCATCGGTGGTGATTGATGGGAGGGAGACTGCTCCTCCTCCTTGTCACCGAGCGAGAGGGCTCGTCTTTGGCTTTGGTGGTTCTTGTCTTCGATTTACCTCGGAGACAAGGGTGAGAGGTCTGTCGACGAAGCTTCTCCCCTTTCTTTCGACTTGACTTCCCTAGGGCGTTGGGGCCGGGTCATTTCTTTGGTTTTGCGGTCCTCATCCGCTTTATGAGGGCCATGGTTCGTCCGGAGTTGATGGAGAAGGGGACTTCTCCTGGCGCCGTCGGACCTGGGCTACTGTTGGAGGTATGAACCTTCCTTTAGACCAAAGTAAATTCTTTCCTTCGTTGAATCACAAAAGATCGTTATTGATATTTATGCTTTGCAGGCGTGGGTGTACTCTTACTTTCCGGGCCTCGCGCCCAAGAGGACGGAGCCGCTGGAGAGGGCCTACCCCGTGGTGAGGGACTGGGTCATGTGCCGGACGAAGAGCAAACGCTCTTCTCACAATGTCTACCGGCGAGATGTGAACGCTCTTCTTCGTAGAAGCAGCGTGAGTATCCTATTTGTAGGCATTTATTCTTCTCATACTTTGTTTTGAATTGATCATAGGAATGACTTTTGCCTTCATATTATCGCAGTGGGTGCCCAGACCTTGGGCGGAGTACGCTGGAGCGCCTCCTTTTGTCGCTGAGGTCCTTCGACCTAGGAGCTCGAGTCGAGCTTCTTTGTTGTGGACGTCGATGGGTCTGTGTGGTATCCGGGCGGCGGTTAGCTCGTCGGTGCTTTCGGGCGCGTTGACGGTTCCCGTCGATCCTCCTAGGACGATGTTTAGGGAGCCTTCGAGGCCGAGAGGGAGGCGGACTTGGGCGGTGCCGGTGGCGAGGACCTTCTTCTCCCTGACGAGGATTACTCGGCGTTCCTTTACGGGAGGTTGGCGTATTGACCGGTAGTGGTGAGTGTCTTTTGTTTCTTGTTGGATTTTGATTTTCGAGAATTGCGACGAAAGATCATCGATTAACGAGAGCCATTCGTCTCTTCAGGAGGTTGAGGCGGCGGGCATCGAGCCCCCAGTACCCCCGAGACCCTTGAGTACACCGACGCTGCGGGAGGACGACGATCTCCGAGCTGCGTGACTTTGACGTGGGCTGTGACGGACGCCGCCTAGATGATCGGACATCGATTCGGAGGGTGAGTTCTTATCTTACACGTTTTGTAAGAACACATTTGATTGAACTTGTTCGATTCTTCGAAAATTCTTTTGAAATGCAGGTCGCGCCATCTCGGTTTGTGGCACTATGGAGGGTGGCCAACCGGCTACGAGCTACAGCCATCGAGGCACTCGTCGACGGTCGAGGTCGTCAGGTATGAACCTCATTTGTTTTTCATTGATCTTTGGTTTTCCAGTTTTGTTTGAATTGATTGACATGAGCCAATTTCTTGTTGTCCACAGGCCGATCGTGAGCTGGAGCGAGAGTTGACCCAGTCTCGGGAGGAGACGGCTCGTTTGTCGAGGGAGCTCGAGTTTCGGGATGCCGAGATCGCCGCTCTTATGGCGAGGGTTGCCGAGTTGGAGGGTGCCCAGCAGTAGTCTGCTTGGTTTTGGTTTTGAACATCTTTTTTGGATTTGTTTGTGGCGCAAGCCCCCAGTTTACATTTGGACTTGTTTGGGGCGAAGCCCCCAGTTTGCACATTTGAACTTGTTTGGGGCGAAGCCCCCAGTTTGCTTGTATATTTGCTTCTTTGTATATACGACGGCCTGAGTGCCTTTCGTTGCTGGGTTGCGTTATCTGTACCTGCAGGTTAGCTTTTGAACAGGTTTGGTAGACAACGGTTTACACCGTCATGCTGCCGAAATTTACATAGACAAATCACGTAAAACATACATTTTTATGTACACATAAGGCCTTTAATTAGTGCAAAATGAGACTCGAAGGGATGTGAAAATGCAAAAATTTTGTCGGAAATGACCGGACAGTAGGGAGGGTTACCCCCGAAAAAAAAAAGAAAAAAGAAATCTATAAGTTAGAAATTAGGATTAAAAAATATTAAGAAAATGAAATGACTAAAAAAAAAATGAAAAAAACAAATATAAAAGTGTGAGAAAAAATGGCGGAAAATGTCGATATCGCCTCGAAATGCGCGCTTGCGGATCAAGGAAACCTGAAGCATGGTAAATTACTCGGATTTACCAAAATAAAATCCCGTAGGAATAGGAAATTATTCGCTTATAGAATTAGGAAAGATCCAAACGCGGAAATCACAGAGATAAGGTCAAAGAGGCGCGGCACGAGCTGCGTCCCTTTGAAGAGGCGCAGCAGGTGCCGCGCCTGTTCCCAAGCAGGTCGGTTCTGACGGATTTTTGGAAACAGCAAATAGTATAAATAGAAGCGTCGACGAAGCTTTAAATCATATAATTCTTCCGTCTCCTCTTCGTCGATTTACACATAAAAATTCCCAATAAATTTTCAAGAGAAAATTATCATCATGAATACCCTAGAGATTCGCTTGAAGGAATGGACTAATGAGTTTTCGAATATTGAGAAACATGACATGGGTGCTTATAACCTTGGATCTTTGCTGAGTTTGAAACTCATTAAGGTTGTAAAACCGTTCTTGGACGCTTGCCTTGATTATTGGGACCCGAATTACCATGTTTTTGCGTTCCCAGGAGGTGACATTTGTCCTTTTCCGGAGGAGATTCTTTGCTATTGGCGGGTGGGACCCTGAATATTTACCTGCCATCCCTTCTACTGCTCAGGGGTATAAGGGCAAGTTTAGAGATTTGCTTGGACTTACTAGACTTGAGGTAGATCGCCTTGTTACTCCAAAGGGCGTGAGGATGCTAGACTTTATAGATCGATTTATCAACAGGGCCGACCCTACTGTCTCTTATGTTGCTAGGAGGAGAGCATTTGGCTTCTGTTTGCTTCATGTTTATGTCTTTCAGGGACATGTTGACGAAGATTTGAGAGGTGATCCTTGTCTATTGGGTCTTATTGAGCAAATGGAGTCACGCAGAGCCCAGCTTGTCTATGTTTGGGGGAGATCATCTTGGGCTTGGATAATAGGAAATCCAACCGCGATCTTCCATTTTTGGGGAGTCCCGTTATCCTACAGGTAAAAGACACCCTTCTTTGTTTCTCTTTTTTTTTTTTTTTTTTTTTTTTTCTTTTCGTTTTTTTTTTTTTTTTTTTTTTTTTTTTTTTTTTTTTTTTTTTTTTTTTTTGTGGGTGTCTAATACCTGTTTTTTTGGTAGGTTTGGCTCATGGAACGGCTCCGATTGCTCGAGCCCCCGGTTCATGCACTTTCCTATCATGCCCGTATGATTTCGATGAGGACACGGCTGTACATGGTGGACTTCACCCGGGTCTGCGATTATTGGAAGAACAAGCTGAAGAATGATGATGGCCCGCTGATCAGATGGGTCGTTCCGTGGTGGCACTTCAAGTCTGTCACTGGAGTGTCTTCTTTGGATCCTACTAGGTCCGTCCGCATTCCTGGATTGGAGTTTATGGTGTGCATCTTTCCTGAGAGATTGATGAGGCAAGTCGGGTTGAAGCAGATGATCCCTAGGCTTGACACCGTTCCGCAGACTGCTATGACGCTTACTATAGAGAGCCGAAGAGAATGGGCTATGAAGTGGGCCCAAAGAAACATGTGGTTCTTGAACTTCTCCTCCAATGCCTTGTGGGTGTCGGACTCTTATCTGATGTGGAGGAAGGCTTCAACTTCGGAAGAGCGCGAAAGACTGAGGAAGCGCGAGCCTGTTGACTACAAGGTGCGCGAGGGAGAGAAAGAGAAGGAGAAGCATCGGAAGGAGAAGAAGAAGCCGGGTTTCAAGTCATTCATCCTTCCAAGAAATCGAAGACTACTCCTGTCGCAGAGATGGTGGTTGGCAAGAATGGAAAAGTCAGGCCTCGAGAAAGACCGTTGGTGATTAGGTCTGAAGTGGTGCAAGAGCGCCCGGCTCGAGGTCGTGACAAGAAATATGACAAGAACGACAAGGGCAAAGGAAAGATGGAGGAATAGCCCAAGTCTTATTTATTATTTGATTATTATTATTATTGTTGTAATAAAAGGGAGGGATTTTTAGAATCCTAGCCTATTCTATTTTTTTATATTATGTAACGTATTATTATTATTAGAAATTGAATGAAATAAAAGAGGTTAAGTGGTTACGAAACCGTTGTGATTTTCCTTAATTATTCTTGTCGAATTTCAAATGCAATGCAAATGTCCTTCTATTTACATTTTAAATATAATGGTGGGTTGAATCCTGTGAAGGATTGCCTACGTATTCACTTTAAGAAAGCGAAATCAAACCCTTGCGCGTAGTTCAAGTAAATGTAAAAGAATAATTGTTCGAAGCAAGAGCTTGTAATGAACATGGAAAATAGGCATGAGCCTTTGCTTACTCGGGAGGTGCAAATTTAGTTTGTTTGATGATATGAGGATGACAAGTTTGCCAAGATGCACGAGCATAGTGACATTCAAATGGGCCAGGGGCCGTTTATTTAGTGCCACAGGAGCGACACATAGGTTTACGCGAGGCGCGTTTTTGTCCCTATTCTAGGCATAGTATCTTTTCAGCTGGTCGAGATTTGTGGGGTTTGAGAACTCATTCCCATCTAGGTCTGTGATTCTAACCGCACCCCCTGGGAGTATTGATTTGACTAGATATGGTCCGGCCCAGTTAGGTTTGAATTTTCCCCTTGGGTCGACAGGTAAAAGAGCTCTGACCGATTTGAGAACTAAATCTCCTTCTTTGATGTTTCTTGGCTTAACCCTTTTGTTGAAAGCTCGTTTGATACGTGCTTGATATGTTTGGACATTATGTAAGGCACGAAGCCTACGTTCATCCAAGAGGATGAGTTCTTCGTATCTATCCCTCTTCCAATCGGCCTCTGGGATTTGACTCTCTAGTAGGATGCGCAGGGATGGTATTTCTAGCTCGACTGGTTGTACGGCTTCCATGCCGTAAGTCAAATAGAAAGGAGTAGCCCCAGTGGGCGTCCTGACGGATGTTCGATACCCCCACAAAGCGAAGGGTATTTTGCTTGGCCAATCTCTATAGTTGTCAGTCATTTTCTTGAGGATTGTGACGACATTCTTGTTAGCCGCTTCTACCGCGCCGTTAGTCTGTGGTCTATAGGGCGAAGAGTGGTGATGCTTGATCTTGTATTTGGCTAGCAATTGTTCGGTTTCGGCCTGGAAGTGGGACCCATTATCACTGATGATCTCATGTGGGCAACCATATCGACAGATGATGTTATTTTGGATGAATTTGGCTACATTTTTGGCTGTAAGAGCGGTGTAGGAAGCCGCTTCTACCCACTTGGTGAAGTAGTCAATTGCTACTAGAATGAAACAGTGACCTCCCCTTCTGCTTGGGGTTATTTTCCCAATTATGTCAATTCCCCATGCGGAGAATGGCCAAGGCGATGTCATCGTATAGAGTAACGAAGGAGGGACATGTTGTACATTCCCGAAGATTTGGCAATTGTGGCAATGTCTCACATATTTGATGCAATCGGATTCCATTGTGGTCCAATAGTACCCTAGACGTGTGATTTTCTTTGCCATCATAGGTCCACTCATGTGAGGACCGCATTCTCCGTCGTGGACTTCTTCCATCACCTTTCGTGCCTGTGAATGATCAAGGCAACGTAGGATTACACCAAGAGGTGTTCTTTTGTATAATTCTCCTTGCATGAGAACGTATTGTGAAGACAATAGGCGTATAGCTCGTTGTCCCCTCTTATCCATATCTGGTGGATAGGTACCATTAAGCTTGAAGTTCAAGATTGCTTGGAACCAGGGCTCCTGTGCGATTTCTTCTTCATTGGTAATTTGATGGACATAAGCCGGCTCCGACCGTCGTTCGATACACAAAGGCATTTCCATCATGTAATCCGGCATGTTTATCAAAGATGCAAGTTTCGCAAGAGCGTCTGCAAATTGATTTTCCTCTCGAGGTAGGTGTAAGTAGGTTACGTGATCAAAGAATTGAGCGACTTGGTCTATCCTAGCCTGATAGGGTGCTAGGCTTTCACTTCGGATTTTCCAGGATCCCGTAACTTGGTTGATGATTAGTGACGAATCTCCATGCACTCGGAGGTTTTTGATGCCTAAGCTTACTGCCGCTTGTAGTCCAATTAGACAAGCCTCATACTCTGCGGCGTTGTTTGTCACCTCGAAGTCGAGTTTGACAGCAATCGGTGTATGCTCACCTTCAGGAGAAATGAGCAACACTCCTATTCCAAATCCTCTTAGGTTTGATGCTCCATCAAAATATAGGTCCCAGGAGTCTACATCTGTTTGAAGTATATCCTCGTCGGGAAACGACCAAGTATCTATGGTTTGTGCGTCGTCGATGGGATTTTCTGCGAAGAATTCGGCGACGGCGCGACCCTTTATTACTTTCGATGGTACATATTTGAGGTCAAATTCGAGAGCATCATGGTCCACCTTGCCAAAGGCGTCCGTTGAGGACGGGTTTCTCGAAGAGGTATTTGACTGGATCCATTTTGGAGAATATCTTAACGGAGTAGCTAAGCATGTAGTGACGTAGCTTCTTTGTTGCCCACACAAGAGCGAGGCATGTCTTTTCGAGTTGTGAGTATTTGCACTCGTATTCTAAGAACTTCTTACTTAGATAGTAAATAGCTCTTTCTTCACTTCCTACGGTTTGAGCTAGCATTGCGCCCATGGCGGTTTCGGTTACCGTGAGATACAAACCAAGAGGTTGATCTTGTTGTGGTGGCATGAGCACTGGTGGTTTAGCCAATATCTCCTTGATTCGGTCGAATGCCTTTTGACAATCATCATCCCACATGGTGTGGTCTGTTTTCTTGAGTTTCTTGAAGATAGGCTCGCAAATCATTGTAAGTTTCGATATGAATCGACTTATGTATTGAACTTTTCCCAGGAATCCTCTGACTTCTTTTTCTGTTTGAGGTTGTGGCATTTCAATCAGAGCTTTGATTTTGGAAGGATCTATCTCTATACCTCGTTGGCTAACGACGTATCCTAAGAGTTTACCAGATGTTACCCCAAATGTGCATTTCTGAGGGTTGAGTCTCATGTTGTACTTCCGTAGCCTTGCGAAGAACTTGCGAAGGTTCGCAATATGTCCCTCTCGCTCCTTGGACTTGACGATCATATCATCTACGTATACCTCAACTTCTTTGTGCATCATGTCATGTAAGAGCGTAGTTGCGGTGCGTTGGTATGTAGCTCCGGCGTTGATCAATCCGAACGGCATTACTGTGTAGCAATAGGTTCCCCATTGGGTGACGAACGCGGTCTTATGCATATCTTCCATGGCCATCTTGATTTGGTTATAACCTGCATACCCATCCATGAAGGATAGTAATGCGTGGTCTGCAGTATTGTCCACCAATATGTCGATGTGAGGCAGAGGGAAGTCATCTTTTGGACTTGCTTTGTTCAAATCCCTAAAGTCAACACAAACTCGGATTCTCCCATCCTTTTTGGGTACGGGTACTATGTTAGCTACCCAGTCAGAATACTCGGAAACTTTGATGAACCCGGCTTTGAATTGCTTATCCACTTCTTCCTTAATCTTTAGAGCCCATTCTGTTCTCATTCGTCGAGCTTCATTTCACGGGCTTGAAACCTGGCTTAATCGGAATTCTATGTTCGGCAATATCCCTGTCGATCCCTGGCATGTCTTTGTAGGACCAAGCGAAGACGTCTTTGAATTCATTTAGGAGGTCTATGAGGTCGGCCCGTTCGGTAGAGCTCAAGGTAGTCCCTATCCTAAGTTCTTTGGGTTCTAGTTCAGTTCCTACATTGATGGGTTCGGTGTCCTCAATTACTGGTCCCCCTTCCCTTTCCCCTTTCGTAATATTTCTTTGGCTACGTAGGGAGGTATTTCGGTCAAGTCTGGGTCTTGGTCATCCTCAGTATCATCATAAACAGAATTGCACTCAAGATAACGCAAAGAGTAAGCAGAACCTGATTTATTCATATTAAAATTTGAGTAAAGTTGACACAAAGAAGCCAACCGATCCATGGTCGGTGGCGGTAAAGGAACGATAATGGGGCATTTCCCAAACTACCGTGACTACTCGATGCTAGGCTAGGAGAAACGAAGGGAGTGGGGATGACAACGGGAGTAGACTTTCTAATGACTTCTCTAGACTCCGACTCGACTCCGACTCCGACTCGAACTCGTCGTCTTCTGGTTCTCCTTTGAACATCTCTCCTTCTCCGGTAGTGAGCTTGAAGAGTCTTCCTCGATTGTTGGTCCATTTGATGGATTTCCTCCATCCTTTCTGCTTTTTTGTGTCGATTTACGTGATCAACGCGGTGGGGTTGAAGCGATCGTCTGAAGTATCATAGTAATGATCTCATCTGCGCGCCCTAATGAATCGGTCCTCTCCAAACAATAGGCTAACGGCTTGTTCGTCAAAGCAAGGTGCTTGACGGGTTTTGACGGTAGGAACCGTTTCGGGAGGGATGAAGTAGCAATCGTGAAAGATCTCGATTCCGGCTAACTTCCTCTCAAGGTAATGCCAAGGTTCGGGAAACCCGTGAAAGAGTTCGAACTTCCTTCTTGAACGAAGTATCCATTTAAGGTGGGGAGATATGGCCTCATTTGGACTCCTACATACTTGCGATTTTGGACTTGAGCGAGCATTTCGAGAACTTCTTCGATTGTGGGTTTGTACCTAGTCCAAGTGGTATTCTCGATGAGTTGCCTTTCTTGTATGGCGCGAAGGTGTTCTTCCGAATCGGGTTCAAAGGCATTCCAGGGAAGTATCCCTGATTTTTGAGCATGTGGTTGACCACCAAGTTAGAGTAAGGATTATAGTATAAAGGTGCCAACTCACTTTCTATGACATTTACACTTTGGAAGCCCCCAAGTTCATATATGGGATCCGTAAGGACTTGATTGTTTGATTGCTTCTCAATTATTGCCTTGATGGGCGACGAAGTGATCGTCACAACTTTGCCATTGAGTGGGATCTTGATCTTTTGGTGAAGGGTGGATGTTCTTGCTTTGGAAGCATGAATCCAAGGCCTTCCCGTAAAATACGTTGAATGAAGCTTCGATGTCCACTATTTGGAAGTTGACTTTTCGCTCGATTGGTCCCGTGGCTATGGTTAGGCTAGTAAGTCCAACCACTTTTCGTCGTGTACCGTCGTATGCACGTACACCTTGATTGGTGGGAGTCCAATCCGACTCTTTCATGCCTAATTTGTATGCCGTTTTGAGGGGTATGACGTTGACCGCGGAGCCATCATCTACCAAGGTCATTGGCACATTCTTCTTTAGACAAATGACGGTGATGTATAAAGCGAGGTTGTGACTAGCGCCAAAAGGTGGCAAGTCTTCATCTGAGAAAGTAATAGGATTACTTAACCTCGGTGATTCTTGGAAGACCAAGTTGACTACATCTTCGGGAGTAGAGTTATGCGCTACATTCAGTTTGGCCAACGCTTGCAGTAAAGCTTGGCGATGCGGGAATGAGCTTGCCACTAGTTGCCAGACTGAAAGATCAGCCTTGGTTTTCTGTAATTGCTTGAGCAAATGATCAGTGGGGTCGTCTTCGTTGTCATTTGGTGTGATGACATTGGTTGGACCGTTTTGAGTGGTGCTTTGGTATGGACGACCCGAGCGAGTTAGGTGATCCACATCTTGGTCTTCGCCATTTTGGACTATTTCTTTGACTAAGGAGTTTTCAATGAGATACTCGTCCTCGTCGTCATTGGCCCAAACCCCATTGATTGCAGCTAGTTCCTTCATCCTCATGATGTCACTTTCTAGTTGTATGATTTGATTGACTAGCTTGTCGACCACGGCGACTACTTCTTGCATGGTGGCGTTTTGAGAGAAGGTCAATGGTGCACGTTCTTTAGGCGTTGCCCTAGGATCACGTAAGTTTGTTACCATATTCTCTAGTTCCCACACTTGTCTATCTACACTCCTTGCCCATGCGATGAAGTCGGAAATGGTAGGGGAGATGATAGAGTAGAGTCTTTCTTTCTCAATTGCATGAATTTCATTTTCGGTGGGAGAAATGAGATGTGAGCAATCTAAGGTAGATTCGTCACTTGTAATCACTAGAACTCCAAGAGGATTCTGAGTGTTGTTGGGTTTACCTCCTGGTGGAATTGGACGTCGACCGTCTTCAATCATATCCTGAAGCACGTGTTTCAACTTGTAGCATTTTTCTGTATCGTGCCCCTTGCCCCTATGGTATTCACAGTAGGAATTTTCGTCCCAGAATTTGGACTTCCTTTCAGGTTCGGGAGTAGGCCCAATGGGTTGGAGTTTACCTTGCTTCATTAGTCTTTTTAGAGCGTTGGAGTATGTATCTCCAAGGTTTGTGAACTTCCTTGGTGGGCTAGTTTTCTTGGATGGCTCGAGAAGGTTAACTTCGTCGGTCTTGTTAGTAGAGCCGTATGAACGACTTGTGGACCCTTGGTATCCTCGACCTACCGTTTTGGACAAGAGTCCTTTACGGATGTCGTCTTCAATTCGTGTCCCTAGTACAGTTAAGTCTTTGAAGGTTTTGATGTTTTGATATCTCAAATGGTTGGCATATATGGGCTTGAGATTGTCCACGAACTTGTCCACAAGAGTGGCCTCATCCGGGCGTTCAACTAGTTGGGTACTAGTCTTCCTCCACCTACTTAGGAAGTCGGTGAATCCTTCTTTGTCATTTTGGGTAAGAACCTCTAGAGTACGCATGTTGACTTGGATCTCGGCATTATCCGCGTATTGTTTCGAGAACTCGATGGCGGCGTCCTCCCAAGTAGCGACCTTTTTATGATCTAAAGTGTAGAACCATTGCTTTGGGATGGTGTCGAGAGATGAAGGAAAGATCCTTAAGAACATCTCAGGTTTGATGCCTTTGATAGACATGTAGTCCTTGAATGCGCGGATGTGGTTCAAAGGATTCTCTTGTCCTTTAAACTTAGGGATATCCGTCATGCTAAAGTTAGTGGGCAATTTGGAATTGACGGCTTCATACTTACGATTGTTCTCCCTGTAAATGTCATTCCCCTTAAGGTACATCAATTGCTCCTCTAGGTATTGGAGTCTTTTCTTAGCTGCGGTCGTCCCTTGGAAAGGGTTCTCATCTTTAGACTCATCATCAGAAAATTGTAGTACTTCTTTTTCAGGAGAAGGTAACTTTCCCTCTACATCAAAGATGCGGCCTTCGATAAGTTCGAGGCGGTCATAGGTTTGTTCTTGAGTGATTTGCATTTGGGCTATCGCGGCTAGGATTCGATCACTATTTTCTTGAAGTTGCTGGAGGTTTGTTTCATCACTTGACCCAGGCATCTTGGAAACTGGATAAGAGATCGACGACGAATCAAAACACGATCGACCATTCTATCACACTTGCTAAAAGAGGAAAAGTTTTGACTCGTGAAGTGGGTGTGTGCCACTTGTGTTGAGTGGTTTTTTGAAAAAAGACAAGGTCTTTGAAAATGTGTGTCCTAGCCAACTGTAGTGTAGTTGTAGGAGTGGACTCGAGGTGAGGTTTGAAATGGGCTTGTGGCCCGAATTTTGACGCGACAAACGGACAGAGTTTTGACCGGATTTTGTGCTAATTAAAGGCCCCTTTTTTCGAAATTCTTGATTGAAATTGGGTTTTGATTTTTTTTGAAAATTCGTCATGATTTGTTTTTAAATGGTGATCACGTAAGGTTTACACATTTATACAAGCATTATAACGGGATGCTGAGTGCATTTAGAAGGGTTTTGGTTTAAAGGGTGGGTTGCCATACCGAACCATCAAACCCGAAGTCTGTGGAGAGGCTCGTGCCAAACAAGAGTAAGGCCGATTCCTAGTCCATTTCCTCAAGTAGTGAAGGCCCTTGATACAAACAAGAGTAAGCATCATGGTATGGATGACGTCAATCGCTATCCATCCTTAGGCCCAAATAAGAATTAGGACCGTTTAGACGGGACGATTGGTCGAATGGGTTGGGTTGGGCCTAGGAAGGCCGAATAAAACGGTCTAGGAAGACCGAGTTATGAAAACCGACAATTGTCTTGTACAAACTTATTCCCTAACCTTGTTCAAGTTTCACCCTAGCTACACGTAAGTGTATATCCCCAGCGGAGTCGCCAAACTGTGGACAGCGGGCCGCCCACGGGGGCGCTTGGTTGAGAAACGAGGGACAAGCGTTTGCATTTTTGTATGGAGTCGCCACCAATTTTTATGGGAAATTGGAACCGTTCGAATACCTCGTGTCATGTCAAGACACAAAGTAGTGACATGAACACTAAGCAATCGTTACCCTTAGCATTCTATGTCTAGAATGACTCTCGTGGATGCCAATGAACACGGGTGCTCACGGAGATCTGGAGTAAGGGGTGAGGGTACGTATTAGGAAGCTCTTTTGATCGAACACCTAATCCCGCCCGCCTCGATAGCGGCCTCTACTAATGATTAGGGAAGTTTATTCGTACTTGATATATCGTCGGCTATATGCATGCAATGCAACATCCATTAGATTAATCCTAACATGTGAGAATTAGGCTAAGTCGGTGAACAATTAGTTTATCATGCAATTTGGTCGAAGTAGGATTTAATGTTCATTTACATGTGAAAACATACAAACAATGAAAGGAATAATTATAATATACAATAATGAAAATTACATTAATTACATTGGATTAGGCGATTTACGTCGAAAATACCTTTAAAACGGATGGTTTGAGAAAAAGGGAATAAAAGAAATAAAAGAAATAAAAGAAATTAATTAGCGAATTGAAATATTACGAATATTAGTTGAATTAATACGTAAACTAATTAAACTACGTCAAGGCAGAAAGGAGTTCAGGGACAGAACTCATCCTGGAACAGGCGCAGCAGGCACTGCGCCCTTTGGAAGAGGCGCGGCGATTCTTTGCGTCTTTCCAAGGGTGAGTTCTCGGGCCGTGGCGAATCGCAAAACCGTTAATGTTAATTGGTTAATTTAAGGATCGATTAAATATTTGACTCGGATGAAAGTGATTAATGGATTAATTACATGCGAATGGGTCATAAAAAACGGTAAAACATGGATGAGACGGAAACAAGATAGATTAATTATGTGAAGGGACGATGTTAATGAATAATTAATTAGTGACATTGGTGAATGGAACAAACTAAACAATTAATTAGACTAAACATGACGAATGATGACGAATATGGATGCAAATATATCAATGACGAATTCCGGAAACTCAATATGAACAGATTGAACTTCTAAAATCCGGGTTTGAATATTAATAACGAAAAACCCGTAAATATTGATTATTTAGGATTTGAGTCGGAACAATGATGAATTAAACATGTTAATGATGAATGAATTATAATACATGTGAATTATTAATATCGACAATTATACGAACGAATTAAAGAACAAACAAAAGAAAACAAAACAAAAGACGAATTACGAGGGGCGAGGAAGAAGAAAAGAAGCGAGAATGCGGCGGCCTCACAAAGAGG
This sequence comes from Silene latifolia, assembly GCF_048544455.1. NCBI lineage: Eukaryota > Viridiplantae > Streptophyta > Magnoliopsida > Caryophyllales > Caryophyllaceae > Silene > Silene latifolia. The sequence continues at coordinate 191,102,283 of NC_133536.1, forward strand.
CGCAGCAGGTGCTGCGCTCCTTTGAAGAGGCGCAGCAGTTGCTGCGTCTTTTCTCGACGTCTGTCTACTGGAAATCCGCAAAAAAGGTTTTAAAGACGGTTTTAGAAATCGGTTTTAAGGAGGTGCTTTCGACGTGAATCTTACAATGATGATTACAATAAAATAAATAACAATAAATAAAACAAGTAAATAAGGATTATTACACCCTCAGACTTACATGTTGACGGAACGAGAAGAACTAAGAAAATCGATTAGTGATTGCTCGACGCGAATGCAAGGAAATAATGCCCTCGAAAGAGGAAAACGATTTAACAAATTGATTAATTAGATTGATTGAGTGTAGTGGTCAAATTGGTCGGTCATGCAACGGAGAGGCTGGTACCCGGAAGGATCCGAGCTTACGTGGTCGAAGGTTCAAGCACGTAGGCGCCAATTAGTAAGAACGAAGTCTAGAATGCAAAGGGAGAAGAGAAGGGCGGACACTCGCGTGAGAAATATGAGGAACGAAAGCTCCTATTTATACTAATCACGCGGAGGTTTAGGGTTTCGGAGACTCTTTGGAAGTGAATCTCGGAAAGATATGAAAAAGATACGTAAATCATGCAAAGAAGGGCCTGGGAAGAGGCGCAGCGATCACTGCGTCTCTTGGAAGAGGCGCGACACTGCTTGCGTCTGTTCCCGAGAGGTTTCCTCCTGTTTAAGAAAGATTTTCGTGTTTAAGTTATGGTAGGACGGATTTGATTCGATTATCTTTTGAATATTACGGGATATTATTTGCCAAAAGATAAAATTTGAGAAATATGGAATAGAATTATCCGGAACATTCCAGAACATTCTGACTCGGGATTTAACAAATATCGAGAAAATGGAGACGGTTTTTGACCGGACTCAAATGCACTCTAATTCTTGTCAAAACGACCGTATCAGGACGTAGATGACAACTAAGAGGTTGACATTAATATTTGAGCAATCACTTGACGATAATCTTACGAATTGTCACAAATCGTTCCGCGAATCAAACATGCGGCCCAATCATCACCGGGTGGTTTGCGAGGGGTGCAGAAACGAGGTGTCTACAGTTTGCAACTGCACCCCCTTTAAACAAATTCTTGATACGTCACCGCTAAAAACTTAAATAAATGATCAACTATCTGGCGCGCAAAAATGCTACAAGAAGACAATAACCGAATACTTTTTGTCTGTAAATACTGCATCTTTGATTCCATCCATAAAACGATTGATAACAAAAATAACAAAATGCATGGAACACATAAAATTTGAGCAGCAAAATACTATCATACCTGAAAGATCCGAGCCAGGAAATTAGAATCACTTTGAATTTGTTGTTGAAAAGCAGCAGGGTTCACAGCAGATATCTGGATTAAGTCTCAGGTCATCATTTCGTGATGAACTGCAACAACCACAACCCCACATTTCAATCAATATACTCCTTACATACAAATATTACAATATACGCGATAAATTCCTACAGTAATCTCTATATCTAGGGCAATAATCACCTAGAGAGCAAGGCAGAACTCAAAGTAATCATTATCAAATCGCCGTCAACAACGCCTAATGAACTATGTTTCTCATGATTCCTCATCTCCTTCCCATTATACAACAATTGTTGCTGCTGCAACGCTATACCGCTCTGCACACTTCATAATTTTGCGATAACTAAGTTAAACCTAACTATAAAAAAAAGCATTGTTTAAGCTAACTATAATGCAAAACAACATCAAATTCTTCGAAACCCTATGAAAACAACAATTGGGCAAATCCGTAAATCTGAAGAACCCCAAAAAGAATTAGCAATTAGTTAAATCGTTCACCTTGATTTCGAGCAAAGTCTGAACATTTTCGACTTAGATTGCGAATTGGGATAAATGTCATAGATCAATGATAAACATATTTGAAAATGACAAATTGATTGAAGAAAGTATGCAGTTAGGGATTGAGAAAAGGGCAAAAACTTAAGGCTTTGTCGTGATCCATGTCTAAAGTGATGATCTGTTCGTCGTGTCAAAACCAAGCAATAATTAGACATATACCACACCATTCCCAGAAGTATCAGAGTTCAGAACAAACATTAACAGAATAAAGGAGAGATGACTTAATAGAAGAACTTTAAGAGTTTCTTACCGAAACTCTCCGAATGTCTCAGTAATTGCAGAACTTTCGATTCCACCTTCAATTCAACAATAATTCATCAAATATCATGCATTCAAGAGGTATAATTGTGTTTCGTAAAAATTAGATATTTAGATGTACAAAGAATAATATACCCCCTAGTAGCTCATCTAATGGCTGACTTCCAGTGGTAATGCGGACTACTGACTTTCTCTATTAAAAATGATGATTAAAATAGTTGTTAGTTGATAGTAGATTAGTGAAAGCATAATTAGTTCAACACTACACCCTTTAGTGACAACAAATATTAATAATTGAAATCAACAACATTTGTCTACTAACCACTATCTTCTCAACAGCTTCACATATTTTGTCGACTTTGGCCTCTAATAGTCCTTTGATTCCGGTTAGTCTCTAAACATATGATTGTCAAATTACTAAACTGATATGGGTAAGCAAATCAAACCAACCCATATATAATTTGAATAAAAGCCCTAAACATTACCCACGATTTACAAAATAAAATAAACAAACTAATACGATTACCCATTTCTTCCCAATTTTACACCATCCTCAGTTACCTTCAGCAAACCCTACACACAAATAAAAGTTCAAAATTGGTTGACTCAGACATAAATTAACATCGAAATCACATGAAAATTCTAGTGTAATAGAGATAGGACTAACCAATTCGGTGTCACAATCAACAATACCACCAGTAACCAAACGAGCCATACCAAGCAACCTGTCGTGGTGTACCCATTTCCAATTCTCCAAAGACCCATTTTTATGTAATATTTTGATCCATCCATCTCATCTCTTATTCCTGTATACACTATCCTTTCCTTGTCCACCCATAACATAAACCCTAATTTAAGAGATATAATCATCAAATTCAGACAAAGAAACAAACTACTCTCTCTGTCCCGGTCATTTGTTGTCCTTTTCCATATTGGGGTGTCTCAATGAGTTGTTGTCCTTTCTAATTTAAGAATTAACTTAATGAGCAGTTTGATCATTCACACTCAATTTGTTCCACTTGTCATTTAGTAATTGAATCATTTCTTTTTACTTGGTCTTTGTGCCAAAACCAAAAGACAACAAATGACCAAGACGGAGGGAGTAATAAAATCAGTAAATAAACTGTTGAAAAGGGAACCTAATTTTAGACTGACAAAAACATTGAATCGAATCAGAAAAGGGAGAAAAGTAATTTGATTTTGTGGATGATAGTTACCTATTGTCCGTCAAGGTTGTTTGAGAAGCAAAGGTAAAAGCAATATTGTAACACCCCCACTTACCAAACAGCCTTAACAAGACCTTCCCGAGTAAGTAAAGGTGTTACCATCTCGGTTGCCCTAGATAAGTATATCAAATAGACCATAAAAGAACAATTAATTATCTCTGTACAATTTACATCGGAAACAAAAGAAAAGAAACAAACTATGACACTATCATAAAGTACAACTGGTGAACTACTATCGACTAAAGCCAACTTCATGTAATGCGATCACTCCAACCCTGCAGCTACAACAAGACAGCAACCATAGCAACCTGAAAAGTCTCACTGCTCACCATTTACCTACAATATCAAATAGATCACCACATACACAGACAAAGAGAATAAAAACACAAACATCACATAAGCCAGTAACCGGATGTAAGGACGGTAGAATAAAGTAACTCAATAAAGCAACACAACACAAACCATCGATTTCCGAGCTCCACCACTCCAATCACATAATATCCAATGGTTCCAATCGTAACAGGTAACCAACACCCCGGTAGGAGACCTCAACCTTTCCCACCTAAGCCCCGCTCATTGCAACGAGCAAACCCATATCATTAATGTGCACATCTCCCTTGTGACGGGAGCCACAAAGGGCGAACATGGGGGTAAAGACCATCTCTCGATAATGGCTTCACAATTAATATCAACAAAAACAAAAACAACAACAACATCACCAACACCATCTCCGTACTGTTCAAGGTACTCACAACCAGGTAATCACCATAATAATAATCACAATAAGTCAAACCATCATAAACCGTACTGAGTACGAAAACCCTACCTTTTCGCTATTCTATAGAAATTCATCAATCATTTACCACGCTAAGCGTGAATCTGCATCCTACCCTACAACAACGATTATGTCCTATACTAAACTTTTAAGATAGACAAATGATAAACCAATTACCACAAACTCACCTCGACGAACAAACAGATGCCGACGATGGCAACGACCTCACTCGATGACTCGATGCACAAGCTATCTCCTTTCCCGGATTAGTGTTCAAGGTTAACTCATGATTGGTAGAGAGAGATGAGAGAATTGGGAGAGAAGGAAAATTAGGTTTAGAAATGATGAAAATTTATTGTCGAAATGAATTATGTTGTAGCCTTCGTGTTTTTTTATTAACACGCTGTCCGAACGCGTACTCGGTCGAGTATGGAACATACTCTGCTGAGTACCCTACACTCGGTCGAGTACCAACGTTACTCGGCCGAGTGACCCTTACTTGGTCGAGTAACCAGTAAAGAACGTGATATAATTACTTCTTCCATCTCTACTAAGGGTCTTTCGAGGTCAATGGGTTAGTCAACAGGTCCCTAACAGGGCGGGTATTACATCCTTGCCCCTTAAAAGGAACTTCGTTCTAGAAGTTTGTCCCATGCGCCAACCACAATGCAACAAGGCAACATGAAAGGTCACGTAGTAATTATGAAATCGCCAATTAATGCCCACGTGTCTACTGCAAAGCTATTACACCGTCACCAAAGTAACTAAACAATACAACATGTATACCACCACAGAGTTACCATGACATTATCATAACAACTATAAAACTAATGTTTGCCAAATATAAAATTAGCGTTTGCCTAAACAACCACATTACTACCATGCTCTTTATCTAACCCGATTAGAAAATAAAGTTGGTAAGATTAAATAGATTAGATAGCAACAACTTTAAAAGATTAAAAGTTATAGCAACAACTTAAAAGATTAATAGCTACAGTTTAAAGAAGTTTTTTGTAAGTTTTTGCCGGGATGTTATCTACCCCTCTAAAAAGGAACTTCATCCCTAAAGTTCACTCCCAATTCTAACGAGAAAAGTATAAGCGTTTGAACACAACAATTAACTAAAGCAATCATCACAACTCATGGTTAAATATAACCACACACGAGCTTGATCCAATGCAACTATGCTTAAGGATTAAATGAAATTAACATAACTTTGAATCACGGATGCATGTAACGACGTATAACAATTTAAACAAACCAAATAGTATCAAACTGCCACCATGTTTCTAGCCACCCAAATCTTACATTCCACATCTATCTCAAATTCGAGCCATGTTATTGGGTCATCATAATACCTTCATGATAACACCATATCACCCACGCCTTGGGTCCACATAAATCACACCACAAAAATAGCCACACAATTCAAACAAAATTATGCAACTAATTAGCGGAACCACGAAAATAAGCAACAAACACCACCCAGAGAACTCGATCGAGTAATAGAGAGCACTCGGCCGAGTACCCGGTACTCGATCGAGTAGTCAGTACTTAGTTGAGTACTCCGAAGACAGAATGCCTTTTTCTACCGATCAGTACTTATAGAACTCAACACTCATCTGCAACGTAGAGTATAACCATCCAACAACATCGAAAAACAAGTTCCAAGTACATCATAATATGAAAAGAGTAAACTCTTGGCCTTATGGCCAAATTCCACACACAAATAAATCTGAATGTCGAAAACTAAGACCAAATCCGTAACAAGTATCCAAAACTAAAACAAACAACAATGAAAAAGGGTCAAGGGTCCATGCCCACATCGTCATCCATGTCATCACCACCAGCTGTGCCCGATGTCCCAGCTCCCTGATATGCCCCAGCATCGGCGTCACCACAACCGATCTCCCCTCCTCATCTAGCTGGTTACCATACTTGGCTCTCCACGGTCGTGTAAGGCAACCATACGCGTAGGTGGTCGGGTGCCTCCATGTACTTGGGTCCACCCCATGGCTATGGAACACCCCGCTGTCATCTCTCCCTCTCCTCTACCACACTGGCTGAGCAAGGTCGGTCCCCACTTTCTGGAGGTGCGCCATCTCATGCACGTTCCTCACGACCAAAGTGGTGGATATCTTCTCACTGAGCTCGCTAACCTGCATCCTAGGGTCATGGACCGCATGATAGGACATGTATTGGTATAGGTAGAAGCTCTGTGAAGTGTAAGAGACCTCAGTCGCCAACTCTCCAATCACCCTCACCCATCGGGTCTCACGAGCTTCTGCCGACTAGAAGCTATGATCGGCTGAGGCAAATCCTCAAGGATCTCGGGAGGGATCAGATAGAATTGTGGCTGAGGCTCGGGGTCCCCACTCTCCGGGTCATACTCCCCCAACTGATCAATCACGGGTAGGTGCTCTGCATCAGGCAACCTCATCCATCTAGTTCCCCTCAACCTCCAAGCTAAGGCTCCATCGTCCAACCTGCTCAACCACTTGGCGTGGCACATGTACTCCTCATCTATGGTAGGGGCGGTCTCAAACAAGGAGAAAGAGGACTCGATAGAGGCTACAAAGTCAGTCAGTCGATGGGCCAACCAGGTCACTATGGCCCCGCAGCTAAGGTAACGGGTCTTGGAGCGGGCCATAAGTGCTAGACTAGCACACACTACACCGGGAGCGTTGTAGTAAAAATGCTCTCCCGAAGGGGGTTAATGTAGGACATCAAGGGCATAACCTCATGGGTGTTAAGCTTGCTCACATCACTCCGACCGTAAAGCAAACATGTCATCATTCTCAAGAAGATGTGAAGAGACACGTGATGAACATCATTGATCAACATAGCACTAGCGGTAGGGGCAGGTCGGTCTGTAATGTAAGGAAGGTAGTTAGGATCCCCGGTCTCCATCGCCACATTACTCAAGTACCACTTCTTCTCGGGTTCCAACCCCAAATGCTCAACAAACTGGTCAAGGGTTAAGGAAATGTCGGTGTTCATATAACGGAAACGGACAATCTTTCCACCCACGTCCTACTTAAATGAACTAAAGAACTCTAAGGTAAGGAAAGGGTAAGACTTCTGGTGGAGGTTATACAACCCCTTAAAACCTAAAATGTCAAATATATGGGTTATATCCGACTCAATTCCCAAATCTTTCAAGATACTCGGATCCACACAACGGGTTGGTCTCATAGTATGTCCCATTAAAGTGACAAAAGCAGCCGGTTGTTCAAAATCGGCAAAGATTACCGTAGGGTATTGATCAACCGGAGGAACAAGCGGCTCCTCGCTCGTTTGTCCTTGCTCTACCGTGGTATTGGCGTGGGTACGCTTCTTAGCGGGTGCTCTAGCATTGGCATACTGCAAGAATACAAATTCAACAAGAATGTTCCTGAATTCACACAATATCAAGATGAAAATTTCAGATTTGTTCTCTTTCAACACGAAGTTTAAGACGGATTTTTCTATCATAATACACACGATAATCATTTGGTAGAGTATTACTAGTACTAATTGAACCTCTATAAGCATCCTACAAGGAATTAAAGTGATGAAAATCAAGAATTTGGGGCAAACCTTAGAAACTTTTCAGTACAAAATTGGGGATTTTGGGCTTAGAAATCATCTTGTTCGCATACAAACCAATTATTAGAAGCAATTACTAAAAATTATCAACAATTAAAACATGATTCTTTGAATTTAAAGACCAAAAGTTTCAGATTTGGGTAACCTTACACATTCAATTAATTGGAAATAAGAAGCTTAAAGATGCATTACCTTAAATTGGAAAGTTGATTGAATGAGAGAAAGATAAGAGGATGAATCCAAGAGCAAAATAGCAAAATCATCAAGGGTTTTTGTTGGGAGAGAAAACTTTGAGAGATTTTGAGTGAATTTGAGAGAGTAGTGATACCGTCGTCAGGTACCAAAAATAAATACCTAAGTTACAACTAACAGAAGTCAGCGGCAAGTAGGGTCGATCTCCACAGGGAGGCAAAATGAGATTTATCTGTCTAATTTTAGTCTATGAGTAACGGGTCACAATGTGGGGGTTTGAAAAGTGATATTCTAAACTAAAGAGAATAAGGGAGAGGGAAATAAAAAGAAGGAAGCAAACAGATAAAGAGGAACAAGACAAGACAGACGGTTCACCATAATCATTCAGTTAAGTAATCTAGGTCTCAAGTCAATGCAAATACGGTCTAAGGGGTAGTGAACGTCACCTTTCGGTCCTTAATTCACCCTAAAGTGTAAACAGCTTAACTTTCGCCCTCACTGCAATACTCTATTGTTCGCTACTAGTCTACCTTTTCCAACCTTTCGGTCCAGGTCAAGGATCACTAAGAATTAAATGCCTAATTGCGTCGACTCAATCGAGATACAATTAATCGTAGCATTTAACCAACATAGACAATACCAAAGATTAACCCAATAAAACGATTACTCTCCCTTCATAATTATGGATCCCCTATAGTCTTAGCAGAGGGGAATTAGCTACTCATAACCAACGAATTATCAATAACAAGAAATAGATAATTGGAATTCAACATTATAAAAGACTAATAAGAATTGAATTAAAGCAATTACGATAATTAATATAGGGAAGAAGGAATTAAAGCAATGAAAAGGATTAAAGGATTAAAGAGAAATAAAAATACCAATACAATCTGAATCCGAGTAGCAAAAGTATAAGGGAAGAGAAATTACAATTGATCCGAAAAATAGAGAAATGAAGAACAAGCGTTAAATCGTCCGTCCCCTCTCGACTCCGGGAATGAATGATATGCTATTAGGTCTAAACTACTCTTATTTATACTAAGTAGTATTATTATTATTAACTAGATATAAGATAAACATAAGAATAAATCTAATCATACTCGACAATAACCTTCTCGCTGTAGCTAGTACTCGATCGAGTGATTTATCTACTCGATCGAGTACTTTTCCTGCTTTGCGCACTGAACTTCAAATGGCTGCCATTTCTTCGTTACTTGGGCAAATAGGGCGATTCCGGTGGCGTTGGAAAGCTAAGAGGACAAACTTTCATCTCCAATTGGAATCACCTGAATATCTGTTGTATAACTCGAGATATGGCTCTCCAAAGTAGGCACTAGCAATTTGAAGTTCTTCCTTTGCTCGCCTAGCTATCTTTCTTCTTTGCGCATCCCAACTAGCTACATTCCCGCTCCAATTTCACTCTTCCTCCGAATGCATGCTAAATGGATGGTAAAAGGCTTGATTTCACTACTTTCTGGTTCATTCCTGCAAATAAGACAAAATAACCCAAAGTAGCATATTCGGGGCATTTCGTAGCATAAAACTACGATAAAAGCATGGAAATACGTGCATAAAATAGGTTAAAAAGATTATATAAAATGCACGTATCAAATCTCCCCAAACCAAACCTTTACTCGTCCTCGAGTAAACTCAAAACTATATGCTAATGGAACGGAAAAATAACTCAGAGCTAGCTTAACTTGTCTACTTGAACCAATTTAATGCAACAAAGATTAACAGTTTAAGCTAAGCGGTCGATCGCAAAACGAATTATAAGTCGTTTGTAAATATAGCCAACCTATCGACCTTGCAAGACCAACAAAATCGGACTCTCTCGTGGTCACTCTTCTCTCATGAAGCAAAGGGGGAATATTTATATGTAAAAGAGAGAAGAAAGGACAGTCATTCACCTAATCACGACCCTACATAGCATGCATGCAACAAAGATGATAGACGATTCAAGTACTAATGCACACACTCCAACCAATAATGTCCGTCACAGCTGAGGGCTTACAAATGATATGGGAAAGTGAGGTTCAGGTGAGAAAAGGCAAAACAAGTTATGGAAATGTGGAGGTAAAAGTGTCAAGCTAGTTCCTAAACAGAACCATATAAGACCGTCCGAATCTCAACTGACTAAAAAATAAACACAAGTGCCCTTCATTGGCACAAAACTCACTACCCAATACACAATCTCCTCAAAAAATATGAATAAAACGGAGGAGTGAGACCGTCACAAGATAGAAATAGGCACAGACGGACTCAAAAATCAAACCACCTCAAAAAATTTCCAAACTTTGCCTCCTCTGGTTTCTTCCTGTGAACGTGATATTTGATTTTTTTTCCTTTTTTTTTTTTTTTTTTTTCTTTATTCACGTCTTTCTCATCCCTTTTTTTCTCAATTCTTTTCATTTCTTCCTTTCTTTCATCCTGTATCACGTTTCCAGCCCTTGGTTTTTTTTTTTTTTTTTTTTTTTTCAATACTTTTTTTTTTCATACTCACTTCCTTTATTCTCCACCAACTCCAAACAAAATACACATGGGCCAACTGCAGACGGAAAATCATACCACAAAAGAACATACTAAACTAGCTTGACTAGGCAGGCTTAATTTGGAATGTAGCTAATGGGTCAAAAAGGCAAGTTTTGGCTAATGTGGAGCTAAATGGGTGAAAAATATAAGGAAAGGGAAATTTGCAAACACCTCCCTGCATGTGACACCAACCACAAACCCGAATATGTGCATTTGACAAGAAATTGAATGTCATAAAAGTGCAAACGAGACGAACATGCTATGCAAGGAGTACTACTCTCAATTCCTAATGAGCTGGTCATGAATGTCACCAGTTATGGGCTCTAAAAACTCAGAATTTATTAAGTAGTTTGCCAATTTATCAGGTCAAGTCTAAACAGTCAGCTATATTTGAACAGAAACTCGTAGATTATGCGTATGACAAAGCTAATAACTATCAATGAAAGTGCAAGGCTCAAGCAAAAAGACAAGTTATAGTGCATTATCATCATGGAAATCTACCGTTCCGACTCAACCTATATATATGCAAAAATAAACGTGAAATTTTTTTGGATTTTTTGAAATTTTTAAATTTTTATCAGATTTTTGATTTTTATGAAAATAAACAACAATGCATACTGAAATTAAACGTGATAACGGAAATGCAATAAAAACAAGATGCAGACACAGATATGGATGCAAAACCTCCCCAAACCAAACCGTACAATGCCCTCATTGTACCAAAACATGGAAAGGAAATGCAAACTAAAGGAAAAAGAGAGTAAATGCGGAAAACTCACAAGATTGCGCGAATAAAGGGACCTCCCCAAACCAGCCAGCAACATGGGAGGTCACTAATAGCTCCGAAACATCGTCACAAGAAGCTAAGCCAAGCAATGGGCGTCCAAAACAGCTCGATCGAGAGGAATAGTGGTCGATCGAGTGGAATAGTGGTCGATCGAGTAAAAAATTTTTTTTTTTTTTTTTTTTTTTTTTTTTTTTTTTGCAGGTACTCGATCGAGTGATATATGTACTCGATCGAGTGATTTCAGCAGCAAAAAGCTCTCGATCGAGTACAAAAAGTACTCGATCGAGTGATCCTTAGTATATTCCTGCAAAAGACGCAACAAAAACAGCCCGCAAAACTAACAAAGCAAGCATACTGATATAGTCTATGGTACGAAGACCAATTATTACAACTGTAATGAAATAAAATGTAAAATAAAGTCTCCGGGTTGCCTCCCGGGTAGCGCTAGCTTCAGTCAGGTCCCAGCTCGACCTTCTTTTTCAGCCAACTACTCTAATTGAACCCAATCAAAGCGACTCAAGGCTCGCGACAACTTTGTCAAATAGTGCGCGCATGTGCTACACAAAAATGTAAGTAGCACCATAATATAGTAATAGCATAGGAAATTGAAATGCAAAATCGTTTAAGCCTAACGAATTTCCTATGACAGCTCCCAAAATCTTTCACAAAATAATTCTGCCCTCCAGCTATGGGCGGAATATAAAAGCTCAAATTAACCGCGGTGGAAAATGAAGGAGCTCAACAAAGATTCAACTTAAAAATAACGCGAATAGAATTTGGATGATCGGGGCGGTGAAAACGTGAGGTGGAGGAATGCAGTGCGCTAAAGGAGAAGGTGGGTATTCATCCCAAATGCAAGGGACGGTAAAGTCAATTGGATCAATTGGGTCCTCTATAATAGGTTCATCTACTATATCATCGTAAGTATCCCATTTGACCTCAAGACTGTCTAAATCTACCTCCTCACTCTCCTTATTGCTAGACTCGTCAAGATGGAGATTCTCAAAGAGAGCCTTCAAATCACCCTCACTATCAGTGCAAGAATCATAAAGGGGTTCTAAACTATCCTCATAAAAAGGATTGTCAACCACGCTAGTGGTCTCCTCTATGTCTCCGTCAGCATTTCCTAGATTGGTTTCTAAGGTCTCACCCACCCCCTCATTTGAGTCAACATGAAGAGAAAAGTTGGGTTTAAGAGATTCAAAACAAACCAATCAAAGAATTATAATACCTCATTTACGGGGATTCCTTCCAAATCCCACTTACCAATAGATTCTAGGTATGCTCGCGTAGGGTCATTCATACCCCGGAAGATAGTCCAAACAATTGGAGTTCCGAAAATGCATCTCGTCCGGGCTCGAGCCACTCCAAAACCTGGCTAAATAAGTACCAAAATTTCGTTCTCTTCTGCGGAAGAGAAGAACGAAAGACATAATAACGGTCTCAAGGAACCGAAGCTCCTTGAGACAAGAAATAAACTAAATAAAAACAAATAAAACTACGCTGCCTCCCCGGCAACGGCGCCAAAATTTGATACCGTCGTCAGGTACCAAAAATAAATACCTAAGTTACAACTAACAGAAGTCAGCGGCAAGTAGGGTCGATCTCCACAGGGAGGCAAAATGAGATTTATCTGTCTAATTTTAGTCTATGAGTAACGGGTCACAATGTGGGGGTTTGAAAAGTGATATTCTAAACTAAAGAGAATAAGGGAGAGGGAAATAAAAAGAAGGAAGCAAACAGATAAAGAGGAACAGCTAAGACAGACGGTTCACCATAATCATTCAGTTAAGTAATCTAGGTCTCAGGTCAATGCAAATACGGTCTAAGGGGTAGTGAACGTCACCTTTCGGTCCTTAATTCACCCTAAAGTGTAAACAGCTTAACTTTCGCCCTCACTGCAATACTCTATTGTTCGCTACTAGTCTACCTTTTCCAACCTTTCGGTCCAGGTCAAGGATCACTAAGAATTAAATGCCTAATTGCGTCGACTCAATCAGACAGATACAATTAACTGCAGCATTTAACCAACATAGACAATACCAGCATTAACCCAATAAAACGATTACTCTCCCTTCATAATTATGGATCCCCTATAGTCTTAGCAGAGGGGAATTAGCTACTCATAACCAACGAATTATCAATAACAAGAAATAGATAATTGGAATTCAACATTATAAAAGACTAATAAGAATTGAATTAAAGCAATTACGATAATTAATATAGGGAAGAAGGAATTAAAGCAATGAAAAGGATTAAAGGATTAAAGAGAAATAAAAATACCAATACAATCTGAATCCGAGTAGCAAAAGTATAAGGGAAGAGAAATTACAATTGATCCGAAAAATAGAGAAATGAAGAACAAGCAGTCGTCCGTCCCCTCTACTGACTCCAGGGAATGAATGATATGCTATTAGGTCTAAACTACTCTTATTTATACTAAGTAGTATTATTATTATTAACTAGATATAAGATAAACATAAGAATAAATCTAATCATACTCGACAATAACCTTCTCGCTGTAGCTAGTACTCGATCGAGTGATTTATCTACTCGATCGAGTACTTTTCCTGCTTTGCTCACTGAACTTCAAATGGCTGCCATTTCTTCGTTACTTGGGCAAATAGGGCGATTCCGGTGGCGTTGGAAAGCTAAGAGGACAAACTTTCATCTCCAATTGGAATCACCTGAATATCTGTTGTATAACTCGAGATATGGCTCTCCAAAGTAGGCACTAGCAATTTGAAGTTCTTCCTTTGCTCGCCTAGCTATCTTTCTTCTTTGCGCATCCCAACTAGCTACATTCCCGCTCCAAATTCACTCTTCCTCCGAATGCATGCTAAATGGATGGTAAAAGGCTTGATTTCACTACTTTCTGGTTCATTCCTGCAAATAAGACAAAATAACCCAAAGTAGCATATTCGGGGCATTTCGTAGCATAAAACTACGATAAAAGCATGGAAATACGTGCATAAAATAGGCTAAAAAGACTATATAAAATGCACGTATCAAGTAGTAGTTGAAATAATGAGAGTTGTGTGTTTATATTGTTTCGGAATTTCTATCGCTGAATCGGTCAAAAATAGGCGTACTCGGCCGAGTACTGGACCTACTTGGTCGAGTATACATGGCTACTCGGTCGAGTATGCAGGATTTGCAAAATACAGCAACTACATTTTTCTGAGAACTCGGCCGAGTAAGGCGTACTCGGTCGAGTACCCTATGTACTCGATTGAGTACCCTAAATTAGTAACAGAATTTCTTTCACATAAACGCCATCGTCCCTGCAACACGAAAAACGTTGTTTAGAATCTAAACTTATTCAGAACTCGTCACATTTAGGTCCTATTTCTATCACACACCATGTAACTTAATAACTACACACACCTACTTCAACTTAATCGCACAAAATGCATCGTATCTCCGTATAATTCCTTTCACAAACTTACCATGTTATGCACACACAATAAGATTCAAGCCTGATTAAATTATTAACGATGCTACGTGCATACAAGTATTCACTCAATTACTCCCTGAAACAATATCACATGTCATCCACACATAATATAAAACTTTTACATACTATACCGCTGACATTATCTGTTCTTCCTTTTATCATAGTCAACACACATACGACTCAAGCTAACCATACAAGCTCGTACATGTACACTTCCACATATCCTTCCATTGTTTCATAATTGTTCCAACTTTCAGACCAACATATGATATGAAAACCAAAATAACCACACATCATACATCAACACACACATATAATCCCACACAGCTACCCTGCTCAGAGTTGCTAACTTAAGCATGTTAGGACTGAGATTCTGAGATGAGGGCTCCTTCTCACCCAAAACCGACATAAGAGGGCTCCCAACACACATGCACCAGGTTCATTTTAATTTGACACCCTACATTCATTTGGTTCATTGGTTCGAGTTCCAAAATCATCCCTCTAATACCACATTCTAACACCCTCACTTACCACGAAGCCTTAACAAGACCTTCCTGAGGAAGTATAGGCGTTACCATCTCGATTGCCCGAGGTAAGTATACCAAATGGAACATAAAAGAATAATTAATTATCTCTTTACAATTTACAGCGAAAACAAAATAAAAGGAACTAACTATGACACTATAAGAAAGTACAAGTGGTGAACTTCGTGTCATCGATCACTCCAACCCCGCAGCTACAACAAGACATCAACTATAACAACCTAAAAAGTCTCACTGCTCAGCATTTGCCGGAATATCAAATGGATCACCGCAGACACAGACCAAGAGAAGAAACACACAAACACCACATAAGTCAGTAGCCAGATGTACAGAAAGTAGAATAAAGTAACTCAATAAAGCAACACAACTCAAACCAGCGATTTACGAGCTCCACCACTCCAATCAAATAGTATCGAATGGTTCCCATTGCAACAACTAACCAACATCGCTAGTATGTAGGGGACCGCAACCTTGCTCTCGCAACGAGTGAACCCATATCATTAATGTGCACATCCACCTTGTGACGAGAGCCACAAAGGGCGAACTGGGGATGAAGACCATCTCCCGACAATGGCTTCACAATCAAGATCAATAACAACAACATCACCAACACCATCTCCGTACTGTAACTGAATCAACTCATCAAGGTACTCACAACAAGACAATCACAATGAAAATAATCACAATAAGGCAAACCATCATAAACCTGTAGATACCTCATTTCTGCACCTCCCGCAAGCCACCCGGTGATGATTGGGCCGCATGTATGGTACGCAGAATGATTTATGACAATTCGTAAGTTTATCATCAAGTGATAGCTCAAATACTTTTGTCTACCCCTTGGTCGTCATCTACACGCCATTACAATCGTTTTGACAGTAATTAGAGTTCATTTGGAGTCCGGGTCAAAAACCGTCTTCATTTTCTAATAAACCGTCTAAAATGCCGAGTCAGAATGTTCTGGAATATTCCGGATATTTCTATTCCATATTTCAATCTTTTAATCTTTTGGCAAAATATATACCGAAATTATATTTTAAATAATAAGGAAGGAGATCTACCGCAATTCCATAACAGAAACATGGAAAATCTTTCTTCCGCGGGAGGAAACTCCTGGGGAAAGGATGCAACACCTGTTGCGCCTCTTGCAAGAGCCGCAGTGGCTGCTGCGCCTCTTCCCCAGCTCCTTTCTGCGTATTTTAAGATCTTTTCGATATTTGTTTCCAAAGTTAACTCTAATTCCTCCGTGTGATTAGTATAAATAGGGACCTTTGTTCCTCATATTTCTCACGCGAGTGTCCGCCCTTCTCTTCTCCCTTTGCATTCTAAGACCATGCTCTTTGCTTATTGGCGTCTACGTGCTTGAACTTTCAACCACGTAAACTCGGATTCTTCTGAGTACCAGCCTCGTTTTGCATGACCGACCAATTTGACCAACTCCACTCAATCAACTTAGTTTAAATCCTCTTACGAGGGCACTTTCGTCGTACATTCGAGTTGAGAAATCACTAATCATTAACTTAGTCAATCTCGTTTCGTCAAACATGTAAGTCTGAGGGTGTAAATCCCATGTTTTATTATTGTACCTTTTTTATTGTATAAATTATTGTAAGATTTACGTCAAAAACATATTTAAAACAGATTTATAAAACCTCTTATTAAACCTTTTTTTCGGATTAACAGAGATCAGACGTCGAGAAGAAACGCAGCAACTGCCGCGTCTCTTCGAAGAGTCGCAGAATCTTCTGCGCCTTTTCCCGAGGTTGCCGTTGTTTCTGCTTTTCTTCTTCTTCCTTTGTTCTTCGTTGATTCGTCACTTTTGTTCCGTTTTCTTATTTTTCTTCATTATTCATTCGTATAATAATTTTAACACATAATTAGTAATTTATCAATTTCAATTTCCGACTTAAATTCCAAGTAACCAATATTTGCGGGTTTTCGTCATTAAAATCAAATCCGGGTTTTAGAGATTCGATTCCTCCATATCAAGTCTCTGGAATTCACTTTTGTATATTTTCGTCTGTTCATTATCATCTAATCTAATTTAATTTGTGTAAATAAACTTGATTAATTTGTATTAGCAAACCTAAATAATTCATTTGTAATTAGTCTTTTATTCATCCTAATTAATTTGAGTCCGTTCTTTATTGCTTTTATGACCCTCTCATATGTAAATAATCTGTTAATCACTTCTCCTTGAGTCGAATATCAATAATCGACCATTAAAATCACCAACGAACATTATCGATATTCAGTTCTGGCTTTACAGCCAGAACTCACCTCAGGAACAGATGCAGTGACCCCTGCGCCTCTTCTAAGGGACGCAGCATTGCTGCGCCTATTCCGGGGTGACTTTTATCTCTGAACTTCCGTTGTTGCTCTGACCTAGTTTATTAATTTACGTATTAATCGACTATTACCCGTATAATCACTACTAATCTGTCCGTTTTCTAACCTTAATTTATTTCCCTTTTCTTTTCTCAAATCATCCGTTTTAAGTGTATTTTCGACGTAAATCAATCAAATCATTGTAATCATTGTAATTTTAATTATCGTATTATATTTATTGTACTCTTTATTATCATATTGTTTGTATGTTTTCACATGTAATCAACCTTAAAACCCTACTTTGACTTATTGTATATTAAATTACGCGTTCACCGACTTAGGTAATCTTCACATGCTAGGATTAATTTATTGGATGTTGCATTGCATGCATATAAACGACAACATATCAAGTATAGATGATTTTCCCTAATCATTAGTAGAGGCCGCTATCAATGCGGGCGGGATTAAGTGTTCGATCAAAAGAGCTTCCTAATACGTACCCTCACCCCTTACTCCAGATCTCTGTGAAGATCTGTGTTCATTGGCATCCACGAGAGTCATTCTAGACATAGAATGCTAAGGGTAACGAGTTCTTGGTGTCTATGTCATTACTTTGTGTCTTGACATTGAAGGAAATGTAGATTCATATACATACTAACATACTCTTATATGTCAAAATTAATTTGTCATAAAATTAAATGTGGATTTTATGCATGCAAACAATATAATAAAAGAGAAGAAATCATATCCTTACATTGAAATTTCGGTTCAAATGGGCACAAAAGAAATCTCCTTTTCTTTTGTTCTTGAGCTTTCCAAATGGAAGAACAAGGATTCAAGTGTAGAATCCCTCCCAAAAGCATATACCCAAGGAATACATCTTAATAAACCAATACTATTTAGATCTAGTAATAATAATGGTTTTACAATAAAATTGATACAATATAAATTGTATTTTCACTCTTGAAATTTCGGTCAAGAGGTGGTGTTTTTGTGAGATTTTATTTCTCTAGAATTATCATAAATTGTAGAGAGTTTTCAAGGATTTTCTTACACTAGGAAAAATAAGATGGGAGGAATGAATGATTTAAAAGAGAAGAGCTTTCCTCTCTTTCTTGTTGGTGGCCGAAAAAGGGGCATTGGGTAGTATGCCCAATGCCTTTTGTTTTTGCTCTTCACAAGAGACTAGGCATGCAAGCCTACTACCTAGTGTCATGATTGTGTTTTTATTTAAAAATAAATAACACAATATTTACTAAACACACACCCATATTTCGGTTTTAAGTATAAAATGGAGAATCCATTTTATTTTGTCATTTGTCAAATTTGTCACATGTAACATGTTACATGACATGTTACGATGCAATGTATTTTTATCATATTAAAAATCAACATACTCATAAAATATGTCATTTACAAAATCGACTAGTAATTCGTAATTACTTGTACCAAAATATTTCACCAATTTATAAATCGTATTTATAATAATTCATTCAAATTTAATTGTTTCTTTAAACAATAATTTCATCCGAGTAATGATACAATTCGATTACTCAGACCGTATCTCATTTAATTACATTTCAATTTGATACGTAAATTATACTCACAAAATCATCCGTCAAATGTAAGCAATTTAATTAACTCGTATCGGTATACGATTAATTAAATAATCAATTAAGAGTATTTCCCTATAGGTATGACCTAAGGGGATCAACTGATCACCACCGTCGCACGACAGTAATGTCAAACTCTAGTCAGCCAATCATTACCGATATGTGTGGACCAGTTGACTTGTAAAATATTACATCCCACATGTATTCTTAAAATGAGATTTAATAATGATATTTAAATCATGTGATCGCACTATTGTTGAGGACACATTTCCCAACAGACATGACGCGAAGTATTCGAACAGTTTCCAATTTTCCACAATAAATTGGTGGAGACTCCACCAATGCAAACGCTTGTTTTCCCAAAAGCCCCCGTGGGCCCTCCGTGTCCACAGTTTGGCGACTCCGCTGGAGAATAATACACTTACGTGTTGCCAAGGGTGAAACTTGAACAAGGTTAGAGAATAGTTTATATGAGACAGTTATCGGTTTTCATGACTCGATCTTCTTAGATCGTTTTATTCGGCCTTCCTAGGCCCAACCCAACCCATTCGACCAATCGTCCCGTCTGGACGGTCCAAATTCTTATCTCGGCCTAAGGATGGATAGCGATTGACGTCAACCATACTATGATGCTTACTCCTGTTTGTATCAAAGGCTTTCACTACTCGAGGGAATGGACTAGGAACCGGCCTTACTCTTGTTTAGCGCGGACCTCTCCACAGACCCGAGTTTGATTGCTCGGTATGGCAACCCACCCTTTAAACCAAAACCCTTTTAAATGCACTCAGCATACGTATTGAATACATTCCTTCTTTTGAAGAAGCGGGTTTTAGATTCACTTGCTACATATTTCATAATAATGAAACACAATCCCTAAGAAGATCCAAATAGACTTAAGCATTTCAACTGGTGCAAAACCCTTTGCAACCAATCAAACCTTGAAATTTCTCTTTATTAGTGCAAAAACCCTTTGTCACTAATCAAGCCCTTTTGTTTCGGATTTTCATGGCTCTAAGCCTTGTATTGAGTTGTGACTTAAACATTCTTATGTAAGTCATATGTTCATTACTTTCTAGAAGCAATCAACTTGAATCAAACAATTTCTTTTGTAAGTTATAAGCTCTTTACTTTCTTCAAAGTAGCATGAATTCATCATTTTTAAAAAGTGACGAATTTTAACCTCCTAGGTTTTGAAGAAACAACGTCTTACACAAAACGTCTCATGTAGCCAAGAAAGACCAGTTTCTTGCTACATAACATTCTTTGTGGCTCTTTGAATAATTTCTCCCACTCTGTCTTCTAGAAATAAACTTGTATTTTAGAAAGACAGCTTCATGAGCCGCAAACCCGTCGTACTCGTGATAATTGAAAGGGAAAAAATGAGCATTTGTTTCTTGTGATAACTTACAAGCATGGTACCCTTACCATTTCATATCTCATATGTTTTGATTTAGTGGAAAAATAATTTAGACAAAAATGATAAAATCCCCAAAAGGATTCAAGTGACTCAAAGTAACTTGATCGAAGTTCAAACCATATTGAATAGCGTTTGAATTCTTATCCAATCACACATTATTCCATGATGCGTGCTAAGAGAGATTAACTTGTGATACTATATCACATTTCCTTTGGCTTATATCAAAGTCTTCACTTTGATAATCCCATCACGACTAAATCGTGATTCCTTGAACTTTTGAACTTCTTCAAAGATTTCTCTATTTACCTTATTAAGTGAACACACTAGTGTCAACTTAAATCGTTGGTAAAAGAAAATGATCAACCTATTTTGGATCAATGATTTACAACCTCGATCTCCTTTTCAACCAAAAGGCACGAGACATCTTGCTTTGAATACAAGATACGCATATACCATTAACGATCTAATGGTTTCAAGAGTACTTGATAACTCTTTGCGTTCATCATTCCAAAATTTAAGGTTTAATCTTGGGTTACCAATTTGAATCTTACATCATCTACATGATATATCATTCTAGTTTGTTTTAGAATATAATCACCTTGATAATGGGCTAGCCATACATCAAATCGTGGTGTATAGGGTCACAAAAGTGAAAACCCTTTTTGTATCTTAACAAGTTTATATTCTTATTTAGAGTTTATGCACTTAATAGTCACAATTAAGTACAACTTTAAATCCAAAAACTAGATTGAGTACACAATTACTCTATCTCTCGACATTATTGTTGCTAATCGTCATATTCTAATCATCCTATGTATCAAGTACAATGATGAAAACCTCCACTGGTTTCTAATATTGACGAAGTGGTACTAGCAAAATTTATGTTTAATCAAATAAACATTTAAAGAAGAAGGTCCCATTAGATGTCCCACAACTAACTTGTTGATTCTTCAATAATTTGGGGTAGTTTCCTTTCTTGTGTCCAACATTTAAGACAATGGAAACTTTATTGGTCGGGATTGATAGGTTTAGTATCGTCATTCCTCAATGACTTTACTTTCAACATTACCTTGTATCAATTCCATTATTATCTTTACTTCTTGAACCTCGTCCTCATCTTAACGGTTTAAGAGAATGCTCCCACTTATTTCAATGAGTCTTTGCTTTGAGAAGCAAAATTGAATTCATGAAGATTACTCTTCATTTGTTCGTTTTAGTCTTAAAACTTTCGTTGAAGTGGTTGCGTTATTTTGGTCAATTATGAATTCCAACAAATCTAATTACCAAAACAATTTATCATTTCAAGGTACTTAATTCAATTAAGTATATGGAACATAACAATCCATTGTAAGTAGATGTGTTAGTCAAGAATCAAAAAACTGTTTGATAATGAATAACTTTTATCTATACTCTTTACAAGAGATCCTTAGCAATGGTTCACTTGAGGTTTTAGAAGCAAATTCATATTTGTCTTTAGTTACGATGTTTTAATGGAGATTTGAATCAAAAACGAAATGATATCGTATATGAATTGTGGTAAAGAAATAGAACAATATAATAACGGAATAGTGAAAACAAAACATTTATCGTTATATTAATACTTGTAAATAACAAGTAAAGCATTTACATAGTGACCTCTACCCAACTATGATAAATGATTCCAAGACCCAAATTCATATCAACTTAGGCACGGGGTAGCCGATGAAACCCTCATCAATATAACTCGGTGGATTAACCTTTTAATCGATTCTACTTTTAGAACTCTTGGTCGATAAAATTACTCTAATGTTTATCTATAGCCCAAAACACATCAACAAGGGCACGGGGTAGCCGATGAAACCCTTATCAATTACTTTTGTTGAGTTCAATCCAAATTTCGAATAAATGTGTCCATTGTCCAAACTCACATTAACTTAGGCACGGGGTAGCCGATGAAACCCTCATCAACATGAATTCGGTGGATTAGACATTTATCACCCACTTTCCCTACGTAACAAGGTTTGTACCCCGGGGTAGCCGAGTGCACTCCCTCGCGAAATAGGTTTTCATGGTTTCTACTATTTGGTAAGGCTATGTCTCAATTGTTTGTTTTAGCGAGAGGTCATGTCAATTTATTATCTATCACGTTTTAAGTGAACTAAAGCGGTGAACTACGATAATTCGAATTGACACGGTCGATAAACTCGATAAAATAAGGATGCATGTTAAGTTATGGCGATTTAGCGATGCATGTGACATAAAATAAAATGCAAGCATAAAATAAATAAATCCTAGTATGACCTTTCCTAAAATAGAAAAACTATTTAACTATTACATATTCGGAAACCAACTCCATTGGTCCCTTGAACTTCGGTTGTGGCACGCATCTCGAGGTAACACTGTCTTTATGTATCGCCATTCTTGAAGAAATCCGTCTTTGGGAACTCCGGAATGAATAAAATTACATAATAAATTACATAATTTCCTATTATACATTTGTAACTAAAATAAAATAAATCTATTAAATTACAAAACGGTGATACGAGATCATAATAAAATTACAACCGAATCGATATTCCCATACATTTCGGGAAATACCAATTAAAATCTAAGGCCATACTAAGTAAAATTACATAATTCAAAATTACATAAATTAAAATTATGACAATCATAAAGAAAATGCAGCATTATAATATGTATGAACATGCTCAATTTTATGCTAAATCGCCTTTAATTAGCCAATATCGTATATTACTCGGTTTTTTTGGTTTGCGTGATTTCAACATTTTATAATCACAAAAATACATAAACTCATATTTATGCATAAGTTAATTACCCTAACCTCTTAGGACTCAAAATTTAGTCTTCACTAATAATTTGACCATAATTAACCCATATTTTATAAAATTGTTCATAAATGGACCAAAATTACAAAAATAAGCTATTAAACTTCAAATAAATCACAAAATTTCAAATAAATTCAAAATTTGAAATTTAAACTCATGAACATTCTGGAAAATTTCCATGACACTCATAATGTTCAAAAACCTTAGGTTAAAAATTTCGAAAATTTACCGGAAAAACAATGTTGCGGTTTATCGATTTTTAATAAAATAATCATAAAAACATGGAAAAATTATTTTCATTAACTTTTCAATTTTAGATCTGAAAAAGATAATAAAATGCAACATTAGACGTTTTTCCTAAGTCATAGATTATGTTTTATTAATTTTCCACTAATAATGTCACTATTTATGCTATTTTTCTTCAAAAATCCATAAATCATGCAAAAAGACTTATTTATAGCCAATTATTTTACACACATCTTGTAAAATTGCATGTGACAATATATTAATTGTCTATGACCAGATTCGAAATTTAACTCATATTAACCTATTTTTCACTTAAATCCGAATTTAATAATGAAAAATTCATTTTTCGAGCATAACAAGTCCAAAAATTATGAAAATTTACAAGTTATCTCAAAATACTATATGTAACAACATATCCAAAAACCAACTTAAAATTCGAAGTATAGCTAATTTTAGACCAAAAATGACATTTTTACTCATAAAATCATATTTAAATGCCATTATTGTAAAATATGAACAATAAAATCCGTAAAATTAACCAAAATATCCTAAAACATTTTAGGACCAGAAATATTAACATGCATGGATTAATTTTGTGATATATCATAATAACACAAATTTTATAAGTTTTATTTGTTATTCTTATAACTCGGAAAAACTTTTAACCGATTTGCATGCAAACAACCGTGGCTCTTGATACCGATTGAAGGAAATGTAGATTCATATACATACTAACATACTCTTATATGTCAAAATTAATTTGTCATAAAATTAAATGTGGATTTTATGCATGCAAACAATATAATAAAAGAGAAGAAATCATATCCTTACATTGAAATTTCGGTTCAAATGGGCACAAAAGAAATCTCCTTTTCTTTTGTTCTTGAGCTTTCCAAATGGAAGAACAAGGATTCAAGTGTAGAATCCCTCCCAAAAGCATATACCCAAGGAATACATCTTAATAAACCAATACTATTTAGATCTAGTAATAATAATGGTTTTACAATAAAATTGATACAATATAAATTGTATTTTCACTCTTGAAATTTCGGTCAAGAGGTGGTGTTTTTGTGAGATTTTATTTCTCTAGAATTATCATAAATTGTAGAGAGTTTTCAAGGATTTTCTTACACTAGGAAAAATAAGATGGGAGGAATGAATGATTTAAAAGAGAAGAGCTTTCCTCTCTTTCTTGTTGGTGGCCGAAAAAGGGGCATTGGGTAGTATGCCCAATGCCTTTTGTTTTTGCTCTTCACAAGAGACTAGGCATGCAAGCCTACTACCTAGTGTCATGATTGTGTTTTTATTTAAAAATAAATAACACAATATTTACTAAACACACACCCATATTTCGGTTTCAAGTATAAAATGGAGAATCCATTTTATTTTGTCATTTGTCAAATTTGTCACATGTAACATGTTACATGACATGTTACGATGCAATGTATTTTTATCATATTAAAAATCAACATACTCATAAAATATGTCATTTACAAAATCGACTAGTAATTCGTAATTACTTGTACCAAAATATTTCACCAATTTATAAATCGTATTTATAATAATTCATTCAAATTTAATTGTTTCTTTAAACAATAATTTCATCCGAGTAATGATACAATTCGATTACTCAGACCGTATCTCATTTAATTACATTTCAATTTGATACGTAAATTATACTCACAAAATCATCCGTCAATTTTAAGCAATTTAATTAACTCGTATCGGTATACGATTAATTAAATAATCAATTAAGAGTATTTCCCTATAGGTATGACCTAAGGGGATCAACTGATCACCACCGTCGCACGACAGTAATGTCAAACTCTAGTCAGCCAATCATTACCGATATGTGTGGACCAGTTGACTTGTAAAATATTACATCCCACATGTATTCTTAAAATGAGATTTAATAATGATATTTAAATCATGTGATCGCACTATTGTTGAGGACACATTTCCCAACAGACATGACGCGAAGTATTCGAACAGTTTCCAATTTTCCACAATAAATTGGTGGAGACTCCACCAATGCAAACGCTTGTTTTCCCAAAAGCCCCCGTGGGCCCTCCGTGTCCACAGTTTGGCGACTCCGCTGGAGAATAATACACTTACGTGTTGCCAAGGGTGAAACTTGAACAAGGTTAGAGAATAGTTTATATGAGACAGTTATCGGTTTTCATGACTCGATCTTCTTAGATCGTTTTATTCGGCCTTCCTAGGCCCAACCCAACCCATTCGACCAATCGTCCCGTCTGGACGGTCCAAATTCTTATCTCGGCCTAAGGATGGATAGCGATTGACGTCAACCATACTATGATGCTTACTCCTGTTTGTATCAAAGGCTTTCACTACTCGAGGGAATGGACTAGGAACCGGCCTTACTCTTGTTTAGCGCGGACCTCTCCACAGACCCGAGTTTGATTGCTCGGTATGGCAACCCACCCTTTAAACCAAAACCCTTTTAAATGCACTCAGCATACCGTTATAATGCCTGTTTTAATGCTTGTATCATATGTGATCACCATTTTCTAAACAAAACCATGACGAATTTTGTAAAATCAAAAACCGCTTTTAAAATGTAAATATTTTCGAAAAAGGCCTAAATTAGCGCAAAACGAGTCGAAACTCTGTCCAAGTATCGAGTCAAAAGTCGGGCCTCAAAACGCCCATTTCAAAACCTCACTTCGAGTCAACACTCCTACAACTACACTACAGTTGGTTAGGACGAACATTTCAAAGCTTTGTCATTTTCAAACCTCACTTACACAAGTGGCACACTCCCACTTCACAGTTCGAGTCTTTTCTTTGAGTAAGTGTGCTAGAACGGTCGATCGTGTTTTGATTCGTCGTCGATCTCTTATCTAGTTTCCAAGATGCCCGAAACTAGTCACGCAAGTGTCCATGGACAATACCGAATGGTAATGATATAATCCTAACTGCGCTCGCTCGTCTCCAAACAAGCCAAGAACAAGCTTATGAACCCCTTAATGCCATTGAAAACCGGATTTTTGCGGTAGCAACTAGACTACCTCCTGCAGAAGATGACATTCCTAGTCAATGTGTGAATGACAACCTTCCACCTTATGTTGGACAACCAGAAACCAACCCTCCAGTAGGTCTTACTGAAGCTGAGAAGCGACTCCAATACGTGGAGGAGCGATTAATGTACCTCAAATGAGATGATATCTATAGGGAGAACAATCGCAAGTATGAGGCCGTCAGTGCCAAATTACCAATCAACTTCAACATGACTGGTATCCCGAAGTTCAAGGGACATAAAAACCCTTTGAACCACATTCGTGCTTTCAAAGACTACATGTCTATCAAAGGCATCAAATCCGAGATGTTCTTAAGAATCTTTCCTTCATCTCTCGACACCATTCCTAAGCAATGGTTCTACTCCCTAGAGCACAAGAAGATTGCCAACTGGGATGGCGCCGCAATCGAGTTCGCTAAACAATACGCAGATAATGCTGAAATCCAACTCAATATGCACACTCTAGAGGTTCTTACCCAAATGAGAAAGAAGGTTTCACTGACTTCCTAAGTAGGTGGAGGAAGACTAGTACTCAACTTGTCAAACGTCCAGATGAAGCTACCCTTGTGGAAAAATTCATGGACAACTTAAGGCCCATTTATGCAAACCACTTGAGGTACCAAAACATTAAGACCTTGAAGGATCTAACTGTACTAGGGACAAGAATTGAAAATGACATCCATAAAGGACTCTTGTCCAAAACGGTAGGTCGTGGATATCAAGGCTCAACAAGTCGTTCCTACGGCTCTACTGGCAAGACTGATAAGGTTAATCTTCTCGAATCATCAAAGAAGAATAACCCACAAAGGAAGTTCACAAACAATGGCGATACATACTCCAATGCTTTGAAGAGGTTGATGAAACAGGGTAAGCTACAACCCATAGGGCCTACACCCGATCCAGAAAAGAAGTCCAAGTTCTGGTATGAAAATTCATACTGTGAATATCATAGAGGTAAGGGACACGATACAGAGAAATGTCACAAGCTAAAACATGTCATTTAGGACATGATCGAAGACGGTCGCCTACCCATACCGCCTGGAGGTAAACCTAAAAATACTCAGAATCCTCTTGGAGTTATGATGATTACAAGTGAAGAATCTACCTTAGATTTTTCACACCTCATTTCTCCAGTCGAAGATGGGACCATGCATTAGAAGATGAAGGGAGCTACTCCACCATTCCCCCTACCATCACCGTGTTGGGGCTGGTGTCCTTAACAGTTAGTGCAAGGACTTATAAATCTCTAAAAGGATCAAAGGGCATACTTTTGGTATTATTATCAGTTGATCCACGTTTATCAATAACGGTTGGCTTGCTAGATAAGTTTGACGTTATTGTCATACAGATGGCGGTGATCAACTGGTCCCTAAAAGTCACACCTATAGGATACGTTTGAGAGATGTGACGGTATGAAAATACAGTCATGTAGATGCCGAATTTGACTAACCAGTTAGTCTGAGTTATTTGACTAATAATTAGTCAAAATGTGATGTTGAGATATTTTATTTAATACGGATTAAATAATAATGGCTAAGGCGAATTAAGCAGTTAATTCGTAAAATTAAATATAAGCAATTTATATTTGATTAATGTATATTGGATAAATTAATTATACGATATTGTCTTTGTCGGACACGTATTAATAATTCAACTAATCCGTGTAATTAGTTGATGCTTTAATATCCGATAACCGATGACAGTTTATAATTAGACCGTGTCATATACATTTAGTAAAATTGCATGTCGGACCGCGAGTTTAAAATAAAGAGGAAATGGAAAAGCCCATTTCCCTCTCCTTCACTCGGTTTGGCCGAATTAGGGGTGACAAAAGGAGAGCTCTCTCTTTCACTTGTAACCTAATTCATTTGCAAAATTTTTCTAGGGTTTTGAGAAAAGTGCCTCTCAGAATTCGGATCTCTCATCCAACAAAACTCACAAAACCAATCCTCTCAATATTGCAAGGCAATTAGAGGATTCCTTCTAGCACAAGGGCATTTCTCGGACCATCTTGGGTGCATCATTTAGGAGGAGATCTACCTTGATCTCTCATTGCCAATTTGCACTAGGACCGAAGGTTATTGCTTAATCTTTATCGTTTCATTATGTTTTTTCGTTTATGACTATTAATCATGTATAAAATTTGCGTTATAATCCTATAATTAAAGGGTATTATACGGATGTTACCCTACAAGTGGTATCAGAGCGAGGCCACGTAAATTTTTCTATGTGATTTTCATCAAACGAAATGGATCGATTAATTTTTGTTGGAAAAATTCCACACGGCTGTAATTTTTTTTCGGTTATTTTTTTTTTTGCACGGCTGCATCTTTTTGAATTCCGTGCCATGTTTTTGTTTTTGTTGTCGATTTGATCTTTGCATATTATTTTGTAATCGATATTCATTATAATGTGTTAAGATCTATCAATTGCTATTTCATTTCTATACGGATTAGGTGATATCGCAATTGGTTTTTGTCAAATCGATAATTTTTTTGTATAAAAATTTTGATAGACCGTGTGGCTTTTGGTCTCGGCATATTTTTATGTGCCACGGCCTGTTTTGCTTTGGGAACCGTGTCTAGTTTACACGGTTGCTTTGTTCTTTTGTTTTGTTTTCGATTTGTTCTTCGCGAATTGTTGTTTTAAACGATAATTACAACAATATGTGAAGATCATGTAAATTGTAATTTTGTTTTAATCCGGATTAGATTAAATTGCAATTGGGTTTTTACAAATCGTTTTGTTGTTTGATCTTTTGTTGATCTCGAAATGATTGAGCCGTTTTTCCTTCCTATTGTTGCTCACGGTTTTAGCAACAATTTTAAAAAAAAAAAATTTTTTTTTACGGGTACTGTTCACGCCCAACAGTAGAAAAAAAAAATTTGTTTTTTTTGGCCTTTGTTGCATAAAACGTTTTTATGCTCTCGCTTGATAGTGAAACGGTTCACCCACGTAAAATTAAGTTACTTTAAAACGATTTATAGTAACGGATTATCTCGGATTAAAATTAACTTGACTAAAGCGGTTTTGTCATATAATTTTAATTATCTTTGGTCGTTTGGATAAATTTAACATAATTACGGAATTATGTCACGAATAAATTTAATTTTTAGTTGATGCATTTTATTTATCGTTCTTGTTTAATTTGAATGCTTTTAATTACGTATTTATTTATTTTTGCAAACGGTTGTAACTTAGTGTGGCCTTAGTAGAACGTGTTACCGTAATGATGGAACACGGTCTTGGTTGTATTTTGAGATCTCGTATCTCCATTTTTATTTCTTTTAATTACAGTTTTTATTTAGAATGTAAATAGGTTTATATTTGTAAATTTTAAATTGTAATTTTTGAGAAGACCAAAGATGGAGACCGGATGCTCACTCCCGCTACATGGATCAAGATGGAACATCAAGACAAGCTTCTCGGGTCCAACGGTGGATTCCAAAGTTGTTTTATGTCCTTTTTATTAGGATAGGCCACACTAGGAATTTTTATTTACGTATCGCATTCATTTATTTATTTTATCGTAACGATAGTATGCATCATATTCCGCCTAAAAACCAAACCACCTAATAATTGCATGAAAACTGACACATATAGAGGTCACGAGTTAGTTTTCTTTGACATTCTCATGTCACACGTTTCAAGCCGTCATCTAAATTAATTCATTCACGCAGTTGCTAGTTATTCGTTCACTTAAAATGAATTAAACCTTAGTTGATGGGATCTTCCTCGTATAAACAAAAATTGAGAATAGTCTTTATAGGTCAAACTCCAATGAGTCCCTTCTTCGTCGGTAGGCATAATATGACCCCTTCTACGTCGGGTAAGTTGGAACTGATTGACCTATTTTATCTCAACACTATGGTCACTCGTACGATCCTGTGACTATGGTGGACTATAGATAGGATTTACGGAAATCTATCGACCAAGAATTCTTACGGAAGAATTAGCTAAACAGTTGGCTTATCAATTTACAGAAATTGAGTCTTGGGATCACTTGTATCATTCTTGAGGGAGATCAATTATGCAAGTGCAAGAGTCTACACGTTAAAATGAACTTTAAATAGACTTAAATCACCTCGATGAGTTGCTTATTTCGTTTTTGTTTTTCTTTCTTTTTCAGTGTAGATCACGAACTTTTAAACTCGCTAATAACAAATGGTGGTCACTTGAACGACCCAATGCCAAGTGCCACATTGGACCGTGAGTCCTGGCTTCGGATCTTCATGAATCGGATGAATCGATCAACTCGATCAAGAATGATGGATCAAACTTCGCGGATCGGGAGGCAAAGATTACGGAATGCTGCCGCTGCTGACGGGAAGCTCAAATATCTGCTTGAGCCCATGCTGTTAAACCCAGGCCCCACGGCTGGAATTAACGAGATCGACAAGTATAACGATTTCGCCTTGGAAGCGGGTGCGATTAAAAACGTAATCATTTTTGCAATGGAACCCAAGTTGCAGAAACGCTTCATAGCCCAAGGTGCAAACAAGATTTTCACCACGCTCACCAAGGAATTCTCGAAAGCACCGAGAATCGTGACCTATGAGCATACCACTCGCTTCTTTGATGCGAGACTCCAGAAGGGCCAACCGGTTAGCCCACACATTCTCAGCATGATTGAGAATGTCGAGAACCTGGAGACGCTTGATTGTAAAATCAGCGAGAACATCGTGATTGACCGCATGCTTCATTCACTCCACGATGGTTTTTCGCAATTTAGAGCGAATTACTATATGAATGATTTGAAGAAAAGTCCCCACGAACGCACTCCCTTCTCGTACGGGGCCGAGAAGGACATGAAGTTCAGTGGGAGCATGAAACAAGATGTTCTCGTTGTGTCAAACAAGGGCAAGGGTAAGGGCAAGGTTCAGCCAGGCCTAGCAGTAGGCAAACCGAAGTTTAAGAAGTCGGGTTCAGGTAAGAGTGGGCCTGGTGAGTCAAGCACCTCATCAGGCTCGACAAAGAGCAAAACCGAAAACATGGAATGCCATCACTGCCACAAGACTGGGCATTGGAGGCGTACATGTCCTGTTTATCATGAGGACTTAAAGGCAGGTCGTGTTAAACCTGTTGGTATGTCTTCTCCCTCTTCTACTTTTATTCATATGATTGAGATTAACCACGCAAGTTACGGAACTTGGGTACTTGATACTGGTTGTGGTTCTCATCTGTGTAATCATGTGCAGGGGCTCCGAAACATCGAACCCCTCGTAAAGGGTGAGGTGGACCTGCGTGTTGGGAATGGAGCAAGAGTGGCTGCCATCTCAAAGGGGACATATGTGATCCAGCTTCCTAGCGGATTTGAGTTGTCATTATATGATCGCTATTATGTACCTAGTCTTTCGAAAAACATTATTTCGGTTTACGCACTTGACAAACTTGGTTTTTCATTTGTAATAGAGAATAATACTTGCATTTTCTCTTTACACGATATGATTTATGGCAAGGCAGTCTCCATGAACGGAATTTATGTTTTAGATCAGACCACCGAAATATTACACGTAATGAATAAAAAGTTAAAGGTTGGTGACAAAGATCAAACGTATCTATGGCACTCGCCGTATATGGACACATTAATGAGAAACGCGTAAAACAGCTCATTAAAAATGGAGCTATCTCGGCCTTTGATTTTCAATCATTTGGCACGTGTGAATCATGTCTCATCGGTAAGATGACTCGAATTTCCTTCAAAGGTGTTGGAATGCGCGCTGCAGACCTATTAGGGCTCATACACACGGATGTATGTGGTCCTATGTCAATCACCGCACGAGAAGGCTATAGGTATTTCATCAATTTCACGGACGATTTAAGTAGATATGGCTATGTCTACTTAATGAAGCACAAAAGTGAATCCTTTGAGAAATTCAAGGAATACCAGAATAGGGTACAGAACCTATTGGGTAGAAAGATTAAAACATCAAGCGTTCGGATCGCGGTGGCGAGTATCTTTCTCACGAGTTTGATCAACACATTAAGGACTCGTGGGATTGCCTTACGCTTAACTCCACCGAACACCTCAATTGAATGGTGTGTCCGAACGGAGAAATCGAACACTACTTGATATGGTTCGATCCATGATGAGTCACACGGTTTTACCTGATTCATTATGGGGTTATGCTCTTTTGTCAGCCGCTCTAATACTTAACCGAAGTCCGTCTAAAGCTGTTGACAAGACTTCATATGAACTATGGAAGGGAACGGTCCCTAACTTGTCCTTTATACGGGTTTGGGGCTGCGAGGCTTATGTCAAGTGGAGACACGAGGATAAGCTTGGCCCGCGATCGGTCAAGACATACTTTATAGGTTATCCTAAAGGAACACTTGGTCATTACTTTTATTCGCCAACCGAACAACGTGTTTTTGTTGCGGCTAGTGCGACATTCTTAGAGAAGGAATTTCTCGAGAATGCAAAGAGTGATAGAACCTTCGAACTGTCGGAGATTCCAGAACCAAGTACCGAGCAACTATTGGAGGAACCTATTCCTTCAATCCCGGCTGCGGTTAACATTCCTGAGGAACCTAGGAGGTCGGGAAGAGTCTCTATTCCTCCGGATAGATACATTGGTATGGTCGAGGAACATGACATAGATGACATTCTACTCTTAACGAGTAGTGAACCCGCAACCTATAAAGGTGCCATGACTAGTTCTGACTCAAAGCTATGGCTTGAGGCCATGCAATCCGAGATGGACTCCATGTATGAGAACAACGTGTGGGATCTTGTTGACTTACCTGCTAAGGTTCGTCCCCTTCAATGCAAATGGCTTTACAAGATAAAGCATTCTGTGGAAGGTCAACAAGATATCTACAAAGCACGACTAGTTGCTAAAGGTTTCACCCAAGTGCCAGGTTTGCACTACGATGAGATTTTTGCACCCGTAGTCATGCTGCGTTCCATTCGGATTATCTTAGCGATTGCCGCTTTTCATGACTATGAAATTTGGCAAATGGACGTGAAAACCGCCTTCTTAAACGGCTTTTTGGAGGAAGAGTTGTACATGGTACAACCCGAAGGTTTCATCGATCCAGAACATCCTAAGAAAGTGTGCAAGCTTAAGCGTTCCATTTATGGACTTAAGCAAGCATCAAGGAGTTGGAATCATCGCTTCGACCAAGTGATAAAAGAAAATGGATTCACTCGATCGGTCGAGGAACCATGTCTATATATCAAGTCGAGTGGGAGCAAGATTGTCTTCCTAATATTGTATGTTGATGACATACTCCTGATTGGGAATGACATACCTCTCTTAACTTCGGTGAAAGTCTGGTTGAAAAACCATTTCCAGATGAAAGATCTGGGTGAGGCACAAAGAATTCTGGGCATCCGTATCTATCGAGATAGATCACGACGGGTGTTATCTCTCAGTCAGGAGTCTTACATAGACAAAATCCTAGAGAGATTCAGTATAACTAACTCCAAGAAGGGGTTTCTTCCTATGGCTCCAGGGGTGCATTTGAGCAAGTCTCAGTCACCAGAGACACCGGAAGAGAAAGAGCGCATGGCACAGATTCCTTATGCCTCGGCAATAGGATCTATCATGTATGCCATGATATGCACACGTCCGGACGTGGCATATGCATTGAGTATGACAAGTCGATTCCAACAAAGATCCGGGTGAATCACATTGGTCTGGCTCAAGTCAAGAACATTCTTAAGTACCTACGGAGGACTAAAGATTGGGCATTGACTTATGGAGGCCCTCAAAAGCTATGCGCAACCGGTTCTGCAGATGCTAGCTTCCAAACGGATCGAGATGACTCGAAATCTCGATCTGGATTCGTTTTTACTCTTAATGGCGCTGCATCACCGGAAGAGTTCCAAACAAACGGTTACAGATTCTACGACTGAGTCCGAGTACTATGCCGCGTCTGAAGCAACAAAGGAAGCGATATGGATGCGTCAATTCTTACATGGGCTATCTATAGTGCCTAGTTCGAATGACCCGATCACCATCTATTGCGACAATAGTGGTGCCATCTTCCAAGCTAAGGAGCCAAAGTCTAGCAACAAGTCTAGACATGTACAACGGAAAGCTCATCTAATCCGAGATTACGTGGAGCAAAAGGAAGTAGTGATAGAAAAGATTGCTACAGATGATAACATAGCAGATCCTCTCACTAAACCATTACGACAAGATAAGCATGAAGGGCACGTTAATTCCATGGGAATTAAACGTGTTCCTAAGTTGTAGTACTCTTTCATGGATTAGATTCATTCTCCTTTCACTACAAGAAAAACGCGGCTTACTGACGGCCCTACCGACGGAAAAAAGAGGCCGTCAGAAAACACGGGTTACTGACGGATGTGTGACGGAAATTCCGTCAGTAAAGTTTCCAGACGGATATCCCGTCAGTATCTATTGGCGCGTTGACCAAGTCAAAGGCGCCAAAGAATCGTGACGGAAATTCCGTCGGGAATCTTTTATACCGACGGAAAATCCGTCAATGGTCTTTGCGCGTTAAATTGGATTACACTGAAATCACTTTACCCTA
This sequence comes from Silene latifolia, assembly GCF_048544455.1. Classification (NCBI taxonomy): domain Eukaryota; kingdom Viridiplantae; phylum Streptophyta; class Magnoliopsida; order Caryophyllales; family Caryophyllaceae; genus Silene; species Silene latifolia. The sequence continues at coordinate 191,137,509 of NC_133536.1, forward strand.
CCGACGGAATATCCGTCGTTTTTTTCAAAAAATGACGGAATATCCGTCACTTGGTCAATTATTAGTTGGTGGTAGTGTGTGACAGGTGTCACAATAATTGACCTCGGATATTCCGTCGCTTTTATGAAAAACCGACGGATATTCCGTCAGGAGTTTTACTTTAACTGACGTGTACAGTCCTTGCATTATTTTTCTGATAAAGTGAGCAGTGACGGATTTTCCGTCAGTTTAATAAGAATACTGACGGAATTTCCGTCAGGATTTCTATTTAACTGACGGAATTTCCGTCAGTGGTTTCTATTAACTGCAACACGCGAAGAGTTCCTCCTTCACTTTACTAAAATTCCCCCAAATCAATTAAAATCGCCTCAACCCCTTACCTCCTTAAAACCCGACACCACCACCACCCTCCTCCACTTCCGGCGCCACCACCACCACCACCAACACCACCACGCCGTCGCCATCACTATAAGGTAATTAACTTTATCTTTTTTTTCTATTTTTTTTATCTTTTTCCTTCTCCTTCATCCTTTTCCTTCTCCTTTTCTTATTTATCTTTTTTTTTTGTTAATAGTAGGCCGTCGCCTCCGCCAGCCGCCGCCGTCAGCCGCCGCCTCCGCCAGCCGCCACCGTCAGCCGCCGCCGCCCCCAGCCGCCGCAGCCGCCACCACTGCACTTCCTTTTTCATTTTTTTGGTCAAGTTAATTAGGTATTACTCCTTTTAATTAGTTTAATTAATTTAGATTATTAGTTATTGTTTTAATCCGTCAGAGGTTTCTACTGACGGATATTCCGTCAGAATTGTGAAAAACTGACGGATATTACTCTTTTTAATTTTTTTAATTAGTTTAATTAATTTAGATTATTAGTTATTGTTTTAATTGTTGTTGAAAAAGGGTTGGTGTTGATGCATGTTGACTTAGGATAGAAGCCAATGTTGTGACGGATGTATGTTGTTAATGTATGTTGTTAATTTAGATTATTAGTTATAATTTTTTTTTTATTTAATGTATGCATGTTGAGTTAAGATAGATATTTAATTTTATTATTAAAAATTAGATTATTGTTAAATGTTAATTAGAATAGATATGAATTAGACTAGATATGTAAAATGAAAAGTAAATCATGTTAGTTTTTGTTAATTGAAAAAGTAGTCATTGTTGTATGTTTTGTTTTTAATATTGTTAAAATTATTGTTCATATTGACCTAGTACCCGTTCAAAAATTACTCACTAGGAGTAATTTTTGAAAAGTCCCCGTTTTGGGATCATCTTTGTACGTTTTAAGTCACTTAGGTAGTAAACATGTGCTTGTGATTTGTTAATGAGAAAAGAGTTTGGTGACAATTCCTTTAATGTTCTCTAAATGCATATGTAGAGTAATTATTTATTCTATATTGTGTATTTGGAGAACGGATGGGAATTGCTGCCGAATTTTTTTTCTCATTAATAAATCACAAGTACATGTTTGCTAGTGACTTAAAACGTGCATTGATGGGTTTAGGTTGGAGTGATAAGGACCCAATTCAAAGAAATACAATATTTATATTGGTTAAAATGTTAAATTATTGTTTATTATGCTTGATTTTGATTGTTGTTAGGTTATTATCTTTTTTAATGATATATATAAATGTGTAGATATATAATAACATGAAAAGATTAGAACGGCCTGGATGTATGAAAGATTAGACGAAAAAAGAAACCCAAGAAAGCATATGCAGAGGGGGTGAAAGAGTTTATTAAATTCGCGGAAGGAAGTAGTGAGTACAAGAATTTAGGTGAAATGAGGTGTCCGTGTAAGAAATGCAAAAACCTAGGTTTTAAAAGGAAAGCAGATGTTCAAATTCATCTTTGGTCGTATGGTTTCACCGATAATTATTATGTATGGACGTATCACGGTGAGAAACTACCTAGTACAAATGCTAGTGAGAATCCTTACCGTGAGTTCGTGGAAAATGCATTGCGTGATACTGTTGACCAAATTTTGGAGGATCGACTTAATCCTGATGACCTTGACGATGAAGAAGTGCGTTATGAAACCCCGAACCCCCAAGTTTCTTCGTTCTTTAAAATGTTAGAGCAAGCTGAACAACCGGTGTTTGAGGGAAGTGATATGAGTTTGTTGCAAGCAGCTGCTAGGTTGTTATCAATCAAATGTGAGAACAACATATCTCTTAGATGCGCTAATAGTTTTGTGTCGTTCGTTGGTGACATAATTCCAAAGGAAAATCAAATGGCGCGCAATTTTTATGAGATTAAAAAAGTTCTGAAGGGACTCCAACTTCCTCATGAAAAGATTGATGCATGTATCAATGGATGCATGCTTTTCTGGGAGGAAAATTCTAATCTTGAAGAATGTACAAAGTGTCGTGCATCTCGGTATAAAGGTAAAAAGAATTCAAGTGGGAGGCGAATTCCATGTAAACCAATAACTTATTTCCCGCTTGCGCCAAGGTTACAACGACTATATGCAACCAAGCACATAGCAGGTGAGATGAGTTGGCACTACAAAAACTCTCGATTAAGAGAAAGGGGGACAATGGCACATCCAAGTGATGGAGAAGCGTGGAAGCATTTCGATAGAGAGCATCCAGATTTTGCAAGTGAACCCCGGAATGTTAGGCTAGGTTTGTGTACGGATGGATTTCAACCTTTTGGGCAGTTTGGGACGAAATACTCTTGTTGGCCCGTGATTGTGACTCCGTACAACTTACCTCCTTGGTTATGCATGAAGAGACAATTTACTTTCTTGTCTGTGCTAGTTCCCGGTCCTAAGAATCCGAAAACAAATTTAGATGTTTTCCTCCAACCGTTGATCAAAGAGTTGAAACAACTTTGGGAAACCGGCGTGGACACCTATGATGTCTCTAAGAAACAAAATTTTCAATTAAAGGCTGCATTAATGTGGACGATCAACGATTTTCCGGCATATGGCATGCTTTCTCGGTTGGTCCACAAGTGGATATCGTGCTGTCCTTATTGTCCCGAAATGATCATAGATCTTTTTGGCTTAAAAATAGCAAAAAGGTTTGTTGGTTTGATTGTCACCGTGAGTTCTTAACACCTGATCATCCTTTCCGCGACAATTGTAAGCATTTTCTTAAAAACAAAAAAAGCGAGAATCGCATAGCCGCATCGAAACTAACGGGTGATGAAGTGTGGGAATCCGTAAAAGACTTGCCTAAAATAGTTGATGCTTCTGATAAAGAATTGAAAAGATTGAAAGATCAGAATGAAGGTTGGTGGAAACAAAGCATATTCTGGGAACTTCCCTATTGGAAAACGTTGCTGATTCGACACAACTTGGATGTTATGCACATTGAGAAAATTTTTTTGAACAATTATCAACACCATCATGGATGTACCAGGTAAAACTAAATTTGACACTAAGGGTAAAGAAGACTTTAATGAACTTTGCTATAAACGGAACACATCATCTAGGTTTGTTTTATCAAACGCGGAGAAAAAGGCTCTATGTGACTGGGTTGCTAACTTAAAATTCCCGGATGGTTATGCTTTAGATTTGAGTCGGTGTGTTGACCATAAAAAGATGGTGTTACATTCCATGAAAAGTCATGATTGTCATGTCTTTATGGAACGACTACTCCCCGTTGCCTTGAAAGAGTTGCTCCCGACAGTCCTTGGAATGCAATAACCGAGATAAGCCAATTTTTTAGAGACCTGTGTACTTCTACGATTAGAGTTGATTCTATGGAACGTCTAGAGTCAAACATTGCGGAGATAATATGCAAGTTAGAGAAGATATTTCCCCCGTCTTTTTCAATTCCATGGAGCATTTGCCTCTTCACCTACCTTATGAAGCAAAAGTTGGAGGACCTGTCCAATATCGATGGATGTATCCATTTGAGAGATTTCTTAATCATATAAAAAAAGATTGGCAACAAAGCTCGGGTGGAGGGTTCAATATGCAACGCTTTTTTGTTAGAGGAAATTTCAAATTTCTGTTCTTTTTATTTCTAAGATCACATTGACACAAAAGCAAAAGACTTAGATGTTGGTGTAAATTCCGATGACCAGTTGAAATCTAAGTTACCCGAGTTATTCAATGATGACATGGGAACTACAACCGGAAAATGTATACAGAGGTACTTAACCGAGAAAGAGTATGAAGAAGCTCATTTTTATGTGCTAAGGAACTGTGGAGATTTTTTAGATACTTATGAAAAGTAAGTTAATACTTCATCATTACTCAATTGTTTTTTAATTATCAAATTAGATCGAATTTATAGGTAATTAATACATAACTAAAACATGCTTTCCCTACTTATAGGGAATTTGAGGCACATATCAAAATCAATTTTCCTGATGTCACATCCTCTGATGATGTTTGGGCATCACATGACAAAAGTTTTCCGAAATGGTTCCAAAATCAAGTAAGTGATGATACATTTTCTTTGAAATTGAACTATACATTTAGATTTCTTATTAGATATTGAAAAAAATATAACAACTTAATTAACATTTTTTTATTCATAGGTTCATAGATTGAAGGATCATCTAATAATAGCTTTAGCATTGGGTCCTAGTAACATGGTGAAGTCTTGGAGACGGTATTCCATCAACGGCTATAAGTTTCGAGCTTATAAGGAGGGAGTTGATGTTTCGAAGTCTACGTTAAGCAATGGGGTTTCTGTGAATTCAACTGAAGGGTTGGACTACTATGGAACCCTAAATGAAGTAATTGAGCTTTCTTATTATGCCGGGCAAAGGGTTTATAGGGTTATATTGTTTAAATGTGATTGGCTTGATAATTCCCCACAAGGACTTAGTATCCATAAGGTTTATGGACTTGTAGATGTAAACGAGAAAAAGAAACTTCGTGGACATAACCCATTTGTGGCAGCTTTTCAAGTCGATCAAGTTTGTTATGCTCCTTATCCAACCATTAAGAAAGGTAATCAAGGTATTCAGTGGTCCGCGGTTTTTAAAACCAAGGCAAGATCACAAGTTGATGCTCCTATTGAAGAAAGTGTCTTTCAAGAAGATGTGGTTGTGAATGATCACTCAATTTCACCGATTTTGTTGGAAGATACAGATGATGAAGATGTATACGAAGTGACAGTGGAAAGAGGTCAAGGGGAATATGACAGAGACGTCGAAGAAGAAGGGGATGAAGATGAAGTTGAAGAACTTATTAGATACGAAAATGAGGAATCAGAGGAAGAAGTGGGAGTGCTTTTTTCAGATGATGAACCTGTTTTGATTTGTAGTGATAGTGATAGTGAGGAGGACTAGTTGTAATTATACAATTATTAAACATTCAATAAAATATGCCCTCCGTTTTTTATTACTTGTCGTTCTAAGCTATTTGGTTTTTTGTTTTATACATGTCGTTTTAGCTTAACATCAATAGTGTGTTTCAATTTTCAAGATTTGGTTATAAGAAACCTCTCAATTCACCCAATAAAATGCATTAAAGAAGAGGCAAGTGGTAATTAGTTCACAGTTTTCCATAGTGTTTTTTTCAATTGTTTATATATAATAACGATTTGAATTGTTAAAAAATGCATTAAAGAAGAGGCAAGTGGTAATTAGTTCACAGTTTTCCATAGTGTTTTTTTCAATTGTTTATATATACTAACGATTTGAATTGTTAACATGCAGTGATTATGCCGAACATTTTTCGCCGTATGATTGGGAGCAATAGTAAGGCAAATGCATCTCAACGGAATCGGGAGGACGAAGAGGTTGAGGATGAGGAAAATCCTGAATTTCCATCAAATAGACAGGAGAACATGCAGGTGATTCTCTCAGAGGCCCGTGCTCGGCCAGATCATTTTTGGTAAGTTTATGTTAATTTTTCTTAAGTTTAAAAAACTTTAACATTTATAGTTTTAATTTCAAATATTTATGTGTTTTTCAGGTGGGATGACGAACCAATCAAAAAATATGTTACTTGGTCATTCACCTGTAACACAGGAGATGAGTACTTCACTAGGTGGGGTGAAGCGAGTAACGCACAGCGTCGGAAGATGTGGAATTACTTTGCGGTAATTATGTTTTTCAATAATAATTTTCTTAAGTTTATAATAATTTTCTTAAGTTTATAAGAATTTTCCAAAGTTTTATATAACTAATTTCACACTTGTTTTTTGAAACAGACTCATGTAAGATCCATCGATCCTGGGTATGATCCTATTCCTGAGTGGCAGGTGAGGGTAACGAGGCGGATTACCACTCTTATCAATGGAATAAAATATAACAAGAAACCGCCAAAGTGGGTGCCTGTTTCTTGGTTGGAGAACCTTAGGAATAGGCCAAATGATGCTACTTTTGCCAAACATTCGAAAATCAACACGGCAAATAGGAAGTCGGGTGGGAAAGATGGGAAAGCATTGGGCACCCACACTCTTGGTCGGAAGAGTTGCTCTGATGCTTTCAAGGAATTGGTAAGTATTGTTTATATTGCTTTTAAAAAGTGGTTAATATATATGATTGACAAAAATATACTTGATTTTACTTGTTTCCATAATAATTTCAGGGTCAAGAGGCCACCCCCCACAAGATGTTCATGAAGACGAAGAAAAATAAGAAGGGCGAGTGGGTTAACCCGCGAGCGGCTGATGTTGAGGTAAATTCTTGAATTTAATTTAATATTTATTTTTATTACAACCTACGATAATCTCTTTCTTATAAAGATAGGTATATATATATCATTTCTGACGATTTTCTATTTTTTCAGCGTGATTTCCAAGAGGAGATGAGGCAGCCATTGCCACCTGGACAGTCTCCCGACGAGATTCAGGCCTACTACAAGGCTGTAGGAGGATTTGACGAGAAGAATCGGATGTTTGGGACAGGACCTACAGGGGCCCAAATATGGTATGATCTTCCTCCTAACAAAGCTGGCCGACGGTCTTTATCTTACGCTCCTAGCATAATTTCACAGCTTTCCACCCAAATGAATGATGAGCGATCCGCTCGAGTTGCTCTTGAAAGACAGGTTCGTGAACAGGCTGAAGAAATGGTGGCAATGAGAAAGGCTTGGGCTGATTTGCAAGCATCTCAACCCCCAAACACGTGTTCACAATTTACTCCACATAGACGGGATGACTTTGGGGGTGGTGATGACGGGTTTGGAGGTATTGGTGGTAGTTTTATTGACCCTATAAACACTTAGAGCCTTTAAGTTAGAGCCTTTAGGTTAGAGCCTTTAGGTTAGAACTTTAGTTTAGTTAGTATTGTCGTCTAGTAAGTATGAAAGACATGGTAAAACAATTCTCTGTTTAATTTGTAAGACAATGTACAAATTTGACTATGTTTTTATGTAAAACAATTTGCGTCCCCTTCTCTTTTGTTGTGTATTGATTCCCGCATTAGCGGTCGACGTGAAAATGGATTCCCGCTTGGCGGTCGACGATTGGATGTGTTTTGCAGGTTTTGTTTATATTGGAAACGATGCAAATAGGCATCGTGGCGGGCAAAGGTCAGTATTTGAAACGATGCAAAAACGCATCGTGGGCTGGGCAAAGCAGTCGCAGTTTCCTGGTTCTGATTTATTTAATACATCTGACGGAAATTCCGTCAGTAATATTAAAATACCGACGGAATTTCCGTCACTGCGTTTTCCTCCCCATTTTCCAGATTTAACTAGAAACTGCCACGTGTCCCACAAACTGACGGAATTTCCGTCAGTAAACCTAAAAAACTGACGGAAATTCCGTCACTACCCTATGTTAATGTGATTTCAGAAACCTACGTGGAATGCCACGTGTCAGTCATAACTGACGGAAATTCCGTCAGTAATGCTAAACACTGACGGAAATTCCGTCACTATTGACCTATAAATAAGGACGGATTTTTCGTCACATATCCGTCAGTTTTTTGGAAGACTGACGGAAATTCCGTCAGTACAGGTATTTTACTGACGAAATAAGCTGACCCTGATTCCTGACGGAATTTCCGTCAGGAAATTGAAATACCGACGGAAAAGCCGTCAGTATGGGCTTTATTTTTCCGTCAGTTTCCCGCGTTTTTCCTGTAGTGTTTGTACTCTATACGACATCATCGTTTTGATATTTTATATATATATTTTGTTTTTCATGTGGATTTGTACGACAAATTTTGAACACCACAAAGTGAACTGAACAAACATTATATCTTTTGGTCCTTAATTGCCCACGTGAGCTGATAACTCAAGGTAATTATTTTGTGACGTTGGTTGATGGTGGGTTCAAGGTTGACTGACCAATCACAGAGGCGATTTATACTGATATCTCGTAGGACACAATTGTGACATCGACGTGGAGTCCTAAATGTTTTATAACATTCGGTGCCCGGTCGTGGATAGGACCTCCATGGTGATCCTAAGAGTCGATTCTTTTGACTATCGACTGTCTCTTGAGACTAAGGCAGATTTTGGGTCACTTTGGTTTCTTTCTCACGGTCATCCGTAACAGGGGGCCAAGTAGATTTTTTCTGGGTCATTTCATGCTGTGCTTAGATCGGAAGGAGTTCGAGTTGAAGGAAATATTCAGCCTTTATCAGGTACTCGATATTTCTCGGGGCCACTCGAGGAGTCAGAATCGAAATGCATGGCCATGCTCGGATACGGATTCGTTTTATCAGTTAAGTTACTCTCTAGTCGGGGAAACCACTCTAGATACAGATCGATTGTAAAATACGACCTTTGTGGATCCGGATCTGCAAATTGTTTTACATTGAGTGGGAGAAATTTTAAATGAATATGAGAATCGGTTATCGCACATACACTTGTACGGACAAGTGGGAGTTTGTTGGAGCTTGTGTCCTCCAGTTAGTGCGGATAACGTCATTGCACATACACTTGTACGGACAAGTGGGAGCTTGTTGGGGCTGGTGTCCTTAACAGTTAGTGCAAGGACTTATAAATCTCTAAAAGGATCAAAGGGCATACTTTTGGTATTATTATAAGTTGATCCACGTTTATCAATAACGGTTGGCTTGCTAGATAAGTTTGACGTTATTGTCATACAGATGGCGGTGATCAACTGGTCCCTAAAAGTCACACCTATAGGATACGTTTGAGAGATGTGACGGTATGAAAATACAGTCATGTAGATGCCGAATTTGACTAACCAGTTAGTCTGAGTTATTTGACTAATAATTAGTCAAAATGTGATGTTGAGATATTTTATTTAATACGGATTAAATAATAATGGCTAAGGCGAATTAAGCAGTTAATTCGTAAAATTAAATATAAGCAATTTATATTTGATTAATGTATATTGGATAAATTAATTATACGATATTGTCTTTGTCGGACACGTATTAATAATTCAACTAATCCGTGTAATTAGTTGATGCTTTAATATCCGATAACCGATGACAGTTTATAATTAGACCGTGTCATATACATTTAGTAAAATTGCATGTCGGACCGCGAGTTTAAAATAAAGAGGAAATGGAAAAGCCCATTTCCCTCTCCTTCACTTGGTTTAGCCGAATTAGGGGTGACAAAAGGAGAGCTCTCTCTTTCACTTGTAACCTAATTCATTTGCAAAAATTTTCTAGGGTTTTGAGAAAAGTGCCTCTCAGAATTCGGATCTCTCATCCAACAAAACTCACAAAACCGATCCTCTCAATATTGCAAGGCAATTAGAGGATTCCTTCTAGCACAAGGGCATTTCTCGGACCATCTTGGGTGCATCATTTAGGAGGAGATCTACCTTGATCTCTCATTGCCAATTTGCACTAGGACCGAAGGTTATTGCTTAATCTTTATCGTTTCATTATGTTTTTTCGTTTATGACTATTAATCATGTATAAAATTTGCGTTATAATCCTATAATTAAAGGGTATTATACAGATGTTACCCTACACACCGACTTTATTACATGGGCAAGGAGTGTGAATAGACATGTTTCAGAACTAGAAAATGTAGTGGCATCCCTCCGTAATCCAAGTACTACACCTAAGGACAGTGCGCCACTAAATCTCTCTCGAAATTCTACAATGCAAGAAGTGGTAGTCGTGGTTGATGGCCTAATCGACTAAATCATCTACTTGGAAGCTAAAATCATAAGGATGAGAGAGCTTGCTACTGTAAACGGTATATGGGCCGATGATGATGAAGACCAATACCTCACCGAGCACTACGTAGTCAAGATTATTGAGGAAATAGTCAAAAATAGTGAAGACCAAGATATAGACCACCTTACTCGTTCAGGGCGACCATATCAAAATGTTTCTCAAAATGGTGCCATAGTTAATGGTCCAGTTACTAACACCAATATCATTACACCAAATAATGGCGAGGATACATCTACTAACCACTTACTAAAGCAACTACATAAGACAAAGGCTGATCTTTCAGTCTGGCAACTAGTTGCAAGCTCATTCCCTCATCGCCAATCATTACTGCAAGCCTTGGCTAAATTAAACGTGGCATATAACTCCACACCTGGTCACGTAGTCAACTTGGTTTTCCAAGATTCAACTAAGCTAAGTAACCCATTTACTTTCTCAGATGAGGATTTTCTACCTTTTGGCGCTAGTCACAACCTGACTCTATACATTACTGTCATTTGTTTAAAGAAGAATGTGCCAATGACTTTGGTGGATGATGGCTCTGCAGTCAACGTCATACCATTGAAGACAGCATATAAGTTAGGCATGAAAGAGTCAGATTGGACCCCTACCAATCAAGGTGTTCGCGCATATGATGGTACACGGCGAAAAGTGGTAGGACTAGTCAACCTCACCATAGCCACATGGCTGATCGAGGGAAAAGTTAACTTTCAAATAGTGGACATCGAAGCATCCTTCAACATACTTCTGGGAAGACCTTGGATTCACGCTTCCAAAGCGGTAACATCCACCCTCCACCAGAAAATCAAGATCCCACTAGATGGTAAAGTAGTGACGATCACTCTGTCACCTATCAAGGCACTGATAAAAAAGATGTCAAGCAACCAAGTGGCTTCAGATCCAGTATATGAGCTTGGGGGCTTCCATAGCATAAACCTTATAGAGAGTGAACTGGCACCCTTGTACTTCAATCCCTACTCCAATTTAGTGGTCAACCACATACTCAAGTCTCAGGGATACTTCCCGGGAATACCATTAAATCCTATCCGAAGAAATACCCTTGCACCTTACAAAGAAGGAAACTCTCAAAGGATGACATTAGGATTTGGATACAAACCCACGAAAGAAGAAGCTTTAAAGATGCTCACACAGTTCCAAAACCGTAAGAATGTGGGAATACAAATGAGACCCTACCTCCCTACCCTAAATGGATACTTCGTCAGAGAAGGGAGTCAAGAATACTTTCATAGGTTCCCTGAACCTTGGCACTACAAAGGAAGGCAACTAGCTGGAATTGAGATCTTTCACGATTGCTACTTCATTCCTTCAGAAATGGTTCCTACCGTCAAGACTCGTCAATCACCTTGCTTGGACGAACAGGCTGTTAGCTTACTATTTGGAGAAGATCGATTTGTTAGAGCCGCGCAGGACGAGATCATTACCATGATACTTCAGGATGACCACTTCAACCCTACCTCGTTAATCACCAAAACCAGTTCGAATCAGCAAAAAGGATGGAGAAAGTCGATCAAATGGACAAACAACCAAGGAAAACTCTTCAAGCTCACCACTGGAGAAGGAGAGATGTTCAAAGGAGAACCAGAAGACAACGAATTCGAGTTAGAGTCGGAGTTAGAGTCAGAATTAGAGTCGAAGTCCAGAGAAGTCCCTAGAGAGTCTCCTCCTGTCGTCATTCCCAATCCCCTTGTTTCTCCTAGCTTAGTATCAAGTAATAACAGTAGTTCGGGAAATGTCCCAACAGTTGTCCCTTTGCCGCCACTGACTATTGAACAGATGGCTTCTTTGTTTCAATTATTTTCAAAATTTAATATGAATAAATCAGATTCTTCTTACTCTTTGTGTTATTCTGAATGCAATTCTGTTTATGATGATAATGAGGATTACCCAGACCCAGACTCAATCGAACTACCTTCCTACATAGCCAAAGAAATATTACAAGAGGGGGAAGGGGCACCAGTTATAGATAACACTGAACCCATCAACGTAGGAACCGAACTAAAACCCCAAGAACTTAGGATATGGACAACCTTGAGCCCAACCGAAAGGGGTAGCTTCATAGACCTCCTACACTATTTCAAAGACGTTTTTACTTGGTCCTACAAAGACATGCCAGGGATATTACCGAACACAGAATTCAGATCAAACCAAGTTTCAAACCTGTAAAACAGAAGCTTCGTTGAATGAGGACAGAATGGGCTCTTAAGATCAAAGAAGAAGTCGATAAACAATTCAAAGCCGGGTTCATCAAAGTTTCCGAGTACTCAGACTGGGTAGCCAACGTAGTACCCGTACCCAAAAAGGATGGGAGAATCCGTGCTTGTGTTGATTTCAGAGACTTGAACAAATCAAGTCCCAAGGACGACTTTCCTCTACCACATATCGACATATTAGTAGACAATACAGCAGATCACGCGTTGTTGTCCTTCATGACGGGTACGCGAGATATAATCAGATCAAGATGGCCATATAAGACATGCATAAGACCGCCTTCATCACTCAATGGGGCACCTATTGCTACACTGTTATGCCATTTGGATTAATCAATGCTGAAGCTACATATCAACGCACTGTAACTATGCAACTACATGACATGATGCATAAAGAAGTAGAGGTGTATGCAGATGATATGATTGTCAAGTCCAAGGATAGATATGGGCACATTAATAACCTTCGAAAATTCTTCTTAAGACTACGAAAGTACAACATAAGACTCAATCCTCAGAAATTTACATTTGGGGTAACGTCAGGCAAGCTTCTAGGATATGTCGTCAGTCAACGAGGGATAAAAATTGACCCTTCCAAAATCAAAGCTCTGATCGAAATTCCACAACCTCAGACAGAGAAGGAGGTTAGAGGATTCTTAGGCAAGGTGCAATATATAAGTCGATTCATATCAAAACTCACCATGATCTGTGAACCCATCTTCAAAAAGCTAAAGAAAACAAATCACACCATATGGGTTGACGACTGTCAAAAGGCGTTCGAAAAAATCAAGGAGATAATAGCCAAACCACCAGTGCTCATGCCTCCTCAACAAGATCAACCTCTTGGTTTATATCTCACAGTGACCGAAACAGCCATGGGGGCTATGCTAGCACAAACCGTCGGAAAAGAAGAGAGAGCTATCTACTACCTTAGTAAGGGGGTGTTTGGTTGAGAGGTTTGGAATGGAATGGAATGGATTCTAGTCATTCTAGTGTTTGGTTGGGGTGTTTTGGAATGGAGTTAGAATCTTGATTGATTCTCATTCCACCCAAACCCCTTGGAATCCCATACCCACCTCCTCTCCATGGATTCAAACTCCATTCCTTCATTATTATTTTTCTAATGAACCAAACATGTTTTGGAAGGTATGGAATTAGAACCCCATACTCCTATGGTGTCTCATTCCAATCCATTCCATTCCCAAGTAATGAACCAAACGACCCCTAAGAAGTTCTTGGAGTATGAATGCAAGTACACACTGCTTGAAAAGACATGCCTCGCTCTTGTGCGGGCAACAAAAAAACTACGCCATTACATGCTTAGCTATTCCGTCAAGGTGTGTGGGATTTATCTGTATGCATCCCTTTGAATTTAAGGACTATAACGAATATATCATGATGAATGCTAGTCATAAAATTAAATTACATAAACAAAAGGGTAAACAGAATTAGAAATAACCTTCGGTCCTAGCTAATTCGGCCTATGAACAATATCACAATGATATTCTCCTATCAGTTGCACCCAAGATGCTCCCAGAAATACCCCTCAAAATTGCTAGAATGAGATCCCCAATTTTCTGTAAATATTAGGGTTTTTTATGTGATTTTCTGATGAGAGAAATGATGAGCAAAACTAGGTTAAAATTAGATTAGAAAAATAATGATCTCCCATCCCCTTATAAAACCGAGTATAAGGTGTAATAGGGTAGATATTTTCCTTCCAAATTTTCGGCCCATATACCGAAATTAAGAGAGTTAATTTCTCTTTTTTTCGGTTATTCCAAAAATGTATAAAATGTGTAAATTGTCATCTAGTGAGGATCGAACCCATGACCTCTTGGTTTGAGTACCCTCACTATTACCACTATGACACATTCATCTTGTTGATATTAAATATGACCGATTACATTTAATTACGAATTAACAGATTAATTCGTCCAAGCTAACATTACATACATTTAATTAAATATAACTTATTATATTCAATTTACGAATTGACAGTTAATTCGTCTCAACTAATATTACTTAATCTTCATTAAATAATTGTCTCATCAACACATTGACTAACTGTTTAGTCATATAAGGCATCAATGTGATTATATTTCTATAACCACATCTCTCAAACACATCCTATAGGTGTGACCTTTAGGGACCAGTTGATCACCGCCATCTGTATGATAATAACGTCAAACTTTCTAGCAATCCAACCATTATTAGGTAATCGTTAATCAACTGATTAAATATACGAAGTATACCCTTATGAACCTGTAAGAGATTTACAAATGTTATCACACTAACTTGTGGAGGACACAAGCTCCAACAAACTCCCACTTGTCCTCACAAGTGTATGTGCGATAACCGATTCTCATATCCTAAAATTTCTCCCACTCAATGTAAAACAATTTGCAAATCCGTATTCACAAAGGTCGTATTTTACAAGCGATCATTATCAAGAGTGGTTTCCCCGACTAGAGAGTAACTTAACTGATAAACGAATCAACATTCGAGCATGGCCATACATTTCAGTTACAACTCCTCGAGTGGCCCTGATAAATAACTATACCTGATAAAGGTGGGATATTTTCCTCAACTCGAATTGTGCAGATGTAAGCACAGTATGAAATGACCCAGAAAAAATCTACTTAGCCTCCAGCTACGGCAGACCGTGAGAAAGAAACCAAAGTCACCCAAAAACTGCCTTAATCTCAAGAGACAGTCGATAGTCAAAAGAATCGACTCTAGGAACACAATGGATGTCCTATCCACGACCTGGCACCGAATGTTTTTAAACATTTAGGACTCCATTAGGTTGTCACAAAAATTTGTCCTACGAGGTATCATTATAATCTCGCATTTGTGATCGATCAGTCAACAGTTTGACTTATGGCTCGTTGAACCCACCATCAATCGACTGCACAATATAATAGCCAGAGTTATCAGCTCTTGTAGGCGATTACGGACCAAACAAAATATAATGTAATTCAGTTCACTTTGTGGTGTTCAAAGTTGTCAGTACAATCCACATGAAAAACAAAATATTATATTAATACGATGGAGTTATAAATAGTATATGAAAAAGATAATGTATCAAATTCATAATCAACTATTACAACTCAGGAACATGTTAATTCTCATGGAAATAACGTGCCCTCCATGCTTATCATACTTCAATGGCTCAGTAGTATAATCTGCTATAACTTCCTGTTTGGAACTATTCCAGCTGACCGCAGCACCATTAAGAGTAAGAACGAATCTAGACTGAGATTTCTAATCATCTCGATCCGTTTGAAAGCTAGCATCTGCGTAACCGGTTGCGCATAGCTTAGTATCTCCTCCATAAGTCAATACCCAATCCTTAGTCCTCCGCAGGTACATGGATTCTTTTGGTACCGACTCGTCATACTCAATGCATATGCCACGTCTGGACGTGTGCATATCATGGCATACATGATTGATCCTATAGCTGATGCATAAGGAACACGACTCATGCGCTCAACCCCTTCAGGCGTCGTGGGTGACTGAGACTTGCTCAACTGCATCCCAGACGTCATTGGAAGGTTCCCTTTCTTGGAATTGGTCATGCTGAACTTATCAAGAATATTATCCAAATAAGACTCTTGACTAAGTGATAACGTCCGTCGTGATCTATCTCGGTAGATACGGATTCCCAATATGCGTTGTGCCTCACCCAGATCTTTCATCTGGAAATGGTTCTTCAACCATTCTTTAACCGAAGATAGGAGAGGAATGCTATTCCCAATCAGGAGTATGTCATCGACATACAATATCAAGAATACAATCTTGCTCCCACTCGACTTGATATATAAGCATGGTTCTTCGACCGATCGAATGAAACCATACTCTTTTATCACCTGGTCGAAACGATGATTCCAACTTCGAGAAGCTGGCTTAAGTCCATAAATGGAACGCTTAAGCTTGCATACTTTCTTAGGATGTTCAGGATCTATGAAACCTTCGGGTTGCACCATGTACAACTCTTCCTCCAAATAACCGTTTAAGAAGGCGGTTTTCACATCCATTTGCCAAATTTCATAGTCATGAAAAGCGGCAATCGCTAAGATTATCTGAATGGAACGTAGCATGACTACAGGTGCAAAAATATCATCATAATTCAATTCGTGCACTTGAGTGAAACCTTTTGCCATAAGTCGTGCCTTATAGGTATCTGGTTGCGCGTCTACAGAACGCTTTATTTTGTAAAGCCATTTGCACTGTAGAGGTTTTACCTTATTAGGTAAAACAACTAGATCCCATACGTCATTCTCATACATGGAGTCCATCTCGGATTGCATGGCTTCGAGCCATAGCTTTGAGTCGGAACAGGTCATGGCACCTTTATAGGTAGCGGGTTCATTACTCTCTAGGAGTAAAACGTCATTCTCCTCGACCATACCAATGTATCTGTCCGGAGGATGAGAGACTCTACCCGACCTCCTAGGTTCCTCAGGAATACTAACTGTATCATTAGTTGGAGGAACCACTTCCTCCATCTGTTCCTCGGTTGTTGATTCTGGAATCTCCGACAGCTCGAAGGTTCTATTATTCGTCTTGTTCTCGAGAAATTCTTTCTCTAAGAACGTCGCACTAGCCGCAACAAAAACTCGATGTTCGGTAGGCGAATAGAAGTAATGACCAAATGTCCCTTTTGGATAACCTATAAAGTATGTCTTGACCGATCGCGGGCCGAGCTTATCCTCGTGTCTCCACTTGACATAAGCCTCGCAGCCCCAAACCCGAATAAAGGACAAGTTACGGACCGTTCCCTTCCACATTTCATATGGAGTCTTGTCGACAGCTTTAGACGGACTTCGGTTAAGTATAAGAGCAGCTGACAAAAGAGCAAAATCCCATAATGAATTAGGCACAACCGTGTGACTCATCATGGATCGAACCATATCAAGTAAGGTTCGATTTCTCCGTTCGGACACACCATTTAATTGAGGTGTTCTAGGTGGAGTTAACGGTAGAACGATTCCACAGTCTTTAAGGTGTTGATCAAACTCATTTGAAAGATATTCGCCACCCCGATCTAAACGGAGTGCTTTAACCTTTCTACCCAGTTGGTTCTGTACCCTGTTCTGGTATTCCTTGAATTTCTCAAAGGACTCACTTTTATGCTTCATTAACTAGACATATCCGTATCTACTCAAATCGTCCGTGAAAGTGATAAAATATCTATAACCATCTCTAGCGGTAATTTACATAGGTCCACAAACATTAGTATGTATGAGTCCTAATAGGTCACTAGCGCGCATTCCAACACATTTGAAGGAAATTCGAGTCATTTTGCCAATGAGACATGATTCACACGTGCCATATGCGGAATATTCGAATGCGGGAATAGTCCCATTATCGACGAGTTTCTTTACGCGTTTCTCATTTATGTGTCCCATTCGACAATGCCATAGATAGGTTTGATCTTTGTCACCAACCTTTAATTTCTGATTATTCATGTGTAATACTTCCTTGGTTTGATCTAAGATGTAAATTCCATTCATGGAAACTGCTTTGCCATAAATCATTTCATTAAAAAGAAAATACAGCTATTATCCTTTATTGAAAATGCAAAACTGTCTATCTTGAGTACGGAAATAGAAATAATGTTCTTAGATAAACTGGGTACATAGTAACAGTTATATAAAAATAACTCAAAACCACTAGGGAGTTGGATTAAATGTGTTCCCTTCGAGACAGCAGCAACTCGTGCTCCATTCCCGACACGCAGGTCCACATCACCCTTTTCGAGAGGTATGATGTTCTTTAGGCCCTGCAAATGATTACACGTATGAGAACCACAACCACTATCAAGTACCCAAGTTCCGAAACTTGCATGGTTAATCTCAATCATATGAATATAAGATGACATACCAACAGGAACGACGCGGCCTGCTTTGATGTCCTCACGGTAGACGGGACAGTCCTCCTCCAATGTCCAGTCTTGTGACAATGGTGGCACTCAATGTCACCGCCCTTGCTATTTACCTTGCCCTGTGAGCCACTAGTCTCACCGGGCCCACTCTTACCGTTTCCTGGCTTTTTAATCTTTGGCTTACCTACAGCTAGATCGCCATGAGCCTTGCCCTTACCTTTACCCTTGTTGGAAATCGTGAGAACATCCTGCTTCATGCTCCCACTCAATTTCATATCCTTCTCGGTCTGTACGAGAAGGGAGTGTAGCTCATGAGGACTCTTTTTCAAGTCATTCATGTAGTAGTTCGCCCTGAAAAGGGTAAAACCATCGTGAAGAGAATGAATCATTCGGTCTATGACAATGCTCTCACTGATTTTACAATCAAGTGTGTAACACCTCCATACTCCAAGTGCCTTACCAGGACCACCCAGGTATAAGGACGTTACCATCTCGGTTACCCGAGTCAATGATAATCAAATAAACAATGAAGAAACAACATTTAAATAGAATTACTTAGTGAAAGGTTACAATCTCGAAACCAAAACCAAAAGTACAAATACATGTTCTCAAACTGACTGTTTACTGATCTAATTGAAATGTTATGGAAATACTAAACTACAGCGGAAGACTTCTATCATCATATCGTGGCCATCCCAGCAATCCCAGTACTCATCTCATACCTGCTCAATATCTGTTCACCATCCCCGAATGGATCACCGCAGGTTTTGAAAACATTAAACCGGGGTCAGTACTATTTACACAAGTGATATAATCAACCGTACATCAACAAACACAGCTCAAGCAATCATACACAATCAAGCACTCCACTCCATCTCCGTCACCGACTGTCCACTGGACCAGCCCTGCCAGTGGGGGACCGCAGCCGTTCCCACCTAAGCCCCGCTCATCATACCGAGCGATAACCCTGTCCCATTAATGTGCACATCCCCTTCCGTGGCGGGTTCCACGAAGGGCGAAACTAGGGCGTGAAGCCACTCCCGCAAGTGACTCCACTCAGCCGAGAACGCATCTCGAGAACCACAGACAAACAATCACAATCACAATATCAACAACCGTCTGAATCAACCAATTACACTAACTACAGCACAATCACCACACATTATGTAAGTAATACCGAGTAGGGAAACCCTACCTGGAAAGCACAATAATCAGACGATCTCACAGCTGATATCAGAAAGCTTTCTCTACGAATCCTCCTCCTAATTATACAAACACATAATCACTACTATGCACATGACACAACAAAATCCCCAATTCCCAATATTAGGGTTTAACTAACTTTGGAGAAATATAATAAAAACGGTATAAAGGTCTTACCCTCGACGCAAGGATCACAACGATGTAAAGAAAGGCGAAATCCGACCTTCCAAGCTCCGGGATTTGCTAACAATGCGATTAAGGTGATGAACGTAGTTTGCTTTCTCTTCTCACAGTGATTAGGTTTTGAAAAGTGATTTAGAAACAATGACGGAGGTGTTTTATACTTTAATCGCATTATTAACAAAACCCGACAAAACAGCCCCCCGTAAACCGGCTACTAGATCGAGTAGCTAAGGTACTCGATCGAGTGCCCCCTTACTCGATCGAGTACCCTAGTTACTCGATCGAGTACCCAACAGGTCAGAAACTATTTTATTTCGCAAAACTCCCTTACTCGACAGAGTAAGGCCTACTCGATAGAGTACCCCAAGACTAATAAATACGGAGTATTACAAAGTGCCTCCAGCTTCTCGACATTCTCAATCATGTGAAGAATGTGTGGGCTAACCGGTTGGCCCTTCTGAAGTTTCGCATCAAAGAAGCGACAGGTATGCTCATATGTAACGATTCTCGGTGCTTTTGAGAACTCGTTAGTGAGCGTGGTGAAAATCTTGTTCGCACCTTGGGCAATGAAGCGTCTCTGCAAATTGGTTTCCATTGCAAAGATGATTACATTCTTTATCGCACCCGCTTCCATAACGAAGTCACTATAAGCGAGTGACTCGTTGACTCCTACATTGGGGCCTAGGTTTACCGGTATTGGCTCAGTTAAGTACCTGAGCTTACCATCGCAAATGGCAAAGATTCCGTAGTCTTTGCCTCCCGATCAAAAAGTTGGACTCGTCGTTTTTCAGACGTGTGAACTGATTCATTTGGTCCATGAATATTTTCAGCCAGGACTCGCGTCCAAGTGTGGCACTAGGCATTTGGATTGCGTTATTTCCAGACATTTTGTTGTAACAGTATTATCAAAATAAACGCGTTCTACACTGCGAGAAGAAGAATAAAAATAATAAGCATGTGCATCGATTTTAATTAAAGTCTAATGTTCTAATGTCATAACGCAAAGACTCAAAACATTTATACAATTGAGCTTCCTCAAGAATTATATAAATGATGCCAAGACTCAATTCTCTGTAAATTGAGAAGCTAACCTTTTAGCTAATTCTACCGTTAGAATTCTTGGTCGATAAATTTCTGTAAATTCTATCTTTAGTCCATCATAATCACGAGAAACTCTTCGGACTATGATGTTGAGGTAAACTAAGTCAACACAACTACTTACCCAACGTAGAAGGGGTCATATTATGCCTACCGACGAAGAAGGGATTCATAGTTGTTTGCCCTTATAAAGACTAATCTCAATTTCGGTTTTAGAGGAAGATCTCATCAACTTTATTTTAATTCATTTTAAGTGAACTAATATCTAGCATGCGAGAATGAATAAACTAAGGTGATGGCTTAATAAGTCTGTGTGGACAGCGGGGGCCCACAGGAGCGCTTGGGAGGAAAAGAGAAACAAGCGTTTGCATTTTTGTATGGAGTCGCCACCAATTTTTATGGGAAATTGGAACCGTTCGAATACCTCGTGTCATGTCTAGACACAAAGTAAAGACATGAACACTAAGCAATCGTTACCCTTAGCATTCTATGTCTAGAATGACTCTCGTGGATGCCAATGATCACCGGTGTTCACAGATATCTGGTGTAAGGGGTGAGGGTACGTATTAGGAAGCTCTTTTGATCGAACACCTAATCCCGCCCGCCTCGATAGTGGCCTTTACTAATGATTAGGGAAGTTATTCGTACTTGATATATCGTCGGTTATATGCATGCAATGCAACATCCAAGTTTTAATCCTAGCATGTGAGAATTAATACTACGTCGGTTGACAATTAATTTAATCATGCAATTAGGTCAAAGTAGGATTTAATGCTCAATTACATGTGAAAACATTCAAGAAATAAAAGAAATACAATAATTATAAATTACAATAATGAAAATTACATTAATTACAACAGATTAGGCGATTTATGTCGAAAATACCTTTAAAACGGATAATTTGAGAAAAAGGGATAAAAGAATAAAAATTACGAATGAAAATGAAAGCGATAATACGAATAATAGTTAATTAAACATAGACTAATTAAACTAGGTCAAGGCAACCACGGAGTTCGGGGACGAGAATTCAACCGAATAAAGTAGCAGAGTCGCGTCCTTTGGAATAGGCGCAGCGATTCTTTGCGTCTGTTCTGACTTTCGACTCTGGCATTCTGTGAAGTTTTAATTGCGTGTTGTTAATATTCATTGATGAATTTAATGATCGATTAAAATATTTACTCGGATGGAAGTGATTAATATGCTATTTACATATGATCGATGGTCATAAACGTGGATGAAACGAAATTAAACGAATTAAGATGGATTAATTACAGGAGTGAAAGATATTAATGAATGAAAAGAATTAATTCAATTGATTAAGTTAAATACAATGGATTAATGACGAATATGCGATGAAACAGATGAAAGATAGATGAAAACTATATCAAAGGCGAATTCCAGAAACTCAATATTGATGAATTGAATCTCTATAACCCGGAATTGAATTTAATGACAAAAACCCGCAAATATTGGATTATTTGGGATTTAAGTTGGATTTGTGATGATTAAAACATATTAATGATGATAATTACAATATACATGTGAATTATATGCTATCGCGATGAAGAATTAACAAACAAACGAAACAAATAAAAGAAACTTGACGAATAACAGAGGACGAACGAAGAAGAAAGGAAGCAAGAATCTGCGGCGGCCCTCACGAAGAGCGCGCGGAGAATGCGCTCCTTCAAGAGGCGCAGCGATTCTTTGCGTCCTTTCTCGACGGTTATCTACTGGAAATCCGTAAAAAAGAGGTTTTAAAGCATGGTTTTAGAAATCGGTTTTGATGATATTTTCGACGTAAACCTTACAATTGTGATACAATAATTAAAATACAATAAATAAAAGAGAGATTTACACCCTCAAACTTACATGTTGACGAAACGAGAAGGACTAAGATATCGATTAGTGATGCTCGACGCGAATGCAAAGAAAGTGCCCTCGTAAGAGGAAAACGATTAAGTTAATTAAGTTGATTGATGTGGAGTTGGTCAAATTGGTCGGTCATGCAAACGAGGCTGGTACTCAGAAGGATCCGAGCTTACGTGGTCGAATGTTCAAGCACGTAGACGCCAAAAAGTAAGTACAAAGTCTAGAATGCAAAGGGAGAAGAGAAGGGCGGACACTCGCGTGAGAAATATGAGGAGCGAAGGCTCCTATTTATACTAATCACGTGGAGGAATTAGGGTTTCGGAGATTCTTTGGAAGTGAATCTCGGAAAGATATGAAAAAGATACGAGAAATACGCAGAAAAGGGCCTGGGAAGAGGCGCAAGAAGAATCGCATCTCTTGGAAGAGGCGCAGCACCTGCTGCGTCTGTTCCCAAGGGGTTTCCTCCTGCGGAAGATAGATTTCCGTGTTTGAGTTATGGTAGGACGGAAATAATTCGGTTTTCCTTAATATCTTATGTGAATATTACGGGAAATTGTTTACTAAAAGATAAAGATTATGAAATATTTATGAAATATGGAATAGAAATATCCGGAACATTCCAGAACATTCTGACTCGGGATTTAACGGTTATCAGAAAATGGAGACGGTTTTAGGCCCGGACTCCGAATGTACTCTAATTACTGTCAAAACGACCGTATCGGGACGTAGATGACAACTAACAGGTATACATTAATATTTGAGCGATCACTTGACGATAATCTTAAGAATTGTCACAAATCGTTCCGCGTAGCCAACATGCGGCCCAATCATCACCAGGTGGTTTGCGGGAGGTGCAGAAATGAGGTATCTACAGAACCCCCACTTTGACTGAGGCTTGGACAAGGCAAAAGTCAAAGTATAGCCATCAGGTCAATCGAAGATTACAACCTGACGACTATGGCGACGCGAGGTGGCTCAAGGGGTCAGAGCCAAGGACCTGTCGTCGGGAACATTTTAGAGTCTGTCGACTATCGGGGAGGGTCGTTTAAAGTCCATTAGACTACGTAAGGAGGCTCGCCAGCCATAAGAAGAGACCATACCTGAGACTTCTTTCTCGAGATGCTTCCAGGGGTGCATAGGAGCTAAGGTTAAGACCTAAAAGATACATAAGGATTGTGCTAGGGTATGGGGCCCTAAAGGAAAGCATCGATGGGAAGGAGGCCAAATATAAGTTCAACTTAAGGGATAGCTAAAGCTCGGGTATAGGAACTCTATTGGTTTGGGAACTTCTGGAGAACGACTCCTTTGTCGAACTCCGCAGGGAAACACGAAATATTGTGAGTAGTAGGACACAGGCGGGAACTGCTGAGAGAAAACTGCTTGGGTAGTCTTCGAGAAATAATTGCGAGTAGCAGGACACAGGCGGGAACTGCGGAGGGGAAATCTGCTTAGGTAGATGTTAATCCTCACGTCTTGAGAGGGACAGTACGTCCGCTTACTCTCGCTGGAGACATGATTGGGAATTATTCTTCTTGTCATGAGAGGGAATGTATATCCGCTTACTCTCGCTGGAGACATAAGGAAGGTCTGTCGAATTCTGTGAAGGAACAAATGCTCGTTGCGACAAGCAAAAGGTCTTGGAAGGAATAAATTGTAACACCCCCATACTCCAAGTGCCTTACCAGGGCCACCCAGGTATAAGGATGTCACCATCTCGGTTACCCGAGGCATGATAATCATAAGACAATGAAGAAACATACTTTATTAAATAAGTTTAAGTGATTACATACCAAAACCACCTGTAAGCAAAATACAATTGTTCTCAAACTATAAACCAACTAAAAGGAACTATTCCAATAAACACAGCGGAAGACTAAAGACTCTGATATGTGATGACTCCATCCCCAGCTAGATCCCACGCGTATCCAAGATATACCGCTAAGCAACCGCTCACCACCCCGAATGGATCACCACGTTTTAAAACATTTAAACGGGGTCGGACTAATCACACAATCAATATAGACAAAGAATAACAAGATACACAGACAGCTGAACTGTCACACACACACACACACCCAACTCCCATCATCTCAATCTTGACGGTCCACTGGACCGGCCCGCCAGTGGGGGACCGCAGCCGTTCCCACCTAAGCCCCGCTCATCGTACGAGCGATAACCCTGTCCATTAATGTGCACATCCCCTTTCGTGGCGGGTTCCACGAAGGGCGAAACTAGGGCGTGAGATCACTCCCGCAAGTGACCCCACTCAGCCGAGAACGCATCTCGAGAGCCAAAGAAACCAAACACAATCACAATCACAAACACAATCATCATATCAAACAACTAACTACAGCACATCACCAATATCCCATTATGGGACTAATACTGAGTAGGAAATCCTACCTGGAAAGCACAACACGCAGACGGTATCTACAGCTGTATCAAAACGGCTCCTCTACGAATTCTCCTCCTACCATACGACACATAGAGGCTACCATTCAAATATTTCTCATAAAAACCCCCAATTCCTAAATTAGGGTTTCATCAATCTTAACAAAACATTATATAAATTATATTAAAAGCTTACCCTCGACGCAAGGAATCCAACGACGCGAACTACGATGCAAACCGACCGTCCGAACTCCGGGAATTGTCAAGAACGCGATTAGGAAGAAGACTAGTTGCTTTCTCTCTTAAACAGGTTTTAGGTTTTGTAAAAAGTGATTTAAAACAATTACGAATATGTTTAAATACCTTAATCGCGTAATTAACAAAACCCGAGAAAACTCCCCGTAAAAACCGGACACTCGATCGAGTACCCAAGGTACTCGATCGAGTACCCCTTACTCGATCGAGTACCCCACTACTCGATCGAGTACCCAACAGTCGAAACTATTTTATTCCGCAACTTGCCCTTACTCGACAGAGTAAGGGCTACTCGATAGAGTACCCCAAGACATATAAATACGGAGTATTACAGTCTTCCCTCCTTAAAAGGAACTTCGTCCCCGAAGTTCAACCCATACATAAAAACAAACATGCTAACTCGATCAAGACACAAAGAACGTAATCGAGAACTCAAAACAAAACTCCAACCGACCATGGACTCCTAACACCAACTCCACTAACTATTCCTACCTCCACAACATGGCTCACGATATCGTATCAACTCCATTGTATCTCTCTCAACACTAACTCCATACACTACCAACTACCATCCTCTAACGCTGCTAGCTCCGTAATAGATCATCCACTACCAAATCCCATATCAAGACACTCATAGACATCAAACGGAATGTTACATTCTACCACCCTAAAAAGGAACTTCGTCCTCGAAGTTTACTCAGACTCATAACATCATCCTCCAACTGTCAACATTATGTAAAATATTCTCATACTCCGAAGCATCACACTACTACAAGCACGGCCGTGGCCTTTTATAAGTATCATCCACAAACAAATCCCTCATTTACGCTACGCTAGCACTCTACTTCCAATTATATTACAACATGCACCACTATGAAACTCTCTTTTATCGCATCCTACTCCTCTTAAGACAAATGTTACGTCCTCGTAACTCACCAATACTAAATCCTTAGTTATATCTTCTCGTTATTCTCATCATCATCACATGTCAAAGATAACCACTTATAATCCAAACACTCGCCATGCATATATCCAAGGCTCTCTTACTTAAACATTCCTCATACCTCAACTCATTCGTCACACCATCTAACCTATACCTCAAAATCTTTATCTTAACCCAAAACTTCAACTCTCCACATTACCGCAACATGACATACCTCTCTATATAAACTATATGAAACTCCCATCATCAAAAGCATAACTCACGATCTACACTTGTTACGTACACTCACACTAGATCCTCAAGTTCTTTCATTCATTACCGCAAGACTCATACATAACTTAACACGACACTTATTATTCAACACCCTACACTCACTGTCCCAACAAAAGATTATGAACTACCTGCCGCTTTCAGATTATTACAACACATGTTCCATGGATCATTTTCCACTACCATGTCTACTAAAGCCCTATCTAGAACAAGATCAAAATTACTGTAACAACCTCTCACAACCGTATCCCATCAATATAACATCACTATACCATGACAACAACGAAAACATATTCAACTCTATTTCATATCATACTCTACCTCATTCCCAACTTAACCAGGTAAAGAAAACATCAATAAACAAGACAACTGTCTATCTACACAAACTGAAACTCGCAGGGAACAATATCAAACAAAACAACAATCTATGTATAACTGCTATGTACTTTCGAAACTCGAATCATAATCATCCTGCCTACTCCACCACGACCGGTGACGGCATCACAACACCGCCACCAACAGTCACACCGCAGTGCGAAAATACCCGCATCACAACACTAAATATCGTGCTCGGATCACCACCCGAGGCACCACAACCACATCGATAGTCATCACGACTGCATACAACTCCCATAAAAACTGACTCAGAATAATTTCTCAGACAAGAAAAACTTACTCAAATCCACTTATTAAATCACCACGCAACATATGATATGGATAAACAGATAAGCATCTCATGAACATCATCTCTACCATTTCACGGAATACACACGTGTTATTAATACACACAAAATTATAACTAGCCATGTTAAAATAATCAAATTATTACCCTTTTGGATATCATTCAATTAGTATACCGTACCCAACATAAATTACAAAACAATCATATAACAACTTTATAATTATCACACCATACCACTTCTTGTGAGGTCAGAACCTCACACAAACATTTATATATAACATAGACCCATAATCACATCCAACCAATCAATCCTGATCACGTAAGTTACCACTCAACCAAGGTTACCTGTCACCCGAGCTTAACTCGCATGCCCCTCATCACATTCTTCCATTCGCATGCCCAACACCTTCTGCCATACATAACCATATAGCGAACACTCACTATGAGAAACCGCCTCCCAAGACTATGTCTTATACTTCCTCACAACCATACTTATCAATTCAGTCTCTACAAAATCAGCCTCTTTAGAATTACCATCTCTCTAACATACCGTCACTCTTAACCATTAGTCAAAAACCATAACACTACCACTATCCGGACATTGAACCCTTTTCACTCATCTCTAAACATCACGATTTCTTTCCTATCTTTGGTTGACATCCCAAATAACAAACATCGAATCCATCAACAAAAATTACCTCAACATTCTTCCCAATACTATCCTTAATTGTATCATCATCTAACTCTCCACCAAAATCTCATATCATGCAGGTATTCTACCAACTTCTTGCTTTCCTTAATTCCTCAAAACTCAAAACTAATCATGTTGTTCTGGAACTTCTATATAATCAAACTCAAATCCTCATGATAGTATCATACATCTCGATGATTCCTTACTTTTATATCACATAACCTCGGTGGACATTTCCTTAGTTTTATTCCCCTCATTCTTTTCTTTTGCCCTTGACAAAATCCCTTATTAACTCAACTCTTCATTATTTCTATCTAACTCTCTAGTGCTCCGGTTACCTTCTCATTGTTCAAGAACTCACATCTCATTATTTTATATCGATATCATCTCCCTCTTCCTTACCATAGATATCCTCTTATTATGCTATCACTCACCCTTGCCACTAATTTATCCATAAAATCAACGTTCACTGTTCAAACAAATTCATCTCCTTTGTACCTCTCTAGAAATCCAAATTTATTTCATACCATTAATTGCCCAAGGAAGTCACACATTAGTTTCACCTCTTAATGAACCAAATCTCCCAATCTCACTCACTCTCTGCAAATCTACGTCGCGACATGCCTCCATTAAGTTTGCTATATACCACTATTTCCAAACGACCTTTCATTACATATGTTCTTACTCAACACTATTTCTAACCATCTCCCTCCATAATTTATTATACATCTCAGGTTGCTACTATCCACATCCTTTCTTTCACTCTTTTCATTCTCACGTTCCTTAAACTTACATCATGCCTTGCTCACATTCACTTACATTTTCATTACTCAACATACAATCATGTCACTCATCCCATTTCATCTCAGAAAACATGCTCTATGTCTCAATTAAGCCATAACAATCTTCCTTTGCTTTTTCCACTATTTATTACAACCACGTATAACTCATGTCCTCCCACCGAACTCATACTCACCACAGGTGCCACTCACTACACCACAAGATTGGGTAACTTACGTGTCAAGACCAACATACATGTAAAACAATGCATAAAGAAGGAAAATAATAACTTTGAATTAAACATAATATGCAACGAATTCAAAAGATAAGCATATGACCCAAAACAGGGGTCACTAGATCGAGTACAGGCCACTCGATCGAGTAAGGGACTTACTCGATCGAGTAGGTCAAGATCAGAGGCACGTAAAACAAATCACCAGGGCTACTCGATCGAGTAACTAACATACTCGATCGAGTGCCCCCTTACTCGATCGAGTACCAAGGATACTCGATCGAGTACCCCAATTCTCAGCACTGTCCAGTTTTCGTAAAACAGTCATAACTCACTCATTTCTTGGTCAATTTGGGCGTGTGACCTATCGTTAGAATCGTAAAAGGACAAGCTATCACCTCCAATTGGAATTACATTAAAATCATTTATGCATCTCAAGTTATAACAGTTTAAAGACAACTTTGCTGTAATTAGACGACATAACTATTCGATTTTCTCTTTCAAACACTTAAACGATAACAATGGTAAACAAAACAACTCAATACTCACAAAACCAGTATCCCTAACCACATGTTACTATTTTCAAAACTTAAGCAACAAATAACCCGATGCACATATATCATTCAACTTACCAATCACATATTACCCACATGTTTTAATTTTATAACTTTTCGCAACACAAAATATATCATACCTTACGAATCATATTCCCATGTTACTAATACAACAACATTACAATTACACTTCGTCACCTAAACATATTCATAATCACAAAATTCATATTCTTATGCAATTGCTACTCCATCTTTTCCAATCAATTCATCTATTTCCAACACATTACTCATCATTCTCATACACTTTTCTAACAATTCCAACCAACATTGTAAATCAACTATCATGCAACATGCTTTCAATCAACAACATACGAAATCACATTATCACAATCTTTTCTACACATTCCCTATTCTCCACATACATACATCCACTGATTCATGCCACACATCACTCCATAGGTACACAAAGCACAAGGTAAACACATAACGATCCCGACTCATATCCCATGTGACCGGTTCAAAATTATAGGGCGAGTTCGCGACTTTAGGACGTCTCCCAAGTCTTTGCATTAGCTCCTACAACCTTTACCCCGGATTCATTTTAATTGACTCCTTATGTTTATTGGGTTCATTGGTTACAGGTTTCAGGATCGTCGCTCTGATACCATTTGTAACACCCCCATACTCCAAGTGCCTTACCAGGACCACCCAGGTATAAGGATGTCACCATCTCGGTTACCCGAGGCATGATAATCATAAGACAATGAAGAAACATACTTTATTAAATAAGTTTAAGTGATTACATACCAAAACCAACTGTAAGCAAAATACAATTGTTCTCAAACTATAAACCAACTAAAAGGAACTATTCCAATAAACACAATGGAAGACTAAAGACTCGATATGTGATGACTCCATCCCCACTAGATCCCACGCGTATCCAAGATATACCGCTAAGCAACCGCTCACCACCCCGAATGGATCACCACGCTTTTAAAACATTTAAACGGGTCGATACTAATCACACAATCAATATAGACAAAGAATAACAAGATACACAGATACAATTGAATCACACACACACACACACACAACTCCCATCATCTCAATCTCGACGTCCACTGGACCACCGCCAGGGGGGACCGCAGCCGTTCCCACCTAAGCCCCGCTCATCGTACGAGCGATAACCCTGTCCATTAATGTGCACATCCCCTTTCGTGGCGGGTTCCACGAAGGGCGAAACTAGGGCGTGAGATCACTCCCGCAAGTGACCCCACTCAGCCGAGAACGCATCTCGAGAGCCAAAGAAACCAAACACAATCACAATCACAAACACAATCATCATATCAAACAACTAACTACAGCACATCACCAATATCCCATTATGGGACTAATACTGAGTAGGAAATCCTACCTGGAAAGCACAACACGCAGACGGTATCTACAGCTGTATCAAAACGGCTCCTCTACGAATTCTCCTCCTACCATACGACACATAGAGGCTACCATTCAAATATTACTCATAAAAACCCCCAATTCCTAAATTAGGGTTTCATCAATCTTAACAAAACATTATATAAATTATATTAAAAGCTTACCCTCGACGCAAGGAATCCAACGACGCGAACTACGATACGAACTGACCGTCTGAACTCCGGGAATTGTCAAGAACGCGATTAGGAAGAAGACTAGTTGCTTTCTCTCTTAAACAGGTTTTAGGTTTTGTAAAAAGTGATTTAAAACAATTACGAATATGTTTAAATACCTTAATCGCGTAATTAACAAAACCCGAGAAAACTCCCCCGTAAAACCGGACACTCGATCGAGTACCCAAGGTACTCGATCGAGTACCCCAGCTACTCGATCGAGTACACAACAGGTCAGAAACTATTTTATTCCGCAACTTGCCCTTACTCGACAGAGTAAGGGCTACTCGATAGAGTACCCCAAGACATATAAATACGGAGTATTACATAAATAACGTGTGACAGTCTGCTGCTGGCTTGGAAATGCGGGCCGGAACGAAAGAAAATCGTCAAACGGGCCAAAAGAATAAAATAACATCGGGGAAGAGGCGCACCAAACATGGGCCCACAAATAACGAATTCATAACGAATTTTTGAAAATCCGTATGGAGGGAACACAAGGAAGAGGCGCAGCAAGAGCTGCGTCTCTTGGAAGAGGCGCAGCGCCTGCTGCGTCTATTCCCCAAAGTGTTATTTCTGCGTAAAAACGAGATAATCAGAGGCTTATGTTCATTATTTCGAAACACAAATCACACAATTTCTCTCTCAAATCTTCACCATTTCCGCCAAGGTTTGATCCAAAAGCTTGCATTAATCATGACTAATCGAGGTATGTGACTCATTCTTGCATTAATCGTATATATTTACTCAATTTTGAGCCGAAAAAATTAGGGTTTATGACCCATTTGATCGAAATTTTGGGGCTTTTCCCCCAAATGCATTTGCCTTGTCAAATTGACATTAAAAATGGATAATAGGTAATATTAGGAACATAACCATGTATTTGTCTCGAATTTTCGTTGAGTTTTGAGCCTTTGAGTGAAATTTGAGACGGTTTCACAGGTAAACCGTAAATTGCTTCGAAAATAGCCTTAGGGTTACCCATTTGCGATGAAACTTGATATTTGGGATCCTTGAATGATGGGTAAACTTTATACCATCTCGGAATTTTGGTTTGTGATGGTTTTTTTCAGGACACTTTTCTAGGGCATAATCGCCATTATAACGAAATGCTGCCGGAATTTCGACTCGAACCTGGAACTAGGCTTCAAATTAGGCTTGACTTGACCCAAATTACCACATGAGTGATCTATTAGGTAGGAATATGGCCAAGGATGGTGAGAAAAGAGCGGTTTCAGGGCTTTGAAGGCTCGAAAATCCCTTAACCAAGGCTCGTCGTCACATGACGCGGCCTAAATTTGCTTTAACGTTGCAGGTGATGAGGCTTCTACTTCTGGGAGAGCTCCCATGGAGATAGACGTTGCTACTGTCGAGGAGGCTTTAGAGTAGGCCTTCACTGCCACGGTGAAGGCTGCTGGGGACGAGGTCCATGAGGAGGAGGCTGTTGAGGAGGAGGAGGCCCCGAGACGGGCCAACGTCGGGTGAGGAGGTCGTCAGCTGAGAGGAGCTCCTGCGTGGGCTGAGACTTGGGAGAGCAGGCACCTGCTGTGGGCTGTAGAGGGTCACCTGTCCTACAGGACGGTGAAGAGCTTGGTAAATAGGAATTCACTACTCATTACTCATCCTCTTTCATTCATTTGTTCAAATTCCTTTCAAATTTCATTCAAAACTAAAGATAGCTTTTTGTTTCAAATCACAATAGGAGGCCGGGAACATCAGGTCGTTCTCGGGTTACACGACAGCGATGGAGCACTACGAGCGGCTGTCGGCGGAGGAGCGGGCCATGATCGAGCGTGGAGCTTTCGGTCCTTTGGTGCAGGTCTGGAGGGACATCGCGAAGAGGAAGTTGCGGGCTAACCTTAGCCTGGTCCGTGCTTTCTTGGACCGATTCTGGGATACGACTTCCATGATCCACATGCCTTTCGGTGAGGTGGGAGTCACTCTGGAGGACTATGGCATGATTTCTGGTCTGCCGTGCGGGACCGAGGAGGTGCAGTGGCCGGAGACTGCCATGAGGGCGGACTCGGCCGATGCGAGGAGATTGATCGGCTGGAAATTGTCGCCGAAGGTGTTCTGATCTTAGGGTTTGATACCCAGTTCCTACGTTCGAGACTACTTTGCGGGGAAGACCCCGGCTCTGGTGACGATTGACGGGAGGGAGACGGCTCCGCCTCCCTGTACAGCTGAGCAGAGGGCTCGTTTGTGGCTCTGGTGGTTTCTGTCTTCAATTTACCTCGGAGACAAGGGCGAGAGGCTGTCGACGAAGCTTCTTCCCTTCCTTTCTGACCTGAGTTCCCTAGGGCGTTGGGACCGGTCACTTTCTTGGTTTCGCGGTCCTCATCCGCTTCATGAGGGCCATGGTTCGTCCGGAGTTGATGGAGAAGGGGACTTCTCCTGGTGCTGTCGGACATGGACTACTGCTGGAGGTATGAACCTGCCTTTAGACCAAAGTAAATTCCTTTCTTTATGAAATCACGAAAGATCGTCATTGATTATTTGCTTTACAGGCGTGGGTGTACTCCTACTTCCCGAGCCTCGCGCTCAAGAGGACGGAGCCACTGGAGAAGGCCTATCCCGTGGTGAGGGATTGGGTGATGTGCCGGACGAAGAGCAAGCGTTCTTCTCACAACGTCTACCGGCGGGACGTGAACGCTCTTCAGCTGGACAGCGTGAGTATCTCACTTATATTCACTCGTGCTTCTTATATTTGCTTTTAATTTATCATGGGAATGATCCTTTTTTATCTTGTCACAGTGGGTGCCCAGACCTTGGGCGGAGTACGCTGGACCGCCTCCTTTCGTGGCTGAGGTCCTTCGGCCTAAGAGCCCGAGCGAACTGCTGTTGAGGACGTCAATGGGTCCTATGTGGTACTTGGGCGAGCGCTTGGCCCGTCAGTGCTTTCGGGACGTGTTGACGGTTCCCGTAGATCCTCCCAGGATGATGTTTAGGGAGCCTTCTGAGGCTGAGAGGGAGGCGGACTTGGCTGGTGCCAGTGGTGACGCCCTTCTTCTTCCCGGCGAGGACTACTCGGCGTTCCTTTACGGGAGGTTGGCATACTGGCCGGTAGTGGTGAGTATCTTTTATTCTTCCTCTTGATTTGATTTTGATATTTATGATGAAAGATCATCGATAAATGAGAACCATTTGTCTTTGCAGGAGGTCGAGGTGGCGGGCATCGAGCCCCCAGAGTACCCCGAGACCCTCGAGTACACTAACGCGGCCGGGAGGACGACGATCTCCGAGCTGCGTGACTTTGACGTAGCCGTGACGGATGCTGGCCTGGACGACTGGCAGCATCTGATTCGGAGGGTGAGCCTCTAACTTGTATAACTTTTGTGTAAGAACACATTTGATTGAATTTGTTCAATTGTTGAGAATTTCTTTTTGAAAATGCAGGTTGCGCCGTCTCGGTTCGTGGCGTTGTGGAGGGTGGCCAACCGGCTGCGAGCTACTGTCGTTGAGGCACTTGTCGGCGGTCGAGGTCGTCAGGTATAAACCTTGCGCCTATTTCATTTTTTGATTTTTGATTTTCCGACTTTGCTTGAATCGATTGACATGAGCCAATTTATTGTTTACAGGGTGACCGCGAGCTGGAGCGAGAGTTGACCCAGTCTCGAGAGGAGACAGCTCGCTTGTTGAGGGAGCTCGAGGTTCGGGACGCCGAGATCGCCGTTCTTGCGGCGAGAGTTGCAGAGTTGGAGGGCGCCCAACAGTAGTTTTGTGTAGCTTTTTGTCGTATTTTGTACATTTGGACATTTGGACATTGATTTTGAACATTTTTGGAATTTGTTTGGGGCTCGAGCCCCCAGTTTGTTGTACATTTCCTTTGTTTGGTGTATATAAGACGGCCTGAGTGCCTTTGCTATTGGGTTGTGTTGCTTGTATCTGTAGGTTAGTTTTGAACAGGTTTGGTAGATGACAGTTTACGCCGTCATGCTCCCGAAATTTACATAGAAATCACGCAAAACTTTCATTTGTATATACATATGGCCTTAATTAGCGCAAAACGAAATGACTCAAAAGAATGCAAAAAAATGCAAAACTTTTTGCCGGAAATGACCGGACGGTAGGGAGGGTTACCCCCTAAAAAAAGAAAAAATAGAAATCTATAAGTTAGAAATGTAGAAATGAAATTAAGAAATTGAAATTATTATATAAATAATGAGAATCGGTAAAATAAATGAATTAAATAAGAAATGTAAAATTAAAACGAAAATTATTTTCTAAAATGAGAATGAAAATTATTTCCTAAAATAAAAAAAAAAGTGCACGTGTGGTAAAATGGCAAAAATGTCGATGTCGCCTCGAAATGCGTGCCCGCGAAATTAAGAAACCTGAAACATGGTAATCTTCCCGTATTTACCAAAATAATAACCCGTAGGAATAGGAAATTATTCGTCATGGAATTAGGAAAGATCCAACGCGAAAATCACGAAGTGAAGGCGAGGAAGAGGCGCAGCATGAGTGCGTCCCTTTGAAGAGGCGCAAGTCTGCCGCGCCTGTTCCTAAGCGTTACGTGCTCGACGGATTTTTGGAAACAGAAATTAGTATAAATAGAAACGTCGATGGAGCTTTTGTTCACACAAATCTTCCGTCTCTTCTTCGTCTATTTACATAAAATTCTCAAAATAAATTTTTCATCATGAATACTTTGGAGATCCGCTTGAAGGAATGGACCAACGAATTTTCGAATATGGAGAAGCATGATATGGGTGCTTATAATTTTGGGTCACTGTTGAGTTTAAAACTCATCAAGGTTGTGAAACCGTTCTTGGATGCTTGCCTTGACTATTGGGACCCTAACTACCATGTTTTTGCGTTCCCTGGAGGTGATATTTGCCCATTTCCTGAAGAAATTGCTGCTATCGGTGGATGGGATCCTGAACACTTGCCTGCCATTCCTTCTACTTCGCAAGGGTATAAGAGCAAATTTAGAGACTTGCTTGGATTGACTAGACTTGAGGTGGACCGTCTAGTTACCTCGAAGGGCGTTAGGATGTTGGACTTCATAGATCGATTCATCAAAAGGGCCGACCCCACCGTTTCTCATGTTGCTAGGCGGAGGGCATTTGGCTTTTGCTTGTTGCATGTGTATGTCTTCCAAGGGCATGTTGATGAAGACTTGAGAGGTGATCCCCGTCTTCTGGGCCTTGTTGAGCAGATGGAGCTGCGCAGAAGCCCAGCTTGCTTATGCTTAGGAGAGATTATTTTGGGCTTGGATAACAGGAAATCCAACCGCGATCTACCGTATTTGGGGAGTCCCGTCCTTCTGCAGGTAAAAGACATTTTTCTTTTTCTGTTTTTCTTTTGTTTTTTTTCTTTTTTCGTTCGTTTTCTCCTTTTTTCTTTTTTTCGTTTTTTTTTTCGTTTTTTTTTTTTTTGATGTCTAATACTCGCTTTTGGTAGGTTTGGCTTATGGAACGACTCCGATTGATCGATCCCCCAGTTCATGTGCTTTCCTATCATGCCCGCTCGATTGCGATGAGGACAAGGTTGTACATGGTGGACTTCACTCGGGTCTGTGTTTACTGGAAGAACAAGCTGAAGAGCGATGATGGCCCGTTGATTAGGTGGGTCGTACTATGGTGGCACCTCAAATCCGTCACTGGAGTGTCTTCTTTAGATCCCACTAGGTCCGTGCGCATTCCTGGATTGGAGTTTATGGTGTGCATCTTCCCGGAAAGGCTGATGAGACAAGTTGGGCTGAAACAGACGATCCCGAGGCTTGATACCGTCCCGCAGACTGCTATGGCGCTTACTATAGAGAGCGCGAGAGACTGAGGAAGCACGAGCCCGTTGACTACAAGGTGCGCGAGGTAGAGAAAGAGAAAGAGAAGCATCTGACAGAGGGAGAAGAAGAAGCCGGGTTTCAAGTTTTTCATCCTTCAAAGAAACCAAAGACTACTCCTGTCGCAGAAATGGTGATTGACAAGAGTGGAAAAGCTAGGCCTCGAGAAAGACCGTTGGTAATTAGGTCTGAAGTGGCGCAAGAGCGTCCGGCTCGAGGCCGTGACAAGAAATATGATAAGAATGACAAGGGCAAGGGGAAGATGGAGGAATAGCCCGAGTCTTTATTTATTATTTGATTATTATTATTATTTATTGTTGTAATAAAAAGGTGGGGTTTTTAGAATTCTAGCCTATTCTATTTTTTATTATGTATCTTACTATTATTATTAGCAAATGAATGAAATAAAAAAAGGTTAAATGGTTATGAAACCGTTGTGATTTTCTATTTATTATTCTTGTCGAATTTCAAATGCAATGCAAATGTCCTTCTATTTACATTTTATATATAATGGGTTGAATCCCGTGAAGGATTGCCTACGTATTCACTTAAAAAATGAAATCAAACCCTTGCGCGTAGTTCGAGTAAATGTAAAAGAATAATTGTTCTAAGCAAGAGCTTGTAATGAACTTAGAAAATAAGCATGAGCCTTTGCTTACTCTGAAGGTGCGAATTTAGTTTATTTGATGATACGAGGATGACGAATTTGTCAAAATGCAAGAGCCCAGTGACATTAGCTTATTTCAGCTTGGCCAGGGGCCGTTTATTTAGTGCCACAAGAGCGACACGTGGGGTTACGCGAGGCGCGTTTTCGGTCCTATTCTAGGCATAGTATCATTTTAGTTGGTCAAGGTTTGTTGGGTTTGAAAACTCATTCCCATCTAGGTCTGTTATTCTGACCGCACCCCCTGGGAGTATGGATTTGACTAGAAATGGTCCGGCCCAATTAGGTTTGAATTTTCCCCGTGGGTCAAAAGGTAAAAGAGCTCTAACCGATTTAAGTACTAAGTCTCCTTCTTTGATGTTTCTTGGCCTAACCCTTTTGTTGAAAGCTCGTTTGATACGTGCTTGATTTTTTTGGACATTATGCAAGGCGCGTAGCCTACGTTCATCCAGGAGGATGAGTTCTTCATATCTATCCCTCTTCCAATCGGCCTCCGGGATTTGACTTTCAAGTAAAATACGCAAGGATGGTATTTCTAGCTCGACTGGTTGTACAGCTTCCATGCCGTATGTCAAGTAGAAAGGAGTAGCCCCAGTTGGCGTCCTGACAGATGTACGATACCCCCACAAAGCAAAGGGTATCTTGCTTGGCCAATTTCTATAGTTGTCAATCATTTTCTTGAGAATCGTGACAACATTCTTGTTTGCCGCCTCTACCGCGCCGTTAGTCTATGGTCTATAGGGCGAAGAGTGGTGATGCTTAATCTTGTATTTGGCTAGCAATTGCTAGGTCTCAGCTTGGAAATTTGATCCATTATCGCTAATGATTTCATGTGGGCAACCATATCGACAGATGATGTTGTTTTGTATGAACTTTGCCACATTTTTAGCTGTAAGACTAGTGTAGGAAGCCGCTTCTACCCATTTGGTGAAATAGTCAATTGCTACTAGGATGAAACAGTGACCTCCTGTTCCGGCTGGAGTTATCTTCCCAATTATGTCAATTCCCCATGCAGAAAATGGCCAAGGGGATGTCATTGTATAGAGTAATGAAGGAGGGACATGTTGCACATTTCCGAAGATTTGGCAATTGTGGCAATGTCTTACGTATTTGATGCAATCGGATTCCATTGTGGTCCAATAATACCCCAGACGTGTGATTTTCTTTGCCATCATGGACCCACTCATGTGAGGACCGCATTCTCCGTCGTGGACTTCTTCCATCACCTTTCGTGCATGTGAATGATCAAGGCAACGTAGGACTACACCAAGAGGTGTTCTTTTGTATAACTCTCCTTGCATGAGAACGTATTGGGAAGCCAGTAGGCGTATAGCACGTTGTCCCCTCTTGTCCATATCCGGTGGATAGGTACCATTAAGTTTAAAATTCAGGATTGCTTGGAACCAGGGTTCCTGCGCGATCTCTTCTTCATCGGTGATTTGGTGGACATAAGCCGGCTCTGACCGTCGTTCGATGCACAAAGGCATTTCCACCATGTGATCTGGCATATTAATCAAAGATGCGAGTTTCGCAAGAGCGTCTGCAAATTTATTTTCCTCCCGAGGTAGGTGTAGGTAGGTTACGTGATCAAAGAATAGAGCGACTTGGTCTATTCTAGCCTGATAAGGTGCGAGGCTTTCGCTTTGGATTTTCCAAGATCCTGTAACTTGGTTGATAATCAGTGATGAATCCCCATGTACTCGGAGGTTTTTTATGCCTAAGCTCACTGCCGCTTGTAGTCCAATGAGACAAGCTTCGTCTTCTGCAGCATTGTTTGTCACCTCAAAGTCGAGTTTGACAGCAATTGGTGTATGCTCGCCTTCAAGATAAATGAGCAACACCCCCTATTCCGAATCCTCTTAAGTTCGATGCTCCATCAAAGTACAGGTCCCAGGAGTCTACATCAGTTTGGAGTATATCCTCGTCTGGAAATGACCAAGTATCTATTGTTTGTGCGTCATTGATAGGATTTTCTGTGAAAAATTCGGCGACGTCGCGACCTTTTATAACTTTCAGTGGCACGTATTTGAGGTCGAATTCTGAGAGCATCAGTGTCCATCTTGCTAGGCGTCCGTTGAGGACGGGTTTCTCGAAGAGGTATTTGACTGGATCCATTTTGGAGTATATTTTGACGGAGTAGCTAAGCATGTAATGGCGTAGCTTCTTTGTTGCCCACACAAGAGCGAGGCATGTCTTTTCGAGTTGTGAGTATTTGCACTCGTACTCTAAGAACTTCTTACTAAGATAGTAGATAACTCTTTCTTCACTTCCTACAGTTTGAGCCAGCATGGCACCCATAGCTGTTTCGGTTACTGTGAGATATAAACAAGAAGGTTGATCTCGTTGAGGTGGCATGAGCACTGGTGATTTAGCCAATATCTCCTTGATCCGGTCAAATGCCTTTTGACAATCATCATCCCACATGGTGTGGTCCGTTTTCTTGAGTTTCTTGAAGATAGGCTCACAAATCATCGTGAGTTTCGATATGAATCGACTTATATACTGCACTTTTCCCAGGAATCCTCTGACTTCTTTTTCTGTTTGAGGTTGTGGCATTTCGATCAGAGCTTTGATTTTGGAAGGATCTATTTCTATACCTCGTTGGCTAACAACGTATCCCAGGAGTTTGCCAGATGTTACCCCGAATGTGCATTTATGAGGATTGAGTCTCATGTTGTACTTTCGTAGCCTTGCGAAGAACTTGCGAAGGTTCGCAATATGTCCCTCTATTTCCTTGGACTTGACAATCATGTCATCTACGTATACCTCAACTTCTTTGTGCATCATGTCATGTAGGAGTGTAGTCGCGGTGCGTTGATATGTAGCTCCGGCGTTGATCAATCCAAACGGCATTACCGTATAACAATAGGTTCCCCATTGGGTGACAAATGCGGTCTTATGCATATCTTCCATGGCCATTTTGATTTGATTATAACCCGCATATCCATCCATGAAGGATAGCAACGCGTGGTCAGCGGTATTGTCCTCCAATATGTCGATGTGAGGTAGAGGGAAGTCGTCTTTTGGACTTGCTTTGTTTAAGTCCCTAAAGTCAACACAAACACGGATTCTCCCATCCTTTTTGGGTACGGGTACTATGTTAGCTACCCAGTCAGAATACTCGGAAACTTTGATGAATCCGGCTTTGAATTGCTTGTCAACTTCTTCCTTAATCTTTAGAGCCCATTCTGTTCTCATTCGTCGAAGCTTCTGTTTTACAGGTTTGAAACCTGGCTTAATCGGAATCATATGTTCGGCGATATCCCTGTCGATCCCTGGCATGTCTTTGTAGGACCAAGAAAAAACGTCTTTGAATTCATGTAGGAGGTCTATGAAATCGGCCCTTTCGGTAGAGCTTAAGGTAGTCCCTATCCTAAGTTCTTGGGGTTCTAGTTCGGTTCCTACATAGATGGGTTCGGTGTCCTCTATTACTGGTCCCCCTTCCCCTTCCTGTAGTATTTCTTTGGCTACGTAGGGAGGTATTTCGATCGAGTCTGGGTCTCGGTCATCTTCAGTATCATCATAAACAGAATTGCACTCAAGATAACACAAAGAGTAAGCAGAACCTGATTTATTCATATTAAAATTTGAGTAGAGTTGAAACAAAGAAGCCAACTGATCCATGGTCAGTGGCGGCAAAGGGACAGTGGTTGGGGCATTCCCCGAACTACTGTGACTACTCGAGGCTAAGCTAGGAGAAACAAAGGGAGTGGGGATGACGACAGGAGTAGACTCTCTAACGACTTCTCTAGACTCCGACTCTGACTCCGACTCCGACTCGAACTCATCGTCTTCTGGTTCTTCCTTGATTGTTGGTCCATTTGATTGATTTTCTCCATCCTTTCTGCTGTCTTGCATTGGTTTCTGTGATTAACGCGGTGGGGTTGAAGCGATCGTCTTGAAGTATCATGGTAATGATCTTATCCTGCGCGGCCCTAACGAATCGATCTTCTCCAAACAACAGGCTAACAGCTTGTTCGTCTAAGCAAGGTGCTTGATGGGTTTTGACGGTAGGAACTGTTTCTGGAGGGATAAAGTAGCAATCGTGAAAGATCTCGATTCCGGCTAGCTTCCTCTCGAGATAGTGCCAAGGTTCGGGAAATCCGTGAAAGCGTTCTAGACTTCCTTCTTGAACAAAGTACCCATTTAAAGTAGGGAGATAGGGTCGCATTTGGACTCCTACGTGCTTACGGTTTTGGACTTGGGCAAGCATTTCGAGAACCTCCTCTTTGAGTTGCCTTCCTTGTATGGTGTGAAGGTGTTTCTCCGAGTAGGGTTTAAAGGCATTCCAGGGAAGTATCCCTGGGTTTTGAGTATGTGGTTGACCACCAAGTTGGAGTAGGGATCATAGTATAAGGGTGCCAATTCGCTTTCTATAACACTTACGCTTTGGAAGCCCCCAAGTTCATATACAGGATCCGCAAGGACTTGATTGTTCGACTGTTTTTCGATTATTGCCTTGATGGGTGACGAAGTAATCGTCACTACTTTGCCATTTAGTGGGATCTTGATCTTTTAATAAAGGGTGGATGTTACCGCTTTGGAAGCGTGAATCCATGGCCTTCCCAGAAGTATGTTGAATGAAGCTTTAATGTCCACTATTTGGAAGTTAATCTTTCGCTCGATCGGCCCTGTGGCTATGGTTAGTTTAACAAGTCCTACCACCTTTCGTCGTGTACCGTCATACGCACGCACACCTTGATTGGTAGGGGTCCAATCCGACTCTTTCATGCCTAGTTTGTATGCCGTTTTGAGGGGTATGACGTTGACTGCAGAGCCATCATCCACCAAGGTCATTGGCACATTCTTCTTTAGACAAACGACAGTGATGTATAGAGCAAGGTTGTGACTAGCGCCAAAAGGTGGCAAATCTTCGTCCGAGAAAGTAATAGGATTACTTAGCTTCGGTGATTCTTGGATGACCAAGTTGACTACATCTTCAGGAGTGGAGTTATGAGCTACATTTAGTTTGGCCAAAGCTTGCAGTAAAGCTTGGCGATGTGGGAATGAGCTTGCTACTAATTGCCAGACTGAAAGATCAGCCTTTGTCTTCTGTAATTGCTTGAGCAAATGATCAGTGGAGTCATCTTCGTTGTCATTTGGTGTGATGACGTTGGTTGGACCATTTTGAGTTGTGCTTTGATACGGACGACCAGAACGAGTTAGGTGGTCCACATCTTGGTCTTCACCATTTTGGACTATTTCTTTGACTAGGGAGTTTTCAATGAGATACTCGTCCTCATCATCGTCGGCCCAAACTCCATTGATTGCAGTTAGTTCCCTCATTCTCATGATGTCGCCTTCCAGTCGTATGTTTTGGTCGACTAGTTTATCAACTACGGTGACTACTTCTTGCATAGTAGCGTTTTGAGAGAAGATTAGTGGCACATGTTCTTCGGGTGTTGCGTTGGGATCATGTAGAGTTGTCGCCGTATTTTATAATTCCCAAACTTGTCTATCCACACTCCTTGCCCATGTGATGAAGTCGGAAATGGTAGGGGAGATAGTAGAGTATAGCCCTTCATTCTCGATTGCATAAATTTTATTTTCGATTGGAGAAATGAGGTGTGAGCAATCTAAGGTAGATTCATCACTTG
The DNA here is from genome assembly GCF_048544455.1 of Silene latifolia. Lineage (NCBI taxonomy): Eukaryota > Viridiplantae > Streptophyta > Magnoliopsida > Caryophyllales > Caryophyllaceae > Silene > Silene latifolia. The sequence continues at coordinate 191,180,501 of NC_133536.1, forward strand.
TGATCACTAGAACTCCAATAGGATTCTGAGTGTTGTTGGGTTTACCTCCCGGTGGTATTGGTAGTCGACCATCTTCAATCATGTCTTGAAGCACGTTTTTCAACTTGTAGCATTTTTCTGTGTCGTGCCCCTTGCCCCTATGGTATTCGCAGTACGAATTCTCGTCCCAGAATTTGGACTTCCTTTCGGGTTCGGGGGTAGGTCCAATGGGTTGGAGTTTACCTTGCTTCATTAACCTTTTTAGAGCATTGGAGTAAGTGTCCCCAAGATTTGTGAATTTCCTTGGTGGGGTACTTTTCTTGGATGGCTCGAGAAGGTTAACTTCATCGGTCTTGCTAGTAGAGCCGTATGAACGACTTGTGGACCCTTGATATCCTCGACCTACCGTTTTGGACAAGAGTCCTTTACGGATATCATCTTCAATCCTTGTCCCTAGTACGGTTAAGTCCTTGAAAGTTTTGATGTTTTGGTATCTCAAATGATTGGCATAGATGGGTTTGAGATTATCCACAAACTTCTCCACAAGGGTAGCCTCATCCGGGCGTTCAACTAGTTGGGTGCTAGTCTTCCTCCACCTACTTAGGAAGTCGGTGAATCCTTCTTTGTCATTTTGGGTAAGAACCTCTAGAGTACGCATGTTTACTTGGATCTCGGCATTATCCGCATATTGTTTAGAGAACTCGATTGCGGCATCTTCCCAAGTAGCGACCTTCTTGTGATCTAAAGAGTAGAACCATTGCTTCGGGATGGTGTCAAGAGATGAAGGAAAGATCCTTAAGAACATCTCGGGTTTGATGCCTTTGATAGCCATGTAATCCTTGAAGGCACGGATGTGGTTCAAAGGGTTCTCGTGTCCCTTGAACTTAGGGATATCCGTCATATTAAAGTTAGTTGGCAATTTGGAATTGACGGCCTCATACTTGCGATTGTTCTCCCTATAAATGTCATCCCCCTTAAGGTACATCAATTGCTCCTCTAAGTATTGGAGTCTTTTCTCAGCTACAGTCATCCCCATGAGAGGATTTTCATCCTTGGATTCATTATCAGAGTCACCTAGTACTTCACTTTCATGAGGAGGCAACCTTCCTTCTACGGCATAGATACGGCCTTCGATGAGCTCAAGGCGGTCATAGACTTGGTCTTGGGTGACTTGCATTTGGGCTAGCGCGGCTAGGATTCGATCATTACCATCTTGAAGTTGGTGGAGGTTTGTTTCGCTGGATCCGGGCATCTTGAAAACTGGATAAGAGATCGGCGACGAATCAAAACACGATCGACCATTCTAACACACTTGCAAAAAGAAAGAAATGTTTTGACTCGTGAAGTGGGTGTGTGCCACTTGTGTTTGAGTGAGCTTTGAAGAAAGACAAGGTTTTTGAAAATGTGTGTCCTAGTCAATTATAGTGTAGTTGTAGAAGTGTACTCGAAGTGAGGTTTTGAAATGGGCTTGTGGCCCGAATTTTGACACGACAAACGGACAGAGTTTTGACCGGATTTTGCGCTAATTGAAAGCCTATTTCGAAATTTTGTTTGAAAATGGGTTTTAATTTTTTGAAAAATCGTCATGGTTTTGTTTAGAAGTGGTGATTGATGCGGTCGTTTCTACACCAAAAATAAAATACCTAGATTACTGCTAACAGAAGTCAGCGGCAAGTAGGGTCGATCTCCACAGGGAGGCAAAGTTGCTATCTATCTGTCTAATTCGGTCTGTCAGGGTGTCACAGAAATGGGGGTTTTGAATTGATTTAACTAACTAGAGACTAAAGCGAGAGAAATGAAAAAGAGAAATTAACAGCAAGAGAAAAGGGAGTATGCTAGGAGTCGGTCTACCGTGGCAGCTATCAAATCTTATACTATCGGTAATACTAAGGCGATTAGACTATTGATAAGAAGAGCTATGGTCGTCACCTTTCGGTCCTTAAACCGCCCTAGAGTGTAAACAGCTTAACTTTCGCCCTCATTGCAATACCCTATTGTAATTAAGCAAGCCTTCCCTTCCAATCTTTCGATCTAGGTCGGGTTTAACTAGATTTATGGTCTCCTGCATGCATTCATTCGACCGGATAACAGTTAAATTGCCTAATACAATTCCTACCGCAAGTCTAACCTATTCAAGTCAGTTAAAACATCGCTACCACGACTTCCCTAATCCTAACATACTAGGGGAATTTAGCTAGACATGGAAATAAGGGGAACATGAATAAAAGAAATAAAAACAATAAACATTAAATTAAGTTAAAGAGAGAAGGGAAGAAAGAATTACTAAATTGATGGATCCGGAAATGAAGAATGAAAGTAACAGTGTCTTCGAACCAGAGAGAAAAAGAGAGTATATAGTGTGTGAGAGAGTTTACATCGACATCCTCACTCCTTATTTATAAGAAAATAAGGTTTATTAAACCTAATGACGGAATTAAACCTAAAAAGCCCAGCCCGTAGCAATATCCACTCGATCGAGCACTTAAGGCTCTCGATCGAGTGATATTCCTTAGCATTCCTCTCGATCGAGAACAATTCCTCTCGATCGAGGACTTATTTCCCTTTAACCACTCGATCAAGAATAGGTAGCTCTCGATCGAGCAAATGGGCTCTCGATCGAGCACTTCTCAGCGCGTAATTCCTGCTTCGCGCACTGAACTTCAAACGGCTGCCATTTCTTCGTTACTTGGTCAAACAGGGTGATTCCGGTGGCATTGGAAAGCTAAAAGGACAAAATTTCATCTCCAATTGGAATAACCTGAATATCTGTTGTAGAACTCGAGATATGGCTCTTACAAGCAGGAACTAGCAAATTGAAGCACTCTCTTGGCTCGCCTAACTTCCTTACTCCAATGCGCATCTCAAAATAGCTTCATTTCCGCTCCAAATTCACTCTTCCTCCGAATGCATGCTAAACGGACGGTAAATAGCTTGATTTCACTACTTTCGGATCCATACCTGCAAATAAGACATAATAACCCAAAGTAGCATATTCGGGGCATTTCGTAGCAATAAACCACGATAAAGGCGTAGAAATACGTGCATAAAATAGGCTAAAAAGACTATATAAAATGCACGTATCAAATCTCCCCAAACCAAACCTTTACTCGTCCCCGAGTAAACTAAAATGCAACTAAAGGAACGGAAAAAAAATAACTCAGAGCTAGCTACAAATGCCCACTTAAGCCAATTTAATGCAGGCAAACTAACACTTATAGCTAAACAGTCAAATGCAAACGAGTTGTAAGATGTTTATAATAAAGCTGAACCGTCGACCTTGCAAGACCGTTAATAATGGACTCTCACGGGTCACTCTTCTCTCATGAAGCAAAGGGTAAGCATATATATGTATAAGAGAGGAAGAGAAATAGTCGCTCACCTAGACTACAACCCACATAAACATGCATGCAACTAATATGATAGACAATTCTAACTACCGTACACACATTCCAACCAACAAGGTCCTGTCACAGCCGAGGGCTTACAAAAATATGGTAAAGTGAGGCAATGGGTAAGAAAAGGCAAAACATTTATGGGAATGTGGAGGTATAGGCGGCCAAGCTAGTACCTAAACAAAACCATATATCAACATCCGATTCTTAAGCAATTATGGGATTAAGCACATGCCCTTCATTTGGCATAAAATCTCACCAAACCAAACCAAACATACTCCTCAAATAATGTAAGATAGAACATAGGAGCAGAAACCGTCTCATCAAACAACATCTTTTCATAATTTTTTCCATTCTTTTTCTTTTTCTTTTTCACGGTTTCTTCTTTTCTTTTCTGAATTCTTTTTTTTTTTCATTTTCAATTCTCTTTTTTCTTTTCTTTTTCACGTTTTTTTTCATCAACTCCTTCTCTTCATAAAATACCAACTCCGAATCAATAGATTATGCGCCAATATTTGATACAATAGAAAATATACCGCAAAACAATCTAAACTAGCTTGACACGGCAGGCTAAATTTGGATGTAGCTAAGGGTCAACTGGCAAATTTGGCTAATGTGGAGTTTATGGGTAAAAATGAAAGAAAAGGGAAAATGTAAGCACCTCCCTGCATGTGACACCAACCACTATCCCGAATGTATGACGGCAAAAAGCAATTGAATTTCATATACATGCAAATTGATGAACATGTTATGCAAGGAGTATACTACTCACAATCCTACATGAAACTGGTCATAAATGACACCAGCTTATAAGGCTCTAAATCTTAGAAATTATAAGTAGGTTGCCAAAATTTCAGGTCAAGTCTATATGTTCAGCTAAATTTTAACATTAACTCGTAGATTATGCAAAAGACAAAGCTAAAAGATAACAGTTCAATGCAAGGCTTAAGCAAAAAGACAGTTGCAGTGCAATATCATCATTGAAATCTACCGTTCCGACTCAACCTATATGCAAAAATAAACGTGAAATTTTTGAATTTTGACAATTTTCTGATTTTTATTGAATTTTTTGAATTTTTATGAAATAAAAAAAAAACCATGCAAACAGAAAATTAAACGTGATAACTGAAATGCAATGAAAACAAAATGCAGACACAGATATGGATGCATAACCTCCCCAAACCAAACCGTACAATGCCCCCATTGTACCAAAACATGGAAAGGAAATGCAAACTAAAGGAGAAAGAGAGTAAAAGCGGAAAACTTACAAGATAGCGCGAATAAGGGGGCCTCCCCAAACCGACCATGAACATGGGAGGTTGCTAAAGGCCCGGAAAACCGTCTCAGGAAGCTAATCCAAGTCAATACGTGAATGGGCATGCAAAAACTGCTCGATCGACTGGAATAGTGGTCGATCGAGTGGTTCTCTAATCTGCAGGTGGTCGATCGAGTACGATTGCCACTCGATCGAGTGAATTCATCAGCAAAAGTGCTCGATCGAGTAGAATGACTACTCGATCGAGTGATCCTCGGTGTAATTCCTGCAAAACGCAATAAAAACAGCCCGCAACTAACCAAAACAAGCTTAACTGAGACCGTCTATGGTATACTAACCATTTATTACAACTGAAATTAAATAATAGCAAAATAAAATCGCCGGGTTGCCTCCCGGGTAGCGCTAGCTTCAGTCAGGTCCCAGCTCGACCTTCTTTTCTTCGAGCCTCTCTAATTAAATACAATCAAAACAGCTCAAAGCGCGCAAAAATCACAAATAGTGCGCATGTGCTACACAACAGCATAAGTAGCACCAAAGTGGAATCAAGAAATAGGAAATGAAAATGTTCAACTTTTTAAGCCGAACAAATTTCCTATGAGCGCTCCTAAATTTATCCACAAAATAAAGGAGCGCGGGAGCAATTGTCAATAAGGTAGGGCCCCGATTCAGATTAGCAAACTTGAAATGATAAGGACGGTGAAAATTCGTTAAATTGTGCGTCCACATATGAGAGGGTGTAGCATTAAAAGAAGGAGCACAAATTAAACGAGGCAATATACTGTTAAAACAAACAATAATGAAATTATCGCTTACTACCTCGGGTTGGTTGCTCTCAACGACGGAATCACGGACAAAGGAATGCATTACCTCATCCGTGCTAGGAGCAATTACCGTTTCAGCTGCTTCTTCATCAACCTCCTCAGTGGAATCCATCCCGTAAATCGCAGCTTCAAGTGTATCTGACTCGGCTGTGAATAAGGGAGGTTCACCGTAACCTTCATCATCGTCAAACTCGTCATCCAAAATGAACCCAAGTGACGAATTTAAGCTCCCCATGGCCAATTCAATCGATCGAGCATAATAATCACTCGATCGACCACTTTCCTTCCGCATTTCACTCGATCGAGAAGCAAAATCACTCGATCGAGAACTATCCTCCTGCATTCCACTCGATCGAGTAAAAATACTACTCGATCGAGGGCTTCCTTCTGAAATTTCACTCGATCGACTAGTTTTAGTCACTCGATCGAGTGATTCTTCCTGCATAGGGCTGAAATCGTCGCGTGGGGCAGTGAAATATGATAGGAACTCGTCGTCTGAGTCATAGAAGTCATCCTCATCATTGGGCAACACGGTTTCCTCAGGAGAAAAACCGCTCTCAGCGAGATAAACCTCTTCTTCTTGCATCTCACCGCTAACCGAGCTATTTGTGACTTCAGCGCATGGATTCGAGTGTCCATATATCTATCACTCTCTTGCATTTGGGATACAAGGGTCCCCATTAAATATGTCGACTCCGCAATTTCTTCTTTCTCCATCTCACCGCTAACCGAGCAACTACGGACTCGAGATTATCAACTCGCGAGACATACTCTTGCGCTTGGAATGCAAGTGTCTCCATCAAGGATTTCAGCTCCGCAATCTCTTCTTTTTGTATATCGGGAGGATCTTGTTGCGGTGGCCATTGATAGGGTGGATGTGGCGGCACGGCTACGGCCGCATTGTGCTCAATGAGAACCACATCTTCCGTAGCGGATCACCTACTGCTCCATATAATGGGACATCGGTGATGGGTCAAAGGTATTCAAGCCTTCCCTTTGACGGTCTTTCACCTAGAACTGTCTAGGTAGCACCTGTAAGGCCTATCAAAACAAAGACTAAACAAAAGATTAAAACGGCCTCAAGGGAAAAATCCCCTGAGGCTAAAAACAGATAAAATTAAACAAATAAATAAATAGATTGCCTCCCCGGCAACGGCGCCAAAATTTGATGCGGTCGTTTCTACACCAAAAATAAAATACCTAGATTACTGCTAACAGAAGTCAGCGGCAAGTAGGGTCGATCTCCACAGGGAGGCAAAGTTGCTATCTATCTGTCTAATTCGGTTGCATCGGGGTGTCACAGAAATGGGGGTTTTGAATTGATTTAACTAACTAGAGACTAAAGCGAGAGAAATGAAAAAGAGAAATTAACAGCAAGAGAAAAGGGAGTATGCTAGGAGTCGGTCTACCGTGGCAGCTATCAAATCTTATACTATCGGTAATACTAAGGCGATTAGACTATTGATAAGAAGAGCTATGGTCGTCACCTTTCGGTCCTTAAACCGCCCTAGAGTGTAAACAGCTTAACTTTCGCCCCCACTGCAATACCCTATTGTAATTAAGCAAGCCTTCCCTTCCAATCTTTCGATCTAGGTCGGGTTTAACTAGATTTATGGTCTCCTGCATGCATTCATTCGACCGGATAACAGTTAAATTGCCTAATACAATTCCTACCGCAAGTCTAACCTATTCAAGTCAGTTAAAACATCGCTACCACGGCTTCCCTAATCCTAACATACTAGGGGAATTTAGCTAGACATGGAAATAAGGGGAACATGAATAAAAGAAATAAAAACAATAAACATTAAATTAAGTTAAAGAGAGAAGGGAAGAAAGAATTACTAAATTGATGGATCCGGAAATGAAGAATGAAAGTAACAAAGGTCTTCGAACCAGAGAGAAAAAGAGAGTATATAGTGTGTGAGAGAGTTTACATCGACATCCTCACTCCTTATTTATAAGAAAATAAGGTTTATTAAACCTAATGACGGAATTAAACCTAAAAAGCCCAAAATTCAGTAGCAATATCCACTCGATCGAGCACTTAAGGCTCTCGATCGAGTGATATTCCTTAGCATTCCTCTCGATCGAGAACAATTCCTCTCGATCGAGGACTTATTTCCCTTTAACCACTCGATCAAGAATAGGTAGCTCTCGATCGAGCAAATGGGCTCTCGATCGAGCACTTCTCAGCGCGTAATTCCTGCTTCGCGCACTGAACTTCAAATGGCTGCCATTTCTTCGTTACTTGGTCAAACAGGGTGATTCCGGTGGCATTGGAAAGCTAAAAGGACAAACTTTCATCTCCAATTGGAATCACCTGAATATCTGTTGTAGAACTCGAGATATGGCTCTTACAAGCAGGAACTAGCAAATTGAAGCACTCTCTTGGCTCGCCTAACTTCCTTACTCCAATGCGCATCTCAAAATAGCTTCATTTCCGCTCCAAATTCACTCTTCCTCCGAATGCATGCTAAACGGACGGTAAATAGCTTGATTTCACTACTTTCGGATCCATACCTGCAAATAAGACATAATAACCCAAAGTAGCATATTCGGGGCATTTCGTAGCAATAAACCACGATAAAGGCGTAGAAATACGTGCATAAAATAGGCTAAAAAGACTATATAAAATGCACGTATCAGTGATCATGTAAGGTACACACATTTATACAAGCATTATAACGGGATGCTGAGTGCATTTAAAAGGGTTTTGGTTTAAAGGGTGGGTTGCCATACCGAACCATCAAACCCGAAGTCTGTGGAGAGGCTCGTACCAAACAAGAGTAAGGCCGATTCCTAGTCCATTTCCTCAAGTAGTGAAGGCCCTTGATACAAACAAGAGTAAGCATCATGGTATGGATGACGTCAATCGCTATCCATCCTTAGGCCCAAATAAGAATTAGGACCGTTTAGACGGGACGATTGGTCGAATGGGTTGGGTTGGGCCTAGGAAGGCCGAATAAAACGGTCTAGGAAGACCGAGTTATGAAAACCGACAATTGTCTTATACAAACTATTCCCTAACCTTGTTCAAGTTTCACCCTTGCTACACGTAAGTGTATTATCCCCAGCGGAGTCGCCAAACTGTGGACAGCGGGGGCCCACGGGGGCGCTTGGGAGGAAAAGAGAAACAAGCGTTTGCATTTTTGTATGGAGTCGCCACCAATTTTTATGGGAATTTGGAACCGTTCGAATACCTCGTGTCATGTCTAGACACAAAGTAAAGACATGAACACTAAGCAATCGTTACCCTTAGCATTCTATGTCTAGAATGACTCTCGTGGATGCCAATGAACACGGGTGTTCACAGATATCTGGAGTAAGGGGTGAGGGTACGTATTAGGAAGCTCTTTTGATCGAACACCTAATCCCGCGCGCCTCGATAGCGGCCTCTGTTGGGGTTGGTGTCCTTAACAGTTAGTGCAAGGACTTATAAACCTCTAAAAGGATCAAAGGGCATACTTTGGTATTATTATCAGTTGATCCACGTTTATCAATAACGGTTGGCTTGCTAGATAAGTTTGACGTTATTGTCATACAGATGGCGGTGATCAACTGGTCCCTAAAAGTCACACCTATAGGATACGTTTGAGAGACGTGACGGTATGAAAATACTGTCATGTAGATGCCAAAATTGACTAACCAGTTAGTCCGAGTTATTTGACTAGTAATTAGTCAAAATGTGATGTTGAGATATTATATTTAATACGGATTAAATATCATGAGCTAAGGCGAATTAACCAGTTAATTCGTAAAATTAAATATAAGCGTTTTATATTTAATTAATGTATATTGAATAAATTATACAATACTTTTTTTGTCGGACACGTATTAATAATTCAAATAACCCGTATTATTAGGCGATGCCTTAATTTCCGATAACCGATAACGCTTTATAATCGGACACGTCATATACATTTGGAATTTAATGAACCGGACCACAAGTTAAAACCAAGAGGAAGTGGAAGCCCACTTCCCTTGTGTGGGTCTCGGTTTTGCCGAGTGAGAGGGATCAAAAGGGAGAGCTTCTCCTCCCTTCTGACCTAATCATCATTTGAAACAAAAATTAGGGTTTTGAAGAGCATTCTCCTCTGAAAAACCTGAGATCTCTCATCTCGAAAGAAAAACACACATCAGTTCTCCCAATATTGCAAAGCAATCGGAGAACACCATCTAGCACAAGGGCATATCTCGGACAAGGTCTTGGGTGCAACAATTAGGAGGGAATCTGGTTTGATTTCTGTTCTTTACGCCGTGCATCAAAGGACCCGAGGTTGATTTCTATACATTAATCATTTCATTATGTTTTTCGTTTTATGACTATAAATTGCATGTTTAAATTTACGTTATAGTCCTGCAATTAAAGGGTAGTATACGGATATTAACCCTCAAGTGGTATCAGAGCGAGGCCACGTGAATTTTTCCATGTGTTTTTCATAAAACTATCTTGAAACGATTTTTGTTTTGTATAAAAATCCGTGCGGCAGCAGTATTTCTCACGGCAGAAATTTTTTTTGTTATTGCTGCGTTTTTGGTTGCATTGGGAACCGTGTCCTGTTTACACGGTTGCTCTTGTTGTTGTTTTGTCTCGAAAACCGTACCGTGACATGTTTTACACGGGTCTTTTTCGTTTTGATATTATGCATATTATTATTTTACACGATCATTATAACAATATGTTAATGTCTAGCATTTTGTAGTTTTGTTTTCAATCAGTTTTGATCAAAATAGCGTTTGTTTTGTCTCGCCAAAACTGTTTCACGAGGGTTTGAAGTTTTCAGAAGTTTTTGCACTCGATCGACCAAGTTTTTAATCGATCGAGTGGTTTTTCTGACAAGTTTTTGCTCGATCGAGTCCTTGTTGTACTCGATCGACCTGCTTTTAAAACCCCACCGCTCGATCGAGAAGTCCTCGTATTCGATCGAGCAGTATTGCTGATATAAGTCCTCGATCGACCACCAGTGTTGTCGATCGAGCACCTCCTGATTAGCACACCCCTCGATCGACTTGCAATTCAGTCGATCGAGCCCTTTTGTCCCTCGATCGAGCACTTATGTCCCTGGATCGAGGGATTTCATCTTTGACAGCTTTGAAAATTTGTTTCTTTTGATTTAAATTTTCTTTTGACTTTAATATGTACTTTATATGGATATTGTACACTCGCTATGATTGTGAAACAGTTCACACACGTACCATTAAGTTATTTTAAAACGTATTTAAAGTAACGGATTATAATAGATTAAAATTAAATGATAGAAGCGGTTTTATCACACGAATTTTAATCATTAAAAGGTGGTTTGGATAAATTTAACATAATTACGGAATTATGTCACGAATGAATTTGTTTTTAGTTGATGCATTTTTATTTATCGTTAATTTTTGAATGCCGTGAATGCCTTTTTATTACGTATTTACTTTTACAGTCAATTGTAACTTAGTGTGGCCTTAGTAGAACGTGTTACCGTAATGATGGAACACGGTCTTGGTTGTATTTGAGATCTCGTATCTCCGTTTTGGATTTTTCACTTGTAATTACAGTTTTAATTAGAATGTAAATAGGTTTATATTTTGTAATTTTAAATTGTTATTTTTGAGAAGACCAAAGATGGAGACCGGATGCTCTCTCCCACTACTTGGATCAAGATGGAACATCAAGACAAGCTTTTCGGGTCCAACGGTGGATTCCAAAGTTGTATTATGTTCTTTTACTAGGATAGGCCACACTAGGAAATTTTTATTTACGTATTGCATTCCTTTATTTTTATCGTTACGATAATATGCATCATTTTCCGCCTAAAAACCAAACCACCTAATTATTGCATGAAAACTGACACATATAGAGGTCACGAGTTAGTTTTTTTTTTGACATTCTCATGTCACACGTTAAAAGCCATCATCTAAATTAATTCGTTCACGACAGACGCTAGTTATTCGTTCACTTAAAATGAATTAAAACTTAGTTGATGGGATCTTCCTCGTATAAACAAAAATTGAGAACGGTCTTTATAGGTCAAACTCCAATGAGTCCCTTCTTCGTCGGTAGGCATACTATGACCCCTTCTACGTCGGGTAAGTTGGAACCGATTGACCTATTTTATCTCAACACTATGGTCACTCGTACGATCCTGTGACTATGGTGGACTATAGATAGGATTTACTGAAATCTATCGACCAAGAGTTCTTCCGGAAGAATTAGCTAAACAGTTGGCTTATCAATTTACAGAAATTGAGTCTTGGGATCACTTGTATCATTCTTGAGGGAGATCAATTATGCAAGTGCAAGAGTCTACATGTTTAAAATGAATTTTAAAATAGACTTAAATCACCTCGATGAGTTGCTTATTTCGTTTTGTTTTTCTTTCTTTTCCGGTGTAGATCACGATTTTAAACTGCTAAACAACAAATGGCTGGTTCAAGTGATAACCCAATGCCAAGTGCCACATTGGACCGTGAGTCCTGGCCGGATCTTCATGAATCGGATGAATCGGTCTACTCGATCAAGAATGATGGATCCAACTTCGCGGGACGGGAGGCGGCATTACGGAATGCTTTGCCGCTGGCGACGGGAAGCTCAAATATCTCTTGGAGCCCATCCCGGCAAACCCAGGTCCCACGGCTAGAGCTACCGAAATCGCCAAGTTTAACGATTTACGTATGGAAGCGGTGCGATTAAAAACGTACTCATTTTTGCAATGGAACCCAATTTGCAGAAACGCTTTATAGCCCATGGTGCAAACAAGATTTTCACCACGCTCACCAAGGAATTCTCGAAAGCACCGAGAATCGTGACTTATGAGCATACCACTCGCTTCTTTGATGCGAGACTCCGAAGGGCCAACCGGTTAGCCCACACATTCTCGGATGATTGAGAATGTCGAGAAACGGAGACCTTTAATTGTAACATCAGCGAGAACATTGTTATCGACCGCATACTTCACTCACTCCACGATGGTTATTCGCAATTTAGAGCGAATTACTATATGAATGATTTGAAGAAGACTCCCCATGAACGCACTCCCCTCCTCGTACGGGGCCGAGAAGGACATGAAGTTCAGTGGGAGCATGAAACAGGATGTTCTCGTTGTGTCAAATAAAGGAAAGGGTAAGGGCAAAGCTCGAGGCAAACCTAGCAGAGGGTAAGGCGAAGTTCAAGAAGTCGGGCTCGGGTAAGAGTGGTCCTGGTGAGTCGAGTAACTCATCAGGCGCGACAAAGAGCAAGAAAGATAACATGGAATGCCATCACCGCCACATGACTGGGCTTTGGAGACGCACATGTCCTGTTTATCATGAGGACTTAAAAGCAGGTCGTGTTAAACCCGTTGGTATGTCTTCTTCTTCTACTTTTATTCATATGATTGAGATTAACCACGCAAGTTACGGAACTTGGGTACTTGATACTGGTTGTGGTTCTCATCTGTGTAATCATGTGCGGGGGGCTCAAAACATCGAACCCCTCGTAAAGGGTGAGGTGGACCTGCGTGTTGGGAATGGAGCAAGAGTAGCCGCCATCTCCAAGGGGACATATGTGATCCAACTTCCTAGCGGATTTGAGTTGTCATTATATGACTGCTATTATGTGCCTAGTCTTTCCAAAAACATTATTTCGGTTTAAAGGCTTGATAAACTTGGTTTTTCATTTGTAATAGAAAATAATACTTGCATTTTCTCATTACACGATATGATTTACTGACAAGGCGAGTCTCCATGAACGGAATTTATGTTTTAGATCCGACCACGGAAATATTACACGTAATGAATAAAAAGTTAAAGGTTGGTGACAAAGATCAAACGTATCTATGGCACTGCCGTATGGGACACATTAATGAGAAACGCGTTAAACAGCTCATCAAGAATGGAGCTATCTCGGCCTTTGATTTTCAATCATTTGGCACGTGTGAATCATGTCTCATCGGTAAGATGACTCGGATTTCCTTCAAAGGTGTTGGAATGCGCGCTGCTGACCTATTAGGGCTCATACACACGGATGTATGTGGTCCTATGTCAATCACCGCACGAGAAGGCTATAGGTATTTCATCACTTTCACGGACGATTTGAGTAGATATGGCTATGTCTACTTAATGAAGCACAAAAGTGAATCCTTTGAGAAATTCAAGGAATACCAAAATAGGGTACAGAACCTATTGGGTAGAAAGATAAAAACACTGCGTTCGGATCGTGGCGGCGAGTATCTTTCTCACGAGTTTGATCAACACCTAAAGGATTGTGGGATTGCCCTACGATTAACTCCACCTGAACACCTCGGTTGAATGGTGTTTCCGAACGGAGAAATCGAACACTACTTGATATGGTTCGATCCATGATGAGTCACACGGTTTTACCCGATTCATTATGGGGTTATGCTCTTATGTCACCCGCTCTAATACTTAACAAAGTCCGTCTAAAGATGTTGACAAGACTCCATATGAACTATGGAAGGGAACGGTCCCTAACTTGTCCTTTATACGGGTTTGGGGCTGCGAGGCTTATGTCAAGTGGAGACACGAGGATAAGCTCGGCCCGCGATCAGTCAAGACATTCTTTATAGGTTATCCTAAAGGAACACTTGGTCATTACTTCTATTCGCCAACCGAACAACGTGTTTTTGTTGCGGCTAGTGCGACATTCTTAGAGAAGGAATTTCTCGAGAATGCAAAGAGTGATAGAACCTTCGACCTGTCGGAGATTCCAGAACCAAGTACCGAGCAACTATTGGAGGAACCTATTCCTTCAATCCCGGCTGCGGTGAATATTCCTGAGGAACCTAGGAGGTCGGGAAGAGTCTCTATTCCTCCGGACAGATACATTGGTATGGTCGAGGAACATGACATAGATGACATTCTACTCTTAACGAGTAGTGAACCCGCAACCTATAAAGGTGCCATGACCATTCGACTCAAAGCTATGGCTTGAGGCCATGCAATCCGAGATGGACTCCATGTATGAGAACAACGTGTGGGATCTTGTTGACTTACCTGCTAAGGTTCGTCCCCTTCAATGCAAATGGCTTTACAAGATAAAGCATTCTGTGGAAGGTCACCAAGATATCTACAAAGCACGACTAGTTGCTAAAGGTTTCACCCAAGTGCCAGGTTTGCACTACGATGAGATTTTTGCACCCGTAGTTATGCTGCGTTCCATTCGGATTATCTTAGCGATTGCCGCTTTTCATGACTATGAAATTTGGCAAATGGACGTGAAAACCGCCTTCTTAAACGGCTTTTTGGAGGAAGAGTTGTACATGGTACAACCCGAAGGTTTCATCGATCCAGTGCATCCTAAGAAAGTGTGCAAGCTTAAGCGTTCCATTTATGGACTTAAGCAAGCATCAAGGAGTTGGAATCATCGCTTCGACCAAGTGATAAAAGAAAATGGATTTACTCGATCGGTCGAGGAACCATGTCTATATATCAAGTCGAGTGGGAGCAAGATTGTCTTCCTAATATTGTATGTTGACGACATACTCCTGATTGGGAATGACATACCTCTCTTATCTTCGGTGAAAGTATGGTTGAAAAACCATTTCCAGATGAAAGATCTGGGAGAGGCACAGAGAATTCTAGGCATCCGTATCTATCGAGATAGATCACGACGGATGTTATCTCTTAGTCAGGAGTCTTACATAGACAAAGTCCTAGAGAGATTCAGCATGACCAACTCCAAGAAGGGGTTCCTTCCGATGGCTCCAGGGGTGCATTTGAGCAAGTCTCAGGCACCAGAGACACCGGAAGAGAAAGAGCGCATGACACGGATTCCTTATGCTTCGGCTATAGGATCAATCATGTATGCCATGATATGCACACGTCCGGACGTTGCATATGCATTGAGTATGACAAGTCGATTCCAACAGCAACCAGGTGAACCACATTGGTTGGCTGTCAAGAACATTCTTAAGTACCTCCGGAGGACTAAAGATTGGGCATTGACTTATGGAGGCTCTCAAAAGCTATGCGCAACCGGTTACGCAGATGCTAGCTTCCAAACGGATCGAGATGACTCGAAATCTCAGTCTGGATTCGTTTTTACTCTTAATGGCGCTGCATCACCGGAAGAGTTCGAAACAAACTGCATTACAGAGATTCTACGACGAGTCCGAGTACTATGCCGCGTCTGAAGCAACAAAGGAAGCGATATGGATGCGTCAATTCTTACATGGACTATCTGTAGTGCCTAGTTCGAATGACCCGATCACCATCTATTGCGACAATAGTGGTGCCATCTTCCAAGCTAAGGAGCCAAAGTCTAGCAACAAGTCTAGACATGTACAACGGAAAGCTCATCTAATCGAGATTACGTGGAGCAAAAGGAAGTAGTGATAGAAAATTGCTACGATGATAACATAGCAGATCCTCTCACTAAAGCATTACGACAAGATAAGCATGAAGGGCACGTTAATTCCATGGGAATCAAACGTGTTCCTGAGTTGTAGTACTTTTATGGATTAGATTCATTCTCGTTTGTACTCTATACAACATCATCGTTTTGATATTTATATATATTTTGTTTTTCATGTGGAATTGTACGACAATTTTGAACACCACAAAGTGAACTGAACAAACATCATATCTTGTTAGTCCTTAATTGCCCACATGAGCCGATAACTCGCAATTATTCTCGTGACGTTGGTTGATGGTGGGTTCAACGAGCCATAAGTCAACCGGTTGACTGACCAATCACAGAGGCGATCTATACGGATATTTCGTAGGACACAATTGTGACATCGACGTGGAGTCCTAAATGTTTTATAACATTCGTTGCCCGGTCGTGGATAGGACTTCCATGGTGATCCTATGAGTCGATTCTTTTGACTATCGACTGTCTCTTGAGACTAAGGCAGATTTTGGGTGATTTTGGTTTCTTTCTCACGGTCATCCGTAACAGGGGGCTAAGTAGATTTTTTCTGGGTCATTTCATGCTGTGCTTAGATCGGAAGGAGTCGAGTTGAAGGAAATATTCAGCCTTTATCGTACTAGATATTTCTCGGGGCCACTCGAGGAGTCAGAATCGAAATGCATGGCCATGCTCGGATACGAATTCGTTTTATCGCTTAAGTTACTCTCTAGTCGGGAAACCACTCATGATACGATCGATTGTAAAATACGACCTTTGTGGATCCAGGACACTGCAAATTGTTTTACATTGAGTGGGAGAAATTTTAAATGAATATGAGAATCGGTTATCGCACATACACTTGTACGGACAAGTGGGAGTTTGTTGGAGCTTGTGTCCTCCAGTTAGTGCGGATAACGTCATTGCACATACACTTGTACGGACAAGTGGGAGCTTGTTGGGGTTGGTGTCCTTAACAGTTAGTGCAAGGACTTATAAACCTCTAAAAGGATCAAAGGGCATACTTTTGGTATTATTATCAGTTGATCCACGTTTATCAATAACGGTTGGCTTGCTAGATAAGTTTGACGTTATTGTCATACAGATGGCGGTGATCAACTGGTCCCTAAAAGTCACACCTATAGGATACGTTTGAGAGACGTGACGGTATGAAAATACTGTCATGTAGATGCCAAAATTGACTAACCAGTTAGTCCGAGTTATTTGACTAGTAATTAGTCAAAATGTGATGTTGAGATATTATATTTAATACGGATTAAATATCATGAGCTAAGGCGAATTAACCAGTTAATTCGTAAAATTAAATATAAGCGTTTTATATTTAATTAATGTATATTGAATAAATTATACAATACTGTTTTGTCGGACACGTATTAATAATTCAGCTAACCCGTATTATTAGCTGATGCCTTAATTTCCGATAACCGATAACAGTTTATAATCAGACCGCGTCATATACATTTGGAATTTAATGAACCGGACCACAAGTTAAAACCAAGAGGAAGTGGAAGCCCACTTCCCTTGTGTGGGTCTCGGTTTTGCCGAGTGAGAGGGATCAAAAGGGAGAGCTTCTCCTCCCTTCTGACCTAATCATCATTTGAAACAAAAATTAGGGTTTTGAAGAGCATTCTCCTCTCAAAACCCGAGATCTCTCATCTCGAAAGAAAAACACACATCGCTTCTCCCAATATTGCAAAGCAATCGGAGAACACCATCTAGCACAAGGGCATATCTCGGACAAGGTCTTGGGTGCAACAATTAGGAGGGAATCTTTGGTTTGATTTACTTCTTTACGCCGTGCATCAAAGGACCCGAGGTTGATTTCTATACATTAATCATTTCATTATGTTTTTCGTTTTATGACTATAAATTGCATGTTTAAATTTACGTTATAGTCCTGCAATTAAAGGGTAGTATACGGATATTAACCCACAGCCTCTACTAATGATTAGGGAAGTTATTCGTACTTGATATATCGTCGGTTATATGCATGCAATGCAACATCCAAGTTTTAATCCTAGCATGTGAGAATTAATACTAAGTCGGTTGACAATTAATTTAATCATGCAATTAGGTCAAAGTAGGATTTAATGCTCAATTACATGTGAAAACATTCAAGCAATAAAAGAAATACAATAATTATAAATTACAATAATGAAAATTACATTAATTACAACGGATTAGGCGATTTATGTCGAAAATACCTTTAAAACGGATAATTTGAGAAAAAGGGATAAAAGAATAAAAATTACGAACAGAACAGAAAGCGATAATACGAATAATAGTTAATTAAACATAGACTAATTAAACTAGGTCAAGGCAACCACGGAGTTCATGGACAGAATTCAACCCGGAACAGGCGCAGCAGAGCTGCGTCCTTTGGAATAGGCGCAGCAGTTGCTACATCTGTTCCTGACCTGAATTCTGGCTGTGAAGCCGGAATTGTGTGTTGTTAATATTCATTGATGAATTTAATGATCGATTAAAATATTTACTCGGATGGAAGTGATTAATATGCTATTTACATATGATCGATGGTCATAAACGTGGATGAAACGAAATTAAACGAATTAAGATGGATTAATTACAGGAGTGAAAGATATTAACGAATGAAACGAATTAATTCAATTGATTAAGTTAAATACAATGGATTAATGACGAATATGCGATGAAACAGATGAAAGATCGATGAAAACTATATCAAAGGCGAATTCCAGAAACTCAATATTGATGAATTGAATCTCTATAACCCGGAATTGAATTTAATGACAAAAACCCGCAAATATTGGATTATTTGGGATTTAAGTCGGATTTGTGATGATTAAAACATATTAATGATGATGATTATAATATACATGTGAATTATATGCTATCGCGATGAAGAATTAACAAACAAACGAAACAAATAAAAGAAACTTGACGAATAACAGAGGACGAACGAAGAAAAAAGGAAGCAAGAACTGCGGCAGCCTCACGAAGAGGCGCAGCAGGAACTGCGCTCCTTCGAAGAGGCGCAGCAGTTGCTGCGTCCTTTCTCGACGGTTATCTACTGGAAATCCGTAAAAAAGAGGTTTTAAAGCATGGTTTTAGAAATCGGTTTTAATGATATTTTCGACGTAAACCTTACAATTGTGATACAATAATTAAAATACAATAAATAAAAGAGAGATTTACACCCTCAGACTTACATGTTGACGAAACGAGAAGGACTAAGATATCGATTAGTGATGCTCGACGCGAATGCAAAGAAAGTGCCCTCATAAGAGGAAAACGATTAAGTTAATTAAGTTGATTGATGTGGAGTTGGTCAAATTGGTCGGTCATGCAAACGAGGCTGGTACTCAGAAGGATCTGAGCTTACGTGGTCGAATGTTCAAGCACGTAGACGCCAAAAAGTAAGAATAAAGTCTAGAATGCAAAGGGAGAAGAGAAGGGCGGACACTCGCGTGAGAAATATGAGGAGCGAAGGCTCCTATTTATACTAATCACGTGGAGGAATTAGGGTTTCGGAGACTCTTTGGAAGTGAATCTCGGAAATATATGAAAAAGATACGAGAAATACGCAGAAAAGGGCCTGGGAAGAGGCGCAGCAGCAACTGCGTCTCTTGGAAGAGGCGCAACACTTGCTGCGTCTGTTCCCAAGGGGTTTCCTTCTGCGGAAGAAAGATTTTCGTGTTTGAGTTATGGTAGGACGGAAATAATTCGGTTTTCCTTAATATCTTATGTGAATATTACGGGAAATTGTTTACTAAAAGATAAAGATTATGAAATATTTATGAAATATGGAATAGAAATATCCGGAACATTCCAGAACATTCTGACTCGGGATTTAACGGTTATCAGAAAATGGAGACGGTTTTAGGCCCGGACTCCGAATGTACTCTAATTACTGTCAAAACGACCGTATCGGGACGTAGATGATGACAACTAAGAGGTAGACATTAATATTTGAGCGATCACTTGATGATAATCTTATGAATTGTCAAAAATCGTTCCGCGTAGCCAACATGCGGCCCAATCATCACCGGGTGGTTTGCGGGAGGTGCAGAAATGAGGTATCTACAGTCTGTGACATCTGTATGTCCATGAAAACTAACATACAACCTATATGAGTCAATTTTCATGCATTTTAGTAGTAGGTGGTTTGGTTTTAGGCGGAATATGATGCATAAACTATCATGTGAATGCAAAGCAATAGGAATGAAAAACGTAAAAGCAATAATAAAGTCTTAGTGTGGTCTATCCTATCAAAATGAACATTAAATACAAGTTTGGAATCCATCCTTGGACCCGAGAAGCTTGTCTCGATGTTCCATCTTGATCCATGTAGCGGGAGTGAGCTCCAATCTCCATCTTTAGTCTTCTTCGAAAATTACAATAAATAAATTTACATAATAAACCTATTTATTACATTCTAATTTAAAAACCCAAAAACTAAAGAAAAATAAAAGAGATTCGAGATCTCATAATTACATAAAAAATCATGTTTCCTTCATTACGAAAACATAATTTGACTAAGGCCACACTAAGTATTACAAATTACAACTGATTGCAAAAAATACGTAAATAAATTCATTCAACGATTCATTCAACAAAATTAAAATGCATTAACTAAAAAATAAATTAAACATATATGACACAATTCCTTAATTATGTTGATTAATTTATCCAAATCGCCTATTTAAAAACAAATTAAGTGACAATTCCTCAATTAATCACATTAATTTCAATCTTAATTCATATTAAACTTGTAATATGAATTTAATCCATCAATATTTTAAACTGCTTTAAAATAATTAGGTATCTCAAAATTGTGAACCGTTTCACAACAATTAATCATACATTGTAAAGGTAATGTATAATTAATATTGGCCAAAAAAAATCCTTTTTTTTTATATGTCTCGGCTAAACCAAGAAAAAAAACAAGCCCTTTTTTTCAGCAAAAACAGCAAGAACAAAAAAAAACAGCCCGTTTCTCATATTGTTCACGGTTTTTATCTTTAAAAAAACCGAAACAAGACAATTTTTTTTTTTAACCTCTGTGAACAGTAACGTGACGTGAACAGTAACAAAAAAAATTTCTTTTCTCGGTTGCTTTTCAAATCGGCATAAACAAAAACAGCCGCAAAAAACTTTAATCGGTTTTTCTTACCGAAAGGAAAAAAAAACAGAATATTTTTTTTTTTTAATAAAAATACTGTTCATCCGTGAACAGTAATATGACGGAAGGAAAAAAAAATTCCACGGATTAAAAAAATCCAGCCGATTATATATTTTTTTCGCAAACCCTAATTATTGTTTATAAACAATTTTATGAAAATCATCAAAATTAAAATTCGTGGCCTTGGCTCTGATACCACTTGTGGGATTTATCTGTATGCATCCCTTTGAATTTAAGGACTATAACGAATATATCATGATGAATGCTAGTCATAAAATTAAATTACATAAACAAAAGGGTAAAAAGAATTAGAAATAACCTTCGCTCCTAGCTAATTCGGCCTATGAACAATATCACAATGATATTCTCCTATCAGTTGCACCCAAGATGCTCCGAGAAATACCCCTCAAAATTGCTAGAATGAGATCCCCAATTTTCTGTAAATATTAGGGTTTTTTATGTGATTTTCTGATGAGAGAAAGGATGAGCAAAACTAGGTTAAAATTAGGTTAGAAAAATAATGATCTCCCATCCCCTTATAAAACCGAGTATAAGGTGTAATAGGGTAGATATTTTCCTTCCAAATTTTCGGCCCATATACCGAAATTAAGAGAGTTAATTTCTCTTTTTTCCGGTTATTCCAAAAATGTATAAAATGTGTAAATTGTCATCTAGTGAGGATCGAACCCATGACCTCTTGGTTTGAGTACCCTCACTATTACCACTATGACACATTCATCTTGTTGATATTAAATATTACCGATTACATTTAATTACGAATTAACAGATTAATTCGTCCAAGCTAACATTACATACATTTAATTAAATATAACTTATTATATTCAATTTACGAATTGATTAATTAATTCTCTCAACTAATATTATTTAATTTTCATTAAATAATTGTCTCATCAACACATTGACTAACTGTTTAGTCATATAAGGCATCAATGTGATTATATTTCTATAACCACATATCTCAAACACATCCTATAGGTGTGACCTTTAGGGACCAGTTGATCACCGCCATCTGTATGATAATAACGTCAAACTTTCTAGCAAGCCAACCGTTATTAGGTAATCGTTAATCAACTGATTAAATATACGAAGTATACCCTTGTGAACCTGTAAGAGATTTACAAATGTTATCACACTAATTTGTGGAGGACACAAGCTCCAACAAGGTGTACTCCAAAATGGATCCTGTCAAATACCTCTTCGAAAAACCCGTTCTCAACGGACGCTTGGCAAGATGGACCATAATGCTCTCAGAGTTCGATCTCAAATACGTACCTCTGAAAGTTATAAAAGGGCGTGCCGTCACCGAGTTCTTCACAGAAAATCCCATCAACGACACCCAAGCAATAGACACATGGTCATTTCCAGACGAGGATATACTCCAAACCAATGTAGACTCCTGGGACCCATATTTTAGTGGAGCGTCGAACCTAAGAGGATTTGGAATAGGAGTATTGCTCATTTCTCCTGAAGGTGAGCATACACCACTCTCTGTCAAACTTGACTTAGAGGTTGATACGTGCATTTTATATAGTCTTTTTGGCCTTATTTTGCACGTATTTCCATGTACTTTTGTACTGTTTTATATTGCATTATGCCCCGAAATGACTACTTTGGATCTTTTTGTCTGTTTTGTAGGAATGAACCTGAAAGTAGTGGAATCATACCCTTTTCGTCCTGTTTTGCATGCATTTTGAGGAGATGTGGATTTCAGAGCGAGATACTGCATTGGGATGCATGAAGGAATGGTCTACGAAGCAGTCGACAACGATTTGAAGCCGTTCTGGAGGAAGAACACTCGATCGAATAGTTTTATTGATCGATTGAGTGCTTTTATTTGCTGAGGAGGTCGATCGAGTACTTTATTGCACTCGATCAAAATGCTGGATATCAGGTTTCTTCGATTGAGTAACATTTCTGCTCGATCGAGTGTTTTATATGCTGAAGTCCTCGATCGAGTTGTCTCAAACTACTCGATCTAGAGGATTGGGGTTTCACGGGCCTTAATTAACTCGTGATTGCTTATTTTAGTTATGGACTTTGTTATTTTTCTATTTAAGCGTTGAATAACTAGGTCATTAGCATCTCTTAATCTCTTAATTACGTTTTACACTTCTGAACGCCACTCTTACTCTTTTCTCTTTCCCTAAACTTTTCTACTGTAAACTTTGCTTTAGGGCTATATTGCTTGGATCTTGTCGTTCTTTACGCCGTTATTCTCGTGATTGTAATCTCTTTCTCCTTTTAATCTTAATCTCGTCATTTATTGCTTTAATCTCCTGTTTCTCTATTATTAATTTCTGCCCTAATCTGTTTATGCGATTTTATTATTATTGCAACATGTTTATCATTAGTTATTTCATTATTATTAATATTGACAACATTAATAGCATGAGTAGCTAATTTCATTCATGTTGGGACTAGGGGATCTATGGTAGAATTGTGACGATGTAGCGAATAGGTTAGATGACTTATTTGTGAGAATCTGTACCCATGGCAATTTAATTATAATACCGACTTAGTTGAGTGAACGCTTCTAAGTTACCCTTTAATCTGGTTAAATTTATTCCTGGATCGGAAAATTGGACTAAATAGACCTGCTATGAACAGTAGACTACCCTGACGAGGACGGAACTTAAGTTAGTGGAAATCTAGGTTAGAAAGTGGACCGGAAGGACCTTTCAATATCCGTCTCACAGTAAATTATCTAAACTATTTGCAGTTGGATCATTAGGCTACCGTAGTGAACCGAATCCCAACATGCTCTCTCTTTATTGATCACCTTATTCATATTTTCTTGCCTTTACTGCTCTTTCTTTACTACTCTTTCCTTTAAGCCTTTTAGTTTAGAAAACCAAATTACAACCCCCATTTGTGACCAAATAGACGGACCTTTTACAGATATCTTGCCTCCCTGTGGAGATCGACCCGACTTCCCTAGCTATATAGTTAGTGCCAGTTGGTTATTTTTGGTAGGTATACGACTAGCCTGTCAGAGGTGACAAATAACGCAGCAAAATACGAAGCTTGCCTTATTAGGCTACAAGCGGCAGTAGGCTTAGGCATCAAGAATCTTCGAGTTCACGAAGATTCATCCTTGATCATCAACCAAATTACGGGATCTTGGAAAATTCGGAGTGAAAGTCTAGCACCCTATCAGGCCAGGATAGACCAAGTTGCCCAATTCTTCGATCAAGTGACTTACCTACACCTACCTCGAGAAGAAAATCAGT
This sequence comes from Silene latifolia, assembly GCF_048544455.1. NCBI lineage: Eukaryota > Viridiplantae > Streptophyta > Magnoliopsida > Caryophyllales > Caryophyllaceae > Silene > Silene latifolia. The sequence continues at coordinate 191,204,732 of NC_133536.1, forward strand.
TTGCAGACGCTCTTGCAAAACTTGCATCTCTAATTAACATGCCAAACGATATGGTAGAAATGCCTTTATGCATCGAACGACGGTCAGAACCAGCCTATGTGCACCAAATCACAGATGAAGAAGAAAACCCAGGGGAGCCTTGGTTTCAGGCGATTCTAAACTTCAAACTCAATGGCACATATCCGTCGGATATGGATAAGAGAGGACAACGTGCTATACGCCTACTCGCCTCTCAGTATGTCCTTATGCAAGGAGAGTTGTATAAAAGAACACCTCTTGGTGTGGTCTTGCGCTGCCTCGATCATTCACAGGCACAGAAAGTGATGGAAGAAGTTCATGATGGAGAATGTGGCCCTCACATGAGTGGACCAATGATGGCAAAGAAAATCGCGCATTTGGGATATTACTGGACCATGATGGAATCCGATTGTATAAAATGTGCCAGACATTGTCAGAACTGCCAAATCTTCGGGAATGTGCAACACGTCCCTCCTTCACTACTCTACACCATGACATCTCCTTGGCTATTTTCTGCTTGGGGAATCGACATCATCAGGAAGATCACCCCAGCCGGAACAGGAGGTCACTGGTTCATTTTGGTGGCTATCGACTATTTCACCAAATGGGTAGAGGCAGCGTCTTACACTAGTCTTACAACCAAGAATGTGGCAAAGTTCATACAAACCAATATCATCTGTCGATACGGTTTCCCACATGAGATCATCAGTGACAATGGGTCACATTCCCAGGCTGAAACTGAACAATTGCTAGCTAAGTACAAAATCAAGCACCGCCATTCCTCGCCGTACAGACCACAAACTAATGGTGCGGTGGAGGCAGAAAACAAGAATGTTGTCACAATCCTTAAGAAAATGATCGATAATTATCGAGATTGGCCAAGTAAGATACCATTCGCCTTATGGGGATATCCAACATCCGTTAGGACGCCCACTGGGGCTACTCCTTTCTATTTGACCTACGACATGGCTGAAAATCCCGTTCTTACGCATCCTACTCGAAAGTCAAATTCCAGAAGCGGATTGAAAGAAAGATAGATATGAAGAACTCATCCTCTTGGATGAACGAAGATTGCGCGCATTACATAATGTGCAAACTTATCAGACATGTATCAAACGAGCCTTTAACAAAAGGGTTAAGCCTAAAAACATTAAGGAAGGAGACTTAGTTCTCAAATCAGTTAGAGCTCTTTTACCTGTCGATCCACGAGAAAAGTTCAAACCCAACTGGACCGGACCATTCTTGGTCAAGTCCATACTCCCGGGAGGTGCGGTTAGAATCACGGACCAAGATGGGAATGAATTTGCCAACCTCACTAACCTCGACCAACTAAAACGATATTATGCCTAGAATAGGACAGAAACGTGCCACGCGTAACACCCACGTGCCGCTCATGCGACACGAAATAAAAATGGTCCCTGGCCCGCTGAAATAAAGCTCATGTCACCTTGCTCTTGCATTATGACAATTCGTCATCCTCATATCATCAAATAAATTGAATTGTGTCTTAGGAGTAAGTAAAGCTCATACTCACTTTCTAGTTCTCTACAAGCTCTTGCTTAGAACAATTATTATTTTACATCTACCTGAACTACACGCAAGGGTTTGATTTCATTTTTAAAATGAATACGTAGGCAATCCTTCACAGGATACAACCCATTATTTTAAATGTAAATAGAAAGACATTTGCTTTTGCATTTGGAATTCGACAACAATAATAAAATAAAAATCATAATAGTTTCATAACTAGTTAATCTTTTATTCATTTTCCTCAATAATAATAGTACGCCACATAATATAAAACATAAAAACAATAAATGGGCTAGGATTCTAAAAACCCCACCACTTATTACAAATAATAATAATAATAATAATAATAATAATAATAATAATAATAATAATAATAATAATAATAATAATAATAATAATAATAATAATAATAATAATAATAATAATAATAATAATAATAATAATAATAATAATAATAATAATAATAATAATAATAATAATAATAATAATAATAATAATAATAATAATAATAATAATAATAATAATAATAATAATAATAATAATAATAATAATAATAATAATAATAATAATAATAATAATAATAATAATAATAATAATAATAATAATAATAATAATAATAATAATAATAATAATAATAATAATAATAATAATAATAATAATAATAATAATAATAATAATAATAATAATAATAATAATAATAATAATAATAATAATAATAATAATAATAATAATAATATGACTTAGGCTATTCTTCCATCTTTCACTTGTCTTTGCCATTTTTGTCATACTTTTTATCTCGACCACGAGCCGGGCGCTTCTGTGCTATCTCAGACCTGATCATCAACGGTCTCTCTCGCGGTCTAGCATTACCATTTCGGTCAACCACCATCTCTGCTGCAGGAGAAGTTTTTGATTCATCGACGGATGAACGACTCGGAGTCCGGCTTCTTCCTCCCCCTCAGTCAAGTACTTCTGGTTCTCCTTTGCTACCTCACGGATCTTGTAGTCAACAGGCTCACGTTTCCTCAACTTCTCGCATTCTTCAGGAGTAGTAGCCTTCCTCCACTGCAAATAGGAATCTGATACCCATAATGAACTGACAGAAGAATGTAGGAACCACATATTTCTCTGAATCCATTTGAGAGCCCACTCTCTACGGCTCTCGCAGTATGTGCCACTGCAGTCTGAGGAACGGTGTCAAGCTTAGGAATCTTTTGTTTTAGGCCCACCTGCCTCATCAGTCTCTCCGAAAAGATGCATACCATGAATTCCAAGCCAGCAATGCGCACCGATCGAGTAGGATCTAAAGATGACACTCTTGTAACTGACTTGAGATGCCACCATGGCACAACCCATCTGATCAAGGGACCACTTTCATTCTTGAGCTTGTTCTCCCAATAGTTGCAAACCCGAGTGAAGTCTACCATATAGAGCCTAGTCCTCATCGCAATCGACTGAGCATGGTACGCAGGTGCATTAGCTAGGGGCTCGATCAGCCGCAGACGCTCCATGAGCCAAACCTACCAAAGGCTCTATATGGGAGACTTACCTGCAGAATGATAGGACTTCCCAAATAAGAAAGCTCGTGGTTGGCTTTCCTGTTATCTAGTCCCAATATGATCTCTCCTAGACACAGAAAAGCTGGGCTCCTGCGCAGCTCCATTTGCTCAATCAAGCTCAAGTAACGAGGATCACCTCTCATCTCCTTATCAACATGCCCTTGGAGGACATAACCATGTAATAGGCAAAACCTGAATGCCCTACGCCTCGCCACATAAGAGATAGAAGGGTCTTCTCTGTTTATAAATCGATCAATGAAATCAAGCATGCGGACTCCTTTTGAGGTTACAAGACGGTCAACCTCGGCCTTAGTCAGTCCAAGGAAATATCTAAACTTGTTTTTATACCCTTGAGAGCTAGAAGGTATAGCAGGCATATTTTCTAGGTCCCATCCACCAATTGCAGCAATCTCCTCAGGAAAAGGACAGATATCACCTCCAGGGAAGGCAAACACGTGGAAATTAGGGTCCCAATATTCAAGACAAGCATCTAAGAATAGTTTTACAACCTTCACCAGTTTCAGATTCAAGATTGACCCCAAATTGAAAGCACCCATATCATGCTTCTCGACATTTGTAAATTTGTTTGTCCATTCTTTGAAACGGTTTTCCAAGGCGTCCATGATTTGTATTTTTTTTCTATGTAATAGGAGAATTTTATATTATATATGGAAGAAGGACAGAAGAATTATGTGAATAAAACCTCTCTCGACGTCTATATTTATACTAAAAGTTGTTTCCTAAAATCCATCAGAACTAGCAAACTGAGGAAATGGCGTTGCACTTGCTGCGCCTCTTTGAAGGATCGCAGCTCATGATGCGCCTCTTCCTCAGGGGATTTCTATGATTTTTCCGCGTTGGATCTTTCCTAATTCCATTGGGCATAATTTCCTATTCCTGTGGGTTATTATTTTGGTAATTCCGCCAAATTACCATATTATGTGTTTCCTAATATTCCGGGCACGCTTTTCGAGGCGAAATCGATATTTTTGGCAAATAAGCACACTTACCCATTTCATTTTATTTTCTTTTTTGGGGGAATCATTTCACTCCCGTTTCACATTTCATAAGAATACTTACCCATTTCATTTTATTTTCTTTTTTGGGGAATCATTTCACTCCCGTTTCGCATTTCATTTCAGACTTATACATTTCTTTTTTCGTTTTTTAGGGGGTAGCCCTCCCTACCATCCGGTCATTTTCGGCATTTTTTTTTCGCTCATTTCTGGGCATGTTTTTTGCATTTTTTAAGTCTTTTCTTTGTTTTGCGCTAGTTTAACCCATATGTGCAATATGTGTTCTATGTGTAGTTTCTATGTAAATTTCGGCAGCATGACGGCGTAAACCGTCATCTATCAAACCTGTTCAAAGCTAACCTTCAGGAACAAACAAGATAACCCAGCAGCAAAGGCACTCAGGCCGTCATATATACAACCAAAATGTTGTATGTACATCAAACTGGGGGGGGGGGCTCTTGCCCGAAACAAGTCTAAAGTCCAAAATGAAGTCCTAAAATGTACAAAATGTGTGCAGTACAGCCAACGACAACAACAGAAGCAACAAAAAAAAAACAAAAGCAACTACTTCTAGTCGCCACCTCGCTTAGTAACCCTGGCCTCGAGGGCAGCAATCTCAGCGTCTCGGACCTCTAACTCCCTCAATAGGCGAGCTGTCTCCTCCTGGGACTGCGCTAGCTCACGCTCCAGGTCGCGCTCCCTCTGCATATGACAAATAAATGCCTCATTTTAATCATTTCAAATGCAAGAAAATTATGAAATTCAAAGTGAAGTAAATGAAAGGTTCATACCTGTCGTCCTCGACTGCCGGCAAGTGCCTCGATGGCAGTAGCCCGTAGTCGGTTGGCTACCCTCCACAAAGCCACGTACTGAGATGGCGCCACCTGCATTTCAATAAACAAAGGTTCTCAATAAATGGAAAAAATGAACAAATATACCATTATACAATAACAAAAGCTAACTGAGTCGGGGCTTACCCTCCGAACCAAATGCTGCCACTCATCTAGGCCAGCATCTGTCACCCCCTCGCCAAAGTCGCGGAGCTCGGAGATCGTCGTCATCCCCGTCGCGTCAGTGTACTCGAGGGTCTCGGAGTACGCTAGGGGCTCGACGGCCGCCTCCTCAACCTCCTGCAAAATTCAAATGAATTATTTACTTGATGATCATTCATCATTTTATCAAGTCAACTCAAAAAGGGAAAAACAAAGAACTTACCACGACTAGCTAGTACGCCAGCCTTGAATGAACGCAGAGTACTCCTCGCCAGGAAGAAGAAGAGCGTCGCCACTGATGTCTGCCAGGTCAGCCTCCCTCTCAGCATCGGAAGGCTCCCTAAACATCGTCCGAGGAGGATCAATGGGAACCGTGAAAGCATCACTAGAGCACTGACGAGTCAAGCGCTCGCCCAGATACCACACTGAACCCATCGACATCCACAGCAGTAACCAACTCGAGCTCCTAGGTCGAAGGACCTCAGCCTCGAAAGGAGGGGCGTCAAGGTAGTCCACCCAAGGCCTGGGCACCCACTACGACAAGAAAACAAGAGGCCATTCCTATGATCGTTTCTAAAGAAGGTAATGAATAAACAAATGAAGGAAAGTGATTAAGAAATACTCACGTCACTCAGCTTCAGGGCATTCACGTCCCGTCGACAAACATTGTAAGAAGAGCGTTGGCTCTTCCTACGACACATCACCCAATCCCTTACAACGGGATAAACTCGCGGCCCAGGCTCCGTCCTCTTGGGCGCAAAGCCCGAAAAGTAGGAGTACACCCACGTCTGCAAAACAAGATAATAAATGACGATCTTTTATGATTCGATAAGGAAAAGAAATGATCTTTAATGGTATGAAATGAAGGTTCATACCTCCAACAGTAGTCCGGGACCGACAGTGGCAGGATAAGTCCCCTTCTCCAGCAGCTCGAGATGAACCATCGCCCTCTTGTAGCGAGTGAGAACCGCAAAGCCAGGAGTGACCCAGTCTCAATGACCTAGGTCACTCAAGTCAGAAAGGAAGGAAAGAAGCTTCGTCGACAGCCTCTCCCTCTTGTCTCCATGGTAGAGTGAAGACAAGAACCACCAGAGCCACAGACGAGCTCTCTACTCCGCAGTACAAGGAGAAGGATCCTCCTCCCTCCCATCTACCGTCACCACCGTCGGGGTCTTACCCGCAAAGTAATCCCTAACGTAGGAGCTCGGTACTAACCCGGGAACCGTAGAAGCACTCGCCGCCAGGTTCCAACCGATCAGCCTCCTGGCCTCGGCCGAGTCCGCCCTCATGGCCGTCGACGGCCACACCACAGCATCCTCTCAAAACGACAGACCAGAAATCATGCCGTAATCCTCCAAAGTGACCCCGACCTCGCCAAAAGGCATGTGGAAGGTCTAAGTCGTGTCCCAAAACCGATCAATAAAGGCTCGAATCAGGCAAAGGTTAGCCCGAAGCTTCCTTTTCTTGATCTCCTTCCACGCTCGCACCAGGGCTCCGAATGCTCCAAGCTCGATGATGGCCTGCTCCTCCTCCGACAGTGTCCCGTAAGCCACCATCATCGTCGTGTAGCCAGAAAAGGACCTCGTGTTCCCAGCCTCCTATATCTATTAGATGCAAAGCTATCTTTAGCTCAAAGTGAAAGAGAGATGAAATGACAAATAAATGAGTAAAGAAAGATGATAAGAGAATGATGAGTTTGAGATTTACCATGCTATTCACCGTCCTGTAAGACAGGTGACTCTCCGCTTCCCAGATGAGATGACGGCTATCCCATCTCTCAGTCCACTCGAGTGCCCCTCTCAGCAGACGACCACCTCGTCCAACCTTGGCCCGCCTCGGGGCCTCCTCCTCAGCAACCTCCTCCTCAACAGCCTCCTCCTCGGCAGCCACCGCAGCGAAAGCCTCTTCTAACACCTCCTCAAAAGTAAGAGAGGGGTCGAAGCCAGCATCCACGTCCATGGGAGCCCCTCAAACGTAGAAGCCTCATCACCTGCAAAATTAGAGTAAATTAGGCCGCGTCAAGTGACGGCGAGCCTCAGTTAAGGTATTTTCAAGCTTTCAAGCTCCAAAATAGCTCTTTTCTTGCCATCTTTAGCCATTTCTATCGAAACCCGACCGCTCAGGTGGTGAGAGGTCAAGACAAGTCTAAGTTCAAGCCTAATCATGGGTTTAAGTAGAAATTTCGGCAGCATTTTGTTATAACGGCGATTATGCCCTAGAAAAGTGTCCTGAAAAAGCCATCGTAAATCAAAAATTTGAGATGGTACGAAATTTACCCATCACACAAGGATTCCAAATATCAAGTTTCGCCACAAATGGGCAAACCTAAGGCTATTTTCGAAGCAATTTACGACACAGCTGTGAAACCATCACAATTCTACTCAAATGCTCAATACTCAATGAAAATTCAAAAAGAACACATGGTTATGTTCCTTAAACTACCAATTATCAATTTCAAAGTTCAATTTTACAAGGTTAATCCATTTGGGGGAAAAGCCCCAAATTTTCGACGTATTAGGGTTGAAAACCCTAATTTTGTCGACTCAAATCAAGCAAAATATGGATGTTAATGCAAGAATGAGACACATACCTCGATTAGTCATGGCAAATGCAAGCTTTTGATCAAATTTTGACGAAAAACGGTTGGAATTTGAGAGAGTTCTAGAGAATTTTGTATTTTGTGTTTATGAACTAAACATGGGTTCTGTCGAGTTATTACTTGGACAGGGACGAACCCAGGAAAAGACGCAGCAGGTGTTGCGCCTCTTCCAATAGTTGCAGCTCTTGCTGCGCCTCTTCCTCAGCTTCCCTCCAATTCGATTTTCAAAAGTTCGTTACAAGTTCGTTATTTGTGGGCCCATCTTTGGTGCGCCTCTTCTCCAACACCATATAATGTATATTTGGTCCGTTTGATATTTATTCCTCGTTCGGACCCATGTTTTCGAGCAGACTGTGAATTTTCACAGTACTTTATCAAGACTGCGCTTGAAACAACGAGCGGATTTTCTCTAACGGTGTTTCGACACGCCTCAATTATTTCTCCAGCGAGAGTTCATGACAGCCGATTGTTCTTCTCAACACATGGAGTTCTCTTGAGACCGACACAAGTAGATTCAACCTCAAGTTTTGCCGGAGTTCGCTTGAGACTGACGCAAGCAGATATCGCCCAGCAGTTTCTACCGACGTCCTACTACCCTTCAATATTACGTTTTATTTCCCCTCAAAGAAAGAAGTCTCAGGTATGATCTCTTCTTATGGCTGGCGAGCTTCCTTATGTAGTCTAATGGACTTTAAACGACCCTCCCCGATAGTCGACAGACTCTAAAATGTTCCCGATGACATGTCCTTGGCTCAGACCTCTTGAGCCGCCTCACGTCGCCATAGTCGTCAGGTTGTAATCTTCGATGAACATCCGACAATATATCAAGTATAGAAGATTTTCCCTAATCATTAGTAGAGGCCGCTATTAATGCGGGCGGGATTAGGTGTTCGATAAAAAGAGCTTCCTAATATGTACCCTCACCCCTTACTCCAGATCTCTGTGAACATCCGTGTTCATTGGCATCCACGAGAGTCATTCTAGACATAGAATGCTAAGGTTAACGAGTTCTTGGTGTTTATGTCATTACTTTGTGTCTCGACATGACGCGAAGTATTCGAACGGTTTCCAATTTTCCACAATAAATTTGTGGCGACTTCACAAATAAAAACGCTTGTTTTCCCAAGCGCCCCCGTGGGCCCCCCGTGTTCACAAAACCGTACTGAGTAAGGAAACCCTACCTTTTCGCTATTCCATAGAAATGCATCAATCATTGATGAATGGATTTTGTAGTCAATTCCAAATCAAAAACAATTTATAAAACTCCCTAATTATGAAGTATAATAAGGAGATCGTTCACATAGATTGGGTAGAGTTGTACTTAATTTGTTTAAATCAAAGTTTGGTCAAACAAATAAAAGTCGGGATTTTTACCAACAACTAAGATAAACTAGAGCAATGTAAACAAAAGATTTGTAATCTACTAAGGGAAAAATAGGGTCTTTGGGTTCACTCTAGTAGGATGGATGAGAAATTGGGGTTGGCTAGGTTTAGGGTAGTGGTTCAGTCTAGGTTTATATTCCAATTTCTTAGCATCTAAGAATCCTCCACAAAGTCTTAACTTTGTTTAAAATCCTTCAAATATATACTATCAACATCTCCTATCACTTTCATGTAAGGAAACATCAAGCAGAAATCAATAAAAGGAATGAGCTTTCACTCACACATTTCATCAAACACCTTAAGTGAATTGATAAGTCCATTTTATATACACTCTAACCCCATATTTTAGCTCCATTTTGTATGACATTATGCACTAACCTTAGTGATTTTGAGCTAATATTGTATTTCTAGTTGCTTTTGCATGTTCTATCATATTTTATAGGTACTTAGGCTTTAAGGAGCTTAATTCCACATATTTACAAGCACTAGGATACAAAGCTAAGTTAAAGAGAAGTATGGATTAGCAAGAAGAGAATGCATGGACTTGTTTAAGCAAAAGTGATGGACTAATGTGAGAAAATGGAAATCAAATGCAAATAAAAGGCAAAGCCCAAATTACAAAGTCCACAAAATGTCATAAGATGCTTGTCATAGGATGCTCATAGGATGCCAAAAGAGTGTTAATCCGGAGATTAAAGGAGGCATTAACAACAAACTTTGGATTCCACAAAGACTTTAGTCAATCATTAAATGGAAAATACCCGGGCAATGCTAACCCCGATCGGGGTTGGGTGTCCCCGATCGGGGACGTGTGTTTCTCACTTGTTTATGTTACACACCCTACTCCTATATAAAGGGGACTTGACTCGAGGCATTGGACAGCATTCACATACACAATTTCTCATAATTCTCTCTAAGTTTAGTAGTTAGATTATTTTAGTTATTAGCTTAGCTTAGTTTAGATTTACTTTATGTTATATAAACATTTCAATACAATTTCTATTCAAGTTATATTCCAAAGTTTCATTTCACGTTATTTCATTAAAAGCATTGTTCTTCCATTTCTAGTTCATTTCCATATTGCAAGGTAATTTCTATTTACATTTTCATTATATTTATCATTTTAATTATCATTAGTGTAGTTTACATTTTCATCATGTTTGAGTAGTTATATTTGTCTAGGAAATAAAGGAAGCCATGCATGATTAAGTAATATGTAAATGTCAAAATGAGGATAAGTTAATATTGTCTAATTGTTTCTATCACATGTTTGTATCGTCACGTTTAATCTTTGGTTATTGGCCGTAATCGTAGATTAAGTTTGTTAATTCATTATATAAGTCGAGAGGCACGGAATCGAATTAGACTAAGCATGTGTAGTAGGACGACCTAGTCATAAACGAGAGTTTCTCTAGGACCCGGTCTATGGTTGACACTAATATCGTAAGGTGGGTGTCTTTAAGCCTAAACATTTATCGTAGAATCGACTTCCTAACTTGACATGAGCATTTACATAATTAGCATCTGTGACCCAACCTCCCTAAACATTTTCTTTATTATTGTTTTATCATTACATCAAATCAAACCAATCAATCAATCGTTAACCTACCGAGATAAAAGTTCAATCCATAACAACTAATTAACAACTCCCGTCTCTTTGTGGTTCGACCCTTACGTACTACATTCATTTGTTTTGCTAGGGTATAAATATTATATTTGCATAGGTGTGCGATAGCCTATCAAATTTTGGCGCCGTTGCCGGGGAAACAGTTTTGTTTGTTATTAGTTGTTGAATTTTATCTTTTTTTATTTTGTCTCGAGGAACACTTGTTCCTTGGGATATTCTCACGGTTTCTTTGTAGTTTTAGTGCCTATTTTGTAGGTAAAGCTTGGCTTCCATAATGAGTTACGAATTCGTCCCACAACTCCAAAATGAGCCTTTTCTTGACTATCTTGACCGATTCTACTACTTTTGTGATGGTCTCATCTCCCTTGGACATGTCCTTGATGAAGATTACTTGGGTCATTTCGTGCTTGGTGGGATGGATTCTGAGACCCGTGGATTGGCTCTAAAGTTTAGTAATGAGAGTCTCTACTACATGATTGGGCCGGAACTTTGGAATTTCTCAGATTTCATGGCTTCCAAATGTCGGGAATTAGCACACCAATTCCATTATTGCCGCATCGAAGAGGAGTTTAAAGTGTTACAGGCTCGTTTGGAAAAAAAAATCTCAAGAGAAACCGAGACGACGTGAGCCTATCTTCTCTCATTTTGCTTTTCTACCTCCCCATTATGAGTCTTTTGCTACTAACGAGTCTCTACATTTTCTATTTGAATGACACTGGGGGGATTTGCAAAAGACTTTGAGATATTGCAAATGAATTTGATGAGAGAAGATAGGCTACTAACCGAGACGACGTGAGCCTATCTTCTCTCATTTTGCTTTTCTACCTCTCCATTATGAGTCTTTTGCTACTAACGATTTTGAGATATTGCAAATGAATTTGATGACATTAACCCCATAGTAGATGAGTCACCTTCTACAAATGAATTTGTCGAGATTCCTTGTGATTCTAATGAGGTTTCTTCCGAGTCTTTTGACCCACTTGGCAATCCATTTGTAGAGGATGTTGTTGATCCATTCGAGAAAGATAGAGGGCTACGCAATTTTGATATGGAAATTAAGTGGGATGAACCCCCTATCTTTGATGACCCTCTCCTCCTTTATTCTTTATGCCACCCATTTGACCATAAGTAATTATATTTGTGCTCTAACAATTTATTTTATGGTCTCAAGCATGATGCTCCATCTCTTGCTGAAGAGTGGAGTGATACGATAGTAATATTTGAAGTCTCTCTTGCGCCCATCGATAAGATTTATAAATTTTTACCCTTGCTCTTTCACGCTAATATCTTATCAATTGCGTATATATACTTTTGTATTGCTCATGCATAGGTATATGATTTACTTCTAAGGGCATTGACGTGCTTTTTAGAGGACAATGGAGGATCCATTAGAAAAAAACTAGTTTGTTTTTGTTTTATTTCAATTTTTACGCAATTTCATGTTTTATTAGAATTAGGAATAAATTTTAGACTAATTAGCTATTTTGAGTTGTGATATTTAAGAGTTTGAAAAGGAGAAGAAGCCTTTTGAAGGATAGCATACTACCCCATGTTGTAACCCCGTTCGAGGTTGTAACATTCAAGTTTCAACAAAAAAAAGTCAACGTTAAACTCCGATCGGGGTTGACTGTCCCTATGCTACTAACCGATCGGGGTTGACTCTATGTCATCAACATGAGTCTCTACATTTTCTATTTGAATGACACTGGGGGGATTTGCAAAAAAAAGTCAACGGTAAACTCCGATCGGGGTTGACTCTATATCATCAACATGAGTCTCTACATTTTCTATTTGAATGACACTGGGGGGATTTGCAAAAGACTTTGAGATATTGCAAATGAATTTGATGAGAGAAGATAGGCTACTAACCGAGACGACGTGAGTCTATCTTCAAAAACAAAGGACAGTACTCCTTCTCTCTATTTTTCTTCATTTCTCAATAAAATCACATCCGAAAACCTCTATTAGCATCAAAGACCTAGTACCCACCGGAACTTTTTCTTTCAGATACTTGGGGATTCCATTGCACACATCTAGAATCACTACTAATATGTATGATTAATTAGTTACCAAAGTACAAATAGTAGTGCAGCATTGGTCTTCTCAACTTCTATCTTATGCAAGAAGAGCTCGGCTCATAAATTGTGTTCTTTTTGGGCTTGAAAGGTTTTTGAGTTCCGGTATTCGTCTTCCACAAGAAGTGGTTAAGTCCCTCAAGAGGTTATACAAAAATTTCTTTTGGGGTATCTCTGGTAACGGTAGAAGAATGGTGTTCAAGAGCTGGACTACGATTTGTACTCCTTGGAGGGTTGTTGGGTTCAATATAAAAGACATTCGGGATTGGAATTATTCTCTGGTAACTAAATGGCTTTGGAAACTTTCAAGGAACAATGAGGGGATTTGGGCAAAATGGCACACTGCATATTATCTGAAATACTAGGATATTTGGCTTATGGATTCTGACATCAAATTTTCAGCAAGCTTCAAAGGCATTCTGATCGGAGCCATTTAGTTCACAAATTAAGCAATTGTGGTCGTTGGTCAATGGTCGATACAAAACACAATTTATACTTCACAAACAACTCTACAAATTAGTAAAGAGGCAAGTAAAGGTCGGATCCCAAGGGACGGGTATTGAAAACGAAGATTTCTATTGCTACTAGTGGTGTCTAGGGGTGTCACAAGTTGGGTTGATGTAGAAGGTTACTAAACTAAAATAGCAATGAAAATAAACTAACAAGGTAAATGGAATAAGGGTGTAAACAATTGATTAAAAGCACTAGGGTGTCATGGGTTCATAGGGGATTCATGGGATATGATCATACAAACATGTTCTCAATTTATAAGCAAGCAATTATTGTTGTGATGGATTGAGTTGGGTTATATCTTACAATCCTAGGAAAGTTTGGGTCCCGGAGCCGAATCACATAGATTGTACAACACCTACAAGTCGACTTAATCTTTCCTACTTAACACATGCATGATCTAACAAGACTCGAGTTGGGTTATGTCTTACAAGTCAAGTTGAAGAGATAGTAGATGATAATAAATGCAAGGATTCATAGGCTTAGCATTTCATCAAACATAACATGTGCATGTATTAAGATCAAAACAAGCAAGCAAATAAGATATGAAAGCATATTGATTTAAGCATGAATCATCCCCATGTTGGTTTCCCCTAATCACCCATTAAACCCTAGCTAAGAGACTACTCACTCATTATCATATTGATCATGCTAGAAAGGTTGTCAATCATACTAACATAATGAAACATGATGAATAAATGAAAGTAATTAGCAATAATTAAAAAGGGATTAAGAGATTATACCTACTAATGATTCCAATAATAAAGCAAGAATAATAGAAGTACTTGAATCCTAGATTGAGAGGTTGTCAATCTCCCAATAATAACCCAAATGATCTTCAATTACCCAAAATAAAGTAAGAACAAGAGAGAGATTAAGGAACTAAAACTTGGATTAAAACTTGATTAATATTTGATTACAATATTGAAGAGAGATTTGATTGATATTAACTACACTAATTATTGATTAGAAGAACATGCTCCTCTAATTAGACTAATGGGGTATTTATAGTGAAAATTAGGGAGGATGCATTAGGGTTAACTAAGGGTTAAACTAGTAATTACACTTTTTAAGTTGAGCAAGGAGACTCCGGTATTCAATGAGAGAAGGGCGTCTCCATTTTATAACTTGAAGGACGAAACCATGCTGTACTGTGATCCGAGCGGATGGAGGTCGAGACGGACGGATGGGGCATGGACGATCCGAGCGGATCAAGGCGTAAGACGCTCGGATTGGGCCTGGGGATCCGAGCGGATCCTGGTAAGGACGCTCGGATTGAGTCAAGGCGGACGGACGGATCATGGATGATCCGTTCGGATTCTTCTACAGCGTCATTCCTTCTTCTTTTCTTTCCTTTTCTTCATAGAATCCTTGGGGATTTCCTTGGGGACTTAAGGATCCTTTCTCAACATTGATCTTCTACTTAGCTATGTACAAAGGCCTTCTAGTCTTGTCTCTCCTTGATGCTTGGTCATTGAATACGATCCATTTAGCCTCGTTTTGCCATGAAAATGCAAGATTCTTACTCCTTTCCTACCAAGGGATCAAAATCTCAAAGAATATGCAAAACAAAGATCTAAAGATAAGAAATGACCCAAATAGGCACTAAAAAGCATAGAAACAATGGTAATTCGGGGACTAAATATGCGCCAATTATGGTCGCATCAAATATCCCCAAACCGAACCTTTGCTCGTCCCGAGTAAAGAGGTGACAAAGACTAGGACCAATACTAACCTAACCTAATAATAATAGCCGATATGAGACAATTAGCGGGTCTCACTCCGCCCCTTCAACTCACAACAAGACAACCATGAGGTAGGATGCCTTCTTGCAAGGCAAGGTGGGTCTTGCCAAAATGGCGACACATCCAAACATTAAGCACACAAAATCAAGTAATGGATGCATCTACAAAAGAATAGCCACTTTCCTCATCTAAGTGGCGGAAATTATCTACAAGGGAAGCAATTCAAGGGCACACAATCCTTCATAGATGCAATTTGTTCAAACTACTAAGCCTAGAAGGATACCAATAAATCACCTCCAAAAGGTGTCAAGCTAGGGTACCTTTGTCCTCAATCGTTAAATGCTTTTGTCAAGAGTAGACTCCCTATGGTGTTAGAAACACTGGAGGATCGCGGAATTCCCCTCTTGCCTAGACAAGAAGAAGGGTCGTCCCCTCTCTACCATGCACAAAAATGGATATGATGGATAAAGGGATCGATAGTATTTGAGTTTCACTTTGGGAGTTTGCTTTTGTTTTTGTTTTCCCCCCAAATTTCTTTGGCATTTGACATTTGAGAACACTTTCTTTGCCATTTCTTTTTGATTTTTGACATTTCAATACTTGACAACTTTTTGCATTTTTGAACATTTCCAAAGTCACCCCAATTAGTAACGAGGGTGCCTTGTATTTGAAGCTTTAGGAGTTCTATTTTTGCTCCTCTTTTCATTTGATGCATTTTTGCAAACTTTTTTTTTTTTCACTTTTCATTTCTTTGGACTCAAATCAATTTCTTTTTGTGCCCATTCCCTTTGATGACAAAAATGTGGTAGAATATGGATGAATGATAGAAGTATGCATGGTTTCAAGGGTCACCTTGGAATAAACGGTAGCCAAGGAGTTATCACACCACAAGGTACTCTTGACTCGGCCTTAAACCATGGGTCAAAGGATACTAGCATGACACATCCTAGGGTGTTTTACAAGCATTCTAACAAGCAAAGTCTTAAGAATAAAAAGCATCTACTAGGGCCTATATACACTTGTCAAGCTTCCGAAGTAGACGGTTTCGCAAAATTTTTCTAACATGCAAACTACATGCCATGATGCAACGAACATATAAACATCCTAATGCAAATGATTCTACCAACTAATATGACATATAAACTAAATGCAAGTCCTAAGTTCACATTGTTTTACCGCATCAATCAAAATAAAGCCACATAGTCATTAACATAAAGAGGAAAAAGGAGATTGGAAAGATCATACCATGCGGTCTTCAATATCCTCATGTCTCGGATGTGGCGTAGTCAATCAAAGTGAACAAGGATGAACAAACATAATATATACAAGACAATATATACAAAGGAAAATGAACTTGTTTTTGGATTTTTCAATTTTCAAATTTTTATGATTTTTGAAATTTTTCAATTTTTATGGGTTTTTGAATAGAAGTTAAGTGTTAGAATTCCCATCCCCACACTAATATGGGCATTGTCCTCAATGGCCAAAATGATGGAAATTATGCAAGAGTGATGCATGATTTCTATGCTAAATGCAATTCTACACTAAGCTATTCTACATGATGCATGTTGTTTTGTTATGACGGAGAGGATAATTTAGATTACCTCCCGTTGCGTATGCATCAACTTCCCCAAACCAAGTAAGACACTATTGCTAATGTCGAGACATGGGGGAGTTCATGCACATGCTATGCTATGCATGAGACTAGATTGTCATTTTGGATTTTACAAAAGTGGGAACAATAAAGAGCACCTCAAAGGAACCGAGGTGTGAGTCCTTTGATGTTGCTAGGACTCAACTAACCAATGATCAAAATGAAGTAAAGTACAAAGAGATATAGACAAACCGTGGGAGAGTAGGAATCTCCAAGGCTAGTCTTCCATCATACTATCATTATTACCACTTCCCTCATGAGAAGTGGTCTCATTGCCACTTTCCTTGGCACTTTCTTCATTGCTTTCCTCATCATCATCTTCACCATCTTCACCATCCCTTTCTTCATCTCCACTTGCTTCTTCCTCAATATTATCATCAATCTCCTCATCATTTCCAACAACCTCATTATCTTCCACCACATCCCTTGATGCACCCGGGAACAAAGCTTCTCTATCCGCCCAACGGAGTAGAAGGTGATGCTTCCATAGAAATTTGTTGAGTTTGTTGCACTTCCAAGTTTGGTGTTGACACCACCATTGCCAAAGCTTTCTTTGTTTGTAGAGCTTTTTGCCTTTGAGAGAGAGCCTTTGCTTTTGGTGCCTTTGTTGCCTTTGTTGCTCCCTTTGTTCTTGCCATTTGATGAACAAACCAAGTAGAGAATCAAAAATCTTCAATTTGTAGAATGCCCAAATCGATTTTGAAAGTGAAAGGCTTTGCCTTTATGAGAGCAAAAATCGACTCAAAGGGTGGAGATTTTGTGCTTGGTTTTGATTTTTCTTGAAGATGGAGTGATTAATTTGATGTTTGAAGGGTGGTTTGATTTTGTTTTGGTGATTTTGTTGAGGGTTTTTGTGTTTGAGATGGAGAGGATGAGGGTTTTGGTGTTATGGGTAGTGTTTATGAATGAATGAATGAATGAATGAAGGTGGGGGGGGGGGGGGGTATTTAAAGAAACGAAAATCTCGAAGATGCAGGCACGATCCGTGCGGATTAGGCGCAATCCGCTCGGATTTTCAAGCTTCAAATTTTAAAAATCCCGCCTAAAGACGGGCGTCTCCTGGGGAAATCCGGACGGATTTTTATTGAGGGACGGGCGTCTCTTGGGAAATCCGGACGGATTCTCATCCAGAGATTTTTCTTGTTTTTCTTCAGCTTCAAGACGGGCGGATTTTACCAGAGACGGACGGATCCTGGGAGACGGGCGTCTTTCCAGAAATCCGCTCGGATTCCTTAACAGACAGGAATTCTTCAATTTTTGCACAGCCCAAGACGGGCGTCTTCTCAGCTGGACGCTCGGATCCTCTGCAGACGGGCGGATTCTCCAGAATCCGCTCGGATTGGTCCTTGTGTACACGGATCCTTGCGCAAACCCATTCCTTAACATTCTTTCTTTCTTTCTTTCTTTTCTTGTGTTCTTCATTGTGGGGGCACTACTAAGGCGTGAATAGCCTAGGCAATTGCCATCCCCACACTAAGGTAAATCACTACACATCAATTAAAATCATTAGTCCCTCCCTCACTTCTCTCTTTTCATGACAATTATTTTGATCAAGGTAAATAAAATCCAAAAATGACAAAAATGTAATGCAAAAATTAAATGTAAGTTAGGGAGTTAGAAATATTTACAAGTGGTGGTTTAGGGAGGACTCCACCAAACTCTCATTCTTGATGAGATGTCAAGGAGGAGGAGGACCGAGGTAGATGGCCTCGACCTCTCCAACGAATGCTCCTTCATAATATGGCTTCAACCTTTGACCATTCACTTTGAACTTGCTTCCATCTTCCGCCTTGAGTTCGAAATCTCCATATTTCCCAACTTCGGTTATCACATAGGGACCCATCCATCTAGAGTTCAGTTTTCCCGGAAAGAGTCGGTAGCGGGAATTGAATAGAAGGACTTTGTCTCCCTTGTGCAAGGCCTTTTGTCGAATTCTCTTATCATGAAGCAATTTTGTTCTTTCTTTGTAAATCTTTGCATTCTCATAAGATTGTAGTCGGAACTCTTCCAACTCTTGGATTTGAATCATCCTCTTTTGACCGCTCAGTTTGAGATCAAGATTGAGCGCTCGGATTGCCCAATAAGCTTTGTATTCCAATTCGATTGGCAAATGACATGCTTTTCCATATACAAGCTTGTAGGGGGAGGCACCTATGGGAGTTTTATAGGCCGTCCTATAAGCCCAAAGAGCATCATCAAGCTTTGTGCTCCAATCTTTCCGAGTCTTGTTCACAACTTTTTCAAGAATTTGCTTGATCTCTCGATTTGAAATTTCCACTTGACCGCTTGTTTGAGGATGATATCCCAAGCCGGTTCGATGTTGAACACCATATTTGGTCAAAAGGGATGCAAGCTTCTTCTCATGGAAATGTGTTCCTCCATCACTAATGATAGCCCTAGGAACTCCAAATCGTGGAAAAATTATCTTCTTGAAGAGCTTGGTGACCGTTTTTGCATCATCATTTGGGGTAGCAATTGCCTCTACCCACTTTGAAATGTAATCTACGGCCACAAGGATATACTTGTTCCCATTGGATGTCACAAAGGGTCCTTGGTAGTCGATTCCCCAAACATCGAAAATCTCTACCTCTAGGATGCCCCTTTGCGGCATTTCGTTCCTCCAAGATATATTGCCCGTTCTTTGACAAGCATCACAATGAATGATGAATTCTCTTGTATCTTGAAACATTGTGGGCCAATAGAAACCCGATTGGAGAATTTTTGCAACGGTTCTTCTTGCTCCATGGTGCCCACCGTAAGGTGATGAATGACATCCTTCCAAGATTCCTTGGATTTCCCATTGAGGGATGCATCTCCGGTAGAGCCCATCACTACACTCCTTGTAGAGGTTTGGATCATCCCAAAAGTACCTCTTCACTTCGAATAGGAATCTCTTCCTTTGGTTGTGGTTCAAGTTAGGAGGGAGCACTTTTCCAACAATATAGTTAGCATAATCGGCAAACCATGGGGTGATGTGCCTTTCAAGTTGAGTTTGAATAGCCATCAAGATATCGTCGGGGAATGAGTCATTGATCGGTGTTTCTCCATTCTCATCATGAAACCGGATCCTTGACAAATGATCCGCTACTACATTCTCGGCTCCTTTCTTGTCTCTTATTTCTAAGTCAAATTCTTGAAGTAGCAAAATCCATCTTAACAACCTTGGTTTTGCCTCCTTCTTTATCAAGAGATGTCGAAGAGCACGGTGATCCGAAAATACAATCACCTTGGATCCAAGCAAGTAGGACCGAAATTTATCCAAAGCATATACAATGGCAAGAAGTTCCTTTTCGGTCGTGTCATAATTCACTTGAGAAGGGTCGAGGGTTTTGCTTATGTAATAGATGGCATGAAGAGCTCTCCCTACCCGTTGGCCAAGTACCGCTCCAACGGCGTAGTTGCTAGCGTCGCACATAATCTCAAAAGGTAACTCCCAATTTGGGGGTTGGATGATTGGTGCCGAGATCAATGCTTCTTTGATTCTATTAAAAGCTTCAACACACTCGTCAGTAAATTGGAATTGGGCATCCTTAAGCAAAAGTTGAGTGAGGGGTTTTGCTATTTTAGAAAAATCTTTTATGAAACGACGGTAAAAACCCGCGTGACCGAGAAAACTTCTCACCCCTCTAACATTCACGGGAGGTGGGAGTTTCTCTATCACCTCAACTTTAGCTTTATCTACCTCGATGCCTTTTTCCGAAATCAAATGACCCAAAACAATTCCTTCATTAACCATGAAATGACACTTTTCCCAATTTAAAACAAGACTAACATCTTCACATTTTTGCAACACAAGGGAAAGATTATGCAAGCATGAGTCAAAGTCCTTTCCATAAACACTAAAATCATCCATAAAAACTTCCATTATGGTCTCTAGATAATCGGAGAAGACACTCATCATGCATCTTTGGAAAGTAGCGGGGGCATTACATAATCCAAAAGGCATTCTTCTATATGCAAAAGTGCCATAAGGGCACGTGAAGGTGGTCTTATGTTGGTCATCCGGGTGTATAGGGATTTGGAAGAATCCCGAATACCCGTCAAGGTAACAAAAGAATTTGTTAGAGGCTAACCTCTCAAGCATTTGGTCAATGAATGGTAAGGGGAAGTGATCTTTCCTTGTTGCGGAGTTTAATTTCCGGTAGTCAATGCACATACGCCAACCGGTGATCATTCTTGTGGGTATTAATTCATTCTTTTCATTTGTCACTACCGTAGTACCTCCTTTCTTAGGTACCACTTGGACGGGGCTAACCCACAAAGAATCCGATATGGGATATATGATTCCCGCGTCAAGTAATTTCATGACTTCTCCTTTGACAACTTCTTGCATGTGGGGGTTCAATCTTCTTTGGGGTTGAATGGTAGGTCTATGGTCGTCCTCTAGATGAATCCTATGCATGCAAAAGTTGGGACTAATTCCCTTTAGGTCATCTAGACTATAACCTATAGCCTTCTCATGTTGTTTCAACACATTAAGCAATTTACCCAATTGGTCATCATCAAGTCTATCATTAACAATCACGGGTTTGGTCTTTGACTCATCAAGGTAAGCATACTTCAAATTTGGGGGAAGGGGTTTCAAAGTAGGAGTTTGTACCTCCCTTTCCTCCTTTGGAGTGTCATTGAGAATTTGCTCCATCTCCATTAGACATTCCATTCTCATGACATATTCTTCTTCACTTTCATTAACCTCATCATATTCAAATTCCATGATGGGTTCCTCTTGCTCTTGAGTTTGTAGAATATCTTCTAGGATAGATTGCTCATCCTCTATGGGTTGACATACTTCCACTAGAATATTATGCACCAACTCGGATTGTGCATGAGTGAGTTCTTTGTTAGCTAGAGCGGCCTCAAAGAGATCCACCTCCAATTCCCAATACATGCTTTTAGCCTTACTTGCTTCTAAGGCCTCTAATGCTTGCATGGGATCCTTGAAGTAAGGGATACTCAAATGGTCCTCTACAAAACAATCTATGAAATCCATTCTTGCAAAATATCAAACAACTAGAAAACAATTAGAACAAACCTTGAGGAGTTTTACTTCCCCAAGGTGAAAAAGACACAACTAAAAATAACAAAAGAAATCTAAAATCAATTAAACACCGTCCCCGGCAACGGCGCCATTTTTGATCGGAGCCATTTAGTTCACAAATTAAGCAATTGTGGTCGTTGGTCAATGGTCGATACAAAACACAATTTATACTTCACAAACAACTCTACAAATTAGTAAAGAGGCAAGTAAAGGTCGGATCCCAAGGGACGGGTATTGAAAACGAAGATTTCTATTGCTACTAGTGGTGTCTAGGGGTGTCACAAGTTGGGTTGATGTAGAAGGTTACTAAACTAAAATAGCAATGAAAATAAACTAACAAGGTAAATGGAATAAGGGTGTAAACAATTGATTAAAAGCACTAGGGTGTCATGGGTTCATAGGGGATTCATGGGATATGATCATACAAACATGTTCTCAATTTATAAGCAAGCAATTATTGTTGTGATGGATTGAGTTGGGTTATATCTTACAATCCTAGGAAAGTTTGGGTCCCGGAGCCGAATCACATAGATTGTACAACACCTACAAGTCGACTTAATCTTTCCTACTTAACACATGCATGATCTAACAAGACTCGAGTTGGGTTATGTCTTACAAGTCAAGTTGAAGAGATAGTAGATGATAATAAATGCAAGGATTCATAGGCTTAGCATTTCATCAAACATAACATGTGCATGTATTAAGATCAAAACAAGCAAGCAAATAAGATATGAAAGCATATTGATTTAAGCATGAATCATCCCCATGTTGGTTTCCCCTAATCACCCATTAAACCCTAGCTAAGAGACTACTCACTCATTATCATATTGATCATGCTAGAAAGGTTGTCAATCATACTAACATAATGAAACATGATGAATAAATGAAAGTAATTAGCAATAATTAAAAAGGGATTAAGAGATTATACCTACTAATGATTCCAATAATAAAGCAAGAATAATAGAAGTACTTGAATCCTAGATTGAGAGGTTGTCAATCTCCCAATAATAACCCAAATGATCTTCAATTACCCAAAATAAAGTAAGAACAAGAGAGAGATTAAGGAACTAAAACTTGGATTAAAACTTGATTAATATTTGATTACAATATTGAAGAGAGATTTGATTGATATTAACTACACTAATTATTGATTAGAAGAACATGCTCCTCTAATTAGACTAATGGGGTATTTATAGTGAAAATTAGGGAGGATGCATTAGGGTTAACTAAGGGTTAAACTAGTAATTACACTTTTTAAGTTGAGCAAGGAGACTCCGGTATTCAATGAGAGAAGGGCGTCTCCATTTTATAACTTGAAGGACGAAACCATGTTTGTCTTGTGATCCGAGCGGATGGAGGTCGAGACGGACGGATGGGGCATGGACGATCCGAGCGGATCAAGGCGTAAGACGCTCGGATTGGGCCTGGGGGATCCGAGCGGATCCTGGGTAAGGACGCTCGGATTGAGTGGCGGACGGACGGATCATGGATGATCCGTTCGGATTCTTCTACAGCGTCATTCCTTCTTCTTTTCTTTCCTTTTCTTCATAGAATCCTTGGGGATTTCCTTGGGGACTTAAGGATCCTTTCTCAACATTGATCTTCTACTTAGCTATGTACAAAGGCCTTCTAGTCTTGTCTCTCCTTGATGCTTGGTCATTGAATACGATCCATTTAGCCTCGTTTTGCCATGAAAATGCAAGATTCTTACTCCTTTCCTACCAAGGGATCAAAATCTCAAAGAATATGCAAAACAAAGATCTAAAGATAAGAAATGACCCAAATAGGCACTAAAAAGCATAGAAACAATGGTAATTCGGGGACTAAATATGCGCCAATTATGGTCGCATCACATTCTGATATCCAGGATAGACTTGTGGAGCAGGCTGGGAGTAAATAGCAGACACAGTAGCTACTTTCTCAGTAGACACAAGGGCAAAGGCTCAATCTTTCTGAGTTTTATGAGTTCTTCGGGAATGCAACTTCTGCAGGATTATGGGCTCTTACTCTCATGCAATTATTCTTAGCCATATAATAGCTTATTTTATGTCAGTTCATAATCAATTAGCTACACAAACAATCTAATTAAAAACAAGGGGATTCCAACTTGCCAATAAGTGCTGCCTCTGTGGTACTAATGAGAAATATCACTTGCATTTATTCTTCTCTTTCTCATTTTCTTCTGCTATTTGGCAAGGAATGATGTATTGGATGGGCATATTCAGACCAGGAGGATCTTTGCTGCAGGAGTTGGAAGGTATTCAAGCTCTAGGTGGTAAGAATAATTGGAGGAGGATATGGTTTCAGCTTGCCATTACTTCTATTGTCCACCAAATTTGGACGGAAAAGAATTTCAGGACATTCAACAATGGCCAAGGGGCTGCGCATGCTGTTCTTCACAGAATTCAGTATCTTGTGACAATTCGACTACTCGGGAAAATAAAAGAGTGAGACCATAGCATGGTTATTCAATACTTATGTCCTTAGTTTCTTTTTTGGCCATTTATGGCCTTTAGTAACTCAGATATGATGTCTGTTGTTGTCTGGTGTGTTAGTTTTTGCAAGTGTAATTTCTTTTCTTAATGAAATGAAATGATAATTGTTTGCAAAAAAAAAAAGAAAAAAAAAGAGTAATAAAATCGGTCGAAATTTATGTTGTGTTTTGAAACCTGGTCAAGAGAAAGTCCTGCATCGCAATCTTGAGGATTTAAGCAGTTTGATCAATATTTAAGACGTAAAATTCGGTTCATGCAATTTGGATCGCCGCCTGAAATTTACCCTCATAGGTGAGCTTGGATTCAGGGTACCCGCATTCCTTTGGTTTCGAATTACCTCCTAAAAAGGAACCCCAACTTTTATATTGCCGCAAGTAAAGTTTTGTCCACAACTATCATACCATTGTACTCAACTGCTGCTGAAACATATAGGAAAACATATATCAAGACATAAAGTATTATTATAGGCAATTAAGTTGAAAGACATTCTACTGTGAATTGTGCAATATTGAGGAGATTATTACAATAAGGTAAAAAAAGTTATAATAATATTTGAATGAATTATCATAGTATGACGGGAATTTTCAAATAAATAGATGGGGAGAAGTAAGTTGGGGTGGAATGTAAGGGTGGAGAATTGTGTTTAATTTAGTGGGTGGCAATAAATGTAAAATTGCCAGGATTCTAAAATAGAGTCAATTTTCACATCGTTTCAAACGTTTGGGGGACCAGGGGGGTAAATTACATATATTAAAACATTTGGGGGCAATTTGCACTTACCCCCAAACGTTTGGGGGTAATTTGACCCATATTGTGTTAACTAATTAATAACTGACTGAACATGACGCAATAAACAAATATTAAAAAAAAAAAAAAAATCTTCCCAATGCAAAGTCTCTCACAAGCGGCTTGAGGGAGACTGTTGTGTGCATATCAGTATGTAACTTCCTCACTCTTTGTAACACCTCCTTCTTACCCGGCCAAGGTAATTAGAAAATGTTACCATCTCGGTTTCCCAAGGTAGTGAAATCGGAGTCACAATTGAGAAACATCCCCCCTACTACTAAGAGAATAAAAATTCTCTTAGTTTTCCCGCCTAAAGAAACTTCTTAATTGGGCCTATTTTTCTGGATACTACTAACACAACATGATTTGATAGATTGTAAATTGTGGACCTTATATGTAGCCCACTTTTTCTATCTCATCTATCAAAGTAAAAGTTATTAATAGCCCATAATTTTGGACTCTACATGTTATATTATAAACTAGATGAGTGAATTTGATTTCGTATAAATTTAAATTTATATTATATTTATATATTACCTCTTTTGTAAGAAATCATCATTATTTATTATGTAAATTTTTGTCTTAGTAATATGGACTATTTTTTTAAGAATGTAAAAACACTTATGTATTTTCTATTAGAAATAAAAAAAGTAAAAACTTTATTTTAATAATTCGTAATTGTCTTTTTCGACGCGAGGAATAGTTTTTACTGCTTTTCGTTTAAAGGTATACAACTAACTTAATAATTGTATTATTAATGTCATAAATTAGTTGCATGTAACGGTATAAACTTATTGTGTTATTTTTAATAGTAAAAAAATAACTTAACTTAAAATGTCTTCTTATGGTAGTAAACTTTTTTTTCAACCTCTTATTAATATTATATTTAGTAGATTATAACATTAAATTAAAAGTATACTTCATTTATGCAAATAATTTAATTGATAATATCTCTTTATAAAATAAATCTAAAAAGTACCGTGCTATAGCACGGGAACTATACTAGTTAACATAAATGAAATATTTTGTGGATTACATAAACATAAGTGAATAAATGAAGTGAATGATACAACTCATGACTACTAAACTAATCTAATCAACTATGCTCGACTCGAAGGTCATCACGGCTCGTCCCCTCCTCCCGCATGCAACCAAAGCAAACCTGTAAACATCTCCTCCCCATATGATCGAAACATCATATGGATCGACACAAGCAACCCCGAAAATAGGTGAAATTTACACGGACACAACAAACGTCATTTTCAATACACAAACATAAGACATGACTCGATAAGTGTAGACGCAACATAATATATGAATGAGACTCGATTATGCAATCATCATACCAGTATCGGGACACGCCCAGACGTACCCACAACCACCGGTGCCAGTGACACGCCCACGGCATAACACCTCACACAAAGGTACCGGGACACGCCCAGACGTACCGGGTCCGGAAGCCAACCGGATTGCCTGCCAGACGCCGTGCCTCAACCACACGAGTCTCTCCGTGACTCAAGTCATTAATGTGCACATCCCCCTTGGAGTGGGAAGATCCAAGGGGCGACCCGAGCGCAAGACGGTTTCCCAACCGTCTTACATCTCCTCAACAATCAAGCACAACCACCAAAGACTCCCAACACAACACATTCACAACCATACATGATAAATGGAAGAACAACATTAAACATATGACTCTTTCATGAATCCAATCCCACTTGATATGACTAACAACCCTTCAACTCTTCACATGACATACCAACCGACTCATGAACATACTAACAAGAAAAGACACCCAAATATATATATATACAATATTAAAACCGAGTAGGATAACCTACCTTTTTGCATAATCTGTAAGCTAATCAAAATCACCAAGTAACCATCTCATAAAACCGTCTCATCCTACATCAATCATATAATAACTATCACAAATCACTCTATACTATAATACAACATAAAATCCCTTATTATTAGTCATTAATTACTCATAATACATAACTAAATACTAATTAATCTCTTTTAGTAAATCCTAACTCGAGATTACTCATAAGGCAAAGAGTAAAAGGTGAGATTTCGACTTAAAAATATAGATCGGGAATTAGGAGAGGTGTTTCACCATTAATCCAAGCTTGAAGGCCAAAGGAAAGGCAATGGAGCATTTTAGAGAGAGGTGAGAGTGTTTTAGAGTAAGAAAGGAGAATAAGGAGAATGAAGGGGATAGGGTTTATATAGGAAGAAATCCCGAAATTTCATTCCTCGAGTACAGCACAGGCGCACAGCACCACTTGACCGAGTGACTGGTTCACTCGACCGAGTGGCACTCACTCGGTGGAGTATACCCTTTCTCGACCGAGTGCCAACCCACTTGGTCCATCTAGGGCTCTACTCGGTCCACTAGGACTCTACTAGGTCTAGTTTAGGTCTTACTTGGTCTCGTAGAAGGGGTCATCCTTTACTTTCGAGTGTATGTGGTTCCCTCACGTGTCCGTAGGTCCTTTGTGAGTCCCAAATTATCCGAGTATGATAATCTTCCCTTCCTTAAAAATGAACTTCATCCTTGAAGTTCGCCACTCATTCTCATTCCCAATTGTTCCTCGGTCTTCTCTCAAGCTTTGATGCCTGTCGTTGTGTGCACCAAAAATAATATTTATAATTCCAAACTACTACTAGTAAGCGGTAGTAAGGGTCGATCCGCAGGGAGGTAGGGAGACAATAGTCGCTCCCAATTTTAGTCTAAGGGTAACAATGAGGAGGATTTTGATATGAATAATAGCTAAACAAAATGCAAGTAAAATAAAAAGACAATAAAAAAAGCAATGAAAATAAATGATGTGAACAAATAATAAAAAGGAGCTAGGATGGTCGGGTCACTACAACTACGATGGCACATACGTCTAGGTAAGTCTCGAAATACAGTCGTGGGTGATGGGTATGACAAGTCCTCTCGGTCCAAGTCAACTAATAGTCCCTCTCGGTGTATGCTATTAGTCCCTAGGTGTCACTAATACTAACTTTCGTTCTTGACTAGTGATCCTAATGCCTAAATTACATTATCTTTCGATCTAGCAATTTAGCCGTCTTAATTCATTAATCTAAGTCCTTCCCTATCTCTCGATCTACGGGTTGGTCAAAACTAAGCATCTAATAAGTCTCCGCTAGGTCTCATTGATAGATATTGCACTTAACTATTCAAACGAAGCAAATCAGACACGAAGGTGGTCGATCGACCAGCTACCCCAGTCGATCGACCAACCGACTCAGTCGATCGACCAGATAAGCCAGTCGGACGACCAAGCCCTAATCCGAGGGTAGCCTATTCTAGTGCCATTCTATTCTAAGTTCGCCTACATCCTAGCAATGGTGATTTAGCTAGACATAATAACGATAATAACAACAATGAAATTCGTAAAAACTATAAAGAAAGACATGATCGAATAATTATAGCAATAATAACGCATAAACTAATCTAGGGTTCAAGGGATCTAAACTAGCAATTTCTAAACTAATAAAACAGTAAAGCAAACTGTAAAATAAGAACAAGGATTACCAAAATTGGAACAAGCGAAGAATAGATCCGAAAGCAATGAACTTTTATTGTGAATGAAACGTAAGATAATTTATTGTTTTCTAGTTCTAAACTAAGGATGATGAAATAACTTGATACTGATTACAAAGCATTGAGTTACGTTATAAAGAGTTTCACGTAACACCTCCTCACTAAACCTAATTACAATGGGCTTTGGAATTCTCGTTCTTTTAATTCCCGTCAAAAACACGGTCTGGTCGATCGACCATACAGCTCAGTCGATCGACTGATACGCGCTATACAGTAGCTTCTGATCATCGTGCTCTGGTCGAACGACCAAAGGCATAAGTCGATCGACCACTGTAGCTGGTAGTCGCTTCTAAATTCTTCATAAAGTTGTCTTTCAGGCCTCGAAATGCGCACCAAGTTCGTTTCTTGAGTAAATACTTCACGTCAAATGCAATGCAAGGTACTTAGGGACGGATTCGGCTCGATTTCCGCTGGATTCTTCACATTTCTGCAATATAATACAAAAACATGAAAGTAGACGGAAATAGGGAAAATAGTAGCATAAACTACTTGATTGAGCTCTGAAATGCGTGTAAAACGGGGTGTAAAGCATCATATTTAAGACACGCATCAAACTTCCCCAAACCAAACCCTTGCTTGTCCCCAAGCAAGAACTGGACTCTATCCTAATACCTAATGGAACGAGTTCAATTTTAGAGCGAAATGCAACAATTAAGCCTAAACCAATTTAATGCAACAACTAATAATCAACTAGCAATATGAATCATGCAAACGAGTTATGTAGTCGTTAAAAACTGCTGAACCGTCAACTATAGAGACTTATCATCATGGACTCTCATGGGTCGCTCATATCACACATAAGCACAGGTGAGTATATGTAAAGATAGAAAGAAGTAAATGTAATGACACTCACCAAACTACGACCTATAAGAACATGCCTGCAATCTATTATGAAAATAATCTCTACAACCATACATATGCATTCCAACCAAACAAATGACCATGACACATGCCGAGGTAAATATGGATATGTGAGGCTATAGGCAAAAAGGGGCTAAGATAAATTTGGATAAAAACAGAGTTAAAAGCCAAGCTAGTAACTAAGGGAACCAAATTATAACAACATCCAACTTCTTGCTCAAGATTTCAATCGAAACGGTACTAATAATAAGCACAAATCTCACAATCCAACAACAAGGAAACTCCCCATAAGATACAAATATACCATGGGAGTGTAAATCACCAACTTATAAAAATTGTAACATGTGACTTACGAACTTTTATTTCGTTACTGCAGTCCACAGTCGATCGACCAATGTAGCCGGTCGATAGACTGATCTCTTTTTTTTTTCGAATCATTGTTTTTTTTCTTTCTTTTTCTTTCTTGTGCTTTTCATCTTCCCAACATCATCTCAAAATGAGCATTAGCCACCAAAAACATAAACTACTAGCTTGACAAGGGCAGGCTAAATGTAAGATGTAGTAACGGAACAAAAAGGCTATTTTTGGCAGTGTGGGGCTTATGGGCAAAATGAATAAGGGGCGACCTCTTCCACATGTGTCAACTAACCACGAACCCGAATGCATACAGGTATTAAGCAGATTAAGTTCATATTTATGCATATTGATATAACATGTCTCATAAGGAGTAACTACACACATCCTAGATAAACTAGTCATGAATGACACCAGTTATAGGCTCTAAAACTCAGAATATATAAGTAGTTTGCCATAAATCTAAGTCAAGTCTCAAGATCAGCGAATAATTTAACAAAAACTCGTAGACTATGCATATATGATTCTACTAATAACATGTCAATTAGCAAGGCTTAGGCATAAACAGATGCAAATGCAATGTCATCATTGAATTACTACCGTTCCGACTCGACCTACACGTGAAAATAAACGTGAAAATTTTTTTGAATTTTTTTGAAATTTTTCAATTTTTTTTTAATTTTTGTATATATAACGGAAATGAAATAACAAATGCAAACTGAAATGCAATAAACGTGAAACAGAAATGCAATAAAACATGTGAATGCAATGCAAAACCCTTCCCCAAACCAAATCACACAATGTCCCCATTGTGCAAAATCATGTATAAGAAGCGAAAAAGGAAATGGGAATTTGCATTTAAAGAACTACAACTAAATAAGACATAAAAGAAAAAAAGATGTCGGGAACTCACAAGACTTCATGCGCGAACGGAAACCTCCCCAAACCAGCGCGAGCTAGGAGGTTTCGGTAGCCAGCAGTACTACCATAAGATACCTGAAAGACAGAAAAGCAAACATCATTCGGAAATAAAAGAACTTGGGCGGGAAAAATGAGCATGGAATTTAAAGTAGAAGAAAACGAGAGTCAAGTATAGCAGCGTTGGTGGTCGACCGAATGAAGGGGCTGGTCGACCGACCAAATAACAGGTGAACAGTGCTTCTGGAAATCTGCAACCCGGTCGATCGACCAAGGGAATCGGTGGACCGACCACTGTACCTGACACAGAACCTATTTTTCTTCGAAATAACTCAATATATTGAGTTATCGTGGTCTACAAACCTGCAAATGCACAATATTACGCGCCCAAATTTCGCGCAAACCCAATAAAAATAGTCTATATTCTTAAAATCCTAAAACAAACCAAACAAAGCGAAGTCTCGCGCAAACCAAAAAACCATAAATAGTCTTAAAAGCAATAAAAATGTTTAAAACTTATGAAATAAAAGGTGCTCATCCGCGAAAGATGCGGAAAATCTCCGACCAAGGCTTCTGGCTATATGAATTACCCTCCGCGGTACTCAACCTCTTAGCACTCCAATCCACCGCATCGTCTGACGGATCAACATCAGAAGCATCTTCCCACACTTGGACATCCTCATCAGTCTCAAGCTCCAAGTCTGAAACTGTAACTCGAACTAGCTCCTTCTTGGGCTCCTCATCTGGCTCCTCATCCGGGCCATAGCTAAGACATCCTAGACCGCCTCTTTGAACGATAGGCTCCTTCACAGCTGGAGCAACGAGCGGCTTCTCCTTCCCCAAACCATTTCCTGCAATAGTTAAAACAGAAGAATTGTCCTCCAATTTGCTCCCAACCTGGGGCGGAGGTGTCACAACAAGAATAGGCACGAGTACTGAAGAAGGCATGTCAGAAAGCACAAAATAAGATTTCTTTTCAGAAATCACATTACAAGTCACGGGCCACATGGGGTCTTTCTTCCTAGGAGACTGGGCAAACATGATAGAGTGTTTCCCTACCTTAAAGGTCAAAGTTCTTTCCCCCACATCAATTACTGCACCAGCAGTATGCAGAAATGGTCTTCCTAAAATAATTGGGGTGTTGACATCTTCAGGAATATCTAAAACAACAAAGTCAACGAGGAAAAAGAACTTCCCAATTTGCACGGGCACATTCTCTAAAACTCCTATCGGCCGCATCTCAGACCGGTCGGCCATTTTCACGGTCATGTCGGTAATAAGAATCTAGTCAATCGCAATTTCTTAGCCAGACTCAAAGGCATAACACTGACACTAGCCCCTAAATCACATAATGCCTTCTCAATTGAGAAGGTACCAATATTACAGGGGACAGAAAAACTACCTGGGTCAGACAGTTTACGGGTAGCAGTGTGAGTTACGTATGAACTAGACTCCTCAGTTAATTGGACCGACTCAACAGCATTTAAAGATCTTTTCTTAGCTAGCAATTATCTCATGAACTTCATGTATGCAGGAACTTGGCTAACTAGCTCTAAGAAAGGTACTTGCACATTAAGACTGCGTACTAAACCTTTGAATTTATCAAATGTTACCTCATCTTTGGTCGGCACTAATCTCTCTGGATAAGGGGCTGTCAGAAGTAGCTTAGCCCTCTCCTCTAAGTCTCTCATACCGGCATCGGTGGATTTAGGCTGAAAGTCCACTACTTTGTCCTTGTTGTAGCTCGAGCCTTCTTCAGACCGTCTCAGGAATGAACCATTAACAGTCGTAGGATCATACTTTGAGACCGGAACTGACCCATAAGCATTTGGGTCTTGCCTCAATAATTTCGGAGTCGTTTCACCCCGAAACAAGAAATCCCTCAAGTTGTTTGGCATTGGAGGACGATATGGTTCGACATCAGCTGCAACATCAGTCGATCGACCAGTGGGGTCGGTCGATCGACTGACCTCCTGTTTTCCAGAATGATCAGAATGGTCAGAATGTGTCACTGGGGATCGCGGAGTGGTCGATCGACTGGGTGATGCGGTCGATCGACCGCGATCGCTGCTATTCGCCTTTTTCTCGCTCTTTTTCTTCTTTCCTTTTTCAGCAGCCTTTCCACCCTTTTCAACCATAACTCCCCCAACAGCGGGCTCATCAAGAGTAGCCCCGCTCCTCAATTTAATCACATTTAAAGTTTCGCTCTTTTGGTCCGGTTGCGACGGTAATTGCCCAGGAGCTCGAGTTACACTCTTGCTAGCTAGTTGAGCAATCTGAGACTCCAACATTTTCATCCCGACCTCTCTGGCTTGAGACTCCTTCGGCAACATATTTTTCAACTCGGCAAAATCGAAACCATGGGATTGCTGCTGCTGCTGCGGGACATACGGAGGCTTTTGGTACGGTTGATGCTGCTTATGCGGGGGCACGTAGTTCTGCTGCTGCGGAGGTGGAGTCGGATTTTGGACATTCTGGCTAGACCACCTCAGATTCGGATGAACATTCGGCTCAAAATACGTGTTTGTCTGCCTATAATGTTGAAAAGCAGCACACGTCTCATTAGGAGTGGTACAAAAATCGGCTACATGACCATCTATTCCACATCTCTTGCAGACGAAAGGACCATCTGACACAGCATTCACTTGATAGATCCCTCCTTTTGAAGCTCCTCCCAGCTCGTACTTATCAAATCTGGTCGTGAGAGCCTCTAAAGCAGCTACAGAAGAAGATTCAGCAGCTCTCCTTTGATTACCTCGGGAATTTCCATGCTCAGCTCTATGGGTGGCCATGTCTTCAATTATCTTCCACCACTTAGTCTCTCCAACATTCTCCTGGAATCTGCCGTTAGCTGCAGCATCCAGGATAGCCCTCTGATCATCATGAGCCCATTAGAGAATTGATTGCATAGGCTCCATTGCTCGAACCCATGGTGCGGAATAGATCGCACCGGTCTTTTGAAACGGACCCATGCCTCATGAAAATCCTCATCAGGACCTTGCTTGAAGCCTGTAATCTGAGCCCTAATCGCATTGGTCTTCGATGCAGAGAAATATTTTTTGTAGAACGCTAGGGCCAAAGAACTCCAGTCAGTGATCCCATTAGCAGCTCGATCCAGGTCTCGGTACCACTCCCTAGCAGCGTCACGGAGCGAGAATATGAACATCGTCTCCTTTACCTGGTCCTGGGTCACACCTGCTGGTGGGGGTATGGAACAACAATAATCAATAAATATCTCCATATACTTAGCTGCATCTTCATTTGCAGCTCCCCCGAATTGGTCTCTCAACCAAGTTGATGTAGGGCGGCTTTGCTTCAAATTTTCTTTCTGTCCCACCTGGCAATGCGAATCCCTTATAGAGATTCTCAGCTTACGGCTCGGAGTGACTGGCTATACTAGCTTCTTCAGGCATCTTTAGAAAATCTGGAGATGTGACGGTCTC
The DNA here is from genome assembly GCF_048544455.1 of Silene latifolia. Lineage (NCBI taxonomy): Eukaryota > Viridiplantae > Streptophyta > Magnoliopsida > Caryophyllales > Caryophyllaceae > Silene > Silene latifolia. Next base: position 191,238,954 of record NC_133536.1, read on the forward strand.
TGTGGAAGAAACTGGAGATGGTGGTGGGTTTTCTTCAAACAACTCGTTCTCGTAGAAACTTGTCCGAGAACTAGGCTCTTCCTCGGATTGTGCTTCTTGAAATAGCCTTCTCTTAACTCGCAGGGTCCTCTCTAGCTCGAGATCAAGGGGAAATAATTCGCCTTGTTAAGACCTGCGCATAAGAATAAACTACAACAAAAAGATGAGAAAAGTTTAAGGAACAAGATGTTCCTTAAACTAAGAAAAAGACTAAAATAAATAAAACAACTAAAGCTAGCGCTGCCTCCCCGGCAACAGCGCCAAAATTTGATGCCTGTCGTTGTGTGCACAAAAATAATATTTATAATTCCAAACTACTACTAGTAAGCGGTAGTAAGGCTCGATCCGCAGGGAGGTAGGGAGATAATAGTCGCTTCCAATTTTAGTCTAAGGGTAACAATGAGGGGGATTTTGATATGAATAATAGCTAAACTAAATGCAAGTAAAATAAAAAGACAATAAAAAAAAGCAATGAAAATAAATGATGTGAACAAATAATAAAAAGGAGTTAGGATGGTCGGGTCACTACAGCTACGATGGCACATACGTCTAGGTAAGTCTCGAAATACAGTCGTGGGTGATGGGTATGACAAGTCCTCTCGGTCAAAGTCAACTAATAGTCCCTCTCGGTCTATGCTATTAGTCCCTAGGTGTCACTAATACTAACTTTTGTTCTTGACTAGTGATCCTAATGCCTAAATTTCATTATCTTTCGATCTAGCAATTTAGCCGTCTTAATTCGTTAATCTAAGTCCTTCCCTATCTCTCGATCAACGGGTTGGTCAAAACTAAGCATCTAACAAGTCTCCGATAGGTCTCATTGATAGATATTGCACTTAACGATTCAAACGAAGCAAATCAGACACGAAGGTGGTCGATCGACCAGCTACCCCAGTCGATCGACCAACCGACTCAGTCGACCGACCAGATAAGCCAGTCGGACGACCAAGCCCTAATCTGAGGGTAGCCTATTCTAGTGCCATCTACGCTAAGTTCGCCTACATCCTAGCAATGGTGATTTAGCTAGACATAATAACGATAATAACAACAATGAAATTCGTAAAAACTATAAAGAAAGACATGATCGAATAATTATAGCAATAATAACGCATAAACTAATCTAGGGTTCAAGGGATCTAAACTAGCAATTTATAAACTAATAAAATAGTAAAGCAAACTGTAAAATAAGAACAAGGATTACCGAAATTGGAACAAGCGAAGAATAGATCCGAAAGCAATGAACTTTTATTGTGAATGAAACGTAAGCTAATTTATTGTTTTCTAGTTCTAAACTAAGGATGATGAAATAACTTGATACTGATTACAAAGCATTGAGTTACGTTATAAAGAATTTCACGTAATACCTCCTCAATAAACCTAATTACAATGGGCTTTGGAATTCTCGTTCTTTTAATTCCCGTCAAAAACACGATCGGGTCGATCGACCATACAAATTCGATCGATCGATGATATGCGCTGTCTGAGTAACCGATCATCGTGCTCTGGTCGATCGACCATAGGCATAAGTCGATCGACCACTGTAGCTGGTAGTCGCTTCTAAATTCTTCATAAAGTTGTCTTTCAGGCCTCGAAATGCGCACCAAGTTCGTTTCTTGAGTAAATACTTCACGTCAAATGCAATGCAAGGTACTTAGGGACGGATTCGGCTCCATTTCCGCTGGATTCTTCATATTTCTGCAATATAATACAAAAACACGAAAGTAGACGGAAATAGGGAAAATAGTGGCATAAACTACTTGATTGAGCTCTGAAATGCGTGTAAAATGGGGTGTAAAACATCATATTTAAGACACGCATCAAGCTTCATTTTCGATTCTCGTGTGTTCTCTTGCCATCATCACTCTTTTTGTTATACACGTATATCTTATCTATCCTAAGTTTCTTTTTCACTCTCACTACTTTCCCACGTATCGCGCTCTTTCTTTTCTAAATTTCCGAGTTCTTACATCCACTCCCCTTAAAAGAGAACTTCGTTCCAAAGTTCGCTATAAGTCTCACATGACACTCTCCCGGTAGCCTATCATTATTGTCAAATGTTGTGTTCTCCAAACGGTCTCGACTTATTTCACTATATCTATATGTTATGCGTGGCCAAGGTCGATATCTATTGATGGGGTTTTTATGTGTATGATTACTATATGTATATACATGTATATGAGTACTCTTCATGACTAGGGTCAACCACTTTTAATACTCAACATATCATTCGCATATCGTATGGAACCGCTACTACTCATACTACTATTACAAACTCGTCATGTGAATTGTGATATGTACTCACCACTATTGTTTACTTATCCATTATTATTACGGAATGCACACATGTTTTCATGTACTTTATGCCATCATGTAATCATTTGTAGCTTGACTATTTTTGTATACCACCCAAACAAATGACAAGATCAAATGTAAACAACTCATAAAAGTCCATCATGTAGGGTTTCTATGGTCATTCGACTCTTAGTAGGTCGGTATAGTCCAAAATCACGGTCGAACGTGTCATAGGTGGTTTAAAATTCCTAGAAAGGGTCAAATTCCACCGTACTCGGCCGAATTCGTCAGTTACTCGGTCGAGTAAAAGTCACTAGATCGAGTGGAAAGCCACTCGGTCGAGTGAGGGTCTTTACAGGAGGTTTCCAGCTCTGTCTTTCGGCCTACTCGATCGAGTGAAGGGGTCACTCGGTCGAGTGAACCACCACTCAGTTGAGTGAAGAGGGTACTCGGCCGAGTGTCACTAGGTAGTCTAAATTTTCGGTCATTAATGACCTCCAAGTTCTCCTATAGTCGAGCATACATGCAATAGAGTCCAAACGGTGTCTACCACACCATTCTATCATACAAGGTCCACTAGTATTGGCCTTATGGCTGGCTTACATTATGAGAATTAAATTGTTCAAAGTTCTAAATGATAAAGAAAAGTCTTAAGGAGTCCCGAATCATAAAGCCGCCACTACTCAGAGGGCTTCCTCTTCTTGCCAATGCTTGACCCCCATTTTGCCCACCTCGAGCGACTCTTCACCGTTTTGCTTCCTCCTTGTTGTGCTCCTCCTCCTTGTCCTCCTCCTTTTCAACATTTTCCCCTCTTTCCCCTGGTCCCTTGCGAGCCGCCTCCTCCCATACTTCATCAAGGTCCATGGCCTCCGCCGCCGTGGTTGCTCCCATCTCACTTCCACCTCCTTGGTAGATATTGCCAAAATAGATCCCCGCATCGCCCATAAATGGATTACACAAGTGTCCTACACCGAAAGGAAGGTGGTACACCCAATCCGTTGGCTGGATACCATAGGCCTTGAAAACTCCGGAGGTGTCTCTGGGTCCGGACCAAAAGCTAGGGTGGTGGGCGGGTCGTACTCCTTGATTATAAAATGCCTCGTGCTTGTTTCTCAACACAAGATTGGTGTTCACTCGGTGTATGAGGTACGACAAGGGATAGTTGGAGTCAAAGGTGGGTGGGCCTTGGCAAAAGTTCCCGGCATATGGTGGGGGCATCGTTGTTGTAGGCATGGAGTAGGAAAAAGATGTGGGAGCTTGCTCGACAGGGGCACGAGGTGAGGGAGGTAACGGAGGGGCCTCCCGTTCCTCGGTAGCATCATCTAGGTCAAAATTAAGGCTACTAGGGATGGTATACCGTTGGGCCTTGGGACGGGGTAATCCCTCTCTCTGTAAAGAGGAAGTCGGGGGTAGTTATTTACCGGCGGGGAGCTTCATATGCCACTCATCATCAACCCTCCAAGAGTAAGTGTTGTCCTCCTCCCCATCCATAACCCAAGACTGATCCCTCAACCAATCAAGATCAAAATAAACAACTTTCTTGGACATGGGTGCATCCACCATCCCCGGTTCGTAAGCTAGCAAGTTCTTGGCCAACCGAGTCACCAAGGCCCCACAATATAAGGCGCATTGGTCCGACTCGACCATCCTCCCAAGGGAAAGACACGGCAATGAAGTGGAAACGGTTTTCATTGCGGGGGTTAAGGTAGGAGCTCAAGATCAACATCTCCGTGGAGTTGAGCTTGCTCGGGTCTTTTCTCCCATAGAGGAGGTTGGTCAAGGAGCGCAAGAAAATCTTTAGGCTGGGGTGCTCAATGTCACTAGTCTTCATATTACTCACACTAACCTTTTCCTTACTCGTGTAAAGATGAAAATACATTGAAGCTTTCATGTCTTTCTCAACCTTATCATGGTGACCCACGACTCGCTTACCCACCTCTAGATGGTCGGCAAAGGTATCACTACCTAGGTTGAAAGTGGTATTCTTGAGCCTAAAACTCACATCATGGGTCTCCTTATCATGGTGAAGAAGCTCAAAAACTCAAGGGTGATGTTGTGATAACTTATCTCTTCGAAGTTGTACAAAACCTCCAATCCGAGAACCGTAAAAATGTTATGCACCTCCTTCTCTATATCTAGGGCCTCCAAGGTACTTACCAATGTGCACTTGGTCAGGGCCATCCTCCTAGTGGCTAGCACTTCAAACCTATCCCGGTGCTCCTCACTCCCAAAAGCTATTGACGAGTAGTTCGGAAGGGCGATAGCGGGCGGTGCCTCTTGCTGAGGTTGGCGGGCATTCCTTCCACGACCGGTTTTAGCGTTCCTTGACATGCTACAAGAGAGAATCACACACAAGATATGGAATGGGAAATGTAAGAATTTGAAGCCAATTTTGGATGTGAATGAAAATTTTCTCGACTTCTCAATTTGATGGATACCAAAAAAAATTCAATATTGTTTTCTTTGTAATTTAACCAACCTTTCAAAATTTCCTTATGCTACAAATTATTTTCCAAAAATTAAAGATCCTTGTGGCATAATACGGTTTTAAAACACGGCTTTAATTACATGTATTAATCTTATTCATCATCCAACTTGACTAATCTTGACTCCACCATGACACGATACACTAGTTTGTTTTTATCATTTTAGCCATTTGCTCAAGCTTTGAAAATTTTAACACTTTAAAGTTTTACTTAAGAGGTTACATGTTGTTGTCATTAATTTAACTTGTTAAACTTGATAAAGGAGAATTAGTTTGGCAAAATTTTAAAAGAGATCCGGGCAAGGGAAATGCTTCTTTGCCATTTTAAAGTCTTTAAGGCGAGCAACTTTTAAGTGTAAGGCTACATTAAGCATCATGGTTTAAAGTTTTGGAGAAGTCATGGAAAAGCAACCCAAGTAGTAGTCATAAAATTAAAATTTTGACATGGTTAGTGTCAGATTTTTAAGAATTTTGAGACAAAATTTCCTTTAACCCCTCTTATAGGATAGTGACAACTATAAAATTCTCAATCCCACAACATAGAAAAATCACCTTTAAGACATAAAACTGCATTGTTCATGGGAGTTTTTAAGAGAAAACGGAAAATTTTACCCAAGTCTTAAGACGAATTTTGTTTCATTTTGCGATCGCATACTACATTATCAACCAAGGTAGTAGTCTTATAAGGCAATTAAACTAAGTTTTACTCATGAAAAAACAAAATTTGGGCGTGACTTGTCTAAAACTCAAAAATTTACGACGAAATTTTAAAACGAAATTTTCACATATTAAACAAGATCCATTCATGACAACAAAAGTTAAGCCTTTGTTGTCCAATTATACACAACAACATTCACCAAAATCCCATTATTGACTCAAGAACACCATTTTCGAGTTCATCAATGGTGGACAAAATTTCATCACAAAAATTTGATTTTTATCAATAATGGTGTAACAAGCTTACTAGTATCACGAATTAAGTAAACTAAACAACTAATTAACAAAACTCAAAGGATTTAAGAGTAGATCTAAAGAAACTCATATTGGGGAAAAAGATGGAAGAAGGTGAATAAGCTTACCTTTATCAATTAGTGGAATTAGATGAGAAAAGTGGAGTAATAGGATGAATTCCAAGCAAAATAGAACAACAATGGAGGTTTTTGGGGAATTTTGGTGAAGAAAGAAATGAAGAGATGAAGATAAGAATGAAAAATTAGGGGGAATAAGGGCTCTTAGCCGAGTAGTCTAACCCGTGTGAACCCACTCGGTCGAGTGCCGAGTGTACTCGGTCGATTACAGCTCTACTCGGTCTAGTGGAAGACCCACTCGGTTGAGTGACGGGTTTTTCCACAATGTATTGCCTCTTGGAACTGGGTCCACTCGATCGAGTGCTTGCTTACTCGGCCGAGTTGGTACTCGAACTCGGTCAAGTGATTCCGTTGGGTTTAAATTTTCAATAGAATCTTATCGATGGATTTCCTGCAAGACAATACAAGGTTCGGGAGTCCACCGTCTATCGGTGACTCGTCCGGAGTTAGTTCATACGTCATCCTACTCACCGTCTTTGGTGCACTACCGTAGCACTAGTGGCTACTCCACTAGCATCAATTACTAATCATACATGATCAATGACACTAATAGACATTCAATTAACACACAATGTGATGCAAAAATTGAAACCATTATTCGTATACCAACACATGTTAACCATTTCCAAACACGCTACTCACAACAATCTAAGCATTCAAATTCCATACACATTCCCACATCATTGGCAACCATTACGTCATGCAAGAAACTTAACGCTACCACATAACCATACAACCATACACTTTACAAATAGTGTTGCCCATACTCATGACCACCCACGTGGTGACCAAATAAGATAATAGGTATTAGTTTTGATATGAGGGCGCTCACTCATCCACAACCGATCTCTTATTGTAGTCAAGTCGTGTTCATTTTATTAGGCACACCTAGGTTCATTTTGGTTCATTGGTTTAGGTTCCAAAATCAAAGCTCTGATACCACTTTGTAACACCCTCTTCTTACCCGGCCAATGTAATTAGGGAATGTTACCGTCTCGGTTTCGCGAGGTAGTGAAATCGGAGTCGCAATTGAGAAACAATTAACATAAATGAAATATTTAGTGGATTACATAATCATAAGTGAATAAATGAAATGAATAATGCAACTCATGACTACTAAACTAATCTAATCAACTATGCTCGACTCGAATGTCATCACGGCTCGTCCCCTCCTCCCGCATGCTAGCAAAGCTAACCTGTAAACATCTGCTCCCCATATGATCGGAAATATCCTATGGATCGACATAGGCCACCCCGGAAATAAGTGACATTTACACGGAAACAACAAACGTCAGTTTCAATATACAAACATAAGACATGACTCGATAAGTGTAGACGCAACATAATATATGAAGGAAACTCGATTATTCAATCACCATACCAGTACCGGGACATGGCCAGACGTACCCACAACCACCGGGGCCAGTGACACGCCCACGACACAACACCTCACACAAAGGTACCGGTACACGCCCAGACGTACTGGGTCCTAAAGCCAATCGGATGGCCTGCCAGACGTCGTGCCTCAACCACACGAGTCCCTCCGTGACTCAAGACATTAATATCCAAATCCCCCTTGGAGTGGTACGCTCCAAGGGGCGACCCGAGCGCAAGACGGTTTCCCAACCGTCTTACGTCTCCTCAACAATCAGGTACCACCACCAAAGACTCCCAACACAACACATTCACAATCATACATGATAAATGGAAGATCAACATTAAACATATGACTCTTTTATGAATCCAATCCCACTTGCTATGACTAATAACCGTTCAACTATTCACATGACATACCAACCGACTCATGAACATACTAACAAGAAAGGACGCCCAAATATACATACACAATATTGAAACCGAGTAGGATAACCTACCTTTTCGCATAATATGTAAGCTAATCGAAATCACCAAGTATCCATCTCATAAAACCGTCTTATCCTACATAAATCATATAATAACTATCACAAATCACTCTATACTATAATACAACATAAAACCCCTTATTATTAGTCACTAATTACTCATTTTACATAACTAAATACTAATTAATCTCTCTTAGTAAACCTTAACTCGAGATTACTCATAAGGCAAAGAAGAAAAGGTGAAATTTCGACTTAGTAAGGTAGATCGGGAATTAGGAGAGGTGTTCCATCATTAATCCAAGTTTGAAAGCCAAGGGAAAGGCATATGGAGCATTTTAGAGAGAGGGGTGAGTGTTTTAGAGTGAATGAAGGGGATAGGGTTTGGATAGGATGAAATCCCGAAATTTCATTCCTCAGGTACAGCACAGCACCACTCGACCGAGTGACCGGTTCACTCGGCCAAGTGGCACTCATTCGGTCGAGTATACCCTTACTCGACCGAATGCCAACTCACTTGGTCCACCTAGGGTTATACTCGGTCCACTGGGAGTCTACTAGGTCTAGTTTAGGTCTTACTTGGTCTCGTAGGAGGGATAATCCTTTACTTCCGAGTGAATCTGGATTCCCTCAGGTGTCTCTAGGTCTTTTGTGGGTCCCAAATTATTCGAGTATTACACTCTTCTTCTTTTATTTTGAAAACCCAAATCAAATCATCTCTCTAAAAACTCAAAAAAATACAATCTTATGCTTATTGATGTTAAAACTGAATCTTAATATGTGAACATCCCCTATTTACTAAAAGAATAGGAGTATCTTCGTTTTTTCCCGCCTAACATTATAACCTGTAAAAAATATACTCTAAAATCATTGCTATAATTAAATATATGTCACACCTAAATCATTGCTATAATTAAATATATGTCATGCCTAAATGAATAATGTCACTGTAAACATATGACTAAAAAAATAGAAAGCATTTGACGACAGAAAATCTTTTTTTAGTCATGGAAAGAGAAGCTACTTCTTCTCAAAGGAAACCCTGAAAACACAAAAACACGTAACTTTTTCTTCTTTTTTACTTGATTTTCAGCTTGACCATGGCTAAAACAAGAGCGCGCAATAAACAATCCGGGACATCTGAGAATGTAGTTGAGGAAACATCGGTGGTTATGGATTCTGAGGTACCAATAGTAGAAGATATAACGGAGGAAGAGGCTCAAATGGAAATTCAGGAAGGTAACGTTACAGCGGCGGTCAATACAGGTAATCCTTCGTCTGAAACTGTGGGTCAATTGCTTAATCTCACTGGAATTTTGGAGAAAACTCCGGTGGTTAGTACAACAGTAGTTTCAGGAGATATACCAGCTCATGCTACTGATTTGGGTATTGGAATTGCTAGGCCTTGGAATTTAGTGGCTAAACCTTCCCCTGGCATGAGTCTACACTATTGTGAACAAAGTAGGGATGCTGAGATTGTTGAGATAGTTGAGGAGGATGTTATTGATGAACTAAAGTTTTTGAAGAATACATTAATGGGTAATTTCTTGGGCGCCAAGCCAAAATTACCGCAGGTTGATGAGTTTGTTCTAAAAAATTGAAAGAATGTAACTAGACCAATTGTGCAGTATTATAAGAAGGGATGGTTTAGTTTCAGATTTTTTTTGTGAGGAGGACATGAATGAGATATTGAAGGGAGGACCATGGACAATGGGTGCCAGCAATCTGATTTTGAAGCAATGGACACCTTCCTTCTCGCAGGAAATGGATTCTGTTTCTCAGGTTCCTGCATGGGTTCTTTTCCCAGACTTAGACCCTTTCTTGTGGTCTGGTAAGGTTCTCAGTAAGATGGCCAGCACTATTGGCAAGCCACTCTTTGTTGACTTACCTACTACTTTTAAGTCTAAGCTATTGTTTGCAAGAGTTTTGGTGGAGGTGGATGTAGCTGAAGATTTGCCTAGCACTATCCAAGTTGTAACTCCTTATCATGGGACAATCACCCAACGAATTGTCTATGAGTGGTTACCCTATTACTGTCACTGTTGCAGGAAGTTGGGACACACCAAGGAACACTGTAAGTTTACAAAAATTAACAAACAGTTGGAGGAAAAGAGGAAAGCCAAGGTGGTCCAGGAGTATAGAGCTGTTTCTCAGAAGATTACCACTCCTCCTTCCACAGATGATAGTCAAGGGGTAGGCCATAGTCTTCCTGCTTCAGGGATAGAGAAACCTGCTGGGGAGGAAGGGAAGAGCCCAGAATGCACTGGGCTAGGCTCTTCTCTTTCCAACTCAGAGGTTCTTTCTTCCTCTGTTAGCAAGGAGGCAGGCTCAGGATCCCACATAGTTGCTGATGAGGGTGAGAATATGCAGAGGGGTGAAGGGAAAATTGCAGATGGGGAAATCTCTGTGAATCCGAATTATAGTGTTTCAGTTCAGAACTCTTATTCTATTTTGCAGGAGGAGGGACCCATATTGGTTACTAACACTGAGGTGGTTCTTTTGGAAGAGGAGCCTCCTAATCCAATTCCATGAAAGTTTCTTCATGGAACATTAGAGGGTTTAATGACCCAATAAAGCAGTAAGAGGTTAGGGGATATCTTAGGGATAATAAAGTTGAGGTCCTGGGTTTGCTAGAAACGAGGGTAAAATTAAATAATTTTGCTGCTATTAGTAGGCTTTTTCCTTCTTATATGGTTATGAATAATTACTTCCACCATTACAATGGTAGGACTTGGGTGTTTTGGATATTAGGAGAGTCACTTTGGTTTCTTCTTATGTCCATGATCAACTCATTCATTTAGAGCTTCAACACAATGCTTCTAATAAGACATTTCATGTTTCTTTTGTTTATGGTAGCAATGATGCTGATCATAGAGAAAGATTATGGGTAGAATTAAAAGGAGTTGCTTCTAAGGTTACCAATTGGATTCTTATGGGTGATTGGAATATTGTGAGAAGTATGGAGGAGAGGATTGGTCCTAATCCACCATCTGTTAGAGATATGCTGGCTTTTAATCAATGTATTTTGGAGTGCCAGTTAGAAGATCTTCATAGTTTGGGTTGTGAATATACTTGGACTAATAAACAGGAAGCTGTTACTAGGGTTTGGTCAAGATTGGATAGAGTGCTCTCCAACCTATTATGGTTGATTCATTTTCCTACTACTCAGGTTCATGTATTGCCAGCGGGGGTCTCTGATCACTCCCCTCTCTTGGTCAATGTTACTGATGTTCCCCCCCCCCCCCCCCAAGGAAAAGATTCAGTTACTTGAATTGCTGGGAAGATCATGAGGAGTATGGGATCAGGATGGGAGAGGCTTTAGATATTCCTGTCAGTGGGAATGCTATGTACAGCTTGTTCTCTAAATTAAAAAATGTTAGGCAAAACTTATTGCATTACATAAGCATTCTTATTCTGGAATTTCTGAGAAAGTCAGGGAAGCTCAACAACATCTGCATTATTGTCAATCCTGTCTCCAGGGTAATCCTTTGGATCCTGACTTAATTGCTAAGGAGAGGGACTTATTATAAGATTATTTGGTTCTTAAGAAAGCTGAACATAACTCTCTACTCCAAAGAGCTAAGGTTCAGAGTATAAAATTAAATGATGCCCCTACTAGTTATTACTTCTCTCGAATTGCTTCTAGGAAGCACCAAGATATTATTGGGAAGCTGAAGGATAGACATGGGTGATGTGACCATAATTAGCGCATATTTAGTCCCCGAATTAGCCTTGTTCCCATGCTTTTTAGTGCATATTTGGGTCATTTATTGTCTTTAGTTCTTTGTTTTAAATATTCTTTGAGGTTTTGTGTCCTTGGTAGGAAAGGAGTGAAAACCTTGCATTTTCATGGCAAAATGAGACTAAATTGATTGAATTCAATGACCAAGCATCAAGGAGAGATAAGATTAGAAGGCCTTTGTACATACTATAGTAGATGGGCAATGACGCGAAAGGATCCTTGCATCCCCGAGGAAATCCCCAAGGATTTTATGAAGGAAAGGAAGAAAAGAAGAAAGAAGTGAAGCTGTCCAGCAATCCGTGCGGATTGACTGGAAGACGCCCGTCCTCCACCTCCACAATCCGGCCGTCTTCTCCCAAAGACGCCCGGGCAGCAAGACCAGAAGACGCCCGGATTCCCTTGAAGACGCCCGGCGAGATCGTTGAATCCGGCCGTCCCGTGCCTAAGACGCACGGATTCTAAGACAGCAAGATTTCGTTTCTTCAAGCTTCAATGAAAGATGCCCATCCTTCGAAAAATACCGGCGTTTCCCTACTCAAATCTCAAAAGTGTAATTACTAGTTTAGCCCTTAGTTAACCCTAATGCATCCACCTAATTTCCACTATAAATACCCCATTAGTCTAATTGGAAGAGCATGTTCTTCTTATCAATTCTTAGAGTAGTTAATATCAATCAAATCTCTCTTTAGTTTTGTAATCAACAATTAATCAAGTTTTAATACACGTTTTATTTCCTTAATCTCTCTTTTGTTCATCCTTTATTTTGGGTAATTGAAGATTATTTGGGTTATTATTGGGAGATTGACAACCTCTCAATCAAGTATCAAGTACTTCTTTTATTCTTTGCTTTATTATTGGAATCATTAGTAGGTATAATTCTCTTAATCCCTTTTTAATTATTGTTAATTACTTTCATTTATTCATCATGTTTTACTTTGTTGGTATGATTGACAACCTTGCTAGCATGATCAACATGATAATGACTGAGTAGTCACTGATACGTGCATTTTACATAGCCTTTTTAGCCTATTTTATGCACGTATTTCTATGCTTTTATCGTGGTTTTATGCTACGAAATGCCCCGAATATGCTACTTTGGGTTATTTTGTCTTATTTGCAGGAATGAGCCATAAAGTAGCGAAATCAAGCCAATTACCGCTCGTTTAGCATGCATTTGGAGAAGAGTAGACTTGGAGCGGGAAATATTGCTGTCTTGGGATGCGTGAAGACGTTTTGGGGCGCTAAAAGGACAAGTCAAGTCAAATTGACGAGAGTGATGAGCTGCTGAAGTCAAGTTTCACTTGATCGAGTGATTTATTACTCGATCGAGTGGTTTTAGGTGCAATAATCAGTCGATCGAGCACTATTCTAAGTCGATCGACCAGTTCCTTATATGCCCTTGCTCGATCGAGCACTTTACTTGGTCGATCGAGCTGTTTTCTGGCTGAGTTTGCTCGATCGAGTGATTTCTCTACTCGATCGAGTGGATTTTTGCTCCGGGCTGGGCTTTTTAGGTTTAATTCCGTCATTAGGTTTACCTTTACTCCTGATTTCTTATAAATAGGAGTAAAGGTTGTCATTTGTAATCATCCAGAATCCAAGGATCACGTTGCTCTTCTCCCTTTCTCTATACACTGTTACTTTTATTCCTGTTCATTTCCGGATCTCTTTAATTCAGTAATTCTTTCTTCCTTCCTCTCTTTTTATTTAATGGTTATTATTTCCCCTCCCTTTTTATTTATTGTTCTTATTAATTCCATGTCTAGCTAATTCCCCCTAGTATGTTAGGATTAGGGAAGCCGTGGTAGCATGCTTTAATTGTATTAAATAGATTAGTCTTGCGATAGGAATTGTATTAGGCAATTTAACTGTTATCCGGTCGAATGAATGCATGCAGGAGACTAATAAATTTAGTTAACCCCGACCTGGATCGAAAGATTGGAAGGGAAGGCTTGCTTAATTACAATAGGGTATTGCAGTGAGGGCGAAAGTTAAGCTGTTTACGCTCTAGGGCGGTTTAAGGACCGAAAGGTGACGACCATAGCTCTTCTTATCAATAGTCTAATCGCCTTAGTATTCACGATAATATAAGATCTGATAGCTGCCATGGTAGACCGACTCCTAGCATACTTCTTTTCTCTTGCTGTTAATTTCTCTTATTCATTTCCCTCGCTTTAGTCTCTAGTTAGTTAAATCAATTCAAAACCCCCATTTCTGTGACACCCTGACAGACCGAATCAGACAGATAAATAGCAACTTAGCCTCCCTGTGGAGATCGACCCTACTTACTACTAGCTATTAGTAAGTTGTACTTAGGTATTTATTTTTGGTGTAGAAACGACCGCATCAAATTTTGGCGCCGTTGCCGGAGAGGCGACGCTTTGTATCTGTTTTATTTTGTTTGTCCTTTCGCCTCAAGGGAAGACTAAGTGCCTTGAGGCTGTTCTTATCTCTTTCTTTAGTGCTGTTTTGATAGGCTCACAGGTTTATTAGATAGGCTACTGAGGGAGATTATCGAAGGGAAGGCTTGAGTACCTTCGATCCCTCTTGCCAAGATGACATCTGTCTCCCGACTAATTGCTCAGTTTGAAGCCCAAGCTGAGAAACCTGCTGGTTGGGAAGGGAAGAAATCTTGGGGAGGTGGTGCTGCTGAGCACAATGCAGCTGTAGTTGTGCCGCCACATCCACCCCATCAATGGCCACCGCAACAAGATCCTCGTGATATACAAAAAAAAGAAATCGCGGAGCTGAGATCCTTAGTCCTGGAATTTGGTAGACATATGGGTGCTCAAGTCACTAAAATTGCTGAGTTGCAGTCTGAAATTGCTCGGTTAACAGCTGGGTTGGTTGCTCGGCAACCAAAAGAGGTGTGCTTGACCAAGAGCGGTTTTTCCCATGAAGAACCCGCGTTGCCCAATGCTGAAAATGATTTCGATATTTCGGATGACGACTTTCTAGCGTATTTCCAGAGTGTATGCAAGGATACCAGCGCTGTACAGGAAGAAAGTCCTCGATCGAGTAATATCTCTTCTCGATCGAGTGACACGCAGGAGGATGGTTCTCGATCGAGTGATTGTGTTACTCGATCGAGTGAGATGCGGGAGGAAGGTGGTCGATCGAGTGATTATTCTGCTCGATCGACTGAATTGGCCATTGGGAGCTTTAATTCGTCACTTGGGTTCATTTTGGATGACGAGTTTGACGATGATGAAGGTTACGGTGAACCTCCCTTATTCACAGCCGAGTCGGATACACTTGAAGCTGCGATTTACGGGGTGGATTCCACTGAGGAGGTTGATGAAGAAGCAGTTGAGACGGTAATTGCTCCTAGCACGGAAGAGGTAATAAACTCTTTTACCTATGATTCCGTCATTGAGAACGACCGATCTGAGGTAGTAAATGATAATTTTATTATTGTTTGTTCCAATAGTATTTTGCCTCGTTTGACTTGCGCAATTTCTTTTAAAGTTATACCCCCTCTCAAGTGGACGATTAAATTAGCAAATTCTCACCGTACATGTCATCTCAAAATTGCTAATCTGAGTCGGGACCCTTATATATTGACAGTTGCTCCCGCGCTCCTTTATTATGTGGATAAATTTAGGAGCTCACATAGGAAATTTGTTAGACTTAAATGCTTACATATTTTTATTTCCTATTTCTGTATTCCACTTTGGTGCTACTTATGCTGTTGTGTAGCACATGCGCAGCTATTTGACAGGTTGCTGCGCGCTTTGAGCTGTTTTGATTGTATTTAATTAGAGAGGCTCGAAGAAAAGAAGGTCGAGCTGGGACCTGACTGAAGCTAGCGCTACCCGGGAGGCAACCCGGCGATTTTATTTTGCTTTTATTTAATTTCAGTTGTAATAAATGGTTAGTATACCATAGACGGTCTCAGTTAAGCTTGTTTTGGTTAGTTGCGGGCTGTTTTTATTGCGTTTTGCAGGAATTACACCGAGGATCACTCGCTCGAGTAGTCATTCTACTCGATCGAGCACTTTTGCTGATGAATTCACTCGATCGAGTGGCAACCGTACTCGATCGACCACCTGCAGATTAGAGAACCACTCGATCGACCACTATTCCAGTCGATCGAGCAGTTTTTGCATGCCCATTCACGTATTGACTTGGATTAGCTTCCTGAGACGGTTTTCCGGGCCTTTAGCAACCTCCCATTTCATGGTCGGTTTGGGGAGGTCCCCTTATTCGCGCATTTTGTGAGTTTTTCCGTATTCACTCTCTTTCTCCTTTAGTTTGCATTTCCTTTCCATGTTTTGGTACAATGGGGGCATTGTACGGTTTGGGTTGGGGAGGTTATGCATCCATATCTGTGTCTGCATCTTGTTTTTATTGCATTTCAGTTATCACGTTTAATTTATGTTTGCATTGTTATTTATTTCATAAAAATTCAAAAAAAATTCAATAAAAATCAGAAAATTGTCAAAAATTCAAAAATTTCACGTTTATTTTTAGTATATAGGTTGAGTCGGAACGGTAGATTTCCATGATGAAACTGCACTGCATTTGTCTTTTTGCTTAAAGCCTTGCATTAAACTGTTATCTTTTAGCTTTGTCTTTTGCATAATCTACGAGTTAATGTTTAATTTAGCTGAACGAATAGACTTGACCTGAAATTTTGGCAACCTACTTATAATTTCTAAGAATTAGAGCCTTATAAACTGGTGTCATTTATGACCAGTTTCATGTAGGATTGTGAGTAGTTACTCCTTGCATAACATGTTCATTAATTTGCACGTATATGAAATTCAATTGCTTTTTGCCTTCCTACATTCGGGTTAGTGGTTGGTGTCACATGCAGGGAGGTGCTTACAATTTCCCTTTCTTTCATTTTTACCCATTTAAACTCCACATTAGCCAAATTTGCCAGTTGACCCTTAACTACATCCCAAATTTAGCCTGCCTTGTCAAGCTAGTTTAGATTGTTCTGCGGTATACTGTTTATTGTATCAAATCTTGGCTCATATCATATTGATTTGGAGTTGGTAATTTATGAAGAAAAGGAGGTTGATGAGAAAATAAGACGTGAAAAAGAATTGAAAAAAAAAGGGGGAAAAATCAAAAAAAAAAAAAGAAGAAAGAGAAACCGAGAAAAAATAGAAATAGAAAAAGAAACAAAAAGAAAAAAAAAAGATGTTGTTTGTTGACGGTTTCTGCTCCTATGTTCTATCTTACATCATTTGAGGAGTATGTTTGGTTCGGTTTGGTGAGATTTTATGCCAAATGAAGGGCATGGTGCTTATTTCATAATTGAGTTGGAAATGGATATGTCTCATATGGTTCTGTTTAGGTACTAGCTTGGCCGCCTATACCTCCACATTCCCATAATATGTTTTGCCTTTTCTTACCCATTTCCTCACTTTACCATATTTTTGTAAGCCCTCGGCTGTGACAGGACCTCGTTTGGTTGGAATGTGTGTACGGTAGCTAGAATTGTCTATCATATTAGTTGCATGCATGTTTATGTGGGTCGTAGTCTAGGTGAGCGACTAATTTTCTTCTTCTCTCTTACATTCATATGCTTACCCTTTGCTTCATGAGAGAAGAGTGACCCGTGAGAGTCCATTATTAAAGGTCTTGCAAGGTCGACGGTTCAGCTTTATTTATAAACATCCTATAACTCGTTTGTATTTGACTGCTTTGCTATAAGTGTTAGTTTGCTTGTATTAAATTGGCTTAAGTGGGCATTTGTAGCTGGCTCTGAGTTATCTTTTTCCGTTCCTTTAGTTGCATTTTTACTTTACTCGGGGACGAGTAAAGGTTTGGTTTGGGGAGATTTGATACGTGCATTTTACATAGCCTTTTTAGCCTATTTTATGCACGTATTTCTATGCTTTTATCGTGGTTTTATGCTACGAAATGCCCCGAATATGCTACTTTGGGTTATTTTGTCTTATTTGCAGGAATGAGCCATAAAGTAGCGAAATCAAGCCAATTACCGCTCGTTTAGCATGCATTTGGAGAAGAGTAGACTTGGAGCGGGAAATATTGCTGTCTTGGGATGCGTGAAGACGTTTTGGGGCGCTAAAAGGACAAGTCAAGTCAAATTGACGAGAGTGATGAGCTGCTGAAGTCAAGTTTCACTTGATCGAGTGATTTATTACTCGATCGAGTGGTTTTAGGTGCAATAATCAGTCGATCGAGCACTATTCTAAGTCGATCGACCAGTTCCTTATATGCCCTTGCTCGATCGAGCACTTTACTTGGTCGATCGAGCTGTTTTCTAGCTGAGTTTGCTCGATCGAGTGATTTCTCTACTCGATCGAGTGGATTTTTGCTCCGGGCTGGGCTTTTTAGGTTTAATTCCGTCATTAGGTTTACCTTTACTCCTGATTTCTTATAAATAGGAGTAAAGGTTGTCATTTGTAATCATCCAGAATCCAAGGATCACGTTGCTCTTCTCCCTTTCTCTATACACTGTTACTTTTATTCCTGTTCATTTCCGGATCTCTTTAATTCAGTAATTCTTTCTTCCTTCCTCTCTTTTTATTTAATGGTTATTATTTCCCCTCCCTTTTTATTTATTGTTCTTATTAATTCCATGTCTAGCTAATTCCCCCTAGTATGTTAGGATTAGGGAAGCCGTGGTAGCATGCTTTAATTGTATTAAATAGATTAGTCTTGCGATAGGAATTGTATTAGGCAATTTAACTATTATCCGGTCGAATGAATGCATGCAGGAGACCAATAAATTTAGTTAACCCCGACCTGGATCGAAAGATTGGAAGGGAAGGCTTGCTTAATTACAATAGGGTATTGCAGTGAGGGCGAAAGTTAAGCTGTTTACGCTCTAGGGCGGTTTAAGGACCGAAAGGTGACGACCATAGCTCTTCTTATCAATAGTCTAATCGCCTTAGTATTCACGATAATATAAGATCTGATAGCTGCCATGGTAGACCGACTCCTAGCATACTTCTTTTCTCTTGCTGTTAATTTCTCTTATTCATTTCCCTCGCTTTAGTCTCTAGTTAGTTAAATCAATTCAAAACCCCCATTTCTGTGACACCCTGACAGACCGAATCAGACAGATAAATAGCAACTTAGCCTCCCTGTGGAGATCGACCCTACTTACTACTAGCTATTAGTTAGTTGTACTTAGGTATTTATTTTTGGTGTAGAAACGACCGCATCAGTCACCTAGCTAGGGTTAATGGGTAATTAGGGGAAACCAACATGGGGAATGATTCATGCTTAAATTAATATGCTTTCATGATTTATTTGCTTGCTTGTTTTGATCTCAACTCATGCACATATTATGTTTGATGAAATGCGAGCCTATGAATCCTTGCATTTTTTTACCCATCACCTACCTTTTCAACGAGACTTGTAAGACATAAACCAACTCGAGTCTCATTAGACCATGCATGTTGTTGAGTAGGGAAGACTAAGTCGACTCGTAGGTGTTGTACAATCTAATCGATTCGGCTCCGAGACCCAAACTTTCCTAGGATTATAAGATATAACCCAACTAATTCCATCACAACAATAATTGCTTGCTTATAATTTGAGAACATGTTTGTATGATCAATTCCCATGAATCCCCTATGACCCCATGACACCCTAGTGCTTTTTATCAATTGTTTACAACACTTTTAGTTCATCTTGCTTGTTTATTTTCATTGCTATTTAGTTTAGTGACCTTCTACATCAACCCAAATTGTGACACCCCTAAGACACCACTAGTTTCAATAGAAATCTCATCTCAATTCCTGTCCCTTGGGATCCGACCTTTACTTGCCTCTTTACTAATTGTAGAGTTGTTTGTGAAGCTATAAATTGTGTTTTGGTCTAGGTGCTCCTAACGACAAGTTACCGAAAAGATTTAGTCCGACAAAAAAATGGCGCCGTTGCCGGGGACGGTGTTAACTTGATTTAGATTTTCTTATATTGTTATTAGTTGTGTCTCTCTTTGTCTTGGGGAAGTAAAACTTCTCAAGGTTTGTTCTAATTATTTTCGAGTTGTTTGATATTTTGCATGTCTAGAAGGTCACAAGGTGATTTGTTACCTTTTGATCGTGAAATTGAAAGAACTTTGACAACCAATAGAAGACTTGCTAGGAGAAATTTGAGAGGTATTAGTGAGGTTGTAGATATTCAACCAACTATTGAGTTCATCAACCCTTTTGCAAGAGAAGGTGAGGAGAACTCAACACAAAATACAACACAAAATCAACCCACAATGCCTAAGTTTTCATCACATTCCGTACCCACCGAGGAGAACCTACCCAATGGTACTCCCACACCACAACATTTGACCGGAAATTTTATTGCCAAATCCGCATTTATCCAATTAGTCGAAAGGAGCCAATTTGGGGGGATGCCTAGTGAAGACCCTCATTCTCACATGGAGACCTTTTGTGACTATTGTGATGCGATTTCTCAAACCGGTGTAACTCAAGACCAAATTCGATGGTTCTTATTTCCTTTTTCTCTAATTGGCACCGCGAAACAATGGTTGAAGGACCTTGATAAGGCCACTCTCGGAATTGATTCTTGGAAGAAGTTGGCTCTAGCTTTCTACAAAAAATTCTACCCACCGGAAAAGACTAACATGCTAAGAGCTTAAATTACGGGTTTTAAGCAAAGGGATGAAGAATCTTTGTATGAAGCTTGGGAGCGGTTCAAGGGAATTTGTCGCTCATGTCCTCACCATGGACTTAGCGAGTGGTTCTTGGTACAACAATTTTGGAACGGTCTATATGAAGATTCAAGGAACATTCTCAACATGGGATCAAATGGAATGTTCACCGAAGTTGATGACAATCTAACATGGAACAAAATTGAGGAAATGGCGGTCCATAACTCACAATATAGTAGACCTCGCAAGGCTACTAGAGGAGGAAAGCATGAAGTGGACTCCGTTACTCAATTGGGTGCTCAACTTAGAGCTCACATTGATACCATCAATTTGAAATTTAAAAAAGCTATGGCTAGACTCGAATAAGCCTCAAAATCACCAAAGCATCACGTTAATGCCATGATGGCATCTTCATCAATCCCAAGTGGGATATGTGAGAATTGTGGAACTTTGGGACATGACCAAAGTGAATGTAGGGGAACAAATGAACAAGTGAATGCTTTCCAAGCATACAAGAGTGGTACCCCTGATTCCAACTATTACAATGAAAACACCAAATTCCATCCAAATCTCTCATACAAAAGCCAAAATGTTCAAAACCCTCAAACAACATACACCCCACCTCCCATGAGAAACCAAAATCAAAGACCCTTTTACAACCAAAACCAAGGCTACCAAAATCAAAATCCATACAATCAACAAAATGACCAAGGTTTTGATGTTCAAAAAGCGGTCCTCCAAATGCAAAAGAATCAAGAAGAATTTTTCACTCAAATGCAAAAAGATAGTCAAGCAAAGGAAACCACCATCAACAACATTCTAGCTCACACCAAAATGTTGGAAACCCAATTGACTCAACTAGCATCTTCAAGTTCACAAAAACAAAAGGGGCAATTACCACCTCAAAGTAATCCCCCAAGACATGAAACGGTTAGTGTCATTCACTTGAGAAGTGGTACAAGGTATGAAGCTCCAAAGAAGCAAGTTGAGGATGAGGTTGTGGAAGCTAGTGATAAAGAAGAAATTGTGCAAAACTCCAAGGATGGAGAATCATCAAAAGAAGAAATTTCAAAGAAAAATGAAGACAAGGTCAAGGAGAAGGAGCCCATTGTGATTAGACATCCTTTTCCAAGTCGTCAAGCCAAGCCCAAATTTGATGACCAACTTGGAAAATTTATGGAAATTGTGAAGAATTAGGAAGTCTCGATTCCTTTCACGGAATTGATCAATCACGTGCCGGCCTATGCGAAATACATGAAAGACATCCTCACAAAGAAGAAGTCGATCCGGAAGCTTGAGACTATCGCCTTCACTAAGGTGAGTAGTGCAATACTTCAAGGGAGTTCACCTCCAAAACTCAAGGATCCGGGAAGCTTCTCAATACCGTGTACCATTGGCGACACCACGATCAACAAAGCCTTATGTGATCTAGGGGCTAGTGTGAGTGTTATGCCGTACTCGGTGAGTAAAAGGTTGGGGATGGGAGAGCTTAAATGCACCAATATCACACTCCAAATGGCCGATAGATCGACGAAGACACCATTAGGGATATGGGAAGATGTTCCCATACGAATTGGGAAGTTTTTCATCCCGGTGGACTTTGTCATTGTTGATATGGAGGAAGATTCCAACATTCCAATCATTCTAGGAAGACTTTTCTTACACACCGCGACTGCGGTGATTGATGTAAAACATGGAGAGCTCACTCTAGAAGTGGGAGATGAGAGCATAACTTTCAATCTTGACAAGACTATGAGAGCTCCCCGTTTACATGAACCATGTTTTATGATTGATCATTATAGCCGGAAGGATGATAGGAAGAAGTCGGAACTACAATGGAAGAAGAAATTGAAGATGCTCCATTCAAAGAGCAAGTGAATTGTGACAAAGAGAGCTTGCAAAGCTCACCAAAGTCAAGCAATGAAGAAGATGGCCTTATTGGCCAAGAAAAGAAAATGGGAGAGTTGTCTCCATCAAATCAAGAGATTTTTAATGATCAACTTAATGAAGTTTGTGATCTTTGGGACGACGAATTTGAAGGGATTTTCAATCCCTACATTGGTAATGCCATCGATCAATATCGACAACAAGGGCAAAGGTCTATTGAAGACCTTTATCATGACAATGAACAAGCTTTTGATTACTTTTTCAAGGTGTTGAGCAACATCAACAACACCTTGGACATGCCCCCTTGACATCTCATCAAGAATGAGAGTTTGGTGGAGTCCTCCCTAAACCACCATTTGTAAATATTTCCAACTCCCTAACTCGCATTTCAATTCTTAATTTGCATTTTTGTCATCTTTGGATTTTTATGCTTTGATCGAGATAATTATCATGTTTGAGAGAAGTGAGGGAGGGACTAATAATTTCAATTGATGTGTAGTGCTTTCGCTTAGTGTGGGGATAGCAATTGCCTAGGCTATTCATGCCTTAGTAGTTCCCCCACAATGAAGAACACGAGATGAAGAAGAATGGAAAAGTGACAAGGGATATGCAAGGTACACGGATGGAACTGAATCCAGGTAAAAGGGGTAGAATCCGAGCGGTTTAAGGAGAATCCGCCCGTCTTTAGGCAATCCGGGCATATTGGGCAGAAGCCGCCCGTCCTTCTAAGCTGAACTTTTGAAATTTTGTGACTGTTAGCAAATCCGGTCGTCCTGCAATAGAATCCGCCCGTCTTCAGAAAGACGCCCGTTCTAAAGGGAAGACGCCCGTCTTTTTGGCTGAGGAAAACAAGAAAAATCCCTGGAAAGGAATCCGCCCGTCTTCTCTGAAAGACGCTCGTCCCGCATTTTCAAATCCGCCCGTCTTTGTTCAAATCCGCCTGTCTTTAGGCGAGAATTCCTGAAGCCTATCCAGACAGAATCCGGGCGTCCCGAAGGAAAGCCGCCCGTCTTCCCCCTGCATTTCAAATTTTTTGGGTTTATTATAAACCCCCTCCCACATTCATTTCTTCATTTCTTCATTCAAAACACTGCCCATAAACCCCATAACCCCAAAACCCTCATCGTCTCCATCACAAAAACAAGATTCCTCAACAACATTCACCAAAATCAAATCAAAACATCCTTTTAACAACAAATCAATCACTCCTCTTTCAACAAAAATCAAAACCAAGCACAAAATCTTCAACCTTTGAGTCGATTTTTGAATTCATAAAGGCAAAGCCTTTCATCTTTAAATCGGTTTGGATGCACTAGAAATTGAATATTTTTCACTCTTTTCTTGGTTTATTCATCAATGGCAAGGACAAAGGGAGCAACAAAGGCAAAGGCACCAAAGGCAAAGGCACTCTCATCAAGACAAAAGAGTCTTCAAGCAAAGAAAGCATTGGCTATGCTGGTAGCTAGCCCAAACTTGGAAATGCAACAAGAACAACCTCCCATGGAAGCAACAACATCTACTACTCCGTAAATTGCTCAACTTTAGAATTATCCGGAGGTAATTTTCATTTCCAAATCCCATAGGGACACTTTTGCCAAGTTTGCTAGAAAATCATTTATATCCACCAAGTTTATTTGTGAAGATTCCTTAGATAAGTTGGGTGTCCTTGAGCAAACTAGAGCCTTATTTAAAGCCATGGGGTTGGAGAAATTGTTTGAATCAAAAGAATTGACATACCCCTCCCTTACCTTAGAATTTTTGAGTTCTTTGAAAGTTAACAAGGTAGAGACTATGGAGACCATCGAGTTCCGCCTAGCTAATGTTAGTAGGCGTATCTCCTTTGAGGAAATGGGTAAAGCTTTGGGTCTTAGCGATTCACCGAGTTATTTCAAGAATGTTGGCAAATATGACCCCGACCCTCTTTGGGAGGCGATTTCCGGAAGGAAATTTGAGAACTTTCATGCTAGTCGCGCTCTATTAGTCCACCATCCGGGAATTAGAGTGTGGCACAAGGTCATAGGGAACACCATCATTGCAAGAAAAGACACCAACCATTTCACCAAACTCGATTTTGTTCTTCTTGAGTCGGCCTTGAACATTGGAAGGGAATTCACGAAGCCTTTCAACTCTCTAAGGCTTTTGGTGGATAGATGGCTAAATGTTGATTGTGGGAAGCAAGGCACTACCGTTATTGTGAATGGAGGTCTAGTCACTATTTTAGCTAAATACTTTGATTCGAACTTCAACAAGGATAACAAGTATGTGGCGAAGAAGGGTGGTCATCTCATTGATATTGATACTATGAAAAACAAATACAAGTGGGTCTCTCATAACCCTCTTGACACCAAGTATGGATGGCTCACTAGTGAGGCTAGATCTTTCACTTTGCCTTCGAAGATTTGTCGTTTAAGTGTCCACCGGACCAACTATCTCCTTCCCCTTTCAAAAGAGGCCGAATACATTATCCAACAACAAAAGGGTGAAATTGAAATGCCCTCCTCTTCCATTGTCACACCACCCTATCCTTTCGAGTACCAAGAGTTCAAACCCGAAGGTATTGAAGCGAGAAATGATTATATGACTCTTCTTATGCAAGAGATGCACAAGCAAGCCTTCAAGGATCGGAAAGATGCTTACTTAGCCCAATATCCACCCCTCCTTCACTTAGCTAGGCAAGGACTTCTTAACCCTTCATGTCCTTTGCCTAGTTGGGCGGATAGGGAAGTCTTTTTTCCGAGTGCATCTAGGGGTGAGTTTTCGGGTGACGATGAGGTTGTTGGTGATGCGGTTGATGATAACATTGATGAAGAAGCTAGTGAAGAAGGAGAAGAGGATGATGAGCAAGGTGAACAAGAAAGTGAAGAGCGAAGTGGTGATGAGTCCACTTCTAGTGAGGAAGATGATGATAGTGATGATATGATGGAAGATTAGCAAGCTTTGGAGGCTCCTACCCTCTTGAGGTTTGTCTATTTCTCTCTTTGTTTTATTTATTTATCTTGATCATTGTTGGAGTAGTCCTAGCACCATAGAGGACTAACACCCCGGCCCCATTGAGGTGTTCTCATTTTATTGTTCCCATCTTTTGAAAATCCAAAATGACAAAATTAGTTTCATGCATTGCATCGTGTGTGCATGAACTACACCCCACCTTAGGACATTAGCAATAATGTCTAACTCGGTTTGGGGAAGTACATGCATACACAACGGGAGGTAATCTAAATTATCCTCTCTGTCATAAACAAAAACCATGCATCATGTAGTGTAGATTAGTGTAGCTTGCATTTAGTGTAGAAATCATGCATCACGTTTGCATAATTTCCCATCATTTTGGCCATTGAGGACAATGCCCATATTAGTGTAGGGATGGGGAATTCTAACTTAACTTTTATTCAAAAATCCAAAAAAAATTGAAAAATTTCGAAAAATCAAAAAAATTTGAAAAATTGAAAAACCAAAAACAAGTTCATTTCCTTTGTAGTGTAGTCATGTATATATTATTGTATATATTGTGTTTGTTCTATCCTTGTTCACATTGATTGACTACGCCACATCCGAGACATGAGGATCATGAAGACCGCATGGTATGATCTTTCCAATCTCCTTTTTCCTCTTTATGTTAATGACTATGTGGTTTTATTTTGATTGATGCGGTATAACAATGTGAACTTAGGACTTGCATTTAGTTTATATGTCATATTAGTTGGTAGAATCACTTGCATTAGGATGTATATAATAGTTGCATCATGGCATATAGTTGCATTTAGATGAAATATTTTGAAAAGTGCCTAACTGAGAAATTTGACAAGAGCGACTAAGTCATTACAAATACTTTTTCAACTTAAGACTTCGCCTACTAGAATGGATGTAAAACACCCTAGATTGTGTCATACTAGTATCTTTCGACCCATGACCCAAAGCCTAGTCAAGGGTTTGCATGTGAGTCACATATCCAACCCCGTGATGCGATGTGGACTTGGTTAACTTGTCTAGGTGACCTTGATTGACCTTGTGGTATGGCAACCCAAAAATACTTTCTATCAATAAGTTTGAAGTGCTCATTTCAAAGATTTTGTATGTGGAAACATTTTATTGCCAAGGAAACCTCAAATGTTATGAAATGTTGAAATGTTGAGAATTTTAGTTGTTTTGATGGAGGCGTACCACTTCGATGTGCTTTGGAGAGGGATCCATTGAATTGGGCCCCCACACGGTTGTGAATTCAACCGCCCAAAGACAGAGTGACTATCACCCCGAAAAGCTATTGTCTAGAGGTTAACCGGTTGCCTAATAAGCGATTGGCGAAAGCAAAGGACATTAGCACGGAAGGGACAAACCCCATCTCTAATTTTTGAAATGTGAAAGTTTAATGAGGTCAATTTTTGAATGCTAGTCATATCCACCCTTGTTTACAACGATTTGAGCATTTCATTCCCAAAAAGCCTTTTTGTCAAGCCACTTTGTCAAGCTTGGGACGATCCATGACCTTTACTTTTGTAGAGAACTCGAGACTTGTCATGTCATATGCTACTAGCATCATGGGGATCATCATTCCACACCATCCGATCGCTCTTGACGAAAGTATTTGGAAATTGAGGACGAAAGTAGTCTAGTTTAACACCATTTGGAGGTGATTTAGTGCCATCCTCTTAGCCTTAGTGATTTGTTGAACTAGTATTTATGACGGAATATATGCTCTTAAATTTGTTCTCTTTTAGTTGACTCCGCCACTTGATGAGGAAGTGGCTATTCCTTTTGTAGATGCATCCATTATTTGATTTTGTGTGCTTAATGTTTGGATGTGTCGCCATTTTGGCAAGACCCACCTTGCCTTGCAAGAAGGCATCCTACCTCATGGTTGTCTTGTTGTGAGTTGAAGGGGCGGAGTGAGACCCGCTAATTGTCTCATATCGTCTATGTGTTTAGGTTAGTTTAAATAATGGTCCTAGTCTTTGTCACCTCTTTACTCGGGACGAGCAAAGGTTTGGTTTGGGGATATTTGATGTGACCATAATTAGCGCATATTTAGTCCCCGAATTAGCCTTGTTCCCATGCTTTTTAGTGCATATTTGGGTCATTTATTGTCTTTAGTTCTTTGTTTTGCATATTCTTTAGGTTTTGTGTCCTTGGTAGGAAAGGAGTGCAAACCTTGCATTTTCATGACAAAATGAGACTAAATTGATTGAATTCAATGACCAAGCATTAAGGAGAGACAAGATTAGAAGGCCTTTGTACATACTATAGTAGATAGGCAATGACGTGAAAGGATCCTTGCATCCCCGAGGAAATCCCCAAGGATTTTATGAAGGAAAGGAAGAAAAGAAGAAAGAAGTGAAGTTGTCAAGCAATCCGTGCGGATTGACTGGAAGACGCCCGTCCTCCACCTCCACAATCCGGCCGTCTTCTCCCAAAGACGCCCGGGCAGCAAGACCAGAAGACGCCCGGATTCCCTTGAAGACGCCCGGGCAGAGACTGTTGAATCCGGCCGTCCCGTGCCTAAGACGCACGGATTCCAAGACAGCAAGATTTCGTTTCTTCAAGCTTCAATGAAAGATGCCCATCCTTCGAAAAATACCGGCGTTTCCCTGCTCAAATCTCAAAAGTGTAATTACTAGTTTAGCCCTTAGTTAACCCTAATGCATCCACCTAATTTCCACTATAAATACCCCATTAGTCTAATTGGAAGAGCATGTTCTTCTTATCAATTCTTAGAGTAGTTAATATCAATCAAATCTCTCTTTAGTTTTATAATCAACAATTAATCAAGTTTTAATACAAGTTTTATTTCCTTAATCTCTCTTTTGTTCATCCTTTATTTTGGGTAATTGAAGATTCTTTGGGTTATTATTGGGAGATTGACAACCTCTCAATCAAGCATCAAGTACTTCTTTTATTCTTTGCTTTATTATTGGAATCATTAGTAGGTATAATTCTTTTAATCCCTTTTTTAATTATTGTTAATTACTTTCATTTATTCATCATGTTTTACTTTGTTGGTATGATTGACAACCTTGCTAACATGATCAACATGATAATGAGTGAGTAATCACCTAGCTAGGGTTAATGGGTAATTAGGGGAAACCAACATGGGGAATGATTCATACTTAAATTAATATGCTTTCATGGTTTATTTGCTTGCTTGTTTTGATCTCAACTCATGCACATATTATGTTTGATGAAATGCGAGTCTATGAATCCTTGCATTTTTTTACCCATCACCTACCTTTTCAATGAGACTTATAAGACATAAACCAACTCGAGTCTCATTAGACCATGCATGTTGTTGAGTAGGGAAGACTAAGTCGACTTGTAGGTGTTGTACAATCTAATCGATTCGGCTCCGGGACCCAAACTTTCCTAGGATTGTAAGATATAACCCAACTCAATCCATCACAACAATAATTGCTTGCTTATAATTTGAGAACATGTTTGTATGATCAATTCCCATGAATCCCCTATGACCCCATGACACCCTAGTGCTTTTTATCAATTGTTTACAACCCTTTTAGTTCATCTTGCTTGTTTATTTTCATTGCTATTTAGTTTAGTGACCTTCTACATCAACCCAAATTGTGACACCCCTAAGACACTACTAGTCTCAATAGAAATCTCATCTCAATTCCCGTCCCTTGGGATCCGACCTTTACTTGCCTCTTTACTAATTGTAGAGTTGTTTGTGAAGCTATAAATTGTGTTTTGGTCTAGGTGCTCCTAACGACAAGTTACCGAAAAGATGTAGTCTGACCAATGGGATTGACAGGGATGGGATGTCTGCTGTCAATCAGGCCTTCGTTGAATACTACCAGTGGTTATTAGGGAAGCATAATCCTGTGGACACTTCTCTCATGGATTCATTGGAAGGGCCTAGGTTTCCTGACTCTGGCTGTGAGGAGATCTGTAATGAGATTTATGAAAAAGAAATCAAGATTGCTCTCTTCTCAATAGCTCCTAACAAAAGTCCTAGACAAGATGGGTTTTCAGCTCAATTTTTCAAAACTAATTGGGATATCATAAAAAAATGATTTCTGTAAGGCTGTTAAGGGCTTCTTTCAGACAAGCCATATGTTTAAGCAAGCTAATACAACTTTGCTTGCCCTTATTCCCAAGAAACCTGTGGTGGCAACTGTCATGGATTATAGACCTATAGCTTGTTGCACAGTTTTTTACAAAACTGTCAGTAAGATCTTATGTTCCAGGCTTAAACCTTTTTTACCTGATATTGTGGGTAAGGAGCAGGGAGCGTTTGTTAAAGGGAGAAGTATATTTGAGAACATAATGTTGACCCAATCTCTGGTTAAGGGCTATGCTCAACAGGGTGTTTCACCTAGATGTTTAATCAAGGTAGACATAAGGAAAGCATTTGACTCTCTTCAGTGGGACTTTATTGATCAGATGTTGCAGCATTTTCACTTCCCTGAGAAATTTAGAAAGTGGATCATGGGATGTATTACTTCTACCTGGTTCAGTTTGAAGGTGAATGGTGATCATGTAGGTTTTTTCAAAGAAGCCAGTGGACTCAGACAAGGAGATCCCCTATCTCCTTTTCTGTTTGTCATGAGTATGGAAATATTATCACTCATTTTAAGGGGCATACATAAGCTGCACCAGGTCTCTTACCATCCTAAGTGTGGTAGGATAGGTTTGAATCATATGATCTTTGCTGATGATTTGATGTTATTTGTCAGAGGGGATGTTCCTTCAGTCAGAGCTATTACCTCCTCTTTGGACTCCTTTGCTAAAATGTCTGGATTAATTGCTAACCCTGATAAAACCAATATCTATATGGGAGGTATAAGGGAGACTATTAAGCAGGAAATATTGAATGCTACTGGTTATACTGAAGGTGATTTTCCATTCAGATACCTTGGAGTTCTTCTCAATGAAGGAAGGCTAAACAAAATCATGTTTGCTGATCTTCTACCCAAGGTTCAGGGGGCTCTTAATCATTGGACTACTTATAAACTATCTTATGCAGGGAAAATTAGCCTAATAAACTCTGTTATTTTTGGTTTGGAACAATTCTGGTGCTCTACACTATTGCTACCAAAGGGTGTACTCAGATTAATCACTAAATTCTGCAAAAATTTTCTTTGGAATTCTGAAGGAGGGCAAAGGAAAATGATAATGAAAAGCTGGGCTTCTTGTTGCTCTCCCTACCAGGAAGGAGGCTTTAATATCAAAGAGATTCTGTCCTGGAATAAATGTGTTATTTGCAAGTGGATTTGGGGACTCATTAATCAATCTGATGGTTTCTGGATCACTTGGAATTACACTTATAATATCAAGCAGGGGAACTTCTGGACTATGCAAAAGAAAAGCACACATTCTGAGACTTGGAGGAGCATACTGCAGGTTAGAGATGAGTTAATGGCTATGGCAGGGTCTGGTGATAATGCTCAGGGGTTGCTGCAGAGCTGTGTCAGGAAGGGTAGGCTCAGGCTTCATTTGTTATATGATCACTTCAGGCAGCGTGGCAATACCTTGAGTTGGACTAAGGCTGCTTGGAATCGTGCTTTATTCCCTAAGCATAGTTTTTTTCCTAGTAATGGCTATGCAAAGGAAACTGGCTACCATTGATCAGTTGAACATCAGAGGGCTTTACATGGTGAACCGCTGTATATTATGTAAGATGGACAATGAATGCCATAAGCATTTGTTCTTTCAATGCAGTTATTCTTCTATGGTCTGGAGGCAGGTTTTAACTTGGCTGAACATACACAACAGAACTGTTAAGCTGAGTAAGGAGATGCATTGGATTGCTGGTCGTAGAGCTTGCAAACATTGGAAGGCTAAATGGTTCTCTAGTTGTTTGGGAGCTGCTGTCTACTGCCTTTGGAAGGAGCGTAATTCAAGAATTTTTTCTGGACAGGAGCATCAGTTTGATTATGTGGTGAAACGTATTCAATATTTAGTTAAAATCAGATTATTATATGTAACTCACCTCTCTAAAGAGGGTGAGATTGTAGAAGCTCTAGATGGATGTTAGTTGAGGAAACTTGTGGTTCTCCTTTTGTAAGATTGGCCATTTATTCCCTATATGGATGAATAAAATGGCTTGCTTCTCTTGCAAAAAAAAAAAAATAATGTCACTGTAAAAATTACTGTAATAATATAAAAAAATATGCTCTAAAATTATTGTTATAATTAAATATATGTCACACCTAAATTATTGCTAAAATTAAATATATGTCATGCCTAAATGAATAATGTCACTGTAAAATATCCTGTAAGAATATAAAAAATATGCTCTAAAATTATTGCTATAATTAAATATATGTCACACCTAAATCAATTCTAAAATTAAATATATGTCATGCCTAAATGAATAATGTCACTGTAAAATATACTGTAAGAATATAAAATTATTGCTATAAAATTATTGCTAAAATTAAATATATGTCACACCTAAATCATTGCTAAAATTAAATATATGTCACGCCTAAATGAATAAT
Source organism: Silene latifolia (assembly GCF_048544455.1). Taxonomy (NCBI): domain Eukaryota; kingdom Viridiplantae; phylum Streptophyta; class Magnoliopsida; order Caryophyllales; family Caryophyllaceae; genus Silene; species Silene latifolia. The sequence goes on from NC_133536.1 coordinate 191,270,391, forward strand.
GTCACTGTAAAATATATAACAAAGGGAATTCTCAATCATTGTTGTGAAAATATATGTCAAAGGGATTCGATATCTACTAAGAGAATAGGCATTCTGAAAACATTTTCCGTCAAAGTACACTGACTCAAATATGGAAATAAATGTTTCTTTCATTAAACAAATGTTTTCATCAAATTAATATTCTTTTTATCAAACTATAATAATATCAATCAACTCTAAATTATACTTATTTAATTAAAATAAAATAACATAGGTATCAAATTATAAACGACAAATAAACTATATCTTTCATTTGTGCTATTAACAGAGAAATATTTGGCTTATCATTATTATGCACAAAACTAAAATATAAACAATTATTATTAATTTCGCGACAAAAAAGGAAATTTATTATAATAATTTGATAAAATTGAGAAAATCAAATCTCTGACTTTGATGTATAAAAAAATTCATTAAAATACATATTTCATACTACGTAACATCCCCTATTTACTAAAAGAATAGGTGGATCTCTAAATTTTCCCGCCTAAAATTTTAGCATCTAGAATTGGGCTTATTATTATAGTCTATTCTATAGGGATATCTTGAACTATAAATGGATAATCTTTTAATTGGATATATTCATAAAATTGAAATGCTTAGAATTTGCACAAATTTGATATGCAAAAGATTTTCCTCCACAATTTTTATGATAAAAAATTCATTGATTTTCTATGAAATAAGAAATTGTGGATCAAAATCTCCTATATACTAAAAGATTAGCAGATCTCTAAATCCTCGTGTTTAAATTTCCTGATTTCCTAGTTAATTAGTGTTCACTATCAATATTTACTAAACAATATTTATTTCTTAATATATTTTCATAGCATCAATCATTTTTAACTTTTACATAAATAAGACTAATAAAATATCGTCTTGGAATTACATATGCAAATTTTCTACGTTTTTGAAAATGGAAGTAAACTGCATTAGTTTAATAATTGTCAAATTCTATAATATCTGTATCTAAAATACCGTGCATTTGCACGAGAGCTACACTAGTAATAGACTAAACATGGTGACATATATGTTATTGTTGAAAATGTAACCACTTTATCTGAGAAATGTACCTATGTTTGAGTGTGGTGACCTTAACTTAACATGTTAACATTATTACTAACACATGGTGACATATGTTTTAGTTTTGAAAATGTGACCACCTTGGTTGGGGAATGTACTATATCTAGAATGTACCTTAGTTTGAGGTTGAAATAAATCTGAAATGTTTGGGTGTGTTACTATAATAGAAAATGAAATCTTAAAATGTTAACATAAATTTGTAAACATGGTGACATATGTGTATAGTTTTAAAATGTGGTTACTTGGTTGGAAAATGTACCATCTTTAAAATGAACATTTGTTTGAGGTTTGGATAAATCTTTGCATGTTAACACATATTACTAAACATGGTGATACGTGTTGATGTTGGTGGTGTTGTTTTTAAATTTTTAGTTGAAGATTTTAGATAAAGATAAAGATTTGTAAGGAAAATTTTGAAAAATATGGAGCATGGTAATGGCCTAAAAAAATAGTGATTAAGTGTTGTTTCTAATGCAAAAATAGCATTTTCCTCTAAATCTTGCCTATTGTGGAAAGATTTTAATTAGGCTTGAAAGATGGAAATTGAAGCCTCGCCAGTCGTCACTTGTAATTTTAATTTAAGGCCTTTAGTTTTCATTTTCTTTTCCTTTAAGGGTGTGTTTGGATAGGAAAAGAGAGGGGGAAAGAGAGGGGAGGGGGAAGGAGGGAAGGGAAAAGAAGGGGATGAGAGGGGAGAGATAATGGAGAAGGTCATTTTCCCTTCAAATCTTGCCTATGTTGGTAGAGAAATAATTTTTCTTATAGGAGGAAAATAGACGGATCCATTTTCCATCCCCTATAAATCCTTCTACCTTCATTTTGCTAACTAAATAATGAATTTCTCGTCTTTTCAATTCCCTCCAAATCCCTCAATCCAAACACACCTTAAATATGATAAAAATTAGTTATTTTACCGTTTACCAACAGAGCTTAATATCACCGAAGGGAAGAAGTCGGCCCCTGACATTAATTAACCTCAAAAGGACGAGTGGGAATATAATCGTTTATCAAATACACAATGAAGAATTGTACTCCCTTCGATTTAGATAAATGTTAACACTTACCTTAAAATGGACGTTTATATCAATGGTAACGTATCTTATTTGGCCTAAAAAATGACTAAGTTACCCTTATCCTCACTACCTATTTACATGTTTACCATCAAATGGTTCAGTCACTCACTCAATGTTTAATTACACAATATACTCCCTCCCATCCAAACCAAAGGTAACCCTTGCTTTTTGGCGCTATTCATGGTGATAGGGAATATTTGATATTACTCTTGATCTATAAGACAAAATATAGTCAGGTGAGATCTTGTTTGATTTATAGTCATGAATGCTATAAGAATATATAATTTTTATAATTTTTAATAATGTGTAACTAAAGATATTCACGTTGCAAAACTTTCAATTTAACTTTGGTTTGGATGGGAGGGAGTATTTTTATATAATTTTCCTCTTGATCTATAAAGTGTCATAAAGCAACTCTTACCTTTGGTTTGGATGAGAGGGAGTATTATTCTTGTGCCTTCATTCAAAGCTTCCAACTTTACCCCCACTTTTCCACATTTTCTTAAATAAATCATTTTTTCTTATGTTACCATTTGTCTGAATCGGAAGGAATATGTAACATTGTAGATCGTATAATAATAAAGATTACTTCTTTCGTCCCGCTCAATTGTTGTCTTTGATTTTGGCACAAAGACCTAGGAAAGAGAAGAAGGTCAATTACTAAATGACAAATCGACCAAATTGATTGCAAATGATCAAATTATTCATCAAGTTTATTCTTAAAATAGAAAGGATAACAATTGACTGGGATATCTCAAAATAAAATAGGATTACAAATGAATTATATCACATTGCTAAAATTAGGTATAATCAAATCCATAAACACGGGGCAAGAAGTACTTCTCCGTAGTATTAGCGTGAACACGGGCGCATAGCTTCTCGTGCTTTGGCAGCTCCCTTCTTCTCGTCTCGAATAAACCAACAAAATGAAATTCCTAAAGCAAGTAGGAAAACTGTTCCAATACATATCCCAATTATTAGATAAACATTCATATTGAATAGTGAATGGTACAAAATTATGGAGTAATAGTTTGAGACATGTTCCAATTGGTTATTGTTTATTATTTATATAAGTAATTACTATGTTTAATTTACCATAATTACAACCCATTATATTTCCAATTTTTATAAAGTATGAACACGGGGCAAGATTCTCTATCTCAATAGTTTGATAATAAATTACATTTATTTTTATTTTGTATTATATTTAATAGAATCTTTCAAAATCTTTCTATCAATGGGTCTCTAATGTGTTAAAATTGAACTTAAAATAAATACATTAAATAAAAAATTGATTATATGGGATTGGTATTTTTGCATTAAAGACGTGATCCACGATTGGAAAATCCAAATAAATCTTAAAATTGCATGTTATAGATTTTATGTAAACTACAATATCACAAATTCACAAGTTGCAATAAATTGTCAAATACAAGGCAATGATTGAATTTAAAATTTAAAATTACAATCCAATCTCTTTTCCCCCCAATACATTGCCCAATTCAATCACGATGTCTAAGGGTGTGTTTGGATTGAGGGATTTGAGAAGAAAGAGAGAGGAGGGAATTGGAAGGATGAGAAATCCATTGTTTGGTTAGCAAAATGAAACTAGAAGGATTTGGAAGGGAGAGAAAATGGATCCCTCCATTTCCTTCCTACAAGGCAAATTATTTCCCCACCAACATATGCAAGATTTGGAGGGATAATCATCTCCTCCATTCTTCCTCCCCTCCCCTCCCATTCCTTTCTCTTCCCTCCTTCTCCCTCCCCTTCCTTTCCCTCCTTTTTTTCTATCCAAACAATGCCTAAATGTCTCGGAACCCTCGAGAACCCTCATTGATGCTAGTATTCCTAGTTTCCTGCCAAAACAAGCTTTCAGCAAAACTTCCCTAACTTGGTATTCGATATTGGCCTGAGAATACGTAATACAAAGTAGTATAAAGAGGGAAATTGCCTCGTACAACTGTAATCGGAATCCAGACTGATAAATTTGACATTCCTGTTTCAGCATGGCGAATTACTTTGTTTGGGGCCAATTCAAGTGCCCGACGGGACATTTGAGTTGGGTTAGTACTGCCAAGCCTAACTATTTCTCCAATTGCAACAACACACTGGCCTTGAACATTGAGATTCAGAACCAAGAACAGACAAAGAGAAGCATGACACTGGTAAAACTTGTGATTGCAGTACGTGATCAATAAAATAAACACCCGAAAAGTTACCCAATGACAATCATCTGATTACTACTACAAAACGTACAAATTCCACCGATGTTCAACAATAAACCAAAATAAACTTAGTCACCTCAACCATTACAGGAATTAACCATAAAAGCAATCGCTAAACAAGCAAAACACGAAGAACTAAACTTAAGAGGTAGCTGCAACTTGCTTCCTTGGGGCTGCTTGAGTACCTGAAGAGGTCAGAAACCCAAAGTCTCAAAATAAACACGAATTGTAAGAATCTCCATGAAATGCTAGATAGAAGGACGAATGCAAACTGTACCTTCTCTAAAACCAGTCTTGAACCTTCTCGGGACATTGCGCAGGTACCTCATACGACCAGTTCCGGTTGTCTTCCTCCTGATTGCCTTGACACTCCAGTTATCTGCAATGAGACACAACAGATAAAGTTAAGGTAAACTCGAAGAAACATAAGATAGCAACAGATGAACAGATCAAGTATGATAAGACTCCAGATGAAGTACTTTCAAATCAGAGGGACTAGCCTCTCCATATTTAAAAAAAAAATAAAAAAAATGATAGGACTGAATTTTATATGTTGATGAAAACAAAGAAGCATCCGTTATGTGCTTACTTTTTCCTTATAAGATTCACCTGGTTTTTATATTCGTTGACACACTCTAGTTATGTACTTGCTTTTTCCCTTATACGACCCGTCTGGTATTCTGGTTTCTACTGCAACAACTTTTTTCTTATCAAAATTGTAGTAAATCATAATTGTGTATTTGTCCTATTTCCCTTTTAAAATCAGCCCTTGGATTATAGTAGTTGATAATAAATGGTTAGATTTTTTTGTTAGGTTCCTAGGGTTTTAGAACCTGTACTTGTAAAGCTCTATAAAAGGGCATATTCTCATTGTAAGAAAGGCAGACTTCGATGATCAAGTGAAAGTTCTTAGACAGATCTGTGGAATTGTAACTTTGCTCTAGAGTATTACTTGTGCATTGTTGTGTAACTCAACTATCTTACATTAACTGCATTTGTTTTAACAACTCAAAAATTTATGCCACAAAAATGAGTCGTTGCTCTTAGTTTGTTGTTCCAAATCCAGAGGATTTTGAGCTTCCAAATCTATCCACTTCTCCCTTTTCGTGCCTGACTAACCCACAAGAAATTCCCACACAAAGCAGGCCCAATTCCTCTGTTTTATATAAGAATTTGCTATTGTTTTCCAACTGCTGCAACTCTAATTCTGAACAGCCTTATCTTTGTGTTTTATTTGAATCACTTAAAAACTGAGGAACCCATAAGCTTACACATCATATAGTTTATAGATTAGACAATCTAATACTGAAGCAGCTCAAATGTGTGTAAAAAAAACTATCGCACTAATTCATCAAATATGCTATTAATGCCAGTTTGTCATTATGACACTTTGTCACTTGCCTAAAAGCCAGAAGTTTCAGATAATGTGAATTGCAAAAATTGTACTCCAAGGTTGTTTGGTTGACAGGGTACTGATTTCAATCCCCTCCAATACAATAAAAGTATCTATATAGGCCCTTAGGTAAGTGGAAATTCATATGGGAAATTGGGAATCTATTTATCGTGTGTAGCTAAATAAGATTTGCTAATTACTACAAAAAACAAAATGGCAAGAAATATACTTTCAATGCACTTAGAATTCCTATTGTGGAACAAACAGTGGCGGATTTACGTGTTAGAGTAGGGGGTCCTAGACTCCTAGGACACCCCTAAGAGCATGTACTATAGAGAGGAGCTTTTGATCCTCTTAATTTTTTTCTCCCCTTCTATTTTCTTGACACCTCATTCACTTTTTAACCACCTCATTTTCCACTATCTTCATCCTCTTCCTCTATATTTTTCTTATATTTTTCCACAATAGAGAGGAAAGCTTCATCTTCCTCTTATATTAATCACTACACTCTAACCTTCAATTTTTTTTTAAAAATATAAGAAAATAATAATATGTGACAATATTGATTGGTTGAATAGCACAAGGGCCAAGACACAACTTCCTCTAAAATTAGAGGAAGTCCTCTTCATCCTCTTACTAAGAGGATCCTCTACATTAGTCCCACAATAGAGAGGACCTCCTCTAAGAGGAGAGAGTGTACTAAGAGGAGGCACAATACTCTCTATTGTACATGCTCTAAACTAAAACTTTTACTACAACTCTTAAGTACTGAATGATTGGACCCCAGCAAAGTGAAAGTAGGACACCCCGTACACCAACCTCCTCTTACTAACACAATAAAAAAATAAGTTTTGAAGAAAAAGTAAATACCAGTAGTACTCTAATTTGCCTACTGTCTAGCAGACTAGCACGCAGTGTCTCTTCTGTATGCCATTCATCATAGATTTATTATAGTGCACAATTACAAATAAACGAGACAAATAATCCACCACAAATTGTCCTTTAAGACCGATACTATCCATGTTAAACTTAATACTGGTCAAATACATATCAAACAAAACATTTAAATTGTCTTTTTTTCTTTTTTTGCCAAATGGTTAAGACGATGCTCATCGATTTAAATAAGGCAAAAATAAAAGGAAATTTGTAAAAGATGTTAAATTAAGACTATATTAAGCAAGACCTACCAGCTTTTATATACCCAGTACATATCAACAAATATTCAATTTTTTGGTCTGGAATAAAGAGTTGAATTGTATGTCGTGTCGGACACAAAACACACGACCAAAGTAAATTGTCGGAGTAACATAGGTATCAATATTATATTATATCTAAAACTTACAATAAGTAATACTTTTCATTTTTATGTTAAGAAAAAATTTAGCAGATCTTCTAGGTGTGTTGATAAACTTATTTGTTCGGCCTATACTTCGTCATTAACAGTAAAAGGGTTTGATTTGACCATTTTAGACTTGGAAAAAAAAAAAGCTAGTCACGAAATTTCCAAAGTTCTTTCCCGTCCGCAAAGCGCTATAAAAGGGACCCCGTAAAAAATATTTTCTGGATCCGCCACTGGGAACAAACACCCATTTAAAACTAAGACTGACAATCTAAAAAGCCTGCCAGAATCAATTCGTTAGCATATCGTAACTGCAAAATCATCCATCACACAAAGATAGGACAAAAAACCAACAAGAGAATGGTATTCAGTCAAACCACACTAACCATCAATCTCAGCTCAACTTCCAATAAGAATTATAGCATCCTATAACTCAATTTCCAATGTGAACACACTTCAAATCTCAAACATATGAATCAGCAATGAAGTAACTAACCTCTATCTCCATTACATAACCAACCTGATTAAACCAATCCCAAAACAATTCGTCTACCAAAATGTGAATACCCACATCACTAATTGCACTTCTCAATTCTCATAAAATAGTGCTCACTCGATCTTATTAATATTGTCCCCATTTTTTACCGGTCTATTCTAGAGTATAATCTGGAGTAAACTAATGGCAATAGTAATGTCTTATACTATAAATTCATTAACCAACGGGAAACAACGATATATGATTGTTCATGACTAAGAATACAAGCTCTCAAAATATCTGTGATACCCTACATCACTAATCCTAAAAGCTATTCTTCAATTAATATCTGCAATATCTACATCGCTAAACCTATATCTCGTAAAATACTACTTGCACCATTCATTTATATTGATTGCATTGCTAAAATGGTCCAGCTCAAAAGAAAAGCCTCCTTTCTATGACCCATAAGATAAAAATACACATTTCCTTTACAATCCCAAGTTAAGTAACATAATTGCAAGGGTAACATGCGATAGCTACACTAGGACTAGCAGTACACAAGCTCAGTCTATCATCAGAAACACCTACATTTTAGCCACACTTAACCCATCAAAATGAAAATAATTTACATCCCAGATCACATAAACAAACTACTAATCCATGAATCAATCATTTACCAACATCATCAAAATTACACACAAACTCATAAAATAGTGCTCACTCCATCGTACTTACATAGTTAAGTTGTACCCTTTTTTTTTGGTTCCTCCTAGAATAACTAGATCCTTTCACTATCTTATCTTATAACACAAAAATAAGAGCTTGTATAGCACCGTAGTTAAATCCGAAGTAACATAATGTCAAGAGTAATGTTGAATCTCTGCACGTAAATTCTTGAAGTCAAGGGGCAATAACGATATACATATCGATATTGTATCACTAAGAATACAAACTCTTAATCTACCACCACGAATACCTACATTTTACATACACTTCACCACTCAAAAATGAAAATAATTAACAACCCAGATCATATAAACTAACTATAAATCCATCAATCAATCATTTAGCAACATCAATCAAAATCAAAATTACATAAAAACTCAACTAATTCAATAAAAAAGAACACTAACACTTTCGGGTGCGAGCAGCAGGGAAAGCACAAGCAGAGCAACGGCTCTTTTGAAGATGGAAACTTCTTCGACCACATCGAACACACAATGTATGTGTCTTGTTTCTCCTCTTACCGAAACTCCCTGTTCCTTTTCCCTACATTTTCAATCATTACATCGATTATATATCAATCAATCATTCAATTAATTAATTAAAGAACGATTATGACAAAAGACGATCCGCCATTGTAGAAGTAGAGATAAGCGTACCATTTTGCGTCGTCAATGGCGGAAACCCTAGCTTGTGATTGTGTTTCTGGTGAGTGGAGAAAAGGGTTTTAGAGGGGATTTGGGGTGATTTATCGATCTGGGCTTTTATGTGGATTGGACTTGATTATATTTTGTCCAACTCGTACAAGTCGGTATCTGGGAGTCTAGGACTAGGAGGAAAATGATTGAATGAACGTGGTCAAGTAAATTTTTTTTTTTTTTTTTTGTATTAGACTGTTTTACATTTTTATTCCGTAAAGGCGTAAAGCGAAGTTTTATGCAAAGTAATGATTGTAGAGAGTGGAAAGAGGCGGTGAGGCTGAAATTATTACCTCCATTATATAGACCTGTCAAACAAGTCAATCAGGTTGGGTTCGAGTTGGGTCATTTCGGATCTGCAGACTTTGGGTCATTTTCGTGTCAAGTAGCATCAACTAGTATCAAGTTATTTATGTATAATGATTGAAACGAGGAAATATATCTGAATTTTTTTGTATAATACACTTATTCTATAAGACTACTCTAGTCTTATGATAAGACAGACCCAACTTAAACAAACCCCAATTTCTTTAACTCTGTATTTCTTTCACTTTCTCATGTCTCTTCACTGATCACTCCCTTTTACTACGTCCATGATGCCTATAATCGTTCATCATTTATCATGACCCTCCCATCTGGCTCGCCCATGGCGTCAATCCTACACCGCTAGCGAGTTTTTGACTTAAAATCACTAAGTTATCAAATTAAAACTATAAGCCATTCAGCACAAAATTGATTACAAAGTAGGTTTTGTGTTTGAGATATTAAGAAAACACTTCCAATTTTCTTTTCATTTTTTTTTTTTGGGGGAATTAGTGTTTTTAGTGGGCTAATTCTTTCTATTTGACTCGTCTTATAGGAGAGTTTTTGTTTCTTATATAAGGCATCACAGTGATCTAATTAATTAAGGGGGTGTTTGGTTGGTGATTTTGAATGGAATGAAATAGATTGAATCCATTCAGGTGTTTGGTTGGATGATTTTGGAATGGAGTTAGAATCCATTCCAAACTCCTCCAATCTCATACTCGACCCTTATCCCATGATTCAAACTCCATTCCATAATATTTAAAATTTCATTCTATTCCAAGGTTCAACTAAACAAGTTAAAACAAGTATGAGATATAGAACTCATTCTTTAGTGGTATGACATTCCAGGGCCGTTTGGTTCAAAAGGTCGGAATGGATTGGAATGGAATGAGATACCATGAGGGGATGGATTTAGAACCTCATACTTATTATTTATTATTTGGTTCACTTTTAAAATTGGGGGGGGGGGGGGGGGAATGGAGTTAGAAACCTGAGTGGGAAGGTGGGCATGGGATTCCAAGGGGTTGGGGTGGAATTAGAATCCATTAGGATTCTAACTCCATTCCAAAATTCCTCAACCAAATACTAGAATCACTCAAATCCATTCTATTTCATTCCATTCTTTCCCTTTGAACCAAACGCCACGAAGGAAGACAGTCATTTTTGCAGGAAAGACTAAATCATTCTACTTAATCAAAGCCACGAAAGTAAAAGATCAAGGCACTCCACGAAGGAAGACGGTTTTTGCACAAAACAACTTTTTTTCATTCATCAAAATCTGCCTTGTTACAATAGAGGATGACTCTTTATATAGAGCATTACAAGTTCAACTACTCAGCCCTAAGAAAAATCTAGCCATTGGTATCCAACTACTTTAATCTAAGGGCCCATTTTGAAAGACTAAGAGGACAAATATTACATAAAGAGAACTGGATTTATAATGCATAAGACAAGGAAAGTAGTTGTGCTTTGTGTAACACCCCAACTTACCAAGGAGCCTTACCAAGACCTTCCCCAGTAAATAAAGGCATTACCATCTCGGTTGTCCGAGGTAAGTATATCAAATAGGTCATGACAGAACGTTTATTAAATGTATTCTTGTAGTTTATACAAAGTATAGCCAAATGGGAAACAACCCCGGCACAACTGAAAGAACAACTAAACATAGATGACAGCGGCAACTAGCTAGACAGCGTGATGACTCGATCCGTCCATATCCCGCAAGCAACATCGACATCCAAGACCTGCTAAACCAACTGCTCACCATTCCCGAATGGATCACCACAGTTTTGTAAACAATAAACGAGGTCAGTCATCTGCATAATCAAAATAAGAATCCATTAACAAACAATACAACTAATCCAATTGCAATAACATTCTCCAAACTCCATTACCAATCAATAACGACTATACACTTTAAATGTGTAGTCCTGCCAGATTACCCATCGCAACAGGTAATCCTCACCGCCAGTGGCGGAACGCCGCCGTTCCCACCTAAACCCCGCTCATCGCAATGAGTGCACCCAGATCATTAATGTGCACATCCCCCTTGTGATGGGAGCCACAAGAGGCGAACGTGGGGTTGGAACCATTTCCCGAACATGGTCCCATCACAACAATACCAATCACAATATTACCCAACTAATATTAATCCAATCGTAGCATATTAATTAGTCAATCAATCACAATAATCTCAAATTAATTACACAACCGATTGACTAGGGAAATCCTACCTTTTCGCTATTTTATGAAAATGCGTCCATCACATTATGTCAAGCAAGACTCCACATCGAATCCTACAAGTAACAACCGTACCCTATCACTAAGCTATTCAGGATCTAATAAAAGATAACAATTATTCACGAACTCACCTTGAGACGTAGACCGATGCCGACGGTGGCGACAACTCGACTCGATGACTTCTTGCATAGACCGTCTCCCTCTCCGGATTAGTGTTTAAGGCCACCCAAGATGTGTAGAGTGAGATGAGAGAATTGGGAGAGAGAGAGAGAGAGAGAGAGATAGATAGAGAGAGAGAGATTAGGTTTAGGAGTGATAAAAGGAGTCGTCGAAAATGATTTATGTTAGTCTCCACGTTTTATATTAACGCGCTGTTAGACGAGGTGCTCGGTCGAGTATAGGCATACTCGGCCAAGTACGCCGCACTCGGTCGAGTACCTTAGATACTCGGTCGAGTGGCCTCTGCTAGGTCGAGTATCGAGTTACATTGGTCATCTAATCTCTCCCGTCTCCCTTGCTAAGGCCCTTCCTTGGTCAATAGGTTAGTCAACGGGTCCCTAACAGGGCGGGTTTTACACTTTGTCTTGATGTGTGGTCCATGGTTGGACTTGCAGTAATGATCACAAAAACAGGAGATACGAAGAAGGTAAGGATAAGATGTCGCTTTAATTTCCTTGTGATTCCTCAAGAACAAGCTGCATTTTGTCATTTGAAAGGTCTCCCTTGGCTACCATATGATGCTTCTGTACTTGACATTATTTGATGACCAATTTCCATCCTTGTACGTTCCATTCAAGGCATAAGAAAAGACATAAGCGACATTGTTATAAATAAGTGCCAAAACAAATTTTATACATAAGCATTTTGAACTCAGATGAATTGCACTGTTCATAACTCTTTGCTCAGAATAAAATTTAATACTCATGATAGCTCATTTGAAAATTAAAGATGTTAGCTATCCTCTCTAATGAGAATCAACCACAAAGGATGTCTAGAACTCTAGATATTGACGTTTGAATGCTACCAGGTCATCAACTGATGACCTGTGCTGTAACATTTTAACATCTAGGGGCAACTTTGAGGCTTCATAACTCCTGCCCAAGGATGAATCACGAGGTGATCCACATGTCAAATCAGATGTAACACCCCATGAGGTTATGAGATCCAGTTGTCCCACATCAGGGAAAATAAGAGGCTTGTGATATGTTTATAAGAAATTTCACCCAACACTTAGTAACAAGGTCTTGTATTTTTGGGCTTAAGTGAGGGAAAATAACGGCCCAAAGGTATAAGTGCATCCCATCTTATTTGGGTTGTGTTATGACAGTGTTGGGTCGGGTTGTTAAAAATGATATTAGAGGAGCATTGCGACCGTGTGGTGAGCATTTGGTCAGAAGTACTCGGATCACCCACCTAGCGGGGGAGGATTCCGGGCTTGACTGCGGCTAGCTTTAAGGCACAACGAGGACATTGTGTTCTTTAAGTAGGAGAGTTTGTAACATCCCGTGAGGTTATGAGATTAAGTTGTCCCACATCGGGAAAATAAGAGGCTTGTAATATGTTTATAAGGATTTCCACCCACCACTTAGTAATAAGGCCTTGTGCTTTTAAGCGTAAGTGAGGACAAATAATGGGTTTGAAAGTACACATCCCATCTTATTGGGGTTGTGCATGTTACGACGGTGGCAGGTCGGATTGTTATATCAGAGCTAGATGAGTTCGCTATAATTTCTAATTGGAATCACCCAAAAAAATTTCCTTGATTTTTCATTATTCGTCCTGAAGTGATTGACCTATAGTTACATTCATCTGTCAAGGTTGTTTGCAGTGGCTATAACTCGAGCTACAAAACAGATATGGACTTGATTCCAACTCTTAGTTTCAGCTAACATTTCAAGTTTTCCAACCATATAAAGATCACAAAAATTGGTCAAGTGTATCTCAAGATATGACGCAAGTTACAGGCCTTGTTTGCTGACTTTTCTTGACATAATGCTATTTTTGTGCATGAATTTCTTACTTAAATGCAACCATGAGTGTGTAAAACTTATGAGATGTAATATGATCGCAAAAATTACAGTTCGTCTCAATTACTCATGTTGCAATAACTCTTCAAATTTTCCGCGTTCTAGCGTGGCGAATGCCCCTATCGATAACTAGGCAAATATCTGTCGGGTTAGTGAAGTCAACTTAATGGGTAAATCCCTCTCATGCTTGGGTTTTCGTTCGACAAAGTCAGGAATCGAATTTCTAACCACTTGCTTAAGAAATGGGAGTCTTTACCACTCAAATCAACCCAACGATGACTACTAAATCCAAAGCCAACTAGACCGAACCATTATTAACTCGACATGATCCTGACTGGATAAGTGCTAAATTGTATTTAGGTATAAAAATAATCATGTCCTTCTCATTGATAATTAGATCGGTATTTATATTACATCGTAAGACGAGGGTTTATTATAACATAAGAAAGCAATATAAATCTATCGAGATTACGGCCTCGGACTAGCGAGCCCAATACATCTTATTACCCCCCCCCCCGCCCGCCCTTCTCAAGATGGAGCAAACAAATTTAAGACGCCCATTTTGCCAACTAAAGAGAGAAAACGAGTCGAGCCGAGAGACTTGGTGAAAATGTCAGCAAGCTGAGTAACAGTAGAGACATGAGACGGAGCAATGAGACCGTCAAGAATCGCATCACGAACGAAGTGTAAGTCTACATCAATATGTTTTGTCCGTTCATGAAAAATAAGGTTATTAGCAATGTGCAAGGCGGACTGGTTGTCGCAGAAAAGAGGAGTGGCCTCAGACTGAGGAACTCCCAAACATGACAAGAGACTGCGAAGCCACTTTAGTTCGCATGTAACGGCTGCCATAGAGCGATATTCAGCTTCAGAAGACGAAAGAGAGACAGTGGGTTGCTTCTTTGTCTTCCACGACACAGGAGAGGAGCCTAGAAATACCAACCAGCCACTAAGGGAGCGATGAGTAAGGGGACAAGCTGCGTAGTCGGAATCACACCATCCAATTAGGGACAATGACGTATCAGACCGTAAGAGAATACCCTGTCCTGGGATACCCTTTAAGTAACGCACAATACGAAGGGCAGCATCCCAATGATCTTGGCGTGGGGCATGCATAAACTGAGACAAGATATGAACTGTATAAGTAAGATCAGGCCGTGTCACGGTGAGGTAGACAAGACGGCCGACTAGTCGTCTATAGCGCTCCGCATCAGGAAGAAGAGGCCGCGTGGACAGGCCAAGTTGGTGATTCTGTTCAAGGGGCGTAAGTGACGGTTTACAGCCCAACAGACCACACTCGGCAATGATGTCCAGCGCATATTTTCGTTGACACACAAAAATACCTTCAGAATTACGAGCAACTTCGAGGCCGAGAAAATACTTGAGAACACCCAAGTCTTTCATATGAAAACAAGAGCTTAAATAATTTTTAAAGGTGGTGATATCAGCGGAATCATTGGAAGAAATAAGCATATCATCAACATACAGAAGCACATTTAGGTGTACCGTACCTTGAGAATAAGTAAATAGGAAATAATCAGCAAGGCTTTGAACAAACCCATATTTCTTCAGTGCCGCACCAAACTTTGCAAACCAACAGCGCGGAGCTTGCTTAAGCCCGTACAAGGACTTTTGTAGCCGACACACCATACCGAGCACATCCGGAAGAAACACAGGGGGTAGTTTCATATACACTTCTTCATGAAGGTCACCGTGAAAAAAGGCATTGTGCACATCCATTTGGTGTAATATCCAATTCTTAGCAGCTGCCACAGCTAAAAAAGTACGGACGGTAGTCATTTTAGCTACAGGGGTAAATGTTTCTTCATAATCAATCCCGTGTGTCTGGTGATTAACATGAATGACCAAACGGGCCTTGAGTCGTTCAATGGAACCATTGGATTTGTACTTTATTTTATATAGCCATTTACTCCCGAGAGCGCGCTTGCCCGCTGGTAGTGGCACCAATGTCCAAGTACCATTTTCGTGCAGAGCTTTCATCTCTGCATCCATGGCGTTTCGCCAACCTTCATCCTTTACGGCCTCATTAAAGGAACGAGGCTCTTTGTGAGTCATAAGCGCTGCCAGGAAAGAGCGATGCTGGATAGAAAATTTATTACTATCAACATAATTAATAAGAGGATATAGAGTACCTGAGGAGGACGACGACACATCGATGTGAGAGGCAGCGGATGGACGACTACCTTTAACCGTCTTCTCAAGTACATAATCACGGAGTGCAGTAGATGGAATTTTAGGACGAAAGCCTCGACCCATTTGTGGTGGTTCGTGGGCAGCAGTAAGCTCGTCAATATCAACGGGTTGCTGGGTACAAGGAGGCGTGTCCTCTGTATTTGGAGAGGACACGGTCTGTGTGGGACCCGTGTGAGACGGAGTGGGACCGGGGATAGTAACCTGCTCCGCTGGGTTAGCATTTGGGCTAACCTCGTCACTGTCACTATCATCAAATAACACAGCTGCCGGACTTTCAGAGGATGGCACCCCCCTGTTGCTGAGCGTGACTCATCCAAATAGGGAAAGTGGGACTCGTAAAAAACCACATCTCGGGAAACGAAAAAATCGCCAGTATCCATATCATATAAATACCAGCCTTTCTTTCCGGAGGGGTACCCTAGAAATACACATTTCCGACTTTTACTAGCAAATTTATTCCCTTTTGCGCGTTGGTTGTGAGCATAACACAGTGACCCAAAGACGAGTAAATGAGTAAACGGAGGAGGTTTACCAAATATTATTTCATATGGAGTAACGCCACCTAGTAAAACCGAAGGGGTGCGATTAATGAGATAAGCGGCTCCCAGTGCACACTCACCCCAGAAAGTGATGGGCAGACCGACTTGAAAACGAAGAGCACGAGCCACGTTAAGTATATGTTGATGCTTGCGTTCCACCCTTCCATTTTGCTGGGGTGTCCCAACACAAGAGCTTTGAAAGATTATACCTTGTGAGGTAGAGTACGACTGTAATGGGTGGAATTCGGTCCCATTGTCACTCCGAACAATTTTGATTGCGGTAGTAAATTGACGAGAAATCATGGCTACAAAATTCATGAATTTTTCGGGGACTTTAGTCTTAGATGCTAGTAAATATATCCACACACCACGTGAGTAGTCATCAACAAGAGTAAAGAAATAACGAGCCCCGCTAGTAGACGGAGACTTATAAGGCCCCCATAAATTGCAATGCACAAGATGAAAAAGACCGTCACTTTTATTATCACTTAATGGAAAGGAATGTCTAATTTGCTTTGCACGGTGACAAATATCACATGGCTTATTCAACGTACTTTTATTACTAATAAACGGAAGTAATTTAACTACTTTCTCGGAAGAATGACCCAACCGTCTATGCCATAAATTAATACTAGAATCAACGCCCACTGTACTTGTGGTAATCTGCGGTTCTTGACGAAGGTAGTATAGTCCATCCAGCCGATCACCGGTGCCAATCGTCGTCCTCGAATGTCGGTCCTGAATAATACAATGAGTAGCATTAGTGATAAAAACACAGTCGAAAACACAGTCGATAACATCACTTAATTGGGAGGCAGAGATCAAGTTATAATGCAACTTTGGGACGTAAAGTACGGGATCAAGAGTGATAGTAGAAGATAAGCTCACGCTACAAACGTGAGAGGCTTGGACATGTGAGCCATCCAGAAGGCCAACAACGCGGCTCGGGATTTGGCGAAGATTATGTAAAAAATTCACTTGCCCAGTAACATGATGACAACATCTCGTATTAATTAACCACTTACCACAAAATACTTGAGACGGAGTCCAATACACAGAAACAGGCGGCTGCGCAGACTCCCCATGACGAACACCAGTATGGACATCATTACTACTTTCGAGTTTGGAGGAATTCACGGTAGCATCTGAGTGTGCTTGTCCAGTTTGTTCATTGGGGCGAGCCCCACCACGTCCCCTGTTTTGATTTCCACCACGAGAGGCAGCCGAACCTCCGTGGTTAGGATTTTTTAGGCCTTTAAACTCGTACCACCAATTCGGAATTTCATCCATCAACTCAAAGCACATACTTCGATCATGACCCTTCTTCTTGCAATGACTACATACCAATTTCTGTCGTTCAGACCGAGAGAGTTGTGCGGAAGGACGGGGACCCAATAGAGAGCGCGGAGTAGAATTATGAACAGCAAAAGTCGACAACTCGGGTTGAGAGACAATTTCATGGGATGTATTAATCCCCTTCACCCGCTCCTCTTGATTAATCAACTGAAAAGCGCGACTAACAGTGGGCAAAGGAGTTTGTGATAGAATGACAGAACGTAAGGTTTCATAATGCACAGTTAATAAGCCTAGCAAAAACTGGTGAAGCCGATCACTCTCTCTACGGTCTATGTGCTGTTTTCCGACATCAGCAGTACATTTGCAGGTTATAATTGGTTCATATGTGTCTAACTCATCCCATAACTGATTTAAAGTGCCATAATAAACCGCGACTGACATAGTGTCGGTCTGTTTACAGTCGCGGAGTGCACCCTTAATTTGCTGAATCCTAGAGCCATCAACAACACTAAGACGATCATGGAGATCATCCCATAAACGTTTAGCATCATCATAATTAGATAAAAGGCGTTTTACCTCAGGCTCAATGAGGTTCATGAGCCAAGAAACAAGCATCGAATGTAGAGTCTCCCAGTCTTCTAAAGTGTAGGGCGGCTTCGGCTCGGTGTAGGTCCCATCAAGAAAACCAAACTTTCGTCGTGCTTTGAGAGCGGTACGAACATCGCTCTTCCATTCATCGAAATTATGTAGGGTAATACGGGTATTAGTTATACGATCCCCAGGTTTATCATGATTCCCGATGTAGTAGGGAGAATTAGGCTCGATTTTGAGAGGTGGTGGAGGCGGCGCATAGCCAGACATGGCGGAGGAGGAGGGTAGGGTTTTTAAGATCTTTATTTTGGAAAATTGAATATCACTGATACCATGCTAAATTGTATTTAGGTATAAAAACAATCGTGTCCTTCTCATTGATAATTAGATCGGTATTTATATTACATCGCAAGACGAGGGTTTCTTATAACATAAGAAAACAATATAAATCTATCGAGATTACGGGCTCGGACTAGCGAGCCCAATACATCTTATTAATATGACTCGATTTGCTTTAAGAGAATCCATAACCAATCCGAGTAATCTAATTGTCCCATCTACTCTTACACATACAACAGTCTCATCTAGAACTATATGAAACATTATGTAAAGTTATTAAAAACCCTTTGAACTTTATAAATGCATCATCACACATTCACATTCCATTGCTTGTCTCAATTTGAATTAATCTCATCTCATGCTGACAATCAAACAGTCACCAACTCAGAATGCACAACGAGTCTTGGATTACTTAGCTTTTAGTTCTCCCAAAGGCGGTTATGTTTAATTTATAAAGTTGCTCTTAATAGTCTCCTTCATATCATAAACTTAATGCTACACTTACACCACTTTTGGCATAAAATAAACACATTATTAAACTTTATGCTAACTCATTTATCAATTTTCCTACTTTTGACAATTTGGGATTATACAATTATCACATAGTACTGTTGAAAATGTCAATCGGTACGTGATTTGATCATCAAAATTGGTTTATTTGCAAATTGATCTAATGAAACTACTTCCAAGTGAGGGTAGTTACAAATCGGCCATGTACTTTAAATTGCATCAACTAAGTTTTCACCTCATTTGTTTTGTTTTATGTGATATATACCATTTTAAACTTGGTGGGCTAAGCGCACTAGCCAATATTATTTCTTTTGTTAATATTCCGACTATTCTCGGTCAATAGTTATCATTTTTATTTATAATAAATTTTACTTTGCAAGTGCCCATATACAAGTGGGAGACTTGTCGTCTAATATTATTATTAAAATGCTTTTTCTCGATAGCATGTAATATCGACGCACATTACTTGGATGAGCAATTAATTATATCATTGATGGTTTATCTATGACAAGAGTCAGAATATCGTCTGAATTATAGAAATAATCAATCTATATCGGCTAGTTATACTTTGATTTTCCATTTCCCTTAACAGTAGTGGAGCTAGGGAATTGAAGGGCTAGTAGGGGCCCTCACCCCTCGTTGGACAATAGAAATTTCAAAGTTTGTAGTAAAATATTTCAAGCCCTTTTCAAGTTTTACTTATACTATTAATTATTTTTCCCGCTGAAAATTGTTACCCCTGTTAAGTTAAATTATGGCCCCGCCATAGCTTAAAAGAGTTGTCTTTAACACCCCTTTCCCATTTTCTCAACTGAGCCATTGGTTGTCAAGGCAGAAATGTTCCGTACGATGGGTTTTAGTTCTCATCCGCCATTTCCTTTAAATTACAATGCCCTTACATCTCATTTTACAACAAAATAGTCCAATTTCTTCAACTTCATGCATCTATCTATTTTTTTTTTTTTTTTTTTTTTTGCCATTTTCCTTGCAATGAGATTCGCCAATCTTTATAAGTAAAGACATATTTCAGTGTAGCATTTAATATGTGTAACTATTAATTGACGTAATATAGTTAATCGTGTGTAATACAACTTTAGTAAGCGTTTAAACTTTTAAACATTTGCATAGATGTGATCTATTTTGATTTATTCCCACTTCCCAAATTATTTATTTATACTTTGAATTAAAATACAATAGGATATAAGAGAAATAAATAATTTAGATAAAGATAGTAATATTATAGTACTCATCCGTTCCAATCATTTGTTTATCTTTGATTAACCTACCGAATTATTGTAATAATGACATTTTCATTTGTGGAACTATTGGTTCAGGTGGTGAGATTTAATTGATCATACAAACACTTTTAGCAAGTGTGTGAACGTTTGAACAGTTGAATTAGCTACTTTTGTATAAGTGGTTGGTCGAATTGGATCCTAGGCTCCTAGCAACACCACATTCACACATTGTATATGTATATGAATTTGTGATAATTAAATGAGATTTAAAGGTGAACTGTAGAAACCGTACGTGCATTATCATTCAATAATCAGTATACGGAGTACATTACAATAAGGAATAATTAAAATAATGTTCTGGAAAATCTATAGGCACTTTCAAGAAGGTGTCTTGATGAATTCCATGTGTTAAAAAAGAGTCCAATTGCATAGTTTTAAATGACTTCATGGCGCACCGCGCATGCTCTTGTAGTTGAGAGTACAAGCGTCAAAGGGACGTGTAGAGTTGTAGTACAATGGTCTCATACAGTCGTACACTATTTTTTTTTTTTGGCAAGTTGAAAACAAGGATTTTCACATATTCATGGTCTCACAGGCGAGACCATGAGCAACCTTATTCAGACTCCTAGGGCGAAAGCTAATGCATAAAAAATGAAAATCTACACATAACGCTAAGATATCCTTCAGTACTCCTTTAACCCGATGATGAGCTTCTTGAAGACCTGCAATTTGCGCAACCAATTGTAGGCAGTCAGATGATAAATCCAAATGCAGCAAACCACGATCCCGAGCCCAGGCCAACACTCTTCTAACCCCCAGGGCTTCCGCCTGAAGTGCTGATTCCGCCCTTAATTTAGTCATCCCTTCAAAAAAGGACTCGCCCTCCACTCCACTATAGGCCACCCACCCAATTCCGGCTTCACCTGATTTCTTCCAGCCTGCATCCACCTTAACCCTCGTGACCTCACAGTTCCTTGCCTCACCTATAAGACGGTAAGGATAGCCCTCTCGAATCCTCTTAAGCTCCGCAACAGTTTGGTCCCTAACATCCCCACCCTTTTCCATCGATCCTTTTTCCTTCAACTCACTAATGTTCATCACCTCGCTCACTGTTTGAGACCAGACTTTGTAGAAGCCTCCCGGATGAAAAACATCTCCTCTAAACATGATATTATTCCGGGCAGCTCAAATATTCCATAGAATAGCTAAAAATTGAATCACACGCTTTTCCCCATCCGCCAGTTTGTCAAGGTAAGTGATCCAATTAATGATCCACCCATCTAACTCCATATTCCCCAAACAACTTGGGGTAATTCCCAGGGCCGACCCAACCCAGATCCTTTTTACCATTTCACAGTCTCGAAATAGGAAGTATAAAAAAGAACACATAAATAGTTTTTAGCATACTTATCGAATGCTTACTATTGAGATCTCTTCGTCTACAAGTATAATTATTTTAGTGACGAGAAAACCTACAACCGCTACCATGGTGCGTATTGGATAAATTCTCAAGTATACGTGATAATCTGTAAACCACGTATACAAAGTCAACCATCATTTTCACTATTAGGCCAGAATTTGCATTACGTCTTTGTATATACCTCATTTCTGCACCTCCCGCCAAACACCAGTGATGAATGGGCCGCGTGTTTAACATACAAAGCGATTTATGGCATTTAGTAAGTTCGTCGACAAGTGGTAGCTCAAACAATCGTGTCAACCCCTTGGTCGTCATTTACGTGCCGATACGGTCGTTTTGACAGTAATTAGAGTACATTTAGAGTCCGGGTCAAAAACCGTCTTCATTTTCTAAAACCGTCTTAGTCCCGAATCGGAATATTTCAGAAATTATTCCTAAAATTATTTTTTTAGTATTTTTAATTCCCGAAAATTCTTGCCTTGCGGAGTAAAGAAGTCCGTATCTTCCCTATTTCCTATTTCAACCTGCGGAAATCTTTCTTGCTGAGTAGCAAAAGCCCCAAGAGAGAACGCAGTAGGTGATGCGCCTCTTGGAAAGGTCGCAGTGTCTGCTGCGCCTCTTCATTGGTTGGTTTTCGTCAGTTTCCAGAATATTTCCGGATTCTTTCCGATTTCTATCTTTTCCTAAACTTACACCTCGTGATTAGTATAAATAGAGGTCTCCGCCTCACATATTTTTCACGCGAGTGTCCGCCCCTTCTCTTCTCCCTTTGCATTATAAGACCTCTACTATTGCCTTTGATGCCTACGTACTTGATCACTCGACCACGTAACCCCAAATTCTTTTGGGTACCAGTCTCGTTGCATGAACGAATAATTTGACCAACTCCACCTCAATTAATCTAATCAATATTGTTTCTAAATTTCTTTTTAAGGGCACCTTTGTTTGCATTGAATTGAGTCGAGCAACCACTAAACGACAACTTAGTTAATCTCGCTTTGTTAAACATGTAAGTCTGAGGGTGTAATCTCATCTTAAACTTGTATTTATTTCTGTATTATAATTTAAGTATATGTTTATATTATAAACATGTTCAAAACCGTTTTCAAAATCATCCTTTAAACCCCTTTTGACGAAACATCATAGAAAGACCGCCGAGAAGGAACGCAACATCTTTTGCGCCTTATGGAACAGTCGCAGCGTCTTCTGCGCCTCTTCCAGAGGCTGCTTAGCCGTTGTTGCTTTCCTTCTTCTTCCTCGTGTTCAATGTTGTTCTATCTTTTTCTTCGTCTTCTTCTTTTGTTTTCTTCTTATCTTCGTCTTTCTTTCTTACCAATTCAAGCTTTCAATTTATTAAAATCCTTTTGACCTAAAATCCCTAATAATCCATATTCGTGGGTTTTTGTCATAAAATTAAACACGAGTTTGCTGATTTCGATTTGCTCATATTGAATCTCTCAAATTCAGTTTTTGTACAAGTTTTCAAGCTTCCGTTTTGTTTATTTTTCCACCTTTGTATCTCTTATAGCTTTCGTTCGTCTTCCTTTATTTTCAATCTGACTTTTGTTCATGTTTTGTAAAACTCGATTCCGTAAATCGCTATAAAACGCCATATAATCCGTTGTACAATTTGGGCAGTTAGCCTTTGACAAGTTCTCATGTGATAAATCATATTAAACCACTTTCTTCGACTAATTCAAATTAATAATCCATCTAAACAAACCAGCGAACATCACTACAAAAAAAACACGGAAAACTGACGGAAATAATCCGTCAATAAAGCCCTTTTCCCGTCAGAAATACGGGTTCCTGACGGAAAAACCGTCAGGAATCAACCGTCAGTACGATTCGTCACGAAAAACGGATTTCTGACGGTTTTTCCGTCAGGATTTCAAAACTCTGACGGCTTACTGACGGTAATTCCGTCAAAGCCCTCATCTAGGATGGGCCAGAAAGTCAACATTTTCTTGACCTTTCTGACGGAAAAACCGTCAGGAATTAGGATTTTCCGTCAGGATTTCCTAAAAGTCTGACGGTTTTTCCGTTAGGAATATTATAGCAGTGGCTGGAAACAACAGCTTGCTGCCCAACCATAATGCGGAATTTGCATTGTTTTACACACCAAATCTGCAAAAAACCATATACAACCGTCGACCGCCATGCGGGAATCCATTTTCATGTCGACCGCAAGAGCGGGAATCAAGAGTAGACAACGAAATTATCGATAGAAAACCAAACACGATTGGAAGAACGAAATTGTTACATAGAAATTAAAGGTCAAATTTGTATATGTCTCATAAAACAATGTCTTTTACATACCAACTAAAATACTAATCCACAATCATAAGTTTCTAACCTAAGATAGCCTTAACATACTAACATAAGATAAAGACTAACAAAATAACATAGACGACGATACTAATAATTACCTAGAGGTTCAACTTGTTCACTACCAAAGCCATGCCCGGCATCCGCATTGTCGTCTCTACGAAAAGGGCAGAGAAAACCTGAGCACGAGGGATGGGGTTGAGATTGCCGCATCTCTGCCAAAGCTTTTTCCATGGCTGCCATCTTCTCAGCCTGGAGACGGAATGTTTCTTGAGTGGTGCACATTTGTTTCTCAAGAGTTTGTCGTGCGGCTCACTCATGGTTCATTTGGGTGGCAAATTGAGAAACCATGCTAGGAGTTTAAGAGAATGATCGACGAGCACCTTTGTTACATGGATGTTCAAACCACACTCGACCCCTACATCTCCGTTCCCGAATATCCTGCCACGATTGTCAAAACCATCGACAATGGTGTAGAACGAACGGTACTCATCTGGAGCCTCTCCGGTGGGCGTTGGTCGACTCATCTCTTCCTTATAAACGGCCTAAAAGAACAACAAATACGGAAAAAATGATGTTATATTTAAAAATGAGGAAAATACAATAAATATTAACATTAATAATTAGATAAATACAATAAATATTAACTTACGCCGGTCTTAACAGCTCGAGGATTAACCCACTCCCCCTTCTTGTTTTTCTTGGTCTTCTCAAACAACTTTTAGGGTGTGGCCGATTCACCCTGAAAGTAGCATAAAAGCATAAATTGATTATATTCGACAATCAGTAATTCTAACCAATTTGTGAAAATAATAAATACAATACTTACCAATTCCTCGAAAGCATCGGAGCAACTCTTACGGCCTAGAGTATGGGTGCCTAATGCTTTCCCATCTTTAGCACCCGACTTTCTATTTGCCGTGTTTATTTTAGAAATTTTTGCAAATTCAGGATCTTTTTCTTCTCTAGCCTTGAGATTCACCCACCAAGTGGCGGGGACCCAATCGGGTTTTGTTTTTAATATTTGAGCCCATTAAGAAGCTTGGTAATCCGCCTCGTGACCGCCTTTTGCCATTCATGCTTAGCGTCATAGCCTTCATCCACGGACTTCACATGTTTCTATTTCAAAAACAAGTGTTTAATTAGTAATAGAAGAGATGACTTTAATTACAAAAATATAAATAAAAATTATTAACGTAAAGTAAATAATAGGTAACTTTCAAATTACCCTAAACCAATTCCACATCTTCAAGCGCTGTGCATGGCTCGCCTCACTCCATTTGGTGAAGTACTCGTCATCTGAAATGTTATTGGTGAACGACCAACTGATATATGATTACATAGATATTGGAAATTCAAATAAAATTATTTGAATGATATATTTTTCATAAAGGTAAAAATAAAATATTAGAACACTTACCATTGGCCATCTTCTTGCTCTTGTGAGAGAATGATCTGCATGTTCTCCTGTGCCGGTGTTCTATTCTGAACATCCTCGTCATCATTATTAGCCTCTTCGTGCTCCTCATCACGCCGACCTCCCCTACTACCGCTCCCTATCATCCTTCGAATGAAACCTGCCATATACTAATTATAAACAATGCAAATTGTCAGTCCAATAAAAATTGTTAGTACAAATTGTTAGTCCAAAAAAATGGAGTGTCATGAATAATATAATAATATATAATTTAATAATGCAAAAAAATGAAGTGTCATGAACACTAACTATAAACAATGCAATCAAACAAACCCCTTACAAGTGCTTCAAATTTGATTGAATGATTAAAATTCATACATAAAAATGATTTAATTAAAATTCATACACTAATATTGTAGAATTAAAACAACTCCCATCACTCATAACTATCACTATCACTACTGTAATACTACGGTTTTTCTAAGTCTGTTACTCGGCCAAATAAGGCTTACTCGGCCGAGTAATGCGTCGCGTGTTTCTGGTCAGGCTACTATCCAGGAATACTCGGCCGAGTATTCTTAATACTAGACCGAGTATGGCATACTAGACCGAGTATTCTTAATACTAGACCCAGTATGGCATACTAGACCGAGTACTCGGTCTGACGGGTATTATTTCCGCGGTTTGATTAAAATGATTAGAGAAGTATAAATAACGTGTTGAGCAGTTTCTTATCATTTCTAAATCATTATTTTACAAAACCTAACGACGCTCTAAACTTCTCTAATCATCTTCATCTCTTCCTAAGCCAAGCGTGATCGATTGTGAGCTTTTAGATCTCGTTGTCCGTGTCGTCTGTGTTACTAAGTCTCTAGTATTCCTAATCAGTTTATCATTGTTATTGTTAGAATTTGTGCAAACCCTAATTTGGGTTAATTGGGTGAAGGGTTTATAGTGATTGTATGTGATTATTCGTGTGTAGGTGACGGTATCATGGAGTATCGCTATTGATTGCTTGTGTGTGCTTAGACTGCAAAAAGGTAGGGCTTCCCGTACTCGGTTTACTATTTAGTTGTTATAAGATTTGTGGTAATTGTTGTACTATTGATTATCTGCTGATCGTTGTTGGTGTTGGAGTTGGTGTGGTTGTTGTGATGGTTGTTGATGATGTTCGCGAGGCGCGTCCTCGGCTGGGTGGAGTCACTTGCGGGAGTGGCTTCACGCCCTAGTTTTTCCCTCTTTGGAACCCGCCACAAGAGGGGATGTGCACATTAATGAACAGGGTTATCGCTCGTTGAGCGGGGATTAGGTAGGGATTGGCTGCGGTCCCCTTTTTACGGTGTGGATTACCTGTTGCGATGGGTAATCTTGCAGAGCTACACACTTTAGTGTGTAGTCAGTTGCTATGTGAGAGCGGGAGTTGGAGGTGTGATGATCAGCAGTTTGTCTTTTGTACTTGTCTTATTTTGATTATACAGTAACTGACCCCGTTGTTGTTTTATAAAATCTGTGGTGATCCATTTAAGGATGGTGAGCAGATTATAATAGGCGATGATGTTCAATAGCTATGGGGCCGTCATGGGGAGTCATCACTCGAGTCTAGCTTCCGCTGTCAAGAGTTTTATCATTCAGTTTTAGTTGTTGAACATTAGTAACATGCACTTTGGTTTTGGATTTTGGAATATGTAACCATTAAATTATTTATACTTTAATAATTATGTTTTGGATTGGTAACTTTTATATACTAACTTCGGGAAACCGAGATGGTAGCAGCTTCATATGCTAGGGTGGTCCTTGGTAAGGCACCTTGGTATCCGAGGGTGTTACAAAGTGGTATTAGAGCGACGATTCTGGAACCTAAACCAATGAACCTAATGAACGTAGGGAGTCTAAATAAAATGAATCCCGGGAGAGTTGTTTGGAGCTACCGCAAAGACTTGGGAGATATCCCGAAGTCGCATTGAGGCCCTTACGATCTCAAGCCGGTCACATGGGGAAGTCTTGGGGAACTGTTGTATGGTTCGATTCATGTGTGTAGTACTTGTAGCTGTGATTTTTGTGAAATTATTGGATGAAATAAGAAAGTAATGTGTGTTGTATTTGTACCTTTAAGTATATATTGGATGAAGTATATTTTTGGGTTGAATGGAAGTTATTGGAGTATATGTAATATGATGTTGGGTATGTGCATACGATCATGATGATGTTAATGTTTGGTTTGTTGGTAGTAGCATGTGATTAAGGTCATGCATATATATATATATGAATGTCGTGTTTAAGTTTCATGTGGGTATGATAAAAGTTCAACTATGTACTGGTTTTTAGAAGTGTTGAGTTATTATTGTTTGTCTTATTCATCTTTAAGTTGTTTTGTTAAGAAAAATCGATTTGTATGAAAACCGATTATGGAAGGGTTGTCTTAAAACTGTCATAAGTCGAGTTCTAGAAATGATATTGATGTGATTCTAATTGGAGGTGATAGCTTGTCCTCTTACGATTCTAACGATAGGTCACACGCCCAAAATGACCAAGTAACGAGTGAGATATGACTATTTTACGAAAACTGGACGTTGTTGAGAACTGTGTCGGTATTCGGCCGAGTAAAGTAATACTCGACCGAGTAATGCATACTCGGCCGAGTATACCCAATACTCGACCGAGTAATCCTTCTGTGACAATTTGTGTCAACTTATGGAGTCGAAAACTCGACCGAGTAATATAGTTACTCGACCGAGTATCCTGTACTCGATCGATTACGCTATGTACTCGACCGTGTACCTCTTTGGGCGGTCATTTCGAGTCGGTGGCTATGTTCTTACATTTGTTTTGAGTTGTAGGTTATGTGCACACGTATGTTTTGGGTCTTAAAACATTCTTTATGTATGTGACGGTCTTGATACGTAAGTTACCAGATACTATGATGTGGAGAATGCCGGCTTATGAAGGATATGTGTTGGGTAGGGAGGACATGAGTATATGGGATTGTGATGGATAGTGGAAAGAATAAGTGAAGTTGACGAGTTATTGAGATAAGGAGCACAATTTGTGAGCTATGGTGAGGGAATTAGTCGTTGACTTAAATGGTGTAGTGATGATCGTATATGGTTAAGTGAAGATAGAGCAGTAATGTAAATTCGAGGAATGTTAGAAACAAAAGTTTAAATGAGGGATGTGAAAATTATGGTAATTTGGGATACATAGTGATTTCTGGAGAGAGATGATTATGACGATGTTGGGTAAGGAGATGAAAATGGTGTCTAGAGAGCTTAGATCGAGGGGTGCCGCAATAAGGATTTGTAGATAGTAGTTGTTATGGAGATTTCTATTACCAGAAGGTGAGCCTAGTGTATCATTTGGGAGGTCACGGGATGAAGTGAAGCTTGGTTATCTAGGATTATTAGAAGAAGATGTAATGAATTAAGGAGAAATCATTGAGTGGGTGGATCTATCGGTGGAGAGTATGAGTGAAAAGTGTGATGAGAAGGATTGTTGATAAGAAATGAATGAGAAATAATGACATAGGCTAATAGAATTTGATTTTTGGAAGTAATGGAAAGAGAAGGATGAAAGTAAGTTGATTAAACGTTAACAAGAATTAGGGGACATGAAAGTCAGGCATCATGGAATTGTGTGATGCTACCATGAGAGCGTGAGTTAGAGGAGTATATATATATATATATAAATTGCAGGACGACTTGTCAGACCTGATTTTGAGGATTTAAAGGAGTAGGAAGTTGGTAGAGTGTTTGTACGGTAGGAGACTATGGTGGTGAGGTAGGTGATTATATAATCAAGGATAAAGGTTGGATAGTTGTTGAGGTAAATTTTGTTGATGGATTTAATGTTCGTTATTTGGAGTGATAACCAGGAGGGGAAATAAATTGTTATATTTAGAGGTGATGGTAGGCGAGTAGTCACACGAAGGATGGTGGTGTCGTTGTGTTGTCACTAGTGGTTGAAGATTATGTTACACAGGGAAGTTAATTGTTCTAAAGGAGTTGATTTTGTAGAGACTGATTGGTATGTATGGTTGTGTGGGAGTATAAGATGTGGATATAGGAGGTGTTTGCTAGTAGTTGGGTATTGATGGTAGGATTACATTTGTCAGGAAGTGGTAGTTATGCGAATGGGAGAATGTGTTAGGATGGGCATACGAGTTAAGCACGGGCGAGAGGTAACCTTACCAAGTGGTAACTTACGTAATCAAGATTGGCTAGTTACATTTGATTATGGGTCTATGATGTGTGTAAGTGATTGTGTGAGGTTCTGACCTCATGAGTAGTAGTATGGTATGATGTTCATAAAGTTGTTATCTAATTATTCTGTGTAATTTGTTGTGTTTTGGTGATCTAATAAGGCGGTATTAAAGAAGTTTTCTTTTATCAAGGAAGTGGCATTGAGTCAGTGTTTATGGGATTGTAAAGGTTGCGATGATATCGATATGGTTGTTGTGCCTCGAGTGGCGATCCGGGCACGGTTATATAGACTGTTTTTTACTTATGAAACGACTTTTCGAAAGGGTTTACCGGTCATATAGATGGTTGTTTTGTTTACTACTGTTCCATGTTAGTGTCGGTCTGGGTATATAGATTGTTATTTTGTTTATTAGTGTTTCTTACCAGTTTCGGCTTGGGAGTAAGGGTAGAGTATGATATGGAGGGAAGTTGCGTATGTTTCTGTTGTTGTCATGATATGGTGATATTCTGTTAATGGGACACAGTTATGAGAGGTTGTTAGAATACTTTCGATCTTGTTTTAGATGGGGCATGGTTGACATAGTTGTGGAAAGAGTTTTGTGGAATGTGTGTGTGCTGAGCTGGAAGCGGCGAGTGGTTTGTGATCTTTATTGGGACTGTGATTATAGAGTGTTGGGAATTAATATTACGTTAAGTTATTGATGAGTTTGACAACAATAAACATGAAAACTTGAGGATCTAGCATGAGTGTGTGTAACAATTGTGGATCGTGAGTTATGATTTTGGAGATAAGTGCATGTATAAAGAAGTATATCATTTGTGATAATGTTGAAGAGATGGAGTAGTGGTTATGCTGAGGATTTTATTGTATAGGTTAGATGGAGTGCGAAATAACTGGAGGCACGAGAGCTGTTAGGGAGAGAGCCTTGGATATGGGATGGTTGTCGTGTTGAAGTTATAGTCGATGATAGGTGATATAAGATGAGGATAAGTGGAAGAAAACAGCTAAGGATCTAGTATTAGTTGGTTACGAGGATGTTAAGAGGAGTAGGATGCGACAAAGAGAGTTCGATGGTTGTACATGTTGCGGTATATTTGGAAGTTTAAGCTTTGGTGTAGAATAAAGGATGAGTTTATGTTATGGTCGATACTACTAAAGGACATAGTTGGTGTAGTAGGATGAGGTTTATGAGCGTAAGTAAACTTCGAGGACGAAGTTCATTTTAAGGGTGGTAGAATGTAACATTCGGTTTCGTGGTTGATCTTACTTGGTGGATTGTCTTGACATTGTATTTTTCTAGTGGATAATATGTTAGTGAGACGGAGCTAGCAACATTTGTGGATGGTTTTTGGTAGTGTATGGAGTTAGTGTCGAGAGGCTATAATGTAGTTGATATGATATCGTGAGCCATGTTGTGGAGGTAAGCATAGTTGGTGGAGTTAAGGTTAGGAGTTCATGTTTTATAGGTTGGGTTTGAACATCGGGGACGAAGTTCGTTTTTATGGAGGGAAGACTGTAATACTACGGTTTTCCTAAGTCTGTTACTCGGCCAAATAATGCTTACTCGGCCGAGTAATGCGTCGCGTGTTTCTGGTCAGGCTACTATCCAGGAATACTCGGTCGAGTATTCTTCATACTAGACCGAGTATGGCATACTAGACCGAGTATTCTTAATACTAGACCGAGTATGGCATACTAGACCGTGTATTCTTAATACTAGACCGAGTATTCGGTCTGACGGGTATTATTTCCGCGGTTTGATTAAAATGATTAGAGAAGTATAAATAACGTGTTGAACAGTTTCTAATCAGTTCTAAATCATTATTTTACAAAACCTAACGACGCTCTAAACTTCTCTAATCATCTTCATCTCTTCCTAAGCCAAGGGTGATCGATTGTGAGCTTTTGGATCTCGTTGTCCGTGTCGTCCGTGTTACTAAGTCTCTAATATTCCTAATCAGTTTATCATTGTTATTGTTAGAATGTGTGCAAACCCTAATTTGGGTTAAATTGGGGAAAGGGTTTATAGTGATGGTATGTGATTATTCGTGTGTAGGTGATGGTGTCATGGAGTATCGCTATTGATTGCTTGTGTGTGCTTGGATTGCAAAAAGGTAGGGTTTCCCGACTCGGTTTACTATTTAATTGTTATAAGCTTTGTGGTAATTGTTATATTATTGATTATCTGCTGATCGTTGTTGGTGTTGGAGTTGGCGTGGTTCTCGTGATGGCTGTTGATGATGTTCGCGAGGCGCGTCCTCGGCTGAGTGGAGTCACTTGCGGGAGTGGCTTCACGCCCTAGTTTTGCCCTCTGTGGAACCTGTGACACCCCCATACTCCAAGTGCCCTACTAGGACCACTAAAGGTATGAGAACGCCACCATCTCGATTACCCGAGGCAATGATAATCAAATAGACAATAATGAAACGTACTTAAATGATTACAAAGTTTAAGTGATACAACTAAACTCCAAAACTTTTAAAAGAAAATACAACTGTTCTCAAAAGTTAAACCAACTAGCTAAAGAACAACGTTCAACACAGCGGAAGACTTCTAGAACAGCTCGTGATGACTCAACCCAGCTATCCCATGCGCATCAACCAAACCTGCTCAATAATTGCTCACCACCCCTGAATGGATCACCACAGTTTTTAAAACATTAAACGGGGTCAGTACTAATTACACGACATAAATCACAAAAGACAGAAGTCAAACAGCTCAATCGTCACATGAAACTCCAAACTCCATAATCAATTTCCTCATAACTGACTACACACTAAAGTGTGTAGCCCTGCCAGAGTACCCATCGCAACAGGTACTCCACACCGCTAGTGGGGGACCGCATCCGTACCCACCAAATCCCCGCTCATCTCCATCGAGCGATAAACCCATGTTCATTAATGTGCACATCCCTTATGTGGCGGGTTCCACAGAAAGAGAATCAAGGGCGTGAAGCCACTCCCTCAAGTGACTCCACTCAGCCAGGGACGCGCCCCGAAGAACACAGACAGTTAAACAGTAGCCACAATACAACATCAACAACCGTCTGAAACAATCAACAATATGAAATCACAACCGTCTAAATCAACCAACAATCACTAATTACAGTACAATCACCACACATTATGTAATTAATACCGAGTAGGAAAACCCTGCCTGAAATAAGCCATCACAAGACCGTCACAAGCAGCTAATCAAAATGCTCTTCTACGAAATCTCCTCCTATAAACACATATACAATCATGCAATTACTACTAAGCCAATCAAACCCCCAAAACCCCCAAATTACCCAATTAGGGTTTTGAACAAACTCAACGAATCACTATAAAAATTATACAAGAATCTTACCCTTGACGCGACGAACTCAACGGTGTAACGAATAAGACGATCCGACGATCCTAGCCCTTGGGATTTGTTAACAACGCGAACAAGGAGAACAACGTAACTCTTTTTAGTTAAGGGTTATATAGGAGTTTCAGGACAACATGATTAGTCATGAGTTTCGGGAATTAAGGAAAGTAAGAAGCCGGGTAAAGAATTTACACGATATGAGACCTTGGTGGTGAGTTGGGTGACGATGCAATTAAGGATGGAATTGGGAATAGTGTTGAGGTAATTTTTGTTGATGGATTTGATGTTCCTTATTTGGGATGTTAACTAAAGGTAGGAAAGAAACCGTGATATTTAGAGATGAGTGTAAAAGGGTTGTTATACGAGCAGTGGGGGTATTGTGGTGTTGTCACTAGTGGTTAAGGGTGATAGTCAATTAGAAAGATAGCAATTCTAAAGAGGTTGATTTGGTAGAGGCCGGATTGATATGTACATTTTTGGGGAAGTATAAGATGTGGTCTTAGGAGGCGGTTGCTAGTGGTTGAGTATTAGCTGTATGGTTATATTTTGCAGGGGATGATGGTTATGCGAATGGAGGAATGTGTTATGGGCGAGAGGTAACCTTTATCAGGTGGTAACTTACGTGATCAGGATTGACTAGTTGGATGTGATTACGGGTCTATGATGTGTATAAATGTTTGTGTGAGGTTCTGAACTTACGAGAGATGGTATGGTGTGATAGTAATAAAGTTGTTAGATGAATGTTTTGTGATATATGTTGGGTACGGTAAACTAATGGTATGATGTTCAAAAGTGATAGTTTGGGTGATCTGGCATGGCTAGTTATACTTGTATGTGTATTCCTGATATATGTTTATTCCGTGAAAAGGTATGGATGATATTCATGAGATTTTTGTCTGTTTATTCAGTATAATATGCTGTGTTGTGATCTAGTAAGCAGTTTTGAGTAAGTTTCCTTGTTCGGAAAGTTATACTGAGTCAGTGTTTACGGGAATTATATGTGGTTGTGATGTTTATCGATGTGGTTGTTGTGCCTCGGGTGGTGAACCGGGCATGGTACTTCGTATTGTGATGGGGGTATTTTCGTGCTGCGGTGCGGCTATTGGTGGCGGTGTTGCGATGCCGTCACCGGTTGTGATGGAGTAGGCGGGGTGATTATGATACGAGTTTTCGAAAGTACATTCCAGCTATACATAGATTGTTGTTTTGTTTGCTGTTGTTCCTTGTGAGTTTCGGTTGGACATGTAGACTGTTGTTTTGTTTATTGATGTTTCTTACCAGTTTCAGCTTGGGTGTGAGGATAGAGTATGATATGGAAGGGAATTGTGTATGTTTTTGTTGCCGGCATGGTATAGCGATATTCTGTTGATGGGACACAGTATGAGTGGTTGTTACAATAATTTTGATCTTGTTTTAAGATGAGGCATTGGTAGACATAGTAATGGCAAGTGAATAGTAGAACATGTGTTGTACTGATCTGAGAGCTACAAGTGATTTATAATATTTTGTTGAGACAATGAGTGTAGGGTGTTGGGAATTAGTATCATGTTAAGTTATGTATGAGTTTTGCAGTAATGAAAGAAAAGAATTTGAGGATCTAGTGTGAGTGTACGTAACAAGTGTGGATCGTGAGTTAGGCTTTTGGCGATAGGTGTTTTATAAAGAGAGGTATGTTGTGTTGCGGTAATGTGGAAGAGTTGGAGTGTTGGTTATGCTAAGGATTTTGTGGTATTGGTTAGATGGAGTGCAGAATGAATTGAAGTATGAGAACTGCTTAAGTAAGAGAGCCTTGGAAATAGGAATGGTTATAGAAATGAGGTTATAGGCGGTTATCTTTGACATGTGGTGGTGATAAGGATAATGAGATGATATTGTGGACAGCGAGGGCCCACGGGGGCGCTTGGTGAGGAGCGAAAACAAGCGTTTGCATTTTGTATGGAGTCGCCACCAATTTTTATGGGAAATTGGAACCGTTCGAATACCTCGTGTCATGTCAAGACACAAAGTAGTGACATGAACACTAAGCAATCGTTACCCTTAGCATTCTATGTCTAGAATGACTCTCGTGGATGCCAATGAACACGGGTGCTCACGGAGATCTGGAGTAAGGGGTGAGGGTACGTATTAGGAAGCTCTTTTGATCGAACACCTAATCCCGCCCGCCTCGATAGCGGCCTCTACTAATGATTAGGGAAGTTATTCGTACTCGATATATCGTCAGCTATATGCATGCAATGCAACATCCAAGTTTTAATCCTAGCATGTGAGAATTAGACTAAGTCGGTTGACACGTAATTAGCATACAATTGGGTCGAAGTTGGAATTAACGTTCATTTACATATGAAAACATACAAACAATATGAAATACAATAAATACAATAAATATAAACTACAATAACGAAAATTACATTAATTACAACGGAATAGGTGATTTATGTCGGAAATACCTTTAAAACGGATAACTTGAGAAAACGAATAAAAGAAAGAAATACGAACGAAACAGAAGGTGATATTACGGGTATTAGTCGCTTAACATGTAAACTAATTAAACTAGGTCAAAGCGAAAACGGAGTTCGGGACGAAATCATCCGAACAGCGCAGCAGATCGCCCTCGGAAGAGGCGCAACGATTCTTGCGTCTGTTCCAAGGGTGAGTTCTCGGTTGTGAAGCCGAACGCAAATCGTTAATGTTAATTTTTAATTTTAAGGATTGATTAAATTATGTACTCGGATAGAAGTGATTAATAGGTTATTTAACATATGAATGGGTCATAAAAACGGTAAAACATGAATAAGACGGAATAATTACATGAACGAATGATTTAAACTAATTAAACAAACTAACTAAACAAATTAATTTAGACTAAACATAATGAATGATGACGAATTAATGAATAAACAGATGAAAATATATCAACGATGAATTCCAGAAACTCAATATGAACAAATTGAATTTCTAAAACCCGAATTGAATATTAATGACGAAAACCCGCAAATATGAATTATAAGGGATTTAAGTCGAATTTATGACAATTAAAACATATTAATGAATGATGAATTATGTGATGCAATATACATGTGATTATTAGACTATCATGTGAACGAATAATTAATCAAACAAACAAAATAAAAGCAAGACGAAATTACAGAGGACGAAGAAGAAGAAAAGAAGCAGGAACTGCGGCAGCCTCACGAAGAGGCGCAGCAGGAACTGCGCTCCTTCGAAGAGGCGCAGCAGTTGCTGCGTCTTTTCTCGACGTCTGTCTACTGGAAATCCGCAAAAACAGAGTTTTAAAGCACGGTTTTAGAAATCGGTTTTAATGGTGTTTTCGACATAAATCTTACAATGGTGATACAATGAATAAAAGTACAATAAATAAAAGGATTATACACCCTCAGACTTACATGTTGACGAAACGAGAAGGACTAAGATATCGATTAGTGATGCTCGACGCGAATGCAAAGAAAGTGCCCTCGTAAGAGGAAAACGATTGATTAATTAAGTTGATTGAGTGTAGTTGGTCAAATTGGTCGGTCATGCAACGGAGAGGCTGGTACCCGGAAAGATCCGAGCTTACGTGGTCGGAAGTCCAAGCACGTAGGCGCCAATTAGTAAGAACGAAGTCTAGAATGCAAAGGGAGAAGAGAAGGGCGGACACTCGCGTGAGAAATATGAGGAGCGAAGGCTCCTATTTATACTAATCACGCGACGGAATTATGGTAAGAGTAGGATACGGAAGGAAAGATCCGGAAACAACCGACTTAGGTTAAAACACGGAAACTTGGACAAAAAGAAAGCCCTGGGAAAAGGCGCAGCAGGTGCTGCGTCCCTTGGAAGAGGCGCAGCACTTGCTGCGTCCTTTCCCGGGTAGGTTCCTCTGCGCGAGAAAGCGCGTTTGACAGCCTGTCGTATTTTAGGCATAACTTTCTCTACAAGACTCGGATTAAGGTGATTTCGGTGGCGTTGGAAAGCTAAGAAAGAGATCTAGAACTTTCTGTGAAATAGTCCTGACTCAAAAAAAGTTGTTATCACCTCGTAAAATGGGCCTAAAGGTCGGGTTGTCATTTTAACTAAATGAAATGCACATTTTGTAATGTAAACTTTTAGTTTAGCCTAATGAAGTGACATGGGACTCAAAATGAGATATAATCTCAACATTTTATGACATCCTAACCTTATGTAGACAAGCACATTGTTTTGACTCGGGATTTGACGGTTTTAGGAAATGAAGACGGTTTTTGACCCGGACTCCAAATGAACCCTAATTACTGCCAAAACGACCGTATCGGCGCGTAGATGACAACTAAGAGGTAGACATTAATATTTGAGCAATCACTTGACGATAATCTTACGAACTGTCACAAATCGTTCCGTATACCAAACATGCGGCCCAATCATCACCGGGTGGTTTGCGGGAGGTGTAGAAACGAGGTGTCTACAGAGCCCCCACTTTGACTGAGGCTTGGACAAGGCGAAAGTCAAAGTATAGCCATCAGGTCAATCGAAGATTACAACCTGACGACTATGGCGACGCGAGGCGGTTCAAGGGGTCTGAACCAAGGACCTGTCGTCGGGAACATTTTAGAGTCTGTCGACTATCGGGGAGGGTCGTTTAAAGTCCATTAGACTACGTAGGGAGCTCTCCAGCCATAAGAAGAGACCATACCTGAGACTTCTTTCTCGAGATGCTTCTGGAGGTGCATAGGAGCTAAGGTTAAGCGTAGGAGCTAAGGGTAAGACCTAAAAGTTATGTAAGGATTTGTGCTAGGGTGAGGGGCCCTAGAGGAAAGCATCGACGGGAAGGAGGTCAAACATAAGTTCAACTTAAGGGGTAACTAAGGTTTGAGTGTAAGAACTCTAAGGAAAGGTGATCCTAAAGGAATGTGATCCTAAGAGGAAAAGATGATCTTAAAGGAATATGATCCTAAAAGGAAAAGTGTATGAACTCTAGGGAGTTTGGGAACCTAAAGAGCTAGATGTGTGAACCTGGGTATATGAAACTAAAAGGACGGTCGGTATGGGAACTTAAAGGCTTGTGAACCTAAGAGGATTTGGGATTCTAGGGTTAAGTTTAGGAACTACTGGGTTACTAATTCTTGTTTTAAACGCGTGAGGTATGAGAACTCCTAAAGGATTTATGGGTTTATGAACCTAAGGTCGTTGGTGTAGGAGCTTAAAGGTTTACGAACCTAAAGGAAGCCATTTTGGGATCTAAGAATCTAGGGGTAAGAATCCTAACTTTGGGTTTACGAACCTAAGGAATGAGGCCTTGGCTTGGGAACTTCTGGAGAACAACACCTTTGTCGAACTCTGCGGGGAAACAATAATATTGAGGGTAGCAGGACGTCGGTAGAAACTGCTGGGGAATCTGCTTGCGTCGGTCTCAAGCGAACTCTGGCAAAACTTGAGGTTGAATCTGCTTGCGTCGGTCTCAAGCGAACTCTGGCGAAACTTGAGGTTGAATCTGCTTGCGTCGGTCTCAAGCAAACTCTTGTTGGGGAATATATTGACGATTAGGAACATCTTGATCGTCATGGGAAAAATCTTGAGTGAGCAATACTGCAAAATACTACTGCGCTGGATATAAGGAATTGAGCAATACTGCAAAATACTGCTGCGTTGGATATAAGGATTCGAGCAATACTGCAAAATACTGCTGCGCTGGATACTTACCTGCATGGTTAGTAGCCACACAAGAATGCAATCTAATATATGCACGTAAGCAATTATCACACGGACCTCGAATGAGGAAACACATAGGTTTTGCAAAAGTTGTTTCTTTATAAAAGTCGTTTAAACTTGCTCAAAGAAATTTGTCGTTTGTAATGCGTCATGCATATTCAATGGGCTTTAGACATAGGACTGACGGGACGTAGACCCTTTAAAGACGCGAAATGTAGACTTAGGTTGGACTGAAGCGACACTAACTTAGATTTGACGCGACACAGGGATGACTTTGACAGACTTTGCTTAAGTATGCGCAACCCCTAGCCAAGTGTGGGTGACAATGCGTATCAGTTCCAAAGGTAGAAGAATTGCAAGAATGATGAAGGCACATAAAGGCAAGGCATGAGCCATGGATCATCTGTCTACTAGGACTTCTTTTGCCATAAAAGAGACTCCTCTTGAGGCACAATAACTGGGAGAATCGATCTAAGACCTCATCATTGTCCGGACCGAGCGCTAGCTAGACTTAAATAAGAGATGAATAAAGGAAGGGTGGCATCTTGGAAGAGAAGCCCCCAGGATGAGAAGATGACTCTGGACTTTGGTAAAAAAAGAGACTTGGGCAACAATAAGGAGCCCCCAGTATAGAGGTGTTGGTTGTGGAAGGGATGT
Organism: Silene latifolia; assembly: GCF_048544455.1. Classification (NCBI taxonomy): domain Eukaryota; kingdom Viridiplantae; phylum Streptophyta; class Magnoliopsida; order Caryophyllales; family Caryophyllaceae; genus Silene; species Silene latifolia. The sequence continues at coordinate 191,309,795 of NC_133536.1, forward strand.
TATTTGAGGTTGAAAGGTTGAGAATTGGGATGGTATTTGAGGTTGAAAGGTTGGGATGGTTGTGTCCTTGAGGACTGCCTACGTATTCACGTGAAGTGAAATCAAACCAGATCGTAGTTCAGGTGTGTGCCTAAGCTATGTTGTTAGGACCTTAAAGTGCAGGGGTCACAAGGGTAATATTCCTTTGGTGACTCGAAGAATTAATTTGAGATAACTCCCTCTGATCATAGACCAAAGAGGTATAACTAATTTTGTAAAAATTTCCTTGTCGCGTGAGCACACTTAGTGGACCCTAAGGATGAATATGGGTATGTCCCGTCCTAGGTAGCAAAGTATTGAAGACTCCGTGTATGGGTCAAGGTGAAACTGGATTGGATATTTGGAATGTGGAGCTCGGAAATAAGAGGCTTTGATGAACAAATCTCTGGAGCTTCGATTTTGTGGAGTTAAGGCTTGATGGGGTTATGGCTTGTAATGTGGCTTGGAAATGGAGTCTCCTGGCTTGATGTAGCATGAGCACATATAGGTAGGTTAAAACGACGTGGGTTCAAGTTTCCATGTCTTGGCCCTAAAGGATAGGTATATTTGACAAGCTTGAGAGGATTCTCAAAATTCCTAACTATCTCCCCATAACGGTCTCGAGAAGGACTTAGGGTGTGATGTGTGATAGGCTAAGTGAGGGTGCTAGCCGACCATCGACGACGATGTCTTGATTCTATCTGGACTTCAGCAGATTCCATATTTGATTTCATACTGTTCTTGATTCGACTCGGATTCTTGGTCTTGAACTTATCTCGGATTTTGCTCAGATTCTTGATTTAGGTTTTTTTTTTAGGATAACGTTGACTTTGGATATCGACTCGTTTGATTGAGCCTTGTTCTTTTGGCTCTTTTGTCTTGGATTACGGGCACAATTGCGGCTTCGGATATTGATCTTGGGTTCTCTTGATTGAGCCTTTGTCTTTGATCATGGCTCGTATCATCTTGGACTTTCTTGTTACCATGGATTTGGGTCAAACTAGCACCTTTTGATGTGAAACGGGTTGGTCTTTTAGTAACATGGGTTGTTTATTGTGGGAAATGGGCTTGCCTTCTGTCATGGATCGTTAACAAGGGAGACGGTCTGGATTCGTCCTAGAATCTCTTGAGATATGCTCGTGCTAAACTGGGGTTATATTGTGGTTTCTATTGCCAGACATGGAATAGGTAAAGAAAGAACACGGAGTTTCAGGTCCTCTACAACTTGAAATGGAACATCATCTAAGTGCACTCACATCGACTTGGAACGTGTGGTTGTTCATTTTAAAATATCTCAAATCGATTCTTGTTGTCACAGGAAAAGGGTAAAGGAAGAGATAGGATAGAATATATGAATTAAAGAGTGTACTTTTATTGAAATGGATAATAAATGTTTTTAACATAGACTCGAGAAGACGGGTGACTCGTAGGACAGCCCCCAGGTTGTCACTAAAAATGGAAATAGACACGAAGAGAGATACTAGAACAAAAATGAGATAGAAAGCCTAAGACTCGGACTCGGACCCGGACTTTGACTCGATCTTAGATCTAGACTCGTAATCATCGGCCCATGCTTGAACATTTTCCCTTCCAGCAACTGGCTTCGGCATCTGGCTTTGAGCATTCACCCATTTGAGCACCTCATCCTCATCATTGGGAACATTGGAAGGATAACAGTCAAGGAGAGTTTCTTGATAAGTGGTATATCCATGAGGATTGCCTAAGCTACCTTGTGGCTTAAAAGTTGAGAGGGACAACTTCCCACTTTCGATCATATCTGTATCATGCCCTTTGCCTATATGGTATTTGCAGTAGGCGTTCTCATCCCAGAACTTGGATTTCTTTTCGGGTTCGGGAGTAGGTCCTATAGGCTTCAACATTCGTCGCTCCATGAGTCTCTGAAGGGCATCGGTGTATGTAATACCAATGTTGGTAAATTTCCTAGGAGGTGTGCCCTTATTTTCGGAAGCCTTTGTAAATGACCTTGGAGAGTTGTTAGGAATAGATCGTTCACTAGTTACTTTCTCCTTAAGACTGTCAAATTGAGGGTTTGTCTGGACACTTTTCATCTTGAGAGGTTGGGCATCAAGCTTCTTACCCATTTCAGCAAACTGGTTCTCTATGTTGGAAAGCCGAGAGTTTAGACTATCAATAGCTCCCTCTATTTTGGAAAATTTGTTGTTGAAGGCAATGGAAAGCATGAGCATTCCATTTTGGATATTGTCGTCTTCAAGCACGTTGATCTCTCCGTCGTCACGAGGATCGAGGAGGTGAGAACAGTCTAGGAATGATTCTTCGTCATGTTTAATAATATTAGACCCAAGAGGGTCGATCTTCTTGGATTTCCCGACAGAAGGTGGCTTAGGAAGCTTGCCCTCTTCGATCATATCTTGGATAACGTGTTTCAAGAGAAAACACTCTTCAATATCATGGCCTCTACCTTGGTGATATAAGCAATATTTGTTGCCCTTCCAGAGGTTCACCTGTTTCTCTAAAGGTGGATCCGGAGTCGGTCCTATTGGATGTAGCTTGCCTTGGGCAGAGAGTCTCTTCAAAGCATCGGCATAAGACATGCCTAAATCGGTAAGCACCCTTTGATGCCTCCCAGGTTTCCTTTCAGCTGTTTTCGGCTTTCTAGGACGATGGTTATTGCAAGAGGTAGGCTTTGGACGGCCTAGGCTAGAGGTTTCCCTAGTTGGCATGTTCTTTTCCACCATTCCATTCTCGAGGGTGAGGACGCGAATGCTCAAATTTTCCACTGTAGCTTGAACTCGTAGGACCATGGCATAAATGTCTTGGAGAGACATGGTGATTGTGGCTTGAACTTCTTCGTGACCTTGCTGATTGACAGAACTTGCTGGATTCCTACTCGACAGAAATGACGCACATTACAACTCGATTCGACGTGGGATCACGCATACTAAGGCAACAAACAAAGGAAGGGATAAGATGACACATCTAGACTTGACTTGTGAACTCGTGAAATGTCGTGAGCGACTTCTCGTGTTTGAATTCATGGTGCTTGACTTTAATTTTAGACTCGAGTGTTAACTTTGACGGAGTGACCCTTATATGATTGACCTTATTGACGGGATTGATGACACGTGTTGATTCTGGACTCGAGGTTTGCTTATAGGTGTTAAGAAGATCACAGTAGTTTAGACTCAAATATGAGGCCCATTGAGACTCGTGTATTGAGCTTCGGAACGTGTGACTCGAGTGTTTAGATCCTAACTGAATTGGGGGTAGGGGGGTCCACAATGACGGCGTGACGCCTTAGGACTTGACTTGAATTTGAAAAGACCCAAAATGTAAGGGAAGACGGGTTTATGACTCGACGGAGTTCGGACTAGGACACAGTCCGTTTGAACTTTGACTCTAACTTAGCCCAATTGAATTTACATATTTACATTTACATGATTTAAAAATCTTTTAATTAAAACATGTTTTTGTTTTTTTTTTTTTGTTTTTTTTTTCGGACATTGTTTTTTGTTTTTGTTTTTTACACGGATTTTGAAATGGGTTTGAGGCCCGAAGTTTGACTCGACAAATGGACAGAGTTTTGACCGGATTTTGCGCTAATTGGAAGCCCTATTTCGAAATTCTTGTTTGAAAAAAGGGTTTTGATTTTTTTTGAAAATTCGTCATGGTTTTGTTTAGAAATGGTGATCACGTAAGGTTTACACATTTATACAAGCATTATAACGGGATGCTGAGTGCATTTTAAAGGGTTTTGGTTTAAAGGGTGGGTTGCCATACCGAACCATCAAACCCGAAGTCTGTGGAGAGGCTCGTGCCAAACAAGAGTAAGGCCGATTCCTAGTCCATTTCCTCAAGTAGTGAAGGCCCTTGATACAAACAAGAGTAAGCATCATGGTATGGGTGACGTCAATCGCTATCCATCCTTGGGCCCAAATAAGAATTAGGACCGTTTAGACGGGACGATTGGTCGAATGGGTTGGGTTGGGCCTAGGAAGGCCGAATAAAACGGTCTAGGAAGACCGAGTTATGAAAACCGACAATTGTCTTGTACAAACTATTCCCTAACCTTGTTCAAGTTTCACCCTTGGCTACACGTAAGTGTATTATCCCCAGCGGAGTCGCCAAACTGTGGACAGCGAGGGCCCACGGGGGCGCTTGGTGAGGAGCGAAAACAAGCGTTTGCATTTTGTATGGAGTCGCCACCAATTTTTATGGGAAATTGGAACCGTTCGAATACCTCGTGTCATGTCAAGACACAAAGTAGTGACATGAACACTAAGCAATCGTTACCCTTAGCATTCTATGTCTAGAATGACTCTCGTGGATGCCAATGAACACGGGTGCTCACGGAGATCTGGAGTAAGGGGTGAGGGTACGTATTAGGAAGCTCTTTTGATCGAACACCTAATCCCGCCCGCCTCGATAGCGGCCTCTACTAATGATTAGGGAAGTTATTCGTACTCGATATATCGTCAGCTATATGCATGCAATGCAACATCCAAGTTTTAATCCTAGCATGTGAGAATTAGACTAAGTCGGTTGACACGTAATTAGCATACAATTGGGTCGAAGTTGGAATTAACGTTCATTTACATATGAAAACATACAAACAATATGAAATACAATAAATACAATAAATATAAACTACAATAACGAAAATTACATTAATTACAACGGAATAGGTGATTTATGTCGGAAATACCTTTAAAACGGATAACTTGAGAAAACGAATAAAAGAAAGAAATACGAACGAAACAGAAGGTGATATTACGGGTATTAGTCAGTTAACATGTAAACTAATTAAACTAGGTCAAAGCAGAAACGGAGTTCAGGGACAGAAATCATCCTGGAACAGGCGCAGCAGGACTGCGCCCTCTGGAAGAGGCGCAACAGTTGCTGCGTCTGTTCCAAGGGTGAGTTCTGGCTGTGAAGCCGGAACTGCAAATCGTTAATGTTAATTTTTAATTTTAAGGATTGATTAAATTATGTACTCGGATAGAAGTGATTAATAGGTTATTTAACATATGAATGGGTCATAAAAACGGTAAAACATGAATAAGACGGAATAATTACATGAACGAATGATTTAAACTAATTAAACAAACTAACTAAACAAATTAATTTAGACTAAACATAATGAATGATGACGAATTAATGAATAAACAGATGAAAATATATCAACGATGAATTCCAGAAACTCAATATGAACAAATTGAATTTCTAAAACCCGAATTGAATATTAATGACGAAAACCCGCAAATATGAATTATAAGGGATTTAAGTCGAATTTATGACAATTAAAACATATTAATGAATGATGAATTATGTGATGCAATATACATGTGATTATTAGACTATCATGTGAACGAATAATTAATCAAACAAACAAAATAAAAGCAAGACGAAATTACGAGAGACGAAGAAGAAGAAAAGAAGCGAGAATCTGGCGGCCTCACGAAGAGGCGCAGCAGAACTGCGCGCTCCTTCGAAGAGGCGCAGCATTCTTCGCGTCTTTTCTCGACGTCTCTCATCGAAATCCGCAAAAACGAGTTTTAAAGCACGGTTTTAGAAATCGGTTTTAATGGTGTTTTCGACATAAATCTTACAATGGTGATACAATGAATAAAAGTACAATAAATAAAAGGATTATACACCCTCAGACTTACATGTTGACGAAACGAGAAGGACTAAGATATCGATTAGTGATGCTCGACGCGAATGCAAAGAAAGTGCCCTCGTAAGAGGAAAACGATTGATTAATTAAGTTGATTGAGTGTAGTTGGTCAAATTGGTCGGTCATGCAACGGAGAGGCTGGTACCCGGAAAGATCCGAGCTTACGTGGTCGGAAGTCCAAGCACGTAGGCGCCAATTAGTAAGAACGAAGTCTAGAATGCAAAGGGAGAAGAGAAGGGCGGACACTCGCGTGAGAAATATGAGGAGCGAAGGCTCCTATTTATACTAATCACGCGACGGAATTATGGTAAGAGTAGGATACGGAAGGAAAGATCCGGAAACAACCGACTTAGGTTAAAACACGGAAACTTGGACAAAAAGAAAGCCCTGGGAAAAGGCGCAAAGTGCGCGTCCCTTGGAAGAGGCGCAAAGACTTGCTGCGTCCTTTCCCGGGTAGGTTCCTCTGCGCGAGAAAGCGCGTTTGACAGCCTGTCGTATTTTAGGCATAACTTTCTCTACAAGACTCGGATTAAGGTGATTTCGGTGGCGTTGGAAAGCTAAGAAAGAGATCTAGAACTTTCTGTGAAATAGTCCTGACTCAAAAAAAGTTGTTATCACCTCGTAAAATGGGCCTAAAGGTCGGGTTGTCATTTTAACTAAATGAAATGCACATTTTGTAATGTAAACTTTTAGTTTAGCCTAATGAAGTGACATGGGACTCAAAATGAGATATAATCTCAACATTTTATGACATCCTAACCTTATGTAGACAAGCACATTGTTTTGACTCGGGATTTGACGGTTTTAGGAAATGAAGACGGTTTTTGACCCGGACTCCAAATGAACCCTAATTACTGCCAAAACGACCGTATCGGCGCGTAGATGACAACTAAGAGGTAGACATTAATATTTGAGCAATCACTTGACGATAATCTTACGAACTGTCACAAATCGTTCCGTATACCAAACATGCGGCCCAATCATCACCGGGTGGTTTGCGGGAGGTGTAGAAACGAGGTGTCTACAGATATAGCTAAGGATTTAGTATTAGTGAGTTACGAGGACGTAACATTTGTCTTAAGAGGAGTAGGATACGATAAAAGAGAGTTTCATGGTTGTGCATGTTGTAATATAATTGGAAGTAGAGTGTTAGTGTAGCATAAAGGATGGATTTGTTTTGTGGTTGATATTGTTAAAAGGCCATGGCCGTGCTTGTAGTAGTGTGATGCTTAGGAGTATGAGAATATTTTGATAGTGTTGACAGTTGGGTGATGATGATTATGAGTTCCATAGTTTTGGCAGTTGGATGATGATGTTTATAAGTGTGAGTAAATTTCGAGGACGAAGTTCCTTTTAAGGGTGGTAGAATATAACATTCCGTTTGATGTTATGAGTGTTTTGATATCGCATTTTCTAGTGGATAATATGTTACGGAGCTTGCAGCGTTTGTGGATAGTAGTTGGTAGTGTTTAGAGTTGGCGTGGAGAGAGACTATGATGTAGTTGATACGATATCGTGAGCTGTGTTGTGGAGGTAGGCATAGTTGGTGGAGTTGGTGTTAAGAGTTCATGTTTTATAGGTTGGGGTTTTGTTTTGAGTTCTTAGTTGCGTTGTTGCGTCTTGGTCGAGTTTGTATGTTTGTTTTGAGTATGGGTTGAACTTCGGGGACGGAGTTCTTTTTAAGGAGGGAAGACTGTAATACTACGGTTTTCTATGTCTATGGGTACTCTATCGAGTGGGGCTTACTCTGTCGAGTAAGTATGTTTTTATACGAAACAATAGTCTGTCTGATGGGTACTCGATCGAGTATGTGTGGCACTCGATCGAGTAAGTTACTTACTCGATCGAGTAAGTGAGTCTTACGGGTTATTTTAGTCGGGTTTTGTTAATAACGCGTGATTAATATAAAAGGATTTCCGCCACCTTTCTTAATCAGTTTTCACTTTTCTAAAACAATTCAAGAGAGAAAAAGAGTTACATTGTTCTCCTTGTTCACGTTGTTAACAAAACCCGACTACAACAACCCGTAAGACTCACTTACTCGATCGAGTAAGTAACTTACTCGATCGAGTGCCCCTTACTCGATCAGTGCTACACATACTCGATCGAGTACCCATCAGACAGACTACTGTTTCGTATAAAAACATACTTACTCGACAGAGTAAGCCCCACTCGATAGAGTACCCATAGACATAGAAAACCGTAGTATTACAGTCTTCCCTCCTTAAAAGGAACTTCGTCCCCAAAGTTCAACCCATACTCAAAACAAACATACAAACTCGACCAAGACACAACAACGCAACTAAGAACTCAAAACAAAACCCCAATCTATACAACATGAACTCTTAACACCAACTCCACCAACTATGCCTACCTCCACAACACATCTCACGATATCGTATCAACTACATCATAGTCTCTCTCGACACCAACTCTAAACACTACCAACTACTATCCACAAACGCTGCTAGCTCCGTAACATATTATCCACTAGAAAATGCGATATCAAAACACTCATAACATCAAACGGAATGTTACAGAACCTGCCACAGGAGGGGATGTGCACATTAAGGAACAGGGTTATCGCTCGTTGATGAGCGGGGATTAGATGGGGATTGGCTGCGGTCCCCCACTGGCGGTGTGGATTACCTGTTGCGATGGGTAATCTGGCAGGGCTACACACTTTAGTGTGTAGTCAGTTACTATGTGAGATCGGGAGTTAGAGGTGTGATGATCAGCAGTTTGTCTTTTGTACTTGTCTTATTTTGATTATACAGTAACTGACCCCGTTGTTGTTTTATAAAATCTGTGGTGATCCATTCGGGGGTGGTGAACAGATTATGACAGGTGATGATGTTCATTAGCTATGGGGCCGTCATTGGGAGTCATCACTCGAGTCTAGCTTCCGTTGTCAAGAGTTTTATCATTCAGTTTTAGCTGTTGAACATTAGTAACATGTACTTTGGTTTTGGATTTTGGAATATGTAACCATTAAATTATTTATACTTTAATAATTATGTTTTGGATTGGTAACTTTAATATACTAACCTCGGGCAACCGAGATGGTAGCAGCTTCAAATGCTAAGGTGGTGATGTGATCATTATTTGCGCACATTTAGTCCCCTAATTGAGCCTATTTTGCATACTATTATAACATTCTATGGCCATTTTACCCGTCAAAACCTTCCTATTTGCTTTTGTATCTCATTTCATATGCTTTGTAGGAAAGAAGATAATAAGGCGGAAATTCCCGTCTTTCGGAAGCTATTTGACGATATTTGATGGACTAGTATGAAGAGGAGGCGAGAACTAAAGACCAAATTTACAAGAATAAAAAGAAAGTAAAGAAAAAGGACGCTGTCTCAGAAGACGTCCGTCTTCTCCCTAAGACGCCCGTCCTGCAGTGACAACCCGTGCGTCCCAGCAAGAAAGACGCCCGGATTCCTCCAAAGAAGACAAGGGGATTCTCCCAAAGACGCCCGGGCAGCAACTCACGAATCCGGCCGTCCCGTGCCTAAGACGCACGGATTCCAAGGCAGCACAAATTCGTTTCTTCAAGCTTCAAGAAAGATGCCCATCCTTCCAAAAAGACTAGCGTTTCCCTGCTCTGAACTCAAAAGTGTAATTACTAATTTAGCCTTAGTTAACCTAATGAATCCCTACTATAAATACCCCATTTTGTAATAATCAAGGGTGTGGGGTGTAGAGATCTTTTTAGCTAGAACAAAAATCCTTCCTTATATTAGATTAGGAGTAGATTAGAATAGACTACTCTTTAATCTTTCCATAAATTACACATTAATCTTTCCTTAATTATTGTTCAAGTTTGTTACTTTTGGGTAATTGAAGATTATTGGGTTATTATTGGAGGATTGACAACCCTTCATCAATCAATCAAGTTTCTTCTATTATTCTTTGCTTTATTATTTGGAATCATCTCAAGTTTGGCATAATTCTTTTACCCTTTACTCTTTATTGTTCATTTCTTCATTCTATTATCATGTTTATACTTGTTGTGATGATTGACACCATTAATGACATGTTTATCATGATAATAAGTGAGTAGTCTCTAAACTAGGTTTAGTGGGTAATTGGGGGAAATCAACATGGGATTGATTCATGCTTAATCTAATATGTTCACATGATAAATTTGCTTGCTTGTTGTGATGTCAACTTTATGCACATTTTATGTTTGATGAAATGCCAAGCCTATGAATCCTTACATTGACAACCATCTCTTATCTACTAAACTTGACTTGTAAGATATAAACCAACTAGAGTCTCGTTAGACCATGCATAGAAGTTGAATAGGAGGAAAGTAAGTCGACTTGTAGGTGTTGTATAATCTAATCGATTCGGCTCCGGGACCCAATTCTTCCTATGAACCGTAAGATATAAACCAACTCGGTCCCTCCACAACATTAATTGCTTGTTTATAATTGTAAACATGTTTGTATGATCAACACCATGAACCCCCTATGACTGTAACACCCCGGCCCAAACCGGGTCGGGAGCGGTTACTTATGATAGCTCACCAGGCTGTATACATGGCCCACAGATCAACACGGTTCCTTTATAGCGCATTTTGTCCTCACTCATGCACATCCCGGAAACCTTCCCAGGAGGTCACCCATCCTAAGACTACTCCCAGTCAAGCACGCTTAACTTTGGAGTTCTTTCGCATGGATGACCATAAAAGAAAGTGCACTTTGTTGATATGAGTAGTACTTCCAATCCCTTTAAGCACTAGTCATTTAAGCCTATCACTGGACCTCTTCAATTACCGTGGGGTGTTACAATGACCCCATGATATCCTAGCATCTTTAATTAATTATTTACATCCTTATTTTATTGCTTGGTTTACTATATTGCTTGCATTAGTCTAGATACAACTACAAACCCAAACAAATTGTGACACTAGCATAAATTGAGATAGATAAACTTAGAACCCAAAGCACACCGTCCCATGGATCGACCTCGACTTACCGCTAACTAGTTGTTTGTTGAGTATTATAAATGTGTTTGATTGGATGTGTGACGACCAACTCTTGTCCATCAAAATGGCGCCGTTGCCGGGGATGGTGCTATGTGATTAAGTTCTTACTTGTTTGTCTATTTTGATTTTACTTTCACCTTAAGGAACTTGTTCCTTAAGGATCGTTCTTACCGTTTTTGTGTAGTTTCCATGCTTGTCGTTGTTTCCTTGTCTTAGCTATGATGGCTCAAGACTTGACATATGGAGTATGTGGTGGATCTTTTGAGTATGACTATGGGTATGGGGAGTTTGAGAAGCAAGTCAACACAAACCCACCTTATTATTCGTACAATAAAAATCCTAACTACTACCCCAACTTTCCCCACCAAAATCACCACATCCAATACGCACAACAACCAACCACCCAAAACTCACTTTACAACCAATTCCAAATGCCACAATACAACCACTTTCACACCTACCCACAACAAGAAGATGAACCCATTCAAAATGTGATTCTCTAAATGATGGGGGATCAACAAAACTTCTTCAAACAAATGATAGAGGAGAGCCAAAAGAGGGATAATGTTCTTCAAGGCATTGTTGCCCAAGGTGAGGAATTGGAGATTCAAATCACCCAATTGAAAGAATCCAAAGCAATCACTCCCCACCGTTCTTTGGACATTGAACATGAATGCGAATTTGAAGTAGTAACTTTCGACATAGAGAATGAAAAATGGGAAGAGCCAATCTCCTTGAGCACTTGTGAATATGAAAGTGTTGTGTTTGATAAGGAAGACATGAGGTTGAGTAAGTTAAATACTCTTAGCCTTTGTGAGTATGAGGGTGTGTCCTTTGAAGTGAATGTTGAGACATTGGAGAAAGAGTTGAATGAAGCCCCCATCTATGATTCGTATGAAGGTAGCAACAATGATGATGAGCCTAGAGGATGGACTCGTAATATCACCTTGCTTGAGGAGCCTATCCTTGAGACATTTGAGATACCCTATCATGAAGAAGAACGTCCTTCCCCTACTCCTCATGAAGACCACTTGACACCTATTATGGAGCCAATGATCATTGAAGAGGATATGGTGGACCTTCTTCAAAAGGCCAAGGTATCATACAAGAGTTACTTGGTGAAAAAGCTCAAAGAGAAGATTGCTCGTGAAGCCTCTCGTGAATATTTGGCACCCACAATGACAACTTCTAAGGAACTCGATCATCAAAGCCATGAGAATTCTCCTTCCACCTTGGAAGGATTGAAAAATCAAAATGCTATCATCATTACCGGAATTGGAGAAGAAGTTGGTGAGTGGAAGTCTACGGATGAAAATGAACCATACTTCATGCCTAGTATTGACAAGAATCATGGGCTTGTTCATTGGCAACATTGGGAAAGCTCTAGTGCCAAGGACAAAGCAAAAAGAAAAAGAACATTTTACAAGCTCCCTTTGGCCAAATTTCATGTTCAAATGGAGCAACCCATACTTGTGTCTATTTGGAGCTTGTTCACAAACTTTCGATCTCTTATTAAGAGCCTTGAGCTCTATGGATAAGAATTTCTACAATTTAAACTAGTTTGATGGAGTCCTATCTCAAACCACCATTTGTATGATATTTCTTGGACCCTTTTACTTTGTATAATATTGTACACTATTGCTTTTGCATTTAATTTCTTGCATGAGAGTGGTGAGAGAGAGAGAGTCATCTTACATTTTTATTGAGCAAATTTCAGAAAAAAGATAAGGAGGAATAGCAAATCGGTGAAAGGGTATGATATTGCAAGGAAAAGAAAGAAAAAGAAGAAAGGAAGCTGAGGATGCCCGTCCTAAGGCCAAGACGCCCGTCCAGGACCCCCGTCGCATAACTGGTAGGACGTTGTCAAAGAAGACGGGCGGATTCAACCCAAGACACCCGTCCTGAGAAAAGACGCTCGGTTTCTTCACTGGACGCCCGTCCTAAATGTCATCTGAAACGAGATTTTGAGCTGCCAGGAAATCCGAGCGGATTTTTGAAAATCCGCCCGTCCAGAGCAAGACGCCCGTCCCAACTCAGAAGACGCCCGTCTTCTTCCTGCTCTCAACTTAACAGAATCCCTGCATTAGGATCCGCCCGGATTTGTGGGAAGACGCCCGTCTTCTAAAAGCACGAGACGCCCGTCCCGCAGCAAAGACGCTCGGATTAGTCCCTTTTTCTCGGATAACCCGGATAAGCCCCACCCTTATCCGCCCGGATTCTCTTCTTCTTCTATAAAATCACCCCCTTTCTCCCTCATTTCTTCACCTTATCAAACCCTAAAACACTCCCCTCACATCAAAAGCCAACAAAACCCCCATTTCCTCAACTCCAAAATGATGAACCTCAAGGGCAAGGCCAAGAAGTTGGTTGAATCCACCGGAAGGAAGCGCAAGGGATCATCCTCTTCAATTCCGCGAGAAGTAGCGCTACCAAGGTACTTCCGTCCCTTAATGAGAGGAGGGATTGAACAACTTGAGTACTTCCAAGAGGTGCTTTTTGAATCCGATGACCACCGCAAGAACTTTGTCAAATTTCTAGGTAAGAACTATGAACCCACTCAATTCATAGATACTAGGGTGTTGGAAATCCTTAAGATAAGGTACCCTACCGAGATGTTCTTGTGGGGTAATATCCGTATAAGACCCTTTAAATTTAGGACTATAACGTAAATTTAACATGTGGAATATGGTCATAAACGAAATATAATGAAAAACGATTAAGCACAAGAATTAACCTTCGGTCCTAGTGCAATTTGGCAATGAGAGATCAAAGTAGACCTCCTCCTAATTGTTGCACCCAAGATCGTCTGAGAATATGCCCTTGTGCTAGAAATGTGTTCTCTAATTGCCTTGCAATATTGAGAGAACTTGATGTGAGTTTTTCGAGATGTGAGATCTAGGTTTCAGAGAGAAATGATCTCCAAAACCCTAATTTTGTCAAAAAATGAATTAGGTTTCAAAAGGAGAGAAGGCTCTCCTTTTGTTGCCTCGGTCCGCGGGTCACTAGAGGAGGGAGTGGGCTTTCCACTTTCTCCTCATTTAACTCGTGACCGTCTCGTCTCGCTAAAATGTATATGACGCGGTTTTTATTATAAATCGTCATCGGTTATCGGCTATTAAAATATCAACTAATAACACGGGTTAGTTGAAGTATTAATGCATGTCCGACAAAGACGATATTGTATAATTTATTCAATATACATTAATTAAATATAATCGTTTATATTTAATTTACGAATTAACTGTTTAATTCGCCTTAGCCCATTTTATTTAATCCGTATTAAATATAATATCTCAACATCACATTTTGACTAATTACTAGTCAAATAACTCGGACTAACTGGTTAGTCAAAATTAGCATCAACATGACTGTATTTTCATACTGTCACGTCTCTCAAACGTATCCTATAGGTGTGACTTTTAGGGACCAGTTGATCACCGCCATCTGTATGACAATAACGTCAAACTTATCTAGCAAGCCAACCGTTATTGATAAACGTGGATCAACTGATAATAATACCAAAAGTATGCCCTTTGATCCTTTTAGAGATTTATAAGTCCTTGCACTAACTGTTAAGGACACCAGCCCCAACAAGCTCCCACTTGTCCGTACAAGTGTATGTGCAATGACGTTATCCGCACTAACTGGAGGACACAAGCTCCAACAAACTCCCACTTGTCCGTACAAGTGTATGTGCGATAACCGATTCTCATATTCATTTAAAATTTCTCCCACTCAATGTAAAACAATTTGCAGATCCGGATCCACAAAGGTCGTATTTTACAATCGATCTGGATCAAGAGTGGTTTCCCCGACTAGAGAGTAACTTAACTGATTAAACGAATCCGTATCCGAGCATGGCCATGCATTTCAGTTACAGCTCCCCGAGTGGCCCTGAGAAATATCGAGTACCTGATAAAGGCTGAATATTTCCTTCAACTCGACTCCTTCCGATCTAAGCACATCATGAAATGACCCAGAAAAAATCTACTTGGCCCCCTGTTACGGATGACCGTGAGAAAGAAACCAAAGTCACCCAAAATCTGCCGTAGTCTCAAGAGACAGTCGATAGTCAAAAGAATCGACTCTTAGGATCACCATGGAGGTCCTATCCACGACCTGGCACCGAATGTTATAAAACATTTAGGACTCCACGTCGATGTCACAATTGTGTCCTACGAGATATCCGTATAACTCGCCTCCGTGATTGGTCACCAACCGTTTGACTTATGGCTTGTTGAACCCACCATCAACCAACGTCACAAAATAATTGCCAGAGTTATCAGCTCATATGGGCAATTAAGGACCAAAAATATAATGTTTGTTCAGTTCACTTTGTGGTGTTCAAAATTGTCGTACAAATTCCACATGAAAAACAAAATATATAAATATCAAAACGATGATGTCGTATAGAGTACATAAGGGAATGAATCTAATCCATAAAAGAGTACTACAACTTAGGAACACGTTTAATTCCCATGGAATTAACGTGCCCTTCATGCTTATCTTGTCGTAATGTTTTAGTGAGAGGATCTCATGTGTTATCATCTCAGTAAATCTTTTCTATCACTACTTCCTTTTGCTCCACGTAATCTCGGATTAGATGAGCTTTCCGTTGTACATGTCTAGACTTGTTGCTAGACTTTGGCTCCTTAGCTTGGAAGATGGCACCACTATTGTCGCAATAGATGGTGATCGGGTCATTCGAACTAGGCACTACAGATAGTCCATGTAAGAATTGACGCATCAGCAACACATTCAGGAGGATGATCATAGTACTAAATATTTCTTTGCTAGAATCTCTGCTAGAAAGCATCAGCAACAGCTTGGAGCTATCAAAGATATGACTGGTCAGCTTCATTTTGAGCCTAATTCTATCAATAAAGCTTTCCAGGACTACTATTTGAGCTTATTGGGTCATGCTTCACCAGTTCAACCTCTTACTGATGCTGTCTTAGCTGATGGTCCTTCAATTTCCCCCACTGATAGCACTGCCCTTGATGCTCCCATTTCTTTAAAGGAGGTTAAGGATGCAGTCTTTAGTATGGATAGCAATAGCAGTCCAGGTATGGATGGCTTTTCTGCTGGTTTTTTCAAATCTGCTTGGGCCATTGTGGGATTGGATTTGTGTAAAGCAGTTCATAGCTTCTTCAAATCTAGCATTATGCCCAAGCAAGCCAATTCTACTATCCTTTCTCTTATCCCTAAGAAGGATGTTCCTAGTACTGTTATGGATTACAGGCCCATTTCTTGTTGTACTGTATTTTATAAAGTCATCAGCAAGATCCTTGCCAACAGATTCGAAGGTCCTCCCCTCTCTTGTTGGAAATGAGCAAGCTGCTTTTGTTTCTAACAGGAACATCTTTGAAAATATAATGCTTTCCCAGGCTTTAGTCAAAGGTTACAGCAGGCAAAATGTTTCTCCTCGTTGTTTGATTAAAGTTGATATTAGAAAAGCTTTTGATTCTCTGCAGTGGTCCTTTATCTCTAATACTTTACTGCTCCTGGGCTTTCCTCTAACGTTTAGAGGTTGGATCATAGGGTGTATTTCTAGTCCTTGGTTTTCTCTGAAGATCAATGGTGAGCTCACCGGTTTCTTCCAAGGTAGGAGTGGGATTAGGCAAGGTGATCCCTTGTCTCCTTATATTTTTGTCCTTGGTATGGAAATTCTCTCTCGTTATCTCAGGAGAGTTTGTGACCAACCTCAGGTTTCTTATCATCCTAAGTGCAGCAAGATCAAGCTTACCCATCTTATCTTTGCTGATGATCTAATAATTTTCATTAGAGGAGATGTTCCTTCTGTCTCTGCTGTCACTGATTCTCTTCAAAAGTTTGCTCTTCTTTCTGGTTTACATGCTAACAATGAGAAGACTAGCATATATTTTGGAGGGGTTTCTGAACCAGTCAAAGAGACTATTCTTAATTCTACTGGTTTTTCTGAGGGAGATTTCCCTTTCAGATATTTAGGGCTTCCCTTGCACACTTCTAGACTTACCAGTGACATGTTTGATACTATCATCATCAAAATCCAGCAAGCTGTGGCTCACTGGTCAAACTGTTTCTTATCCTATGCTGGTAAATTGCAACTCATCAATTCTATAGTTTTTGGGCTTGAGAACTTTTGGTGTTCCACTGTTCTTTTACCTAAAACTGTGATTTCCCATATTAATAAGCTTTGTAAGGATTTCTTCTGGGGTATACCTGTGGGATCCAGAAGAATGGTCTTTAAAAGTTGGCGCCATATTTCTTCTCCTTGGTCTTCTGGAGGCTTTAACATCAAAGACTTGGAAGCATGGAATTATTCTCTCTTGATCAAATGGCTTTCTATTTCTGCTTCTGATCAGGGCTTATGGAGTATATGGGTTCAGTCTTATATTCTTAAGCATGAGGATATTTGGCATATTACTTCCAAAGCTCATTTTCCTTCCAGTTTCAAAAGCATTGTAGCTTCTAGAGACAGACTGGTGGAGCTTTCTGGTTCTATCTCTGCTGCTCAGAATCTCCTTCACAGTTGGATGCCTGGTTCAAAGTTAAAATTACAGCAGGTTTATGGGTTCTTCAGGAATGCTCCTCTTGCTGGTTCTTGGACCAAAGGTCTCTTGCACTCTCAAATTATTCCCCGGCCACGAATTGTTTGTTCTATGGCTGTTCAGAATCAACTAGCTACTATTGATAACCTCAAGATTAGGGGTATGCGGTTTATCAACAGATGCTCCCTTTGTAAACATGCTTTGAGGAGTCTCATGATCATCTGTTTTTCGGATGTTCTTATTCTCGCTTCGATCCGCATCGTTCTAGCATGGATGGGTCACCTGAGGTTGGGTCTCTCCCTTCATGATGAACTGATCTTTCCTCTTAAAGGTGCAAGGGACTGGCAGATTGCTTGGTTTGCTGTGTCTCTCACTACCTCAGTTCATCAGATTTGGACAGAACGAAATTCCAGAATCTTTCAGGGCCACTCTCACACTGTCCTTGGGCTTGTAAAGAGAATCAAGTTTTTTGTTATTGTAAGGCTGCTTATGTGGAAAGATCATCCCCAATATAGTCTCATAGAGGAGAGCTTGTGTAATTAATTTTGTATAGGAGTTTTCCTCTAGTGGATAGCTTTGCAAAACTCATTGTAATTTCTTTCTTAATGAAATGAAATGATAATCTTTTGCAAAAAAAAGAATTGACGCATCCATATCGCTTCCTTTGTAGCTTCAGACGCGGCATAGTACTCGGACTCAGTCGTAGAATCTGCTGTAACAGTTTGTTTGGAACTCTTCCAAATGATCAGCGCCATTAAGAGTAAAAACGAATCCAGACCGAGATTTCGAGTCATCTCGATCCGTTTGGAAGCTAGCATCTGCAGAATCCGGTTGCGCATAGCTTTTGAGGGCCTCCATAAGTCAATGCCCAATCTTTAGTCCTCCGTAGGTACTTAAGAATGTTCTTGACAACCACCAATGTGATTCACCCGGATGCTTTGTTGGAATCGACTTGTCATACTCAATGCATATGCCACGTCCGGACGTGTGCATATCATGGCATACATGATTGATCCTATAGCCGAGGCATAAGGAATCCGTGTCATGCGCTCTTTCTCTTCCGGTGTCTCTGGTGCCTGAGACTTGCTCAAATGCACCCCTGGAGCTATAGGAAGAAACCCCCTTTTGGAGTTAGTCATGCTGAATCTCTCTAGGACTTTGTCTATGTAAGACTCCTGACTGAGAGATAACATCTGACGTGATCTATCTCGATAGATACGGATGCCCAAAATTCTTTGTGCCTCACCCAGATCTTTCATCTGGAAGTGGTTTTTCAACCAAACTTTCACCGAAGTTAAGAGAGGTATGTCATTCCCAATCAGGAGTATGTCATCGACATACAATATTAGGAAGACAATCTTGCTCCCACTCGACTTGATATAGAGACATGGTTCCTCGACCGATCGAGTAAATCCATTTTCTTTTATCACTTGGTCGAAGCGATGATTCCAACTCCTGGAAGCTTGCTTAAGTCCATAAATGGAACGCTTAAGCTTGAACACTTTCTTAGCATGTTCTGGATCGATGAAACCTTCGGGTTGTACCATGTACAACTCTTCCTCCCAAAAGCCGTTTAAGAAGGCGGTTTTCACGTCCATTTGCCAAATTTCATAGTCATGAAAAGCGGCAATCGCTAAGATAATCCGAATGGAATGCAGCATGACTACGGGTGCAAAAATCTCATCGTAGTGCAAACCTGGCACTTGGGTAAAACCTTTAGCAACTAGTCGTGCTTTGTAGATATCTTGTTGACCTTCCACAGAATGCTTTATCTTGTAAAGCCATTTGCATTGAAGAGGACGAACCTTAGCAGGTAAGTCAACAAGATCCCACACGTTGTTTTCATACATGGAGTCCATCTCGGATTGCATGGCCTCAAGCCATAGCTTTGAGTCAGAATTAGTCATGGCACCTTTATAGGTTGCGGGTTCACTACTCGTTAAGAGTAGAATGTCATCTATGTCATGTTCCTCGACCATACCAATGTATCTGTCCGGAGGAATAGAGACTCTTCCCGACCTCCTAGGTTCCTCAGGAATATTAACCGTAGCTGATTTTGAAAGAACTGGTTCCTCCAATGGTTGCTCGGTACTTGGTTCTGGAATCTCCGACAGTTCGAAGGTTCTATCACTCTTTGCATTCTCTAGAAATTCCTTCTCTAAGAATGTCGCACTAGCCGCAACAAAAACACGTTGTTCGGTTGGCGAATAAAAGTAATGACCAAGCGTTCCTTTAGGATAACCTATAAAGTATGTCTTGACCGATCGCGGGCCGAGCTTATCCTCGTGTCTCCACTTGACATAAGCCTCGCAGCCCCAAACCCGTATAAAGGACAAGTTGGGGACCGTTCCCTTCCATAGTTCATATGGAGTCTTGTCAACAGCTTTAGACGGACTTCGGTTAAGTATTAGAGCAAAATGACGAAGAGCATAACCCCACAATGAGTCAGGCAACACGGTGTGACTCATCATGGATCGAACCATATCAAGTAGTGTTCGATTTCTCCGTTCGGACACACCATTCAACTGAGGTGTTCCAGGTGGAGTTAAGTGTAAGGCAATCCCACAGTCTTTAAGGTGTTGATCAAACTCGTGAGAAAGATACTCGCCACCACGATCTGAACGTAGTGTTTTAATCTTTCTACCCAGTAGGTTCTGTACCCTATTCTGGTATTCTTTGAATTTCTCAAAGGATTCACTTTTATGCTTCATTAAGTAGACATAGTCATATCTACTTAAATCGTCCATGAAAGTGATGAAATACTTATAGCCTTCTCGTGCGGTGATTGACATAGGTCCACATACATCCGTGTGTATGAGTCCTAATAGGTCAGCAGCGCGCATTCCAACACCTTTGAAGGAAATCCGAGTCATCTTACCAATGAGACATGATTCACACGTGCCAAATGATTGAAAATCAAAGGCCGAGATAACTCCATTCTTTATGAGCTGTTTTACGCGTTTCTCATTAATGTGTCCCATACGGCAGTGCCATAGATATGTTTGATCTTTGTCACCAACCTTTAACTTTTTATTCATTACGTGTAATATTTCGGTGGTCTGATCTAAAACATAAATTCCATTCATGGAGACTGCCTTGCCATAAATCATATCCTGTAATGAGAAAATGCAAGTATTATTCTCTATTACAAATGAAAAACCAAGTTTGTCAAGTGCGTAAACCGAAATAATGTTTTTCGAAAGACTGGTACATAATAGCGCTTATATAAAAATAACTCAAATCTGCTAGGAAGTCGGATCACATATGTTCCCCTCGAGACGGCAGCCACTCGTGCTCCATTCCCGACACGCAGTCCACCTCACCCTTTACGAGGGGTTCGATGTTTCGGAGCCCCTGCACATGATTACACAGATGAGAACCACAACCAGTATCTAGTACCCAAGTTCCGTAACTTGCGTGGTTAATCTCAATCATATGAATAAAAGTAGAAGAAGAAGACATACCAACAGGTTTAACGCGACCTGCTTTTATGTCCTCATGATAGACAGGACATGTACGCCTCCAATGCCCAGTCTTGTGGCAATGATGGCATTCCATGTTTTCATTCTTGCTCTTTGTCGCGCCTGATGAGGTGCTCGACTCACCAGGCCCACTCTTGCCTGAACCTGACTTCTTAAACTTCGCCTTACCTACTGCTAGGTCTTCTTTAGCTTTGCCCTTACCCTTGCCCTTGTTTGACACAACGAGAACATCCTGTTTCATGCTCCCACCGAACTTCATGTCCTTCTCGGTCCATACGAGGAGGGAGTGCGATTCATGGGGACTTTTCTTCAAATCATTCATATAGTAATTCGCTCTAAAGAGCGCAAAACCATCGTGGAGTGAATGAAGCATGCGGTCAATGACAATGTTCTCGCTGATCTTACAATCAAGCGTCTCCAGCTTCTCGACATTCTCAATCATGCTAAGAATGTGTGGGCTAACTGGTTGGCCCTTCTGGAGTCTCGCATCAAAGAAGCGAGTGGTATGCTCATAGGTCACGATTCTCGGTGCTTTCGAGAATTCCTTAGTGAGCGTGGTGAAAATCTTGTTTGCACCATGGGCTATGAAGCGTTTTTGCAAATTGGGTTCCTTTGCAAAAATGAGTACGTTTTTAATCGCACCCGCTTCCATACAGAAATCGTTAAACTTGGCGATCTCGTTAGCTCTAGCCGTGGGACCTGGGTTTGGCGGGATGGGCTCAATTAGATATTTGAGCTTTCCGTCAGCAGCGGCAGCATTCCGTAATGCCGCCTCCCAGTCCGCGAAGTTTGATCCATCATTCTTCGATCCGAGTAGACCGATTCATCCGATTCATGAAGATCCGGCCGGACTCACGGTCCAATGTGGCACTTGGCATTGGGTCGTTAGTTGGACCAACCATTTCGTTATAGCAGTTTAATAGATCATGTTCTACACTGAAAAAGAAAGAAAAACAAAAACGAAATAAGCAACTCATCGAGGTGATTTAAGTCTATTTAAAATGTATTTTAACGTGTAGACTCAAGCACTTGCATAATTGGTCTTCCTCAAGAATGATACAAGTGATCCCAAGACTCAATTTCCGTAAATTGATAAGCCAACTGTTTAGCTAGTTCTTCCGTAAGAACTCTTGGTCGATAGATTTACCTCAAAATCCTATCTATAGTCCACCATGATCACAGGATCGTACGAGTGACCATAGTGTTGAGATAAAATAGGTCAATCGGTTCCAACTTACCCGACGTAGAAGGGGTCATATTATGCCTACCGACGAAGAAGGGACTCATTGGAGTTTGACCTATAAAGACCGTTCTCAATTTTTGTTTATACAAGGAAGATCCCATCAGCTTAATTTTAATTCATTTTAAGTGAACGAATAACTAGCGTCTGCGTGAATGAATTAATTTAGGTGATGGCTTAGCATTGATCGTGTGACATGAGAATGTAAAAGAAAACTAACTCGTGACCTCTATATGTGTCAGTTTTCATGTAATAAATAGGTGGTTTGGTTTTAGGCGGAATATGATGCATATTATCGTTACGAAAAATAAATAAAAGAATGCAATACGTAAATAAAATTCCTAGTGTGGCCTATCCTAGTAAAAAGATCATAATACAACTTTGGAATCCACCGTTGGACCCGAAAAGCTTGTCTTGATGTTCCATCTTTGACCTTGCAAATGAGTGAGCATCCTGGTTCTCCATCTTTGGTCTTCTCAAAATTACAATTAAAATTTACAAAATATAAACCTATTTACATTCTAAATAAAAACTGTAATTACAAATGAAAAATCCCAAAACGGAGATACGAGATCTCAAAATACAACCAAGACCGTGTTCCATCATTACGGTAACACGTTCTACTAAGGCCACACTAAGTTACAACTGTTTGTAAAAAATGAATAAATACGTAATAAAAGGCATTCAAGGCATTCAAAAAAAACGATAAATAAAATGCATCAACTAAAACAAATTTATTCGTGACATAATTCCGTAATTATGTTAAATTTATCCAAACCACCTTTTAACGATTAAAATTTATGTGATAAAACCGCTTCTATCAGTTTAATTTTAATCTAATACAATCCATTACTTTAAATACAATTTAAAATAACTATATGGTACGTGTGTGAACCGTTTCACAATCATAGCGAGTGTACAATATCCGTATAAAGTACATATTAAGGCCAAAAGAAAATTTAAAACAAAAAGGATAAATTTTCAAAGTCGCTGAACAAAAATCCCTCGATCCAGGGACAAAAGTGCTCGATCGAGGAACAAAAGGGCTCGATCGACTGAACTGCTAGTTGATCGAGAGGTATGCTAATCAGAAAGTACTCGATCGACAATACTGGAGGTCGATCGAGGGCTTTTATCAGCAAATATGCTCGATCGAGTACGAGGACTTCTCGATCGAGCAGTGGGGTTTTGAAAGTGGTCGATCGAGTACAGCAAGGACTCGATCGAGTAAAAACAAGACAGAAAAACCTCTCGATCGATTAAAAACAAGCTCGATCGAGAACAAAAGTTTCTGGAAAAAACAAAACCCTCGTGAAAACAGTTTTGTTGAAACAAAACAAACGCAATTTTGATCAAAACCGCATCAAAACAATTTTACAATCTGACAAAACTTGACATATTGTTATAATCTCCGTATAAAATAACAATATGCAAAAGAACAAAACGAAAAATGATGAATCAACCGTGTAAAACATGTCACGGTTTCAAAAACCGCAATGTACCCGAGTGAAAATTGTCATTGCCGCACGAAATTCAAGACAATAAAAATCGTTTCAAGATTGTTTTTATGAAAAATCACAATGAAAATTGACGTGGCCTCGCTCTGATACCACTTGTGGGGTAATATCCGTATAAGACCCTTTAAATTTAGGACTATAACGTAAATTTAACATGTGGAATATGGTCATAAACGAAATATAATGAAAAACGATTAAGCACAAGAATTAACCTTCGGTCCTAGTGCAATTTGGCAATGAGAGATCAAAGTTGACCTCCTCCTAATTGTTGCACCCAAGATCGTCTGAGAATATGCCCTTGTGCTAGAAATGTGTTCTCTAATTGCCTTGCAATATTGAGAGAACTTGATGTGAGTTTTTCGAGATGTGAGATCTAGGTTTCAGAGAGAAATGATCTCCAAAACCCTAATTTTGTCAAAAAATGAATTAGGTTTCAAAAGGAGAGAAGGCTCTCCTTTTGTTGCCTCGGTCCGCGGGTCACTAGAGGAGGGAGTGGGCTTTCCACTTTCTCCTCATTTAACTCGTGATCCGTCTCGTCTCGCTAAAATGTATATGACGCGGTTTTTATTATAAATCGTCATCGGTTATCGGCTATTAAAATATCAACTAATAACACGGGTTAGTTGAAGTATTAATACATGTCCGACAAAGACGATATTGTATAATTTATTCAATATACATTAATTAAATATAATCGTTTATATTTAATTTACGAATTAACTGTTTAATTCGCCTTAGCCCATTTTATTTAATCCGTATTAAATATAATATCTCAACATCACATTTTGACTAATTATTAGTCAAATAACTCGGACTAACTGGTTAGTCAAAATTAGCATCAACATGACTGTATTTTCATACTGTCACGTCTCTCAAACGTATCCTATAGGTGTGACTTTTAGGGACCAGTTGATCACCGCCATCTGTATGACAATAACGTCAAACTTATCTAGCAAGCCAACCGTTATTGATAAACGTGGATCAACTGATAATAATACCAAAAGTATGCCCTTTGATCCTTTTAGAGATTTATAAGTCCTTGCACTAACTGTTAAGGACACCAGCCCCAACAGTTCTTTAATGGCCTTGGGATCGGAAAACTTTTCCATGCCCATAAGGAGACGTACCTTAGTCTCACCCTTGAATTTTTGAGTAGCCTTCGCATTGTAACGAATACCCGTACAACTATGGGCATGGAGTTTAGTTTGTGCAACCTAGACCATAGTCTTTCCCTTGATCAATTTGCCTACATTTTCGGTCTTGAAGTGCCCACCAACTATACCGATAAACCCGATAATTTCGATGTGGACCAACTTTGGAGGGCTATTTCCGGGAGGAATTTTACCGGATTAAACCAATGCTACACCTTCGCCATCCAACATCCGGTGATTCGAATCACCGAGCGCTTTGTAGCCGGTACCATCAATGGGAGGTACGAACAAGATAGGTGTACTCTCATTGATTTAACCTTTCTTGAGTCCTATTTGAATGTTCGAGGGACGAGGCGCTATAACTTCAACACACCCCTTGAGATACTTACTAGGTTCAATGATTTTGCTCAAGGGACCACCCAACTCAAGACCTTCGTAATGGGAGGTCTAATTACTATTTTGGCCAACAACCTTTGTCCCGGGTTCAATGCCCAATGGACCTATACTCCTCTTGAGGGGAGGACTTTGATTGATGAGCACACCGTCTTCAACCATTACCGGTGGTGCAACTACACTCAAGACGGGAGTGTAGAGTGGTACACCAAAGGATGCACTTCAATCATCCTTGAAGGTTGGAGGATACCGGGCATTGACCCAAGATTGAGCCCATATTCGCCTCCACCAAGCTACCTCCTCGATATCCAAATTCTAGACAATCCCCCTCAAAGGGAAGAGCCACCACGCCAAATACCTCGTGGGGGACCGGCAAGACCTATTCGCCCACCTTCCTATGTGCCAATCCCACCATACCCTACCCCTTATGCCAAATTTGAACCAGAAATCCCCAATACCCCGGGTATTAATGATTTGATGGCACTCATGAATAGAGTGGACCTCGGGGTACATAACGGGAGGGTCGACAACTACTTGGCCCTTTATCCCCAATACTATAACATGGCTCAACAAGGGTATGTTAACCCTAATGGCCCTTTGCCCTTTTGGGCACAACCGCAGCACTTGTTCCCTAATCAAGGGAACCAAGCTTGGGATCGCGACGTCGGAGGGCATTCTAGCCAAGGTGGAGGGTACTCGGGTCAAGGAGGAGAATTTGACCAAGGAGGGTATTGGGGCCAACCAAGAGGGTATGACCAAGCCGGGAGCTCTCACCAATATGGCTACCAAGATGAGGAGGATGACGAGTGAAAGAGGCCTACCTCACCACCTCCATTTGTATGATACCCATCTCTCCCTCTCTCTTTTGTATATACATTGCATTTAGTGTAGTTTTCACATGCATTTGTATCATATTTCATTTGCATTAGTTAGTTCATATAGTATAGTTTGCATTGTAATTTATTTCATGTAGTTAGTTGCATATAGACTAGAATCCATGCATAGTTACTAATGGCCAAACCTATTCATTTCTACACTAGAAATAGTCTTTAAATCGGTTTGGGGAGGTTTGATCATAGGTGACCATAGTTTACTAGAAATCATGCATCATATAGTAAAGTTTAGATTGTATTCATTTGTTATATATGTCATATAGAATTGCATTTAGTTAGAGCATGCATTCATTCATATCATATCATTGCATTTGTACTTTATTTCAAAAAAATCAAAAATCCAAAAACATGTTTTCCTTTTTACTCCTACTCCTACATGTACATTGAGGACAATGTCCAAAATAAAGTGGGGGATGGGAATTTATATTCCAAAATGCATAAAAATTGAAAAATTTCGAAAAATCCCAAAAACATGTATTTAATTTCATAAAATCAAAAAACCATAAAAATTTGAAAAATTGAAAAACCAAAAACAAGTTCATTTCCTTTGTAGTGTAGTCTTGTATATATTGTTTTGTATATACTTGTTTGCTTGTTTGTTTATCGTTTTTCACATTGATCGACTACGCCACATCCGAGGCATGAGGATATTGAAGACCGCATGGTATGATCTTTCCAATCTCCTTTTTCCTCTTTATGTTAATGACTATGTGGCTTTATTTTGATTGATGCGGTATAACAATGTGAACTTAGGACTTGCATTTAGTGTATATGTCATAGTAGTCGGTAGAATCATTTGCATTAGGATGTTTATATGTTAGTTGCATCATGGCATGTAGTTTGCATGTTAGAAAAATTTTGCGAAACCGTCTACTTGGGAAGCTTGACAAGTGTATATAGGCCCTAGTAGATGCTTTTTTCTTCTTAAGACTTTGCTTGTTAGAATACTTGTAAAACACCCTAGGATGTGTCATGCTAGTATCCTTTGACCCATGGATTAAGGCCTAGTCAAGAGTACCTTGTGGTGTGATAACTCCTTGGCTACCGTTTATTCCAAGGTGACCCTTGAAACCATGCATCCACCCATCCATCATCCATGATCTACCATATTTTTGTCATCAAAGGGAGTGGGCACAAAAAGAAATTGATTTGAGTTCAATGAAATAAAAAGTGAAAGAAAGTTTGCAAAAAAAAAAAATGCATCAAATGAAAAGAGGAGCAAAAATAGAACTCCTAAAAACTTCAAATATAAGCCACCCTTACTACATATGGGGTGACTTTGAAAATGTTCAAAAGAAATGCAAAGAAATGCAAAAAGTTGTCAAGTGTTGAAATGCCAAAAATCAAAAAGAAATGGCAAGAAAGTGTTCTCAATGTTATACGCCGCAAGAAATTGGGGGGAAAAACAACAACAAAGCAAACTCCCAAATGAAACTCAAATACTATCGATCCCTTTATCCATTGTATCCTTTTTTGTGCATGGTAGAGAGGGGACGACCCTTCTTCTTGTCTAGGCAAGAGGGGGAATTCCGCGATCCTCCAGTGTTTCTAACACCATAGGGAGTCTACTCTTGACAAAAGCATTTAACGATTGAGGACAAAGGTACCCTAACTTGACACACCTTGGAGGTGATTTATTGGTATCCTTCTAGGCTTAGTATTTTGAAGAAATTGCATCTATAAAGGAGTGTGTACCCTTGAATTGCTTCCCTTGTAGATAATTGATACGTGCATTTTATATAGTCTTTTTAGCCTAATTTATGCGCGTATCTTTATGCTTTTATCGTGGTTTTATGCTACGAAATGCCCCGAATATACTACTTTGGTGTATTTTGTCTTAATTGCAGGAATGGACCATAAAGTAGTAGATTCAAGCCTAAAACATGTCCCTACGCATGCATTTAGGAGATGAGTTGAGTCGGAGCTTGGAAAGTGCTATTTTGAGATGCGCATTGGAGTAAGGAAGTTAGGCGAGCCAAGAGAGTGCTTCAATTTGCTAGTTCCTGCTTGTAAGAGCCATATCTCGAGTTCTACAACAGTTATTAAGGTGATTCTAGTTGGAGGGGAAATCTTATCCTCTTAGCTTTCCAACGCCACCAACCACGCCTTATTTGTCCAAGTAACGAAGAAATGGCAGCCGTTTGAAGTTCAGTGCGCGAAGCAGGAATTACGCGCTGAGAAGTGCTCGATCGAGAACTACTTCTATTCGATCGAGAGCCAATTTGCTCCATCGAGAGCCACCTATTCTGGATCGAGTGATTAAAGGGAAAGAAGTCCTCGATCGAGAGGAATTGTTCTCGATCGAGAGGAATGCCAAGGAATATCACTCGATCGAGTGCTTTAGTTAGTCGATCGAGTGGATTTTTGCTTCTTTGGGGCTTTTTAGGTTTAATTCCGTCATTAGGTTTAATAAGCCCTATTTTCTTATAAATAGGGAGTCAGTATGTCGATGTAAACTATCTCACACACACTCTATACTCTTCTTTTCTCTCTGGTTCAAATACACTGCTACTCTTTCTACTGTTACTTTTGTTCTTTCATTTCCTGATCTTTTCAATTCAAGAATTCTTTCTTCCTTTCCCTCTTTTTAATTTAATGTTTATTATTCTTATTTCTTTTATGCTTATTCTCTTTAATTCCATGTCTAGCTAATTCCCTTTAGTATGTTAGGATTAGGGAAGCCGTGGTAGCGATGTTTTAATTGTACTAAATAGATTAGCCCTGCGATAAGAATTGTATTAGGCAATTTAACTGTTATCCGGTCGAATGAATGCATGCAGGAGACCATAAATTTAGTTAACCCCGACCTAGATCGAAAGATTGGAAGGGAAGGCTTGCTTAATTACAATAGGGTATTGCAAAGTGAGGGCGAAAGTTAAGTCATTTACGCTCTAGGGCGGTTTAAGGACCGAAAGGTGACGACCATAGCTCTTCTTATCAATAGTCTAATCGCCTTAGTATTCCCGATAGTATAAGATCTGATAGCTGCCACGGTGGACCGACTCCTAGCATACTACCCTTCTCCTTTTGTTAATTTCTCTTTTTCATTTCCCTCGCTTTAGTCTCTAGTTTAGTTAAAATCAAT
Organism: Silene latifolia; assembly: GCF_048544455.1. NCBI lineage: Eukaryota > Viridiplantae > Streptophyta > Magnoliopsida > Caryophyllales > Caryophyllaceae > Silene > Silene latifolia. The sequence goes on from NC_133536.1 coordinate 191,338,756, forward strand.
TCATCCCCCATTGTGACATTAGACAGATAAACGGACAAATAGATAGTACACCGCCTCCCTGTGGAGATCGACCCTACTTACCGCTGACTTCTGTTAGTAGTACTTAGGTATTTATTTTTGGTACCTGACGACGGTATCAAATTTTGGCGCCGTTGCCGGGGAGGCAATCTATATATTTATTTGTTTAATTTTATCTGTTTTTAGCCTCAGGGGATTTTTCCCTTGAGGCCGTTCTGATCTTTTTCCTTGAGTGCTGTTTTGATAGGCCTTACAGGTACTACCTAGACAGTTCTAGGTGAAAGACAGTCAAAGGGAAGGCTTGAGTACCTTTGACCCATCACCAATGTCCCATTATATGGAACAACCGGTGATCTGCTACGGGAGATGTGGTTCTGCTGAGCACAATGCAGCCGTAGTTGTGCCGCCACATCCACCCTATCAATGGCCACCGCAACAAGATCCTCCTGACATACAAAAAGAAGAGATTGCGGAGCTGAAATCCTTGATGGAGATACTTGCATTCCAAGCGCAAGAGTATGTATCGCGAGTTGATAATCTCGAGTCTGTAGTTGCTCAATTAGCAGCTGAGATGGAGAAAGAAGAAATCGCGGAGCTGACATATTTAATGGGGACCCTTGTATCCCAAATGCAAGAGAGTGATAGATATATGGACACTCGAATCCATGCGCTGAAGTCACAAATAGCTCAGTTAGCAAAATGAGATGCAAGAAGAAGAGGTTTATCTCGCTGAGAGCGGTTTTTCTCCTGAGGAAACCGTGTTGCCCAATGATGAGGATGACTTCTATGACTCAGACGACGAGTTCCTATCATATTTCACTGCCCCACGCGACGATTTCAGCCCTATGCAGGAAGAATCACTCGATCGAGTGACTAAAACTAGTCGATCGAGTGAAATTTCAGAAGGAAGCCCTCGATCGAGTAGTATTTTTACTCGATCGAGTGAAATGCGAGAGGAAAGTGGTCGAGAGTGATTATTCTGCTCGATCGACTGATTTGGCCATGGGGAGCTTTGATTCGTCACTTGGGTTCACTTTGGATGACGATTTTGACGATGATGACGGTTACGGTGAACCTCCCTTATTCACAGCCGAGTCGGACGCACTTGAAGCTGCGATTTACGGGATGGATTCCACTGAAGAGGTTGTTGAGAAAACAGCTGAGTCGGTACTTTCCCCTAGCACGGATGAGGTAATACATTCCTTTGTCAGTGATTCCGTTGTTGAGAGCGACCACCCAGAGGTAGTAGACGATAATCTTATTATTGTTTGTCCTAATAGCATATTGCCTCGTTTGATTCATGCTTCTCCCTTTAATGCTATACCTCCTCTCACGTGGATGTTTAAACTAGCAACTTTTCACCGTCCTTATCATTTTGAAATTTTTAATCTGAAATGGAGCCCTAGATTATTGACAATTGCTCCCGCGCTCCTATATTTTGTGGATAAATTTAGGAGCGCCCATAGGAAATTTGTTCGACTTAAACGGTTTTATATTTTAATTTCCTATTCTGTTATTCCACTTTGGTGCTACTTATGCTGTTGTGTAGCACATGCGCAGCTATTTGACAGGTTGCTGCGCGCTTTGAGCTGTTTTGATCGTGATTAATTATAGAGGCTCGAAGAAAAAGAAGGTCGAGCTGGGACCTAACTGAAGCTAGCGCTACCCGGGAGGCAACCCGGCGATTTTATTTTGCATCTTTATTTACTTCCAGTTGTAATAAATGTTTTTTATACCATAGACGGTCTCAGTTAAGCTTGCTCTTGTTAGTTTGCGGGCTGTTTTATTTGCGTTTTGCAGGAAATACATTGAGAATCACTCGATCGAGTAGTTTTTCTACTCGATCGAGCACTTTAGCTGAGAGATCCTCTTGATCGAGCAGATATTCCACTCGATCGACCACCTGCAGAACTGGAACTGCTCGATCGACCACAACACCATTCGATCGAGCTGTTTTGAATGCCCATTTCACTCGATCGACTACTGTTCAACTGCCATCGAGTGTTTTTGACTTGGATTAGCTTACTGAGACGGTTTTCCGGACCTTTAGCAACCTCCCATTTCATGGTCGGTTTGGGGAGGTCCCCTTATTCGCGCTATCTTGTAAGTTTTCCGTCTTTTACTCTATTCTCCTTTAGTTTGCGTTTCCTTTCCATGTTTTGGTACAATGGGGGCATTGTACAGTTTGGTTTGGGGAGGTTATGCATCCATATCTGTGTCTGCATGTTGTTTTTACCGCATTTCAGTTATCACGTTTAATTTTATGTTTGCATTGTTGTTTATTTTCGTTAAAATTCAAAAAAATTCCATAAAAATTTGAAAGAAATATAAAATTCAAAAAAAATTTCATGTTTATTTTTGCATATAGGTTGAGTCGGAACGGTAGATTTCAATGATGATATTGCTCTGCAATTGTCTTTTGTTTAAGCCTTGCAATAAACTGTTATCTTTTAGCATTGTCTTATCGCATAATCTACGAGTTAATGTTTAAATTTAGCTGAACGAATAGACTTGACCTGAAATTTTGGCAACCTACTTATAATTTCTAAGGATTTAGAGCCTTATAAACTGGTGTCATTTATGACCAGTTTCATGTAGGATTGTGAGTAGTATACTCCTTGCATAACATGTACATTAATTTGCACAAATATGAAATTCAATTGCTTTTTGCCTACATACATTCGGGTTAGTGGTTGGTGTCACACGCAGGGAGGTGCTTACAATTTCCCTTTCTTTCATTTTTACCCATTTAACTCCACATTAGCCAAATTTGCCAGTTGACCCTTAGCTACATCCAAATTTAGCCTGCCTTGTCAAGCTAGTTTAGATTGTTTCTGCGGTATATTGTCTATTGTATCGAGTTTGGCTCGTATTCTGTTGATTTGGAGTCGGTAGAAAGAAAGACGGAGGTTGATGAAAAGAGAAAAAAAAACGTGAAAAGAAAAAAAAAAAGAAAAAAAAAATCAAAAAAAAAAAATGATGTGAAAAAATGAAGAAACCGAAAAAAAAAGAATGAAAACAAAAGAAAGAAAGAAAAAAAAAGATGTTGTTTTGTTGAGACGGTTTTCACTCCTATGCTTTATCATTATCATTTGAGGAGTGAGTTCAGTTTGGTTTGGTGAGTTTTATGCCAAATGAAGGGCATGTGTTTATTTCATAATTGAGTTGGAAATGGATGTTGATATATGGTTCTGTTTAGGTACTAGCTTGATCACCTATACCTCCACATTCCCATAATTGTTTTGCCTTTTCTTACCCATTGCCTCACTTAGCCATATTTTTTGTAAGCCCTCGGCTGTGACAGGACCTTGTTGGTTGGAATGTATGTACGGTAGCTTGAATTGTCTATCATATTAGTCGCATGCATGTTTATGTGGGTCGTAGTTTAGGTGAGCGACTATCTTTCTTTCTCTCTTACATTTATATGTTCACCCTTTGCTTCATGAGAGAAAGAGTGGCCCGTGAGAGTCCATTATTAAAGGTCTTGCACGGTCGACGGTTCAGCTTTATTTATAAACATCTTATAACTCGTTTGCATTTGACTGTCTTGCTTTAAGTGTTAGTTTGCTTGTATTAAATTGGCTTAAGTGGGCATTTGTAGCTAGCTCTGAGTTATCTTTTCCGTTCCATTAGTTGCATTTTAGTTTACTCGGGGACGAGTAAAGGTTTGGTTTGGGGAGATTTGATACGTGCATTTTATATAGTCTTTTTAGCCTAATTTATGCGCGTATCTTTATGCTTTTATCGTGGTTTTATGCTACGAAATGCCCCGAATATACTACTTTGGTGTATTTTGTCTTAATTGCAGGAATGGACCATAAAGTAGTAGATTCAAGCCTAAAACATGTCCCTACGCATGCATTTAGGAGATGAGTTGAGTCGGAGCTTGGAAAGTGCTATTTTGAGATGCGCATTGGAGTAAGGAAGTTAGGCGAGCCAAGAGAGTGCTTCAATTTGCTAGTTCCTGCTTGTAAGAGCCATATCTCGAGTTCTACAACAGTTATTAAGGTGATTCTAGTTGGAGATGAAAGCTTATCCTCTTAGCTTTCCAACTCCACCAACCACGCCTTATTTGTCCAAGTAACGAAGAAATAGCAGCCGTTTGAAGTTCAGTGCGCGAAGCAGGAATTACGCGCTGAGAAGTGCTCGATCGAGAACTACTTCTATTCGATCGAGAGCCAATTTGCTCCATCGAGAGCCACCTATTCTGGATCGAGTGATTAAAGGGAAAGAAGTCCTCGATCGAGAGGAATTGTTCTCGATCGAGAGGAATGCCAAGGAATATCACTCGATCGAGTGCTTTAGTTAGTCGATCGAGTGGATTTTTGCTTCGGGCTGGGCTTTTTAGGTTTAATTCCGTCATTAGGTTTAATAAGCCCTATTTTCTTATAAATAGGGAGTCAGTATGTCGATGTAAACTATCTCACACACACTCTATACTCTTCTTTTCTCTCTGGTTCAAATACACTGCTACTCTTTCTACTGTTACTTTTGTTCTTTCATTTCCGGATCTTTTCAATTCAGTAATTCTTTCTTCCTTTCCCTCTTTTTAATTTAATGTTTATTATTCTTATTTCTTTTATGCTTATTCTCTTTAATTCCATGTCTAGCTAATTCCCTTTAGTATGTTAGGATTAGGGAAGCCGTGGTAGCGATGTTTTAATTGTACTAAATAGATTAGCCCTGCGATAAGAATTGTATTAGGCAATTTAACTGTTATCCGGTCGAATGAATGCATGCAGGAGACCATAAATTTAGTTAACCCCGACCTAGATCGAAAGATTGGAAGGGAAGGCTTGCTTAATTACAATAGGGTATTGCAGTGAGGGCGAAAGTTAAGCTGTTTACGCTCTAGGGCGGTTTAAGGACCGAAAGGTGACGACCATAGCTCTTCTTATCAATAGTCTAATCGCCTTAGTATTCCCGATAGTATAAGATCTGATAGCTGCCACGGTGGACCGACTCCTAGCATACTACCCTTCTCCTTTTGTTAATTTCTCTTTTTCATTTCCCTCGCTTTAGTCTCTAGTTTAGTTAAAATCAATTCATCCCCCATTGTGACATTAGACAGATAAACGGACAAATAGATAGTACACCGCCTCCCTGTAGAGATCGACCCTACTTACCGCTGACTTCTGTTAGTAGTACTTAGGTATTTATTTTTGGTACCTGACGACGGTATCAATAATTTCCGCCACTTAGATGAGGAAAGTGGCCATTCTTTTGTAGATGCATCCATTACTTGATTCTATGTGCTTTAATGTTTGGATGTGTCGCCATTTTGGCAAGACCCACCTTGCCTTGCAAGAAGGCATCCTACCTCATGGTTGTCTTGTTGTAAGTTGAAGGGGCGGAGTGAGACCCGCTAATTGTCTCATATCGGCTATATTAGTAGGTTAGTTTAAATAAAGGTCTAGTCTTTGTCACCTCTCTACTCGGGACGAGTAAAGGTTCGGTTTGGGGATGTTTGATGTGATCATTATTTGCGCACATTTAGTCCCCTAATTGAGCCTATTTTGCATACTATTATAACATTCTATGGCCATTTTACCTGTCAAAACCTTCCTATTTGCTTTTCTATCGCATTTCATATGCTTTGTAGGAAAGAAGATAATAAGGCGGAAATTCCCGTCTTTCGGAAGCTATTTGACGATATTTGATGGACTAGTATGAAGAGGAGGCGAGAACTAAAGACCAAATTTACAAGAATAAAAAGAAAGTAAAGAAAAAGGACGCTGTCTCAGAAGACGTCCGTCTTCTCCCTAAGACGCCCGTCCTGCAGTGACAACCCGTGCGTCCCAGCAAGAAAGACGCCCGGATTCCTCCAAAGAAGACGAGCGGATTCTCCCAAAGACGCCCGGGCAGCAACTCACAAATCCGGCCGTCCCGTGCCTAAGACGCACGGATTCTAAGGCAGCACAAATTCGTTTCTTCAAGCTTCAAGAAAGATGCCCATCCTTCCAAAAAGACTAGCGTTTCCCTGCTCTGAACTCAAAAGTTTAATTACTAATTTAGCCTTAGTTAACCTAATGAATCCCTACTATAAATATCCCATTTTTTAATAATCAAGGGTGTGGGGTGTAGAGATCTTTTTAGCTAGAACAAAAATCCTTCCTTAGATTAGATTAGGAGTAGATTAGAATAGACTACTCTTTAATCTTTCCATAAATTACATATTAATCTTTCCTTAATTATTGTTCAAGTTTGTTACTTTTGGGTAATTGAAGATTATTGGGTTATTATTGGAGGATTGACAACCCTTCATCAATCAATCAAGTTTCTTCTATTATTCTTTGCTTTATTATTTGGAATCATCTCAAGTTTGGTATAATTCTTTTACCCTTTACTCTTTATTGTTCATTTCTTCATTCTATTATCATGTTTATACTTGTTGTGATGATTGACACCATTAATGACATGTTTACCATGATAATAAGTGAGTAGTCTCTAAACTAGGATTAGTGGGTAATTGGGGGAAATCAACATGGGATTGATTCATGCTTAATCTAATATGTTCACATGATTAATTTGCTTGCTTGTTGTGATGTCAACTTTATGCACATGTTATGTTTGATGAAATGCCAAGCCTATGAATCCTTGCATTGACAACCATCTCTTATCTACTCAACTTGACTTGTAAGATATAAACCAACTCGAGTCTCGTTAGACCATGCATAGAAGTTGAATAGGAGGAAAGTAAGTCGACTTGTAGGTGTTGTACAATCTAATCGATGCGGCTCCGGGACCCAACTCTTCCTATGAACCGTAAGATATAAACCAACTCGGTCCCTCCACAACATTAATTGCTTGCTTATAATTGTAAACATGTTTGTATGATCAACACCATGAACCCCCTATGACCCCATGATATCCTAGCATCTTTAATTAATTATTTACATCCTTATTTTATTGCTTGGTTTACTATATTACTTGCATTAGTCTAGATACAACTACAAACCCAAACAAATTGTGACACTAGCATAAATTGAGATAGATAGACTTAGAACCCAAAGCACACCGTCCCATGGATCGACCTCGACTTACCGCTAACTGGTTGTTTGTTGAGTATTATAAATGTGTTTGATTGGATGTGTGACGACCAACTCTTGTCCATCAGGTGGTCCTTGGTAAGGCACCTTGGTATCTGAGGGTGTTACAGCTACGAGTCAAAAGAGGTCCATCATCTGAAAAAAGCATTCCGACGGTTTGTCCGTCACGATCTTATGTTATCTGACGAGATTTCCGTCAGGAGTAGTGAATGTCTGACGGAGATTCCGTCAGGATGTATTGGTGCCGTTGCTTTTTTAAGCGCGCCAGTAACCTGTGATGAATTCTCACGGGATTTCCGTCAGTATTGAATTACTGACGGAAATCCCGTCACTATTCCGTCAGTTTACCTAATTATTTGATGGTTTTTAAATTTCTTCAGAATTTCCGTCAGTTTTCCGCATTATTTTTGTAGTGCATTAGCAACCCGCGGGTCTGACTTTCACAGTTAGAACCCATCTCAAGAACAGACACATAGACTGATGCGCCTCTTCCAGAGGACGCAGTAGATGCTACGCCTGTTCTGGGTTGGTTTCTCTCTCTGATCTTATCTCGTTTTGACGTAGGTTTGTATGAGGCTGTATAAATCAACTATTATCCTTATTATCACCATATGTCCACGTATTTTATTTCTCAATTCCTTTTTTTAATTCCTTTTAATTAATTTATTCTTTTTTATTTTTATTTTTTTTTCTTTTCTGAATTCTTATGAGCATGTTTATAACGTAAACTCAAAGTTCCTTTGTAATTATCACTACACCAAATTTGGCCATCAATAACGAGCGTATCACAACGGTTTAATGCATATAATAACGACACTTAGATTACCGTTTTCCAAATATTGGCAAAAACCTATACCGCGCTAATAAGAATAACGGTTTTCCTCAAAAAACGTTGTTATAATAATGTGACAACGACTGTTTAACAAACCGTTATCAAAAACGTTTTAAGGGTTTCCAAAAACTCATTATAGAATCACTCATATCAACGGTTGTTAGACAACCATTACCAGTTTAAGAAAACGGCATTTCGAAAACCGTTACTAAATTAACACATCAATGGTTTGTGGTACCTGTTGTTATGTTATAGCTACGGGTTACTTGTAGCCGTTATCATTTTCAATTATGAAAGAACGGTTTTTCAATTCACCCGTTGTCACTATTTGATTAGATTTCTCAGTTTGACCATTGCACGCAAAACTTTATCAGAACTTTAATAAATAATCAATTTGACCAAAATAATTCTATAAATATGTCTTCATAATGTTTTAGGTCAAAATCAAAATTATCAAACATTTACTCTTTCATTTCTCTCTAAATTGCTCTCTAAATAAAATATGGCTGGTGTATCGGAGCTACAATCACGTTCTCGTTATGCACAGTCTTTTACTTTGCATTCTCCATAATCTCCCGGTTCATTATGATGAGACTGGAAAGGGTTTAAACCCCGATTTTGGGTGGTTGACGCAAATGTTTCATGACTCCGGTTTCACCGCGGTTAAAAAAGTGTACCCTGTGTCGACAAACAAGCAAGGTTTTGTAGGCTCCAGTTTTATCGAAGTAGACGAAGCCAACCGCCAGGATAGTTTTCGTCAGGTAAGAAAATTCGGGGCTAGATTTGTAGGGAAAGAGGACTTCTATTTGGATGATAGACGAAAAGGCCCTTATCTATGGTTGTGACCCATCTTCATCATCATCTGCTGAGACATTACAGGAGGCATCACATTCTTGTCACCGTGCCTATGTCAGGGGAGAAAGAGGCCATTCCACCTGCGCTGCCCGGTGATAATGAAGGGCCGCTCTACGACTTGCTCTATGCCGAAATTCATGATGAGTATCCTAATACTTCATCAGATTCTAATAATTAAGTCTTTAATTATTATCTGGCATTATAAGTTGTATTTGGATTATGCCGGTTCTTTAAATTAAAGTTTAATTATTTATGTTTTTTGTTACGTTTTTTGTTACCCCATCATTTGGAATTCAGAGACAATATCACCAGAAAAATTCTTGTGTCCTCCGGGAGTACGGTACTCCTTACACTCAAAAGCAATCCACCAAATAAAATATTATAAAGACTTAGGTCTTTAGTTGTACATTAAAAATATCTAACTTTTATAATTTTTTCAAATACGTAGCTAAAGATATTTATCGCGTAAAACAAGCGTTGACAAACGTAAAAAAGCAATTGTGTAGTGTGGAGTTGCATGGAGGGAGTATGTTTTTTGTTACCCCATCCTCTGGAATTCAGAGACAATATCACCATATATATCTCTTTCACCTTTAGCCAAATCCATATAGTCGTTTTCCCATTCCAACGGCACTAACCCCTGCTCGGCACTGCGACCTTAGCGGTGTAGAATCAGAAGAAGTGGAGATGGTCAGATTCATTCGCAATCCATAAATATGGGCCAACCCGCTGATCATCGTGATCAAACCAGAGTCTCGAAGAGTCATTGTTATAGAATGCGCGCTCAAATTTACGAGCCTTGCGAAAGCATTCCCACTCCCCACCCTCGCCAAACTCGACGAGGGCGCACCGCCCGAAGCCATCATGCGCATCATTGTACAGGTAGATAGTTTGAACCAAATTCAATTTGGCTAATCGAATCAAACCTATTAACCAGTCAAGGCTATATGAGAGTATAACATTTCCATGCCCGTCCTCTGTGTACGGGAGATTGTGAATGATGCACGTAAAGGGTTTAGCGTACATAATTCTACTTGTGGGTCCTGCAAGAGGTTCATATGATGCTTCTTCATCATCATCATCAGTGATGTATCACTTTTATATACACTTTTATGACTCTTTTTGTGTTGGTTTTGCTACGGTTTCCGTGCTAAATATGTCATTTATATGCCTTTTACATTAGAATGTCGATACTGCCGCTATTTTTTGTTAAAATGCAGGAATAACGCATTTACGAGGTGAAACGAGTGAAGTTGAGTACTGCGGATATGACATAGCATAATACAAGAGATATGGCACGAGAAACTAGAAGTATTGAGGATTAGAAGTGAAGATTACACGAAGAGAAGCTGAGAAGTGCTGTGTACTCGATCGAGTTAGCTTGTACTCGATCGAGTGGTGTGTACTTGATCGAGTATGTGCAGGCTCGATCGAGGATCCTCTTTGATAGACACGTTTCCGATATTTCCTAAAACACGTCTTATTTGTATTATATATTCTAAACTCGTGAGAATTATTAGGGCACGCTTTTTATTGCTTTCAGAACTCCTAAAACTCTTAGCAATTAGTCGGCTAGCATTACTTTGGATCTATAATTCGTTCTTCATCCTTTGTTCACGGTACTTAATCTTTCTTCATTAATAGTTATTCAAATTAGTTATTTCAATTGCTTAATATTCTTATTGCATGTCTTTAATCATGTTGTTGTTGTTGTTGTTGTTGTTGTTGTTGTTGTTGTTGTTGTTGTTGTTGTTGTTGTTGTTGTTGTTGTTGTTGTTGTTGTTGTTGTTGTTGTTGTTGTTGTTGTTGTTGTTGTTGTTGTTGTTGTTGTTGTTGTTGTTGTTGTTGTTGTTGTTGTTGTTGTTGTTGTTGTTGTTGTTGTTGTTGTTGTATGAGTAGCTAAACCTTTCATCTAGGGGAAAGGAGATCTAGGTTGACTAGAAGAGGGTTAATGAATTGATTGTTAGTAATATCGTATAATTATCGTTTGATTATTGTTCTTATTCTAATTATTTGATTTAGGCCTGAATTAATAATTATTGTAGCGAATTAATACTTTCACCGACTGGGTTAGAATTAATATAGGCTGCAATGGTCAGATAGGTAAAGTTTAATTATAGCGATTGGATGTTAACTTGAATCTAAAGGGCATAATAGAATTAATCAATCTTATGACCTTAGATAATTTGATTAACCTTACAATTGATGAAAATACACCCCCGGATAATTGACCTAGTGAACCTGCTCCCTAGACTTCTTAATATTGTTGTTTTAAGATCTTTACTTTATTGCAAGTAGTTGTTAGCAAACAAACCAAATCAATCATCCAAGAAAATCGGTTACTTTAAGACATTATAAATGTTAGAAAACTGAATATTACCGCCTCCCTGTGGATTCGATACTTGTCTTACCACTAGCTATTTTGTTAGTACTGAGATAGGATTATTTATATATAGGTGATACGACTTTAGCCTTATCAAATTTGGCGCCGTTGCCGGAGAGGCAATAATTTTCTTGTTTGTTTATGTTTATTTTGTCTTTTGTCTCAGGGAACTTTAGTTCCTTGAGACCGTTCTCACACTTTTCTTGTTAGTTCCGTGTATGCCCAGGTCAACTAGGTCCGAGATTCTACCATTAGATCCCGAGCCAGAGAAGACTTTTCGCTATAGACGAAAGTTTCAAAAAGAAATGGGTCAAGTAGAAGACTTGAGTATACTTGACGTTGAGACAGAGCATTCAACTACTTCAGAAAATCCGTCCTGTGAAGAGGACAATACTTCTGACTTTGATATTCCAGTTCCTACGATTACCAATATGCCTACTTTAGCAAGTCACTCCGAGCCTACTTTGGCTTCCATCCATAAACGATTTAAGCTCCCTACCACAGACAATGGTACTTTTTAGATTCGTCCATCTTACATAAATTTGATGGAACGAAATTTATTTGGAGGGGGAGCTAATGAAGACCCTGCGAAACATATGGAGAAATTCACTAACTACTGCTGTTCCATCCCTTTAACTGCTGGGGTGACTCAAGATCAGGTTAAACAAGTGCCCTTTCCTTTCTCCTTAAGAGATGGTGCTGCGGAGTGGTTGCGAGATTTGGATATGGAGGATCTTAGAGTTACTGACTGGAATACTCTAGCTCTTGCTTTCTACAAGAGATACTTTCCACCACAGAAGACTAACGCATTAAGGATTCAGATCACCAGCTTCAAACAAGGCCCCACTAAAGATTTGAATGAGGCAAGGGTTCGCTTCAAAAGATTAGTTCGTTCAGTTCGCCATCATGGCTTTCAAAAGTGGTTTCTTTGCAACTAGTTTTATAACGGGTTGTATGATTATCATCGTGCTTTGCTAGATTCTTCAGCTAATAGGAGGTTTCAAGACAACACTAATAATAATAATGCATGGAATTTGATTGATCAGATTGCTACCCATACTGCTAAGTATGGAAACCCCAGAGGCAGTACAAGAGGGAGTGGGTCGGATGGTGGTATAGCGGCGCAGTTGGAGGCTCTAATTGCCCAAATTGCTGAGATAAAAGACTACCCAATCTTTGGGTAATAAGCAGGTAGTTTATGCTATGACTCAACAGGAGGAGTCTTGTGCACGATGTGGTATGGATGGTCATAGTGCAGCTGAGTATTTGAGCACATTGGAGAAGGTTAATGCCTATCAGTCTTTCAGGCAAGGTACACATTTCCCTAACTTTTACAATGAAAGAACGAAGGAGCATCCTTTTCTTCAATGGTCTAGTCAGAATGTGCAAAATCCACAGCAGCAGCAACCACAGAAAAACACATATGTGGTTCCTCAAAATCGTGGTAATCAACCACAATGAGGTTATCAAAGGCAGAATCAAGGAGGTCCATAGTTCAATAATCAATTTCAACAACCTCCTTAAGCTCCTCAACAGAATCATCAACAAGCTTCAAGTAATGAGATGACAAAGCTGAAGGTTCTATTGCAACAAACTTTGTTGGTACAAAAAAAAAAAGCAGACGACTCAAATTTATGAGCTTATTGCCCATAATAAGATGTTGGATACGCAGGTTGCTCAAATGGCGGTCCATAATCCTTTAAAACAGCCCGGAAATCATCCTCCTCAAGGTAAGCAAGCTCATGAGCAAGCTAATGTACTTCCATTGAGCAGCGGTACCACATATCAAAATTCGGAGATGCCCATTAATGAAGATAAGGTGCCCTATATGCATCCTAAGGGATTGGGTAATTTGGAGCTAACTGATGATGAGAAAGAAGTTGACGAAACTGAAACACGAGGCAAGAAGAAAAGCGAAAAAGATGATTTTGCTGAGAATACTCGATCGAGTACTCCTAGGCTTGATTGAGGATCATCTGTGCTCGATCGAGTGCACCCCAGACTCGATCGAGTACTCCCAGAGAATGATGACGGTGTTTCGAAAAATGTTTCTAAAGAAAAGGAACCGAGCCCATTACTATTACACTACCTTTTCCGCATCGATAACAAAACTCTAAGATGGACAAGTAGTTTGGACGGTCCTTGGAGGTATTAAAGAATTTAAAACTGAGTGTTCCTTTTACTGAATTGATCACTCAAGTGTCGGCTTATGCGAAATTCATGAAAGAGATATTGACGGGGAAGAGGCCCTTTGATGAAGTGGAGACGGTTGCATTTACTCAAAAGTGCAACGCTGTGTTGTAAGCTAATTCACCACCTAAGCTAAAGGATTCAGGGAGTTTTTCTATTCCTTGTCATATCGGCCATCTTGCTATTAGTAAAGCTCTTTGTGATTTAGAAGCTAGTGTCAGCGTCATGGCTTATTCTATTTGTAAAAAGTTAAATATGGGTCAAATGAGTGTTACTAATATAACCTTGCAGATGGCTGATCGATCTATTAAACATCGATTGGGTGTGTTGGAGGATGTGCCAGTCAGAGTGGGGAAATTCTTCATTCTAGTTGACTTTGTTGTTTTAGATATGGCTGAGGACACCCAAATTCCTATCATCTTGGGTAGACCATTCCTTCACATAGCGGAGGCGGTTATAGATGTTAGGAGAGGGAGACTGACATTGGCTGTGGGGGATGACACTATTGTTTTCAACTTAGAAAAAGCTTTGAAACATCCCATGATAGAAAAACCTTGTCATAGTATTGATGTTGTTGATTTTACTATTGATGAGTGTTTTGTGTGGATTTTGTGCAGGGCGAAATCAGGTCAAGGTGATATTGTGCAGGGTTAACTAGCTCTAATTAGATTACTAATCAGGTCGTTAGGATACGATATTGAGCTATAAGTAAAATAACAAAAATAACAAGACGAACAATTTTGTACGTGGAAAACCCTTGAATGGGAAAAAACCACGGGCACCAAGCCAGGAAAGGATTTCACTATATGATTTGGGAGTATAATGATATGATAACAACAATGCTTGTATTTCTCTAAGTAATGTGTATATATCTTCTTGCGTATGAATGATGTCTCCAATATCTTCAAAGTGTCTCTTATATAGCTTTCCTATCTTGAACGGCTGTATGATCAAGCATTGAAGGCTGAATATTCTCCATAATTGCTGGTAGTAGTTGCTGAATATTTCCCTCTTAGTTACCGTATTTACTGCATAATCTTCATACTTAATGCTGCGTATTTATTTCCATTAATATACGCGGATACGGTCAAAAATTGTCCTGATATTTGGACCGTTGTCCTCTCCATGGCATGGCGCCTATCTTCATGTGCCCTGAGAGCCTGGCACCCTGAGAGCCTGGCAGTCAGGTTTAGATGAAGTGCTGATCAGGATGGTCTGCGGATTTCCAGGCCTAAAAATTGCCCCTTATCTCCTTATTGGTAGTGCCATGACGAAAAAATGAGGAGATAACTTCAGTTTGGATAAGATCACCCAACGGTTAAATTTTCCCTGATCAGTTTCCTGTAACGGCTCTTTTACTGCAATTGCTGACGAGTGGTTTATTTACTGCAACTTCCTTAATGATTTTGCGGCTGAAACCCTAATCTTCCTCATTATAAATACTTGGTTGCTTCATTAAGTTGAACTTCATTAACACAATTTCTCTTCGTCTTCTTTCTTTAACAATCTTCAGTTTTCTTAATTCCCAACTTCCCAAATCTTTAATCAATCTTCCATAATTCTTCAAACAATGGCTGCAAAGAAAAAATCTACTAGGGCAGCGGTTCCTGCAACTCCTCCTCCTCAGAATCCTGAGGAAGTTTCCTCCGAAACTTTGCCTGCTTCTTCTGCTGCTTCATCTCCCACAGTAAACAAGCCGAGTGATCCTCCATTGGAGATGATCTCAATATCTCATAGTGCTTTTCAATTTAAGGCCACGAAGGCTTTAAATGAAGATCAGTCTCCTGCAAACCGTTTGAAGCCTGAGTTCGAAAAAATTTTGAAGGATAAGGGAATCATCCCTGCTGACGCTGAGGTCTGGATCCCTGAGAATTCTCCTATCAGGGCCGACTGGGCTTGTCCTGGTTGGTTCTGCATCCATGACTGGGCCTTCAGGGTAGGCTATAAGCTTCCTTTTTCTCCTCTTATGGTTGAGGTTATTAAGGAGATTGGTGTTCCCTCTTATCAATTAATGCCGATGGTGTGGAAAGTTGTATGTTCTATTGACAACCTCTGTAAAAAACACAATATTTCTTTTTCTCTTGACGATTTGAAGACCTGCTATGCTGTTAAAACAAACAGTCCTGGCCGTATAAGTTTTAAGGTCAGGCCGTCAACTACTCATCTTCTGAGTAATTTAGACAGTGGCCATGATAAGGGCTCGGCTGCTGGCTATATGTTTGTCAGGACCAATTATGTGGGTCCTGACCTGGCGTATTTAAATCATGAGGCTTGTGTGGCTGGTGAGTCTTTTGATTTCCTTTTTTAACCTGCATGTTTTTCCTGTTAGTGAAAAAATAAAATGAAAATAATAAGTCATACCTTTTATGTGTTCAGTTGATGACTGGATTACTGAAATTGAGTATCCTACTCCCAATGTTTCTGCTTTCCTTGCTATTCCTCCTTTGGAGAGATCTTGGCCTCTTTGTTGTGGGGTTGGTCACCTTCCTCACTGTTTGAAGGCTGACGGTGTTCCCAGGGCGGCTAAAGCGTCAAGGGCTGCTGGTGCCAGTACCTCAGGCTATAAGTCTATTTTAATCTTTCCTTTCTTTTTACTTGGGCTTCCTGATAATGTTTGGTTTGTATTGCTGATATAGTATTTCGTGTTGCAGCTACCAGGTCATCTGTTCGTCTTGCCAGGTTTAGCATGGCTGACCTTTCAGCCAGGCTGGCGAAGATCAAGGAGGAAGGTCCCCAGGGGAGCGGGGATACTGAGCCTGTTATTGACTTGACTGAGCAGCCTGATGTTGCCAAGGTCACTGCTGCACCTGCTGTCCCTGCTGAAACAAGTTCAGCAGCCCAGAAGAGGAAAATTGAAGATGTTGACGTTTACGCCTTGGTCGGGAGGTGAGAGCCAGGTTGGATAATATGGAGGTCGCTAGGGTGAAAATCGGGGACTATGCGGCTTCTAAATCAGATGTCATGCTCACCCTTGACCCTGTTGAGACCGCTACTCGGCGATTGCTTGATGGATCATTCTTGACCTCTTGGTGGTGCCCTGGCTCTTTGTGAGGGAGGTATGTTGGCATTACTTCCATGTGTTTTGGTAGTCCTCTATTGTTGGTACAAATTATTCATACTTTTCTTGTTTTTGACCAGGGTGCCGCGACCTGTCTCCATAATGCCTATCAGGCTACTTCTTTGGTAGCCAGGATTGATCTGATGAGATCAGATTATGATAGGTTGAAGTCTGAGCTGGAATTTGCAAGGGCTGACTTGGCTGCCAAAACTGCTGACTTGACAAGGGTGCAGGCTGAGAGGGATGTTGCTAAGATCGAGGCGACTTTCGAGCAAGCGGCTGTTGCAAGAAGCCCTGGACAGAAATGAGGAGCTCACCCAAGAGAGGGATGACTTGGAGTTTAGGCTGGATGATGCTTCCCTCTATTTCTATATCAAAGGAAGGGCAGCTGCTATGTCGGAGCCTGTCGAGGCCTTGGCAAAATGGGACCCTGCAGCTGAGATGGCTTTTGCTGCTCCGAAGTATCCTGACCTGCATAATTTGGAGAATGAACAGGAGGTCGACTCCCCAGGGGAGCAGAATGTTGAGGTTGAGCCGGCTAAGAGTGGGGAGCAGGTTGTTGATGCTGCTGCTTCTGAGAAGAAGCAGTAATATTTTTTAATTCTCAGTTGGTATTTTGGCCCATCCAGGGGAGATGTCCCTGGACAAACATTATTTTCATTTTCCTGTTTTGGGTCAGGGGGGCTCTCCCTGGCCTTTATGAATATTTTGGCGCCTTTGCCCCAGGGGGTAAAGGTTTATTAATATAGGCATGATGGCCTTCTTTTGACCGATTTCTCTTTTGTCTTTGCTTGATTTGTGAGTTTCATCCTGTTGGACCTGTCAAATATTTCGTTTGCATGCTCTGCACGTTATTCTGGTTAAATAACCTGCACATTATTTTTGTTTTTAATCTGTCATGAGTATTTCAACCAAGTATAATGTTTTTGCTATAATGGTTGAAGGGGTGGGAAATCCGGCCTGTCGGGAGGGCTTATGTCCCCCGCCCGGCCGGAGGGCTTGGTATTCGGCCCGTCGAGAGGGCATTTTAGACCGGTGGTCGGGATAAAACACCCTTGCACCGTCTTCTTGTGTCCAAATGGTTGTTATCCGTGGCGATAAACCTAGTCGGTCGGGAAATTATTTCATGCCGATTGGTCCCGACTTTTTACTCGTATCGTGGTGGTTACCAACTCGTTAGGCACAGTTAAGTGCGAAATTTTTGTTTCAGGAATATATAGTAGAGTAGCCTTCAATCCTGAATATTTATGCGTGTAATCTTTTATTATGTATAATTGTTCAGGATTCAAAAAGTAAATAGACGGGTTAGTTGAACAGGTAAAAAATACAGACAAGTCATATAAAGCATGTAGTTCATCACATAACACATCAGGTTGAGTAGTGATTGAATTTGTACTGATCGTAGCCTTTGATGTGATCTTTACATATGGAATAGTTTTAAATGAGTTACATTCCAGGATCTTGGGATCATTTCCCCTTCTAGTGTTTGGAGCCTGTATGCTCCTTGTCCAACAATTGAATCAATTAAGTAAGGGCCATCCCATGTGGGAGCTAGCTTGCCTGCTGATTTCTCCTTTTTATTTGGAAATACTTTGCGTAGGACAAGGTCTCCTTCTTTGAAGACCCTGACCCTGACGTTTTTATTGTACGTCCTGGCAACTGCTTGTTGATATGATGCCATCCTGATTTTGGCAGGCGTCTCTTAGTTCTTCTCCGTCAGAGTAAGTTATCTTGCATCGGTCTTTGTTTGTTTCGACGTTGTTCAGCCGAATCGGATGTTGGTACTCGTATTTCTGCGGAATGACGACTTCGCACCATATACCAGGGAGTAAGGTGTTTGGCCTGTCGTAGTTTTCGTAGTTGTCCTGTCTGCCCATAGTACTAATGGAAGTTCTTCAGCCCATCTGCCTCGTCTTCTTTTCAGCTTCTTTTTTAGGCAGCTTATGACTACCTTGTTGCTTGACTCTGCCTGGCCATTAGCTTTTGGGTATCCAGGGGTCGATGTTACCAGGTTGATATTCCATTCTTGGCAGAATGCTTGGGTCCTTTTCCCCACGAACTGAGTTCCGTTGTCACATACTATTTCTGATGGGACTCCATATCTGCAAATAATGTTTGTTCTGATGAAGGATATTACTTCTTTTTCGGTTACTTGCCTGTAAGAGTCAGCCTCGATCCATTTGGAGAAGTAATCAGTCATGGCTAACATGAAAACTTTTTGTCCTGGAGCTACAGGCAATTTTCCCACAATGTCCATGCCCCACTTTATAAATGGCCAGGGCGCGGAAATTGAATGAAGGAGTTCAGATGGCTGATGTATGATTGGTGCATGAATTTGGCAAGCTTCGCATTTTGAAGAGTATTCCAGGCAATCAGCCCTCAGCGTAGGCCAATAGTAGCCTGTCTTGAGAATTTTGCTTGCCAGGCTCTTTCCTCCTTTATGATTGCCACAGTGTCCATCATGTATTTCTTGAAGTACTAGTTTGGCTTCGTCAGGCTCCAAGCATCTCAGGTAGGGGCCAGCCTGCGATCTCTTGAACAAGGTGTTATTGATGATAGCATAAGTTGAAGCTCTAATTTTAAACGCCCTTGCCTCATGCCTACCCTGAGGTAGTATTCCTCGGAGAAACCAATCATAATAAGGTTTAGTCCAAGAGTTACTGTCCTGATTGACAGGATTGACCTGTTCAGGTCTGCTGATGGTTGACTCTAATAAGTGCACAATTGGTATTTTATCGAAAACAGCGGGGGTAAAGTTTGAACCTAGGCTGGCTAGAGCATCAGCCTGGGTATTCAAGTCTCTTGATATTTGATCTATATCAAATAAAGCAAATTTGGCGGTAAGGTTTTTTGTATATTCTAAATACGAAATCATTTTTGCATCCTTAGCCGTATACATTCCCTTTATTTGATTGGCAATTAAGAGTGAATCAGTTTTTACCTTTAGGTTTTGAACACCTTTGTCTAGACATACCTTTAAGCCTGCTATCAGGGCTTCATATTCTGCTTCATTGTTGGTAGATTTGAACTCACAGCTTACAGCCTGAGCTATCACATCTCCCTGTGGTGATTTAAGTACTAGTCCTAACCCTGTCCCCCTGGCGTTGGATGCCCCATCTATGAATAGGGTCCATTCTTGGTCTAGGGTTTTATTTTCTAGTTGGTTGACCTCTTTTATTAGGTCTGGTTCTAGGTTAGGGCTAAAATCAGCCACAAAAACTGCTAGGGCTGCGATTTGATCGCGCCACAGGTTCGAAGGAGATGTCATATGTGCTAATCTGTACTGACCATTTGGCCATCCTGCCTGAAAGTTCAGGCTTACACATGACAGATTTTATAGGTAAGTTGGTCCTGACTATAATTGGGTGACTTTCAAAATAAGGTCTTAGCTTAGTACATGACATAATTAAGCTAAAACATATTTTTCAAGTAATCCATACCTCAACTCAGCATCTAGCAAGCTTTTACTTACATAGTAGACTGGATGTTGCTTTGTCCCTGTTCTTTCACCAGATCACACGATCTTTGTGTCGATGATGAGATAGGTATAGTGACAAAGGTTCTCCTTTTTCTGGTTTAGCCAGTAAGGGTGGAGATGACAAAAAGGATTTTAGATCCTGAAAAGCTGCTTCATGCTCAACCGTCCACTGAAATTGTTTGTTTTTCTTTAGGAGGTTATAGAATGTTTTGCATCTTTCAGAAGATCTTGATATAAAGTGGTTCAGGGCAGCTACCCGGCCTGTCAATCTCTGGATGTCTTTAACGAGACTTGGGTGATTTGTAGTTCCAGGATAGCCTTTATCCTGCTTCGGGACTTGCTTCTATGCCTCTCTTTGTGACCATATATCCAAGAAATTTGCCCGCAGAGACCCCAAAGTGGCACTTTGCAGGGTTCAGCTTCATGTTATACTTTTCTAATATCTCAAATGTTATTTCTAGGTGCTTCACATGATCTTCTGCATTCTTGGACTTCACCACCATGTCATCTATGTATACTTCCATGATGTCACCTATCCGGTCTTTAAACATCATGTTGACCAGGCGCCGGTACGTTGCCCCAAATTCTTCGAGCCGAAAGGCATGGCGATGTAACAAAGATATGCCTCGATGCCTGTGATGAATGCGATTTCCTGGTCGCGGGTGCATCTTTATTTGATTGAATCCACTGGAATCATCCATGAATGTCGCATCTCGTGGCTCGCTTTGTTGCGTCTACCATGGCATCAATATGAGGCGGGGGAATGGATCTTTAGGACAGGCTTTGTTCGGGTCGGTGTAGTCTATACGGACTCTCCACTTTCCATTCTTTTTCTGCACAACAACTACATTAGCCAGCCACTCAGGGTACATTACTTCCCTGATCATCCCCATATCCAAAAGTTTTTCTACTTCTTCATTTATTATGGTGTTTCTTTCAACTGCAAATTTGCGTCTTTTCTGCACCACAGGCTTAAAACATGGGTCAATATTGAGCTGGGAATTAAGAAAACTGAAGATTGTTAAAGAAAGAAGACGAAGAGAAATTGTGTTAATGAAGTTCAACTTAATGAAGCAACCAAGTATTTATAATGAGGAAGATTAGGGTTTCAGCCGCAAAATCATTAAGGAAGTTGCAGTAAATAAACCACGCGTCAGCAATTGCAGTAAAAGAGCCGTTATAGGAAACTGATCAGGGAAAATTTAACCGTTGGGTGATCTTATCCAAACTGAAGTTATCTCCTCATTTTTTCGTCCTGGCACTACCAATAAGGAGATAAGGGGCAATTGTTAGGCCTGGAAATCCGCAGACCACCCTGATCAGCATTTTATCTAAACCTGACTGCCAGGCTCTTAGGGTGCCAGGCTCTCAGGGCACATGAAGATAGGCGCCAGGCCATGGAGAGGACAACGGTCCAAATATCAGGACAATATTTGACCGTATCCGCGTATATTAATGGAAATAAACACGCAGCATTAAGTATGAAGATTATGCAGTAAATACGGTAATTAAGAGGGAAATATTCAGCAATTACTACCAGCAATTATGGAGAATATTCAGCCTTTAATGCTTGATCATACAGCCGTTCAAGATAGGAAAGCTATATAAGAGACACTTTGAAGATATTGGAGACATCATTCATACGCAAGAATATATATACACATTACTTAGAGAAATACAAGCATTGTTGTTATCATATCATTATACTCCCAAATCATATAGTGAAATCCTCTCCTGGCTTGGTGCCCGTGGTTTTTTCCAATTTTTGCTTCAGGGCTGACTCAGATTCTTTCAGTTGCAGGATTTCTGCTTCAGTTTGGGCCACTTTTTCTTTCAGGCTTTCCAACTCAGCAATTTTTTGGAGAGCTGCATTCAACTGTTCTTCAACGGTGGGTTGGGCCATTTTTGTAGGTTTTTAAATTTTTGTAGGATAAGAAAAAAGGATTAAAGAGCTAGATGCCCCACGGTGGGCGCCAATTGTTTTGTGTGGATTTTGCGCAGGGCGAAATCAGGTCAGGGTGATATTGTGCAGGGTTAACTAGCTCTAATTAGATTACTAATCAGGTCGTTAGGATACGATATTGAGCTATAAGTAAAATAACAAAAATAACAAGGCGAACAATTTTGTACGTGGAAAACCCTTGAATGGGAAAAAACCACGGGCACCAAGCCAGGAGAGAATTTCACTATATGATTTGGGAGTATAATGATATGATAACAACAATGCTTGTATTTCTCTAAGTAATGTGTATATATCTTCTTGCGTATGAATGATGTCTCCAATATCTTCAAAGTGTCTCTTATATAGCTTTCCTATCTTGAACGGCTGTATGATCAAGCATTGAAGGCTGAATATTCTCCATAATTGCTGGTAGTAATTGCTGAATATTTCCCTCTTAATTACCGTATTTACTGCATAATCTTCATACTTAATGCTGCGTATTTATTTCCATTAATATACGCGGATACGGTCAAATATTGTCCTGATATTTGGACCGTTGTCCTCTCCATGGCCTGGCGCCTATCTTCATGTGCCCTGAGAGCCTGGCACCCTGAGAGCCTGGCAGTCAGGTTTAGATGAAATGCTGATCAGGGTGGTCTGCGGATTTCCAGGCCTAACAATGAGTGTCTTGCTTTGTGCATGAATAGGGATCCCTTGGAGATTGCCCTTAATCTGATCCAGCTGCTGAGTCAGGTTCATGGAGTTAGGAAGTTGATAAGATTGAGAAGCTGCTGTCTGGAGAGGAATGCCCAAAGCAAAAGGTACACAGCTTAGGTAGCTCATCTAAAGTTACCGAGGTAAAGAAACCTGAACTTATACCCCTTCCCTTTTATCTTAAGTATGAATTTTTGGATGACTGTGAGATGAACCCAGTAATTGTCAATGCTAGCCTAATTGACAGCCAACTATCTACTTTGTTGGCTGTTTTGAAAACTCATAAAAAGGCCATTGGCTATAGCATTGATGATTTACAAGGTATTAGTCCTGATTTTTGTTTGCATCGTATTCATTTGGAAGAAGGTCATAAGCCTAATGCGCAAGGTCACAGACGGTTAAATCCTCCAATGCAGGAGGTGGTAAGGAAAGAGGTACACAAATTACTTGATGCTGACATTATTTATTCTATTTCTGATTCTAAGTGGGCCAGTCCTGTCCAAGTTATACCTAAGAAGAGAGGTACTACAGTAGAAAGAATAATAAAAATGAATTAATTGCTACTAGACTTATTACAGGATGGCGAATGTGTATAGATTATAGGAAGTTGAACTCAGCTACTAAGAAAGACCACTTCCCACTTCCCTCTGTTGATCAGATGTTGGAAACACTAGCATGCCATAGTTATTTTTGTTACCTAGATTGCTACTCCGGATTCTTTCAGATACCCATTCATCCTGATGATCAGGAAAAGACTACTTTCACATGTCCATATGGTTTATTTGCTTATAGGAGAGTGCCTTTTGGTTTATGCAATGCCCTAGCTACCTTTTAACGTTATATGATGGCCATATTTTCTGATTACATAGAGTCTATTATGGAAGTCTTTATAGATGATTTCAGTGTTTATGGTACTGACTTTGATATTTGTTTGAGAAATTTGACTAAGGTTTTGCAGCGCTGTGAGAGCAACAATCTTGTACTCAACTGGGAGTAGTACCACTTCATGGTTACTGAAGGGGTGGTACTTGGTCATTTGGTGTCAGGTAAAGGTATCCAAGTGGATAAAGCTAAGGTTGAGGTAATTGAGCAACTACCGTACCCAGTTAATGTTAAAAGTGTGCGTAGTTTTCTTGGTCATGCAGAATTCTATCGTTACTTTATTAAAGATTTTTCAAAAATTACTCAACCTCTTACTGTTGGAGTAAGTGTCCTCAACAATAGTGCGATCACATGATTAAACATCATAATTAAATTTCATAATAAGAATACGTAAGGGATGATTCAATTATATAGTCAATTGATCAATATTAATCGGTAATGATTGGCTAACTAGAGTTTGACATTACTGTCGTTTGACGATGGTGATCAGTTGATCCCTTAAGGTCACACATATCGGACAATTTCCCTTAATAGATAAGTGGATAAATTGTATGTCGATACAAGTTAATCAATTCCTTAAATTTGAACAATTCATTTGTGAGTGAGAATATTTGTATCTTATTGTAATTTGATTAAATAAAATTTATTTTAGTGATTAAAAGATTTCATTACTAAATTCCTTATTGTTTGTGAAACAATTAAATTAAGAATGATTGATTAATTATAATTGCAAAATATTGTGAATTATAATTATATGACCCATTTTATACTTGTGATCATAAATTACTAACTAATTGTTCATATGTAATTAATTTATTAAGAAATGATATTTATTTGGATAAATATGCATTAAAATTAGATATGAGCATGGTGTGTGACACATGACCTAACAAATGACATTTGACAAAATCACAAAAATAAAATGGAGTCCTTTTTATAGTAGGGCACCAGTTTTAGAGGAGAATAAGAGGTTTATTATGTTTGTTAACTTTTAAATGACAAACATGATCATCACCCTAATTCTCAAGCTTTACACACCTAATGTTTAGAAAAGAGAAAAAGCAAAAGGGTGAAGGTCATGCATTGGCCTTCAAGACCCCCCCAAAACCGGCTCCCCCATGGTACATAGAGAAGTAATTCTCTATTATTTCCATTCATGCAATTTATCATTCTTATTCATCTTCTCACTACATCTCTCTCTAAAATAGTTTTAGAATCTCTAAAATTGTTCATCAAATTCTAATATTAATACAACATTATTACTAGTGTAGTAATACATATATATTATTAAAATTATTAAGGACTTGTGGACACGGCCCACCTGCGGGCCCACTTCGATCTGTGGACATGCATCGGTCTTTTTGAAAGCCACGCTCGGCGGCGTAAAGATGCTTTCGACCGGATCGTTTTAGATCGGTCGTTTTCGTCTCGGTTAGGGTCTCGAAACGATTAGAGATGTTCGGAGTCGCCACCAAGCATTTGTGGGATGCCTGGAAACCGTTCGAATTCCACTTTATACCTCGGTCAAATCGAAACACAAAGCAGCGTTTGACATAGGTACTAAAGATAAGGAAATCGTCCCTCTTTAGCATCCTATCTCTAGAATGACTCTCGTACGCCCTGGATAAGGTCGTCCACTATCCAAAGTTTCTGAGTAAGAGGTGAAGGTACGTATTGGGAAGTCCTTTAATCAGACACCCAATCCCGCCCGCGTTAGCGGCCTCTTCTGATCGATCTTAGTTGGTTGAATGCAGAAGTTGATAAAACGGTTTAAATGCATGAATGCGCATCCAATAATTTAAACCTAACATGTGAGAGCTTTCTAAGTCGGTTGATTTAATCCAAGTATCAAGTATAAGATGTCGAGTTGGATTATTGGTTGATTTGCATGCAAGACGGAAATTAAACATCCATTTACCGTATTAGGTTTAGGGTGCATAACATGATCCATTTGTCTTAGTAAGGCATTTTGCAAATGTGGTTTTGAATAGTAATCTGATCCGTCCTATATCCGGGCTAACCGGAGTCGGGATCGTCCTAGACTAATGCTGGAAGGGAACAGGCCCTGTACCAGACGGCCATATGAGGCGCGAGCCAGCCGGCGATACAAGGGGCCTCCCTCTGGTTCTGAAAATGAGAAATGGGGAGCCTGTTTAGGCGCGGGTTAGCCCCCGGTTTATGTGCCGTGTTCTGACCTTTTAGAAAACGTTATAAAACGTGTTGAAAATGGGTATTTGAACCCGGTTTGATTTGAAGGGATCGTTAGACCGCACTTGTTGATTTGAAGAACTCGACTCGAATAATCATCATTATTTTGATAATATTCGGTGTCGGGTTCGATTTGACAAACTTGACATGAATAGTTTTGAAAATGATTATGGACTAATTGTTTTAAGTCCATTTGAATGTTATTAGTCGATACTCGTCATCGTACCCGGGTTAAAATCAGGCATGGTATGTGGAACCAAGGATGACTTTGTGTTGGTGACTAATATATTTGTTTGAGAATGTAAAGAAATAAAATAAAAGGCTTTAAAATACCTTCTAAATGTCATTAACCAAATATTATCACCGAAACACGGATTTAACCGTCATGGTATGAGGAACCAAGGGTGAAAAATGCTTTATGGTTAAAACATGTGAAATAAAATAAAAATGGTTCGAAAATACTTGAAATGGCGAAAACCGATTACAAATATGAAAAATGGATTAAGGAAAATGACGAGAACAAACACGGTTGATCTCTGGTCTGAATACCCCATTTAGGCGCGGGCTAGTTGGTGACCTAAGGGGCTTCTGCCTCAGACCAAAAATCAGTTTTGGCTCGTTTATTCCATGTTTTGGTTCATGTTATGCATGTTTTAGCATGTTATAGTCATGAAACAAATGAAAACATAATAAAAGAGGATTTTTACACCCTCATACTTACATGTTTGGTTATGGGTGACCGACGTAAATGTAATAACTCGTTTGCTCGGAAAAAAAACTCGATTTAAAACCGTTTTGGTAAGTAAAAAAGAGTATTTTCGAAATCGTTTTAAGTTTTCCGACGTAAAGTTTTACACAAACTGTCGATCAAACGCCGCGATTCCAAAACATGTTGTAGTCCGATAATCAACGGGTGTTTGTTCGAGTCTCAGCAGATACCGGGTATCTATAGAGCCCCCACTTTGACTGAGGCTTGGACAGAGCGAAAGTCAAAGTAGAGCCCCCCAGGTTAATCGAAGATTACAACCCAGAGACCCAAGCGACATCGAGGCGACTCGAAAGGATTCGGGCCAAGGACCTGCCGTCGGGAGGGGCGACGCCAAGGCGACTCGAGGGTACGAGCTAAGGACCTGTCGTCGGGAACAGTTTAGAGTCTGTCGACTATCCATGCGGGTTGTTTAAAGTTCGTTAGACTACGTACAAAGGCTCGCCAGCCATAAGAAGGAGTCATACCTGAGGCATCTTCGGATATGTCCTTGCGCGTTTGCGGATAAAGCCTCGCCAGCTGTAGGAAGGAAATGTACCCGAGGCATCTTCGAGATGTGTCCTTGATGTGTTTGCGGACAAAGGCTCGCCAGCCAAAGGTAAGGAAATGTACCCGAGGCATTTTCGGGATCTGTCCTTGGAAGGTAAGGAAATGTACCCGAGGCATTTTCGGGATCTGTCCTTGGAAGGTAAGGAAATGTACCCGAGTCATTTTCGGGATATGTCCTTGAAAGGTAAGGAAATATACCCGAGGCATTTTCGGGATCTGTCCTTGAATGGTAAGGAAATGTACCCGAGGCATCTTCGGGATCTGTCCTCGAATGTTTGCGGACAAAGGCTCGCCAGCCAAAGGTAAGAAAAAGTACCCGAGGCATCTTCGGGATCTGCCCTTGGATGTTTGCGGATAAAGGC
The DNA here is from genome assembly GCF_048544455.1 of Silene latifolia. Lineage (NCBI taxonomy): Eukaryota > Viridiplantae > Streptophyta > Magnoliopsida > Caryophyllales > Caryophyllaceae > Silene > Silene latifolia. Next base: position 191,366,042 of record NC_133536.1, read on the forward strand.
TCGCCAGCCAAAGGTAAGGAATTGTACCCGAGGCATTTTCGGGATCTGTCCTTGACTGCTTGCGGACAAAGGCTCGCCAGCCATGACAAGGAAATGTACCCGAGGCATCTTCGGGATCTGTCCTCGAATGTTTGCAGACAAAGGCTCGCCAGCCAAAGGTAAGGAAATGTACCCGAGGCATTTTCGGGATCTGTCCTCGACTGCTTGCGGACAAAGGCTCGCCAACCAAAGGTAAGGAAATGTACCCGAGGCATCTTTGGGATCTGCCCTTGGATGTTTGCGGACAAAGCCTCGCCAGCCACGGTACGGTCGGTTTATGGACCATGGAAATAGCCGCGTCAAATGGGCTTGTTTTGAAAGTAGCGAACTCGTGATGCCGCTGTGGGAATAGTGAGTATGCATTTTCACTATCACCGTTTTTGGAATGAGCGGGTTCCGCGAGGAAGCCCCCTGCTGATATTTGAAGGAATAGTGAATTGGTAATCTTTACCATTCGTCGTTCTTCTTTGAATTTGGGGTGGCGGTTTCGATCGCCGTTGAATTTGAATTTTGAAGGAAATAGCAAATTTTAAATTTTGCTATTGCGTTTGAAGTGACGGTTTATATGCCGCCGTTGACATTTATAAGAAATAGTGAATTTGGAATCTTCACTATTAATTGAAGTGACGGTTTATGTGCCGTCGTTGACATATGTGGTGAAAATAGTGGAATTCAATTTCCAGCTATTATCTTGAAAATGACGGTTTTAATTGCCGTCGCTTAAAATTTGGAGAAATAACGGTTTTTTGAATTTTCGCTATTATTTTTGAAATTTTGAAGGAAAAATGGTGAATTTTGATTTCACCATTATTTTTGAAATTAGCGGTTTTGATCGCCGTTTGCTTGAATTTTTTTGAAAATAGCGAATTTAAATTTTCACTATTTGATTGGAGTGACGGTTTATGTGCCGTCGTTTAAAGCCTTCGAAAACAGCGAATTTGAATTTTCACTATTTATTTTTGTTTTTGAGAAAATGACGACTTTTAATATCGTCGAATGAAAACTTGAAGTTTATCACGGGAAATTGGGCTAAAGCCCAAAATCCGCTGAAAGAGCAAAGGGGGAGGCCTGGTTTAGGCGCGAGCCACCTGGCGAACCAAAGGGGCTTCCCTATTTTTCTGTAAAAGACGCGAGGTTGGTCTGCATATCAACCTCACTTCATCTTCTTCCTTTCGACACAAAAACCCGCAAAAATCGCCATTTGAAGGACCTTTGCTAGCTTCCACTCGTGCCATCATCAACAATGTCATCTGAAGGTATGTATTTCCTCTGGAATCCATTTAAAATTGTTGATCCTTAGCTTGATTGAATTAGGGCGAATTTTACCCTAGAAAAATTGAATTGGGCGTTTTTGATTGAGCCCATTTCGAGTGAAATTGATGCTTGCATTAGGTTAGAAACCTGTTTAGGAGTATAGGGGTGCTTTTAGTTTGCATTTTGGTCCCCGTTCCCGCTCCCTATGCTCGAAAAACGTGAGTGAGGTGAGAAACCGTCTCATTTCACAATGCCAAGTTTATTTGCTTGGGTAGTGGGTCCCACTAGGTTGCATTGTAGTTGGGAAAACCCGTATTCGCCATTTATGGACCTTCGTTGGATATTGTGGGCAAAATTAGATTTTTACCTTTTGTGACGGTCTTATGTCTGACAAAATAAGCGTCTGTGTGGGCTTGAATTGAGTCAATTTGCCTTGAAATGGACCTTATTGGTAATTTAGGTCAACTTGAGGCGTGATAAAATCACGTTTGCCTTTTTGCGGTCGTTTTTGAATTTTGACCGTTTTGGGCTCAAATTAGCGTATGAATTGCCTTTTTGAGCCGTAGAAAAATACCCCATTGTGTCGGAAATGTATTTTGGTTTGTTGGCGGACCCTGTACGGGTCTCGAAATGCCGTTTTTGTGGTTTTGACTCGTCTTTTGCTTGAAAAGAGGGGCGAGTCGTTTTTGTGTTTGTTTTTTGTGAACATTGTTTGGTTGGATTTTGGGCGGGATTGCCCTTGTTTTGCATTGCAGGTTGTTTTTTTTGGATTTATCCATTTCATGCCTTCGTAATGCTGAAATTTCGGCTGACGTTTTTTTGTTTGTAGGAGAGTGTTCGGGGCAGGCCGAGTCCATGGCTGCGACTTTTGAGGAGTTGTTCGGGACGGGCCCGGTTAGCACTCCGGTTAGCACGCCCGCCGTGGTTGTGGAGGACGTCATCGAGGAGGAGAGACCTCCTGAGCAGACTGTTGGGGCCTCAGGGGCCGTCGAAGAGCGTGAGGCGCCCGTTGTTGGGGCCACTGTCACTGGGAGAGCTCAGAGTGGGTCTGAGGCTGGTACCTCTGGGAGGAGGGTTTCTTCGAGGCCGCGCCGTCCTCGGGCGACCAGGGTCGTTGTAGGACGTCACCAGGTTCGTTGAGTTGGGCCCTACCCACCACGTTGAGTCCCGCGGCCATAAGAGACGGAGAGCAGAGACAGCCGAGGACGATGCTGACGTCGCGAGTTGAAGAGCCAGGGGACTTACGGCCCCGCGGGGGTTGCTTTTTACGGGCTGCTCCTGACTGGGCTGAGGGTTTTGACGGCAGTCAGTTGTTGCTTCGACTGGACCGACACCTTTCCTACCGTGCTCACGAGGGCTTGGTGAGTCGTGTTCCCCGATTGAATTTTGTCACTTTTAAAGTGTCGGGCCTAAATAGGCATTCTGACGTTGTCTGTTTTTGATTTCAGGAGATTCGCACCATGAGGACTTTCTCGGGCTTTTCTACCTGCTTGGGTTTCTACGACGTTCTCTGAGACGGGACGAGGGCGTTGATAGAGAGGTCGGCTTTTGGGCCGTTGGTGGCCGCTTGGCGGGACATTCACAGGTCTTCGATTAGGGCAAACCTGTGTTTGATCCGCGCTATGTTGGATAGGTACTGGGATACGACGTCGTCGTTCCACATGGAGTTTGGGGAGGTCGGCGTGACTTTAGAGGACTTCGCCATGGTATTCGGCCTTCCTTGTGGCGAGTTGCCCATTGAGTTTACCGAGACGCCGGTGAGAGTGTCCTCTCCTGCGGTCACTGCTTTGATCGGTACTGCTTTGCCGGAGTCTTCCGACGTCACTCCGTGTACTTGATCGCGAGTTTGTACGTGAAGGACCACTTCACTGGGAGGGTGGCAGGTGTTACTCCGGCACCGTTGGCGAGCCCGGAGGTGGAGGTTGAGGCCGACACGAAGGAGGCGCGGCTGTGGTTGTGGTACTTCTTGGGTGCCACGTACTTTGGTGACAAGGGTGAGCGCTTGTCGACCAAGGTGCTTCCTCTCCTCACCGACCTTGACACTTTGGGTCGGTTTGACTGGGTTACGCCGGCTTTGGCGAGTTTCACCCGGTACTTGCACGCGGCGGTGCGTCCGGAGACAGTGGGAGCGGGTATTGCTCCTGCCTTAGTTGATCCCGGCCTCATCTTTGAGGTACGAGTTTTTTTGTGGTAGTTTTTTTTTATTTTGATTTTGATTTTGATTTTGGCAATTTTTGAGGAATTGGCTGATTTGTGTTTGCTGTGTTTGATTACAGGCTTGGTTGTATGCTTACTTCACTCCTCTGCGTCCGGGGACCACAGACGGTGTCCCCTCGACCTACCCTGCTGTGAAGGGTTGGACGTTGGCTCGGAAGAAGTTGATTAAGTCGACTTACGAGGACTGCAGGCGTCACGTGAACAAGCTTCGGGTTGCTGATGTAAGTTCCTGCTCTCTTCCCCTTCTCCTTTATAGAAATAGATAGAGATAGGATGATTAGGTAGCTCATGAAGCCCCCAGTTAGCTGAATAGCTTTGTTTTGAATGCAGTTTGTTGGGCGGCCTTGGATGCACTACACGGGTGTACCGGCTGCATCAGGGAGCATTTGCGGCCTCGCAGCTCCCTGCGTCTGTACTTGGAGACGGCGATTGAGCCGGTTTGGTACTTGGGTGAGCGTCTAGTTCGCCAGTGCTTTACCGAGACTTTCGTCGTGCCGGTTGTCCCGCCTAGGGTGTTGTTCCAGGAGTCGACCCTGACGAGGTTGAGGAGCACCTTCATGGTCGAGGAGGTGAGGAGCTGTTGCTGCGGGGAGTTGACTACGACACCTTCCAGTTATCGAGGCTTGCTTGGTACCCGATTGAGGTATGTTTTCCTCTGTTTTTTGTTTCCATTGCCTCTCTTAATAGAGGGGTTTGTCATCTTTGATTTGGATCCGAATGGTAGGGAGTCGACCTGCTGATGAGGACTCATCCCCCAGCTTTCCCGACGGAGACCACTTTTCAGGGGCCGGGTGGCGAGGAGCTTCAGTTGCGCTTGCCGGAGCCCGCGGCGGCCGAGGTGAGGTTGATTGTTCTGAGGGTGAGTTCCTGACTTGAACACTTTCTCCAATTATACTTTGCCTTACATTGTATTGAAGGACATTTTTGTTTTGCAGGTGACGACTGTTAGTCACCAGGACTTGTGGCGGATGGCTAACCGCTGGAGAGCGCTTGCTGGTGACCTGGCTACGAGGGAGGCTCGACTTTCTCAGGTACGTTTTGTGTGTTGTTTTTGTGTGTTTGGTGTTGTATTTCACGTTTTTAGATATTGAGTATCTGTTATTTTGTTTTGTAGGGCACTGCGGATCCGGCGGAGTTTGCTCGGGTTCGTGCTGAGTTGGAGGCAGCCAGGTTGATGATCGCGGGCCAGGAGTTGGGGATCATCCGTCGGGACCAGGACTTGAGGCGTCGTGAGGACGAGCTGTGGAGTCGAGATGCGGAGATTGCCTCCCTCAGGGCTCAGTTGGTTGCAGCGGAGGAGGTTCGCGTCGTGATGGAGGAGGAGACGCTGGAGAGTTCTCCGGAGAGGGAGCCTGAGCAGGTGGTGGTGTCTGCGTTGGCGGCGACCCCTAGTGAGACCAGGACTGGCCCGACGGGAGACGCTAAGTAGTTTTTATAGTTTTGTCCGTGTCTTGGACTCTTGTCTGTACATATTTATATTTTGCGTGAGGCGGTTTGTATATATGTGTTTTTTGATTGTGGTTCATTTTGTGATTTTTGGCTTTTTTGTGTTATGTTTCGGAGGAGCGCTGTCGGCTGTCGATTCTCCTTTTGCTTCGCACTAGTTCCTGCATCGTTAGTGTAGAAAACAAGCAACAGATAGCACATGTACACAAACGCAAACACGTAGAAGAATTTGATTCAAAACACGTAAAGCATTTGATTGAAAATCAAAATTAACCAAGATGACTTGAAGTTAAAATTGAAATTTTGAAATGAATTTTGAAAATTCCGTGACAAATCGTCACGTTCAGAATTCAAAAGGAAATGATTTGAAAATTTGAGCAATTAACTCGTGTCGTGAATTAAATTGCATCGAAATCATTGAAATTGACTCGAAAAATTCAAACTCAAACCGTCAGGAAAGAATTTTTAGAAAAGGATTTTTGCGAGTATATTTGATTTTTGATTTTTGAGGTCAAGACTCGAACTTGTGAGTGCTTGAATTTTGAGAAAAATTGACGTCGTGTTATCAATCTTTGATTTTGAAAATTTGAATTGCGAAAAAGCGAAAAAATTTTCGGGATTTCGACTGACGTGGAAATGATCGCTCGCGGATCGGGGCGACTAGCCCTTCCCCTCTTAAAAAAAAAAGAAAGGAAAATCCGTATGTTTAAAGTTGCGTCATGGAAACCGTGTCGGATTTCGTAAAACGCGAAAACAAGGAAATGTGAGTGTGAGAAAACACAAAAATGTCCTGATACATCCCAAAGAGGCGCGAGCTTCCTGGCGGGAGGTTTGAGGTGTCAGGAGAAAGCACATGTTGAAAGAGACAAGTCAATAGCGGAATCCTAGGGAAGCCTCAAAGAGGCGCGAGCAGCCTGGCGATGGAAGCCGGCTCTCCTCTTTTTCTGAAAAAATGCGCTGATCATTTTGTATAAATAGGGATGTTTGCGCTTCATTGTTTCATCATCCGAAACACAAAATCATCTCCACAAAACCTCTTCTTCTTCCACAAAAATATTTCATGGATGCTTTTGAGAACGCATTGCGACAATGGTGCCGGGATTTGTCGCCTCCCGAAAAGTATCAACTCATTTTCATGGGAGTTGGTCAATTGTTGGTGCTTCGTCAAGTCAAGGTACAACTTTCGTTCCTTGAAGCATGTTCTCGATTTTGGGATTCGAAACATCATGTTTTCGTTTTCCCGAAAGGTGAGCTTTGTCCTCTTGCCGAAGAAGTTGGGGCCATTGGTGGGTGGCCGGGTTGTGCTCCGGTGCTTCCTCCGACTCGGTTGTGCTACAAGGAGAAGTTTCGTTCCATGTTGGGCTTGTCAACAAGCCAAATCAACTTTCTTCTTGCTCCACATGGTGTGGACATGTTGGCTCTTATCAACATCTTTTCAAACCGATTAGATGCTAATGTCTCGGAGGTGGCTAGGAGAAGGGCTCTTGCTTTTTGCCTCGTCCATGTGTACCTATTTGTTGATGTCTTGAAGAAGGAGGGGCCAAGATGTAATGGTAGCATGACCCTTATCCATGTGATTGAGCAAATGGAGCATGGTAGAGATCCATCATGGTTAGTGCTTGGAGAGATTATCCATGCTTTGGACAAGGAAGGCTCTTGTGGAGAAGCTCCCTCTTTCGGATCCCCGAGGGTCCTTCAAGTGTGGCTATTGGAGAGGCTAAGGTATGTAGAGCCTCCGGTTAATCCTTCTTCTTACTCCTTCCGTCACCTTACTATGATGAAGAAGTTGTACCCGGATAGTTTTGCTTCCACCGAGGCCTATTGGGCCGCAAGATTGGCGGAGGAGGGTGGTCCTCATATCCGTTGGGTGGTGCCGTGGTGGCACTTGAGGACCTTCACGGGGTTGCCCGCTTCGGGTGCTAGTCCTCGTTCTTTGATGGTGATGGGCTTGAAGGTTGTTTCCTTCATTTATCCCAAAAGGCTCATGAGGCAAATGGGGCGTCAACAAAAGGTGCCCGCTCAAGATACTCTTGTCCAAGAGAATGTTTTCCGGAACTCCGAGCTTGTGGAGTTCTTCGAAAGATGGTAGGCCACTCGGCCGCTTTGAGAGCTGCCAAACCCCGTTGCTACGACATGGGTGACTCCTGCTTATGTCAAGTGGTCACGTGCTCCGTCCTTGGAAGAGAGATCCAAATTCCATAAGGACGAGTTTGTCGACTTGAAGTACCGAGAGGTTGGCAAGGCCAACCGTGCCTTCTTTGAGGAGTATGTTGATGGAGCTACTCCCGATGTGATGAGACCACCGAAGAGGAGGAGTTCCGGCCCCAAGAATATGGCGGGCCGTGCATTGGCTCGTCTTGGGTCGAATATGGGGTCTTGTGCTAGACCGGAGGCCGTTGCCGTCTTAGATCCGTTGAGGGTCCGTTCCGAGGAGGAGATCCATGCTAGGCGGGCCAACAAGAAGAATAAGGGGAAGATGTACCCCGAGGGAAAAGGCAAGGGTAGAATGGAAGAGTGAAGACCTCCATTACCCGTTTTATTATTATGTTGTATTATTGTTGTAGGTTTTTATTATGTTGTACTAGCTAGTTATTGTGTGTTTTGTGCTAGTTTTACTATGTGAGGTGTTGTAGTTGACACCTTGGCTTTGACAAGTTGCAGACTCGTCGAGCTTATCTGTTGTTGAAATTGTAATCCCTCCCATTATTAATTAAATAAGAGGATTGCTCGCGTCGAAAATTGTGAACGCTTGTTTCTTCCATCCATTTTGTAAAGGTAATTCGATTTGAATCGTCTTAAACATTTGCACTCGGGAAAGTGGTATTTTGTGGAAAGGGAGAAAGGCTTATTTTTGTATTTTGGTGGGAAAGGGAATGGTTTTCCATTTCTTTTTTTTTGGATGTTTTTTTGTATGTGGTTTTTTTTATTGTGGGAATGGTTGTATCCTTGTGAAAGAAAGGACTGCCTACGTATTCACCCGAAGAGGTGAAATCAAACCATGATCGTAGTTCGAAATGCTCTGTAAATTTGATTTGGGCTTTGTGGTTGTATCCCTCAGGCGTAAGAGGGACTGCCTACGTATCCATCTGAAGAGGTGAAATCAAACCATGCTCGTAGTTCAGGGGTTTTTGTTTTAGTGCAAATGGACATTGCCTTTGACAGATCAAAGGACATTTGAAACGGGCAAGGTGCCGTAGCTTAGACTCGATAAAACATGCAATTTCAAATCAGAACACGTTGAGGAACTTGACTTGAAAAGGGTTGAGGTCGTTGCTAGTTGTAAAACAAGGCTTAGGTCATTGGTTGCTATGGTTCAAGGGTAGTATTTCTTGAGTTGGTCTAGGTTGGTCGGGTTTGTAAAGTCTTCCCCATCTAGGTCACTCAGTCTCACTGCGCCCCCCGAAAGTATTTTCTTGACCAGGTATGGTCCGACCCAGTTTGGTTTGAATTTTTCCCTCGGCTCGAAGGGTAATGGTGCCCGAACTGACTTGAGGACCAAGTCGCCCTCCTAGATGTTTCTGGATTTAACCTTCTTGTTTAATGCCCATTGTATACGTCGTTGGTATAGCTGGACGTTGTGCAAGGCGTTGAGTCGTCGTTCGTCTAGAAGAGTGAGTTGTTCGTACCTTCGATGGGTCCATTCCGCTTCAGGGACTTGACTCTCCAGTGGGATGCGTAAAGAAGGGACCTCTAATTCCACCAGTTGAACCGCCTCCATACCGTATGCTAGGTAGAAGGGTGTGGCGCCTGTCGGTGTTCGAATGGAGGTTCGGTATCCCCAGAGTGCGAATGGGAGTTTGCTCGGCCAATCGCGGTAGTTGTCTTGCATTTTCTTGATAATGGTGATAAGAGTTTTGTTCGCTGCCTCCACCGCTCCGTTAGTTTGGGGACGGTAGGGGGATGATCGATGCCGTTTGATCTTGTATTTGTCCAACAAAGCTTGAGTTTCCGCCCGGAAGTGAGAGCCTTGATCGCTAATGATTTCATGGGGTACCCCATATCGAGATATGATGTTGTTTTGAATGAACTTGGCCACTTGTTTGGTGGTCAAGACTGCATATGACTGTGCTTCCACCCATTTGGTGAAACAGTTGATGGCGACGAGGACGAAGCAATGCCCCTTGGTGCCTATCGGGTTGACTTTCCCGATGATGTCAATGCCCCAGGTTGAGCAAGGCCAGGGTGATGTCATGGTGTATAAAAGGGATGGTGGTATGTGTTGTATGTTGGCGAAGATTTGGCAATTGTGGCAATGTTTGATGTAGTTACGACAATCGGCTTCCATGGTGGTCCAGTAGTAACCTAGCCGCATGATTTTTCGTGTAAGCATCATTGCACTCATGTGAGGGCCACATTCTCCGTCGTGAACCTCTCCCATGACTTTCTTGGGTTTGTGATGGTCAATGCAAAGGAGGAGAATTCCTTGGGGTGTTCTTTTGTAGAGTTGATTTTAATTTATCACGAATTGTGATGCAAGTAAACGGATGGCTCTTTGTCCTCTTTGATCAGAGTTGGGAGGGAATTTGTTTTTGGTTTTGTAATTGAGGATGGCTTGGTACCAAGGTTCATCATGGCTTTCCTCGTCGTCAATAATGGCACAAATGTGAGCTGGCTCGCTCCTTCTCTCGACACATAGGGGCATTGATGTCATGTCGTCAGGTATGTTGACGAGCGCGGCAAGTTTTGCCAGGGCGTCAGCAAATTGATTTTCCTCTCGTGGCAAGTGGAAGTAGTCGACTTGGTCGAAGAACTCGGCCTCTTGATTGATCTTTTCTCGGTAGGGAGCTAAGCTGTCAGATCGGATTTTCCATGATCCGGACACCTGATTGATGATGAGCGAGGAATCGCCGTGGACCCTCAGTCTCTTGATGCTAAGTGTGATGGCTGCTTGTAGGCCGATGAGGCATGCTTCATATTCAGCGGCGTTGTTGGTGACGGCGAAGTCTAGCTTGACCGAGATTGGAACATGTTCTCCCTATGGTGATATTAGAAGGATTCCTACCCCGAAGCCTCTCAGATTAGATACACCATCTAAGTATAGGTCCCATGCGTCGGAGTCGGCACAAAGGATATCTTCGTCAGGAAGTGACCATGTGTCGGTCGTTGGATCCTCGTTGACGGGATTTTCTGCTAGGAAATCAGCGACTGCTCTTCCCTTGATAACCTTGAGGGGTACGAACTTGAGATCAAACTCGAACAGCATCAGTGTCCACCTAGACAGCCTTCCGTTTAGTATGGGTTTTTCGAAGATGTATTTAACCGGGTCCATCTTGGAGTAGATGTGGACCGTGTAGCTGAGCATGTAATGTCGCAGCTTCTTTGTTGACCATACTAGGGCAAGGCATGTCTTTTCCAGTTGGGTATACCTCGTCTCGTACTCAATGAACGTTTTGCTGATGTAGTAGATGGCTCGCTCCTCGTTGCCAACTGTTTGTGCTAGCATTGCTCCCATGGCTGTGTTGGTAATAGTCAGGTATAGGTGTAATACTACGGTTTTACGAGTGGGCCTTACTCTATCGAGTAAGGGTGTTTTGCAATTTAAAATATTTTCTGAACTATAGGGTACTCGATCGAGTAGCATTGGTACTTGATAGAGTAGGCGGCACTCGATCGAGTATGTCCGTTACTCGATCGAGTAGCTCGGTTAGCGGGTGATAATTCGACGGGTTTTGTTAGTAACACGGATTAATATATAAATCTTTCCGTCACTTTCATAATACACTTTTACAAACCTAATAACATTAAAAGGGAGATTCAAGTTACGTTCTTCGCATTCATCCGTGTTATTGACAAATCCCGGAGCTTGAGAGGTCGGATTCCATCGTTCTTTACATCTTTGTGATCCTTGCGTCGAGGGTAAGATATACGTACCGAATTTGTGATATTTAATTAAGTATTGTTAAACCCTAATTTTGGGAATTGGGGATTTGTGTTAGTTTTGTGATTGTTAATAATTATGTGATTATATGTTAGGAGAAGGATTCGTAGAAGAGGAATTTTGATACAGCTGTTGAGACCGTCTGATTGTGTTGCTGTTCCAGGTAGGGTTTCCCTACTCAGTATTAGTCCCATAATGTGTTGGTGATGAATTGTGATTATTGATTGTTGTCATACGAGTATTGTGACGGTTGTTGGTTTTGATTGCTGTTTAATGGTTGTGATTGTTTGTCTCTGGTTCTCGAGATGCGTTCTCGGCTGAGTGGAGTCACTTGTGGGGAGTGGCTTCACGCCCTAGTTTCGCCCTCCGTGGAACCCACCACGGGAGGGGATGTGCACATTAATGGGACAGGGTTATCGCTCGGTATGATGAGCGGGGATTTGGTGGGTACGGCTGCGGTCCCCCACTGGCAGGGTTGGTCCAGTGGACAGTCGGTGACGGAGATTGATTGGAGTAGGTGTGATTGTGTGTGTGACCGTTTGAGCTGTTTGTTTACTGTGTTGTTGGATTATATAAATTGTGTGATTAGTACTAACCCCGTTTAATGTTTTAAAAACTGTGGTGATCCATTCGGAGGTGGTGAGCAGTTATTGAGCAGGTATGATTGATGCGCGTGGGATAGCTGGGATGAGTCATCACGTTGCAGTTAGAAGTCTTCCGCTGTGTCAGACGATGTCTAGTAGCTTTGATAGTTTTATCAGTAGACAGTTTGAGTACTTTGTATTTCCTTTTGACAGTTTTGGTTTGAGACATGTAATCACTTAAACTTATTTAGTAAAGTACGTTTCGTTATTGTCTTATGATTATCATTGCCTCGGGTAACCGAGATGGTAGCACTTCCATGCCTTAGGTGGTCCTGGTAAGGAACTTGGAGTATGGGGGTGTTGCAAAATGGTATCAGAGCGACGATCCTGAAACCTGTAACCAATGAATCTAATGAACATAGGGAGTCTAATTAAAATGAACCCGGGGTAGAAGTTGTAGGAGCTAATGCAAAGACTTGGGAGACGTCCTAAAGTCGCGAACTCGCCCTACAATTTTGAACCGATCACCATGGGATATGAGTCGGGATCGCTATGTGTTTATCTTGTGAATTGTGTATCTATATAGTGATGTGTGGCATGAATCGGTGTGATTTTGAATGTTGTTGGTTGAAAGCATGTTGAATGATAGTTGGTTTACAATGTTGGTTGGAATTGTTAGAAAAGTGTATGAGAATGATGAGTAATGTGGTGGAAAAAGGATGTAGTTCATATGTGATATGATCATACATAATTTTGTTTGTGTAATTTTATATAATGATTTCTTATACATGTCTACTATTGTTCATATGTATATGTTGTATGAAGAATGTGGTGGCAATGGATGAATTGATTGGAAAAGATGGAGTGGCAATCGCATGAGAATATGAATTTTGTGATTATGAATATGTTTAGGTGACGAAGTGTATTTGTAATATTGTTGTATTAGTAACATGGAAATAAGATTTGTAAGGTATGAGTATGTTTTGTTTACGAAAAGTGATAAAATAAAAGCATGTGAGTAAGTCATGATTGGCAAGTTAAATAAATTATTTGCATGATGAATGTTGTTGCTTTGCTTTCGAAAATAGTAACATGTGATTGGGACTACTAGTTTTATGAGTATTGGGTTGTTTTTGTTTACTTTGTTGTCGTTTAAGTTGTTTGGAAGTAAAATCAAGTAGTTGTGTTTTTCGATTATAAAAATGTTGTCTTTAAACTGTTATAACTTGATATGTATAAATGATTTTAATGTGATTCCAATTGGAGGTGATAGCTTGTTCTTTTAAGATTCTAACGATAGGTCATATGCGCAAAACGACCAAGAAATGAGTGAGTTATGACTGTTTTACGAAAACTGGACAATGCTGAGAATTGCGTAAGGTACTCGATCGAGTAGCCTTGGTACTCGATCGAGTAGGCGGCACTGGTGATTTGTTTTACGTGCTTCTGACCTTCACCTACTCGATCGAGTAAGTCCCTTACTCGATCGAGTGGCCTGTACTCGATCTAGTGACCCCTATTTTGGGTCATATGCTTATCTTTTGACTTTGTTGCATATTATGTTTAATTCAAAGGTGTTATTTTGCTTCTTTATGCATTGTTTTACATGTATGTTGGTCTTGACGCATAAGTTACCCAATCTTGTGGTGTAGTGAGTGGCACCTGTGGTGAGTATGAATTCGGTGGAAGGACATGAGTTATATGTGGTTGCGATAGATAGTGGAAAAAGAAAAGGAAGATCGTTATGGCTTAATTGAGACATAGAGCATGTTTTCTGAGATGAGATGAGATGAGTGATATGATTGTGTGTTGAGTAACGTAAAAGTAAGTGAATATGGGCAAGGGATGATGTGAGTCTAAGGAACGTGAGAATGAAAGGATTGAGAGTAAGGATGTGGATAGTGGAAACTTGAGATGTGTAAAGAATTATGGAGGGGGATGGTTAGGAGTCGTGTGGGTTAAGAATATACATAGTGAAAGTTCGTTTTAAAGGGGTTGAGAAGAGTGGTATATAGTGAACTTTGTGGAGACATGTCGCGAGGTGGATTTGTAGACAGTGAGTGAGTTTGGGAGATTTGGCCTATGAAGATGTGAAACTATTGTGGGATTTCCTTGGGCAATTAGCGGTATGAAAGGAATTTTAATTTCTAGAGATGTAAAAAAAAAGGGAGATGCAATTGTTTGAACATTAAACGTTCATTCTATGGACATATTAGTGGCAAGGGTGAGTGATAGCAAGATAAGAAAAGATCGATGATAAGAAAGAGTGAGATGATATCGATATGAAATAATAAGATTTGAGTTTTTGAGCGATGAGAGGGTAATTGGAGCACTAAAGGGTTAGGTAGAAGTAATAAGGAGTTAAGATATTAAATGGAATTGTTGAGTATAAAGAGAAAAGAAGGATAAAAGTAAGCTGAGAAAAATGTTCGCCGGAGTTATGTGATATAAAAGTAAGGAATCGTCGGGATGTATGATACTACCAAGAGTAAGTGAGTTAATGGTCATATAGAAGTTTCAGGACAACATAATTAGTCATGAGTTTTGAGGAATTAAGGGAGTAAGAGGTTGATTTTGTTGGGGCTGGTGTCCTCTACAGTTAGTGCAAGGACTTATAAATCTCTAAAAGGATCAAAGGGTATACTTTTGTATTATAATCAGTTGATCCACGTTTATCAATAACGGTTGGCTTGCTAGATAAGTTTGACGTTATTGTCATACAGATGGCGGTGATCAACTGGTCCCTAAAAGTCACACCTATAGGATACGTTTGAGAGATGTGACGGTATGAAAATACAGTCATGTTGATGCCAAAGTTGACTAAGCAGTTAGTCGGAGTTATTGACTAATAATTAGTCAAACGCGATGTTGAGATAATTATTTAATACGGATTAAATAAAAATGGCTAAGACGAATTAAGCGCTTAATTCGAAATTAAATATATGCGATTATATTTGATTAATGTATATTGAATAAATTAATTATACGATATTGTCTTTGTCGGACATGTATTAATATTTCGACTAAGTCAAGTTACTAGTTGATATTTTAATAACCGATAACCGATGACGATTTATAATTAAAAACCCGTCTTATACATTTAGCAAATTTCGAGTCGGACCACGAGTTAAAAATAAGAGGAAGTGGAAGCCCACTTCCCCATGTGGATCTCGGTTTGGCCGAATGAAAGGACAAAAGGAGAGCCTCTCCTCCTTGTTAACCTAATCATTTTTCATTTGCAAAAACATTAGGGTTTTGGAGGCATTTTTCCTCTGAAATTTCTAGATCTCACATCGTAAAATTCACAACAATTCTCTCAATATTGCAAGGCAATTAGAGAATACATTTCTAGCACAAGGGCATAGTCTCAGACGGTCTTGGGTGTATCGATTAGGAGGAAATCTACTTTGATTTCTGTTCTTAGGCCGCATCTCAAAGGACCCGAGGTTATTTCTTATGCTTTATCGTTTCTTTGTTGTTTTTCGTTTATGACAATAAATCACATATTAAATTTATGTTATAGTCCTATAATTTAAGGGTTTTATACGGATATTACCCCACAAGTGGTATCAGAGCGAGGCCACGTAAATTTTTCTATGTGATTTTCATCAAACGAATTGAATCGATAAATTTTTGTTGCATAAAACCCACACGGCTGATTTTTTTTTATGCACGGCTGAATTTTTTTTTTTTTTTGCACGACTGTCTTTTTTTTTTCTTGTAAACCGTGTCTTGATTTTACACGGCTGTTTTTCTTGAATTCCGTGCCATGTCTATTTTGTTGTTTTTGTAAACCGTGCTAATCAGACGATGTTTGGTATTCGATTTGTTCTTTGCATATTGTTCTTGTAATCGATATTCATAACAATATGTTAAAGATTCATCAATTGTAGTTTCAATTCTATACGGATTAGGTTAAATTGCAATTGGTTTTTAACAAATCGATTTTGTTTTGCTTGTTGAGGCTCTCGTTTTTTTTTGTGTACCGCTGGAATTTCTTTTTTTGTTTTGCCTTTTGAGCTCTCGGCATTTAAGCTCCAAAATAAAAAAAAAAAATTTTTTTGGGTACTGTTCACGGCCAGACGTGAAGAAAAAAAAAAGTTTTCTTTTTTTTTGGCCTTAACATGTGCATAATACGGATTTTATGCATTCGCTTGATAGTGAAACGGTTCACTCACGTACCATTTAGTTATTTTAAAGCGATTTAAAGTAACAGATTGTAATGAATTAAAATTAAGTTGATTAAAGCGGTTTTATCACATAATTTTAATTGTCTTTGGTGGTTTGGATAAATTTAACATAATTACGGAATTATGTCACGAATAAATTTTATTTAGTTGATGCATTTTATTTATCGTTTTTTTGAATGTTTTGAATGCTTTTATTACGTATTTTTTTTTTACAAACGGTTGTAACTTAGTGTGGCCTTAGTAGAACGTGTTACCGTAATGATGGAACACGGTCTTGGTTGTATTTTGAGATCTCGTATCTCCATTTTGATTTTTCCCTTGTAATTACAGTTTTTATTTAGAATGTAAATAGGTTTATTTTTGTAAATTTTAATTGTAATTTTGAGAAGACCAAAGATGGAGACCGGATGCTCACTCCCGCTGCATGGACATAGATGGAACATCAAGACAAGCTTCTCGGGTCCAACAGTGGATTCCAAAGTTGTATTATGTTCTTTTTACTAGGATAGGCCACACTAGGAATTTTTATTTACGTTTTGCATTCTTTTATTTATTTTTCGTAACGATAGATTGCATCATATTCCGCCTAAAAACCAAACCACCTAATAATTGCATGAAAACTGACTCATATAGAGGTCACGCGTTAGTTTTCTATGACATTCTTATGTCACACGATCAAGTTTAAGCCATCACCTAAGTTAATTCATTCACGTAATGGTAGTTATTCGTTCACTTAAAATGAATTAACTAAGTTGATGGGATCTTCCTCGTATAAACAAAAATTGAGAACAGTCTTTATAGGTCAAACTCCAATGAATCCCTTCTTCGTCGGTAGGCATAATATGACCCCTTCTACGTCGGGTAAGTTGGAACTGATTGACTTATTTTATCTCAACACTATGGTCACTCGTACGATCCTGTGATTATGGTGGACTATAGATAGGATTTACGGAAATCTATCGACCAAGAGTTCTTACGGAAGAACTAGCTAAACAGTTGGCTTATCAATTTACGGAAATTGAGTCTTGGGATCACTTGTATTATTCTTGAGGGAGATCAATTATGCAAGTGCAATGAGTCTACACGATTAAAATGAATTTTAAATAGACTTAAATCACCTCGATGAGTTGCTTATTTCGTTTTTGTTTTTCTTTCTTTTTCAGCGTAGATCACATTTTTTAAAACTGCTAATAATAACATAATGGTCTGGCATCCTCGATGACCCAATGCCAAGTGCCACATTGGACCGTGAGTCCCGGCTTCGGATCTTTATGAATCGGATGAATCGCCTACTAGATCAAGAATGATGGATCAAACTTCGCGGAATGGGAGGCGGCATTACGGAATGCCGCCACCGCCGACGGAAGCTCAAGTATCCGACGAGCCCCTCCCGCCAGCCCCCCTGTGCCCCACGGCTCGAGTTAACGAGGTCTCCACGTATAGCGACTTCGTCATGGAAGCGGGTGCGATTAAAAACGTACTCATTTTTGCAATGGAATCCAATTTGCAGAAACGCTTCATAGCCCAAGGTGCAAACAAGATTTTCACCACGCTCACTAAGGAATTCTCGAAAGCACCGAGAATCGTGACCTATGAGCATACCACTCGCTTCTTTGATGCGAGACTCCAAAAGGCCAACGTTAGCCCACACATTCTCAGCATGATTGAGAATGTCGAGAGACCGGAGGCGCTTGATTGTAAAATCAGCGAGAACATCGTGATTGACCGCATGCTTCATTCACTCCACGATGGTTTTGCGCTCTTTAGAGCGAATTACTATATGAATGATTTGAAGAAAAGTCCTCATGAACTACACTCCCTTCTCATACAGACCGAGAAGGACATGAAGTTCAGTGGGAGCTTGAAACAGGATGTTCTCGTTGTGTCAAAAAAAGGGCAAGGGTAAGGGCAAAGCTCAGGCAGACCTAGCAGTAGGCAAACCGAAGTTCAAGAAGTCAGGGTCAGGTTAGAGTGGTCCTGGAGAGGCAAGTAATTCATCAGGCGCGACAAAGAGCAAGACCGAAAACATGGAATGCCATCATTGCCACAAGACTAGGCATTGGAGGCGTACATGTCCTGTCTACCATGAGGACATAAAAGCAGGTCGTGTTAAACCTGTTGGTATGTTTTCTTCCTCTTCTACTTTTATTCATATGATTGAGATTAACCACGCAAGTTACGGAACTTGGGTACTAGATACTGGTTGTGTTTCTCATCTGTGTAATCATGTGCAAGGGCTCCGAAACATCGAATCCCTCGTAAAGGGTGAGGTGGACCTGCGTGTCGGGAATGGAGCACGAGTGGCTGCCGTCTTGAGGGGAACATACATGATCCAGCTTCCTAGCGGATTTGAGTTATTTTTATATAACTGCTATTATGTACCCAGTCTTTCTAAAAACATTATTTCAGTTTCTGCACTTGACAAACTTGGTTTTTCATTTGTAATAGAGAATAATTCTTGCATTTTCTCATTACACGATATGATTTATGGCAAGGCAGTCTCCATGAACGGAATTTATGTTTTAGATCAGACCACCGAAATATTACACGTAATGAATAAGAAGTTAAAGGTCGGTGACAAAGATCAAACATACCTATGGCACTGTCGTATGGGACACATTAATGAGAAACGCGTAAAACAGCTCATAAAGAATGGAGCTATCTCGGCCTTTGATTTTCAATCATTTGGCACGTGTGAATCATGTCTCATCGGTAAGATGACTCGAATTTCCTTCAAAGGTGTTGGAATGCGCGCTGCTGACCTATTAGGACTCATACATACGGATGTGTGTGGGCCTATGTCAATCACCGCACGAGAAGGCTATAGGTATTTCATCACTTTCACGGACGATTTAAGTAGATATGGCTATGTCTACTTAATGAAGCACAAAAGTGAATCCTTTGAGAAATTCAAGGAATACCGAGAATCGGGTACGAACCTCACGGGTAGAAAGATTAAAACACTGCGCTCAGACCGTGGTGGCGAGTATCTTTCTCACGAGTTTGATCAACACCTTAAGGACTATGGGATTGCCCTACAGTTAACTCCACCTGGAACACCTCAGTTGAATGGTGTGTCCGAACGGAGAAATCGAACACTACTTGATATGGTTCGATCCATGATGAGTCACACCGTGTTGCCTGACTCATTATGGGGTTATGCTCTTCTGTCAGCTGCTCTAATACGTAACCGAAGTCCGTCTAAAGCTGTTGACAAGACTCCATATGAACTATGGAAGGGAACGGTTTCTAACTTGTCCTTTATACGGGTTTGGGGCTGCGAGGCTGATGTCAAGTGGAGACACGAGGATAAGCTCGGCCCGCGATCGGTCAAGACATAGTTTATAGGTTATCCTAAAGGAACACTTGGTCATTACTTTTATTCGCCAACCGAACAACGTGTTTTTGTTGCGGCTAGTGCGACATTCTTAGAGAAGGAATTTCTCGAGAATGCAAAGAGTGATAGAACCTTCGAGCTGTCGGAGGTTCCAGAACCAAATACCGAGCAACCATTGGAGGAACCAATTCCTTCAATCCCGGCTGCGGTGAATATTCCTGAGGAACCTAGGAGGTCGGGAAGAGTCTATATTCCTCCGGACAGATACATTGGTATGGTCGAGGAACATGACATAGATGACATTCTACTCTTAACGAGTAGTGAACCCGCAACCTATAAAGGTGCCATGACTAGTTCTGACTCAAAGCTATGGCTTGAGGCCATGCATTCCGAGATTGACTCTATGTATGAGAACAACGTATGGGATCTTGTTGACTTACCTGCTAAGGTTCGTCCCCTTCAATGAAAATGGCTTTACAAGATAAAGCATTCTGTGGAAGGTCAACAAGATATCTATAAAGCACGACTAGTTGCTAAAGGTTTCACCCAAGTGCCAGGTTTGCACTACGATGAAATTTTTGCACCCGTAGTCATGTTGCGTTCCATTCGGATTATCTTAGCGATTGCCGCTTTTCATGAATATGAAATTTGGCAGATGGAAGTGAAAACCGCCTTCTTAAACGGTTTTTTGGAGGAAGAGTTGTACATGGTACAACCCGAAGGTTTCATCGATCCAGAACATCCTAAGAAAGTTTGCAAGCTTAAGCGTTCCATTTATGGACTTAAGCAAGCTTCAAGGAGTTGGAATCATCGTTTCGACCAAGTGATAAAAGAAAATGGATTTACTCGATCGGTCGAGGAACCATGTCTATATATCAAGTCGAGTGGGAGCAAGATTGTCTTCCTAATATTGTATGTCGATTACATACTCCTGATTGGGAATGACATACCTCTCTTAACTTCGGTAAAAGTATGGTTGAAAAACCATTTCCAGATGAAAGATCTGGGTGAGGCACAAAGAATCTTAGGCATCCGTATCTATCGAGATAGATCACGTCGGATGTTATCTCTCGATCGGAGTCTTACATAGACAAGATCCTAGAGAGATTCAAAGATGACTAACTCCAACAAGGGGTTTCTTCCTATGGCTCCAGGGGTGCATTTGAGCAAATCTTAGGCACCAGAGACACCGGAAGAGAAAGAGCGCATGACACGGATTCCTTATGCCTCGGCTATAGGATCAATCATGTATGCCATAATATGCACGCGTCCAGACGTGGCATATGCATTGAGTATGACAAGTCGATTCCAACAGCATCCAGGTGAATCACATTGGATGGCTGTCAAGAACATTCTTAAGTACCTACGGAGGACTAAAGATTGGGCATTGACTTATGGAGGCGATCAAAAGCTATGCGCAACCGATTCGCAGATGCTAGCTTCCAAACGGATCGAGATGACTCAAAATCTCAGTCTGGATTCGTTTTTACTCTTAATGGCGCTGCAGTCAGCTGGAAGAGTTCCAAACAAAGTGTTACAACAGATTCTACGACTGAGTCCGAGTACTATGCCGCGTCTGAAGCTGCAAAGGAAGCGATATGGATGCGTCAATTCTTACAAGGACTATCTGTAGTGCCTAGTTCGAATGACCCGATCACCATCTATTGCGACAATAGAGGTGCCATCTTCCAAGCTAAGGAGCCAAAGTCTAGCAACAAGTCTAGACATGTACAACGGAAAGCTCATCTAATCCGAGATTACGTGGAGCAAAAGGAAGTAGTGATAGAAAAGATTGCTACAGATGATAACATAGCAGATCCTCTCACTAAACCATTACGACAAGATAAGCATGAAGGGCATGTTAATTCCATGGGAATTAAACGTGTTCCTAAGTTGTAGTACTCTTTTATGGATTAGATTCATTCCCTTATGTACTCTATACGACATCATCGTTTTGATATTTATATATTTTGTTTTTCATGTGGTTTTGTACGACAATTTTGAACACCACAAAGTGAACTGAACAAACATTATATTTTTGGTCCTTAATTGCCCACGTGAGCTGATAACTCAAGGTAATTATTTTGTGACGTTGGTTGATGGTGGGTTCAACGAGCCATAAGTCAAACGTTTGACTGACCAATCACAGAGGCGAGTTATACGGATATCTCGTAGGACACAATTGTGACATCGACGTGGAGTCCTAAATGTTTTATAACATTCGGTGCCAGGTCGTGGATAGGACCTCCATGGTGATCCTAAGAGTCGATTCTTTTGACTATCGACCGTCTCTTGAGATTAAGGCCGATTTTGGGTGACTTTGGTTTCTTTCTCACGGTCATCCGTAACTGGGGGCCAAGTAGATTTTTTTCTGGGTCATTTCATGCTGTGCTTAGTTCGGAAGGAGTCGAATTGAAGGAAATATTCAGCCTTTATCGTGTACTCGATATTTCTCGGGGCCACTCGAGGAGTCAGAATCGAAATGCATGGCCATGCTCGAATACGAATTCGTTTTATCACTTGAGTTACTCTCTAGTCGGGGAAACCACTCTTGATACAGATCGATTGTAAAATACGACCTTTGCGGATCCGGATCTGCAAATTGTTTTACATTGAGTGGGAGAAATTTTAAATGAATATGAGAATCGGTTATCGCACATACACTTGTACGGACAAGTGGGAGTTGGTTGGAGGTGGTGTCCTCCAGAGAGTGCGGATAACGTCATTGCACGTACACTTGTACGGACAAGTGGGAGCTTGTTGGGGCTGTGTCCTCTACGCTTAGTGCAAGGACTTATAAATCTCTAAAAGGATCAAAGGGTATACTTTTGTATTATAATCGCTTGATCCACGTTTATCAATAACGGTTGGCTTGCTAGATAAGTTTGACCTTATTGTCATACAGATGGCGGTGATCAACTGGTCCCTAAAAGTCACACCTATAGGATACGTTTGAGAGATGTGACGGTATGAAAATACAGTCATGTTGATGCCAAAGTTGACTAAGCAGTTAGTCGGAGTTATTGACTAATAATTAGTCAAACGCGATGTTGAGATAATTATTTAATACGGATTAAATAAAAATGGCTAAGACGAATTAAGCAGTTAATTCGTAAATTAAATATATGCGTTTATATTTGATTAATGTATATTGAATAAATTAATTATACGATATTGTCTTTGTCGGACATGTATTAATATTTCGACTAAGTCAAGTTACTAGTTGATATTTTAATAACCGATAACCGATGACGATTTATAATTAAAAACCCGTCTTATACATTTAGCAAATTTCGAGTCGGACCACGAGTTAAAAATAAGAGGAAGTGGAAGCCCACTTCCCCATGTGGATCTCGGTTTGGCCGAATGAAAGGACAAAAGGAGAGCCTCTCCTCCTTGTTAACCTAATCATTTTTCATTTGCAAAAACATTAGGGTTTTGGAGGCATTTTTCCTCTGAAATTTCTAGATCTCACATCGTAAAATTCACAACAATTCTCTCAATATTGCAAGGCAATTAGAGAATACATTTCTAGCACAAGGGCATAGTCTCAGACGGTGTTGGGTGTATCGATTAGGAGGAAATCTACTTTGATTTCTGTTCTTAGGCCGCATCTCAAAGGACCCGAGGTTATTTCTTATGCTTTATCGTTTCATTGTTGTTTTTCGTTTATGACAATAAATCACATATTAAATTTATGTTATAGTCCTATAATTTAAGGGTTTTATACGGATATTACCCCACAGATTTAGTATCTGCACTCTATGAGATTTTGGTGGAGAGTTAGATGACGATACAGTTCGGGATAGTATTGGGAAGAATGTTGAGGTAAATTTTGTTGATAGGTTGGTGTTCATTATTTGGGAGATTAACCGAAGATAGGAAAGAAATCGTGATGTTTAGAGATGAGTATAAGAGGTTTGATGCCCGGACAGTGGTAGTGTTATGGTTTGTGACTAGTGGTTAAGGGTGATGATATATTAGAAAGGTAGCAATTCTAATGAGGTTGATCTTGTAGAGGCCGGATTGATATGTATGGTTGTAAGGAAGTATAAGATATGGTTAGATGAGGCGGGTGCTAATAGTTGAATAGTAATGGTATGGTTCTACTTGGCATGAGGTGATGGTTATGCGAATGGGGGAATATGTTATGAAGGGCATATGAGTTAAGCTCGGGCGACAGGTAACCTTTATCGAGTGGTAACTTACGTGATCAGAATTGACTAGTTGGATGTGATTAGGGGTCTATGATGTGTATAAATGTTTGTGCGAGGTTCTGACCTCACGGGAAGTGGTATGATGTGATAGTTATAAAGCTGTTATCTGAATGTTCTGTAATATATGTTGGAAACGGTAATTTAATTGAATGATATTCAAAAAGGTAATAATTTGATTGATCTGGCATGACTGGTTATACTTGTATGTATTCATGATATATGTTATTCCGTGATATGGTAAGGGAATGATATTCATGAGGTTATTATCTGTTTAATTCATATAATATGTTGCATTGTGATTTAGTAAAGTGGATTTGAGTAAGTTTTTCTTGTCCGAGAAGTTATGTTGAGTCAGTGTTTATGGGATTGTGTCTGTTGTGATGTCTATCGGTGTGGTTGTGGTACCTCGGGTGGTGATCCGGGCACGGTACTTAGTGTTGTGATGCGGGTATTTTCGCACTGCGGTGTGGCTGTTGGTGGCGGTGTTGCGATGCCGTCACCGGTTGTAGTGGAGTAGGCGAGATGATTGTGATACGAGTTCTCAAAAGTACATATCCGTTATACATAGTTGTTGTTTTGTTTGTTGTTGTCCCCTATGAGTTTCAGTTTGGACACATAGATTGTTTTCTTATTGCTAATGTTCTTTACCAGTTTCAGTTTGAGAATGAGGGTAGAGTATGATATGAAAGAGAGTGTATTTGTTTCCGTGGTTGTCATGGCATAGGGATATTCTGTTGATGGGACACAGTTGTCAGAAGTTGTTACAGTACATTTGATCTTGTTGTAGATGAGACATCGGTGCACATATTCATGGCAAATGATTCGTAGAACATGTGTGGTAATGATTTGAAAGCTGCAGGTGGTTCATAATCTTTTGTTGGGACAGTGAGGGTAGGGTGTTTGGTTTTAGCGTCATGTTAAGTCATGTATGAGTTTTGCAGTGATGAAAGAAAAGAACTTGAGGATCTGGAATGAGTGTACGTCACAAGTGTGAATCGTGGGCTATGCTTTTGACGATAGGAGTTTATATAGTTTATATAGAGAGGTATGTCGTGTTGCGGTAATGTGGAAGAGTTGAAGTTTTGGTTATGCTAAGGGTTTTGTGGTATTGGTTAGATGGAGTGCAGAGTGAATTGAAGTATGAGAACTGTTTAAGTAAGAGAGCCTTGCAAATAGGAATGGTTATGGAAATGAGGTTATAGGCGGTTATCTTTGACATGTGGTGGTGATGAGGATAATGAGATAATATAGCTAAGGATTTAGTATTAGTGAGTTACGAGGACGAATCATTTGTCTTAAGAGGAGTAGGATGCGATAAAAGAGAGTTTCATGGTTGTGCATGTTGTAATATAATTCGCAGTAGAGTGTTGGTGTAGTATAAAGAATGAAGTTGTATATTTTGTGGTTGATGTTAAAAGGCCATGGCCATGCTTATAGTAGTGTGATGCTTAGGAGTGTGAGAATACTTCGATAGTGGTAAGGGTTGGATGATGATGTTTAGGAGTTCGAGAGTTTTGACAGTGGCAGGATGATGTTTAAAGTAAACTTCGAGGACAAAGTTTCTTTTAAGGGTGGTAGAATGTAACATTCCGTTTGACGTTATGAGTATCTCGATATTGGATTTTCTAGTGGATGTATGTTAAAGAGCTAGCAGCGTTTGTGTTGGTAGTGTATGGAGTTAGTGTCGATAGAGATATAATGTAGTTGATACGATATCGTGAGACATGCGGTGGAGGTAAGAGTAGTTGGTGGAGTTGGTGTTAAGAGTTCATGTTTTATAGGGTGAGGTTTTGTTTTGAGTTCTTAGTTGCGTTGTTGTGTCTTAATCGAGTTGGTAGGTTTGTTTTTATGTATGGGTCGAACTTCGGGGACGAAGTTCTTTTTAAGGATGGAAGACTGTAATACTACGGTTTTATGAGTCTCTGGGTACTCTATCAAGTTGGCCTTACTCTGTCGAGTAAGGGTGTTTTGCAATTTAAAATAGTTTCTGACCTGTAGGTTACTCGATCGAGTAGCCTTGGTACTTGATCGAGTAGGCGGCACTCGATCGAGTACGTCAGTTACTCGATCGAGTAGCTCGGTTAGCGGGTGATAATTCGACAGGTTTTGTTAGTAACACGGATTAATATATAAATCTTTCCGTCACTTTCATAATACACTGTTACAAACCTAATAACATTAAAAGGGAGATTCAAGTTACGTTCTTCGCATTCATCCGTGTTATTGACAAATCCCGGAGCTTGAGAGGTCGGATTCCATCGTTCTTTACATCTTTGTGATCCTTGCGTCGAGGGTAAGATCTACGTACCGAATTTGTGATATTTAATTAAGTATTGTTAAACCCTAATTTTGGGTATTGGTGATTTGTGTTAGTTTTGTGATTGTTAGTAATTATGTGATTATATGTTAGGAGGAGGATTCGTAGAAGAGGAATTTTGATACAGCTGTTGAGACCGTCTGATTGTGTTGCTGTTCCAGGTAGCGTTTCCCTACTCTGTATTAGTCCCATAATGTGTTGGTGATGATTTGTGATTATTGATTGTTGTCATACGAGTATTGTGACGGTTGTTGGTTTTGATTGCTGTTTAATGGTTGTGATTGTTTGTCTCTGGTTCTCGAGATGCGTTCTCGGCTGAGAGGAGTCACTTGCGGGAGTGGCTTCACGCCCTAGTTTCGCCCTCCGTGGAACCCGCCACGGTAGGGGATGTGCACATTAATGGGACAAGGTTATCGCTCGGTATGATGAGCGGGGATTTGGTGGGTACGGCTGCGGTCCCCCACTGGCAGGGATGGTCTAGTGGACAGTCGGTGACGGACATTTATTGAAGTGGGTGTGATTGTGTGTGTGACCGTTTGAGCTATTTGTTTACTGTGTTGTTGGATTATATAAATTGTGTGATTAGTACTGACCCCGTTTAATGTTTTAAAAACTGTGGTGATCCATTCGGGGGTGGTGAGCAGTTATTGAGCAGGTATGATTGATGCACGTCGGATAGCTGGGATGAGTCATCACGTTGCAGTTAGAAGTCTTCCGTTGTGTCAGACGATGTCTAGTAGCTTTGATAGTTTTATCAGTAGACAGTTTGAGTACTTTGTATTTCCTTTTGACAGTTTTGGTTTGAGACATGTAATCACTTAAACTTATTTAATAAAGTACATTTCGTTATTGTCTTATGATTATCATTGCCTCGGGTAACCGAGATGGTAGCACTTCCATGCCTTAGGTGGTCCTGGTAAGGCACTTGGAGTATGGGGGTGTTACAATAGGGATAAAGGGATCCCCGGTTGAGGTGGCATGAGGACAGGAGGTTTGGATAGGATTTTCTTTATCCTGTCGAAGGCTTTCTGACAGTCGTCGTCCTAATCGGTGTGATCGGAGGCTCGAAGCTTCTTGAATATTGGTTCACAAATCATAGTGAGCTTGGCAATGAACCGGCTGATGTATTGGACCTGACCGAGAAATCCACGAATCTCCTTCTCGTTTCTAGGTCGAGGCATTTGTTAAAGGGCTTTGATTTTGGTTAGATCAATCTCAATGCCTCTCTTGCTGACGACATGTGCCAAGAGTTTTCCGGAGGTGACCCCGAATGCACACTTCTGAGGATTTAATCTCATGTTATATTTCCGCAGACGAGCGAAGAATTTCCGGAGGGCACTGATGTGGCCGTCCCGTTCTTTTGATTTGACAATCATGTCATCGACATATACCTCTACCTCCTTGTGCATCATATCATGCAGGAGAGTGGTAGCGGTTCTCTGGTAGGTTGCTCCGGCGTTGATGAGGCCGAAAGGCATGACCGTGTAGCAATATGTACCCCACTGCGTAGAGAACGCAGTCTTGTGCATGTCTTCTTCAGCCATTTTAATCTGGTTGTACCCGGCATACCCGTCCATGAAGGATAGGAGAGCATGCTCGGCGGTATTGTCTACCAGAATGTCAACATGTGGCAAGGGGAAGTCGTCCTTTGGACTCGCCTTGTTCAGATCCCTGAAGTCGACGCAAACCCGAATTCTTCCGTTTTTCTTCGATACCGGCACAATGTTGGCCACCCAATCCGAGTATTCAGACACTTTGATGAACCCAGCCTTGAATTGTTTGTCTACTTCTTCCTTGATTTTTAGGGCCCACTCAGGACGCATCCGGCGTAGCTTCTGCTTCACAGGTTTAGCCCCGGGTTTAATGGGTATCCGGTGCTCCGCAATTTCTCTGTCAATCCCAGGCATGTCTCTGTAAGACCAGGCGAACACGTCCTTGTACTCGTGGAGGAGGTCAATGAACTGTTGTCTTTCCGAGGGGTCCAGGGTTGTTCCTATCCTAAGTTCTTGAGGTGTATTGTCGGTTCCTACGTTAATAGGTTCCGTCTCCTCAATGATGGGGGTTCTGGTTTCCCGTTTGTCAAGTTCTTTGGCTAAGTGAGGTGGGTAGTCACTCAAGTCAAATTCCTCATAGTCATTCAGAATTGCATTGTAGTTAAATTGAGACGAGTCATAAGCAAACTTAGCGTTCATTAAGTTGACACGAGCGAAAAGCTCGGAAAGGACAGACATCTCGTGGTCGGTCAGAGGCGACACAGCAGAGGAAGTGTCCCTTGGAACAGGCTCCAGGTTGTCACCTTTCATGGGAGTGGGGGTGACCCTAGTAGACTCAGCCTCTGAATCAGCCACGACTTTGTGATAAAATAGTGGGAAGGGGACCTTGATTGGGACATCAGGAGTGTTAAGAGCTACGACATACTCTGACTCAGACTCAGACTCAGACTCAGATCCTTCCTCACTTCCCTCCTTGAACATAGGGCCTTCTCCAGTTGTTATCTTGAGAATGCGGCCCTGGCGATCGGTCCACTTGACGATCTTCCTCCAGCCCTGGGTGGCTTTCTCCGGGTCAGTATCGTAGATCAAGGCGGTTGGATCAAATTGATTGTCTTTCAGGGCGATGTTGATGATGTCCTCATAGTCGAGGTGTTTGACGTTATCTTCCCTAAACAGGAGTGTGACAGCTTGTCCGTCAAGGCATGGTGACGGCTTGGACTCAGTTAATGCAGCTTCGATGTTGTCTGGGATAAAGTAGCAGTCCTGGAAGACTTCCACTCCCGGGTACCTAGCTTTCACCACAGAGTCATAGATTGGTTCCGGAAAGCCATGGTAGAGCTCGGACTCTCCCTCGGGGACAAAGTATCCGTTGAGAGTCAGATGGTAGGGACGGAGGATAACCCCGTGCTTCTTGCGTTTTCGAACTAGGAGGTTCATCTCCTTGATATCATCGTCGGTAGGTTCGTACCCCAGCCCAAAGGGAATGTTGGGGACCTTAGCATGTTTCAAGGGAGGCAACGGGTCCTTCAGTGGATTGAGCGGAAAACCCGGGAAATAACCCTGACGCATCATAATACAGTTGACCATGAGGTTGGTGAACGGGTCACAATCAGAGGGCGTCAATTCATCAGTTATAGCGTTCACGGCTTGGAAACCTCACATTTCATTGTCGTCCTCCTCAATGGCTTGGGAGGCTATCCCCTTTCTCATGATTGCCTTGATCGGGGAAGCGGGAATCGTGATCGTTTTCCCGTTGAAGGGGACCCTGATCTTCTGGTGGAGAGTTGAGGTGACCGCCTTGACGGCGTGAATCCAGGGACGTCCCAGGAGCATGTTGAAGGACGCGTCGATGTCGACCACTTGAAAACTGGTTTGTCTTTCCAGTGCTCCGGTTGCGACGGTCAAAGTCACTAGCCCATCGACCTTGCGACGAGTGCCGTCATAGGCGTGTACCCTTGATTTGTTGGGATCAAATCAGATTCCTTGCCCAGCCTGTGGGCAGTTTTGAGAGGAATGACATTCACCGCGGAACCGTCATCCACGAGGACCATGGGTATATTTTTCTGGAGGCATTGTACGGTGATATACAGGGCCAGGTTATGATTGGCTCCGAACGGAGGGATGTCCTCATCGGAGAAGACGACCGGGTTGTTCAGATCAGGGGCGCCCCTTATCATGTGCGCCACTATTTCTTCTGGGGAAGAGGTGGAGGGCACGGTTAATTTTCCCAGGGCCTGCAGCAAGGCCTGTCGATGCTCAAAAGTCGTTGCGATCAGTTGCCAAATTGAGATTTCGGCTCTTGCTTTCTTGAGCTGCTTCAGGATTAAGTTTTCGGGGGCCTTTGGTTGAGTGTCCACCTCTGGGACGATTTGGTCATTCGTTGTTGGAATGACCGTTGAGTTGTTCGGATTCTGATAGGGACGCCCGGACCGAGTCAGATGCCCGATTTCTTTCGCTCGCTTCTCCTTCCCTGGGATGATATAGACATCCTCAACATCATCTCTCCATATGCCGTTAATTTCGGAGTCTCGAGGATACCTTGGAGGGGTATTCCTCGGTGGGTAGTTCTTGTGAGGGATACTTTTGTGAGGGCGATTTCTATGGGGGTAGTTATTTTGAGGGTAGTTATTTTGAGGGTGATTTTCGTGGGGTCTATGCCAAAATGGACGCGGGAGCAATCCATCCTGGGGTGGGTAGTTTTGAATGTTTGGGGAATTCTCCCTCGGACGCGGTGCTGGGGGATTGAAGATGAGTCGACGGTAGGCGTCGTCGAGTCGGGTGATTCTTTCAGAGAGGCTGACTATGGCCTCCACAACTTGTTGAAACATAGTGAGCATAGTGGCAGCACTAAACACAAACACTCCTTCTGAAGGATCTTTTTCCAAAGCATTCACCTCGTCATCGACTGGCAGGATGAGGTGAGAGCAGTCTAGGGTCGGCTCATCGTCAGAGATGGCGTGAATTCCCAGGGGATTCGTTTTGTTGTTCGGTTTAGTTGGTGAGGGTAAAGGCAAATCTCCTTTCTCGATCATGTCTTGAATGAGGTGCTTGAGTTTGAAACAAGTTTCGGTATCATGCCCTTTCCCTCGATGATACTGACAGTAAGCATTGGGGTTCCAGAACCGGGACTTCTTGGCATCGGTCAGATCCGGGGTGGGTCCGATCGGTTGTAATTTCCCCTGGTCTATGAGTCTTTTCAGGGCACTTGCATAAGTCGACCCTATGTTGAAGAACACTCTCTGGGGGCGTTCAGCTTTCTTCGTAGATGGTTCGACAAGGTTAACCTCATCAATCTTGTTTGTCTGGCCGTAAGGGCGAGATCCGGTTGAGGTGGGTCCCTGATAGCCTCTGCCAGTGGTCTTTGCTAAGACACCCTTTCGGAGGTCATCCTCAATGCGCTTCCCCAGAATCTGCAGATCTTGGAAGGTCTTGATATTCTGGTACCTCAGTAGGTTGGCATAAACTGGGCGGAGATTGTTGGCAAACTTTTCCCCCAGAGTTGATTCACTCGGCTTACTGACTAATTGAGTACTCACCCTCCTCCAACGGGTTAGGAACTCAGTGAACCCTTCCTTGTCGTTCTGGGTTAGCACTTCGAGAGTACGGGTGTTGGCCTGGATCTCGACATTGTCAGCATACTGTTTGGCAAACGTAACTGCGATCTCATCCCAAGTAGTAAGGTTTTTCGGATCAAGGGAGTAGTACCATTGGCGAGGAATCGGCTCCAAAGAGGATGGGAAGATCCGGGTAAAAAGTTCCTGTTTGACCCCTTTAATGGCCATGTAGTCCTTGAAAGCACGGATATGATTGAGTGGGTCTTCCACTCCTTTGAACTTAGGCACATCAGTCAGGGTAAAGTTGTCAGGTAACTGGTCCCCAACAGGTTCGAACCTTCGGTTGTTCTCAATATGGATATTGTTACCCCGGGCTAGGAGCTTTTCTTCCAAGAGTTTCAGCCTCTTCTCAGTTTCAGTCAGAGGTGGGGTATTATCTTCCCCAGTTTTCTTGTTCTCCAGGGCATCGATACGGGTCTCGACGCGATCCAGGGTGACCTTAAGAGCGGTAAGAAGGCTGGCTAGTTGATCAGTTATGACATCTCTGTTGTTATCATTGTTGTTGTTGGACGAAGCTGAAGACGGGGCCATGGCTCTGAGGCAGAAAAACGGCTCATATTACAACTCAATCCGACACGGTTCCAAGACTGAATGTAGACAACACAAAGGACGGGACAAAGATCAGACTCAACAAGACGAGGCGACCGTGTGTGGTCCCTCGGTGCTGACTCGATTTATGACGTGACGGTGTTTGACCGAACCTTTGACATGAGTCCAACATGACGGCGTGACGCCATTGGACGGGTCTCGTGGTGAGACGACTCATAATTAAAGACCCATAAGTACGTTTGCTTTGACTCGATAGACACGAGGCGGAATTGGAATGGTGGACTGAAATTTTCGAAAATAGAAATTTTCAAAAAGATTCATTTGTCGCTTAAATGGACGGCTTATGAAGATAGAAATCTCCGCAAGTCGATCAGTTGAAAGGGGTCGTCTTAAGTTTATTTGCAAAAGACGGTTTGAGTTTGAGTCGGATCGGAAAACAGTGCATTGTTTCCCAAGACGGTTTTTGAAATTCAAAATTGTATGTTTTGAAAATCGGGTTTGAAATGTTTGAAGAGGTCTCGGGGACGGTGTATGGTCCTCGGGATCTCGAAAGTGTCTCGAGAAAAGGGCGTGTGCTTTTCTCGGGTTTTGAAAGAGCCATTGTCGGCGCGAAACGGGTTAAAATCCGTGTCTAGACGCGGCGATTATAACGGCGTAAAAAAAGTGATTTGAAATGGTTATACAAAACCGAGTTTGAAAATCGTCATTACGACGGCCTAAAAAGGCGTGTTGAAATAGTTATACAAAACCGAGTTTGAAAATCATCATTACGACGGCCTAGAAAGGCGTGTTGAAATGGTTATACAAAACCGAGTTTGAAAATCGTCATTATGACGGCCTAGAAAGGCGTGTTGAAATGGTTATACAAAACCGGGTTTGAAAATCGTCATTACGACGGCCTAGAAAAGCGTGTTGAAATGGTTATACAAAACAGAGTTTGAAAATCGTCATTACGACGGCCTAGAAAGGCGTGTTAAAATGGTTATACAAAACCGGGTTTGAAAATCGTCATTACGACGGCCTAGAAAGGCGGGCAACGTCGGCGAAAGACCGAGGTTTGGAATGGCCATTATAACGGCGCAAAAAGGTGTATTTGAAAGTTTGAAAATGACACGGAAGGACTTATGATCAAGTAGCACATAAGCACTCGCAATTCATTATATTATGCATTATGCTGACACGGGTTTTGGCTTAAAATGGTGGGTTACACACCAAGCAATCAAACCCCGATTTGCGAGAGGGATACCAATCCAAACAAAATGTGTAAGGAGGGTGCCCTAGCCTCGTGCTCGAAAGTGATGAAAGCTCTTTGACGAAACAGAAATGTGCAACGTCAACGGTATGCTTGACTCATTCGGGATTCGAAACGCGGGGATGGGAAAACTCACGCCGACGAGACGAGCCAATTGGTCGAAAAGAGTTAGGTTGTGGGCCCGGACAAGGAACCCGATCGTGACCGTAATATCAATTAATGCATTCCAACCAAGACCTCATTCGAGTCTCACCATCTAAGGATCACAAAGACGTAAGTGTCCTAGTTTTCCCCAGCGTAGTAGCCAATCTGTGGACACGGCCCACCTGCGAGCCCACTTCGATCTGTGGACATGCAGCGGTCTTTTTGAAAGCCACGCTCGGCGGCGTAAAGATGCTTTCGACCGGATCGTTTTAGATCGGTCGGTTTCGTCTCGGTTAGGGTCTCTAAACGATTAGAGATGTTCGGAGTCGCCACCAAGCATTTGTGGGATGCCTGGAACCCGTTCGAATTCCACTTTATACCTCGGTCAAATCGAAGCACAAAGCAGCGTTTGACATAGGTACTAAAGATAAGGAAATCGTCCCTCTTTAGCATCCTATCACTAGAATGACTCTCGTACGCCCTGGATAAGGTCGTCCACTATCCAAAGTTTCTGAGTAAGAGGTGAAGTTATGTATTGGGAAGCCCTTTAATCAGACACCCAATCCCGCCCGCGTTAGCGGCCTCTACTGATCGATCTTGGTTAGTTGAATGCAGAAGTTGATAAAACGGTTTAAATGTATGAATGCGCATCCAACAATTTAAACCTAACATGTGAAAGCTTTCTAAGTCGGTTGATTTAATCCAAGTATCAAGTCTCAGATATCGAGTTGGATTAATGGTTGATTTGCATGCAAGACGGAAATTAAACATCCATTTACCGTATTAGGTTTAGGGCGCATAACATGATCCATTTGTCTTAGTAAGGCATTTTGCAAATGTGGTTTCGAATAGTCATCTGATCCGTTCTATATCCGGGCTAACTGGAGTCGGGATCGTCCTAGACTAATGTTGGAAGGGAATAGGCCCTGTACCAGACGGCCATATGAGGCGCGAGCCAGCCGGCGATACAAGGGGCCTCCCTCTGGTTTTGAAAATGAGAAATGGGGAGCCTGTTTAGGCGCGGGTTAGCCCCTAGTTTATGTGCCGTGTTCTGACCTTTTAGAAAACGTGTTGAAAATGGGTATTTGAACCCGGTTTGATTTGAAGGGGTCGTTTAGACCGCACTTGTTGATTTGAAGAACTCGACTCGAATAATCATCATTATTTTGATAATATTCGGTGTCGGGTTCGATTTGACAAACTTGACATGAATAGTTTTGAAAATGATTATGGACTAATTGTTTTAAGTCCATTTGAATGTTATTAGTCGATACTCGTCATCGTACCCGGGTTAAAATACAGCATGGTATGTGGAACCAAGGATGACTTTGTGTTGGTGACTAATATATTTGTTTGAGAATGTAAAGAAATAAAATAAAAGGCTTTAAAATACCTTCTAAATGTCATTAACCAAATATTATCACCGAAACACGGATTTAACCGTCATGGTATGAGGAACCAAGGATGAAAAATGCTTTATGGTTAAAACATGTGAAATAAAATAAAAATGGTTCGAAAATACTTGAAAAGGTGAAAACCGATTACAAATATGAAAAATGGATTAAGGGAAATGACGAGAACAAACACGGTTGCTCTGATCTGAATACCCCATTTAGGCGCGGGCTAGTTGGCGACCTAAGGGGCTTTTGCCTCAGACCAAAAATCAGTTTTGGCTTGTTTATTCCATGTTTTAGTTCATGTTATGCATGTTTTAGCATGTTATAGTCATGAAACGAATGAAAACATAATAAAAGAGGATTTTTACACCCTCATACTTACATGTTTGGTTATGGTGAGTGACCGACGTAAGTGTAATAACTCGTTTGATCGGAAAAAACTCGGTTAAAAACCATTTTGGTAAGTAAAAAAGAGTGTTTTAAGCTTAGTGATGGTGTAGTGGTCGAAGTGGTCGGTCAAGTGATTTAATGCACGATGACGGTACCAAACAATGTGTAAGGCTTGTATTTACGATCGGTAGGTCGTAAATACGCGTCGGGTTGTGACTTAAGAAGTCGAGTCGAGAAGTTTATGGGAGAAAAGAGGGGGCGGACACTCGCGTAAGTCTCAAATGGGTGGCATTTGAGGGGTATTTATAGGAGAATGAGTGGTTGTGTGAGTTTTGAGCGACGTGGCCACTTGGGCTGCTCAAAGAGGCACGAGCCACGTCGCGGTTCTTCGAGTTGTGTTGACATTTTCACAACAAACGCAATCATGATTTTTTCTATCCTAGGTTTTGTAGTCACATGTTTGGTACTTGACCAACATGAATCCGGAAAAACTTAAGGTAGAAGGTTTGGAAAGTTTTGTTTTTGGTGGTTGACTCGGTTTGATTCGTTGTTGGAGCCGGGATTTGAATTTTCGAGTCGGTTTTTGGTCCGGTGTCGGTTTTGACTCTAGTTAGTGTCATTGCGACCCCGTCGTCGTGCATTAAACACTCCAGGTATTTTTGAAATGTTTTATTTTCGAAATCGTTTTAAGTTTTCCGCCGTAAAGTTGTACACAAACTGTCGATCAAACGCCGCGATTCCAAAACATGTTGTAGTCCGATAATCATCGGGTGTTTGTTGGAGTCTCAGCAGATACCGGGTATCTACAGGACTACTAATATATTAATCTAGTTAATTAGTGTATTAGTTTTAAGGGAAAGTCTTGGGTGCAGTTTTTAAGGAGTATCTCTATACTTGAGGTTGGAGGATCATCCTATTATTCATAGCTCAATAACAAGTGAAGGTAGGAGACTCTACTTGTGCCCATTTCGTGCCTTTCTAAATGTAAGGAACCCGTTTTTCTTATTCTTTTGTTATGCATGCAACTAGATCCATGAGATAAATTAATGAGTAATTTATAAAATGAATTAGATGAGTCTAATAAGGGTTATTAAACCTAACAATTGGTACTAGAGCTTTGGTGTTGCATGCATAATCGGTTTGGTTTTTCCGAGTTAAATGTAACTTAATTAAAACTAGATAATTTGTGATTTATAAGGATAAAGCCACGAAATTTTTTGCATGTAATATATTCTGGTTCTTAAATATATTTAGGTCATATTGATGATTTATGGATGATTATTGCTTATTTTAATGATTTTTAGTGAAATAATTACATTTTTATGAGTAAAATGAACTTTTATTTACTAAAAAAAGTTAAACTTCACTGCTGGCCGTGATTTTTTAGTATGACCTCACATGCATATTTTGCATATTGTATGTAAAATTTCGGATCATTGTGATTAGTTTTGAATGTTTTATAATTTTTATGTAATAAAAATGGTATAAATGGAGGTTAAATGACTAAAAATAGTTATACTTCGAAATAGGCCATGAAATTTCCATATGATATCACATGCATATTTTACAGATTGTATGTAAAATTTGAGATAAATGTGATTTATTATGCATGATTTATAAATTTAATGCTTAAAATGTTATAAATAATGACTATATTTAGGACAAATAGCTAAAATAAATTT
Source organism: Silene latifolia (assembly GCF_048544455.1). Taxonomy (NCBI): domain Eukaryota; kingdom Viridiplantae; phylum Streptophyta; class Magnoliopsida; order Caryophyllales; family Caryophyllaceae; genus Silene; species Silene latifolia. The sequence goes on from NC_133536.1 coordinate 191,402,042, forward strand.
TATGACATGAAATTTTTCCCTAATATTGTATATATTATATGAACATCAGATCTAAAGTTTCATGATTAATTTTGTTTGATTTGGTAAGTTTATTGATTTTTATGTGATAAAATCGATAAAAGGGCAACTTTATTAGTCATAAAAATAAATTCGAAATTTTTGGTTGAAATTTTGCCATTTCCAGGTTCTGAAAATTATTTAAGAATGTTCAAAATTTTGGTTTTGATTTTTCCATAATTTTTATGTTTAATTTGGAATTAAATGGTAAAAGTTATGTTTTATACGATTTATTAATGAAATAAATTATAAATATTTTGTGGGTAAATTTTATTGAGTTTTTGGAATCTTGGTAATATTCCAGTATTTAAAAAATTGTGATTTCAAATTTTTCCAAATTTTTATGATTTATTGGGAAATATATCATAATTGTTATGGTTAAAAGAAGTTCGGAAAATTCACGTGGTACCCTCAAACTTTGTCATTTTTCACGTGGTACCCAACTTTTTAAGTTTGTACACATAATATCCTTGAAATTTGATTTTCAAGCACAACTTGCCTTTTTATCGTTTTTAAGATTTTCTATTGGTCATAAATTATAGACCAGAAATCGAAATTGATTAATTTTTTTTTCAAATTGATTATCTCTTCGAGATCTATAGATTGACAAAACGAAAATGGTCATTCGGAAATTTAAGATCGAAGATATGGTTGATTTGAGATTTTCGTTAAAAAAAACCCTATAAAATGTCAGTCGACAATTTTTTTTTCACAAATCGTAGATTATGATGAGATAATCATTTTAGGAAAAAAAATTGGTCGATTCAGAATTTCGATCTAGGAGTTATGCGCAATTGAGTTTTTTTACAGCAACAAAAAGGGTATGTTGTGCATAAAAATCAAACATAGAGGGTATAATGTACACAAACTTAAAAAGTTGGGTACCATGTGCAAAATGGAAAAGTTCGAGGGTACCACGTGAATTTTCCGAAAGAAGTTTAATAAGCAATAATACAAAACCAAGTTGAATTATTGTCAAAAATTGAGTAAAGACTAATTTTTGAGTCCTAAGAGAGTTAGGATATTTAACTTGGGCTTAAATTTGATTTAAATATTGATTTGTGATTTTAGTAAGTTATTATCATGCATTTCTATAAAACCGGATTATATATGATATATGGTTTAAGTAGGGCGATTTGGCACATTAATTTGGCATGTTAGATCATATAATAATGCTGCATATTTTTATTGATGAATGTCATAATTTTATGTATGTAATTTTGAATTATGTAATTTTCTCTTAGTATGGTCTTAGTTTTTAATCGATATTACCCGTAATGTAAGGGAATACCGATTTGGTTGTAATTTTTATGTGATCTCGTATCACTTTTATTTTTACTAGTTTTTCATATTACAAATGTATAATAGGAATAGCTAAGTATTTTATTAATATTTGTAATTCCGTAGTTCCTTCAAGACGGTGCCATGCGGAAAGACGTTCCGATCTAGACTGTGTTACCTTGGGGAAGCGTCCCACTTGAAGTTCGACGGACCGATGGAGTTGGTTTCCGAATTTATAATAGATTATTTGATTTTCTATTTTAGGAAGGCCATACTAGGAAATTTATTTATTGCTTATGCATTTTTCATTATATGTTGCATGCATTGCCAAATCGCCATAAATAACACATGCTTATCATATCGAGAATTTGACCGTGTCAATTATAATTATCGTTAGCTCGAAAATTTAGTTCACTTAAATTTGATAGATAATAAATTGACAAGACCTTCATTTTAAAAGATTGAGATTTAGCCTTACCAAATAGTAGGAAATCATAAATCCCAATTTCATTAGGGGTACAATACGGTATTGAAATATTATACCGGGGTGCTTTCTTTGATGTTGGGTAAGTGGGGTAAGAAATAGTTATTACACTTCGAAAATTTGGTTGATCTCAACGAAAGTATTAGAGGGACCGTTGTCCCAATAAGTTCGGGCTTAAGATGAACTTACGTAAATTCATCGACCGAGAGTTCTAATTGTAGAATCGGTTAAAAGGGTTAACCCACCAAGGTTATATTAGCAAGAGGTGTAGAGGGCCCGTAGGCTCACATCCAAGATTTAATATGAATTTTGGGTCTCGGAATCGTTTATATAATTGGGTGGAGGTCATTATATAAATGCTAGAACATGCTAAAATGTTTTAGATACAACGATGAATGTTGTTTTTCCCACTATTTCGTTGTTTTTAATGTTGTTCTATTTCATTACTCCTACTCATATGCGATATCATTCGATTGTAACACGAGTCTCCGCTAAACCACTATTGCTAACGACAAAGAATATCTTTCTAAAAATGAACCGTATCATAGATTGTGGACTAGCTCCATAGGAATCGTTCTATTCCATAGAACTCCATAGGAGTTGTCCTATGTCATATAATATTAGCATCTTAAAATTCCTAATATACCAATGTATGATTTCTTGTGAAGAAATATGACTAGAGGTAATGATTAGTCAAGATATGTTGATTATATCTTCTATGCATCCATGTTTCAAAAGTCTTATTGCTCAACCTAAACACTTGTCATCAAGCACTTAAGTTGTTGAGAACATGACAATGTTAAATTGGTAAATTAATTTGGTAGAAATGTTGATTAACCAAATACCACAAGAGAGTTCATCCTTGTGAAGGATTAACTAGGAATTTATATGAAGATAAGTCTTCATCAAGTAGAAATTCTTGAAGTGAGTGGGAGCAATATGAAGTAAAGTTTCTATCTTAATTGTAAAGGATAGAACTAGGCTCGAAAGAGAAGGTGTTAGATACTAAAATAGAAACAAACCCCAAATAAGTAAAGATCAAGGAAGTTAGTCGTGTGACTCCAACATAATCCTTCTTGAATATCTATGACATTGACATTGCATTATTACCAAATACCACATCATGAGTATTTGATACAAATTTATGGATTTCATAATATTTGGCATTATTATGTGATGACTAGCAAGAATAAATTCAGAAATTTGCATGAATGGAACTAGGGTAGTTGCCATTTCATCCATGAACATATGAATGTTGTAGTGTACTCTTTTTAGTTTTGTATTTAGATATGTACCTCAATAACTGTTATGATGTGCACTAACTCTAAATAAGAATATAATTCAAATTTTTGCATAAAAACAAAGGGGTTTCACTTTTATGCAATTAAAACAAGCGTTGTGCCCTTACATACCACGATTAAGTTTATTGTGAGACCATACAAATTAAGGTAATTATATTCAAACTAAAAATAAATGTCATATATATTATATAAGACTCAAGTTGGTGATCCCAAATTATTTCTCATTTCTTGATTGAAAGTCACATTTAGAAACTAGTTTTGACTAGTCTCCCAAACCATTTGATTGGGAATCTTTTGGTGTGTGCGAATCTTGTATTCAAAGTATGATAATTCATGATTTTTCCTTGAAAAGGATTATGAATAGAGCAAGATATTCGCTCTAATTATACTTTGAAGTGTATGGCCGAATAAAATTTCAATCAGAGAAAGTTATTACTTCTTCATCTTTTTTACCAACGAACTAGGTAGATACTTGGTATCCACTTAATGAGGTAAGAAGAGAAATTATTTGAATAAGTTCAATGAATGTTTAAAAACCAAAGTATCAGTACTTTGTTTATATAGGGAACAATAAAGTGATGACTTTTATCTGCAGCAAAAGAGTGTGATATGGTATCACAAGTTCACTTTCATTACGATATGATTAAATCTTTACATTGTAGTTGGAGGTGGTTTCTGTTATTAAGTTTGTCTCGCATTTAAATTTTCCACTAATATAAAACATGGTTAAAGCAATCATCTACTTTTCATATGAGATATGGTTAGGCATGGTACCTGAATTATTGCTTGTTTCGATAGTAAACATGTGCTCTCTCTTCCTATATGATCACGAGAACAAAGGGTTTGTGGCTTGTGATGATGTCTATTAAATAAATGAGGAGTATTTCTTAAAGACAGAGTGGGAGAAAATGTTCAAGAGCCACAAACTGAGAATAAGACGTAGGAAGATGTTCCTTCTTGGTCAAAATCAAGAAGTTATTGACTCGAAACCTAACTGGACAGGAGTCAAGTTATTTTTGGAAGTAACAAACCTGTAACTTATTAAGATGCTTTATCTAGTCTCAACTCCACAAGAATCCGAAATGAGCATAAACATGAAGATGTTTACTTAGCTTGGTTGATTAATGGCAAAGGGTTTTGCACGCAACAACAACGCTTCATTAAAATTCGGATTTTATAGTTGGATTTAAAAATCATCTTGTATGAGTTTTTAAAATAGCAACTATCCTGAGGTAGGATGAAAACTTAAGAAAAAGGCTCAAGTAGAAGTTAAGGAGTTGAATTGTATGTTTTGATTATGTGATAAACTATTCTCGAATTGTCGAGTAGTTCTATTTATAAATGGAGTTTAGTGGAAGTAATGTGGTGTTACTAGTCTTATATGTAAAGGACATATTGATCATTTTGAATGATGGAAGACTTAGGAGAAGAATAATACATCTCTAAGGTATCCAGACCTATAAAGATAGTTCTAAGAGGATATTATTGAACATGTAGAAATTGAATCCACATGCTTCCGTTGTGGGATTAATTCATTACGCTAAGATGCATCACCATTCTTAAATTTCGTATACTTGGAGGATGATGAGAAGTTACAAATCGAATCCTTGAGAGAAGTCTCCATATAGCCACATAGTTCATTAGTTAGTACTCAGGAAGTACTAAAGATATGATGCTAAGTAATTAGAAATGATATGGATTTATGTGCAAGGAGTTACACGATAACCATATTCTATACACGGTAAGGATGGTTAGAGAACCATCTTGGCTATATTATTTAAGGAGGATGTTGAGGTTTCTCTTTCTCAGAGAGGACAGTTTAAAGCATCTACTTCTAAGTCAGCTGGTGGTTTTAGGGGTGGCCGTACTAGAGGCCTTGGTCGACATGGTGGTCGACGTGGAGGTCGTGGTGGCCGTATTCCTGACCCAAAGATGGATGTTTTGTTCAGGGAGATTGATGAGTATGATGATGCCATCCATGGTGGCAATGATGATGATGATGGTGATGAGCAGTAGTGATAGCTGGTCACTACACCTCCCACTTTACAGCTGGTTTGGGGGAGCTTCTGCTTTACAGCTGGTATTATCTTTCCTTGTACTTTCTTTTATTGTATTTCTTACTTCCCTATTCCCTTTGTTAGTAGTGTCCTTTAGGTTGCTGGGTTTGTTGTCTGATTGCTATGCTGTAGGCATCACAATGAGGACACTGTGACATTTAGGTTTGGGGGAGTATATTTATTTATGTTGTGTGATTTACTTTCAGTTGTGTGCTTTTATTTTATGTTGTGTGCTTTTAAAACAAAAAAATCCATAAAAATTAAAAAATTTATAAAATAGAAAAACATGTTTTTCTTTATTTTAGGCCGAGTCTTGGTGAATTGTTTAGAAATGATGATAATTTGCATTGTTTTTGCATTTAAATCCCAATATAGTTATCCATGTACATTGTTTTCACATGTTATTTATGAAAACAAAGCTCATAACTCCAGTCTTGACCGTAATAATATGCCTTATGCTAAGTAAATTTGACAATATTATGTTGGTAAACCACTTAAATTTCCGAGGTCTATAGAGCTTCCTAGGCCAGGAACATCAATAAACTAGTCTAATTTGTCAATTAGGCTAAAGATTGTGGTTCTCCTTGTGGAATGTGTAATATCAAACTGCATAAGTGTGACATCAGTTTTTTAACTTTTTGGGCGTTCATATGATTTAAGTAAATGAGGAAAGGCGATTCTTACCGTTCAAATAAGCCATACAATATTCTTTTGTTAGCCCGTTTGAACTCTTGTAGCCATTTCATATCCTACTTTCATAGCTAAAATCTAGAATTTGCCTACCTTTTCGGGACAGTAGCAGTTGCTTGAGTTGCTTGTCTATTCTTGCTACTTTGGTTGAGATTTGGACATTTATGTCATGTGGGTAGTAGCTTAAATTTTAGGGTTATATCATAACAATAATCCATCCTGTTGGTGGTCTGCAATAATCACTCTATCCTATTAATAATCCCAATTAAATCCAACCTAAGCACCATACATTCTAATAACAAACCAACTGATATTTTTTTGAAGTTTATGATGGAATATTTAATAGTTTTTGCACAACCTAGATGATATATGTGAAGTTTATGTGTAATATTTTCAAGTGATGAATCAAGAACTTGGTTTATTTGATACACATAAACTTCAAAAAATATCAGCTGGTTCGTTATTAGAAGGTATGGTGTTTAGGTTGGATTTAATTGAGATTATTGATAGGATGGAGTGATTATTGCAGAACACCAATAGGATGGATTATTGTTATGAAATAACCCTAAATTTTATAGCAATTGTGTTAATCTCTTATGTTGGAAAAGAAGAAGTATGAAGCAAAGAAAGAAAAAAAAAAAAAAAAAGAAGAATACGAAAAAAAAAGAGACCGAAAAAAAGAAAGAGAAAAAGAAAGAAGAAAAAAAAAGATTGCTTCATTTGATTTTGTTAAGAGATTATAAGTGGTGTGTACTAGAGTCTAATGCATTTTTGGAGAGTAATTCATAGTCTCTCATGTGTTGTCAAAGTTGAGATGATTTCTCTAGTTGGGATGATTTATGTTTATTGTCATTAGAATTGGTTTTTAATTTAGCGCTGCGACTACCGTCTTAGCCTCACTTATCCATACATGTCTTGGCACAAACCACTTCTATACCCTTGCCCATTTGCCACCCTATTGTCCTTGATACATGTACTTTTATCTTTATTGTGAATGCGTATAAGTTGGAGAAATTTCAATCACATTAGAATGCATGCGTGTTTCATAAGTTGAGTGAGTGTCTTAATTCTTTCTATCTTACATATAACTCACCCTTTATAAGTGCATGAGTGAATCCGCGAGAATCCGACAAATTTGTCTTGCAAGATTGAAAGGTATTTTGGCTGAGTTACGGTATCATGTTACATCTTGAGTTGAGCCGTGTTCTTCTATTACCCGTGCCTTTGAATTTGTTTTATTGGCATAATTTTGGTCAGTCCTTTGTTATAGATATGGATAACTTGGGATTTGTATGTGCATCGACATTAGCTCTGAGTTATTCATTCACCATTTGTAAGTTTGTCTTTTGTATTGTGTTACTGCTTTGCTTAGGGACAAGCAAAGAGTTGGTTTGGGGGTGTTTGATGTATCACTTTTATATACACTTTTATGACTCCTTTTGTGTTGGTTTTGATACGGTTTCCGTGCTAAATATGTCATTTATATGCCTTTTGTGGGGTAATGTCCGTATAAAACCCTTAAAATTTAAGGACTATAACGCAAATTTTATATGTGATTATTGTCATAAAACAAAATTACAAGAGAAAAACGATAAAGCATAAGAATTAACCTCGGGTCCTAGAGAATTCGGCCTAAGATAGAAATCAACGTAGATTTCCTCCTAATCGATGCACCCAAGACCGTCTGAGACTATGCCCTTGTGCTAGAATGTACTCTCTAATTGCCTTGTAATATTGAGAGAGTTGTTGTGAGTTTTGCTAGATGTGAGATCTAAGTTTTCAGAGAAAAATGCTCCTCAAAACCCTAATTTTGTTTCAAATGAATGATTAGGTTACAAAAGAGAGAGAGCCTCTCTTTTGTTTGCTCGGCCAACCGTGAGCCCTCATGGGGAAGTGGGCTTCCACGTCCTCTTAATTTTAACTCTTGGTCCGGCTCGAAAATGCTAAATGTATATGACGCGATTTTATTATAAATCGTCATCGGTTATCGGTTATTAAAACATCAACTAATAACACGGATTAGTTGAAATATTAATACATGTCCGACAAAGACAATATTGTATAATTAATTCAATATACATCAATTAAATATAATCATTTATATTTAATTTACGAATTAACCGCTTAATTCGTCTTAGCCATTATTATTTAATCCGTATTAAATAATCATCTCAACATCGCGTTTGACTAACTATTAGTCAATGACTCCGACTAACTGCTTAGTCAACTTTGGCATCAACATGACTGTATTTTCATACCATCACATCTCTCAAACGTATCCTATAGGTGTGACTTTTAGGGACCAGTTGATCACCGCCATCTGTATGACAATAACGTCAAACTTATCTAGCAAGCCAACCGTTATTGATAAAGGTGGACCAACTGATAATAATACAAAAGTATACCCTTTGATCCTTTTAGAGATTTAAATGTTATTACACTAACTGTAGAGGACACCAGCCCCAACAAGCTCCCACTTGTCCGTACAAGTGTATGTGTAATAACGTTATCCGCACTAACTGGAGGACACAGCTCCAACAAACTCCCACTTGTCCGTACAAGTGTATGTGCGATAACCGATTCTCATATTCATTTAAAATTTCTCCCACTCAATGTAAAACAATTTGCAGATCCGGATCCGCAAAGGTCGTATTTTACAATCGATCTGTATCAAGAGTGGTTTCCCCGACTAGAGAGTAACTTAACTGATAAAACGAATTTGTATTCGAGCATGGCCATGCATTTCAGTTACAGCTCCTCGAGTGGCCCTGAGAAATATCGAGTACCTGATAAAGGCTGAATATTTCCTTCAACTCGACTCCTTCCGACCTAAGCACATCATGAAATGACCCAGAAAAAATCTACTTGGTCCTCTGTTACGGATGACCGTGAGAAAGAAACCAAAGTCACCCAAAATCTGCCTTAGTCTCAAGAGACAGTCGATAGTCAAAAGAATCGACTCTTAGGATCACCATGGAGGTCATATCCACGACCTGGCACCGAATGTTATAAAACATTTAGGACTCCACGTCGATGTCACAATTGTGTCCTACGAGATATCCGTATAAATCGCCTCTGTGATTGGTCAGTCAACCTATTGACATATGGCTCGTTGAACCCACCATCAACCAACGTCACAAAATAATTGCTAGAGTTATCAGCTCACGTGGGCAATTAAGGACCAAAATATAATGTTTGTTCAGTTCACTTTGTGGTGTTCAAAATTGTCGTACAAATCCACATGAAAAACAGAATATATAAATATCAAAACGATGATGTCGTATAGAGTACAAAAGAGAATGAATCTAATCCATAAAAGAGTACTACAACTCAGGAACACGTTTAATTCCCATGGAATTAACATGCCCTTCATGCTTATCTTGTCGTAATGGTTTAGTGAGAGGATCTGCTATGTTATCATCTGTAGCAATCTTTTCTATCACTACCTCCTTTTGCTCCACGTAATCTCGGATTAGATGAGCTTTCCGTTGTACATGTCTAGACTTGTTGCTAGACTTAGGCTCCTTAGCTTGGAAGATGGCACCTCTATTGTCGCAATAGATGGTGATCGGGTCATTCGAACTAGGCACGATAGTCCTTGTAAGAATTGACGCATCCATATCGCTTCCTTTGCGCCTTCGGACGCGGCATAGTACTCGAACTCGGTCGTAGAATCTGCTGTAACACTTTGTTTGGAACTCTTCCAGCTGACTGCAGCGCCATTAAGAGTAAAAACGAATCCAGACTGAGATTTCGAGTCATCTCGATCCGTTTGGAAGCTAGCATCTGCGTAACCGGTTGCGCATAGCTTTTGTTCGCCTCCATAAGTCAATGTCCAATCTTTAGTCCTCCGTAGGTACTTAAGAATGTTCTTGACAGCCATCCAATGTGATTCACCTGGATGCTGTTGGAATCGACTTGTCATACTCAATGCATATGCCACGTCCGGACGTGTGCATATCATGGCATACATGATTGATCCTATAGCCGAGGCATAAGGAATCCGTGTCATGCGCTCTTTCTCTTCCGGTGTCTTTGGTGCCTGAGACTTGCTCAAATGCACCCCTGGAGCCATAGGAGGAAACCCCTTTTTGGAGTTAGTCATGCTGAATCTCTCTAGGATCTTATCTATGTAAGACTCCTGACTGAGAGATAACATCCGACGCGATCTATCTCGATATATACGGATGCCCAAAATTCTTTGTGCCTCACCCAGATCTTTCATCTGGAAATGGTTCTTCAACCATACTTTTACCGAAGTTAAGAGAGGTATGTCATTCCCAATCAGGAGTATGTCATCGACATACAATATTAGGAAGACAATCTTGCTCCCACTCGACTTGACATATAGACATGGTTCCTCGACTGATCGAGTAAATCCATTTTCTTTTATCACTTGGTCAAACGATGATTCCAACTCCTAGAAGCTTGCTTAAGTCCATAGATGGAACGCTTAAGCTTGCACACTTTCTTAGGATGTTCTGGATCGATGAAACCTTCGGGTTGTACCATGTACAACTCTTCCTCCAAATAACCGTTTAAGAAGGCGGTTTTCACATCCATCTGCCAAATTTCATAGTCATGAAAAGCGGCAATCGCTAAGATAATCCGATTGGAACGCAAAGATGATCAAGGGTGCAAAAATTTCATCGTAGTGCGGACTGGCACTTGAGTGAAACCTTTAGCAACTAGTCGTGCTTTATAGATATCTTGTTGACCTTCCACAGAATGCTTTATCTTGTAAAGCCATTTGCATTGAAGGGGACAAACCTTAGCAGGTAAGTCAACAAGATCCCATACGTTGTTCTCATACATGGAGTCCATCTCGGATTGCATGGCCTCGAGCCATAGCTTTGAGTCAGAACTGGTCATGGCACCTTTATAGGTTGCGGGTTCACTACTCGTTAAGAGTAGAATGTCATCTATGTCATGTTCCTCGACCATACCAATGTATCTGTCCGGAGGAATAGAGACTCTTCCCGACCTCCTAGGTTCCTCAGAATATTTACCGCATAAGGGATTGAAGGAATTGGTTCCTCCAATGGTTGCTCGGTATTTGGTTCTGGAACCTCCGACAGCTCGAAGGTTCTATCACTCTTTGCATTCTCGAGAAATTCCTTCTCTAAGAATGTCGCACTAGCCGCAACAAATACACGTTGTTCGGTTGGCGAATAAAAGTAATGACCAAGTGTTCCTTTAGGATAACCTATAAAGTATGTCTTGACCAATCGCGGGCCGAGCTTATCCTCGTGTCTCCACTTGACATAAGCCTCGCAGCCCCAAACCCGTATAAAGGACAAGTTAGGGACCGTTCCCTTCCATAGTTCATATGGAGTCTTGTCAACAGCTTTAGACGGACTTCGGTTAAGTATTAGAGCAAATGACGAAAGAGCATAACCCCATAATGAGTCGGGCACCACTTGTGACTCATCATGGATCGAACCATATCTAGTAGTGTTCGATTTCTCCGTTCGACACACCATTCAACCGAGGTGTTCCAGGTGGAGTTAATCGTAAGGCAATCCTACGATCTTTGAGGTGTTGATCAAACTCGTGAGAAAGATACTCGCCACCACGGTCTGAGCGCAGTGTTTTAATCTTTCTTCCCAGTAGGTTCTGTACCCTATTCTGGTATTCCTTGAATTTCTCAAAGGATTCACTTTTGTGCTTCATCAAGTAGACATAGCCATATCTACTTAAATCATCCGTGAAAGTGATGAAATACCTATAGCCTTCTCGTGCGGTGATTGACATAGGTCCACACACATCCGTATGTATGAGTCCTAATAGGTCAGCAGCGCGCATTCCAACACCTTTGAAGGAAATTCGAGTCATCTTACCAATGAGACATGATTCACACGTGCCAAATGATTGAAAATCAAAGGCCGAGATTGCTCCATTCTTTATGAGCTGTTTTACGCGTTTCTCATTAATGTGTCCCATACGGCAGTGCCATAGGTATGTTTGATCTTTGTCACCAACCTTTAACTTTTTATTCATTACGTGTAATATTTCGGTGGTCTGATCTAAAACATAAATTCCGTTCATGGAGACTGCCTTGCCATAAATCATATCGTGTAATGAGAAAATGCAAGTATTATTCTCTATTACAAATGAAAAACCAAGTTTGTCAAGTGCAGAAACTGAAATAATGTTTTTAGAAAGACTGGGTACATAATAGCAGTTATATAAAAATAACTCAAATCCGCTAGGAAGCTGGATCACGTATGTTCCCTCGAGACGGCAGCCACTCGTGCTCCATTCCCGACACGCAGGTCCACCTCACCCTTTACGAGGGGTTCGATGTTTCGGTGCCCCTGCACATGATTACACAAATGAGAACCAGAACTAGTATCTAGTACCCAAGTTCCGTAACTTGCGTGGTTAATCTCAATCATATAATAAAAGTAGAAGAGGAAGAAAACATACCAACAGGTTTAACACGACCTGTTTTTATGTCCTCATGGTAAACAGGACATGTACGCCTCCAATGCCCAGTCTTGTGGCAGTGATGGCATTCCATGTTTTCAGTCTTGCTCTTTGTCGCGCCTGATGAGTTACTTACCTCACCAGGCCCACTCTTACCTGATCCCGACTTCTTAAACTTCGGTTTACCTACCGCTAGGTCTGCCTGAGCTTTGCCCTTACCCTTGCCCTTGTTTGACACAACGAGAACATCCTGTTTCAAGCTCCCACTGAACTTCATATCCTTCTCGGTCTGTACGAGTAGGGAGTGCAGTTCATGAGGACTTTTCTTCAAATCATTCATATAGTAATTCGTTCTAAAGAGCGCAAAACCATCGTGGAGTGAATGAAGCATGCGGTCAATCACGATGTTCTCGCTGATTTTACAATCAAGCGCCTCCAGTCTCTCGACATTCTCAATCATGCTGAGAATGTGTGGGCTAACCGGTTGGCCTTTCTGGAGTCTCGCATCAAAGAAGCGAGTGGTATGCTCATAGGTCACGATTCTCGGTGCTTTCGAGAATTCCTTGGTGAGCGTGGTGAAAATCTTGTTTGCACCTTGGGCTATGAAGCGTTTCTGCAAATTGGGTTCCATTGCAAAAATGAGTACGTTTTTAATCGCACCCGCTTCCATGACGAAATTGTTATACTTGGCGATCTCGTTAGCTCCAGCCGTGGGACCTGGGTTTGACGGGATGGGCTCGCCAGAATTTGAGCTTCCGTCACCACGCGGCAAAGATTCCGTAATGCCGCCTCCCGGTCCGCGAAGTTTGATCCATCATTCTTCGATCGAGTTGATGATTCATCGATTCATGAAGATCCGAAGCCGGGACTCACGGTCCAATGTGGCACTTGGCATTGGGTCGTCGACGGCCACCATTTTGTTATTAGCAGTTTAAGTGATTGTGATCTACACTGAAAAAGAAAGGAAAAACAAAACGAAATAAGCAACTCATCGAGGTGATTTAAGTCTATTAAAAATTCATTTTAATCGTGTAGGCTCTTTGCACTTGCATAATTGATCTCCCTCAAGAATAATACAAGTGATCCCAAGACTCAATTTCCGTAAATTGATAAGCCAACTGTTTAGCTAGTTCTATCGTTAGAACTCTTGGTCGATAGATTTCCGTAAATCCTATCTATAGTCCACCATAATCACAGGATCGTACGAGTGACCATAGTGTTGAGATAAAATTGGTCAATCAGTTCCAACTTACCCGACGTAGAAGGGGTCATATTATGCCTACCGACGAAGAAGGGATTCATTGGAGTTTGACCTATAAAGACTGTTCTCAATTTTTGTTTATACGAGGAAGATCCCATCAACTTAGTTTTAATTCATTTTAAGTGAACGAAAAACTAGCATTGCGTGAATGAATTGACTTAGGTGATGGCTTAATAAAAACGTGTGATATCTGTATATCAAAGAAAAACTAACGCGTGACCTCTATATGAGTCAGTTGTCATGCAATTATTAGGTGGTTTGGTTTTTCGGCGGAATATGATGCAATCTATCGTTACGATAAAATAAATGAAAGAATGCAAAAACGTAAATAAAAATTCCTAGTGTGGCCTATCCTAGTAAAAAGAACATAATACAACTTTGGAATCCACCGTTGGACCCGAGAAACTTGTCTTGATGTTCCATCTTTGTCCATGCAGCGGGAGTGAGCATCCGATCTCCATCTTTGGTCTTCTCAAAATTACAATTAAAATTTACAAAAATAAACCTATTTACATCCTAAATAAAAACTGTAATTACAAGAAAAAAACCAAAACGGAGATACAAGATCTCAAAATACAACCAAGACCGTGTTCCATCATTACGGTAACACGTTCTACTAAGGCCACACTAAGTTACAACTGTTTGTAAAAAATAAAAACGTAATAAAACATTCAAGGCATTCAAAATAACGATAAATAAAATGCATCAACTAAAATAAAATTTATTCGTGACATAATTCCGTAATTATGTTAAATTTATCCAAACCACCAATGATAATTAAAATTATGTGACAAAACCGCTTTAATCAACTTAATTTTAATTCATTACAATCCGTTACTTTAAAATTGCTTTAAAATAACTAAATGGTACGTGAGTGAACCGTTTCACTATCAAGCGAATGCATAAAATCCGTATTATGCATAAAACATGGCCGAAAAAAAATAAAACATGAAATTTTTTTTTTTTATTTCTTCACGGCTGAACCGTGAATAGTGCAGCAAAAATTTTTTTTTTTGTTTTTTATAGGCTGCAAATGCCGAGAGCTCAAAAGAGCAGAAAAAAAAAAAATTTCAGCGGCTCAAAAAAAACGTGAACATCAACAATCAAAACAAAATCGATTTGATAAAAACCAATTGCAATTTCACCTAATCCGTATAGAAATGAATTTACAATTGATGATACTTTAACATATTGCTATGATTATCGTTTAAAATAACAATATGCAAAGAACGATTGAAAACAAAACATCGTCTGATCAGACGGTAAAAGTTTGTCACGATTTTCAAAGAAACAAAACAACAACAACAACCATAACCGTGTATGCTAGGCACGGTTTCCAATGACAAAAAAAACGCAGCAGCCAAAAAAAAATAATCTGCCGAGACAAAAATAGCTGCTGCCGCACGGTTTTCAATGCACAAAATTTATCGATTCAAATTCGTTTGATGAAAATCACAAAGAAAATTTACGTGGCCTCGCTCTGATACCACTTGTGGGGTAATATCCGTATAAAACCCTTAAAATTTAAGGACTATAACGCAAATTTTATATGTGATTATTGTCATAAAACAAAATTACAAGAGAAAAACGATAAAGCATAAGAATTAACCTCGGGTCCTAGAGAATTCGGCCTAAGATAGAAATCAACTTAGATTTCCTCCTAATCGATGCACCCAAGACCGTCTGAGACTATGCCCTTGTGCTAGAATGTACTCTCTAATTGCCTTGCAATATTGAGAGAGTTGTTGTGAGTTTTGCTAGATGTGAGACCTAAGTTTTCAGAGAAAAATGCTCCTCAAAACCCTAATTTTGTTTCAAATGAATGATTAGGTTACAAAAGAGAGAGAGCCTCTCTTTTGTTTGCTCGGCCAACCGTGAGCCCTCATGGGGAAGTGGGCTTCCACTTCCTCTTAATTTTAACTCGTGGTCCGGCTCGAAAATGCTAAATGTATATGACGCGATTTTATTATAAATCGTCATCGGTTATCGGTTATTAAAACATCAACTAATAACACGGATTAGTTGAAATATTAATACATGTCCGACAAAGACAATATTGTATAATTAATTCAATATACATCAATTAAATATAATCGTTTATATTTAATTTACGAATTAACCGCTTAATTCGTCTTAGCCATTATTATTTAATCCGTATTAAATAATCATCTCAACATCGCGTTTGACTAATTATTAGTCAATGACTCCGACTAACTGCTTAGTCAACTTTGGCATCAACATGACTGTATTTTCATACCATCACATCTCTCAAACGTATCCTATAGGTGTGACTTTTAGGGACCAGTTGATCACCGCCATCTGTATGACAATAACGTCAAACTTATCTAGCAAGCCAACCGTTATTGATAAACGTGGACCAACTGATAATAATACAAAATATACCCTTTGATCCTTTTAGAGATTTAAATGTTATTACACTAACTGTAGAGGACACCAGCCCCAACACCTTTTACATTAGAAGGTCGATATTGTCGCTACTTTTTGTTAAAATGCAGGAATGACACATTTACGAGGTGAAATGAGTGAAGTTGAGCACTGCGGATATGGCATAGCAGAATAAACGAGGCATGGCACGGGAAACTAGAAGTATTGAAGATTAGAAGTGAAGATTACACGAAGAGAAGCTGAGAAGTGTTGTGTACTCGATCGAGTTAGCTTGTACTCGGTCGAGTATGTGCAGGCTCGATCGAGGATCCTCTTTGATAGACACGTTTCCGATATTTCCTAAAACACGTCTTATTTGTATTATATATTCTAAATTCGTGAGAATTATTAGGGCACGCTTTTTATTACTTTCACAATTCCTAAAACTCTTAGCAATTACTCGGTTAGCATTACTTTGGATCTTTAATTCGTTCTTCATCCTTTGTTCACGGTACTTAATCTTTTTCATTAATTGTTATTCAAATCAGTTATTTCAATTGCTTATTATTCTTATTTCATGTCTTTAATCATGTTTTCAATTATTTTTGTTGTTGTTAATCTTAGTAGCATGACTAGCTAAACCTTTCATCTAGGGTAAAGGGGATCTAGGTTGATTAGTAGGGGGTTGATGAATTGATTGTTAATAATATCATAAAATTATCGTTTGATTATTGTTCTTATTCTAATTATTTGATTTAGGCCTGAATTGATAATTACTGTAGCGAATTAATACTTTCACCGACTGGGTTAGAATTATTATAGGTTGCGATAATCAGATAGGTAAAGTTTAATTATAGCGATTGTATGTTAGACTGAATCTAAAGGGCATAATAGAATTAATCAATCTTGTGACCTTAGATAATTTGATTGACCTTACAATTGATGGAAATACACCCCCGGATAATTGACCTAGTGAACCTGCTCCCTAAACTTCTTAATAATATTGTTTTACGATCTTTACTTTATTGCAAGTAGTTGTTAGCAAACAAACGACATCAATCCTCCAAGAAAATCGGTTACTTTAAGATACTATAAATATTAGCAAACTGAATATTACCGCCTCCCTATGGATTCGATACTTGTCTTACCACTAACTATTTTGTTAATACCGAGATATGATTATTTTGATATAGGTGATACGATTTTAGCCTTATCAATCAGCGGATGAATAATATGAACCACTATAAGTTGATGAACTTGACGACATAATCGATGTGCAAAATTAATGGAGGACTAGCTTTTTTTTTGAAAAAAGGGAGGGACTAACTTTCTACTTATAATGAGTTTGGGTTATATTTAAAACGGTATAATAAGATAATAAGAATTGGAACCAGTATAACAAGATAAGAATTGAAACTTAACAAGTTAAGAATTGGAAAGTGGAAACGGTACAAGTTAAATAAGAATCGGTTCACTGTTCATAAAACCAAATGCCAAGTTTTATTAATGAACTTAGTTCATCCAAATTACAATGTGCATAGCATCTAACTCGTCAAGGTCGAGAAACTGACACAGTGTGTCCCCTTCCATCATAACAACTGTATCTTCGCCCAGAACATCTCAATAATGAGTACAGACTCGGTAGCTGCCTTCCTTTCAGCCAGTTGGTGCAAAGCTACGAACGTTGGAGTATTCAATGTTTGTTTATAATCATCGGTCTGATATCTAGCTTTAAGGGGAACAACAACGTTGTGTGCAGCAAAAGTAGATGGTTTATAATGTACGTCGTCTGATTTAACCTTGGTCTACAATTTAGAAAAAAAAATATGTATACATTACACGAGACGTCATATATAATTTAAATAACCAAAAAAAAAGGAAAAACTCACAATCTAGTTTTCAAATTATTACTACCTCTTGAATTTTGGGTGGAGAGGCAGTCAAATCAGTGAATTGGGTGTTGACGTAGTAGTCCTAATTTCAGCCATAATGGCTTCGTGTAACTCCTACAAATGTAAAAATTGAAATACTTATTATATGTTAGATAAGGTTACCTAATAAATTTAAAGGAGTTCATTATATAAAATGCGTTCGCTGTAGCATAACTACCCTGGAGATGTCAACACTAATGAATGCTTCAGGCCATTGCACAATAGAACCCACGACATCTTGCAAACGCCAATTATCACTAAGTGGTACTATTAGAGTACCATACTCCTCCAGATATAAGTCGGTCACTTCCACTTCCCTCCATTTCTGAGGGAGGGCAATGCCTTCAACCTCAACTTCTTGAATCTGGTCGTAATAGAACGCTGCTCCCCTAGCAACAGCAATTTTGTCGGATGCTACTCCAGGGGCATTGTAGTAAAGAACAAAAGGCTTCATGCAAACGCCTTTCACATTTTTAATTAATTAGTATATACACATGCACTACTCTAATTAATAAATTTAATTAATTAATATATATAAAACAATTATAAACTAGTCGTAGTAGCTAATACCTCGTCAAAGGCCGGATTTGGAGATGATAATAACGTGTCATCATCAAATACTTCCACCTCCTCTCTCACGGCCTTCATGGGTTCCTCCTTTAACTACCCGATCTTGATCCTTTGACATGTCTTCGGCTCACACCTCATTCTCCTTTGCCATATCATCCTCAGTTCGCATGCCCGCTTTTTACTTCTCCTCCCCTGCTTCCTTTATGACTTGCCGAACCATATCCAACTCTTGTTCAGATGGCTTATCCCCCGTTTCCACCATTCTGAGTATCCACCTGGCCATTACTTGTAGTTGTGTAATAGAAGTGAATATGATTAAAATAAGTAGTATAATTTCAGCATATATACATATATATATATATATTATGTTAAATAAAATACAGTATTTATATACCCTATCATCACCACTCATTATCCTTCGAGTAGTTTTCCCAAAATACTTAGTGATACCAACATGCATCGATATTCCTCTCACACAACCTGGATGCTCTGCTTTGCCGATTGCCCTAGCAAGAATGTCGTCACGTCCTTGAGGCTTCCATTTTCCTTCATCTACCTCCTTCTCACAGATCCTCTACATATACAAAAAATCATTATGCAACTATTTTTTTTTTTAAACTCACAATTATATATTCGACCACCAGTGGTAGGAGTGACATATTTATTCAAACTTACAATTTTCTCTTTGATGGACTTATCATATGGAGATTCTAACTTTCCATTCTTCGGAGTGTGACCGGCCACCCAAGCGTCGTGACGATTGACAGTTCCATGCTTTGGCCTATATTCATTCATCACATTGATATCCTCTCAAAATATGTATGATTACTATAAATGAGTCACTCAAGTTGGTGACCCCTATCATTCCTCAATTCTTGATTGAAAATCGCATTAAGAAACTAGATTTGACTAGTCTCCCAAACCATTTGATTGGGAATCTTTTGGTGTGTGCAAATCTTGTATTCAATGCAAGATGTTTCGTGACTTTTCTTGAAAAGTATAGCGAATAGAATAAGTTATTCACCAAATTACACTTCAATGTGTATGGTAAAAAATATTTTCAATCTGTGAAGGTCATTATTACTTCTTCTCTTTTACCAATGGATTAGGTAAATACTTGGTATCCACTTAATGAGGTAAGAAGAAAAATTCTTTGAATAATTTCAATGAATGTTTAAAAGGTATTAAAACCTACAGATTATAAAACCAAAGTATTAGTACTTTGTTAAAATGGGGAACAATAAAGTGATGACTTTTATCTGCACCAAAAAGAGTGTGATATCTTATCGCAAGTTCACTTTCATTATGATATGATTGAATCTTTGCAATATAGTTAGAGGTAGTTTCTGTTATAAAATTTGTTTGGCATTTAAATTTTCCACTAAAATAAAACATGATAAAGTAATTATCTACATTTCATATGAGATATGGTTAGGCATGGTTGATGTGACCATAATTAGCGCATATTTAGCCCCCGAATTAGCCTTGTTCCCATGCTTTTTAGTGCCTATTTGGGTCATTTCTTATCTTTAGTTCTTTGTTTTGCATATTCTTTGAGATTTTGATCCCTTGGTAGGAAAGGAGTAAGAATCTTGCATTTTCATGGCAAAACGAGGCTAAATTGATTGTATTCAATGACCAAGCATCAAGAAGAGACAAGACTAGAAGGCCTTTGTACATATCATAGTAGAAGAACAATGTTGAGAAAGGATCCCTGCGTCCCCAAGGAAATCCCCAAGGAATTTATGAAGAAAAGGGAAGAAAAGAAGAAGAATTGACGCTGACCAACAATCCGAACGGATTGCAGACAATCCGTCCGTCCGTCCTCAACAATCCGAGCGTCCCTCCTTGGAATCCGCTCGGATTCCCCATCAACAATCCGAGCGTCCCTCTCCTGAATCCGCTCGGATTGCACCGCCCAAATCCGGCCGTCCCGACTCTAATCCGCCCGGATTCCTGCACAGCACGGATTTCATTCTTCAAGCTACGAAAAGAGAAGCCCTTCTCTCAGAAAATACCGGCTCCTCCTTGCTCAACTTAAAAAGTGTAATTACTAGTTTAGCCCTTAGTTAACCCTAATGCATCCTCCCTAATTTTCACTATAAATACCCCATTAGTCTAATTAGAGGAGCATGTTCTTCTTATCAATTATTAGTGTAGTTAATATCAATCAAATCTCTCTCAAATATTGTAATCAAGTATTAATCAAGTTTTAATCCAAGTTTTAGTTCTTTAATCTCTCTCTTGTTCTTACTTTATTTTGGGTAATTAGAAGATTATTGGGTTTATTGGGAGATTGACAACCTTCCATCAATCATCAAGTTCTTCTATTATTCTTTGCATTATTAATGTATAATCTCTTAATCCCTTTTTAATTATTGTTAATTACTTTCATTTATTCATCATGTTTCATATTGTTAGTATGATTGACAACCTTGCTAGCATGATCAACATGATAATGAGTGAGTAGTCTCTTAGCTAGGGTTTAATGGGTGATTAGGGGAAACCAACATGGGGAATGATTCATGCTTAAATTAATATGCTTTCATATCTTATTTGCTTGCTTGTTTTGATCTTAATACATGCACATGTTATATTTGATGAAATGCTAAGCCTATGAATCCTTGCATTTACTATCATCTCCTATCCTTTCAATGAGACTTGTAAGACATAACCCAACTCGAGTCTTGTTAGACCATGCATGTGTTGAGTAGGAAATATTAAGTCGACTTGTAGGTGTTGTACAATCTAATCGATTCGGCTTCGGGACCCAAACTTTCCTAGGATTGTAAGACATAACCCAACTCAATCCATCACAACAATAATTGCTTGCTTATAATTTGAGAACATGTTTGTATGATCATATCCCATGATTCCCCTATGAACCCATGACATCCTAGTGCCTTTAATCAATTGTTTACAC
Organism: Silene latifolia; assembly: GCF_048544455.1. Lineage (NCBI taxonomy): Eukaryota > Viridiplantae > Streptophyta > Magnoliopsida > Caryophyllales > Caryophyllaceae > Silene > Silene latifolia. Next base: position 191,423,411 of record NC_133536.1, read on the forward strand.
CCCTTATTCTATTCATCTTGCTTGTTTATTTTCATTGTTATTCTAGTTTAGTAACCTTCTACATCAACCCAATTTGTGACACCCCTAGACACTACTAGTTACAATAGAATTCTCATTTCAATACCCGTCCTTTGGGATCCGACCTTTACTTGCCTCTTTACTAATTGTAGAGTTGTTTGTGAAGTATAAATTGTGTTTTGTATCGACCATTGACCAACGACCACATATACTTAATTGTGAACACGAAATGGCCTCGATCAAAAAAATGGCGCCGTTGCCGGGGACGGTGTTTAATTTATTTAAGATTTCTTTTTATTGCTATTAGTTGTGTCTTTCTTCACCTTGGGGAAGTAAAACTCCTCAAGGTTTGTTCTAATTGTTTTTGAGTTGTTTGATATTTTGCATGTCTAGAAGGTTACAAGGTGATTTGTTACCTTTTGACCGTGAAATCGAAAGAACCTTGACGAATAATAGGAGACTTGTTAGGAGGAATTTGAGAGGTGTTGGTGAAGTTGTTCAACCCACTAGTGAGTGTGTCAATCCTTTCGCAATAGAAGGAGAAGAGAACCCATTAAACAATACCACACAAAATCCACCTACAATGCCTAAATTCTCGTCACACTCTATACCCACCGAGGAGAATCTACCAAATGGTACTCCTACACCGCAACATCTAACCGGAAATTTTATTGCCAAGTCCGCCTTCATCCAACTAGTTGAGAGGAGCCAATTTGGGGGGATGCCAAGTGAAGACCCTCATTCTCATATGGAAACCTTTTGCGACTATTGTGATGCTATCTCTCAAACGGGCGTGACTCAAGACCAAATTAGATGGGTCTTATTTCCTTTTTCCTTAATCGGCACCGCAAAGCAATAGTTGAAGGGCCTTGATAAGGCCACCCTTGGAATAGATTCTTGGAAGAAGTTGGCTCTAGCTTTCTACAAAAAATTCTACCCACCGGAAAAGACTAACATGCTAAGAGCTCAAATTACGGGTTTTAAGCAAAGGGATGAAGAATCTTTGTATGAAGCTTGGGAGCGGTTCAAAGGTATTTGTCGCTCATGTCCTCACCATGGACTTAGCGAATGGTTTTTGGTACAACAATTTTGGAATGGTTTATATGAAGATTCAAGGAACATTCTCAATATGGGATCAAATGGAATGTTCACCGAAGTTGATGACAATCAAACATGGAACAAGATTGAGGAAATGGCGGTCCATAATTCACAATATAGTAGACCTCGCAAGGCTACTAGAGGAGGAAAGTATGAAGTGGACTCCGTTACTCAATTGGGTGCTCAACTTAGTGCTCACATTGACACAATCAACTTGAAGTTTGAACAAGCTATGGCTAGACTTGAGGAAAACTCAAAATCATCAAAGCATCATGTCAATGCCATGACGGCATCCTCATCAATCCCAAGTGGGATATGTGAGAATTGTGGAACTTTGGGTCATGACTCAAGTGAGTGTAGGGGAACAACCGAACAAGTTAATGCTTTCCAAGCTTACAAAAGTGGTACCCCTTATTCAAATTTTTACAATGAAAACACCAAGTTCCATCCAAATCTCTCATACAAAAGCCAAAATGTTCAAAACCCTCAAACAACATACACTCCACCACCCATGAGAAACCAAAATCAAAGACCCTTTTACAATCAAAACCAAGGCTACCAAAATCAAAATCCATACAATCACCAAAATGACCAAGGTTTTGATGTCCAAAAAGCGGTCCTCCAAATGCAAAAGAATCAACAAGAATTTTTCACTCAAATGCAAAAAGATAGCCAAGCAAAAGACACCACCACCATCAACAACATTCTAGCTCACACCAAGATGTTGGAAACACAATTGACTCAACTAGCATGTTCAAGCTCACAAAGACAAAAGGGGCAATTACCACCTCAAAGTAATCCCCCTAGACATGAAACGGTTAGTGCCATTCACTTGAGAAGTGGTACAAGGTATGAAGCACCGAAGAAGCAAGTTGAGGATGAAGTTGTGGAAGCTAGTGAAAAGGAAGAAATTGTGCAAAACTCCAAAGAAGGAGAATCATCAAAAGAAGAAAGTTCAAAGAAAAATAAAGACAAGGCCAAAGAGAAGGAGCCCATTGTGATTAGACTTCCTTTTCCAAGTCATCAAGCCAAGCCCAAATTTGATGATCAACTTGGAAAGTTCATGGAAATTGTGAAGAATTTAGAAGTCTCAATTCCCTTCACGGAATTAATCAATCACGTTCCGGCCTATGCAAAGTACATGAAAGATATCCTCACAAAGAAGAAGTCGATCCGGAAACTTGAGACTATCGCCTTCACTAAGGTGAGTAGTGCAATACTTCAAGGGAGTTCACCTCCAAAGTTAAAGGATCCGGGAAGCTTCTCAATACCGTGTACCATTGGCGACACGACGATCAACAAAGCCTTATGTGATCTAGGGGCTAGTGTGAGTGTCATGCCGTACTCGGTGAGTAAAAGGTTGGGAATGGGAGAGCTTAAATGCACCAATATCACACTTCAAATGGCCGATAGATCGACGAAGACATCATTAGGGATATAGGAAGATGTCCCCGTGCGAATTGGGAAGTTTTTTATCCCGGTGGACTTTGTCATTGTTGATATGGAGGAAGATTCCAACATTCCAATCATCTTAGGAAGACCTTTCCTACACACCGCGGGTGCGGTGATTGATGTGAAACATGGAGAGCTCACTCTAGAAGTGGGAGATGAAAGCATAACTTTTAATCTTGACAAAACCATGAGAGCTCCTCGTTTGCATGAGCCATGTTTCATGATTGATCATTATAGCCGGAAGGATGAAAGGAAGAGATCGGAACTCCAATGGAAGAAGAAAGATGAAGATGCTCCATTCAAAGAGCAAGTGAATTGTGACAAGGAGAGCTTGCAAGGCTCATCAAAATCAACCAAGGAAGGAGAAGATGGCCTCATTGGCCAAGAGAAGAAATTGGGAGAGTTGTCTCCATCTAAGCAAGAGATTTTCAATGATCAACTCAATGAAGTTTGTGGTCTTTGGGACGACGAGTTTGAAGGGATTTTTAATCCCTACATTGGGCATGCCATCGATCATGATCAACAACAAGGGCCACGGTCTATTGAGGACCTCTACCACAATAATGAACAAGCTTTTGATTACTTCTTCAAGGTGTTGAGCAACATCAACAACACTTTGAACATGCCCCCTTGACATCTCATCAAGAATGAGAGTTTGGTGGAGTCCTCCCTAAACCACCACTTGTAAATATTTCTAACTCTCTAACTTACATTTCAATTCTTGTATTGCATTTTTGTCATTTTTGGATTTTTATTTACTTTGATCAAAATAATTGTCATGTAAGAGAGAAGTGAGGGAGGGACTAACGACTCCAATTGATGTGTAGTGCTTTACCTTAGTGTGGGGATGGCAATTGCCTAGGCTATTCATGCCTTAGTAGTGCCCCCACAATGAAGAACACAAGATTTGAAAGAAAGAAAGAAAGAATGATAAGGGAATGAGTTTGTGCACGGGTGGAGCTGAATCCGTGTACAACGAGGAAGAATCCGAGTTCACGAGAATCCGCCCGTCTTCAACAATCCGAGCGTCCTGCTGAGAAGACGTCCGTCCTGACCTGAGCTGAAATTGAAGAATTCTTGACTGTTAAAGAATCCGAGCGGATTTCTGGAAAGACGCCCGACTCATAGAATCCGTCCGTCTTGTGAAAAAGACGCCCGTCTTTGCAGCTGAAGAAAACAAAGAAATTTCTCTCGGGATGAAATCCGTCCGTCTGCGCAAAAATCCGCCCGTCCCAACACGGAGAAGAATCCGAGCGGATTCCCCGAGAATCCGCCCGTCTTTAGGCGAGCCTCGAAAATTTTGAAGGCTGCGAGAATCCGCACGGATTGGGCCTAATCCGCACGGATTGCCCCTGCGTTTTCGAAAATTTCGACTTCTTTAAATACCCTCCCACCTTCATTCCTTCCTTCATTCATTCATAAACACTACCCACAACATCAAAACCCTCATCCTCTCCATCACAAAAACAAAAACCCTCAACAAAATCCACCAAAATCAAATCAAACCATCCTTCAAACAACAAATCAATCACTCCATCTCCAATAAAAATCAAAACCAAGAACAAAATCTTCAACCTTTGAGTCGATTTTTGATTTCATAAAGGCAAAGCCTTTCACCTTCAAATCGATTTGGGCATCCTACAAATTGAAGATTTTTGATTCTTTTCTTGGTTAGTTCATCAAATGGCAAGGACAAAGGGAGCAACAAAGGCACCAAAGGCAAAGGCTCTCTCTCAAAGGCAAAAAGCTCTCCAAACAAAGAAAGCTTTGGCAATGGTGGTATCAACACCAAACTTGGAAGTGGAACAACAACAACAAACTTCTATGGGCGCATCACCTTCTACTCCGGTAATCGATCAACTCTTACATTATCCGGAGGTAACTTTTATTTCCGATACCCATAGAAATACATTTGTCAAGTTTGCTATGAAATCAATTCAATCCACCAAATTCGTATGTAAAGATGCCTTGGAGAAATTGGGTGTTCTTGAACAAACAAAAGCCTTTTTCAATGCCATGGGTTTGAAGAAATTGTTTGAAACAAAGGAATCAACATACCCCTCCCTTGTCTTGGAATTCTTAAGTTCTTTGAAAGTCACCAAAGTTGAGGATAGGGAAAATCTTGAGTTTCGTCTAGCTAACATTAGTAGACGCATTACCTTTAAGGAATTAGGTGAAATTTTGGGTCTTAGCGATGAATCGAGATATCTTAAGCATTATGGAAAGTATGACCCCGAGCCTCTTTGGGAGGCAATCTCCGGGAAGAAATTTGATGATTTTCATGCTTGTCGTGCTCTTTTGGTCCATCATCCGGGCATAAGAGTATGGCACAAAGTTGTGGGAAATACCATAATTGCTAGGAAAGACACCAATCATTTCACAAGACTTGATTTTATTCTCCTTGAATCGGCTTTGAATGTCGGAAGAATCCATACCAAGCCTTTCAATTCTTTGAGGCTATTGGTTGATAGATGGCTCAATGTTGATAGTGGGAAGAAGGGTACAACCGTTATTGTTAATGGCGGCCTAGTCACGGTCCTAGCCAAGCACTTTGATCCTAATTTCAATAAGGATAGCAAGTACAAGGCGAAGGGAGGTGGCCATCTTATTGATATGCCTATTATGATCAACAAGTTCAAGTGGGTTGCCCATAACCCCCTTGACACTAAATATGGATGGCTAACTAGTGAAGCTAGATCGTTCACCTTGCCCTCGAAGATTTGTCGTCTAAGTGTCCACCGGACCAACTATCTACTTCCCCTATCCGAAGAAGCCGAGTACATCATTCAACAACAAAAGGGTGATCATGAAACCCCCCTCCTCTTCCATTGTTATACCGCCTTACCCCTTTGTGTATGAAGAGTTCAAACCGGAAGGAGTTGAAATTGGGAAAGACTATGTCACTCTTCTTATGCAAGCAATGCACAAGCAAGCTTATGAAGATCGGAAGAATGCATATTTGGCTCAATATCCTCCCCTCCTACATTTAGCTAGGCAAGGACTCCTTGATCCATCTTGTCCTTTGCCTAGTTGGGCGGATAAAGAAGCCTTGTTTCCGGGTGCATCTAGGGACGTGGTGGGAAATAATGAGGTTGTTGGAAATGGTGAAGAAATTGATGATAATATTGAGGAAGAAGCAAGTGGAGATGGAGAAAGAGATGGTGAAGATGATGATGAACAAGATGATGGAGAAAGTGAAGAAGAAAATGACAAGGAAAGTGGCAATGTAACCACTTCTCATGAGGGAAGTGGTGATGATGATAGCATGATGAAAGACTAGCAAGCCTTGGAGACTCCTACACTCCCATGGTTTGTCTATATCTCTTTGTATCTTATTTCATTTTGATCATTGTTGGTTTAGTCCTAGCAACATCAAAGGACTCACACCTCGGTACCATTGAGGTGTTCTTCTTATTGTTCCCATTTGTAAAATCCAAAATGACAAAACTAGTTTCATGCATAGCATAGTGTGTGCATGAACTTAACCCATCCTTGGACATTAGCAATAGTGTCTCACTCGGTTTGGGGAAGTTAATGCATACACAACGGGAGGTAATCTAAATTATCCTCTCCGTCATAACAAAAACCATGCATCATGTAGTATAGCTTAGTATAGAATTGCATTTAGTGTAGAAATCATGCATCATCTTTGCATAATTTCCATCATTTTGGCCATTGAGGACAATGCCCATATTAGTGTGGGGATGGGAATTCTAACACTTAACTTTTATTCAAAAACCATAAAAATTGAAAAATTTCAAAAATCATAAAAATTGAAAAAATTGAAAAATCCAAAAACAAGTTCATTTCCTTTGTATATATTGTCTTGTATATATTGTGTTTATCCTTGTTCACTTTGATTGACTACGCCACATCCGAGACATGAGGATATTGAAGACCGCATGGTATGATCTTTCCAATCTCCTTTTTCCTCTTTATGTTAATGACTATGTGGCTTTATTTTGATTGATGCGGTAAAAACAATGTGAACTTAGGATTGCATTTAGCTTATATGGCATATTAGTTGGTAGAATCATTTGCATTAGGATGTGTATATGTTAGTTGCATCATGGCATGTAGTTTGCATGTTAGAAAAATTTTGCAAAACCGTCTACTTGGGAAGCTTGACAAGTGTATATAGGCCCTAGTAGATGCCTTTTCTTCTTAAGACTTTGCTTGTTAGAATGCTTGTAAAACACCCTAGGATGTGTCATGCTAGTATCCTTTGACCCATGGTTTAAGGCCGAGTCAAGAGTACCTTGTGGTGTGATAACTCCTTGACTACCGTTTATTCCAAGGTGACCCTTGAAACCATGCAACCATCATTCATCCATGTTCTACCATATTTTTGTCATCAAAGGGAATGGGCACAAAAAGAAATCAATTTGAGTTCAATAAAATGAAAAGTGAAAGAAAGTTTGCAAAAATGCATCAAATGAAAAGAGGAGCAAAAATAGAACTCCTAAGCTTCAAATACAAGGCACCCTCGTTACTAATTGGGGTGACTTTGAAAATGTTCAAAAAGAAATGCAAAAAAAAAAAAAGTTGAAAGTTGTCAAGTGTTGAAATGCCAAAAATCAAAAAGAAATGGCAAAAGAAAGTGTTCTCAAATGTCAAATGCCACAAGAAATTTGGGGGGAAAAACAAAAATGAAAGCAAACTCCCAAAATGAAACTCAAATATCTATTGATCCCTTTATCCATCATATCCATTTTTGTGCATGGTAGAGAGGGGACGACCCTTCTTCTTGTCTAGGCAAGAGAGGGAATTCCGCGATCCTCCAGTGTTTCTAACACCATAGGGAGTCTACTCTTGACAAAAGCATTTAACGATTGAGGACAAAGGTACCCTAGCTTGACACATTTTGGAGGTGATTTATTGGTATCCTTCTAGGCTTAGTAGTTTGAAGAAATTGCATCTATGAAGGATTGTGTACCCTTGAATTGCTTCCCTTGTAGATAATTTCCGCCACTTAGATGAGGAAAGTGGCTATTCTTTTGTAGATGCATCCATTACTTGATTTTGTGTGCTTAATGTTTGGATGTGTCGCCATTTTGGCAAGACCCACCTTGCCTTGCAAGAAGGCATCCTACCTCATGGTTGTCTTGTTGTGAGTTGAAGGGGCGGAGTGAGACCCGCTAATTGTCTCATATCGGCTATTATTATTAGGATAGGTTAGTATTGGTCCTAGTCTTTGTCACCTCTTTACTCGGGACGAGCAAAGGTTCGGTTTGGGGATATTTGATGTGACCATAATTAGCGCATATTTAGCCCCCGAATTAGCCTTGTTCCCATGCTTTTTAGTGCCTATTTGGGTCATTTCTTATCTTTAGTTTTTTGTTTTGCATATTCTTTGAGATTTTGATCCCTTGGTAGGAAAGGAGTAAGAATCTTGCATTTTCATGGCAAAACGAGGCTAAATTGATTGTATTCAATGACCAAGCATCAAGAAGAGACAAGACTAGAAGGCCTTTGTACATATCATAGTAGAAGAACAATGTTGAGAAAGGATCCCTGCGTCCCCAAGGAAATCCCCAAGGAATTTATGAAGAAAAGGGAAGAAAAGAAGAAGAATTGACGCTGACCAACAATCCGAACGGATTGCAGACAATCCGTCCGTCCGTCCTCAACAATCCGAGCGTCCCTCCTTGGAATCCGCTCGGATTCCCCATCAACAATCCGAGCGTCCCTCTCCTGAATCCGCTCGGATTGCACCGCCCAAATCCGGCCGTCCCGACTCTAATCCGCCCGGATTCCTGCACAGCACGGATTTCATTCTTCAAGCTACGAAAAGAGAAGCCCTTCTCTCAGAAAATACCGGCTCCTCCTTGCTCAACTTAAAAAGTGTAATTACTAGTTTAGCCCTTAGTTAACCCTAATGCATCCTCCCTAATTTTCACTATAAATACCCCATTAGTCTAATTAGAGGAGCATGTTCTTCTTATCAATTATTAGTGTAGTTAATATCAATCAAATCTCTCTCAAATATTGTAATCAAGTATTAATCAAGTTTTAATCCAAGTTTTAGTTCTTTAATCTCTCTCTTGTTCTTCCTTTATTTTGGGTAATTAGAAGATTATTGGGTTTATTGGGAGATTGACAACCTTCCATCAATCATCAAGTTCTTCTATTATTCTTTGCATTATTATTTTGGAATCATTAGTAGGTATAATCTCTTAATCCCTTTTTAATTATTGTTAATTACTTTCATTTATTCATCATGTTTCATATTGTTAGTATGATTGACAACCTTGCTAGCATGATCAACATGATAATGAGTGAGTAGTCTCTTAGCTAGGGTTTAATGGGTGATTAGGGGAAACCAACATGGGGAATGATTCATGCTTAAATTAATATGCTTTCATATCTTATTTGCTTGCTTGTTTTGATCTTAATACATGCACATGTTATATTTGATGAAATGCTAAGCCTATGAATCCTTGCATTTACTATCATCTCCTATCCTTTCAATGAGACTTGTAAGACATAACCCAACTCGAGTCTTGTTAGACCATGCATGTGTTGAGTAGGAAAGATTAAGTCGACTTGTAGGTGTTGTACAATCTAATCGATTCGGCTCCGGGACCCAAACTTTCCTAGGATTGTAAGACATAACCCAACTCAATCCATCACAACAATAATTGCTTGCTTATAATTTGAGAACATGTTTGTATGATCATATCCCATGATTCCCCTATGAACCCATGACACCCTAGTGCCTTTAATCAATTGTTTACACCCCTTATTCTATTCATCATGCTTGTTTATTTTCATTGTTATTCTAGTTTAGTAACCTTCTACATCAACCCAATTTGTGACACCCCTAGACACTACTAGTTACAATAGAATTCTCATTTCAATACCCGTCCCTTGGGATCCGACCTTTACTTGCCTCTTTACTAATTGTAGAGTTGTTTGTGAAGTATAAATTGTGTTTTGTATCGACCATTGACCAACGACCACATATACTTAATTGTGAACACGAAATGGCCTCGATCAATGGTACCTAAATTGTAGCTTATTTCGATAATAAACATGTGCTCTCTTTTTCTACATGATCACGAGAACAAAGGGTTTGTAGATCGTGATGCTGTCTATTAGGAGGAAGTTAGAGATCTCACCTCTCTACCTTATGCAGAACTAATTGGAGCTCTTATGGCACATGAACTCGTCCTGGATGACGATGAGGCCGAGTCCAGTAACAGTAAGAGCATGGCTCTACAAGATTCTGCTAAGGAAGATGTCGATGCTGAAATAGAGGACGAAACAGTTTTATTTGCTAAACAATTGAATAAAAGAATTTTTAGGAATAAGCAAGCAAAATCGTTTAATAACAACAACAAGTCCTATAATAAGAAAGCTTCTGAGTCTAAGAATACGTTTGCTAATAAAGGATGCTTCATGTGTGGAGAATCCAGTCATATGATTAAAGAGTGTCCCACATAGGAGAAAATTAAAGACAAAGCAAAGCATGCGAAGACTAAGAAAGAGTTCAAGCAAGTAATGATGGCATCGTGCTGAGGAGATCTTGACGCTGAGGACGATGAAGGATCTGAAGAAGAAGAAGAGGTTCCTAACCTATGTCTAAGCAATGTAAGCCTTGACGTATTTTCAGATGATGATAAAGATAGCATGGACACCTATTGCTGCTTCCCAGGAGATTTAGATTCGAAGAAGAAGAAGAAGAAGAAGAAGAAGAAGAAGAAGAAGAAGAAGAAGAAGAAGAAGAAGAAGAAGAAGAAGAAGAGATAAGCTATCTTGAACTCAAGAGAAGAAGAAGAAGAGATAAGCTATCTTGAACTCAAGAAAAGCGTTAAGAAATTGTCTAAGAATGCTTTAATCGAATACTTTGAGCAATCTCTTGATAAATGTCATGAACAAGATCTGGATTTGAAAGATTAAAAAGAACAAATTCTCGATATTGCTGAAGAGAATCATCTCCTTAAAGCCAAGGCCAAGCTCAAATCTAAAGTTACAGCCAATATGGCTATAACTTCAGATGAGACAAATGCTGAGAAAAAGGTTCTTGAGTCTAAAGTTATAGCTAATGAAGCTATAACCTCAGATCTGAAGCTCAACATTAAGCATCTTCAAGCCAAGGTTACAGCTAGTGAAGCTATAACCTTAGAATTGAGGAAAGTCAAAGAACTTCTTGAGCCAAAGGCTACAGCTAGAGAAGTTGTGATCTCAGATCAAAAGAAGGAAATTGACTCTCTAACTCAGCAATTGAAGGAATATAAAACCGTACTATTAAATACAAAAAGAATGCATACATAAATGGTACGAGTTCTTGACGAGAGATTCCAAAACTTTCGTGACAACTATGCAGACACTCATCCTCCCAAGGTTGTTGACTCAGACCATTCCAAATGAAATAAAGAGATCCAGTCTTTAAAAGACTTACGCTTACATGCTAGAAAGGTCCACGAAAAGTGGGAAGGTACCACACGTGTTCTAAACTTCCTAACTGAGCAATCAGATAATAATATGAAAATGGGATTAGGACATGAGTGCTATGGTCGTAGAGACCATTCTAAATGCAAATCAACTCCTTCCAAACGAGATTTCAGGAAGAGAAAATATGTCAATCTACCAGAATATTTGATTTGCAATTACTGTGGTCATACGGGTCATATCCAAGAAAACTATGTCAAATACGTTCAGGATTTAAGAAAAGGAATCAACTTTGTTAGAGCAACTGATACTGTTTTAGAGGACAATGACTTCCCCCCATCTGAACCTAGTACGAGTGAAGAATGTAACAATAATCATCGTTGGTTCTATGACATGAGCTTTGACTTTAAGAAGGCTACCGAATCAAAACAATCACCTAAGCCTAAAAAGTCTTTCAAAACTAAGGCTTCCTCAAAACAACCTGAAATACCACGTCAATAAGAACCCAAAACACAATCAAAAATGGTTCCCAGACAAGCCTATTCGTTTCCAAAATGAAAGATTATTAGACAAGTTTAGTTTATAAATGATTTAGTTTTTAGAGTGACTAACGTCAAAGGACCCAACTTAGCTTGGGTACCTAAGACCTGTATCTAATTATTTTGCAGGTTGTGGTGAAAGAAAATAATCTATGGTACCTTGATAGTGGATGTTCTAGGCACATGACTGGAGATGTTAATTTATTTATTTCACTTGAACCCTTCGACGGAGGTAACGTTACATTTGGTGACAATAAGAAGGGTAAGGTTATTGGTATTGGTAAAGTGGGAGTATCCTCTTCTCATGCTATTAGTGATGTTTATCTTGTTAGTGGTCTCAAGCACAATTTACTGAGTATCTCTCAATTATTTGACAAGGGAAATAAAGTTGTTTTTCATTCAGATTCTTGTCGGATAATAATTGAAGGAACAAGTAGTGTTGTGCTTGAAGGACAGCCTAAAAAGAATGTTTATATGATTAATTTAAATAATATTCCTACTAACTCGTTTATATGCATGAAAGTTACAGCGGATGATCCTTGTCTTTGGCACAAAAGATTTGCTCACATTAGTTCAACAATTTTGAATAAGTTAAAGAGATGGGATTTGGTTGAAGGACTTCCCTCAATCAAATTTGATCAAGAAACGTTATGTGACTCGTGTGCTCGTTGCAAACATGTGAAATCATCGTTCAAATCTAAGAGAGTGGTAAGCACCAATGAACCACTAGAAATCGTACATATGGATCAATGTGGCCCAATGAAGGTAAGAAGTAGAGGAGAATCCAGGTATGTCTTCGTCCTAGTTGATGATTACTCTAGATATATTTGGCCAATCTTTCTAACTTCAAAAAATGAAACTTTCGAAGAGTTTGCAGTTCTAATGAAACTTGCCCAAAATAAGTATAAATCTAAGTTAGTTTCTATTCGTACGGATCATGGCACCTAATTTGATAGCCATGCCTTTATAAAATATTGTAGGGAGAATGGCGTTGGGCATAACTTCTCAGCACCACGAACCCCACAACAAAATGGTTTTGTTGAGCGTATTAATAGAATATTGGAGGACATGGCACGCACTATGTTGTTATGTAGTGGTCAACCTCATAATTTTTGAGCTGAAGCTATTAGTACTGCATGCTATGTACATAATCGTGCTTTGATTAGACCAATTCTCAAGAAGACTCCTTACGAGCTTCTTAGAGGAGGTAAACCCAACATATCACATCTACGTTGCTTTGGGAGTAAGTGTTTGTCCACAATAATGGCAAAAATAGACTAAGCAAATTCGATTCTAGAAGTGACGAGGCTATATTTGTAGGTTACTCTAATCATAGTAAAGCGTATAAGGTTTTCAATAAGAGAACCTTATGCATAGAAGAAAGTATTCATGTTGTGCTTGATGAGAATAACATGTTTGACAAAGCTGAAGAGGATGAAGAAGATATGAACGAACGTGATTTTCGACTATCTAGGGATGATCTTCCAGAATTGGTTGAGGAAGATAAAGAAATTGAGGGCATAAATGATGAACAAGGAAACCCTTCGAATGATAAAGGAAAGAGAACTGAGACTATAGTTAATGATACTATAACCTCTTCACAATCCAAGCAATTGGAAACTGAAGTTATAGCTTATGATGCTATAACATTAAATCCAAATAAAAGAACAAGATCTAGAGTTATTCCTGATTCTGTTATAACCGCAGGATTGGATTCAGGGGGAGCGAGGCTTGGACCTCAATCATTCGAAGAAGGCGAGCCAAGTTCAGATGACGATGTACCTCCTGTCTCTAAGAAATGGGGATATAAGGATTCTCATCCAATGGAAACTATCGTAGGTAATTTAAATAAAGAAGTTCGAACTCGTAGAAAGCTTAATAACTTTTGCTCATTTTACTCCTTCCTCTCCACCATTGAACCAACAAATATCAAAGAAGCACTTACAGAATCAGATTGGATCGTGGCCATGCAAGAGGAGCTTCAACAGTTCGAACTGAACAAAGTTTGGCATTTGGTTCTGAGACCTAGAGACCAAACTGTTATTGGTACAAGATGGGTTTTTAGAAACAAGTTGGACGATACGGGAGTTATTGTACGAAATAAAGCCAGATTGGTTGTACAAGGGTATAATCAACAAGAAGGAATTGACTATGATGAGACCTTCGCTTCCGTGGCCAGACTTGAGGCTATTAGGCTATTAATAGCTTTTGCAGCTCACAAAGGAATTAAACTATTTCAAATGGATGTTAAGACAACATTTCTTAACGGTAATTTGAATGAAGAGGTTTTTGTTGAGCAACGTCCAGGATTTCTCGATAGTAAGTTTCAAAACCATGTTTTCAAATTAGATAAAGCCTTATATGGTTTGAAACAAGCTCCTAGGTCTTGGTACGAAAGATTGTCAAAATGTCTTCTTGAAAGTGGTTTTAAAAGAGGACTTGTCGACAAAACCCTATTCTTGAAATCCGAAAATTCCGATCTATTAGTTGTACAAATTTATGTTGACGATATTACTTTTGGTTCAAGTAATAATCGTTTGTGTAAGTACTTTTCAGAATTGATGACCTCTGAATTCTAAATGAGCATCGTGGGAGAACTCAAGTTCTTCCTTAGACTTAAAATTCAACAAACTAGTGAAGGAATAATGATACACCAACAGAAATACATCAAAGAGTTGATCAAGAAATTGGGTATGGAAAATTCGATTTCTAAGCCAACTTCTATGATTACAGATAAGAAGTTGACTAAGGATCAAGACGGTAAGTCTGTCGATGAGCCAACTTATCGAGGTATGATTGGCTCACTTCTTTTTTTATCTGCAAGTTGTCCTGATATAATGTTTAGTGTATGCATATGTGCTCGATTTCAATCGTGCCCTAAAGAATTGCATATGATTGCAGTTAAGAGAATATTGAATTATTTAATTGGTACATCGAAATTATATCTATGATATCCTCTTGAGTGTAGTTTTGATCTCATAGGGTATTCAGATGCAGACTATGCAGGTTGTTCACTTGATAGAAAAAGCCGGCATAGCTACGCTTGTTGGACCATGCATTATTACATGGGGGGTCAAAGAAGCAAAATTCCGTTGCGTTATCTACAGCTGAAGCCGAGTATATTGCCGTTGGGTTGGTATGTTCTCAACTTTTATGGCTTAAGCAACAGTTATGTGATTACGTTGTTAACGTTGGGTCTATTCCCATTTTATGTGATAATACGAGTGCTATTATTATATATAAGAACCCTGCATAGCACTCGCGTACTAAGCATATAGATACTAGACACCATTTTCTACGTGACCATCTAGATAAGGGCAACATAAGACCTGAATTTTGTACTACAGGAAAACAATGGGCTGACATTTTTACCAAAGCATTGGCTAGAGAACGTTTTGAGATTTTACGGTTGGAAATTAGTTTAATTGGTAGCAACTAAACTTGTCACAAATATTTTATTTCCCGTATGACTGACTAGATTTGACGAGATTGTATGACTGTGTCCGTATTTGTCGTTACAAGTTTATTTGTGTTAAATGTTATATTATGTTACGAGAATATTCTGTTTGCTAGCTATGTATATCTTGTGTCTTATTATGAACCATAATTTCGGTAACAAATTATTCCTCTATATTCCCTTTACCGAATTTTTACCAAAATTCTATCTTTTTACCTAATATTATCTCACCATATTTTCTAAAAAGATTTACCCTAACTTATCTTTCCTAATCTATTATATATAAAAAATTAAAATAAAAAGGAAAGAATCCTAATCATATCAAATAGGCGCCTATACCTAGCCTAATTTTACCATAATACAAATTGCTTCTACCACTCATAAATACCCCACCTTCCTCACGTCTCCATCACCCTCACAATTCTCTAAAAGTTACCTTTCGTAAAACTTTCCCACACTCAACCTCACCATCTATCATCATCATCATGTCTCCACCAACAACTCGCCTCAACTCACCATCAACTCGGTCTTCTACTAAGACCGGGTTATCTAAACCACCATGCAACAAGCCCATTCAAACTACAAATACTTCCTGATAGGACAAAGAGTTGGTCGTCACACATCAAATCAAACACAATTTATAGCTTCACAAACAACTCTACAATTAGTAAAGAGGCATGTAAAGGTCGGATCCCAAGGGACGGGAATTGAGATGAGATTTCTATTGAAACTAGTGGTGTCTTAGGGGTGTAACAATTTGGGTTGATGTAGAAGATCACTAACTAAATAGCAATGAAAGTAAATAAGCAAGATGAAATGAAAGGGTTGTAAATAATTGATAAAAAGCACTAGCGTATCATGGGGTCATAGGGGAATCATGGGAATTGATCATAGAAACATGTTCTCAAATTATAAGCAAGCAATTATTGTTTTGATGGATTGAGTTGGGTTATATCTTACAATCCTAGGAAAGTTTGGGTCCCGGAGCCGAATCGATTAGATTGTACAACACCTACAAGTCGACTTAATCTTCCCTACTCAACAACATGCATGGTCTAATGAGACTCGAGTTGGTTTATGTCTTACAAGTCTCATTGAAAAGATAGGTGATGGGTAAAAAATGCAAGGATTCATAGGCTCGCATTTCATCAAACATAACATGTGCATGAGTTGAGATCAAAACAAGCAAGCAAATAAACCATGAAAGCATATTAATTTAAGCATGAATCATCCCCCATGTTGGTTTCCCCTAATTACCCATTAACCCTAGCTAGGTCACTACTCACTCATTATCATGTTGATCATGCTAGCAAGGTTGTCAATCATACCAACAAAAGGAAATATGATGAATAAATAAAAGTAATTAACAATAATTAAAAAGTGATTAAGAGAATTATACCTACTAATGATTCCAATAATAAAGCAAAGAATAAAAGAAGTACTTAATGCTTGATTGAGAGGTTGTCAATCTCCCAATAATAACCCAAATAATATTCAATAACCCAAAATAAAGGATGAACAAAAGAGAGATTAAGGAAATAAAACTTGTATTAAAACTTGATTAATTGTTGATTACAAAACTAAAGAGGGATTTGATTGATATTAACTACTCTAATAATTGATAAGAAGAACATGCTCTTCTAATTTAGACTAATGGGGTATTTATAGTGGAAATTAGGTGGATGCATTAGGGTTAACTAAGGGCTAAACTAGTAATTACACTTTTTAGATTGAGCAGGGAGACGCCGGTATTTTTCGAAGGAAGGGCTTCTTTCTTTAACGCTTGAAGAAACGAATTTGTGCTGGACTGGAATCCGTGCGTCTTTGGGAGAAGACGGCCGGATTCTAGTGGCTGCTGCCCGGGCGTCTTTGAAGGAAGACGCACGGATTGTGCTGTGGAGGACGGGCGGATTCAGGGCAATCCGCACGGATTGCTGCTCAGCTTTGTTCCTTCTTCTTTTCTTCCCTTTTCTTCATAAAATCCTTGGGGATTTCCTCGGGGATGCAAGGATCCTTTCTCGTCATTGCCCAACTACTATAATATGTACAAAGGCCTTCTAATCTTGTCTCTCCTTGATGCTTGGTCATTGAATTCAATCAATTTAGTCTCGTTTTGCCATGAAAATGCAAGATTCTTACTCCTTTCCTACCAAGGGATCAAAATCTCAAAGAATACGCAAAACAAAGAACTAAAGACAATAAATGACCCAAACATGCACTAAAAAGCATGGGAATAAGGCCAATTCGGGGGCTAAATATGCGCTAATTATGGTCACATCAAATATCCCCAAACCGAACCTTTGCTCGTCCCGAGTAAAGAGGTGACAAAGACTAAAACCATTATTTAAACTAACCTAATAACATAGCCGATATGAGACAATTAGCGGGTCTCACTCCGCCCCTTCAACTCACAACAAGACAACCATGAGGTAGGATGCCTTCTTGCAAGGCAAGGTGGGTCTTGCCAAAATGGCGACACATCCAAACATTAAGCACACAAAATCAAATAATGGATGCATCTACAAAAGGAATAGCCACTTCCTCATCAAGTGGCGGAGGCACTAAAGAGGAAAAAATTTAAGAGCATATAATCCTTCACAGATACTAGTTCAACAAATTACTAAGGCTAAGAGGATGGCACTAAATCACCTCCAAATGGTGTTAAACTAGACTACTTTCGTCCTCAATTTCCAAATGCTTTCGTCAAGAGCGATCGGATGGTGGTGGAATGATGATCCCTATGATGCTAGTAGCATATGACATGACAAGTCTCGAATTCTCTATAAAAGTAAAGGTCATGGATCGTCCCAAGCTCGACAAAGTGGCTTGACAAAAAGGCTTTTTGGGAATGAGATGCTCAAATCGTTATAAACAAGGGTGGATATGACTAGTATTCAAAAATTGACCTCATTTAACTTTCACATTTCAAAAATTTAAGATGGGGTTTGTCCCTTCCGGGCTAGTGTCCTTTGCTTTCGCCAATCGCTTATTAGGCAACCGGTTAACCTTTAGACAATAGCTTTTCGGGGTGATAGTCACTCTGTCTCTGGGTGGTTGAATTCACAACCGTGTGGGGGCCCAATTCAATGGATCCCTCTCCAAAGCACATCGAAGTGGTACGCCTCCATCAAAACAACTAAATTTCTCAACATTTCAACATTTCATAACATTTGAGGTTTCCTTAGCAATAAATTACTTCCACATAACAAAATTTTCGAAATGAGCACTTCAAACTTATTGATAGAAAGTATTTTTGGGTTGCCTTACCACAAGGTCAATCAAGGTCACCTAGACAAGTTAACCAAGTCCACATCGCATCACGGGGTTGGAATAGGTGACTCACATGCAAACCCTTGACTAGGCTTTCGGTCATGGGTCAAAAGACATTAGTATGATACAATCTAGGGTGTTTTACAACCATTCTAGTAGGCAAAGTCTTAAGTTGAAAAAGTATTTGTAATGGCTTAGTTGCTCTTGTCAAAGTTCTCAATTAGGCACTTTTCAAAATATTACATCTAAATGCAACTATATACCATGATGCAACTATTATATACATCCTAATGCAAGTGATTCTATCAACTAATATGACATATAAACTAAATGCAAGTCCTAAGCTCACATTGTTATACCGCATCAATCAAAATAAAGCCACATAGTCATTAACATAAAGAGGAAAAAGTAGATTGGAAAGATCATACCATGCGGTCTTCATGATCCTCATGTCTCAGATGTGGCGTAATCAATCAATGTGAACAAGGATAGAACAAACACAATATATACAATAATATATACACAACTACACTACAAAAGAAATAAACATGTTTTTGGGTTTTTCAATTTTCGAATTTTTATGGTTTTCGAAATTTTTCAATTTTTTTGGATTTTTGAATAAATGTTAAGTTAGAATTCCCCATCCCTACACTAATATGGGCATTGTCCTCAATGGCCAAAATGATGGGAAATTATGCAAACATGATGCATGATTTCTACACTAAATGCAAGCTACACTAATCTACACTACATGATGCATGGTTTTTGTTTATGACGGAGAGGATAATTTAGATTACCTCCCGTTGTGTATGCATTGACTTCCCCAAACCGATCTAGACATTATTGCTAATGTCCTAAGGATGGGTGTAGTTCATGCACACACTATGCAATGCATGAAACTAAATTTTGTCATTTTGGATTTTGAAAGGTGGGAACAATAAAATGAGAACACCTCAATGGGGCTGAGGTGTTAGTCCTATATGGTGCTAGGACTACTCCAACAATGATCAAGATTAATAATTAAAACAAAGAAAGAAGTAGAACAAACCTCGAGAGGGTAGGAGCCTCTAAAGCTTGCTAATCTTCCATCATATCATCACTATCATCATCTTCCTCACTAGAAGTAGACTCATCACCACTTTCTTCTTCACTTTCTTGTTCTCCTTGGTCATCCTCCTCTTCTCCTTCTTCACTAGCTTCTTCATCAATGTTATCATCAACCTCTTCATTACCGACAACCTCATTATCACCCGGAACAACCCTAGATGCACTCGGAAAGAAGACTTCCCTATCCGCCCAACTAGGCAAAGGACATGAAGGGTCAAGTAGTCCTTGCCTAGCTAAGTGAAGAAGGGGTGGATATTGGGCTAAGTAAGCATTTTTTCGATCCTCGAAAGCTTGCTTGTGCATCTCTTGCATGAGAAGAGTCAAATAATCATTTCTTGCTTTAATGCCTTCGGGCTTGAACTCTTGGTACTCGAAAGGATAGGGTGGTGTGACAATGGAAGAGGAGGGCATTTCAATTTCACCCTTTTGTTGTCGGATAATGTACTCGGCCTCTTTTGATAGGGGAAGTAGATAGTTGGTCCGGTGGACACTCAATCGACAAATCTTTGAAGGCAAAGTGAAAGATCTAGCCTCACTAGTGAGCCATCCATACTTGATGTCAAGAGGGTGATGGGTAACCCACTTGTACTTGTATATCATAGTATTAATATCAATGAGATGACCACCCTCTTTCGCCTCATACTTGCTATCCTTGTTGAAGTTTGGATTAAAGTATTTGGCTAGGATAGTGACTAGGCCTCCATTCACAATAACGGTAGTGCCTTTCTTCCCACAATCAATATTTAGCCATCTATCCACCAAAAGCCTTAGAGAGTTGAAAGGCTTGGTGAATTCCCTTCCAATGTTCAAAGCCGACTCAAGAAGAACAAAATCGAGTTTGGTGAAATGGTTGGTGTCTTTTCTTGCAATGATGGTGTTCCCTATGACCTTGTGCCACACTCTAATGCCTGGATGGTGGACTAATAGAGCGCGACTAGCATGAAAGTCCTCAAATTTCATTCCGGAAATCGCCTCCCAAAGAGGGTCGGGGTCATACTTGCCAACATTCTTAAAATAACTCAGTGAATCACTAAGACCCAAGGCTTTACCCATTTCCTCAAAGGAGATGCACCTACTAACATTAGCTAGACGGAACTCGATGGTCTCCATAGTCTCAACCTTGTTAACTTTCAAAGAACTCAAAAATTCTAAGGTAAGGGAGGGGTATGTCAATTCTTTTGATTCAAACAATTTCTCCAACCCCATGGCTTTAAAGAAGGCTCTAGTTTGCTCAAGGACACCCAACTTATCTAAGGTATCTTCACAAATAAACTTGGTGGATAGAAATAATTTTCTAGCAAACTTGGCAAAAGTGTCCCTATGGGATTTGGAAATGAAAATTACCTCCGGATAATTCGAAAGTTGAGCAATTTCCATAGTAGAGGATGTTGTTGCTTTCATGGGAGGTTGCTGTTGTTGCATTTCCAAGTTTGGGTTAGCTACCACCATAGCCAATGCTTTCTTTGCTTGAAGACTCTTTTGTCTCGATGAGAGTGCCTTTGCCTTTGGTGGCTTTGCCTTTGTTGCTTTTGTTGCTCCCTTAGTTATTGCCATTGATGAATAAACCAAGAAAAGAGTGAAAAATCTTCAATTTCTAGTGCACCCAAATTGATTTAAAGATGAAAGGCTTTGCCTTTATGAATTCAAAAATCGAATCAAAGGTTGTAGATTTTGTGCTTGGTTTTGATTTTTGTTGAAAGAGGAGTGATTGATTTGTTGTTAAAAGGATGTTTTGATTTGATTTTGGTGAATGTTGTTGAGGAATCTTGTTTTTGTGATGGAGAGGATGAGGGTTTTGGAGTTATGAGTAGTGTTATTGATGAAGGAATGCAGAAATGAATGTGGGAGGGGGTTTATAAAACCCGAAAAATTTGAAATGTAGGGGCAAGACGGGCGGTTTCTGCTCGGGACGCCCGGATTCTGCTTTTTCTGGGTTGGGAAAAACTTGCCTAAAGACGGGAGTCTTTCGGTGAAGACGCTCGGATTTGCAAACACGGGACGGGCGTCTTCTACAGAAGACGGGCGGATTCCTTTACAGGGATTTTTCTTGTTTTCCTCAGCCAAGAAGACGGGCGTCTTCCTTTCAGGACGGGCGGATTTTTGAAGACGGGCGGATTCTACTGCAGGACGCCCAGATTCGTTGACAGTCATAAATTTCAAAAATTCAGCTCATCTAGGACGGGCGTCTTCTACTCAATATGCCCGGATTGCCTGAAGACGGGCGGATTCTCCTGAATCCGCTCGGATTCGACCCCTTTGTACCCGGATTCAGTTCCATCCGTGTACTTTGCATATCCCTTGTCATTTTTCCATTCTTCTTCATATCTCGTGTTCTTCATTGTGGGGGCACTACTAAGGCATGGATAGCCTAGGCAATTGCCATCCCCACACTAAGCTAAAGCACTACACATTAATTGAAATTATTAGTCCCTCCCTCTCTTCTCTCAAACATGATAATTATCTTGATCAAAGTATAAAAATCCAAAAATAACAAAAATGCAATATAAGAATTGAAATGCGAGTTAGGGAGTTAGAAATATTTACAAATGGTGGTTTAGGGAGGACTCCACCAAACTCTCATTCTTGATGAGATGTCAAGGGGGCATGTTCAAGGTGTTGTTGATGTTGCTCAACACCTTGAAAAAGTAATCAAACGCTTGTTAATTGTCATGATAAAGGTCTTCAATAGACCTTGGCCCTTGTTGTCGGTCTTGATCGATGGCATTACCAATGTAGGGATTAAAAATCCCTTCAAATTCGTCGCCCCAAAGACCACAAACTTCATTAAGTTGATCATTGAAAATCTCTTGATTTGGTGAAGACAACTTTCCCATTTCTTTTTCTTGGCCAATAAGGCCATCTTCTTCATTGCTTGACTTTGGTGAGCTTTGCAAGCTCTCTTTGTCACAATTCACTTGCTCTTTGAATGGAGCATCTTCAATTTTCTTCTTCCGTTGGAGTTCCGACTTCTTCCTTTCATCCTTCCGACTATAATGATCGATCATAAAACACGGTTCATGTAAACGGGGAGCTCTCATAGTCTTGTCAAGATTAAAAGTTATACTCTCATCTCCCACTTCTAGAGTGAGCTCTCCATGTTTTACATCAATCACCGCACCCGCGGTGTGTAAGAAGGGTCTTCCTAGAATGATTGGAATGTTGGAGTCTTCCTCCATATCAACAATGACAAAGTCCACCGGGATGAAAAACTTCCCAATTCGTACGGGAACATCTTCCCATATCCCTAATGGTGTCTTCGTCGATCTATCGGCCATTTGGAGTGTGATATTGGTGCATTTAAGCTCTCCCATCCCCAACCTTTTACTCACCGAGTACGGCATAACACTCACACTAGCCCCTAGATCACATAAGGCTTTGTTGATCGTGGTGTCGCCAATGGTACACGGTATTGCGAAGCTTCCCGGATCCTTGAGTTTTGGAGGTGAACTCCCTTGAAGTATTGCACTACTCACCTTAGTGAAGGCGATAGTCTCAAGCTTCCGGATTGACTTCTTCTTTGTGAGGATGTCTTTCATGTATTTCGCTTAGGCCGGCACGTGATTGATTAATTCCGTGAAAGGAATTGAGACTTCCAAATTCTTCACAATTTCCATAAACTTTCCAAGTTGGTCATCAAATTTGGGCTTGGCTTGACGACTTGGAAAAGGAAGTCTAATCACAATGATCTCCTTCTCTTTGACCTTGTCTTCATTTTTCTTTGAAATCTCTTCTTTTGATGGTTCTCCATCCTTGGAGTTTTGCACAATTTCTTCCTTATCACTAGCTTCCACGACTTCATCCTCAACTTTCTTCTTCGGTGCTTCATACCTTGTACCACTTCTCAAGTGAATGGCACTAACCATTTCATGTCTAGGGGGATTACTTTGAGGTGGTAATTGCCCTTTTTGTCTTTGTGAGCTTGAAGATGCTAGTTGAGTCAATTGGGTTTCCAACATCTTGGTGTGAGCTAGAATGTTGTTGATGGTGGTTTCCTTTGCTTGACTATCTTTTTGCATTTGAGTGAACAACTCTTGTTGATTCTTTTGCATTTGGAGGACCGCTTTTTGAACATCAAAACCTTGGTCATTTTGGTGATTGTATGGATTTTGATTTTGGTAACCTTGGTTTTGGTTGTAAAAGGGTCTTTGATTTTGGTTTCTCATGGGAGGTGGGGTGTATGCTGTTTGAGGGTTTTGAACATTTTGGCTTTTGTATGAGAGATTTGGATGGAATTTGGTGTTTTCATTGTAATAGTTGGAATAAGGGGTACCACTCTTGTATGCTTGGAAAGCATTCACTTGTTCATTTGTTCCCCTACATTCACTTTGGTCATGTCCCAAAGTTCCACAATTCTCACATATCCCACTTGGGATTGATGAAGATGCCGTCATGGCATTAACATGATGCTTTGGTGATTTTGAGGCTTCTTCAAGTCTAGCCATAGCTTTTTCAAACTTCAAATTGATTGTGTCAATGTGAGCACTAAGTTGAGCACCCAATTGAGTAACGGAGTCCACTTCATGCTTTCCTCCTCTAGTAGCCTTGCGAGGTCTACTATATTATGAGTTATGGACCGCCATTTCCTCAATTTTGTTCCAAGTTTGATTGTCATCGACTTCGGTGAACATTCCATTTGATCCCATGTTGAGAATGTTCCTTGAATCTTCATATAAACCATTCCAAAATTGTTGTACCAAGAACCACTCGCTAAGTCCATGATGAGGACATGAGCGACAAATTCCCTTGAACCGCTCCCAAGCTTCGTACAAAGATTCTTCATCCCTTTGCTTAAAACCCGTAATTTGAGCTCTTAGCATGTTAGTCTTTTCCGGTGGGTAGAATTTTTTTGTAGAAAGCTAGAGCCAACTTCTTCCAAGAATCAATTCCGAGAGTGGCCTTATCAAGGCCCTTCAACCATTGTTTCGCGGTGCCAATTAGAGAAAAACAAAATAAGACCCATCGAATTTGGTCTTGAGTTACACCGGTTTGAGAAATCGCATCACAATAGTCACAAAAGGTTTCTATATGAGAATGAGGGTCTTCACTAGGCATCCCCCCAAATTGGCTCCTTTCGACTAATTGGATAAAGGCGGATTTGGCAATAAAATTTCCGGTCAAATGTTGTGGTGTGGGAGTACCATTGGGTAGGTTCTCCTCGGTGGGTACGGAATGTGATGAAAACTTACGCATTGTGGGTTGATTTTGTATGGTATTTTGTGTTGGGTTCTCCTCACCTTCTCTTGCAAAAGGGTTGATGAACTCAATAGTTGGTTGAATATCTACAACCTCACTAATACCTCTCAAATTCCTCCTAGCAATTCTTCTATTGGTTGTCAAAGTTCTTTCTATTTCACGATCAAAAGGTAACAAATCACCTTGTGACCTTCTAGACATGCAAAATATCAAACAACTCGAAAACAATTAGAACAAACCTTGAGGAGTTTTACTTCCCCACGGCAAAGAAAGACACAACTAATAACAATATAAGAAAATCTAAATCAAGTTAACACCGTCCCCGGCAACGGCGCCATTTTGATAGGACAAAGAGTTGGTCGTCACACATCCAATCAAACACAATTTATAGCTTCACAAACAACTCTACAATTAGTAAAGAGGCAAGTAAAGGTCGGATCCCAAGGGACGGGAATTGAGATGAGATTTCTATTGAAACTAGTGGTGTCTTAGGGGTGTCACAATTTGGGTTGATGTAGAAGGTCACTAACTAAATAGCAATGAAAGTAAATAAGCAAGATGAAATGAAAGGGTTGTAAACAATTGATAAAAAGCACTAGGGTATCATGGGGTCATAGGGGAATCATGGGAATTGATCATACAAACATGTTCTCAAATTATAAGCAAGCAATTATTGTTGTGATGGATTGAGTTGGGTTATATCTTACAATCCTAGGAAAGTTTGGGTCCCGGAGCCGAATCGATTAGATTGTACAACACCTACAAGTCGACTTAATCCTCCCTACTCAACAACATGCATGGTCTAATGAGACTCGAGTTGGTTTATGTCTTACAAGTCTCATTGAAAAGATAGGTGATGGGTAAAAAATACAAGGATTCATAGGCTCGCATTTCATCAAACATAACATGTGCATGAGTTGAGATCAAAACAAGCAAGCAAATAAACCATGAAAGCATATTAATTTAAGCATGAATCATCCCCCATGTTGGTTTCCCCTAATTACCCATTAACCCTATCTAGGTCACTACTCACTCATTATCATGTTGATCATGCTAGCAAGGTTGTCAATCATACCAACAAAAGGAAACATGATGAATAAATGAAAGTAATTAACAATAATTAAAAAGAGATTAAGAGAATTATACCTACTAATGATTCCAATAATAAAGCAAAGAATAAAAGAAGTACTTGATGCTTGATTGAGAGGTTGTCAATCTCCCAATAATAACCCAAATAATATTCAATTACCCAAAATAAAGGATGAACAAAAGAGAGATTAAGGAAATAAAACTTGTATTAAAACTTGATTAATTGTTGATTACAAAACTAAAGAGGGATTTGATTGATATTAACTACTCTAATAATTGATAAGAAGAACATGCTCTTCTAATTTAGACTAATGGGGTATTTATAGTGGAAATTAGGTGGATGCATTAGGGTTAACTAAGGGCTAAACTAGTAATTACACTTTTTAGATTGAGCAGGGAGACGCCGGTATTTTTCGAAGGAAGGGCTCTTTCTTTAAAGCTTGAAGAAATGAATTTGTGCTGGACTGGAATCCGTGCGACTTTGGGAGAAGACGGCCGGATTCTGGTGGCTGCTGCCTGGGCGTCTTTGAAGGAAGACGCACGGATTGTGCTGTGGAGGACGGGCGGATTCAGGGCAATCCGCACGGATTGCTGCTCAGCTTTGTTCCTTCTTCTTTTCTTCCCTTTTCTTCATAAAAT
This sequence comes from Silene latifolia, assembly GCF_048544455.1. NCBI lineage: Eukaryota > Viridiplantae > Streptophyta > Magnoliopsida > Caryophyllales > Caryophyllaceae > Silene > Silene latifolia. Next base: position 191,449,667 of record NC_133536.1, read on the forward strand.
CCTTGGGGATTTCCTCGGGGATGCAAGGATCCTTTCTCGTCATTGCCCAACTACTATAATATGTACAAAGGCCTTCTAATCTTGTCTCTCCTTGATGCTTGGTCATTGAATTCAATCAATTTAGTCTCGTTTTGCCATGAAAATGCAAGATTCTTACTCCTTTCCTACCAAGGGATCAAAATCTCAAAGAATACGCAAAACAAAGAACTAAAGACAATAAATGACCCAAATATGCACTAAAAAGCATGGGAACAAGCCAATTCGGGGGCTAAATATGCGCTAATTATGGTCACATCACTTCCTCACCTCAATCAAACCCCAAATCTACTAATCCCGATCATAACCGGGTTGATACTAATCTCGAGGTAAAGCGTCGGAAGCTTAACAATGGTAAGAAGAAGGAGTTGGTATCGAGGGTTCGGTTGAAGAAACCGAGGAGGTGGTTAACCGAGATGGTTCTCAAAGAACCTTGTTCCGAGAATATATGCCGAATTCTATGATGACGGGTCTTGATAAGGTTCGATTTACCACGGAGGAGAGGACTCGGATAAACCGTGTTATGAGATACGGTATTCATGGAGGACGGTCTTATTCCGAAAAGTGGTATACAAAGGTTGAAGCTTTGCAATTCTTCAAAAATTTCTTAACTTATCAAGAATGGACAAAGATTTGTTCTTTAATCGGTCCCGTCTATCCTATTGAGGTAATTCAATTCTATGCTTCGGTTTCTATTAAGAAGAATGTGTTGCATGCAATGGTAAATGAGTCAGAAGTCATCGTCTCCCTTGACGATTTTCGCACTCTGTTTTCCGTCCCTGATGATGGGGTGGAAATCAACCCAAGTGCGGAATGAGGGGATGTGACGGAGGAAGAAAAGCTTCAAATTAAGAGGTCTTTTGATGATGGTGCTACGGGGTCCAGTAACATGTTGGCGGGTATGTTTACACCTAAGTTAAAATTCTTTTTAAACTTTTTATGGAATAGGGTTATTCCAAGGAGGGGAGGTCGTGATAAATTGTCGAGTTATGAGATGGTTTTGGTCTCAAAATGGCTTGAAGGTGTTAAGGTTAGTCTTCCCCGACTAATTTTCCATCGTATTGTCCAAACTAGTATTTCCGTCACAGAAGAAAAAATTTATACTACCTTGGATTTACCTTTTGGAATGTGGATTTCTCGTATTTTGGAACACAAGGGGGTTGTTGGTCCTACTAGCTATGGGATCATAGTCAAAGAAGAGATGTGTGATACACATCTCAAATTAATGAAAATAGCCGCGGTTGGACCCGACTTGATCTTCTTATCCAAGGGTAATGTGGTGCAAAAGTCGTCGGATGTGATGGTGGCCGTAGAACAAAAATTGGACTCGTTCATGACAAGTATTTGTGAAAAATTGGATGTTCAAAATAAATTGCTTGTGGAGTTGGTCACGGCAATGGGAAAAGAGAAAGATGGGGCTCCTGTTTCTAATGGTCCGGGTAATGCCGAGGTCGTAGCCTATTTACATGGGTTAGAAGGACGTGTTGAAGCTATGGCTCGTGATGCAGATAGAGCGGCTAAGGAATCTGTTCGTCATTCCGGATCATTGGCTAACTTGGCTAGTCAAGGAGGGGCTATTTGGCGTGAAGGGAAAGCTATGCATGCGGAGATGATACTTATTTTCAAAGCTACTAAGGCCTTATCATTGAAGGTGCTTAACCTTGAGGCGTGTCTCATAGCACAAGCCAATCATGTGCGGTCTTGCTTCGATCATCTCGACTCTCTTGAGTTTAGGACTCGTCCCGGTTATGTGAACCCCAATGTCGTGAAACGCGACTATGCCTAAACCCGTCCCAAAATTCCATTCCTTGCTCTTTTCTTTATTAGACTTATATTTTGATGTTTGTCTATTCGGCCCATTTTGGCACTAACTACTTTATTCGGCCAATTGGCAAACCTTGTTTATTCGGCCTATCGGCTTTTACTTTTCGGTTTGTATTAGACACATTTTATATTTTGCATGCTTATCGTCAATTACTTTCTCGTTTTATAATCCTTCTTTGCATGATTAATACGTGTCTCGGTCTATATTATTCTAGTTGTTTTATGTTTCTTCTCGTCTTTTCGATGATGTCAAGAGGGGGAAGAAAATGACCGTGACTTAAGTATTTGCCTAAGATTGCTCCTTGTCAGAACCTTTAATCTCTTAAGGTCCTTAAATGCTATACTTTTTATATAAGTGGATTGTTCTTGCGTTTAACTGACTATGACTTTTATAGTATTATGTTGAGGGGGAACTTACACTTAGTCCCAAATCATAAGAGACTTGTCATATCAAAAAGGGGGAATTTGTTGGACCATATAGATATATGATTAGTTTTGATAATGACAAGTGTGTACTTTATATTATTTATACTCTTGCTCGTAATCGTCTGTTTAGTCTTTAATAGATTGATTAAAATTTACAATTTAAGCAAGTAATGTTATAGCAACCTTGGCTATAACATTGAAGATTTGTGAAGCATCGTTCAAGTAATGTTATAGCAGCTTGAGCTATAACATTGAAGATTCTTAAAGCGTCATAGTAACTGTAACAAGTTTCAAGTATGATGATCACTCAAGCAAAAGGCCCGATCAAGTCTATAACAAGCTCAAGATGAAGAGCTTATGATCGAGATAAAGAGATGATCCTACCACTGAAGATCTTCAGGAAGATTAGTTAATATAGGACATCGTCTAATAACGGTATCTTAAGAAGTAACATTGGGAAGGTAAAGTTGTAGTTATTTCACCTATAACTTTACTTACCAAACTTAAGGTTAGAGCCATTTCTACTATAACTTTGGGTTGCATTTTAAAGGCACGATTTTAATAATTTTAAAATCAGTTTTCAAAACATAAAATGCTTCTAATATATTTTGAAATCATGTGTGTATATGTTAGAGATACAATATGATTTGTTTAGAATGAATAATTTACGTTATCCATTGGTTAGTAAAACGACTTATAAGTCGTCATGCTACCTAGGGTTTGCTAAATTATCTAAACCTAACCCTAATCTACTCCTTGATATTTTGACCTAGGGTTTCGGCTAAGATGGGCTTATAAGCCGTGTGGATGCCGAGTTAACTCCCTATGTAAGTAAATATTATTAGGTCAAATTCATAATATATTGCTATAAGATATTTTCATATCTTCTCAATTATATTAGATCTACTTTATTTACTTAATCAAAATATTTAGTAGATTAAACTAAGAAGAGATAAGATTTGTTTCTTATGAGACAAACTAACATGCCTCACGATACACTTAGGGTTTCGACCAAAACCCTACTTTCTCTCTTCTACTATATATACGCATGATGTTCATTGATCCAAAGAAGCTTTTCGAAATATAAAAATTCCTTGCCAACAAATTGAGTTTAAAGTCTAATTGAGTATTTTATTTGTTTTGCATTTGAAAATCTTTTACGAAAGGTCGTGCTCTTTAATTTGCGTAATAATTCTTAAGGTTACGTTATAAGATAATAGTACTTCATATTGTTTTTACTCGTTCAATTGTGTGAACACCTAGAATAACAATCAAGTGCTTTCTTAGTATCTTAAGATAGTCAAAACCGAATATCTAGTGATATTCAAGTCGAGTTATAGCTAGAGTTAGTTATACGAGTCGGTTGATAATTTTGTAATCCGGAGAAAGGCACTAAAATTATTAATCGAGAATAGTGGACGTGGGCTTCGACGTGTGAAGCTGAACCACTTCAAAAGTCGTGTGTCCTTGCAAATTTCTTTATCATTCATTTTATTACGTTTATAATCGTTTAGTTAATTAGTTAAAGTTTAATCAATAAACTTTAAATAATTAATTACTTAGATATAAAATGAAAAGTGGGCATAAGTTTTTAAATACTCAATTGTTGAACCATATAGAATATATATTTATGTTTTGATGATGTCAAGAGTGCTTTACTTTCTATATAATCGTTGCGCGTAATTGTTTGTTTAGTCTTTTAGATTGAACTTACTAATCGCAAGCATTAAAGAATTGTGACGGAAGTATACAAGAACATATCATGATCATGCCCTCATTCACGGATCAAGATATTACAAGATAGTGGAAGAATTATTAAAGCATTCATGAGAAGATAAAGCTCATCTAAAGATTAATCAAGCTTGAATAATTAAGTAGCCTACACTCGAAGATCTCCTAACGAAGATTAGAATAGCGTAGGTGATCATCTCGTAATGGTAACGTAAGAATGGACTTCTTACATCGGTAAGGTTATGGCCTCACAGCTATAACATTACTTATATAAGAGCTCAATGTTATAGCTCTTCTACTATAACATTGAGATGTGAAGTTTATAAAACACACGACAAAATAGTTTTTAAATTGTTTTTGGAAAACCGTTTTAAATGTATTAGTAAAAGTATTTATTTTACAATGGAGCTTATTTTAATATCGAGTATGGTTTCACTATGAGCGTATAATTAGTAATTATGATTGAATCAACTTATGAGTTGAGGCATCTTGCTAATTAAGGTTTCTAGTTTCTACATACTCTAAAAAAAACCCTAAACCTAATTTATCTTACCTAGGGTTCTCGTGAAAGGGGAATGGGCTTATGAGTCGTTTCTTTCTCATACACGGTTACTCTTTGTACAAGTTAGGGTTTTATGTAAATCTTTATAAAATTTGATTAGAGATTTAATATATCTTTTATATTATTTTGATTTATTTTTTCCTAACTTATAAGATATTATTTTTGTAAAGACAGAAGGAAAAGATTGAGTAAATCTTTAAAATAATATTTGATTAGAGATTTGTTATCTCTTTATTATTTGATTTATTCTTTTCTATCTTATAAAAATATTAGGGATGAATAGTGTCACGTGAATAATGCCGCGTGAACAGTGTCGTGAATAGTACTGTGAATAGTAAAACGTGAATAGTAATTTCCTTCTTGCACAATAAGTCTTTGTTTGGATGAGGGTTAAGGTATTAGGATAATATTTGTTAGAGATTTCTTTATCTCCTTATATTATCTTTCCTAATCTCCAAGATATTGGTGAGTTGTTAAGATAGGAAAATATTATTTATTAAGGCAAGTCTTGGAAAAGAATTAAGGAAAGATTTAACCTAATTCTTTCTTGCTTTGCAAGACTTCCACACGGCACTTAGGGTTTTTGCTAAACCGAAAGCCTTGCTCCTCTTTTACTATAAATACTCCATACTTTACATCATTAAAAGTTAAGACCTTTGAGCATAACTTTCATATATTTTCAAAATGCAAAAACCGTGTTTTAATGCAAGAAAACCGTTTTGTTTATTTTCGAAAAAAGGTCGTGTGAATTATAAACTTGTGCATTCATTCTTATTGTTATCGTTATAAGATAATAGTGCTTATTTTATTTCTTACTCGTTCATTAACGTGAACTTTTAGTAGAATCATTAGTCCTTTTTTATTAGCGTAAGTTAGTCACTCGAGTATTTAACGGTACTCATTGAGTTACAGCTAGAGTTAGTTGTACGAATTGGGTTAGTAAATTTGTAATCCGTAGAAAGGTAATAAATTTATTAATCGAGAATAGTGGACGTAGGTTTCGACTTGTGAAACTGAACCACTTCAAAAACCGTGTGTCTCCTCTCTTTCGTTCGTTTGTTTATTTTGTTTTACATTCATTAGTTGATTAGTTAAAGTTTAATCAATAAACTTTAAATAATCAATTATATACACAGAATCGAAAAAGCTTTCAAAAGTTTTAAATCCTCAATTCATCCCCCCCCCCCCCCCTGAGTATTTTGGATCAATAGACTCTTCAATTGGTATCAGAGCCCCGTGCTCTTGATTGCCTAACCGCAAAGAGGCTGATCTATCTTGTTCTTATTTATTTTATTGTTTTATATTCCGCTGCCTATCACGTGATAAATGGACTCCAAATACCTCAAGTGTCCGGTCTTTGATGGGAAGAATTATGGGTTATGGAAAAACATGATGACTCACTATGTGAAAGGTCGTGATTGGGAGTGCTGGAGGATTATCCAAAACGGACCGCACAAAATTCTAGTCGCATCCGAAGAAGGCACTACCTATGAAAAAAAGAATAGGACTATGTCGAGGCCGACTACAAGAAGGCCGAAAAGAACTCCAAAGCAATAAGTCTCTTCAAAACAGAATGACTTCTACAGAGTTTAATCGGTTTTCTTCGTGCTCTACGGCCAAGGAGATATGGGATGGGCTTGAACTAGCTTATGAAGGTACTTCCATTGTTAGGAAGCACCGAATAGATTTGCTATGCAAAAATATAAGCTATTCATTATGGAGCCTAATGAGTCCTTGGATAGTATGTCCGCAAGGTTTTCAAGCATCATAAACGAACTAAAAAACCTAGGTAGGAAGTTCAGTACTGAGGACATTTCTAGAAAGGTTCTTAGGTGCCTGACTAAGAAGTGGCGTGCCAAAGTCACTGCAATGGAGGAATAACGAGATCTTGAAAACCTATCCTATCAAGAACTCATTGATGCTCTCATGGCCCATGAAATTACTCTTAACAAAGATGACGCTGAACCAAGCTGAAACAAGAGTATGGCCTTAAAGAGCGAAGAAGTTGACTATGAATTAGAGGTTGAGACTGTTTTGTTTGCACGCCGCTTCAAAAATAAAATATTTCGAAACAAACAACCAAAATCATCCTACAACAACAACAACAAGTCATCCAACAAAAAGGTTACAGAATCAAGGTCATCTTTCGCAAATAGAGGTTGCTTCAAGTGTGGAGAATCTGATCAAGGATTGTTCAACATGGGAGAAGATCAAGGACAAGACAAAACGCGAGAAGACAAAGAGAGAATTCAAATAGTTAATGATGGCTTCGTGTTAGGGAGACCTTGACTCAGAAGATGACGAGGGATCTGAAGACGACGAAGTAGCCAACCTTTGTCTCAGCAGCGTTAGTCTTGACCTAATCACCGACATCGACGATGAAAGTACCAACTCTCATTCAAACTATTGCTTTCTTGGAGAATCATACGAAGATGACGATGAAGAGGTAAGTTATCTTGAACTCAAAAAACGTGTTAAGAAATTGTCTAAAAGTGCCTTGACAGAATTTTTTGAGCAATCCCTCAATAAATGTCACGAACAGGACTTGGAATTGAAAGATCTGAAGGAACAGATTCTTGATATTGCAGAGGAGAATCATACTCTAAAGGCCAAAGCTAAGAAGTTGAAATCTAAAGTTATAGCTGATAAAGCTACAACATTAGATTCTGCAATGGCTGAAAAGAAGGAATTAGAGTCCAAAGTTATAGCTAATGAAGCTATAACTTTAGAACTTAGAAAAGCCAAAGAACTTTTGGAAACTAAGGTCACATCTGATGAAGCAGTGATCTTAGACCAAAAGAAAAAGATAGATTCTCTCTCAAAGCAATTAAAGGAATCTAAGACCGACATGATCAATGTTAAGAAACAACATTCCGATGTTGTATTTATTCTTAACAAACGATTCCAAGACTTTCGTGATAACTTTAAAAAGGATAATGATGTAGATCACACGAAATGTCAAGAAGAGATTAAAACCCTAAAGGATCTACTCTTACATGCTAGGAAGGTCCATGATAAGTGGGAGGGTAGCACAAAAGTCCTAAACTTCCTAACCGAACAATCTGATAATAATATGAAGATGGGGTTAGGACATGAGTGCTACAGCCGTAGAGATCACGCTAAATTCAAATCAACACCTTAGGATTTTGATTTCAGAAAAAGGAAGTATGCCGATCTTCCTGAATATCTGATTTGAAATTACGGTGGTCATACGGGTCACATCCAAAACAATTGTGTCAAAAAGGCTCATGATATACGAAAAAATGCCGACCATGTTAAAACTGTCGACACAATTATCGAGGATGATGATGTTGGAGCTTGTATCCTCCACAAATTAGTGTGATAACATTTATAAATCTCTTATTGGTTCACAAGGGTATACTTCGTATTTTATCAGTTGATTAACGATTACCTAATAACGGTTGGCTTGCTAGAAAGTTTGACGTTATTATCATACAGATGACGATGATCAACTGGTCCCTAAAAGTCACACCTAAAGGATGTGTTTAAGAAATGTGATTGTATGAAAATATAATCACATTGATGCCTTATATGACTAAACAGTTAGTCAATGTGTTGATGAGACAATTATTTAATGCCGATTAAATAATATTAGTTGAGACGAATTAATCAATTCGTAAATTGAATATAATAAGTTATATTTAATTAATGTATATAATGTTAGCTTGGACGAATTAATATGTTAATTCGTAATTAAATGTAATCGATTATATTTAATCAGCAAATGATAAATTATACGATATTGTCATAATAAATTATTATTGACCCTTATTAATTAATGCGGTATAATATAAATGACAATTTATATTTAATACATGGTCGATCGACCGGGTGTGTCAGTCGATCGACTGATATACCTGTTTCGTATGTATGGGCCGAGATTTTGGAAAGAAAAATAAATCACCCTAACGATCGACTGATATACCTGTTTCGTATGTATGGGCCGAGATTTTGGAAAGAAAAATAAATCACCCTAATAATTCACCCTAATACACGGTTATAAGGGAGAGGGGAGATTATTTTTCGTAACCTAATTTTTCCAACTCATTCTTGCCTCTCATCTCAACAAAAACACAAAACCCTAATTTTACAGAAAATTTGAGGGATCGATTCTAGCAAAAGAAGCAAGGGCATATCTCATATCGTCTTGGGTGCAACTGATAGGAGAATATCATTGCGATATTGTTCATAGGCCATAAAAGCTAGGACCGAAGGTTATTTCTTAATCCTTTACGATTTTGTTTATGCAATTTATTTTATGACTAGTAATCATCACTATATATTCGTTATAGTCCTTAAAGTTAAAGGGATGCATACAGATAAATCCCACATGTGGTATCAGAGCCCAGGCCACGAATTTTATTTTGATGATTTTTCATAAAATTGGATGTAAACAAAAATTGGTATCGAATTTTAGGGTTTCGGCTATAGATTTTTTTTTTTTTTTTTGCCGCTGCTGTTTTCAATTCGCGGTATGGTCGATTGACCAACACCCCTGGTCGATCGACTGCCTCGACTGGTCAGCCGAGATGTTTTTCTTTTTGTTGTTTTGATTTCATTTGATTTATTGATATTATTGTTTTAATAGGTTAAAATGATAATATAATGAATTTGTAGATGTGTTGATTTAATAGAAATTAAATTCACATGTAAATGGAATTGCTTGTTTCTTTGATGATAAAGTGTTTTTTGCTATAATGTTTTTGGCATAAGTGGTTCTAAATTGTTGTTTAGAATCATGTTTCATAAATTTACATGTTTAAATTATAAGATGAATATGCCAATCTTGTTAATAGCAACGATAAACGATTTTTGTTCATCAATATCATGTTTTTGCAATTAGGGCATAATATCGAATTGATAAAATTTTTGGGGGCCTGTTTTAATTTTTCCCAGCCGAGACACAAAAAATTTTAGGGTTTCTGTTTTTTTTTTGTTTGTTTCGGTTTTCAGCCGTGAAAAAAAAAAAAAAAAAAAAAAAAAAAAAAAAAAAAAAAAAAAAAAAATCCTGTTACTGTTCACGGCTGGACAGATTTTAAAAAAAAAAAATTCGGTTTTAGCTGTAAAACCGAGAAAAGTTTTTTTATTAGGTTGTTTCGGTTTTTACCGAGATAAATTTTAAAGAAATTTTTTTTTTTGACCAATTAATTATTATGAAGCGGTTCATAATTCATAGATACCTATTTATTTTAAAGCAGTTTAAAATATTGATGGATTAAATTCATATTACATGTCTAATATGAATTAAGATTAAAATTAATGTGATTAATTGAGGAATTGTCACTTAATTTGATCAATTTAAATAGGTGGTTTGGATAAATTAATCAACATAATTAAGGAATTGTGTCATGAATGTTTAATTTATTTAGTTGATGCTTTTATTTTTGTTGAATGAATCGTTGAATGGTTTTATTTACGTATTTTTTTACAATCGGTTGTAATTTGTAATACTTAGTGTGGCCTTAGTCAAATTATGTTTTCGTAATGATGGAAACATAATTTTTAATGTAATTTGAGATCTCGAATCTCCTTTATTTTTCTTTAGTTTTTGGGTTTTGAAATTAGAATGTAATAAATAGGTTTATTATGTAAATTTATTTATTGTAATTTTCAAAGAAGACTAAAGATGGAGATTGGAGCTCACTCCCGCTACATGGATCAAGATGGAACATCAAGACAAGCTTCTCGTGTCCATGGATGGATTCCAAAGTTGTATTTATGTTCATTTTGATAGGATAGGCCACACTAGAACTTTATTTTGTTTTACGTTTTACCGTTCTTATTGCTTTTCATTCACATGCTAGTTAATGCATCATATTCCGCCTAAAACCAAATCACCTACTAAAATGCATGAAAATTGACACATATAGGTTGTATGTTAGTTTTCATAGACATACAGATGTCACATGTTTTTTAAGCCATCACCTTAGTTTATTCATTCACGCATGCTAGATATTAGTTCACTTAAAATGAATTAAAATAAAGTTGATGGGATCTTCCTCTAAAACGGAAATTGAGATTAGTCTTTATAAGGGTAAACAACTATGAATCCCTTCTTCGTCGGTAGGCATAATATGACCCCTTCTACGTTGGGTAAGTAGTTTGTGTTGACTTAGTTTATCTCAACATTATATTCCGAAGAGTTTCTCGTGATTATGATGGACTAAAGATAGAATTTACAGAAATTTATCGACCAAGAATTCTAACAGTAGAATTAGCCAAAAGGTTGGCTTATCAATTTACAGATAATTGAGTCTTGGGATCATTTATATAATTCTTGAGGAAGGTCAATTGTATAAATGCTTGAGTCTTCGCGTTATGATATTAGATCATTAGACTTAAATTAAAATCGATGCACATGCTTATTATTTATTCTTCTTTTCGCAGTGTAGAACACGTTTATATTACTATTACAACAAATGGCTGGAAATAACGAAATCCCAATGCCAAGTGCCACACTTGGACGCGAGTCCTGGCTGAAAGTTTTTATGGACAACATGAATCCGTACACGCGACTGAAGAATGATGGGTCCAACTTTGCGGACTGGGAGGCAGCACTACGGAATGCTGCCATTGCTGACGGTAAGCTCAAGTACTTAACTGAGCCAATACCGGTAAACCCAGGCCCCAATGCGGGAGTTAACGAGTCACTTGCTTATAGTGATTTCGTTATGGAAGCAGGTGCGATATAGAACGTACTCATCTTTGCAATGGAAACCAATTTGCAGAGACGCTTCATTGGCCAAGGTGTGAACAAGATTTTCACCACGCACACTAACGAGTTCTCAAAAGCACCGAGGATCGTTACTTATGAGCATACATGTCGCTTCTTTGATGCGAAACTCCAAAAGGGCCAACCGGTTAGCCCACACATTCTTAACATGATTGAGAATGTCGAGAAATTGGAGGCACTTGATTGTAATATCAGTGAGAGCATAGTCATTGACCGTATGCTTCATTCTCTTCACGATGGTTTTGCCCTTTTCAGGGCGAACTACTACATGAATGACTTGAAAAAGAGTCCTCATGAGCTACACTCCCTTCTCGTACAGACAGAGAAGGATATAAAATTGAGTGGGAGCATGAAGCAGGATGTTCTCACGATTTCCAACAAGGGTAAAGGTAAGAGCAAGCTCCAGGCGACCTAACTGTAGGTAAGCCAAAATTCAAGAAGCCAGGAAACGGTAAGAGTGGGTCCGGTGAGACTAGTGGCTCATAAGGCAAGGCAAATAGCAAGGGCGTTGACATTGAGTGCCACCATTGTCACAAGACTAGACTTTGGAGGAGGAACTGTCCCGTGTACCGTGAGGACATTAAAGCAGGCCGCGTCGTTCCTGTTGGTATGTCATCTTATATTCATATGATTGAGATTAACCATGCAAGTTTCGGAACTTGGGTACTTGATACTGGTTGTGGTTCTCATCTGTGTAATCATTTGCAGGGCCTAAGAAACATCACACCTCTCAGAAAGGGTGATGTGGACCTGCGAGTCGGGAATGGAGCCGAGTTGCTTTCTTGTCTCGAAGGTAACATATGTAATCCAACTCCCTAGTGGTTTTGAGTTATTTTTAAATAACTGTTACTATGTACCCAGTTTGTCTAAGAACATTATTTCAGTTTCCATACTTGATAAAGACGGATTTTCATTTTTAATAAAGGATAATAGCTGTATTTCCTCTTTCAATGAAATGATTTATTGTAAAGCGGTTTCCATGAATGGAATTTACATCTTAGATCAAACCACGGAAGTATTACACGTGAATAATAAGAAATTAAAGGTTGGTGACAAAGATCAAACCTATCTATGGCATTGCCGAATGGGACACATAAATGAGAAACGTGTAAAGAAACTCGTCGATAATGGGACCATTCCCGCATTCGAATTTTCTACATATGGCACGTGTGAATCATGTCTCATTGGAAAAATGACTCGAATTTCCTTCAAAGGTGTTGGAATGCGCGCTAGTGACCTATTAGGACTCATACATACTGATATTTGTGGACCTATGTCAATTACCGCTAGAGATGGCTATAGATATTTTATCACTTTCACGGACGATTTGAGTAGATATGGATTTGTCTACTTAATGAAGCATAAAAGTGAGTCTTTTGAGAAATTCAAGGAATACCAGAACAAGGTTGAGAACCAAGTGGGTAAAAAGGTTAAAGCACTCCGTTCAGATCGGGGTGGCGAATATCTTTCAAATGAGTTTGATCAACACCTTAAAGACTGTGGAATCGTTTTGCAGTTAACTCCACCTGGAACACCTCAATTGAATGGTTTGTCCGAACAGAGAAATCGAACCTTACTTGACATGGTTCGATCCATGATGAGTCACACGGTAGTGCCTGATTCATTATGGGGTTTTGCTCTTTTGTCAGCTGCTCTTATACTTAACCGAAGTCCGACTAAAGCTGTCGACAAGACTCCATATGAAATGTGGAAGGGAACGGTCCCTAACTTGTCCTTTATTCGGGTTTGGGGCTGCGAGGCTTATGTCAAGTGGAGACACGAGGATAAGCTCGGCCCGCGATCGGTCAAGACATACTTTATAGGTTATCCAAAAGGAACATTTGGTCATTACTTCTATTCGCCTACCGAACATCGAGTTTTTGTTGCGGCTAGTGCGACGTTCTTAGAGAAAGAATTTCTCGAGAACAAGACAAGTAATAGAACCTTCGAGCTGTCGGAGATTCCAGAACCAACAACCAAAGAACAGATGGAGGAAGTTGTTCCTCCAACTGATGATACGGTTAATATTCCTGAGGAACCTAGGAGGTCGGTTAGAGTCTCTAATCCTCCGGACAGATACATTGGTATGGTCGAGGAGAATGACGTTTTACTCCTAGAGAGTAATGAACCCGCTACCTATAAAGGTGTTATGGCCTGTTCCGACTCAAAGCTATGGCTCGAAGCTATGCAATTCGAGATGGACTCTATGTATGATAATGACGTATGGGATCTAGTTGATTTACCTAATAAGGTAAAACCTCTACAGTGCAAATGGCTTTACAAAATAAAGCGTTCTGTAGACGCGCAACCAGATACCTATAAGGCACGACTAGTGGCAAAAGGTTTCACTCAAGTGCACGGATTGCATTATGATGAGATTTTTGCACCTGTAGTCATGCTACGTTCCATTCGGATAATCTTAGCGATTGCCGCTTTTCATGATTATGAAATTTGGCAAATGGATGTGAAAACCGCCTTCTTAAACGGTTATTTGGAGGAAGAGTTGTACATGGTGCAACCCGAAGGTTTCATAGATCCTGAACATCCTAAGAAAGTATGCAAGCTTAAGCGTTCCATTTATGGACTTAAGCAAGCTTCTCGGAGTTGGAATCATCGTTTCGACCAGGTGATAAAAGAGTATGGTTTCACTCGATCGGTCGAGGAACCATGCTTATATATCAAGTCGAGTGGGAGCAAGATTGTATTCTTGATATTGTATGTTGATGACATACTCTTGATTGGGAATGACATTCCTCTCCTATCTTCGGTTAAAGAATGGTTGAAGAACTATTTCCAGATGAAAGATCTGGGTGAGGCACAACGCATTTTGGGAATCCGTATCTACCGAGATAGATCACGACGGACGTTATCACTTAGTCGGGAGTCTTATTTGGATAAGATTCTTGAGAAGTTCAGCATGACCAACTCCAAGAAGGGGAACCTTCCAATGACGTCTGGGATGCAGTTGAGCAAGTCTCAGTCACCCACGACGCCTGAAGGGATTGAGCGCATGAGTCGTGTTCCTTATGCATCTGCAATAGGATCAATCATGTATGCCATGATGTGCACACGTCCAGACGTGACATATGCATTGAGTATGACGAGTCGGTATCAAAAGAATCCATGTACCTACGGAGGACTAAGGATTGGGTATTGACTTATGGAGGAGATACTAAGCTATGCACAACCGGTTACACAGATGTTAGCTTCCAAACGGGTCGAGATGATTCAAAATCTCATTTCGGTTTCGTCTTCACTCTTAATGGTGTTGCGGTCAGCTGGAAGAATTCCAAACAGGATGTTGTAGCAGATTCTACTATTGAATTATGATAAGCATGAAGGGCACGTTATTTCCATGGGAATTAAACGTGTTCCTGAGTTGTAGTAGTTGATTATGGAGTTGATACATTATCTTTTTCATATACTATTTATAACTTCATCGTTTTAATATTAATATTTTGTTTTTCATGTGGATTGTACTGACAACATTGAACGTCACAAAGTGAACTGAATTACATTATATTTTGTTTCGTCCGTAATCGGCTTAATGAGCTGATAACTCGGGCTATTATATTGTGCAGTCGATTGATGGTGGGTTCAACGAGCCATAAGTCAAACGGTTGACTGATCGATCACAAATGCGAGATTATAACGATACCTCGCAGGACAAATTTTTGTGACAACGTAATGGAGTCCTAAATGTTTAAAAACATTCGGTGCCAGGTCGTGGATAGGACATCCATTGTGTTCCTAGAGTCGATTCTTTTGACTATCGACTGTCTCTTGAGATTAAGGCAGTTTTTGGGTGACTTTGGTTTCTTTCTCACGGTCTGCCGTAACTGGAGGCGAAGTAGATTTTTTCTGGGTCATTTCATACTGTGCTTACATCTGCAGAATTCGAGTTAAGGAAAATATCCAACCTTTATCAGGTATAGTTATTTCTCAGGGCCACTCGAGGAGTTGTAACTGAAATGCATGGTCATGCTCGAATGATGATTCGTTTATCAGTTAAGTTACTCTCTAGTCGGGGAAACCACTCTTGATACAGATCACTTGTAAAATACGACCTTTGTGAATACAGATTTCGCTAATTGTTTTACATTGAGTGGCAGAAATTTTAGGATATGAGAATCGGTTATCGCACATACACTTGTGAGGACAAGTGGAAGTTTGTTGGAGCTTGTGTCCTCCACAAATTAGTGTGATTACATTTATAAATCTCTTATAGGTTCACAAGGGTATACTTCGTATTTTATCAGTTGATTAACGATTATCTAATAACGGTTGGCTTGCTAGAAAGTTTGACGTTATTATCATACAGATGGCGGTGATCAACTGGTCCCTAAAGTCACACCTAAAGGATGTGTTTGATAAATGTGATTGTATGAAAATATAATCACATTGATGCCTTATATGACTAAACAGTTAGTCAATGTGTTGATGAGACAATTATTTAATGCCGATTAAATAATATTAGTTGAGACAATTAATCAATTAATAAATTGAATATAATAAGTTATATTTAATTAATGTATATAATGTTAGCTTGGACGAATTAATATGTTAATTCGTAATTAAATGTAATCGATTATATTTAATCAGCAAATGATAAATTATATGATATTGTCATAATAAATTATTATTGACCCATATTAATTAATGCGGTATAATATAAATGACAATTTATATTTAATACATTTTATACATGGTCGATCGACCGGGTGTGTCAGTCGATCGACTGATATACCTGTTTCGTATGTATGGGCCGAGATTTTGGAAAGAAAAATAAATCACCCTAATAAATCACCCTAATACACGGTTATAAAGGAGAGGGGAGTTTATTTTTCTTAACCTAATTTTTCCAACTCATTCTTGCCTCTCATCTCAACAAAAACACAAAACCCTAATTTTACAGAAAATTTGAGGGATCGATTCTAGCAAAAGAAGCAAGGGCATATCTCATATCGTCTTGGGTGCAACTGATAGGAGAATATCATTGCGATATTGTTCATAGGCCATAAAAGCTAGGACCGAAGGTTATTTCTTAATCCTTTACGATTTTGTTTATGCAATTTATTTTATGACTAGTAATCATCACTATATATTCGTTATAGTCCTTAAAGTTAAAGGGATGCATACAGATAAATCCCACAGATGAAGCCCCCATAGATGAACCTAACGAAGAAAGGAACAATAACTTTCGTTAGTTCTATGACATGACCTTCGACTACACCAAGAAACCTAGCACTTCACAAAACCCTTGTCGACCTAAACCTAGTAAACCTGTTCACAAGGGAAACAGTCATGATAGACCTAGAGAAATTCATAGACCGAGAGAAAACCCTAAGCCTAGAACTCCTCCCAAGCAAAATAACCCAAGGGTTAGAAAAACGGTTATTAGACAAGTTTGGGTGCAAAAAGATTTAGTATATAGAGTAACTAATCATAAGGGACCCAACTTAGCTTGGGTACCTAAAAACTGTATCTAATCCCTTCTGCAGGAAGTAGTGAAAGAAAACAATCAATGGTATCTTGACAGTGGATGTTCAAGATACATGACTGGAGATAAGAATCTATTTCTTTCGCTCAAGCCCTTCAACGGAGGAAAAGTGACGTTCGGGGACAACAAAAAGGGAAAAGTAATCGGCGTTGGTAAAATTGTAATTTCGAAGTCACATGCGATCAGTGATGTCTATCTTGTGGATGGCCTCAAGTATAACTTGCTTAGCATATCTCAACTATGTGACAAAGGTAACAAAGTTGTTTTTCATACTGATGGATGTCGCATTATCATTGAAGGAACTAGCAACGTTATTCTTGAAGGTCATAGGAAAAGGAATGTATATATGGTAGATTTAAATGTTGTGCCTATTAATTCTTTCTCATTCATGAAAGTTACACTTGATGATCCCTGTTTATGGCATAAACGGTTTGGTCACATTAGCTCACTAACCTTGAACAAACTCAAGAAGTGGGACTTGGTTGAAGGGTTACCTAAAATCAAGTTCGGCCAAGAAAAGATGTGTGATACGTGTGCCAGGTGTAAACAAGTAAGATCATCATTCAAACCTAAAAGACTGGTAAGCACAAATCAAGCTTTGGAATTAGTACACATGGATTTATGTGGACCAATGAAGGTAAGGAGTAGAGGAGGATCCAGGTACGTCTTTGTTCTTGTAGATGATTACTCGAGGTACGTATGGCCTATCTTTATTCATTCAAAAGATGAAACATTTGATGAATTTGATTGTCTTATGAAACGTGTTCAAAACAAATATAAGACTAATCTTGTATCTATTCGTACGGATCATGGCACCGAGTTTGATAATCAAACTTTTATAGAATATTGTAGAGTTAACGGTGTAAGACATAATTTTTCTGCACCAAGAACTCCTCAACAAAATGGTGTTGTTGAACGTATGAATAGAACATTGGAAGATATGGCTCATACAATGCTTTTGTGTAGTGGTTTGCCTCGTAACTTTTGGGCTGAAGCCATTAGTACTTCTTGCTATATCCATAATCGTGCTATGATCCGACTTATTCTTAAGAAAACCCCCTACGAACTCCTTAGAAGTTGAAAACATAATATCTCCCATCTTCGTTTCTTTGGGAGTAAATGTTTTGTTCACAATAACGGTAAAAACCGGTTATGTAAGTTCGACCTTAGGAGTGATGAGGCGATTTTCATAGGATACTCAGATCATAGCAAGGCTTACAAAGTCTTCAATAAGAGAACTCTCGGTATTGAAGAAAGTGTCCACGTTATTTTTGATGAAGATAACGTGCTTGATAAGCCTTTACAGGATGAGGAAGAAGACCTGGATGAACCCGACTTTCGTCTTTCAAGAGACGATCCCCCGGAATTGGAATTGGAGGACAATGAGATAGAAGGAACAAGTGATGAACTTGATCGTTCCTTAAAAGATAAAAAGGAGCAAACCAAAGTTATAGTTGATGATACTATAACATTGACTCAAAATAAAGACTCCCAAACTAATGTTATAGGCGATGTTACTATAACATTGGATCCAAATCAAGGTGTAGAGTCCGAAGTTATAAACGGCTCTAATACAACACCCGGATTGGATTCAGGGGGAACTTCCTCTAATTCTGAGCCAAATGAAGTTGGGTCAAGCTCAAATAACGATGAAGAACCAAGTACTTCAACAAAGTGGAAATACAAGAGCTTACACCCCATGGACAATATTCAAGGGAATATTAAGAAGGGTGTTCAAACTAGACGATTCTTGAATAAGTTCTGCTCTTTCTACTCTTTTCTATCCATGATCGAACCAACAAATATCAATGAAGCTCTTGCAGAATCAGATTGGATTATGGCTATGCAATAAGAGCTACAACAGTTCGAACGAAACAAGGTTTGGCACTTAGTTCCTAGACCAAAGGATTGATCTGTCATTGGAACAAGGTGGGTCTTTAGGAACAAATTAGATGATGCCGGAGTCATTATCAGAAACAAAGCAAGATTGGTGGTTCAAGGATATAATCAACAAGAAGGAATAGATTATGACGAGACTTTCGCACCTGTTGCCCGTCTTGAAACTATTAGACTTCTGATAGCATTCGCAGCACATAAAGGAATGAAGGTCTTCCAGATGGACATCAAGACAACATTCCTGAATGGGTATTTATAGGAAAAAGCCTTCGTTGAACAACCCCCCGGATTTAAGAATAGAAAATTTGAAGATCACGTCTTCAAGTTAGATAAAGCCCTATATGGATTGAAGCAAGCACCTAGGTCATGGTGCGACAGATTATCTAAGTTTCTACTTGACAGTGGATTCAATATAGGATCCGTTGATAAAACCCTATTTCTAAAATCCGAGGGTTCTGACCTTTTGGTTGTTCAAATATACGTCGATGACATTATCTTTGGATCGACCAACCGAAGCTTGTGTAAGTATTTTTATGAGTTGATGACCTCTGAGTTCGAAATGAGTATGATGGGAGAATTGAAATTCTTCCTAGGTCTGCAAATACAACAAACCGATGAAGGCATTAAAATTCATCAACAGAAGTATATCAAGGAATTAATTCAAAAATTCGGAATGGAAAATTATCATGCTATGCCTACTCCAATGGCCGAAAACAAGAAATTGACATTAGATGAAGACGGTAAATCAATTGATGAAACTACTTACCGTGGAATGATTGGGTCACTGTTATATTTGACCGCAAGCAGACTCGATATTATGTTTAGCGTATGCGTTTGTGCGAGATATCAATCATCTCCCAAAGAATCGCATATGACGGCCGTAAAAAGGGTTTTACGATACTTAATTGGAACGGCTAAGCTTTATTTATGGTATCCAATGGAGTGCAATTTCGATCTAGTCGGTTATTCTGATGCCGACTATGCTGGATGTTCTCTAGACAGGAAAAGTACGTCAGGCGTTGCCACATTCGTTGCACCTTGCATTATTACATGGGGTTCAAAGAAGCAGAATTCAGTTGCCCTTTCAACCGCAGAAGCCGAATATATTGCAGCAGGACTGGTATGTACTCAACTATTATGGCTTAAACAACAGTTATGTGATTATGGTGTTAATGTAGGTTGTATTCCTATTTTATGTGATAATACTAGTGAGATAATTATTTCTAAAAACCCCGCACAACATTCACGTACCAAACATATTGAAATAAGACACCATTAAATTCGAGACCATGTTGAGAAAGGGAATATAAAACTTGAATTTTGTAGTACTGAGAAACAATGGGCTGACATTTTGACAAAACCTTTAGCTAGAGAACGTTTTGAGACTTTACGATTGGAAATTGGTTTAATCAGTGGCACCTAAACTATCATAATTATTTTTTAACCGTATGACTGACTAGTTAAGACGAGATTGTATGTCTGTGTCCGTATTTTCCGCTGGAAGTACATTCTTATATAGTATTTTATTATGTTATGAGAATATTCCGTTTGCTAGCCTGTTATATTTTGTGTTGTATACAAACCATATCTTTCATTACTTATACATTCTAAGGTTTTGATCTTCATAAATCAATGACATTCATGATTGGTTTCATTTAGGATGTGAGTAGTACTCCTTACATGGCATGTAACATCAAATTGCATAAGCATGAAATTTGTCTCTTAATACATGTATACACTGGGGTTTGTGGTGGTGACACATGTGGAGAGGCGACCCTTCCTTTACGTTTTACCTATTAACCTCACATTAGCCAAATTTGTCCTGTTTTGGGCTATTTATTCAACTACATTCCATATGGCCTGCTCTTGTCAAGCTAGTCTTGTTGGTATATTTGGAAGTCTTGTTGTGATCAATTTAGTTGGTGTTGTGATGAATATTGGAAGGAAGGAAGAAAAAAATGAAATGAAAAAATATATACGAAAAAAAAAGGAGAAAAATGTTATTATAAAAGATGGAAAAGCAGAAATCTCTTATTACTCCTATTCTTATTCATTTCCATATTACTTGAGGAGAAGTACTTGTTTATGTGAGTGAGTGTGTACCATACTTGGCATGGTGTATCACCCTTCATGTTGGGTTGGAAAGTGGAATATGGTTACTTTTGGTTGTGATCGGTGCTAGCTTGGCTTTTACCTCCACATTTCCAAATTATTTTGCCCCTTTCTTACCCAATTACCTCTCCTCACATTACTTTGTAAGTCCTCGACATATGTTTTGGACCTCGATTGGTTGGAGTGTATATGTACGGTTACTAGAGATATCTATCATGTTAGATTGCATGCATGCTTTTGTAGGTCGTAGTTAGGTGAGTGACTAGTTTACTTCTCTCCTACAAAATCTCTATTCATCTTGGTTTGTATTGCACACTCTATATTTAGAGCTTGCTTATGTTGAAATCGTTCTTATACTATAATATGTGCTTTGATTAATATTTCTTGCCTCGGTTGATATCATTCTAGTCGTTTTATGTCTGTTCTCGTCTTTTCGATGATGTCAAGAGGGGGAAGAAATGACCATGTTTTAGTATTTGCCTTAGCTTGCTCCTTGTCAAGACCGATTGTCTCTTACAGTTCTTAAAGCTTTGGTATTGAATATAATTGTTTGATCTTGCGTTGAGGCTTGACTATAAAGATGACGGTATTATATTGAGGGGGAACTACATACTTAGTCACAATTTTAGGAGACTTGCCATCATCAAAAAGGGGAAATTTGTTGAACCATATAGAATATATGTTTATGTTTTGATGATGTCAAGAGTGCTTTACTTTCTATATAATCGTTGCGCGTAATTGTTTGTTTAGTCTTTTAGATTGAACTTACTAATCGCAAGCATTAAAGAATTGTGACGGAAGTATACAAGAACATATCATGATCATGCCCTCATTCACGGATCAAGATATTACAAGATAGTGGAAGAATTATTAAAGCATTCATGAGAAGATAAAGCTCATCTAAAGATTAATCAAGCTTGAATAATTATGTAGCCTACACTCGAAGATCTCCTAACGAAGATTAGAATAGCATAGGTGATTATCTCGTAATGGTAACGTAAGAATGGACTTCTTACATCGGTAAGGTTATGGCCTCATAGCTATAACATTACTTATATAAGAGCTCAATGTTATAGCTATTCTACTAAACATTGAGATGTGAAGTTTATAAAACACACGACAAAATAGTTTTTAAATTATTTTTGGAAAACCGTTTTAAATGTCTTAGTAAAAGTATTTATTTTACAAGGGAGCTTATTTTAATATTGAGTATGGTTTCACTATGAGCTTATAATTAGTAATTATGATTGAATCAACTTATGAGTTGAGGCATCTTGCTAATTAAGGTTTCTAGTTTCTATCTACTCTAAAAAAAACCCTACACCTAATTTATCTTACCTAGGGTTCTCGTGAAAGGGGAATGGGCTTATGAGTCGTTTCTTTCTCATACACGGTTACTCTCTGTACAAGTTAGGGTTTTATGTAAATCTTTATAATATTTGATTAGAGATTTAATATCTCTTTTATATTATTTTGATTTATTTTTTCCTAACTTATAAGATATTATTTTTGTAAAGATAGAAGGAAAAGATTGAGTAAATCTTTAAAATAATATTTGGTAAGAGATTTGTTATCTCTTTATTATTTGATTTATTCTTTTCTATCTTATAAAAATATTAGGGATGAATAGTGTCGTGTGAACAGTGTCGTGAATAGTGCCGTGAATAGTAATTTCCTTCTTGCACAATAAGTCTTTGCTTGGATAAGGGTTAAGGTATTAGGATAATACTAGTATTGGTACCCGGTTTCGCCCGGGCTACATCTACTTACCATTATTTTTTTTTCATTAAATAAAATTACTTAAAGTTGCATAATCCATAAATTTATTATTAATATATTTTTTATAACATGTCTTAAAATTACGATGAAATAAATTTTGAGACACATTCACTACTCCCGTTATTAATATTTTACTCTTATTAATGAAACAATAGTAATAACATTTCACTACTTGCCCGTATTCATTATTTTTACTTTCACTACTCCCGCTGTAATTATTGTTACTGTCATTACTGCCGCATTAATATTGATAATTTCACTACTCCCGCCGTAATTATTGTTACTTTCACTATTGCCGCATTAATATTGATTATTTCACTACTCCCGTTGTTTTTATCACTCTTACTAATCACGTTGATAGTATTATTACTTTTACTATTCAAATGAGTGATTACTATCATATAAATATATCCAATGTTACTACAATTCTTTTCTTCACTGACGAAATTACTTTTACTACTTAGGCATGCAATTTTAAGAGGATTATATATTTATATAAATATATTAAATATATGCATTAAATCAAATCGAAAGAATTGTGCAATATTATATATTATGGAATCTAACTTGAATTATTTATAACCTACTTATTATATTTTTGTATCTTAAATAATTAACATCTCTATACATCTAATAAACTATAAAGTTTAATAATATTGCATAGATTTTAAATTTAATATATAATTTTATGATGATAATAATTAATACCATAAGTGTGCATGTTTATACTAATTAATTACTTTATTTTAAGGAAATTGACCATCTTCTAGTCGTCTATAAATATTTAGGAAAATTACCAGGCATTTTCTTTCTTTCTCTCCTTGAAATTGACCATCTTAAGTAATTATTTTATTTTAAGGAATTGACCATCTTAATTAATTATTTTAATTTAAGGAAATTGACCATGTTTAGGAAAATTATCAAGCTTCTATATAATTTAATTTTAACCCAAATTATATAATATTTGCATTGAGATCCCTTAATCGGGTCCATCACATGATGCTATTGATTTAAAACTATATAGTATAATTAATTTGTATAACTTTCTTTAATTACATTGAAGTCTCTTGATTTCTGGATTTAATATATAGTATTGATTTGTTAGAGATTTTTTTATCTCCTTATATTATCTTTCCTAATCTCCAAGATATTGGTGAGTTGTTAAGATAGGAAAATATTATTTATTAAGGCAAGTCTTGAAAAAGAATTAAGGAAAGATTTAACCTAATTCTTTCTTGTTTTGCAAGACTTCCACACGGCACTTAGGGTTTTTGCTAAACCGAAACTCTTGCTCCTCTTTTACTATAAATACTCCATACTTTACAATATTAAAAGTTAAGACCTTTGAGCATGACTTTCATATATTTTCAAAAAGCAAAAACCATGTTTTAAAGCAAGAAAACCGTTTTGTTTATTTTCGAAAAAAGGTCGTGTGAATTATAAACTTGTGCATTCGTTCTTATTGTTATCGTTATAAGATAATAGTGCTTATTTGATTTCTTACACGTTCATTAACGTGAACTTTTAGTAGAATCATTAGTGCTTTCTTATTAGCGTAAGTTAGTCACTCGAGTATTTAACAGTACTCATTGAGTTATAACTAGAGTTAGTTGTACGAGTTGGGTTAGTAAATTTGTATTCCGTAGAAAGGTACTAAATTTATTAATCGAGAATAATGGACGTAGGTTTCGACTTGTGAAACTGAATCACTTCAAAAACCGTGTGTCTCCTCTCTTTCGTTCGTTTGTTTATTTTGTTTTACATTCATTAGTTGATTAGTTAAAGTTTAATCAATAAACTTTAAATAATCAATTATATACACAGAATCGAAAAAGCTTTCAAAATTTTTAAATCCTCAATTCACCCCCCCTTCTTGAGTATTTTGGATCAATAGACTCTTCATCAATTAACCCCCCCTCTCTCTCTTTCGAGTATTTCGACTTGGATAGACTCTTCAGATATTTCTCGCGAAAAGGGAGGCTTTGTAAGGCAGTTTGTTCCACCACACCAGCCAGATGAAAACTTTAATCTTTGGCTGACTGGGAAGGTCCCACAGCCATAGCATGTTAGTGTAGGAGGAAGGGAAGGGAGATGTGGAGGGGGGGGGGGGCACTGAAGGAGTGATAGGTCTCGCTAATGGAGAATTTGCCTTTAAGGGCAAGGGAGGTAGTGAGAATGTCGTGTCTAGGTGAAGAAGGGATGGGGAGGGAAAGAATATTGAGGATGATATGGTCAGGAAGGACAAAATCGAGGGAGTCAAAAGACCACACTCCATTAGAAATAATGGAGCTCAATCTCGCGGTAGAAGAAGTATAGCTTAAAGGTCCCGAGATGGCGTTCCTGAGAGGGCCAAGGCAAGACCACATGTCCTCCCACAGACGGATAGAGGAGCCGTCGCCTATGGACCAAGAGAGGTGATATTTTAGGATAGTCCACCCAATTCCCACATTTCTCCAAATGTGGGAGCCATAGGAGAAGGAACCAGGGGAGGGAGTGAGATACTATCTATGCAAGGCTTTGGCGGCAAGGGGGGATTTTTCAAGAAGAATCTTCCAGCTTAATTTAGTCGAGAGGGCATCATTGAGCGATTTGGCGGCCTTGATACCAAGGCCTCCAAGGGAAGGAGGTAGGGTAATTAGGTCCCAGTTTGCCAGGTGGAGTTTATTCGCAGAGTGGCTAGACCAAAGGAAACTGCGAGTAATCTTCTCAATGTCCCGAAGGATAGAGATGGGGAGGCGAATGCATTGCATTGCATGATTGGGAATAGCATTATTGAGGGTAGACTTGATAAGGCATATTCTACCAGCTCTAGAAAGAAAACGGGATTTCCATGTGGCTAATTTGGCTTGGATGTTATCAAGAATGAAGTGCATGTCAGCTCTCTTTGATTTTTTTCCCAAGAAGGGGGAAGCCCAAGTAGGTACTCAGGTTGTTGGCTCTTTTAATACCTAGGCCATCCTCGAAGAGGTTGACATCAGGAGTGGGAGTGTGTTTTGAGAAGATGATTTTGCTTTTAAGGCAATTGATTTTGTGCCCCGAATTGGAACAAAAGGAGAGAATGATGTCCTGGAGGGCACAAAGGTTTCTTTCTGAAGATCTCCCAAAAACAAGGATATCATCAGCGAAAAGGAGGTGGGAGAAGGAGACCCCGCCTTTCCCAAGGGGGTAGGGGTCCACTCATTGTCATGACAAGACTTGTGGATAAGGCGAGATGGGGCTTCCATGCAGATGATGAAGAGGTAGGGAGAGAGGGGATCACCTTGTCGAACTGTCGAAAGAAGAGTCATTGAGGGTCACGTGAGCAGAGACCGTGGAGATGCAGCTCATGATGAGGGAAATAGTTTTAGGGTCAATGTTGACCTCGATAAGACATGTTCTGATAAAGTCTCATTCAAGTCTGTCGAAAGCCTTTTCAAGGTCGAGTTTAAGGGTGAACCAGCCCAATTTGCTTTTATTTGTTTGATAGTTTAATTTTAGTTATTTACGACACCTAGTCTTTTAGTTATCAGCCCTATACTGAGAGTCCAATTGATCCCGTCGGCCCTCCTCCATTCCACCTTGTTTCACTACTATTGAAGCTTAGTGGAGCTATATATGTTTGGCTATGGAATATTTTATGTATTATTATATATAACTTTTTGAGAGTAAGTCCAAGATCACTAGAAGCCTTTCCATGTAAATAGTCTGTTTCATAAAAAATTCTAATTGGTTTCTACTTTCTACCATGATTAGTAGAGCAACGTTTAAACAGAGAGGGGAAGGATGAGTGCAAAAAAAAAAAGGTTAAAAAGAGGTCTTCTCTCTAAATTAATTATTTTTAAGTGTTAACATTTCTCGTCATATACCCAAACATTTCTTAGTCATATACCCATATGACATAGGGTGTGCCATAAACTTGGCTGCCTGGGTCTATCAAATTTGGTTAAGTTGGGAGCATTTGAGATCGTATATAAATATTTTTTATTCAAGCTTATTAATTTTTTTTCAGATCGTGATATTTCACATACAACTAAAATTTAGTTCAAATGAATAACTCAGATGTAATTTTTATATCTGATTAGACAAAATGCCGATGAGCAAGATCAACCTTAACTGCGAATCAAGGTTTTATATTTTAAAAAGTTTACCTTATTCTTTGTAAATTTTAGAGTAATGAAACAGATTAACATATCATTGGTTTCAAAAAATTTATCAAACAATAACAATGGTTAGAGTTCCATACTAGACATTTTCATATATTGAGATCTCAACACACATCATTAATTATGAAACTTCTTATTTCTTCTTAATGGTAAAAGTTCCATACTTTTTATATGCCCTCTTCTTTCTCCTCTTCTTTTTCCAACATGAAACTAATTTCTTACTGATAGATGAACCAACTCAACCAAAACCTTAAGGTGATGGTTGAGGCCCAACTATTATAAATATTCCTATTACGCTCCCTCACTCAAATGCCCGTTAGGCTTGAAGAGTGGTTAGTTGTGCACCGGCTCCCCCGTACCGTGTGCTCTGATACCATGATAGATGAACCAACTCAACCAAAACCTTAAGGTGATGGTTGAGGCCCAATTATTATAAATATTCCTATTACTTACTTTAGAAACTGGTTTCATAATATATAAGAAGCTCTTTATTTTGTAACTCAATGGTTAAGGAGCTCCTTATAATTTCTTCATTACTATTGCCCTGAACACTAATCCTTACTATTAATTGTCGGTTTCTTGATCTCGTTTTTTAGTGCACTACTAACTCATAGATTGTATTTAATTATGACAATGTGACACCATTTAAAAAGAAGTTTGATTTTTATTAGTAAGGGACAAAAGTCCCACCCAAGGTAGAGATCCTACCTTTTTACCACACTTAGGCTCACACCATATGTTTGTAATTTTGTACAAAAGATTATGAATACAAAATGGAAAATTAGTTGGCGTCATCGAGTGAAACCCAATCTCGATACCACTCAGTGACACCTTATCATTATCCATACAAAATTCCACCCATATTCCCACATCCCCTACCCTACCCTACCCTACCCTACCCCATAATATGCACCAAAGGAATAATATATATTGACATATCACAATCCATCTCACACTCTCAAACTCTATCTATCTATACATTTTCTCTCCGTACACTTTGCCTCTTCTCTCATCTTCCTTCTTCATTCAATAGCAAGTAACTACCACGTTTAATCAACATTAGAAAATTATAGAGATTCTTTCAAAACTTATCTTATTATTTTTATTATTATTATAATTATTATTGCACGGGATTTACACTAGTATTATTAAGTGGATAATAATACTCAAATTTTCCCACATATTAGGGATTTACATCCTTCAATTAGTACCAAGTTTATTCTTGAGTTATTCTCGCCTTGAAAACCCCTTTTATTTGTTATAATAATCATAATTAAGTTCCAAATTAAACCTATTTGATCATGTTTACATGCAAATTAATAACCAAGTGTCACATATTCCACAATTCTCTCTTTTTCTTTTATGACCAAAATTATAGTTCAAGTTGTTATTGAACTAGTAATTAACAAGAAGCAAAATTAACCACAAGGTAAAGATTCCATATTATATTCTTCCTATCTTTTTTTATCTTTTAACTTATAAATTTTGAATCTTTCCACTTTGTTACACACACAAAAACATACCATACCATGGTGTGCTACTCCTACAACCACTTGAGAGAAATAGAAGGCAAGCTAGCACATGATCCACACCATCAAACCGACAAGACGGCGTTAAAAACGACACGTTTAGTGCTTGTTTCGGGTCCGGTTATAGTTGGGGCGGGTCCGTCCGGCCTCGCAGTGGCTGCATGCTTAAAGGAGAAGGGTGTACCAAGTTTAATACTAGAAAGATCCAATTGCATAGCTTCCTTATGGCAAAATAAGACATATGATCGTCTAAGGTTACATCTTCCTAAATCATTTTGTGAATTACCCTTAATGCCCTTCCCTCCACACTTTCCTACGTACCCTAGTAAAGGGCAATTCATAGAGTATTTAGAGGACTACGCTAAGAAATTCGACATCAACCCTATGTTTAACGAGAGTGTCGAGAAAGCGGAATATGATCAAACCCTAGGGTTTTGGAGGGTTGTAACAAGTAAAAAAGGCGGTATGAAAACCGAGGAGGGATTAGGGGTTGTTGTCAAAACGGAGTACGTGTGTCGGTGGTTGATAGCTGCCACGGGCGAAAATGCGGAGGTGGTGGAGCCGGTGTTGGAAGGGTTGGAGGAGTTTGGAGGGCCAATTGTTCATACAAGTTTGTATAAGAGTGGTGAAATGTTTAGAGGTAAAAAAGTGTTAGTTGTTGGAAGTGGTAATTCAGGGATGGAAGTTTGCTTGGACCTTTGTCATCATAACGCTATGCCTTCTATTGTGGTCCGAGATAGAGTGAGTATCATTCCATTCTATTGTACTACTTATTTATTATTGCACCAAACTTTTCTTAAACTTATTTCAACGTTATAGCTACGTGACACCATGTTAATTATTCAAAATTTAGAGTCGATAGTACAGTATTGTCAATAAAACACTCCAATCGAGTAATTATAGGTTAAACGGTTTTTGTAGCATGTGCTCTTAGGACGTTTATTGAAATCTTAATAAATGAAGACTTGCAAGAATATCCAGCTATATGCTAAAAACAGATTCGAATAGACTTTTGTAAATCTTTTTTTATGACACACGTTAGGAAAACCATTATTTAAATACCACAAATCTACTTTATTATTATGGAATAGTTGTTTTTTTTCTTTTATCAACAACAACCATAATACTTTGGAATGTTCAAACAAGTCCGAGTTGTAACAAGAAATGATTTTAGTTGTGTTGATACAATATTAACATTGAATACCAAGGTGGGAGAACTGTTGATTTGATTTGATTGTCCTTTAAAATATCAATTAGGAACTTAAGTTGAATGTTCAAAAAGGCTAGTGTTGATTTAGATAAATTATATCCTCTATTGAACAGGCTTAACCCAGTAATTAAGATTTAGGATTGATGAGGTATCCTGATATATAATAGGTCACGAGTTCGAATTCTCTTTTCCTTATATTGTACTGTCTCATATGATAAAAAAAATCACTAATCCTCTTAAATATAAATTAGGAACTTGAATTGAATGTTGAAAAAGGCTAGTGTTGGCTTAGCCTTTTAACACACCTAACTTTTAGTTCACCACAAAGACAAAGGATACCTACAATAGAATTCAACTAATTTTGGCCTATATTTGAAAGCAAAATGGACCATATAAGATAGTACATTTGTAATGGTATGCTTTTTCTTTTCTTTTTGATCATTTGGTGTTTGTTAATTAGTTAGGTTTCCAATCCATAATGGATTGTCAATCATAACATGAGCCCTCCTCATCATGTAATTGAAGAGATAATTGTTAAGTTTTCTCCTATTTTATACATGCCATCTTTTGTTTATAGTATCATTAAGGAAAATAACTTTATGATAAGACATTAACTTAAAATATCAAACAATTGTAGCCTTTATGATGCTTATAAAGGCTAAACATAGCTTAAAGTATAGGTATAAAATCTTTGATGATGGGTTAGTTCAAGTTCCAAGCACTATTCATTCATAATTTCATATGCTTGCAAAATGTAGATTTTTTTCACTTTCTTGGGATACTCAAGCATGCGCAATATTGAATGAAAAACACCAGGATCTTACCAATCACTTCAAAATAAACATATTGGCCCAACCTTCTTTTTTGCCTTCAAGATTTTCCCTGTAAAGATGCATTATTCATTGCCTGTAAACACCTTGCACAAGGGCACTGACAATTTGGGCTCCTCTCCCTTTTCCCTTTCAATCATCCACTCATTTATTTAACCACCCTTTTTTACTCTTTTTACCGTATAATTACATAAGCGGTTTTTTTTAACACGTTTCCTCTGACACATATCGACAAAACTTAAAAAGGTTTCAGACATTTATAAGCTAATAATAATAATAATGATGGTTCTATTTAGAATTGTTATTAACTAAGCTTATGTTAACTTTATTTTAGTGTCTTACATGAATTTACTGAATTTGACGCATATAATATTGACTTTTTAACAAATTTATGTTTATAAAAAAAATAAGAATACAAAGATATGTAAGGATATCGGCCCTAGGCAAGATTTTCACCCCTAGACATCAGAATTAAAAGTCAGATAATATTTCTATTAGTGTATAAATTCTTAACTTGACAGCTGTATTAACAATAAAACGAGCTTTACTTATCTTATTTAGTTACTTTACAACATACGAAGTACATTTTTTTTTCTGTAATAATAATTCATGCAACTATCTAAGTGAAACACATACTGTTTAGTAGTACTTTTACGTATTCTATTAGTTTAATTTACTTCAGACATATTATTAAGTAGTAATAATAATCTTGTGTCTTAAATCAAAGAAGTTTTAGTTTAATATTTAAGACAAATGTATTGTGGTCAATATGTTCCAGATTTGAATTTCCCTCCCCTCTATTTTAATACACTAATTGTTTTGAATTTTATGGAAATGAAGCAGGTTCATGTATTACCACAAGAAATGTTTGGAAGATCAACATTCGGATTCTCAATGTGGTTACTCAAGTGGTTACCAATAACCCTAGTGGACCGACTACTCCTTCTAATTGCATGGTTTATACTTGGTGATACCTCAAAACTAGGGTTGATACGACCTCAAATGGGACCCCTTCAACTCAAAAAATTGTCAGGAAAAACACCGGTGTTAGATGTTGGGACTCTTGACAAGATCAAAAGAGGAGACATCAAGGTACTACATGTACCATTTTATGTCTAATCTCATTATTACTTTTATTTACTACTTCCTCCATTCAACTCCACTCTACCACTCTCTTTTTTCACGTTTGTCAACGCGTGTTTTACTCGTTAAATATCGTTAGCTACGTATTTGCAAAAATTATAAAAGTTAGATATTTTTAATGTACTCGTAAAGACGAATCAAACAAGATCCCACATGAATATATTTCCACTTACGTATCGAGAGAAAATCGAAATTGAATACACGATTGTGAATAATGTACAAAAATGAAATAGGTAGAGTGGAGTTGAATGGAGGAAGTACATAGTATTATTATTTGATTTTGATGTATATATTTCACATCTTACTTTAACTCGTTTTTCTTGCATCTATTCATTTGGAGATCCAAAGTTTGATTGATCCTATGTTATAAGATTTTTTGCCACTACAAGAAATACATTACTTTCCCTAATAGTTGATGTGATTTTTTATAAGGTTGCAAAGTGACCAGCTGTTTAGGAACGTGTATAAGACAGACATATCCATTTTATTTACGAAGTATATTTTTGTCTAAACGGAGTCAGAAAGGCAATTTTGATGCTGACGGGGTTTAAACCTAGGTCATAAGCACCACCTCTCATGACTTTATTAAACAAGCTAGATGACATCTACTTATATCAGTACACTAACTCTATCTCTACTATTAATTATAACGATAATTTAAAATGACTCGATTATCTCAAGATAACCGACTCATGTATCTTTTTTAATATTCTGAAATTTTTTAAATATTTTCTATATTTAGGGGTCTCAAAATATGAGAAGATATTCCCATTGTCTTCACCTTACTATTTTTGGCAGGGCCCTTGAAATTTTGTGATGGTCATGGATATGATTCTTGCCTCCATTACTTTTGCTAATAAATCATTATTAGCACACCTCTTAGTGTGATTTTGGCCCTATTTTTTGTCCTTTCGATCTCTTTTTCTTTATGTTGTAACCAGTTAGATTAGCAACAATATTATTTTTTTGGAGTTTAATTTGCTAGTTGTTGGAGGGGTAGGGAATTTATACTATTTATGTGCTTAGATCATTTATAATTTATAGTAAAGTACAATTATTATTCTTTGCATTTTTGTCCAATAAGAATATTCTTCATATTTATACCATTTCCACTAAACATATTGTTCTAAGACAAAAGAATTATAAAAATCATGAAAATTTATATTCTTCATACTCCAATGCTATATTTAGGGTCAAACTTTCCATTTAATAAGTATTCTTAACATGTGCCCTTAGAACACATTTTAGAAAACCGATATAAATTGATATTTGTTACATTACTATAGGTGTGTCCAGGCATCAAAAGATTGTCAATGCATAACAATGTGGAGTTTATTAATGGAAGAATAGAGAATTTTGATGCTATCATCTTAGCAACTGGATACAAAAGCAATGTGCCATATTGGCTAAAGGTATAGGAGTAACTTTGTTTTTTTTCCCCTTTATCTTTTTTTTTCCATTATTCTTAACCTAAAAAAAGTTGTTCATAAAGTAAAGTATGGGTGTTTGAGTGTTTGCATTGTTTCTCTTCATCTAGGAAAGAAAGATGTTCTCCCAAGAGGATGGACTACCACGACGGCCATTCCCTAATGGTTGGAAAGGTGATCATGGGCTATACGCGGTGGGGTTCACGAAACATGGCTTGTTAGGTGCATCTATGGATGCTAAGAGAATAGCCGAAGACATTGGACGATGTTGGATTATTACTGAATCAAAACCGTCTTATTGCCTTTGATTGCTTAGTGATCGCTTTTTTTTTTTTTTTTTTTTTTTTTTTTTTTTTTAATTGAAGATAACAATCTAAAATGATTCCGATTCTTTTTTGGTTTGTGCCATGCAGTTTATTTTAGATTTAATTAGGTTAGGGTTACATAGGCAACAAAGTTTGAAGACTTAGTTATTGATTGAGAATAGAGAGAAGATTGATGGTGTGCCAAAGAATGGCACAACTTTTGCTACCAATGAAGGTTCTACCTCCAAAGAAATATGGGAATCAAATGGTGGAACTTCAATCTTTTTAAGAAAGAAACAAGGCAAAAATTCTTAGTCCGGAAGAATTGAGCTAATTTTTATTTTTTTGGGTTTAATTGAGGTTTGTAAATCTTGTACATTTGCTATTTAATTTGTTTATTAGTTACGCAAGATTTGTTAGGGCAGGATTGTGTGTATAATTTTTTGCATAAATGTTGTGAGGATTTATGTTGCATATTTTTGATAAGAGAAATTAATTATCTTATTTTATAAAGAATCATACTCTACAATTTTTTATACAAACAAGCAAGTTGTATCCAAAAACATGTCAAAAGTGTATTGAATATTGTCTTTGTCTCAGTCCTTTGATTAAAATACCCATCACAAAAAATATAAAACGTAAATAAATGACTGAGATGGAGGAAGTAGATGTTAACACATGACCACTAAATATATTTAATTAAGATTGTTACTCAGAAAGACTCAATGAGAGATTCACAAGACAAGGTTGTAATGAATTTGTTTGTATTTTTTCTTTTACTTTTTACTTGGTGAAACATGAAAAACATTGCATTGTTCTACTCACATAACTTCCCTCCTTTAGGGCTCTAATATTGACCTTATTCTCATCATTAATTATATAAGAAACTTTCATTTTGACAAGTAGACAGATTACGATCGAGCACTTACAGTCTAATAGTAGCATCTTGCGTGAGTGAGTGCACCAAATAAATTACTTAAAATTCTAGAAATATATTAAATAGATAAGCAGTGAAAATTACATCCAATACTAATGATATCTTCTATTATCATCGTACAAGAACTGATGCGGACATTGTTATGGTGCATCATTAATCAAGGAACCAAAGAAGAATTTGTCGGTGTGTGAGGTGGAAGGTTATGTGATGGTGCTCAGGTTGATAGATGCCGCTAGGATAAGTGGTTCTGAGTCCTAGAGTGTAGTGATGGTAGGAAAAGAATTCAGATTAACCACGAAGTATATTATGAAACTTGATCTTTTCACATATTATCAAACTTTAGCCAACCACGAAGAATTCAGATTAACCACGAAGTATATTAGGATAATACATATTTTTAATATGTATTATCCTAATTAAAATAATTTATCGATATTTTTAATATGAAACCCAAAACGTGATTGAAAGAATGAAGGCTAATGTTTTAAAAATTAAATAATATCAATATGATCATACTACTATTTGAAATTCATAGGTAAGGCCCTTAGACATTGGAGAGTCGGTATTATTCTACACAAAAACATACTTCCTTCTATTTACAATAAACTTTCCCTTTTATTTTGACACAAAAATTAAGGAAATACACTACCCTACTATATAATTAAATTTGGAATACACAAATATATTACCCCATTATACAATTAAACTTGGACCACACAAACATCTACCAAAAAAGAAAATAAGAAAGTTATTGTGAAGATAAAAAAGAAAATAGGGAAATTTATTGTAAATAGGAGGGGAGTATATTCCTGGGAGGATCTAGCATGGCCAATCAACACAAGCGAATGAAGGTGAAATTGAATGGAAGGTAGGTTCACAACATTAAAAGGCTCCTTCATTGCTATGAATGTACAATAATATTGAGAAGCCAAGTACAAAATAATTGGGTGGGTCTTAGAGATCATGGTTGGCCATCTCTGCTGCGCCAACCATTTGCTTTGCTTTCTCTTATTTACTTCCCCACTTATATTTGCCATCATACATTTGCTCAGAGAATCTTACATGACACATGACTCATGCTACCTTTACTCTTAGTTTTGCGCCTACCATCGTGTATGAGTTAACTCAACCTTGTGATGGATTTATCCTTTATAAGTTTATGACGGGTTAAATATTGTTCATATGAGTATATAAAATAGAAATTAAAGTGACTAGAAAGTCTCAAATGACTTGTCTTTATCAAATTATATGGATATTATTTGACCAGTCATAAGCTTGAAAATTTGTGTCCGACATATGGTGCACATATATATTGCACCAGCTAGTTTTTTCAAGACAGGGGTATCCATCTTAACATTAAAACGATCAAATATCGTCTCACTTAAGCATATAAGATAATTATGTTGTTCTTCTCTATGCATTCTACTTGTGTCTTATTCATACTACTTGACTAGTCTTAAACTTAAGACGAATAAAATCATTTGTGATATTGCATAGTCTAAATAACTTTATGCACAAATTCTTGTTTAAGCCAGATATATATATCTGTCTTTAATTTAAAATTGATCAAATAGATCATGCCATATTTGGTACTGAGCAGATTATTATTAGTAGAAATATATTGGTCAATAAATGACAGCTTGCATTGACAGATTTGACTAATATATTTCAATTAGGAGATTTAGTATAAATATTTGGTAATTAGCGGTTTTAGGTTAGGATATTGTTGTATCTATGTGAAAATGATTAACAGATTTATTTTTTAACTTACTAATGTGAATGATTGACAGAGGCTAGTGGTAAGAAAAGTCGAGCCCATAGAGCTGTTCAAATGCGAGCTTGGGCCGAACATGGGCCGGGCTGTAAAGGAAAAATTGCCCTTTAAGACCTAAGTGGGTGGACCGGACCTTAATTATGGGCCAATTATCCTTGCTCTTGCCCGCCCTTTAATAAAAAGTCGGGCGGTCCATGGGCTAATGGGCCGTAACACGAAACTTCTATTTAAATGTTTTATTAAT
Organism: Silene latifolia; assembly: GCF_048544455.1. NCBI lineage: Eukaryota > Viridiplantae > Streptophyta > Magnoliopsida > Caryophyllales > Caryophyllaceae > Silene > Silene latifolia. Next base: position 191,485,828 of record NC_133536.1, read on the forward strand.
TAAAATATATAAGGTTAATTATGGGCCAATTATCCTTGCCCTTGCCCGCCCTTTAATCAAAAGTCGGGTGGTCCATGGGCCGTAACACGAAACGTCTATTTAAATGTTTTATTAATTAAAATATACTGTATACGGTTACCCAATATATAAATATTTTCGTTATATTTTAACTTTTATAGTTTACGTATTATTTTAGTGTTCCACATCCATAAAAAGTGATACAATTTTCTTTGAAAATGTCTTTTTTTTTTAAGAGTAAAAGTAAAGGATTTAAATAGTAAACGAGCCTAATGAGCCGGCCCCCAGGATTTTCTTGTTGTCCATACCCTCCCATTTAACTTTGCGGGCTGGGCTTGGCCCGTCCTCTTAATTTTTCGGGTAAAAAATATTTGTCCAAGCCCACGTAATAAGCGGGGAGGACGGGCGGGCCTAATGGATGGGATGACCCATGAACAACCGATAACCAGCAAGTTACCTATGAATTGATTAAAGACTATTGTGTCACAAATTGATTGGGTCGATTGTAGTTAAGAAGATATCAAATATATCAATGCCACATCTGCGGCTGAGCTCAAAGCATATCATTACCGTGCATGCTGGCGTTGATAATTACTCAAGAACTTAAGAGTAATACTCCCTCCTATTCAATATTCGGTTATTCAGATTTTCTTCCCTATTTTCTTTTTTGGGATGATTTGTGTGGTCCAAATTCAATGAAATGTGGGGTAGTGTGTTTTGTGTGGTCCAAATTTACTTTGGTATTTCTTGTGTAAAAATGAAAGGGGAAGAAAATATAGAATAAGAGGGAGTATTATAATAAGAGTATACAAACATACAAATCAATCCTCGCATCCTAATACTAGAAAAAAGGTTCCCACTTTTAAACCATCACTACACCAAATAATAAGCCATCCAATAACGGTCAAATAATGCAATTACCGTTTTTAAATAGAAACACGGGATCGTTATTGCAACGACGGTTGTTAAATATATACCACGGTTGTGCAAATAACACGCGACCGTTATATAACATCAAGAACCGTTATAAAATCTTCTAAGAAACCGTTATTAAATCTTAAGAACGGTTGCAAATCCGTTCTCGTAGTTTACTAATGACAACGTCTTATCGTTCCAAAACCGTTGTTAAATATTATATATGATAACAGTTTATTTCGTTATCTTATTTAATTGAAGGTCAAAATTTAACAACGGCTTTATTGCGTGCAAAATCGTTGTTATATTCATCTGTTGGCAACGGTATGTAACCGTTATCTATTTTTATTGATGAAATTTTCGACAACGGTTCTGCTTAAATAAACCGTTGTAAAAGTTTTGAACTCGACAACGGCTATCGTTCGTTATTTTATATTTTTGGCTGTTTGAATGGGAGAGAAAATATGTCAACGGTTATTTATCTAAATAAAACCGTTGTCAAATAATTGTTTGCAACAGGTTGTTTTTAACCGTTATCGTTTTTAATTTATTTTTGTTTTAAAAAAAAAAGATTTTAGCTTGTTCTAGCAGCTGCTGAAATGCTATTTTTTCAGCAGCTGGTGAAATGCTGTTTTTTCACCAGCTGCTGAAAAATAGCATTCCAGCAGCTGTGCAGTGCAAAAATTCAATCATGTATCAAAATATTACACTCCGCGATCAATTAAACGCAGTTTAAAAACAGTACAAATAGGATGATCAATAGCCAAAACACAACTTCTTCAGTAAAACAAAAGAAACCAATACACAATGGCTCTATATATACACACTCGTACATAAAGCATGAGAAAACTATTGAGACTCCGCTAATGAAACAACATAACTGACCCACATATCTCTCATCTGGTTGATGTCCTCTGCCGAATATTCTTGGGCTTTGTTGAGTATTAGTGGAAACTACAATTCAAAATATACATAATCAAAATAGATATAATATATGGAAGTATACAGAATTGAACTCAATTTACGTCTGAAATAATTTTTAAGTCACACTAACCCGTATCAGAATGGTAGATAGTTTTCTGTTGATAACCTCCCACATGGACTGACAAACGTAAAAAGCCATTGTTTGTCGTCTGGTGCTTTAGGAGACTATTATATAAATCACACACAAATCAGTTGAATTAGATAATCAACCTCTCGCAGAAACATTAATTAAATGATACGAGTAATTATTAAGAATACACTTACTAATGGCGTGATAAATTGGGAACAACGTTGCTTTAATATTTCCCAAGTGGACATACTCTTTTTTTTGCTTGAAAAACACTAATTCTTAAATATACACATGCCATTAGTATTTGCATATATATGGCTCAAATCATACAATAATAAATGACATTATTAAAAGTTGTAAACTTACTTAGCTAACATCCTTACACAATTGTCAGAGGGTTTGCCTTCGCTAGAATCAATCCAGTACACTGTTTTTGTTTCCACTTGGATTGCCAGTATCACCCAATAATTCCTATTCAATTTGGGACATTGAACTGTTAGTTCATTTACACGCATTTAAGAATGTTAATAATAAATTTATAGAATCGTGATTTATTACAATAATCACGTACTATACATACATATTCTCATTGTAGGGGGCAAGTCTTAGCTTTTTGGACGACATCAACCGATGAACGATATTATTGATTTGTTCTTCGTATGAAATTCTGTGCACAGAGAACGCCTTAGGACTCAAGAATCCGTAGGCGTGAATTGGGACCTTCCACTCAGCGATCTGATTATTCAGATACCTATTACGCCACATGGAACGAAAAATGTTATTGTAATTTATAATTTAAACAAACATCATTATTCGTAAATGGAAATGACTAAATAGTTTTATTAATAAAACGTACTTCATCCAAATCAAAATGTGAACAACATCTAAATTGCCAAGGTCGACAAATTCTATCACTTGTTTCGGGTCCAGTACGGCTATATCAGCTGCGCCCATACTTTCCTCTTCAATGTTAACCATGACTACATCCTCTGTAGGCGACTTCTTTACAGCCAGGCTGTGCAAAACCATCAGCGAAGCAGTTTTCATTTTTTTCTTATATTCACACAATTCATAATAAGAATCATAAGCAGGCTTCACTGCAACAACTTCCGCCGACGTAGTAGTAATTGCTTTAGCTGCCACCATGGCTTTGCTTAACTTCTGCAAATGTAAAGATTAAAGTACTTACAAAGTGTTAATATTCGTACCCTAATATATTTAAAGAACAAGTAATAATTAATGTCTGCATATAGGTACCTCGGGGATGACATCATTGATGAGGTTGTTAGGCCATTGCACATAAGTGCTCAAGGCTTCTTTCAAATAAGTGATCTTCTCATTAAGAAATGGTACTTTTACTTTCCCATACTCGTCTTTATATAATTGAGACACTTCCACTTTCCTGCAATTGTGACGAAGGGGTATACCATGAACCTTAACTTGTTGAAGCTGGTCGTAAGCAAACACATATCCCCTAGAAACAACAACTTTCTCCTGTAAATAGAACAGACGACAAGCCCTCTTGCAATCGACCTTCATGACAGCTTTAATCAATTAGTACACATACATTCACTACCTTTAATAAATTTCATAAGTAAAAACGTGTACTACTGAGATGAATAATTATAAACTAGCATCTATCACTACACCAAATAAGACATCCAATAACGGTCAAATAATGCAAATTACTGTTTTTAAATAGAAACACGGGACCGTTATTGCAACGACGGTTGTTAAATATATACAACGGTTGTACAAATAACAAGCGACCGTTATATAACATCAAGAACCGCTGTTAAATCTTAAGAACGGTATCAAATCCGTTGTCGTAGTTTACTATTGACAACGACTTATCGTTCCAAAACCGTTGTTAAATATTATATATAATAACGGTTCATTTCGTTATCTTAATTAATTGAATGTCAAAATTTAACAACGGTGTTATTGCGTGCAAAACCGTTGTTATATTCATCCGTTGACAACGGTATGTAACCGTTATCTATTTATATTGATGAAATTTTGTCAACGATTCTGTTTGAATAAACCGTTGTAAACGTTTTAAACTCGACAATGATTATCGTGCGTTATCTTATATTTTTGGCGGTTTGAATGGGAGGAAAAATATGTCAACGGTTATTTATCTAAATAAAACCGTTGTCAAATAATTGTTTGCAACGGGTTGTTTTTAACCGTTATCGTTTTTATTTTATTTTTTTTAAAAAAAATGATTTTAACCTGTTCTAGCGGCTGCTGAAATGCTATTTTTTTCAGCAGCGTTTGTAGCAGATGCTGAAAAGCTATTTTTTCAGTTGCTGCTGAAAAATAGCATTCGAGCAGCTGTGCAGTGCAAAATTTCAATCCTGTATCAAAATATTATACCCCGCAATCAATTAAACCAAGTTTAAAAACAATACAAACAGGATGATCAACAGCCAAAACACAACTGCTGTTGAGAAAATAAAAGAAACCAATACACAATGGTTCTATATATACACACCCGTACATAAAGCATGAGAAAACTATTGAGACCTCACTAATGAAACAACATAACTGGCCTACATATTTCTCATCTGGTTGGTGTCCTCTGGCGAATATTCCGGGGCTTCGTTGAGTATTTGTGGAAACTACAATTCAAAATATACATAATCAAAATAGATGTAATACATGGAAGTATACAGAATTGAACTCCATTTACGCCTGAAATAGTTTTTAAATCACACTAACCTGTATCGGAATGGTAGATAGTTTTCTGTGGATAACCTCCCACATGGACCGACAAACGTAAAAAACGCATGGTTTGTCGTATGGTGCTTTAGGAGACTATTATATAAATCACACACAAATCAACTGAATTAGATAAGCAACCTCTCGCATAAACATTAATTAAATGATATGAGTAATTATTTAGAATAGACTTACTAATGGTATTATAAAATTGGGAACAACGTCGCTTTCATATTTTCCAAGTGGACATAATCTTTTTTTTTTTTATTCAAAACCACTAAATCATAAATATACACACATGCTATTATTATTTGCATATATATGTCTCATGTCATACAATAACAAATGACATTATTGAAGGTTGTAAACTTACTCAATTATCATCCTTACACAACTGTCAGAGGGTTTGCCTTCGCGAGAGTGAATCCAGTACACTGTTTTTGTTTCCACTTGGATTGCCAGTAGCACCTAATGCTTCCTATTCATTTTGAGATATTGAACTGTTAGTTCATTTACACCCATTTAAGCATGTTAATTTCATTACAATAATCACGTACTATACATACATATTCTCATTGTAGGGGGCAAGCCATAATTTTTTGGACGACATCAACTGACGAGGCGATACTATTGATTTGTTCTTCGTATGAAATTCTGTGCACAGAGAACGCCTTAGGACTCAAGAATCCATAGGCATGAAATGGGACTGATCGGAGCCATTTAGTTCACAAATTAAGCAATTGTGGTCGTTGGTCAATGGTCGATACAAAACACAATTTATACTTCACAAACAACTCTACAAATTAGTAAAGAGGCAAGTAAAGGTCGGATCCCAAGGGACGGGTATTGAAAACGAAGATTTCTATTGCTACTAGTGGTGTCTAGGGGTGTCACAAGTTGGGTTGATGTAGAAGGTTACTAAACTAAAATAGCAATGAAAATAAACTAACAAGGTAAATGGAATAAGGGTGTAAACAATTGATTAAAAGCACTAGGGTGTCATGGGTTCATAGGGGATTCATGGGATATGATCATACAAACATGTTCTCAATTTATAAGCAAGCAATTATTGTTGTGATGGATTGAGTTGGGTTATATCTTACAATCCTAGGAAAGTTTGGGTCCCTGGGCGAATCACATAGATTGTACAACACCTACAAGTCGACTTAATCTTTCCTACTTAACACATGCATGATCTAACAAGACTCGAGTTGGGTTATGTCTTACAAGTCAAGTTGAAGAGATAGTAGATGATAATAAATGCAAGGATTCATAGGCTTAGCATTTCATCAAACATAACATGTGCATGTATTAAGATCAAAACAAGCAAGCAAATAAGATATGAAAGCATATTGATTTAAGCATGAATCATTCCCCATGTTGGTTTCCCTAATCACCCATTAAACCCTAGCTAAGAGACTACTCACTCATTATCATATTGATCATGCTAGAAAGGTTGTCAATCATACTAACATAATGAAACATGATGAATAAATGAAAGTAATTAGCAATAATTAAAAAGGGATTAAGAGATTATACCTACTAATGATTCCAATAATAAAGCAAGAATAATAGAAGTACTTGAATCCTAGATTGAGAGGTTGTCAATCTCCCAATAATAACCCAAATGATCTTCAATTACCCAAAATAAAGTAAGAACAAGAGAGAGATTAAGGAACTAAAACTTGGATTAAAACTTGATTAATATTTGATTACAATATTGAAGAGAGATTTGATTGATATTAACTACACTAATTATTGATTAGAAGAACATGCTCCTCTAATTAGACTAATGGGGTATTTATAGTGAAAATTAGGGAGGATGCATTAGGGTTAACTAAGGGTTAAACTAGTAATTACACTTTTAAGTTGAGCAAGGAGACTCCGGTATTCAATGAGAGAAGGGCGTCTCCATTTTATAACTTGAAGGACGAAACCATGCTGTACTGTGATGCGAGCGGATGGAGGTCGAGACGGACGGATGGGGCATGGACAATCCGAGCGGATCGAGGTCGAAGACGCTCGGATTGGGCCTGGGGGATCCGAGCGGATCCTGGGTAAGGACGCTCGGATTGAGCTGGGCGGACGGACGGATCATGGATGATCCGTTCGGATTCTTCTACAGCGTCATTCCTTCTTCTTTTCTTTCCTTTTCTTCATAGAATCCTTGGGGATTTCCTTGGGGACTTAAGGATCCTTTCTCAACATTGATCTTCTACTTAGCTATGTACAAAGGCCTTCTAGTCTTGTCTCTCCTTGATGCTTGGTCATTGAATACGATCCATTTAGCCTCGTTTTGCCATGAAAATGCAAGATTCTTACTCCTTTCCTACCAAGGGATCAAAATCTCAAAGAATATGCAAAACAAAGATCTAAAGATAAGAAATGACCCAAATAGGCACTAAAAAGCATAGAAACAATGGTAATTCGGGGACTAAATATGCGCCAATTATGGTCGCATCAAATATCCCCAAACCGAACCTTTGCTCGTCCCGAGTAAAGAGGTGACAAAGACTAGGACCAATACTAACCTAACCTAATAATAATAGCCGATATGAGACAATTAGCGGGTCTCACTCCGCCCCTTCAACTCACAACAAGACAACCATGAGGTAGGATGCCTTCTTGCAAGGCAAGGTGGGTCTTGCCAAAATGGCGACACATCCAAACATTAAGCACACAAAATCAAGTAATGGATGCATCTACAAAAGAATAGCCACTTTCCTCATCTAAGTGGCGGAAATTATCTACAAGGGAAGCAATTCAAGGGCACACAATCCTTCATAGATGCAATTTGTTCAAACTACTAAGCCTAGAAGGATACCAATAAATCACCTCCAAAAGGTGTCAAGCTAGGGTACCTTTGTCCTCAATCGTTAAATGCTTTTGTCAAGAGTAGACTCCCTATGGTGTTAGAAACACTGGAGGATCGCGGAATTCCCCCTCTTGCCTAGACAAGAAGAAGGGTCGTCCCCTCTCAACCATGCACAAAAATGGATATGATGGATAAAGGGATCGATAGTATTTGAGTTTCACTTTGGGAGTTTGCTTTTGTTTTTGTTTTCCCCCCAAATTTCTTTGGCATTTGACATTTGAGAACACTTTCTTTGCCATTTCTTTTTGATTTTTGGCATTTTCAACACTTGACAACTTTTTGCATTTTTGAACATTTCCAAAGTCACCCCAATTAGTAACGAGGGTGCCTTGTATTTGAAGCTTTAGGAGTTCTATTTTTGCTCCTCTTTTCATTTGATGCATTTTGCAAACTTTCTTTCACTTTTCATTTCTTTGGACTCAAATCAATTTCTTTTTGTGCCCATTCCCTTTGATGACAAAAATGTGGTAGAATATGGATGAATGATAGAAGTATGCATGGTTTCAAGGGTCACCTTGGAATAAACGGTAGCCAAGGAGTTATCACACCACAAGGTACTCTTGACTCGGCCTTAAATCATGGGTCAAAGGATACTAGCATGACACATCCTAGGGTGTTTTACAAGCATTCTAACAAGCAAAGTCTTAAGAATAAAAAGCATCTACTAGGGCCTATATACACTTGTCAAGCTTCCGAAGTAGACGGTTTCGCAAAATTTTTCTAACATGCAAACTACATGCCATGATGCAACTAACATATAAACATCCTAATGCAAATGATTCTACCAACTAATATGACATATAAACTAAATGCAAGTCCTAAGTTCACATTGTTTTACCGCATCAATCAAAATAAAGCCACATAGTCATTAACATAAAGAGGAAAAAGGAGATTGGAAAGATCATACCATGCGGTCTTCAATATCCTCATGTCTCGGATGTGGCGTAGTCAATCAAAGTGAACAAGGATGAACAAACATAATATATACAAGACAATATATACAAAGGAAAATGAACTTGTTTTTGGATTTTTCAATTTTCAAATTTTTATGATTTTTGAAATTTTTCAATTTTTATGGGTTTTTGAATAGAAGTTAAGTGTTAGAATTCCCATCCCCACACTAATATGGGCATTGTCCTCAATGGCCAAAATGATGGAAATTATGCAAGAGTGATGCATGATTTCTATGCTAAATGCAATTCTACACTAAGCTATTCTACATGATGCATGTTGTTTAGTTATGACGGAGAGGATAATTTAGATTACCTCCCGTTGCGTATGCATCAACTTCCCCAAACCAAGTAAGACACTATTGCTAATGTCGAGACATGGGGGAGTTCATGCACATGCTATGCTATGCATGAGACTAGATTGTCATTTTGGATTTTACAAAAGTGGGAACAATAAAGAGCACCTCAAAGGAACCGAGGTGTGAGTCCTTTGATGTTGCTAGGACTCAACTAACCAATGATCAAAATGAAGTAAAGTACAAAGAGATATAGACAAACCGTGGGAGAGTAGGAATCTCCAAGGCTAGTCTTCCATCATACTATCATTATCACCACTTCCCTCATGAGAAGTGGTCTCATTGCCACTTTCCTTGGCACTTTCTTCATTGCTTTCCTCATCATCATCTTCACCATCTTCACCATCCCTTTCTTCATCTCCACTTGCTTCTTCCTCAATATTATCATCAATCTCCTCATCATTTCCAACAACCTCATTATCTTCCACCACATCCCTTGATGCACCCGGGAACAAAGCTTCTCTATCCGCCCAACGGAGTAGAAGGTGATGCTTCCATAGAAATTTGTTGAGTTTGTTGCACTTCCAAGTTTGGTGTTGACACCACCATTGCCAAAGCTTTCTTTGTTTGTAGAGCTTTTTGCCTTTGAGAGAGAGCCTTTGCTTTTGGTGCCTTTGTTGCCTTTGTTGCTCCCTTTGTTCTTGCCATTTGATGAACAAACCAAGTAGAGAATCAAAAATCTTCAATTTGTAGAATGCCCAAATCGATTTTGAAAGTGAAAGGCTTTGCCTTTATGAGAGCAAAAATCGACTCAAAGGGTGGAGATTTTGTGCTTGGTTTTGATTTTTCTTGAAGATGGAGTGATTAATTTGATGTTTGAAGGGTGGTTTGATTTTGTTTTGGTGATTTTGTTGAGGGTTTTTGTGTTTGAGATGGAGAGGATGAGGGTTTTGGTGTTATGGGTAGTGTTTATGAATGAATGAATGAATGAATGAAGGTGGGGGGGGGGGGGGGGTATTTAAAGAAACGAAAATCTCGAAGATGCAGGCACGATCCGTGCGGATTAGGCGCAATCCGCTCGGATTTTCAAGCTTCAAATTTTAAAAATCCCGCCTAAAGACGGGCGTCTCTGGGAAATCCGGACGGATTTTTATTGAGGGACGGGCGTCTCTTGGGAAATCCGGACGGATTCTCATCCGAGATTTTTCTTGTTTTTCTTCACTTCAAGACGGGCGGATTTTACCGAGAGACGGACGGATCCTGGGAGACGGCGTCTTTCCGGGAATCCGCTCGGATTCCTTAATGACAGAATTCTTCAATTTTTGCACAGCCCAAGACGGGCGTCTTCTCGGGGGCGCTCGGATCCTCTGCAGACGGGCGGATTCTCCAGAATCCGCTCGGATTGGTCCTTGTGTACACGGATCCTTGCGCAAACCCATTCCTTAACATTCTTTCTTTCTTTCTTTCTTTTCTTGTGTTCTTCATTGTGGGGGCACTACTAAGGCGTGAATAGCCTAGGCAATTGCCATCCCCACACTAAGGTAAATCACTACACATCAATTAAAATCATTAGTCCCTCCCTCACTTCTCTCTTTTCATGACAATTATTTTGATCAAGGTAAATAAAATCCAAAAATGACAAAAATGTAATGCAAAAATTAAATGTAAGTTAGGGAGTTAGAAATATTTACAAGTGGTGGTTTAGGGAGGACTCCACCAAACTCTCATTCTTGATGAGATGTCAAGGAGGCATGTTCAAGGTGTTGTTGATGTTGCTCAACACCTCGAAGAAGTAATTAAAAGCTTGTTCGTTGTTATGGTAGAGGTTCTCAATAGACCGTGGTTCTTGTTGTTGATCATGATCGATGGCATGCCCAATGTAGGGATTAAAGATCCCTTCAAATTCGTCGTCCCAAAGACCACAAACTTCATTGAGTTGATCATTGAAAATCTCTTGCTTGGATGGAGACAACTCTCCCAAATTCTTCTTTTGGCTAATGAGGCCATCTTCTTCTTCCTTGGTTGATTTTGATGAGCTTTGCAAGCTCTCCTTGTCACAATTCACTTGCTCTTTGAATGGAGCATCTTCAACTTTCTTCCTCCATTGGAGTTCCGATTTCTTCTTCTCATCTTTCTGGCTATAATGATCAATCATGAAACATGGCTCATGCAAACGAGGAGCTCTCATGGTCTTGTCAAGATTAAAAGTTATGCTTTCATCTCCCACTTCTAGAGTGAGCTCTCCATGCTTCACATCAATCACCGCACCCGCGGTGTGTAGGAAAGGTCTTCCTAAGATGATTGGAATGTTGGAATCTTCCTCCATATCAACAATGACAAAGTCCACCGGGATGAAAAACTTCCCAATTCGCACGGGGACATCTTCCCATATCCCTAGCGGTGTCTTCGTCGATCTATCGGCCATTTGAAGTGTGATATTGGTGCACTTAAGCTCTCCCATTCCCAACCTTTTACTCACCGAGTACGGCATGACACTCACACTAGCCCCTAGATCACATAAGGCTTTGTTGATTGTTGTGTCGCCAATGGTACACGGTATTGAGAAGCTTCCCGGATCCTTTAACTTTGGAGGTGAACTCCCTTGAAGTATTGCACTACTCACCTTAGTGAAGGCGATAGTCTCAAGTTTCCGGATCGACTTCTTCTTTGTGAGAATATCCTTCATGTATTTCGCATAGGCCGGAACGTGATTGATTAATTCCGTAAAAGGAATTGAGACTTCTAAGTTCTTCACAATTTCCATGAACTTTCCAAGTTGATCATCAAATTTAGGCTTGGCTTGACGGCTTGGAAAAGGAAGTCTAATCACAATGGGCTTCTTTTCTTTGGCTTTGTCTTCATTTTTCTTTGAACTTTCTTCTTTTGATGATTCCCCTTCTTTGGGATTTTGCACCACAACTTCATTCTTACTAGCTCTCACAACTTCATCCTCAACTTGCTCCTTCGGTGCTTCATACCTTGTACCACTTCTCAAGTGAATGGCACTAACCGTTTCATGTCTAGGGGATTACCTTGAGGTGGTAATTGCCCCTTTTGTCTTTGTGAGTTCGAAGATGCTAGTTGGGTCAATTGTGTTTCCAACATCTTGGTGTGAGCTAGAATGTTGTTGATGGTGGTATCCTTTGCTTGGCTATCTTTTTGCATTTGAGTGAAAAATTCTTGTTGATTCTTTTGCATTTGAAGGACCGCTTTTTGGACATCAAAATTTTGGTCATTTTGGTGGTTGTATGGATTTTGATTTTGATAACCTTGGTTTTGATTGTAAAAGGGTCTTTGATTTTGATTTCTCATGGGTGGTGGAGTGTATGTTGTTTGAGGGTTTTGAACATTTTGGCTTTTGTATGAGAGATTTGGATGGAATTTGGTGTTTTCATTGTAAAAATTTGAATAAGGGGTACCGCTTTTGTAAGCTTGGAAAGCATTGACTTGCTCGGTTGTTCCCCTACATTCACTTTGATCATGACCCAAAGTTCCACAATTCTCACATATCCCACTTGGGATTGATGAGGATGCCGTCATGGCATTGACATGATGTTTTGATTTTGAGTTTTCCTCAAGTCTAGCCATAGCTTGTTCAAACTTCAAGTTGATAGTGTCAATGTGAGCACTAAGTTGAGCACCCAATTGAGTAACGGTGTCCACTTCATACTTTCCTCTAGTAGCCTTGCGAGGCCTACTATATTGCGAATTATGGACCGCCATTTCCTCAATCTTGTTCCATGTTTGATTGTCATCAACTTCGGTGAACATTCCATTTGATCCCATATTGAGAATGTTCCTTGAATCTTCATATAAACCATTCCAAAATTGTTGCACTAAAAACCATTCGCTAAGTCCATGGTGAGGACATGAGCGACAAACACCTTTGAACCGCTCCCAAGCTTCATACAAAGATTCTTCATCCCTTTGTTTAAAACTCGTGATTTGAGCTCTTAGCATATTGGTCTTTTCCGGTGGGTAGAATTTTTTGTAGAAAGCGAGAGCTAACTTCTTCCAAGAATCTATTCCAAGGGTGGCCTTATCAAGGCCCTTCAACCATTGCTTTGCGGTTCCGATTAACGAAAAAGGAAATAAGACCCATCTTATTTGGTCTTGAGTCACGCCCGTTTGAGAGATAGCATCACAATAATCGCAAAAGGTTTCCATATGAGAATGAGGGTCCTCACTTGGCATGCCCCCGAATTGGCTTCTCTCAACTAGTTGGATGAAGGCGGACTTGGCAATAAAATTTCCGGTAAGATGTTGTGGGGTAGGAGTACCGTTCGGTAGATTCTCCTCGGTGGGTGTAGAGTGGGACGAAAATTTAGGCATTGTAGGTGGATTTTGTGTGGTATTGTTTAATGGGTTCTCTTCTCCTTCTATTGCGAAAGGATTGACAAACTCACTAGTGGGTTGAACAACTTCACCAACACCTCCCAAATTCCTCCTAACAAGTCTCCTATTATTCGTCAAGGTTCTTTCGATTTCACGGTCAAAAGGTAACAAATCTCTTTGTAACCTTCTAGACATGCAAAATATCAAACAACTAGAAAACAATTAGAACAAACCTTGAGGAGTTTTATTTCCCCAAGGTGAAAAAGACACAACTAAAAATAACAAAAGAAATCTAAAATCAATTAAACACCGTCCCCGGCAACGGCGCCATTTTTGATCGGAGCCATTTAGTTCACAAATTAAGCAATTGTGGTCGTTGGTCAATGGTCGATACAAAACACAATTTATACTTCACAAACAACTCTACAAATTAGTAAAGAGGCAAGTAAAGGTCGGATCCCAAGGGACGGGTATTGAAAACGAAGATTTCTATTGCTACTAGTGGTGTCTAGGGGTGTCACAAGTTGGGTTGATGTAGAAGGTTACTAAACTAAAATAGCAATGAAAATAAACTAACAAGGTAAATGGAATAAGGGTGTAAACAATTGATTAAAAGCACTAGGGTGTCATGGGTTCATAGGGGATTCATGGGATATGATCATACAAACATGTTCTCAATTTATAAGCAAGCAATTATTGTTGTGATGGATTGAGTTGGGTTATATCTTACAATCCTAGGAAAGTTTGGGTCCCGGAGCCGAATCACATAGATTGTACAACACCTACAAGTCGACTTAATCTTTCCTACTTAACACATGCATGATCTAACAAGACTCGAGTTGGGTTATGTCTTACAAGTCAAGTTGAAGAGATAGTAGATGATAATAAATGCAAGGATTCATAGGCTTAGCATTTCATCAAACATAACATGTGCATGTATTAAGATCAAAACAAGCAAGCAAATAAGATATGAAAGCATATTGATTTAAGCATGAATCATTCCCCATGTTGGTTTCCCTAATCACCCATTAAACCCTAGCTAAGAGACTACTCACTCATTATCATATTGATCATGCTAGAAAGGTTGTCAATCATACTAACATAATGAAACATGATGAATAAATGAAAGTAATTAGCAATAATTAAAAAGGGATTAAGAGATTATACCTACTAATGATTCCAATAATAAAGCAAGAATAATAGAAGTACTTGAATCCTAGATTGAGAGGTTGTCAATCTCCCAATAATAACCCAAATGATCTTCAATTACCCAAAATAAAGTAAGAACAAGAGAGAGATTAAGGAACTAAAACTTGGATTAAAACTTGATTAATATTTGATTACAATATTGAAGAGAGATTTGATTGATATTAACTACACTAATTATTGATTAGAAGAACATGCTCCTCTAATTAGACTAATGGGGTATTTATAGTGAAAATTAGGGAGGATGCATTAGGGTTAACTAAGGGTTAAACTAGTAATTACACTTTTTAAGTTGAGCAAGGAGACTCCGGTATTCAATGAGAGAAGGGCGTCTCCATTTTATAACTTGAAGGACGAAACCATGCTGTACTGTGATGCGAGCGGATGGAGGTCGAGACGGACGGATGGGGCATGGACAATCCGAGCGGATCGAGGTCGAAGACGCTCGGATTGGGCCTGGGGGATCCGAGCGGATCCTGGGTAAGGACGCTCGGATTGAGCTGGGCGGACGGACGGATCATGGATGATCCGTTCGGATTCTTCTACAGCGTCATTCCTTCTTCTTTTCTTTCCTTTTCTTCATAGAATCCTTGGGGATTTCCTTGGGGACTTAAGGATCCTTTCTCAACATTGATCTTCTACTTAGCTATGTACAAAGGCCTTCTAGTCTTGTCTCTCCTTGATGCTTGGTCATTGAATACGATCCATTTAGCCTCGTTTTGCCATGAAAATGCAAGATTCTTACTCCTTTCCTACCAAGGGATCAAAATCTCAAAGAATATGCAAAACAAAGATCTAAAGATAAGAAATGACCCAAATAGGCACTAAAAAGCATAGAAACAATGGTAATTCGGGGACTAAATATGCGCCAATTATGGTCGCATCAGGGACCTTCCACTCAGCGATCTGATTATTCAGATACCTATTACGCCACATGGAACAAAGAATGTTATTGTAATTGATAATTTAAACAAACATCATTATTCGTAAATCACTTACTTCATCCAAATCAAAATGTGAACAACATCTAAATTATCAAGGTCGACGAGTTCCATCAGTTGCTTCGGGTCCAGTACAACTACATCATCTGCACCCATAATTTCCTGTTCAATGTTAATCATAACTACATCCCCTCTAGGTGACTTCTCTATAGCCAGGTTGTGCAAAGCCATTAGCGAAGCAGTTTTAATTTTTTTTCTTATAGTCACACGATTCATAATAAGAATCATATGCAGGCTTGACTGCAACAACTTCCGTTGACGTAGTAGTAATTGCTTTAGCTGCTGCCATGGCGTTGCTTAACTTCTGCAAATGTAAAGATTAAAGTACTTGTGTTAATATTCGTACCCTAATATATTTAAAGAACAATTAATAATTAATGTCTGCGTATAGGTACCTCAGGGATGACAACATTGATGAGGTTGTTAGGCCATTGCATATAAGAGCTTAGGGCTTCTTTCAAATACGTGACCTACTCAGTAGGAAATGGTACTTGTACTTCCCCATACTTGTCTTTATATAATTGGGACACTTCCACTTTACAGCAATTGTGACGAAGAGCTATACCATGAACCTTAACTAGTTGAAGGCGGTCGTAAGCGAACACGTATCCCCTGGCAACAACAACTTTCTGTTTCCCCTGTAAATAGATTAGACGACAAGGCACCTTGCAATCGCCCTTCACGTCAGCTTTAATCAATTAGTACACATACATTCACTACTTTTAATAAATTTCATAAGTAAAAAATATGTAATGAAATGAATAATTCTAAACTAGCAGCTATTACCATTTTCAGTGTAGAGAAGAACGTCTGATCATCAACTACCTCAATCTCTTCCTGTGTCACGGCCTTACTGGCTTCCTCTTTCTCTTCAACTGCCTAATATCGATCCTTGGCTCCCACCTGAGTCTCCTTTGCCATTTCCTTCTCCTTTGCCATTTCAATCTCTTCTTGTACACATACATTTATTACCTCTTTTTATTCCTCCTCCTCCTCCTCCTCCTCATCTACTTCCTTTATGAATTCTTGAACCATATCCAACTCTTTTTCTGATGGCTTTTCCCCATTTCCAACATTCTCATCATCAACCTGGCTATTTTATGTAGCTGTGTAGTAGGATTAATGTCAGCATATATAGTTATAAATTATGTTGGTTCAAATACAGTATTTATAAATTACCTTCTTGGAATCGTCACCACTTCGAGTAGTTTTCCCAAAATACTTACTGATACAACATGCGTCGATACCCCTCTCACACAACCTGAATGCTCTACTTTGCCGATTGCCCTAGCAAGAAGGTCATCACGTCCTTCAGGCTTCCATTTTCCTTCCTCTACCTCCTTCTCACAGATTCTCTATATACACATAAAACCATTAAGCAACACACAATTATATAACTCTGACTACCAGTGGTATGAGTGACATATTTATTCAAACTTACATTTTTCTTTTTGATGTCCTTGTCATATTTAGTTTCCGTCTTTCCATTCTTAGGAGTGTGACCTTCCACCCAAGCATCGTGACGACTGGATTTTCCAAGCTTTGCCTACAATTTATTCAACACATTGACATCCTCTCAAAGTATGTATGATTGCTATGAACATATATAACATCCGACTAAAACACCTAATAGTCTAATACTATAAGAATTATGTACTTACAAGTTTCTTCTTAATCAATCTATAACCACCTCGGGAGCCGTAAAAGATGGTATTTTTCTTTGAAATATTCACCTTGTTCCTCTCACTCAAAGCCTTCATCAGAAAATTTGTATCAAGAAACGTAAGCATGACCAAACACTAAACTACGTATGATTCTTTACTTATTATTATTGAGTTACCTTAAACTTGTCATATTGCTTATAAGCGATATAGCTATCCCAATGGTCTTGACTAACATACGGATACTTCTTTGTTGGTGGGTTCTTGTTCATCTCCCCGGTTTCCTTGTTGAACAAGTGGTTCTCAACCATCTTTAACTTCCAAGAACTGAGGGCTTCCCCTGTCTTTGTTTTTAGGTACTTATCATACTTTTCGGGGACAACGTAAGCTAACTGCATATATGATGAGCATAGTTGGTACAAGTATTTCGGCTAATACACATATCAAATAGTAACTTAATTTCAGCAAAAACATTTATTATTGTATATACATACCTTTATTCTGCTTATTAGCACGGTGTTCCGTATTTTACTCAGTTCACTGATATGCGGCATACAAAGAGGCACATATTGTCTTACACAACAACCAATCCAACTCGCAAAATACCCGGCATACTCACCATGTGGCAGCCCCGTATCTTTATCCCATTGTAAAGGATTAGGTATCTTTGAATTTATTGCTTCTAGGGAAATCCTGTGGCGCATTCGACCCGAAGTGTGTTGCAAATTATTCCATCACCTGAGTCGTCGCCTGACGCATTTCCATCGTTTCCTTTGTGCTTTTGGACTATATCTAAAGCATAAATTAATAAACAAATAATAACAATGCATACTTATAAAAACAAACAAATCTACCAAGAGGAGGGTTTATGATGTGACCAATATTTGAGCATATTTAGTCCCCGAATTAGCCTCGTTCCTATGCTTTTTAGTGCATAATTGGCTCATTTACTATCTTTAGTCTTTCGTTTTGCATATTCTTTGAGGTTTTGTTTCCTTGGTAGGAGAGGAGTGCAAACCTTACATTTTCATGGCAAAATAGAGCTAAATTGATCGAATCTAATGACCAAGCATCAAAGTGAAAACAAGACTAGAAGGCCTATGTAAATAATGTAGTAGATGGGCAATGATGAGAAGATCCTTGCATCTCCGACAAGATCCTTGAGGATTGTTGGAAGAAGAAAAGAAGAAAAGAGGAAGAAGCCTTGCTGAGCTACAATCCGCTCGTCGTAGCCTCGGGACGCTCGTCCAAGCCCACCACAATCCGAGCGTCCCACCATCCAATCCGCTCGTCCTACAGTAGCACAATCCGCTCGTCCTGCAGCAGCACAATCCGCTCGTCCCGACCCCTTGGCCGCTCGGATTCCTGTTCAGTACAACACGTCTCTTCCTTGTTCCACTCGGGATGCACATATTTCTGAAAGACTAGCCAAAAGGAGACTAGCATCTTCCTTCGAGAGGAGCATTTCCTCAACTTTTCTTAAGGGTCTTTATCGTCATTTAAGCCCTTAGTAACCCTAATTTATGTACCTAATCCCCACTATAAATACCCCATTGTACTAATTAGATTAACATCAATCCTTAATATTATTTATGTTCTTAATCTCATTTTAATCTTGTAATCAACTTTTAATTAAGCATTAATACAAATCTCATTTCCTTAATTTCTCTATTGTTCATCATTTATTTTGGGTAATTGAAGATTATTTGGAGGATTGACAACCTTCCAATCATTCATCAAGTACTTCTATTATTCTTTGCTTATTATTTTGGAATCATCATTAGGTATAATTCTCTTAATCCCTTTTTAATTATTGTTAATCATCTTCATTTATTTATCATGTTTTGTCTTGCTAGTTTGATTGACAACCTTGTTAGCATGTTAAAATTGATAATGAGTGAGTAGTTTCCTTAACTAGGGTTAATGGAGAATTAGGGGAAACTAACATGGGGATTTATTCATGCTTAATCTAATATGCTTTCATAATTAATTTGTTTGGTTGATGTGATTTCAACTTATGCACATGTTATGTTTGCTGAAATGCGAGCCTATGAATCCTTGCAGTTTTTACCCATCACTTATCTTTTTAATGAGACTTGTAAGACATAAACCAACTCGAGTATCATTAGACTATGCATATAGTTGGATAGGGAGGATTAAGTCGACTTGTAGGTGTTGTACAATCTAATCGATTCAGCTCCGGGACCCAAACCTTCTTAGGGATTGTAAGATATACACTAACTCGATCCCATCACAATAATAAGTGCTTGCATCTAGTTGAAAACATGTTTGTATGATCAAATCTCATGTATCCCCTATGAACCCATGACACCCTAGTGCTTTTAATCAATTGTTTACATCTCATTTTAATCATCTTGCTTGTTTACTTACATTGTTATTTAGTTTAGTGATCTTCTTATCTCAACCCAAATTGTGACACCCTTAGACACCACTACTTACAATCGAAAATCCTACATCAATACCCGTCCCTTGAGATCCGACCTTTACTTACCTCTTTACTAATAGTAGAGTAGTTTGTGAATTTATAAATATTGTTTTGGTCTAGGTGCTCCTAACGACAAGTAACCGAAAAATAGTTGTGACCAAAAATGGCGCCGTTGCCGGAGATACATGAAGCTAGATCCTTCACATTGCCTAGCAAAATTTTCCGCTTGAATGTTCATAGACCGAATTACCTTCTCCCACTCTTCGAAGAAACCGAATACATCATTTAACACCAAGGGGAAGAAGTTGTCGAGCCCTCCTCCTCCATTATCACCCCACCTTATCCATTTGAATACCACGAGTTCAACCCCGAAAATGCCAAGGCGGGAAATGATTACTTGACTCTACTAATGAAGGAAATGCATAAACAAGCTTACAATGATAGAGTTGATGCTTACAAGGGACAATATCCGCCCCTCCTACATCTTTCTAGGCAAGGACTTCTCGATCCAACTTGTCCATTTTCTAGTTGGGCGGATAAGGAGGTATTCTTTCCTAGCACTTCTAGTGGTGGTAGAACGGGTGTAGAGGAGATGGTTGTTGATGAGAGTGGTGACCAAGAAGGTGAAGATGAAGAAGTTCAAGAAGAAGAGGAAAGTGAGGAAGAACAAGAAAGTGAAAGTGAGAGTGGACATGACTCCACATCCATGGAGGTTGATGATGCCTCAAGTGAGCAAGATGATGATGATTATGATGACACGATGGGTGAGGACTAGCAAACGTTTGGAGGCTCCTACATTCTTACACCTCCTTTTATGGTTTGTCTACTTCTCTTGTTTTTATTTTATCTTGATTATTTTGTGGAGTCCTAGCAACATTTGAGGACTAACACCTTGGCTTCATTAAGGTGTTCATTTTAATTGTTCCCAACTTTCAAAATCCAAAATGACAAATTTAAGTTTCATGCATTGCATTTTTGTGCATAAACTCCCCCAAAATTTTTGACATTAGAAATAGTGTCTATTTTGGTTTGGGGAAGTCTATGGATATGCATTGGGAGCTAATCTAAATTATCTCTCCACCATAACAAAAACACATGCATCATATAGTATAGTTTAGTATAGTTTGTATTTAGTTTAGAAACCATGCATATTCATGTAAATTGCATAATTTTCTATCGTATTGGTCATTGAGGACAATTCCCATACTAGTGTGGGGATGGGAAATTCTAACTTGACTTTTTAAAAACAAAATAAAAAAAATTAAAAATTTTCGAAAATCCAAAAAAATTTGAAACATTTAAAAATCCAAAAACAAGTTCATTTCCTTTGTAGTGTAGTCTTGTATATATTGTTTGTATATATTGTGTTTGTTCATCTTTTTTCACATTGATTGACTACGCCACATCCGAGACATGAGGATATTGAGGACCGCATGGTATGATCTTTCCAATCTCCTTTTTCCTCTTTATGTTAATGACTATGTGGCTTTATTTTGATTGATACGGTATAAAAAATGTGAATTTAGGATTGCATTTAGATTATTTGGCATACTAGTTGGCAGAAGCATATGCATTAGGTTGTATAAATGATAGTTGCATCATGGCATATAGTTGCACTTAGGAAAATTTTTGTGAAACCGTCTATTTGGGAAGCTTGACAAGTGTATATAGGCCCTTGTAGATGCTTTTTCTTCTTAAGACTTTGCTTGTCAGAATACTTGTAAAACACCCTAGGATGTGTCATGCTAGTATCCTTTGACCCATGGATTAAGGCCTAGTCAGGAGTACCTTGTGGTGTGATAACTCCTTGGCTACCGTTTATTCCAAGGTGACCCTTGAAACCATGCATCTATCATCCATGTTCTACCACATTTTATCATCAAAAGGAATGGGCACAAAAATTGTTCAAAAATTTGAGTTCAAGAAATGAAATGAAAAGTTGAAAAAGTTTGCAAATTGCATCAAATGAAAAGTGGAGCAAAAATAGACTCCAATGCTTCAAATATAAGCACCCTCCCTACAAATGGGGTGAATTTGAAAATGTTCAAAAGAAATGCAAAGACAAGTTGAAAATTGTCAAGTATTGAAATGCCAAAAATCAAAAGAAATGGCAAAAAGAAAGTGTTCTCAAATGTTATATGCCACAAAAAATTGGGGAGAAAAACAAGAACAAAAGCAAACTCCCAAAATGAAACTCAAATACTATTGATCCCTTTATCCATCGTATCCATTTTTGTGCATGGTAGAGAGGGGATGACCCTTCTTCTTGTTTAAGCAAGAAGGGGAATTACGCGATCCTCCAGTGTTTCTAGCACCATAGGGAGTCTACTCTTGACGAAAGCATTTAATGATTGGGGACAAAGGTACCCTAGCTTGACACAACTTGGAGGTGCTTTATTGGTATCCTTCTAGGCTTAGTAGTTTGAAGAAACCATATCTATGACGGAGTGAGTACCCTTGAATTGCTTCCCCTTTAGATAATTTTCGCCACTTAGATGATGAAAGTGGCTATTCTTTTGTAGATGCCATTACTTGATTTTTGTGTGCTTTAATGATTGGATGTGTCGCCATTATGGCAAGACCCACCTTGCCTTGCAAGAAGGCATCCTACCTCATGGTTGTCTTGTTGTGAGTTGAAGGGGCGGAGTGAGACCCTCTAATTGTCTCATATCGGCTATATTAGTAGGCTAGTTTAAATAAAGGTCCTAGTTTTGTCACCTCTTTACTCGGGACGAGCAAAGGTTCGGTTTGGGGATATTTAATGTGACCAATATTTGAGGATATTTAGTCCCCGAATTAGCCTCGTTCCTATGCTTTTAGTGCATAATTGGCTCATTTACTATCTTTAGTCTTTCGTTTTGCATATTATTTGAGGTGTTGTTTATTTGGTAGGAGAGGAGTGCAAACATTGCATTTTCATGGCAAAATAGAGCTAAATTGATCGAATCTAACGACCAAACATCAAGTGAAGACAAGAATAGAAGGCCTATGTAAATAATGTAGTAGATGGGCAATGATGAGAAGATCCTTGCATCTCTGACAAGATCCTTGAGGATTGTTGGAAGAAGAAAAGAAGAAAAGAGGAAGAAGCCTTGCTGAGCTACAATCCGCTCGTCGCAGCCTCGGGACGCTCGTCCAAGCCCACCACAATCCGAGCGTCCCACCACCCAATCCGCTCGTCCTGCACCACCATAATCCACTCATCCCGACCCCTTGGCCGCTCGGATTCCTGTCCAGTACAACACGTTTCTTCCTTGTTCTACTCGGGATGGACATATTTCTGAAAGACTAGCAAAAAGGAGACTATCATCTTCCTTCGAGAGGAGCATTTCCTCAACTTTTCTTAAGGGCCTTAATCGTCATTTAAGCCCTTAGTAACCCTAATTTATGTACCTAATCACCACTATAAATACCCCATTGTACTAATTTGATTAGCATCAATCCTTAATATTATTTATGTTCTTAATCTCATTTTAATCTTGTAATCAACTTTTAATTAAGCATTAATACAAATCTCATTTCCTTAATTTCTCTATTGTTCATCATTTATTTTGGGTAATTGAAGATTATTTGGGGTTTATTTGGAGGATTGACATCCTTCCAATCATTCATCAAGTACTTCTATTATTCTTTGCTTATTATTTTGGAATCATCATTAGGTATAGTTCTCTTAATTCCTTTTTAATTATTGTTAATCATCTTCATTTATTCATCATGTTTTGTCTTCCTAGTTTGATTGACAACCTTGTTAGCATGTTAAAATTGATAATGAGTGAGTAGTTTCCTTAACTAGGGTTAATGGGGAATTAGGGGAAACCAACATGGGGATTTATTCATGCTTAATCTAATATGCTTTCATAATTAATTTGTTTGCTTGTTGTGATTTCAACTTATGCACATGTTATGTTTGATGACAAAATGCGAGCTTATGAATCCTTGTATTTTTTACCCATCACATATCTTTTCAATGAGACTTGTAAGACATAAACCAACTCGAGTCTCATTAGACCATGCATATAGTTGAATAGGGAGGATTAAGTCGACTTGTAGGTGTTGTACACTCTAATCGATTCAGCTCCGGGACCCAAACCTTCTTAGGGATTGTAAGATATACACTAACTAGATCCCATCACAACAATAAGTGCTTGCATCTAGTTGAAAACATGTTTGTATGATCAAATCCCATGTATCCCTTATGAACCCATGACACCATAGTGCTTTTAATCATCTTGCTTGTTTACTTACATTGTTATTTAGTTTAGTGATCTTCTTATCTCAACCCAAATTGTGACACCCTTAGACACCACTACTTATAATCGAAAATCTTACATTAATACCCGTCCCTTGGGATCCGACCTTTACTTACCTCTTTACTAATAGTAGAGTAGTTTGTGAAGTTATAAATATTGTTTTGGTCTAGGTGCTCCTAACGACAAGTAACCGAAAAATAGTTCCGACCAGTATATTACTTCTGTAAAGAGGAGAATCTGGATTGATCTGGCGGCGTTAATGGCGAAGATGACGATGACTGCGATGACGATGGGTATGGTGGTTGTAGAGAGGAATCTGAATGTTTGAGAATATTATGTGGGGGAGGGGAAGCTCAGAGTATATTATATGTGAATAATACAACACTTGCAAGGCCTTGTTTATTGGAAAATAATAAGCACGGTATAACAAAAACTGTTCTATTTTGTTTCCAAACAGACTACGGTTTTGTTTGAAACCGTAATTGATTCGTACTATCTACAACGGTTAAGAAATTACCGTTGTCTGTAATATTTTCACGTTGTTTGATTTTCCCGCTAAGAAACAAAGCATCATTTTTATGTACATAACAACGGCCTAAACCGTTATAACTGTATACGTCCTTAACAACGGTTTGGTATAACCGTTTATTTTATATTTCATTGTGTTTGATTTTACGACCAAGAAATAAAGCATCATTTGGTATATACCACTTAATTACAATATGTTTCTTATAAAATCTTGCTTATACTTCCATTAATTTAAAGGATTACAAGTTTACACATAAAGAGTACAAATTACCACCATACATAATAAACTAGGTAAATAACAATTAGAAGAAGAAATTTGATAATTAACTTAAGCCATGCCTCATTATTTTTGAGTTCTACGATATCCATGGTTAACTTCTTGCATTCTTCTTTTGCCTTCAATATTTCACTGTCATTTCCCCGCTTCGATTCTTCAAATTGATATAGTATACTTCTCACTTGAGTAATCTCGATATCTATGCTCTTTTTCTCATTCACTAACCTATTTATTAACCTTCCTCTGCCACTCAGTCAGTGGTTCATCAACCCACTTGAAGTAATTCCATCCACGCATTTTAGTCTCGGGATTATAAAATTTGCAAGTGAGAAACTTTCTTCTCGGATTTTGCAAAGTCCAAGAAGTCCGCGATGCTGCCGGAACTGAGCAATTACATGTCCCTGTTGAAATAGAGGAAGAAGAAGAGCTACCACTTGACATAATTTGAGTAATAAGAGAGGTAGAGAGAGAGAGAGAGAGAGAGAGAGAGAGAGAGAGAGAGAGAGATGAAGAAAAAAAGAAAGAAAGAAGGTTATTTAAAATAATGTTATTCAATAATTGCATAATTTAACACGGTTCTTATAAAAACTGTTGTAATTATCTTATTAATATCATCGAATTTCCATTTATTTTTAGAGGTGTTTATGATCTAACACGGTTTTTATGCACTACCGTTGTCATTTTTAGAGGTGTTTATATTCAAGTTGCATGTAATAAAGAGTAGAAATATATATTAAAACGAGCATATATTAAAACGAGCATATTATACAATGGCGAAAAAAAAAAAAACAGTACAACAAGGAAAAAAAAAGAAACACAATAAAAAATAAAAACCACAAAAATAAACAGCTAACTAATTAGTAAATTAACTAATCAAACACCGTAACAAGAGTTTGACGAGGAGATGGGTACTGAGGATAAACTTGATTATAAATCAAGCTTACTACATCTGCATCACGACGGTGATCAAAATGAGGTACTTCTTCATCTTCCCATGATTTCGGTACAGTAATAAAATTGTACGGTATGAACTTTCTCATCAGATGAGCGTCCTCATTGGTGGCAACCCATAAGTAAGGCCCAGCGTGTACATAACGATCCTTAGGATCGCTGTCATAATAGTCACTTTTGCCCCTTTTTTTGTTACGTGATGCATACCTTGCATCGAGATGTTTTGCATGACGAAAATCGTCAAGACCATCCCCTTGAAACACGATCAGAGTATATCCAAGAAACCCACGACCAGAATTCCAAGCCGGGTTGATTGCCCTAACATTTGAAAACCCATTCTCAATGAGGATGTCCCTCAATGGGTTAAGAGACTTAGAAGCTCGCTTCCCAGCAGAATCACGTATGACTAGGAGATTGTGAATTCTGCATGTAATCGGGTTGATATAGCGGGTTACCGATTGCTGAGAAGGTGCGATTGCAGATGTTGAAGACGACGACATTCTTTTAATTATTATATGTATGTATATGTAGATTATTAGAAAAGTTAAGTAAACAGGTTAGTAATAATAAAGTGATTCTTATTGTTACTGCAAATGTGATGCTATTTATAGTAATATAATAAAGCTATAATTAATTAGGTTAATTTTGTCCATACGTTACATTCAAGCTTGTATTAATTATGCATGCATGCATGAGGTGAATAATGGTCAAACAACCAATAATAATAGGGTATGCATTGGTAAACCACAAATTTTTCAGTTTTGGATCTGTATTTAAAACGGTTATAAGAAAAACCATTGTTTATTGGTTTAATATGACAACGGATTTACAAAAAACCGATGTTGATATATGAAATATGATAACGGCTTAACAAAGAACCGTTTTGTGTTATACGGTCAAAGAATCAATACTGTAATTTTGAATTAGAAAAAGTAAAAATTACAGGGCATGCATTAGTCAAATCACAAAAATTAGAAAATCACAGATAATTAAACAATTTTTTTTAAAACGGATATTGTACAACCGTTGTTGATATGTGAAATACGATAACGGCTTAACAAAGAACCTTTATCATTTTATGTTATACATATGGTCAAACACGCAATACTGCAACTTTGAATCAGAAAAAGTAAAAATTACATGGCATGCATTAGTCTTGTTAAGTAACTGGACCGTTGTGTTTTTACTAATTGGACAACGGTTTTTTGATAACCGTTGTGTTTCTTGTTAAGTAATTGGAGCGATTCTTATTTAGCTTTTACCGTTTCCACTTTCCAATTCTTAACTTGTTAAGTTTCCAATTCTTATCTTATTATTATACCGGTTCCAATTCTTACTATCTTATTATACCATTTCCAATACAACCGAAACTCATTATAAGTGGAATTATAATTTTCACAATCTTAACTTGTACCGTTTGCACTTTCCAATTCTTAACTTGTTATGTCCTCCATTAATTTTCCACATCGATTATGTCGTCAAGTTCATCAACTTATAGTGGTTCATATTATTCATCCGCTGATGATGATGATGAAGCATCATATGAACCTCTTGTAGGACCCCCAAATAGATTTATGTACGCTAAACCCTTTACGTGCATCATTCACAATCTCCAGTATACAGAGGACTGGAATGGAAAGGCTATACTCTCGTATAGCCTTGTCTGATTAATAGGTTTGATTCAGTTAGACGGATTGAATTTGGTTCAAACTATCTACCCGGACAATGATACGCATCATGGCTTCGGGCGATGTTCCCTCACCGAGTTTGGCGGGGGTGAGGAGCGGGAATGCTTTCGCCAGGCTCGCAAACTTGAGCGGGCATTCTATAATAATGACTCTTCGAGACTCTGGTTTGATCAAGATGAACAGCGTGTACGCCCATATTTATGGGTTGCGAATGAATCTGACCGTCTCCGACTACTGATTCTGCACCGCCAAGGTCGCAATCCCGAGCAGGGGACAGTGCCGTTGCAATGGGAAAATGACTGTGTAGATTAGGCTGATGGTGAAAGAGACATATATGGTGATATTGTCTCTGAATTCCAGAGGATGAAGTAATAAAAAACATACTCCCTCCATTCAACTCCACACTACACATTTGCTTTTTCACGTTTGTCAACGCTTGTTTTACGCGATTTTTTTCGTTAGCTTGATATTTTAATGTGCACATAAAAAACCTAATTCATTATAGTAAAAGTTTGATATTTTTGTTGTGATATTGTCTCTGAATTCCAGAGGATGGGGTAACAAAAAACGTAACAAAAAACATAAATAATGAAACTTTAATTCAAACCACTACCATAATCCAAATAAAACTTACAATGCCAGATAATAATTAAAGACTTAATTATTAGAATATGATGAAGTACTAGGATACTCATTATGAATTTCGGTATAGAGCAAGTCGTAGATCGGCCCTTCATTATCACCGGGAAGCGCATGTGGAATGGCCTCTCTCTCCCATGGCATAGACACGGTGGCAAGAATGTGATGCTTCCTGCAATGTTTCAGCAGATGATGATCAAGATGAGTCGCAACCCATAGATAAGGGCCTTGTTGTTTATCATTCGAATAGAAGTCCTATTTCCCCGCATCTTCCCCCACAAATCTAGCTCCTAATTTTCTTGCATGAGAAAACTATCATGGTAGTTATCTTCGTCAAACACGATAAAAGCGGAGCATATAAAACCTTGCTTGTTTATGGACACAGGGTACACTTTTTTAACCGCGGTGAGACCGGAGTTATGAAGCTTTTCCGTCAACCACCCAAAATTAGAGTTTAAACCCTTTCCATTCACACCGTAATGAACCGGGAGATTATGGAGAATGCAAGTAAAAGGCTGTGCGTAACGAGAACGTGATTGTAGCTCACCACCATATTTTTTGTAGAGAGATATTTAGAAAGAAATTAGAGAGTAAATGTTTGATAATTTATAATTTGACCTAAAACATTATGAAGACATATTTATAGAATTATTTTGGTCAAATTGAATATTATTGGTCAAATTGAATATTTATTAAAGTTCAGTTTTGAATGCAGTAACCAAATTGAAAAATCTAATCAAATACTGACAACGGTTGAATTGAAACTCCATTATCTCATAATAGATAATAATAATGGTTACAAAAAATCCGTAGCAATAACATAACAACGGGTAACAAAAATCGTTGCTGGTGTTAATTTCGTAACGGTTTTCGAAATGTCGATATCTTACACTGGTAACGGTTTTCTAACAATCGTTGATAAGAGTGATTCTATAACGAGTTTTTGGAAACTGTTAAAATTTTTTGACAACGGTTTGTTAATCAGCCGTTGTCAATTTATAATAACAACGATTTTCGAGGGAAACCGTAATTCATATTAGCGAGGTCTAGGTTTCCGTCAATATTTTGAAAACGGAAATCTAAGTGTCGTTATTAAATGCATTAAACCGTTGTGATACGCTCCTTATTGATTGCCAGATTTGGCGTAGTGTATTACCTTTTTCGGTGTAGAGAAGAACGTCTGATCATCAACTACCTCAATCTCATCTTGTGTCACGACCTTCCTGGCTTGCTCTTCCTCTTCAACTGCCTGATATCGATCCTCGGCTCCCACCTCAGTCTCCTTTTCTATTTCTTTCTCCCTTGCCATGTCCTCCTCGGATTCCTTCTCTGTATATTAATACTTGTCCATATAACACGTATGATTTTCCAAATCATATAACACATTGTATATATAAGACATAAATATTATTACCTCTTTTTCCGCCTCCTCCTCCTCCCCCTCCTTCTCCTCCTCCTCCTCCTCCTCCTCCTCCTCCTCCTCTGCTTCCTTTATGACTTGTTGAACTATATCCAACTCTTTTTCTGATGGCTTTTTCCCACTTTCCAAGATTCTCACCATCAACCTAGCTATTTTATGTAGCTGTGTAGTAGAAATTAATGTCAGCATATATAGTTATAAATTACATTGGTTCAAATACAGTATTTATAGATTACCTTCTTGGAATCATCACCACTTCAGTAGTTTTCCCAAAATACTTAGTGATACCAACATGCGTTGATACCCCTCTCACACGACCTGGATGATCTGCTTTGCTGATTGCCCTAGCAAGAATGTCATCACGTCCATCAGGCTTCCATTTTCCTTCATGTACCTCCTTCTCATAGATCCTATACATACACATAAAACCATTAAGCAACTCACAATTATATAACTACGACCACCAGCGGTAGGGGTGACATATTTATTCAAACTTACAATTTTCTTTTTGATGTCCTTATCATATTCAGTTTTCGTCTTTCCATTCTTAGGAGTGTGACCTTCCACCCAAGCGTCGTGAAGACTGAATTTTCCAAGTTTTGCCTACAATTCATTCATCATATTGGTATCCTCTCAAAATATGTATGATTACTATGAACATATATAACATTCATCACCTAATAGTCTAATACTATAAGAATTATGTATTTACAAGTTCTTCTTAATCAATCTATAACCAACTCAGGAGCCGTAAAAGACGGTCTTTTTCTTTGAAATGTTCGCCTTGTTCCTCTCACTCATAGCCTTCATCAAATAAATTGTATCAAGAAGCGTAAACATGACTAAACACTAAAATGAGTATACTTCTTATTATTATTATTAAGTTACCTTAAACTTGTCAGACTTCTTATAAGCGATATAGCTATCCCAATGGTCTTGACTGACATACGGATACTTCTTTGTTGGTGGGTTCTTGTTCATCTCCCCGATTTCCTTGTTGAACAAGTGCTTCTCAGCAATCTCTAACTTCCAAGAACTAAGGGCTTCCCTTGTCTTTTGTTTTAGGTACTTATCATACATTTCGGGGACAACGTAAGCTAACTGCATATATAATGAGCATAGTTGGTACAAGTGTTTCGGTTAAAACATATATCAAGTAGTTACTTAATTTTATCTAAAACATTTATTATTGTATATACATACCATTATTCTGTTTATTAGCATGGTGTTCCGTATTTTACTCAGTTCACTGATACGCGGCGTACCGAGAGACACATACTGTCTTACACAACAACCAATCCAACTCGCAAAATACCCGGCATACTCACCATATAGTAGTCCCATATCTTTATCCTACTGTAAAGGATTAGGTATCTTTGCATTTATTGCTTCTAGGGAAACCCTGTGGCGCATTCGACCCGCAGTGTGTTACAAATTTTTCTCATCACCTGAATTGTCGCCTGACGCATTTCCATCGTTTCTTTTCCACTTTTGGACCATATCTAAAGTAGAAATTAATAAACAAATAATAACAATGCATACTTATAATAACAAACAAATCTCTAGAGAGGAGGGTTTATTACTTCTTTAAAGAGGAGAATCCGGGTTGATCTGGCGGCGGCAATGGCGATGATGACGATGACTGCGACGACGATGGGGTAGGATGGTGGTTAAGGGGAAGCTCAATATTTTAGGATATTATGCGGAGGAGGGGAAGCTCAGAGTATATATTTATGAATAATACAACACTTGTAAGACCTTGTTTATTGTAAAGTAATAAATACGGTATAATAAAAACCGTTGTATTTTATTCCCAAACAGACAACAGTTTTGTTTGGGACCGTAATTGATTAGTACTATCTACAACGGGTTAGAAATAACCGTTGTGTGTAATATTTTCATGTTGTTTGATTTCCCGCAAAGAAATAATGTATCGTTTTTATATACATAACAACGACGTAAACCGTTATAACTATATACATCCTGAACAACGGTTTCGGTATAACCGTTTTATTTTATATTTCATTGAGATTGATTTTGCCGCCAAGAAATAAAACATCATTTCGTATATGCCAGCTAATTAAAATATGTTTCTTAGAAAATCTTGCTTATTTCCATTAATTTAAAGGATTACAAGTTTACACAAAAAGAGTACAAACTACCACCATACATAATAAACTAGGTAAATAACAATTAGAAGAAGAAATTTAACAATTAACTTAAGCCATGCCTCATTATTTTTGAGTTCTAGGATATCCATGGTTAACTTCTTGCATTCTTCATTTGCCTTCAATATTTCACTGTCATTTCCCCGCTTCGATTCTTCAAGTTGATATAGTATACTTCTCACTTGAGTAATCTCTATATCCATGCTCTTTTTCTCATTCACTAACCTGTTTATAACCTTTCTCTGCCACTCAGTCATTGGTTCATCAACCCACTTGAAGTAATTGCATCCATGCATTTTAGTCTCGGGATTATAGAATTTGCAAGTAAGAAACTTTCTTCCCATATTTTGCAAAGTCAAGAAGTCTGTAATGCTGTCGGAACTGAGCAATTACATGTCCCTGTTGAAATAGAGAAAGAAGAAGAGCTACCACTTAACATAATTTGAGTAATAAGAGAGAGAGAGAGAGAGAGAGAGATAAAGAAAGTAAGAAGGTTATTTAAAATAATGTTATTCATCAATTGCATAATTTAACACGGTTCTTATAAGAACTATTGTAATTATCTGATTAATATCTTCCAATTTCCATTTATTTTTAGAGGTGTTTATATTCTAACACGGTTCTTATGCACTACCATTGTCATTATATTATATGTTATTGTTTCATTCATTTGTCTGTTTGCAAGTTATTTAAAATCTATGTTAATAAGCATTTGCATGTAATAAAGAGTAGAACTATATATTAAAACGAGCATATTAAACAATGGCGCAAAAAAAGGGGAAAAAAAGAAACACAATAAAAAATAAAAAATAAAAAAACAACAAAAACAATCAGCTAACTAATTAGTACATTAATTAAACACCCTAACAGGAGTTTGACTAGGAGGTGGGTACTGAGGATAAACTTGATTATAAATCAAGCGTACTACATCAGCATCAAGACGGTGATCAAATTGAGGCACTTCTTCGTCTTCCCATGATTTCGGTACATTAATAAAACTGTACGGAATGAACCTCCTTATCAGAGGAGCGTCTTCAGCGGTGACAACCCATAAGTAAGGCCCAACGTGTCCATAACGATCCTTAGGGTCGTCTCCATAAAAGTCACTTTTGCCCGTTTGATGGTCACGTGATCCATACCTTGCAGCGAGTTGTTTTGCTTGGCGAAAATCATCAAGACCATCCCCTCGAAACACGATCAGAGCATATCCAAGAAACCCACGACCAGAACTCCAAGCCGGGTGAATTGCCCTAAGATTTGAAAACCCATTCTCAATGAAGATGTCCCTCAATGGGTTAAGAGACTTAGAAGCTGGCTTCCCAGCAGCATCGCGTATGACTGAGAGATTGTGAATTATGCACGTAATCGGGTTGATATAACGGGTTACCGATTACTGACGAGGTGCGACTACGGATGATGAAGACGACGACATTCTTTTAATGATGATATGTATGTATATGTAGATTATTTAAAAAGTAAAGTAGAAATGTTAGTAATAATAAAGTGATTCTTATTGTTACTAGAAATGTGATGCTATTTATAGTATAATAAGGCTATAAATAATTAGATTAATTTCATCCATACGTTACATTCTAAGTTGTATTAATTGTGCATGCATGCATGAGGTGAATAATGGTCAAACAAACAATAATAATAGGGCATGCAATGGTAAAACCACAAACTTTTCAGTTTTCACAGTGGATCTATATTTACAATGGTTATAAGAAAAACCGTTGTTTTTTGGTGTAATATGGCAACGGATTTAAAATAACCGATATTGATATATGAAGTATGATAACGGCTTAACAAAGTACCGTTATCATTTTGTGTTATACATACCGTCAAACAATCAATACTGCAACTTTGAATCAGAAAAAGTAAAAATTACAGGGCATGCATTAGTCAAATATTTATGGGTTGCGAATGAATCTGACCGTCTCCTACTACTTCTGATTCTGCACCGCCAAGGTCGCATTGCCGAGCAGGGGACAATCCCGTTGGAATGGGAAAACGACTGTGTGGATTGAACTGAAGGTGAAAGAGACATATATGGTGATATTATCACTGAATTCTGGAGGATGGGGTAACAAAAAACATACTCCCTCCATTCAACTCCACACTACATATTTTCTTTTTTACGTTTGTCAACGCTTGTTTTACGCGATTTTTTTTCTTTCGCTTGATAATTTAATGTACTCCTAAAAACCCAAGTTATTATAATAAAAGTTTGATATTTTTCTGGTGATATTGTCTCTGAATTCCAAAGGATGGGGTAACAAAAAACGTAATAAAAAATATAAATAATTAAACTTTAATTCAAGCCACCACCATAATCCAAATACAACTTACAATGCCAGATAATATTTAAAGACTTAAATATTAGAATCTGATGAAGTATTTGGATACTCATTATGAACTTTGGTGTAGATCAAGTCGTAGATCGGCCCTTCATTATCACCGGAAAGCGCATGTGGAATGGCCTCTTTCTCCCATGACATAGGCACGGTGGCAAGAATGTGATGCTTCCTACAATGTTTTAGCAGATGATGATCAAGATGGGTCGCAACCCATAGATAAGGGCCTTGTTGTTTATCATCCGAATAGAAGTCCTCTTTCCCCGCATCTTCCCCCGCAAATCAAGCCCCTAATTTTCCTGCCTGACGAAAACTATCATGGCAGTTGGCTTCGTCAAACACGATAAAAACGAAGCCTACAAAACCTTGCTTGTTTATAGACACAGGGTACAAATTTTTAATCGCGGTGAAACCGGAGTAATGAAGCATTTGCGTCAACCACCCAAAATTAGGGTTTAAACCCTTTCCATTCACACCATAATAAATCGGGAAATTATGGAGAATGCAAGTAAAAGGCTGTGCGTAACGAGAATGTGATTGTAGCTCCGATACACCAGCCATATTTTTTTAGAGAGAAATTTAGAAAGAAATTAAAGAGTAAAAGTTTGTTAATTTAGAATTTGATCTAAAACATTATGAAGACATATTTATAGAATTATTTTGGTCAAATTGAATATTTACTAAAGTTCTGATAAAGTTTTGAATGCAGATGTCAAACTGAAAAATCTAATCAAATACTGACAACGGTTGAATTGAAAAAGTTATTTCATTATAGAACATAATAACGGTTACAAAAAATCCATAGCTATAACATAACAACGGGTAACAAAAACCGTTGCTAGTGTTAATTTAGTAACGGTTTTCGAAATGTCGATATCTTAAACTGGTAACGGTTTTCTAACAACCGTTGATAAGAGTGATTCTATAACGAGTTTTTGGAAACCGTTAAAACGTTTTTGACAACGGTTTGTTAAGCGGCCGTTGTCAAATTATAATAACAACGGTTTTTGAGGGAAACCATTATTCCTATTAGCGCGGTCTAGTTTTCCGCCAATATTTGGAAAACGGTAATGTAAGTGTCGTTTGTTAAATGTATTAAACTGTTGTGATACGCTCCTTATTGATTGCTAGATTTGGCGTAGTGCATGTGGAAACATTGGCTTCATTCATAGCAAGCAGTGAAAATCGATCATCTTGTTCCTTACTTGTGAATTAGATAGATTGAAACTTTTTATGCTTCTTAAGAGAGTAAGATTAAGAGCATTCACCTTTATTTAACCTCTATGATTGTCTTGTAGCTATCAAAGCTTTCTTGAATGATTCTCTATGAAAAACGTAGTAATTGATTGTGTTGGTTCCGAATTTGGGAAGTGTGATTGGACTACGAAAGGGAATATATGGAGAATTTGAAGTTGGAGGATTATTAAATTTTGCATCAAAGATGGGCAATTGGTGAATAAATTCTTGGAATTGTATGGAGAGAAATTGGAGATTTGATATTGTTGAGTCAGGATAAATCCTACTTTGAACAGACTAAATGCAACATGGTAACACCGGGCTAAGGCATTCAAGTCAGCATAACAAGCAATGTCATGGCATCAGCCAGGAGAAGGAATGAAGGGTAGACCTATTATAACACCCCATTCCTACCCAGTCAAGGTAGTGGGAGGATGTTACCTCTCGGTTTCTCGAGGCGGTGAATCGGAGTTTCGACTTAGAAACATTTAATATAAATAAAGTATTTAATGAATTACATAACCATAAATGTATAAATGAATAAAATGTGAACTATGCTACTTGACTACCATCCATGTCATCTAACAACTATCCATGTACTCGACTCCAAGTTCAAGGCTCGTCCCGTCTCCCGCGTGATACAAAAAACAACCTGTAAAAGACTGCTCACCATATGATCGAAAATATTATATGGATCGACACAGGCCACCCCAAAAATAGGTGACATTTTACACAGACACACAGCACGTCAGTTTCAAATAATTAGACATACGGCACCATATGATAGGTAAATATGCCATATGAAAATGATATGAATGAGACACGATTATACCAGCACCACGCCATTAACGTGACACGCCCAGACATACCCACAACTACCGGTGCCAGGGACACGCCCATGACACCACACTCCACAAATAGGTATCAGGACACGCCCAGATGTGCCGGGTCCAGAAGCCAACCGGAATCCCTGCCAGACGTCGTGCCTCAACCATACGAGTCCCTCTGTACTCAAATCATTAACGTGCACATCTGTCTTGGAGTGGCAAGCTCCAAGAGATGACTCAACATCAACCATATCCTTAACATATATAACAACAACAACAACGATATAATATCCAACACCACACATCAAAGTAAGACCAA
The DNA here is from genome assembly GCF_048544455.1 of Silene latifolia. Taxonomy (NCBI): domain Eukaryota; kingdom Viridiplantae; phylum Streptophyta; class Magnoliopsida; order Caryophyllales; family Caryophyllaceae; genus Silene; species Silene latifolia. Next base: position 191,521,966 of record NC_133536.1, read on the forward strand.
TTATGAAATACACTCTTCAACATGTCGTGGACATCTATTACTCGATTATTTCGACTCCTTGAGTCCTCATGAAACAATATCATGTTATAATGCCTTTCCAACAGCATAAAGGACTCACCAAGATCCTCAAATATTACCATGTAATATAATGCAACTCATAATATGCAATTGATGTAAAAGACACACAAATATGCACACAAATTATTGAAACCAAGTAGGATTAACCTACCTTTTAACAATCTTCATAAGCAACTCGAATACGAACCGATTCCATCATATGAAACCGTCTCATCCTATGCAAACCACACAATACTATCACAAATATCTTACACTATCCTACACTACAAAACCCTTTATTATTACCCATTAATTACCTATAATACATACCTTATTTACTAATTATTTTCCACCACAAAACCCCCAAAAGTTAGGGTTTAAATTAATTAAAGATCGGTAGATCTCAACTTACAAAATAAGAGAAAGGAAGGAAGAGAATGATAAATCCATCAAATCAAGCTTGAATCCCATGAGAGTGTGTTTGTGAGGTCTTTAGAGAGAAGGGAGAGACTTTAGATAAAGAAGGAAGAAGGAGGGAATGATTTGGATAAGATTAGGTGTAATCCTAAAATTGATGTTTATCAGGTGCTGCACAGTGGCACTCGATCGAGTGTCGAGTCCACTCAGTCGAGTGCTCGCCCACTCGACCAAGTGTCGGCCACTCGATCAAGTAAACCCTCAACTCGGTCTACTGCAGCCTCACTAGGCCTAGTCTAAATCGCACTAAGTCTAGTACGCACTCACTCGGTCCATTGTAGATCTCTCACAAATCTCGAGGTACTTTTGCGGGTCCCAAAGAATCCAGGTATTACAATCTTCCCCCCTTAAAATGAACTTCGTCCCCCAAATTTGCCTCATTCTCTCTTTCTCACCATTCTTTTAAGTCTCTTTCTCTGTCTCGTTACCAACTCTCGGGTCTCCTCTATCTCCCAAGCTCTTACCATATTTACTATCTTACGTACAACGCTTCTCAACTTAAGGTTCACTTGACATAGTCGCTCTCAAAACTCTTGGTTTCTTTCTTTAACTTCCTAATTTTTACACTCACTCCTCCTAAAAGAGAACTTCGTCCTGAAGTTCAACGCTCGAACACAACGACATACTCATAGGCTACTTACGAACGTTTAACAAAGAACGAAATGACGGGTACCACGTAATAGGTTACGTATTCTAGTAGAATTCAAGTACCATCCTCATGTAACGTATATATCACGTGAAATATATCACACGATTGCACATGTATTTATGTCTATTTTTAATTCATGCAAGTATTACGTCTATAACCATCATTAGGTGTCTTGGTGTAACAAGCAACTATCATGGAATGCACAGATGTTACTCTCTATAAAGTCATGGAATCAATACATGCCAAATAAGGTAATCACATGCCTTCGTTATCCATTTAGTCCTGTCATATGGCTATTGATTAATTACTTACACCTTGAATAATGGTACTTTAAGTAATAACAACGATGTCTCAAGAAATAATAACACACGAATTACTATGGTTAAACGTAAACAATTCGTGAAAGTCAATTATAGGTATCAAAGAAGCTGATTTAGTCCCAACTAACCAAGGAGTACGCGCCTATGACGGCACTCGTAGCAAGGTGCGGGGCTTATCACCTTGACCATTACAACTAGACCCTTGGAAATACAAACCAGTTTTCAGGTGGTCGGTTCGTTATAGTTTCGGCGGCAGCATATTAAACAGGTCTAAATCAAACACATGAGGCGGGAAATAAAAAGGTCCTCTCGGTCCACTCTTAACAAATAGCATCTTCCGATCTCGCTATAGATCCCTAATATCACTAATACTAACTTTTGTCCTGAAAAGTGATTTACGGTCTAAACTTTACCTATCTTTCGATCTCAGCATATTTTAGTCATTTTAATTGGTGATCTAGCAACTGTCCCTATCTCTCGATCTAATGGGTCAGTCATATCCTAAGCATTCAACTAGTCGTGTGCACTAGATTCGTCGAATAAAGAATTAAAACAATTAAAACGAAAATAAAATCTCACGTGGTCAGACGATCGACCGGGTAGGGTGGTCGATCGACCAACACGCGAATCAGGCCGTGTTCATTATATTGCCGCCTACACTACAATTCTCCTACATCCTAGCACAATTGATTTAGCTACTCATGCTGAGGGTAATAACAACAATAAAACTAGGGCATAAAAGTAATGAATTCATAATTAAAGCGGTAAGATAAATAATTAACATGCAACGATAAAACGGTTTCGGGAACCTAACTAGCAATTCTATACTAACAACGAAATAAAAGTGAATCGAAATAAGGCAGAAGAATACTGAGACTGCAGAGGAATGATTAAGAATAAGAACGAAATTCCAATGCTAAAACATTATTCCGAACCCTAATAGAAACTGAATGTTACTGTGTAAAACTTAGATAAAAATCGGATCAAAACTGGATGCTTGTATCTGATGTTCTAGGTTACGTTATATAGCAAGCATACGTAACACTTATTATCAAAACCTAAACATAATGGGCTTCAAGTTCCTCGATCTTTTAATTCTCGTCTGGGACAGCAGCTCGGTCGATCGACTAAGCATGGCGGTCGATCGATCGCTTTAGTGTACAATAGCTTCGGAACCCATGACTTGGTCGATCGATGATGGTAGTGGTCGATCGACTGCTTGAGCTGATACTTGACTTCTAAAATCTCGTGGATTTGTCTTTTGGGCTTTGAAATGCGCACCAAGCTCATTCCTCGAGTCAATACTTCACGTCAATTGCAATGCAGGATAGTCGGGGACGGATTTAGCTCAATTTCAGTTGAATTCTTCACATTTATGCAATAAAGTACAAAAACACGAAAGTAGACGGAAATGGGGAAATGGTAGCTTAAACTACACAAATGAGCTCTGAAATGCGTGTAAAATGAGGTGCAAAACATCATATAAAAGACACGCATCAAACTTCCCCAAACCAAACCCTTGCTTGTCCCCAAGCAAGAACAGGACTCGATCTAATGACCTAATGGAACGAGTTCAATCTCAGAGCGAAATGCAACATGTAAAGCCTAAACCAATTTAATGCACAACCAACAATCAATTAGCAAATGAATCATGCAAACGAGTTATGGAGTCGTTAAAACTACTGAACCGTCAACTGTAGAGACTTATCAAATTGGACTCTCACGGGTCGCTTATATCACTCAAATAAGCACAGGTGAATAATGTAAAGATAGAAAGAATTCATTTGTAGTGACACTCACCTAACTACGACCTATAAGAACATGCCTGCAATCTAATATGAAAGCAATCTCTATGACCGTACATATGCATTCTAACCAACAAAAGACCGTGACACATGCCGAGGTATATATGTGGATATGTGAGGTATGGGTAAGAAGAGGCAAAACATTTATGGAAAAGTGGAGGTACAGGTGATCAAGCTAGTACCAAAACGGAACCATATGGCAACATCCTTCTTCTTGCTCCAAAATAAAAGAAACGGTGCTATAGCAAGCACAAATCTTCACAATCTCCAGGTATAAAAGTAATCAACTAACTCCCATAAGATATGAATAACACATGGGAGCAAAAATCGCCAAAATATAAGGATTTGAATTATGCGAATTTGATTTCTTTTCTTTCTCTCGAACCTCAGTCGATCGACCTATAATGCCAGTCGATCGACCGCTTAAACAGTACACATGCGTTTCTCTTTCTTTTTGAATCATTTTTTCACTTCTTTTGTTTTCTATTTGTTTTCTTTCCTTCCTTTCTTCTCATTCTCCCAACTAAATCTCAATAAGAGAATTTACCACCAAAAACAAAGTAACAATCCCAACAACTAAGACTACTAGCTTGACAAGGGACAAGCTAAATGTAGGATGTAGTAAATGGGACAAAAAGGATTTTGGCAGTGTGGAGCTTATGGGTAAAACGAATAAAGGGAAACCTCTACCACATGTGTCAACAAACCACAAACCGAATGCATACAGGTATTAAGCAGATTAAGTTCATATTTATGCAAATTGATTTGACATGTCTCATAAGGAGTACTACTCACATCCTAGATAAACTGGTCATATATGTCACCAGTTATAGGCTCTAAATCTCAGAAATATGATGTAGTTTGCTAATTTTCAAAGTCAAGTCTCAAGTTCAGCAAATAATTAACGAAAACTCGTGGATATGCATATACGATTCTACTAATAATCATGTCAATTTAACAAGGCTTAGGCAAAAAACAGATGCAAATGCAATATCATCCTTGAAATACTACCGTTCCGACTCAACCTATATGCTAAAATAAACGTGCATTTTATTTGAATTGTTTGAAATTTTTCAATTTTTTTGAATTTTTTGAATATAAGAATGAAATAAACAATGCAAAACAAAATGTAAACGTGAATGCAAGCAAATGATATACGACGCAAAACCCTTCCCCAAACCAAATCGCACAATGTCCCCATTGTGCAAAATCATGTAATGAAGAAAAGAGAAATGGGAATTTGCGAGAAAGTAAACAAATAAAAATGACGTGAAGTGGAACTCGGGAACTCACAAGACTTTGAGCGCAGCAAAGGAAACGTCCCCAAACCAGCGTGAGCTAGGAGGTTTCAGTAGCCAGTAGTGCTACTAAAAAGTACCTGAAAGACAGAACAAAACCCAAGCATAAAATCGAGAAGGACAATAATGAAGTGGTATTATGTGCATAATTGGGAAAAATAGAAGAAATAAATAAAATGACGGAAGATAAATTGGAGTAGAAAACTCCTTTAAGCCCGCAAATCGACCAAACATAGCAGGAGAGAGGTCGTAAACAGGTATAGCAGTGCAGGTCGGTCGATCGACCACATAGCTCAGTCGATTGACCGAGGTGAAAGGAACAGTAGCTCCTAGAACCTGCAGACCAGTCGATCGACTATATAGCCCAGTCGATCGACTGAAGATACTGCTGTAACTTCTTATTTCTTCGTATTTGCTCAATTACTTGAGCTAAAGAGGTCTAAAAAACCTGCAAATGCACAATAATACGCGCCCAAAATTGCGCAAAACCCAAAATAAACTCTAAAACGTATAAAATCCTAAGCAAGCAAAATAAAATGCGAAGTTCCGCGCACACAAAAGCAATAAAAAGTGTCTAACAAAAGCAAATAAAAATTTTGGAAAACATGAGATCAACTAGTAGTTGATCAAGAACGGCCACGGAATGGCCCACTTCGTCGCTTACGGCTACTAGAGGTAGCCTCAACGGTGCTTATCTTATCAGCTGCACCCTTCTTAGCTTCCACGTCCGTATGGCTCAACGGATCAACACTTTCATCATCTCCCCAGTCGATGACCTCTTCTTGCTCATCAAAGTCCAAGTCGGACTCCGTTACTTGGACTGGCTCATCATCAACTTCCTCATCGGTGGCATAGCTAAGGCAACCAAGACCTCCTCGTGAAATGATTGGCTTCTTCGCAGCTAGAGTGACTTGCAGCTCTTCCTTCCCCAAACCAGCTCCTGCAATATCAGAAATAGACAAATCTTCCTCCAATTTGCTCCCAATTTGGGGCGGAGGGGTTACAACAGGAATAGAGATAGGTAAATCAGGAAGCACAAAGTACGATTTCTTGTCGAAACCGTGTTACAAGTCACAGAGCCACATGGGGTCCTTTTTCTTAGCCTTACCGGGCAAAGACAATAGAATGCTTCCCCACTTTGAAGGTCGGGGTCCCAGAACCAACATCAATAATCGCACCAAAGCAGTGCGAAGCGCCTACCTAGAATGATAGGTATGTGGGCATCCTCAGGCATATCTAGGACGACAAAGTCAACAGGGAAGAAAAACTTCCCTATTTGCACGGGGATGTCTTCTAGGACTCCTATTGGCTGGACCGCAGATCGGTCAGCCATCTGTACGGTCATATCTGTCACTGTGAACCTAGTCAATTTGAGCTTCCTAGCAAGGCTCAGGGGCATGACGCTTATACTAGCTCCTAGGTCACATAATGCCTTCTCAATAGAGAAGGTACCTATATTACAAGGAACAGAAAAGCTACCTGGGTCAGCTAGTTTATGGGGCGCAGTGTGAGACAGATAAGAACAAGTTTCCTCAGTCAGTGCGACAGTATGCACTGTTTCAAGTGACTTTTTCTTAGACAGAAGTTGTTTCATGAATTTAGTGTAGGCAGGCACTTGATTGACCAACTCAAGGAAAGGAACTTGTAAATTCAAACTACGAATAACCTTTTCAAATTTATTGAAAGATACCTGTTCCTTCGTCGGCACTAGTCTCTCTGGATATGGGGCTGAGAGAAGTACCTTAGCCCTCTCCTCTAAGTCTTGCATGCCGGCATCCGTGGACTTAGGCTGAAAGTCCACCACCTTTTCCTTATTGAAGCTTGAACCCTCCTCAGACCGTCTCAAATGTGAGCCATTGACCGACATTGGGTCGAACTTCGGAATCGGGACGGACCCATCAAAGACTCGGGTCTTGCCCAATACTTTCGGAGTTGTCGAACCCCGGAACAAATGGTCTCTCAAATTATCGGGCATTGAAGGACGAAATTTCTCAATATCATCAGGGGCCTCAGTCGATCGACCACCTTGCTCAGTCGATCGACTGAGGTGTACAGTTCCAGAAGCTCCTGTAACCCGCATATCAGTCGATCGGCCGGGTATATCAGTCGATCGACTGATGTACCTGGTAGACGCCTTGTTCTTGTTATTTTCGTTAAAGCTTTCTTTTGACTCGGTTCCGCCTCATTCTTTTCAGGGGCATCCTCGACCATATCAGGCCCCTCCAGGGTAGACCCACTCCTCAAAGTAATGGCATTTAGGGTCTCTTTCTGGTCAGTTTGAGTCGGTAAGTGTCCGGGAGCTCGAGTGGTACTCTTACTAGCCAATTGAGCAATTTGGCTCTCTAGTACCTTCATCCCGGCATCTCTAGCTTGGGACTCCTTCAGCAGCAAGTTCTTAAACTCAGTAAAATCGGAATTCTGGGATTGTTGCTGCTGCTGCACATAGGGAGGTTTTCGGTATTGTTGTTGCTTATGATGAGGGGGCACATAAGCTTGCTGCTACTGCTGTTGTGGAGGTTGAGTCGGATTCAGGACATTCTGGCTACTCCACCTCAAGTTGGGGTGGACATTCGGCTCATAGTACGTGTTTGTCTACCTAAAGTGTTGAAAGGCAGCACAAGACTCAAAGGGAACAGAACAATTCTCTGAGACATGCCCCTCAGCTCCACATCTTCTACAGACGAAAGGACCGTATGAAACAGCGTTAACATGGTACATCCCACCTTTAGAAGCTCCTCCCAATTCATATTTGTCAAACCTTGCAGTGAGAGCTTCTAGTGCAGCAACAGAGGAAGATTCAACAGCTCTCTTCTGGTTTCCTCTCGAATTCCCATATTCAGCCTTATGAGTGGCCAAATCATCGATGATCTTCCACCCCTTAGTCTCTCCCATGTTTTTAGCAAATCGGCCATTGGCTGCAGCATCCAAAATAGCCCTCTGATCGTCATACAACCCATTATAGAACTGGTTGCAAAGACTCCATTTTTCGAACCCATGGTGCGGTATGGTTCGCACCAGTTTCTTGAAACGGACCCATGCTTCATGAAAGTTCTCATCAGGCCCTTGTTTAAAGCTCGTGATCTGAGCTCTAATGGCATTCGTCTTCGAGGCAGAGAAGTACTTTTTGTAGAATGCCAGGGCTAAGGAATTCCAGTCGGTGATCCCATGGGCGGCTCGGTCCAGATCTCTATACCACTCTCTTGCAGCGTCACGAAGAGAGAAAATGAACATGGTCTTCTTGATCTGATCTTGGGTCACACCGGCCGGCGGGGGATAGAGCAGCAATAATCAATAAAAATCTCCATGTGCTTGGCTGCATCTTCATTTGCAGCTCCCCCGAACTGGTTTCTCTCAACCAGGTTAATATAGGAAGGCTTTGGCTCGAATTTTCTCGCCTCCCCAGGTAGTTCGAATCCTTTGTAGAGATTCGCAGCTGTAGGCTCTGAGTGACTAGCAATGGTTGCTTCTTCACCATGACTAGGATTTCTGGAGAAGTAACTGTCTCACCAAGAAGTAGAGGCGGGAGATGTAGGTGGATCTCCTTGAACAGGGCGTTCTCGTAGTAGCTTGACAGAGTACTCAGCTCTTCCTCTGTCGGTAATACCATTTGTGATCGTCTCAACTCGCGCAAGGATTTCTCGATCTCAGGATTTAATGGTACTAGTTCACCACCCTGTGACCTGCGCATAAGAAGAAACTACAAAAAGAATATAAGAAATGTTTAAGGAACGGAAGTCCCTTAAACTAAAGAAAGACTAAATAAAAAAAATTAAAAATTAGAACAATTGGCTCTCCGGCAACGGCGCCAAAATTTGATACCCGTCGTGAGGTGTCAAAAACAATATTTATAAACTCCAACTACAACTATAGCTAGCGGCAGTTGGGTCGAATCACAGAGAGGCAGGCGTAATTTCTAGTTGTTTAAATTCGGTCTAAGGTAACAAAAGGTGGGGGTTTGATTGGGTTTGGTCTATAGCTAATAACAATAAAAGAAAAGTAAACTAATGAAATATATAAAATCAAGTATAAAAGAGGTACTAGGATGGTCGGTTTGTTATAGTTTCGGCGGCAGCATATTAAACAGGTCTAAATCAAATACATGAGGCGAGAAATAAAAAGGTCCTCTCGGTCCACTCTTAACAAATAGCATCTTCTGATCTCGCTATAGGTCCCTAATATCACTAATACTAACTTTCGTCCTGAAAAGTGATTTACGGTCTAAACTTTACCTATCTTTCGATCTCAGCATAGTTTAGTCATTTTAATTGGTGATCTAGCAACTGTCCCTATCTCTCGATCTAATGGGTCAGTCATATCCTAAGCATTCAACTAGCCGTGTGCACTCGATTCGTCGAATAAAGAATTAAAACAATTAAAACGAAAATAAAACCTCACGTGGTCATTCGATCGACCGGGTAGGGTGGTCGATCGACCAACACGCGAATCAGGCCGTGTTCATTATATTGCCGCCTACACTACAATTCCCCTACATCCTAGCACAATTGATTTAGCTACTCATGCTGAGGGTGATAACAACAATAAAACTAGGGCATAAAAGTAATGAATTCATAATTAAAGCGGTAAGATAAATAATTAACATGCAACGATAAAACGGTTTTGGGAACCTAACTAGCAATTCTATACTAACAACGAAATAAAAGTGAATCGAAATAAGGCAGAAGAATACCGAGATTGCAGAGGAATGATTAAGAATAAGAACGAAATTCCAATGCTAAAACAATATTCAACCCTAATAGAAATCTGAATGTTCTTGTGTAAAACTTAGTTAAAAATCGGATCAAAATCGGATGCCTCAGATCGATGTTCTAGGTTACGTTATATAGCAAACATACGTAACACTTATTATCAAAATCTAAACATAATGGGCTTCAAGTTCCTCGATCTTTTAATTCTCGTGCTGGGACAAAACTCGGTCGATCGACTAAGCATGGCGATCGATCGATCGCTCTTCGATGTCTGACGAGAGTTTCGAACCCGCAGTTGGTCGATCGACTGATGGTAGTGGTCGATCGACTGCTTGAGCTGATACTTGACTTCTAAAATCTCGTGGATTTGTCTTTTGGGCTTTGAAATGCGCACCAAGCTCATTCCTCGAGTCAATACTTCACGTCAATTGCAATGCAGGATAGTCGGGGACGGATTTAGCTCAATATCCATTGAATTCTTCACATTTCTGCAATAAAGTACAAAAACACGAAAGTAGACGAAAATGGGGGAAATGGTAGCTTAAACTACACAAATGAGTTCTCAAATGCGTGTAAAATGAGGTGCAAAACATCATATAAAAGACACGCATCACATCCTTTGATTGTGACCCGTTATCCAACCTCACAGTCAACCGCATTTTGATGCGCCGGGAATATTTCCCGGGCTTGCCCCTCAATCCGCTGAAGAGCACCTTGCCTCCCTTGAAACAGGCTAAGGTCCCTAATATCCCCTTCGGGCTAGGCTATGAGCCTACCGATGAAGACATCCAGGAGATGAACCTCCTAATACGGAAGCGCAAAAAGCACGGAGTCATCCTCCGTCCATACCATATGACTCTCAATGGTTACTTCGTCCCCGAGGGAGAATCCGAGCTCTACAACGGCTTTTCTGAGCTGATATATGACTCCGTAGCCAGGGTCAAGCACCCGGGTGTAGATGTCTTTCAAGACTGCTACTTCATCCCCGACAACACCAAAGCTGCATCGACCAAATCTGAGTCGACCTCATGCCTCGATGGACAAGCCGTCAGTCTCCTCTTCGGAGAAGACAATATCAAGCACCTCGGCTACGAGGACATCATCAACATTGCTCTAAAAGACAACCAGTTCAATCCCACCGCCTTAATCTCTGATACTGACCCGGAGAAAGCTACACAAGGCCGGAGAAAAACTGTCAAGTTGACCGATCGCCAAGGCCGCATCCTCAAGGTCACAACTGGAGAAGGCCCTACGTTGAAAGAGGAAAGTGAAAAAGAGTATGAGTCTGAGTCTGAGTCTAAGTCGGAGTCTATCCTAGCACTCCTGATGTCCCAGTCAAGATCCCCTTTCCATTGTTTTATCACAAACTTGTGGCTGCTTCAGAGGCTGAGTCAACTAAGGTTATCCCCACTCTCATGGAAGGTAGCAACCTGGAGCTTATTCCAGGGGACCACCTCCTATGCTGTGTCGCCTCTGACTTCCCATGAGATGTATGTCCTGTCCGAGATTTTTACTCAAGTCAACTTAATGAACACTAAGTTTGCTTATGACTCGTCTCATTTTAACTGCAATGCAATTCTGAACGAACATGAAGAATTTGACTTGAGTGACCACCCACCTCGCATAGCCAAAAAATTTGACAAACAATAGAATACGACCCCCATCATTGAGGAGACCAAACCTATTAACGTAGGAACCGACAACACGCCTAAAGAACTTAGGATAAGGACCACCCTTGAGCCCTCGGAAAGACATCAGTTCATCAACCTCCTACACGAATACAAGGACGTATTCGCTAGGTCCTACAAAGACATGCGTGGGATCGACAAGGATATTGCAGAGCACATGATACCCATTAAACCCGGAGCTAAACCCGTGAAACAAAAGTTGCGCCGAATGCGCCTTGAAAAACAAGGAAGAAGTGGACAAACAGTTCAAAGCCGGGTTCATCAAAGTGTCCGAATACTCTGACTAGGTGGCCAACATTGTTCCTGTACCCAAGAAAGACGGGAGAATCCGGGTTTGCGTCGACTTCAGGGATCTGAACAATGTAAGCCCAAAAGACGACTTCCTTCTGCCACATGTTGACATCTTGGTGGACAACACCGCCGAGCATGCCTTGTTATCATTCATGGATGGGTATTCTGGGTACAACCAGATCAAAATGTCTAAGGAAGACATGCACAAAACTGCATTCACTACACAGTAAGGTATGTATTGCTACACTGTCATGCCATTCGGTCTAATCAACGTCGGAGCAGCTTATCAAAGAATCGCCACGACATGATGCACAAAGAGGTGGAGGTATATGTCGATGACATGATTGTGACACTCCCCATATTCCAAGTGCCTTACCAGGACCACTTAAGGTATGAGAATGTCACTATCTCGGTTACCTGAGGCAATGATAATCATAAGTCAATAGCGAAACGTACTTAAAAGTGAATAACGTTTAAAGTGATTACATACCAACTCCAAAGCTGATAAAAAAGGAATACAAGTTCTCAAATCTGTCTACTATCAAAATATTATAAAGTGTCAGACACAGCGGAAGACTTCTAAACTGCAACGTGCTGACTCATCCCAGTTATTCCATACGCATCGTCTCATACCTGCTCAATAACTGCTCACCACCCCCGAAACGATCCCCACAGTTTTCAATACATTTAAACGGGGTCAGTACTAATTACACAAAATAATGCCATAATGAAACAAGTACTAAAACAACTCAACAACACAACAATTCTCCAGCCTCCATAATCAATCTCCACACAACTGACTACACACTTTACTACACACTAAAGTGTGTAGTCCTGCCAGAGTACCCATCACAACAAGTACTCCACACCGCCAGTGTGGAACCGCAGCCGTACCCACCAAATCCACGCTCATCAACCACTGAGCGATAAACCCAAGTTTCCTTAATGTGCTCATCCCCTCTTGTGGCGGGTTCCACATAGGGCGAACCAAGGGCGTGAAGCCACTCCCGCAAGTGACTCCGCTCAGCCAGGGACGTGCCCCAAATATCACAGACAGTTATACAACAACAATCAACAATATAAACCAACAACCATCAAGATCGACCAATAATAAACTTAATCAGTAATCACAACACAACCACCACACATATCATATAACTAATACTGAGTAGGGAGAACCCTACCTGGAAAGCAACACGAAATCAGACGATCAAACAGCTGTCTCAAAATCTCTCCTCAACGAACCCTCCTCCTATACATACATACATACATATTATTACTACCATAACACATCATCACCCAAAACCCCCAAATTCCCAAATTAGGGTTTAACCAAACTTAACAAAACGATAAGAAAATGATATGTAAGACTTACCCTTGACGCAAGGATCACGAATATGTAAAGAACAACGAAAAGCAACACCTCTAGCTCCGGGATTTACTAATAATGCGAACGCACAAGACAACATAACTTGAAACTTCTCTTGACTGTGATTTAGGTTTTGTAAAAGTGTTTAAACAAAGATGACGGAACTTAATATATATTAATCCGCATTATTAAAAAACCCGTCGCAAATCACCCGTAAACCGAATTACTCAATCGTGTAAGTCACTTACTCGATCGAGTGACCCTTACTCGATCGAGTGCCACACTTACTTGATCGAGTACCCATCAGACAGAACACTGTTTCGTAAAAAAACATACTTACTCGACAGAGTAAGCCCCACTCGATAGAGTACCCAAAGACATAGAAAACCGTAGTATTACAGTCTTCCCTCCTTAGGAAGAACTTCGTCCCCGAAGTTCAACCCATACCTAAACAACATACTAACTCGATTAAGACACAACAACGCAACTAAAGTCTCAAAACAAAACCCCAACCTATCAAACATGAACTCTTAACACCAACTCCACCAACTATGCCTACCTTCACAACACGGCTCATAATATCATATCAACTAAATCATAGTCTCTCTCGACACCAACTCCAAACACTAGCAACTACTATCCACAAACGCTGCTAGCTCCGTAACATATTATCCACTAGAAAATGCGATATCAAGACACTCATAACATCAAACGGAATGTTACATTCTACCACCCTTAAAAGGAACTTCGTCCTCGAAGTTTACTCAATAACATCACCATCCAACTGTCAACTCCATCGAACTCATAAATATCATCATCCAACTGTCAACACTATCTATTCTCCCATTCCTAAACATTGAACTACTACAAGCACGACCATGACCTTTTAACAATATCAACCACAATAAAGATTCATCCTTTATGCTACACCAACATTCTACTTCCAATTATACTACAACATGCACAACCATGAAACTATCATTTATAGCATCCTACTCCTCTTAAGACAAATCTTACCTCCTCGTAACTCACTAATACTAAATCCTTAGTTATATCTTCTCATTATCCACATCACCACCGCATGTCAAAGATAGCCGCCTATAATCTAAACACTCACCATTCCTATATCTAAGGCTCTCTTACTTACTAGTTCTTATACTTCAATTCACTCGACACATCACCTAACCTATGCCACAAAATCTTTAGCTTAACCAAAACTTCAACTTTTCCCTATTACCGCCAAAGTGACATAGTCCTCTATACATGCTTCTATCTCCATACTCATAACTCACGGTCCACAATTATTACATACACTCACACTAGATCCTCATGTTATTTTCTTTCATTACCGCAAAACTCATCCATAACTTAACATGAAACTAATTACCAACACCTTATACTCACTGTCTCAATGAAAGATTATGAACTACCTGCAGCTTTCAGATCAGAACAACACATGTTCCACTATTCACTTGCCATTACCATATCTACCAAAGCCTCATCTAAAACAAGGTCAAACTACTGTAACAACCTCTCACAACTGAGTCGCATCAACAAAATATCACTATACCATGACAACAACGGAAACATACACAACTCTCTTCCATATCATACTCTACATTCACTCCCAAGCTGAAACTGGTAAGAAACATCAATAAACAAAACAACCGTCTATTTGTCTACACTGAAACTCGCAGGAAACAGCAGCAACAAAATAACAATCTACGCATAACTGGTATGTACTTTCGAAACTCGAATTGTAATCATCCCGCCTACACCACAACCAGTGCCGGCATCGCAACGCCGCCACCAACAGCCGCAGCGCATCGCGAAAATACCCGCATTACAACACGAAGTACCGTGCCCGGATCACCACCCAAGGCACAACAACCACATCAATAGACATCACAACTACACACAATTCCCATAAGCACTGACTTAGTATAACTTTCCGGACAAGAAACTTACTCCAAACTGTTTTACTAGATCACAACACAACATATTATACGGAATAAAAAGACAAAAATCTCATGAATATCATCCATACCTTTTCACCGAATAAACATATATCATGAATACACATACTAGTATACCTAGCCATGCTAGATCACCCAAACTATCACTTTTGAACATCATTCCATTAGATTACCGTACCCAACATGCATTACAGAACATTCAAATAACAACTTTATAACTATTACACCATACCACTTCTTGTGAGGTTAGAACCTCACACAAACATTTATACACATCATAGACCAGTAATCACATCCAACTAGTCAATCCTGATCACGTAAGTTACCACTGATAAAGGTTACCTCTTGCCCGAGCTTAACTCGTATGCCCCTCGTAACATATTCTCCCATTTGCATAACTATCGCCTCCTGCCATGTATAACCATACCTTTAATATTCAATTACCAGCACCTGCCTCATATAACCAGATCTTATACTTCCTTACAATCATACATTTCAATCCGGCCTCTACAAAATCAACCTCTTTAGAATTGTTATCTTTCTTATCCATCATCACCTTTAACCACTATTGACAATACCACAATAAAACCACTGCTCGTATAACAATCTCTTCCACTCACCTCTAAATATAACAGTTAATTTCCTATCTTCGGTTAACATCCCAAATAACTAACATCGAATCCATCAACAAAATTACCTCAATATTATTTCCAATTCTATGCTTAATTGTTTCGCCACCCAATTCACCACCAAGATCTCATATCGTGCAAATCCTTTACCCAACTTTTTACTTTCTTTAATTCCTCGAAACTCAGATTAACATTTCGTCCTTGAACTCCTATATAACCGTAAACTCAAATCCCCATGATAGTATCATACATCTCGACGATTCCTTACTTTTATATCACATAACTCCAGTCAACATTTTTCTCAGCTTAATTTTATCCTTCTTTTCTCTTTACACTCAACAATACCAATTAACAATTCGACTCCTTAATACTTCTACCTAACTCCTTAGTGCTCCGGTTCCCTTATCATTGCTCCAAAACTCAAATCTCTTTCATATCAGTACCATCTCGCTCTTTCTTACCATGGATCTTCTCCCATCATGGTACTGTCTCATACTTGCCACTAATCCACCCATTACTGTTCAATCAATTGCATCTCCCTTTTACGTCTCTAGAAATTAAAATTCATTTCATATCGTTAATTGTCTAAGGAAATCACACATTAGTTTCACCCCTCGATAATACAAATTCCCAAACTCACTCACTATCTGCAAATTCACGTCACGACATGTCTCCATTAAGTTCACTATATACCACTCTGCTCTATTTCTCTACAACGATCTTTCATTACATACACTCTTAACCAACACAATCTAAACATCTCCCTCCATAATTCCTTACACATCTCGAGTTGCCATTATCCACATCCTTCCTCTCAATCTTTTCATTCTCACGTTCCTTAGACTCACATCATCCCTTACCCATACTCACTTACTTTTACATTACTCAACACACAATCATGTCACTCATCTCATCTCAAAAAACATACTCCATGCCTTAATAAGCCTTACCAATCTTTATTTTCTTTTCCACTAGCCATCAAAACCACATATAACTCATGCCCTCCCCACCGAGGTCATACTAACCACTGGTGCCAGTCCTTACATCACAAGATTGGGTAACTTACGCATCAGGGCTAAAAAATACGTAAAAAAATGCATAAGGAAGCCAAATAACACCTTCGAATTAAACATAATAGGCAACGAAGTCATAAGATAAGCATATCCCAAAACTGGGGTCACTAAATCGAGTACAGGTCACTCGATCGAGTGAGTGACTTACTCGATCGAGTAGGTGAAGGTCAGAAGCACGTAAAACAAATTGCCAGGGCTACTCGATCGAGTAAGGGCTACTCGATCGAGTAACAAGAGGTGCACTCGATCGAGTAAGGGCCACTCGATCGAGTACCCTACGCATTTCTCAGCACTGTCCAATTTTCGTAAAGCGGTTATAACTCACTCGTTTCCTGGTCGTTTTGGGCGTGTGATCTATCGTTAGAATCGTAAAAGAACAAGCTATCACCTCCAATTGTAATCAAATCAAAATCATTTATGCATCTCAAGTTATAACAGTTTAAAGGCAACTTTGTTGTAATCAGACAACATAACTATTCGATTTTTACTTCCAAACAACTTAAACAACAACAAGGTAAACAAACAACTCAATACTCAGAAAACCAGTATCCCTAACCACATGTTACTATTTACAAAAGCTAAACAACAACTTCCATCATGCACATATATTATTCAACTTACCACTCATGTATTGCCCGCATGCTTTTATTCTATAGCCTTACGTAAGAACAATGACATAATATAGAACATCAAATTCCCATTCATGTGTTATTAACATATCAACATTATAAAAAATCCACTTCAGTCATATAAACATGCTTAAATCATGAAATCATAATCTTATGCAACATTATCCATCATCCATCATCCATCATACACTTTATCTTACGCATGCATACAGTATATAACTTTATTATATAACTTTACGGAAACAAAATGTATAACCATATTACATCGCCTAATCTCATGCTACTAAGATTGCCACATTATAAATCATTCATCCTGCAACATCATTATTCATCACATATTATCATATATGAACTATTTTCTTTTTCTACCACATCATTTATCATTCTCATAAACTTTTCCAACGATTCCAACCAACATTGTAAACCAACTATCATGCAACATGCTTTCAACCATCACATACAGAATCACATCATCACCATCTTTCTCTACACATTCCCCATTCTCCACATACATACATCCTCCGATTCATGCCACACATCACTATATAGGTACACAATTCACAAAATAAACACATAGCGATCCCGACTCATATCCCATGGTGACCGGTTCAAAATTGTAGGGCGAGTTCGCGACTTTAGGACGTCTCCTAAGTCTTTGCATTAGCTCCTACAATTTCTACCCCGGGTTCATTTTAGTTTGACTCCCTATGTTCATTAGGTTCATTGGTTACAGGTTTCAAGATCGTCGCTCTGATACCACTTTGTGACACCTCCATACTCCAAGTGTCTTACCAGGACCACTTAAGGTATAATAACGTCACCATCTCGGTTACCCGAAGCAATGATAATCATAAGACAATAGTTAAACGTACTTAAAAGTGAATAACGTTTAAAGTGATTACATACCAACTCCAAAACTGATAAAAAGGAATACAAGTTCTCAAAACTGTCTACTATCAAAATACTATAAAGTGTCAGACACAACGAAAGACTTCTAAACTGCAATGTGGTGACTCATCCCAGCTATCCCATACGCATCATCTCATACCTGCTCAATAACTGCTCACCACCCCCGAATGGATCACCACAGTTTTCAAAACATTTAAACGGGGTCAGTACTAATTACACAAAACAATGCCACAATGAAACAAGTAACAAAACAACTCACAACACAATAATTCTCCAGTCTCCATAATCAATCTCCACACAACTGACTACACACTAAAGTGTGTAGTCATGCCAGAGTACCCATCGCAACAAGTACTCCACATCGCTAGTGGAGGACCGCAGCCGTACCCACCAAATCCCCGCTCATCAACCACTGAGCGATAAACCCAAGTTTCCTTAATGTGCACATCCCCTCCCGTGGCGGGTTCCACAGAGGGCGAACCAAGGGCATGAAGCCAGTCCGGCAACTGACTCCACTCAGCCAGGGACGCGCCCCGAATATCACAGACAGTTATACAACAACAATCAACAATATAAACCAACAACCGTCAAGATCAACCAACAATATACTTTATCAATAATCACAACACAACCACCACACATATCATGTAACTAATACTGAGTAGGGAGAACCCTACCTGGAAAGCAACACGAAATCAGACGATCAAACAGCTGTCTCAGAATCTCTCCTCAACAAACCCTCCTCATATACATACATACATATTATTACTACCATAACACATCATCACCAAAAATCCCGAATCCCCAAATTATGGTTTAACCAAACTTAATGAAACAATAAGAAAATGATATGTAAGACTTACCCTTGACGCAAGGATCACGAATATGTAAAGAAAAACGAAAATCGACACCTCTAACTTTGGGATTTGTTAATAATGCGAAGGGACAAGACAATGTAACTTGAAACTTCTATTGACAGTGGTTTAGGTTTTGTAAAAGTGTTTAAAGAGAGATGACAGAACTTAATATATATTAATCCGCATTATTAACAAACCCGTCGTAAATCACCCGTAAACCGACTTACTCGATCGACTGCCACACTTACTCGGTCGAGTACCCATCAGACAGAACACTGTTTCATATAAAAACATACTTACTCGAGAGAGTAAGCCCCACTCGATAAAGTACCCAAAGACATAGAAAACTGTAATATTACAATGATTGTCAAATCAAAAGAGCGGGATGGCCACATCAACGCCCTCTGGAAATTCTTCGCTCGTCTACGGAAATACAAGATGAGACTAAATCCTCCGAAAATTGCATTCGGGGTCACCTCCGGAAAACTCCTGGGACACGTCGTCAGCAAAAGAGGCATCGAAATTGATCCTACCAAAATTAAGGCTCTTCAACAAATGCCTCGACCTAAGAGTGGGAAGGAGATTCGGGGATTTCTCGGTCAAGTTCAATACAACAGGCGCTTCATAGCCAAACTCACTATGATTTGCGAACCGATCTTAAAGAAGCTTTGCGCCTCCGATCACACCGACTGGGACGACGACTGTCAAAAGACCTTCGACAGGAAATCCTATCCAAACATCCCGTCCTCATGCCACCTCAACAAGAAATTCCCTTATCCCTATACCTGACTGTCACCGACACAGCCATGGGAGCAATGCTAGCATAAACAATCAACGGAGAAGAACAAGCCATCTACTACATCAACAAAAAGTTCGTTGAGTATGAGACAAGGTACACCCAACTGGAAAAGACATGCCTTGCCGTAGTTTAGTCAACAAAGAAGCTGCGACACTACATGCTCAGCTACACGATTCACATCTACTCCAAGATGGATCCGGTCAAATACATCTACGAAAAAACCGTACTAAACGGAAAGGTGTATATATGGACACTCATGCTATCTAAATTTGATCTCAAATTCGTACCCCTCAAGGTTATCAAGGGAAGGGCAGTCGCCGATTTCCTAGCAGAAAACCCCATCAATGAGGATTTAACGACCGACACGTGGTCACTTCCTGACGAAGACATCCTTTGTGCCGATACCGACGCATGGGACGTATACTTCGATGGTGCGTCAAACCTGAGAGGCTTCGAGGTAGGAATCCTTATAATATCACCAGAGGGGGGACATGTTCCAATCTCAGTCAAGCTGGACTTCCCCCACCAACAATGCCGCCAAATACGAAGCATGCCTCATCGGCATACAAGCAGCCATAACACTTGGCATTAAGGGTCTTGAGGGTCAACGGTGATTTCTCACTCATCATCAATAAGGTGTCCAGATCATGGAAAATCCGAAGCGATAGCTTAGAACCCTACCGAGCAAAAATGAATAAAGAGGCCGAGTTCTTCGACCAAGTCGATTACTTCCACTTACCACGAGAGGAAAATCAATTTGCTGATTTCCTAGAAAAACGTGCCGCACTCATCAACATACCTGACGACATGACATCAATGCCCCTATGTGTCGAGAGAAGGAGCGAGCCAGCTCACATCTGTGCCATCAACAACGACGAGGAAAACCATGTCGAACCTTGGTACCAGGCCATCCTCAACTATAAAACCAACAACGAATTCCCTCCCAACTCTGATACCAGAGGACAAAGAGCCATCTGTTTACTTGTATCATAATTCGTGATAATATAAGAACAACTATACAAAAGAACACCCAAAGGGATTCTTCTCCTTTGCATTGATCATCACAAAGCAAAAAAAGTCATGGGAGAGGTCCACGACGGAGAATGCGGCCCTCACATGAACGCAATGATGCTAACCCGAAAACTCGTGCGGTTAGGCTACTACTGGACCACCATGGAAGCCGATTGCAGAACCTATGTCAAACATTACCACAATTGCCAAATCTTCGCCAACATACAACACATACTGCCATCCCTTTTGTACACCATGACATCACCCTGGCCTTTTTCGACCTGGGGTGTCGACATCATCGAGACAGTCAACCCGGTGGGCACCAAAGGGCATTGCTTCGTCCTCGTCGACATCGACTACTTTACCAAATGGGTGGAAGCATAGTCCTATGCAGTCTTGACCGCCAAACAAGTGGCCAAGTTTATCTAGGACAACATCATCTGCAGATATGGGGTACTCCATGAATTCATCAGCGACCACGGCTCCCACTTCCGGGCGGAAACACAATCCTTGCTGGACAAATACAAAATCAAGCGACATCGATCATCCCCCTACCGTCCCCAAACCAACGGAGCGGTAGAGGCAGCATATAAAACTCTTGTCACCATCATCAAAAGATGCAAGATCATTACCGCGATTGGCCGAGCAAACTCGTATTCGCGCTCCGGGGATACCAAACCTCCATTCGAACACCCACAGGAGCCAAACCCTTCTACCTAGCATACGGTATAGAGGCGGTTCAGCCAAGAGAGTTGGAGATCCCATCTCTACGCATCCTACTGGAGAGCCAGGTTCCTGAGGCGGAATAGACTCATCGAAGGTCGAAAAACTCACACTTCTAGACAAACGGCGACTTAATGCCTTGCACAACGTCCCGCTATACCAACAACGTATACAACCGGCATTCAACAAAAAGGTCAAACCCAAGAACATCAAAGAAGGCGACTTGGTCCTCAAGTCCGTTTGAGCACCACTACCCATCGATCCGGGGGGGAATTTCAAACCCAATTGGGCCGAGCCATACCTGGTCATGAAAATACTTTCGGGGGGCGTAGTGAGATTGAGTGACCTAGATGGGGAGGGTTTCACAAACCACCAACCTAGACCAACTTAAGAAATACTACCCTTGAGACCTAGCAACCAACAAACCTTACCCTAGTTTTATAACTAGCGACCACAATATCCCTTTCAACTCAAGTTCCTCAACGCATTCTGATTTGAAATTGCATATTTTATAGAGTCTAAGTTACGGCACCTTGCCACATTTCAAACGCTCTTTGATCTGTCGAAGGCAACATCCATTTGCACTCAAACCAAACACCTGAACTACGAGCATGGTTTGATTTCATCTTTTCAAGTGGATACGTAGGCAAGCCTTTCTTACACAAGAAGGATACAACCACAAAACCCAAATAAAATTTACAAAATATTTCGAACTACGATCATGGTTTGATTTCACCTTTTCAGGTGGATACGTAGGCA
Source organism: Silene latifolia (assembly GCF_048544455.1). Classification (NCBI taxonomy): domain Eukaryota; kingdom Viridiplantae; phylum Streptophyta; class Magnoliopsida; order Caryophyllales; family Caryophyllaceae; genus Silene; species Silene latifolia. Next base: position 191,543,991 of record NC_133536.1, read on the forward strand.
GTCCTTTCTTACACAAGAAGGATACCACCATCCCCACATACAAAAAAATCACCCATATCAACACCAAAAAAAGGAAACGGAAAAACATTCCCTTTTCCACAAAAAAATATATACAAAAAAAAGCCTTTCTCCCTTCCCACAAAAATCCCATTTCCCAAGTGCAATGTTTAGGATAATTTAAACCTAATTGCCTTTACAAAATGGATTGAAGAAATAAGCGTTCACAACTCTTTTAACACAAGCAATCCTCTTATTTAATTAATAATGAGAAGGATTACAAATTTGACAACAAATAAAGCTAAGCAAGTCTACAACATGTCAAAGGTAGAGTGTCGACTAAGAGATCTCACATAGTAAAACTAGCAGAAATTACACAATACATAGCTAGTACAACATAATAAAAACTCACAACACAAATACAACATAATAATAAAACAGGTAATGGAGGTCTTCATTCTTCGATTCTACCCTTACCCTTTCCCTCGGGGTACATCTTTCCCTTGTTCTTCGTGTTGGCCCGCTTAGCATTAACTTCTTCTTCGAAACGGATCCCTAACAGATCTACAACGGCGATGGCCTCCGGTCTCTTGCAAGACCCCACACTCGGTCCAAGCTGATCCCCATACACGACACACTACCTCTTTGGGACCCGAGCTTCTCCTTTTTGGTGGCCTCATTACATCCAGGCTAACATCATCGGCAAAATCGTCAAATAAGGCACGGTTGGTCTTGCCAACCTCTCTATACTTCAAGTCAATGACCTCTTCCTTACGAGATTTGGACCTTTCCTCCAAGGTCTGAGCTCTTGACCACTTGACATAAGCGGGAGTCACCCATGTCGTGGCAACGAGGTTTGGTACCTCTAAAATCGGCCGAGTGGCCCACCATCTTTCGAAGACCTCCACAAGCTCGGAGTTTCAAAAAACACTCTCTTGGACGAGAGTATCTTGAGCGGGCACCTTTTGTTGATGCCCCATTTGCCTCATAAGCCTTTCAGGATAAATGAAGGTAGCAACCTTCCAGCCCACCACCATCAAAGAACGAGAACTAGCGGCCGAAGCTGTAATACCAAGGATATTCAAGGACTCTGTTGACCGACCCGGTTGACCAAGACAGACAGTAGGGATGAATGGGCGAGGGATCAGGCTTATAACATGAGTGTTATAGGATTGCTTACTCGACCTAGTAGAGGCTAATCGGCCTAGTATCACCTATACTCGACCGAGTAGAGCCTACTCGACCGAGTACTCCAGTACTCGACCGAGTATGGCTGCTGTCGACATGATAATATAAAACGCAAGTTCGCGAGATTCATTTCATTTTTCCCCATTTCCTCGATAGTTCCTCTTTCTCTAACCCTAGCCTACCTCCCTCTCCTATCACCCCATCTCTACACACTCTCATACATATAGCCTAAACCTCCACCATGGGAAGGACGGGATTCGCTTAGGAAGGATGGCGTGCGTGGTGGTCGTCTATGCCGCCGTCGATGCGCTTTGTTTGGTAAGTCTCTGCCTTGTGTTTCTTTTGGGTAGTTTATGGAGGATAGTTGTGTAATAAGAAGTGGTTATCGTTGTAGGATGCATATTGGAGTCCTGCTTGGCTGTATATGGATGTCTTTGATGGTTTGTGACGAGGTAGGGTTTCCCTACTCAATACTGTTAATTGATTGAGATTATTACTGTTTCATAATTATTGTTATCTGCTGATCATCGGTGTCCGGGCGTTGTTGTGACGGTTTTGGTGTGGAGACGTGGTGACAGCTATGATGTTGTGTGTGTTGTGGTTATGGTGGAGTCACTTGCGGGAGTGGCTTCACACCCTAGTTCGCCCTCCGTGGAACCCGCCATGGGAGGGGATGTGCACATTAAGGGACATGGATAGTTAGTTGCTCGTTGATGAGCTGGACTAGGTGGGATGGGTTGCGGTCACCCACTGGCGGCGAGGATTGCCTGTTGCGATGGGTAATCTGGCAGGGCTACACACGTCAGTGTGTAGTCGGTTACTGTGCGAGATCGAGAGACTGGGTTAAAGGGTGATCAGCTGGTTACATTGTTTATTTGTTGTACTTTTGATTAGTCAGTACTGACCCCGTGTTGTTTTGTGATATATGCGGTGATCCATTCGGGGATGGTGAGCAGTTGGCTTAGCAGGTACTGTTGCTTGTAGATGCTAGGATTAGAGGGATCGAGTCATCACGCTACCGGTCTAGAAGTGTTGTAACACGAGTGTAGTAGTTCTTATTGTTATAGAGGAATGTATACAGAGTTATGTTGTATAAGATACATTAATGCGTTATAAATGTTCTTTTATCGTCCTATTTGATCTACTTCCTCGGGAAACCGAGATGGTGACACCCTCAGACACGGAGCTGGTCCTTGGTAAGGCATTCTGGTGTACGGGGGTGTTACAAAGTGGTATCAGAGCCGACGATTTTAGAACCTGAACCAATGAATCTAATGAATGTAGGGTGTCAACTAAAATGAACCTGGTGTATGTGAGTTGGGAGCCCCAGCCGATGCTAGATTTTGGGTGAGTAGGCGCCCTCATTTCAAAATCATGGCCCTATCGAACTTAAGCCAGACACGGGAAAAAAGGGTAGCAAGTAAGAGTCGTTGATTGCTTAGTGATGGTTGTCGTGTGCATCGGTGTTTATGATAATGTGTGTCAAGGTGTGTGTGGAAAAGTTTAGAGTGGGTGATTGGATTGTTGCAATGTGTGACCAGCGGTAAGTCAACTAATTTGTTTAAAGATGATTGCATTGTGTGATGATTGCTGTCTTGTAAATGTGGTTAAGGTGTGTACCTTGTGACTAGCGGGATGTGTGATGATGTAGTATAAGAGCTAAACCTCGCAGGTACAGTAATTAATTGCTAAGTATGCTAAAAGGTGTAATGTAATCGTCTCATAGCAAAGTGAGGAATGAATGTAGAAATGATGATCGAATTGGTAATGGATGTACAAATTCGTGTTGATGTGTGTTTATGTGGTAGGATAAGCTCTAAGAGTGACGAGCCAATTGCACGGAACTCCGAACTATGCTATTTATTTTGCAGGAACAAAGAATATTCAATTCCGTCTTCATTTTTGAAAACTCGATCGAGTAGAAATTTGTACTCGACCGAGTAGACGATACTCGGTCGAGTATGAAGGTGCTCGACCGAGTGTCTATTTTGTGACAAATAAAATCTCTACTGTCCTTGAAAACTCGATCGAGTACTGTTTTATCGGGACTTAAGCGGGTTATACAAAAACCCTATTTTCGTCCCATTCTTCCTTATTTCCGCCTCCCATCTTCTCATCTCCTTCTCTCTAAAACTCCATACCCTTTCTTTCTCAAGCTTTTGGGTGAACTCTTGGTAGTCTACTTGTCCTCACTTGCCATAAACCAATTTAAGGTAAGGTTTTAACTCAATTTCCTTCCTTTATTTTCAAAGTTATGTATGGTTTTGTCAATACTTCGAATTTTCATCTTGGGTAACTGAAATTAAGCCTTCCTCTTGTTATTTCTTAGATTTAATTGTGTATAAATCTTGATTATACCCTTATTTGAGCAATTACATGGTTTAAAGTTGGATTTCGAATTCTAGGGTTTGTTAAAAACGAAATACCTTTTGTTTTGTTTAATTACCATTTCGGTTTGAGACAATTTGAAGCTGGGAACGATGTAATGAGTAAAGTATTTAGTGATTTCTGATAAAATTTGTCTTAAAAGTTCGTCACAAAATTTGTTCATCATTGGAAAACAGTCCGTCTTTTGCAGTAAATGTTGGTGTGTCAATCTCTTTGTTAAAGCTTGTTTCCTTGCAGCATGGTGAAAACCAGAGGCCTACCCAACAAGAGAACCCGTCCTAATGTCCAACTTGAGACGGGTCAGTCAAGCAGTGGACCTGGAGTTCCACCGGTGCAGGCATATCCATCTGTAGTTTTCTCTGATTTCAAGCAGCGCAAGGCCTTTGTAGCCTTGATGAAGCGTCCTTTCCGACCTACTCGGTGTGTGAACCCCGAAATTTTAGAGACCTTGGGGATTAGGGGAGATATAATTCATATATTTGAGATTTTGGGAATGGAGGGGTTATATCAGTTAAGGAAGAAGTCCTACCCCCATCTGACCTTAGAATTCCTGAGCTCGTATGAGTATGATAAGAAGGAGAAGACCGTCTACTTCCGTCTCATGAATGAGGACGGAATTTGGATGAGTTTGCGGGCCATCTGGGTTTGGAGGAGGAGGGGACGGGATACCTGAGTGATGTGGCTAAGAATAGTGGTGCCCCTCTTTACCTTCCTTTCTTGACTCGCCGACCTGCCCTTAGTGCCAGTGCTATGTTGATTAATGATGTGCAGCATTTTCCCTTCGTATGTTCCTGAGGATGATGACTTGTCTGTTGTATGCGAGAGATGATGTGAGTAAGCTTAATTCTCATGAGGTCATATTACTTATGTCTTACCTTAAGTTGCACCGTAGGAAGCCGGTTTATTATAGTGCTCCAGGGATAGTGTGCTCTAGTCTGGAGCATACGGCACAGTCTGAGACCCGACACATTGCTTGCGGGCCCATAGTGACCCGCCTAGCTTAGCGGCTGGCTGATTTTGAGGCCCCACCTCCTGAGGGGGATGAGTATGTGGAGACTGTTCCTACCATGAACGTCCAATATTGGCGTCAGAATAGGTAGTTCAGGAAGTTGGATGACGGGTCTTATGCCTGGAAGGTGAGGGGATCTATGTGGATGGTACTTCCTGACCCTGCCCGCCTCCCTGTTGTTGACCATTTGGCTGAGTAGGAACCCTGTGCTATACCTAGGCCTGAGCCCCAGACCTATCTGATTGATTCTACCATTCTTTTAGACCTACCTGAGCCGGTCACCATGCCTGAGGGACAGCAGCATGAACCTTGATGTGACCATAATTGGCGCATACTTAGCCCCCGAATTAGCCTTGTTCCCATGCTTTTTAGTGCCTATTTGGGTCATTTCTTATCTTTAGTTCTTTTTTTTGCATATTCTTTGAGATTTTGATCCCTTGGTAGGAAAGGAGTAAGAATCTTGCATTTTCATGGCAAAACGAGACTAAATGGATCGAATTCAATGACCAAGCATCAAGGAGAGACAAGATTAGAAGGCCTTTGTACATATTATAGTAGAAGAGCAAAGTTGAGAAAGGATCCTTGAGTCCCCAAGGAAATCCCCAAGGAATTTGTGAAGAAAAGGGAAGAAAAGAAGAAGATTTGTTGCTGACTGACAATCCGAGCGGATTGTCACCAATCCGTCCGTTCCGCAGCAGCACAATCCGAGCGGCTTTGCCTTAACCCGCTCGGATTCCCCCTCCACAATCCGTCCGGATTCCCTTGAATCCGCTCGGATTCCAACGCCAGAATCCGCCCGTCCCGACCCTATTCCGCCCAGATTCCAGCACAGCACGAATTGTCTTCTCCAAGCTACGAAGAAAGAAGCCCTTCCCTCGAAAAATACCGGCTCCTCCTTGCTCAATCTAAAAAGTGTAATTACTAGTTTAGCCCTTAGTTAACCCTAATGCATCCTCCCTAATTTCCACTATAAATACCCCATTAGTCTAATTAGGAGAGCATGTTCTTCTTATCAATAATTAGTGTAGTTAATATCAATCAAATCTCTCTTTAATATTGTAATCAAGTATTAATCAAGTTTTAATCCAAGTTTTAGTTCTTTAATCTCTCCCTTGTTCATCCTTTATTTTGGGTAATTGAAGATTATTTGGGTTATTGTTGGGAGATTGACAACCTTTCAATCAAGCATTCAAGTACTTCTTTTATCTTTGCTTTATTATTGGAATCATTAGTAGGTATAATCTCTTAATCCCTTTTAATTATTGTTAATTACTTTCATTTATTCATCATGTTTCATATTGTTGGTATGATTGACAACCTTGCTAGCATGATCAACATGATAATGAGTGAGTAGTCTCTTAGCTACGGTTAATGGGTGATTAGGGGAAACCAACATGGGGAATGATTCATGCTTAAATTAATATGCTTTCATGTTTTATTTGCTTGCTTGTTTTGATCTCAACTCATGCACATGTTATATTTGATGAAATGCTAAGCCTATGAATCCTTGCATTTACTATCATCTTCTATCTTTTCAATGAGACTTGTAAGACATAACCCAACTCGAGTCTCATTAGACCATGCATGTTGTTGAGTATGGAAGATTAAGTCGACTTGTAGGTGTTGTACAATTTAATCGATTCGGCTCCGGGACCCAAACTTTCCTAGGATTGTAAGATATAACCCAACTCAATCCATCACAACAATAATTGCTTGCTTATAAATTGAGAACATGTTTGTATGATCATATCCCATGATTCCCCTATGATCCCATGACACCCTAGTGCCTTTAATCAATTGTTTACACCCCTTTAATTCATCTTGCTTGTTTATTTTCATTGCTATTTTAGTTTAGTGACCTTCTACATCAACCCAATTTGTGACACCCCTTATAACACCACTAGTTGCAATAGAAATCTCATTTCAATACCCGTCCCTTGGGATCCGACCTTTACTTGCCTCTTTACTAATTGTAGAGTTGTTTGCGAAGCTATAAATTGTGTTTTTATTCGACCGTGACCCAACGACCACATCTTAATTTGTGAACACTTAGTGGGATCGCATCAAAAATGGCGCCGTTGCCGGGGACGGTGTTTGTTTGATTTAGATTTCTTTTTATTGTTATTAGTTGTGTCTTTCTTCGCCTTGAGGAAGTAAAATTCCTCAAGGTTTGTTCTAATTGTTTTCGAGTTGTTTGATATTTTGCATGTCTAGAAGGTTACAAGGTGATTTGTTACCTTTTGACCGTGAAATCGAAAGAACCTTGACGAATAATAGGAGACTTGTTAGGAGGAATTTAAGAGGTATATGTGAAGTTGTTCAACCCACTAGTGAGTTTGTCAATCCTTTCGCAATAGAAGGAGAAGAGAACCCATTACACAATACCCCACAAAATCCACCTACAATGCCTAAATTCTCGTCACACTCCGTACCCACCGTGGAGAATCTACCAAATGGTACTCCTACACCGCAACATCTAACCGGAAATTTTATTGCCAAGTTCGCCTTCATCCAATTAGTTGAGAGGAGCCAATTCGGGGGGATGCCTAGTGAGGACCCTCATTCTCATATGGAAACCTTTTGCGACTATTGTGATGCTATCTCTAAAACGGGCGTGACTCAAGACCAAATTAGATGGGTCTTATTTCCTTTTTCCTTAATCGGCACCGCGAAGCAATGGTTGAAGGGCCTTGATAAGGCCACCCTTGGAATAGATTCTTAGAAGAAGTTGTCTCTAGCTTTCTACAAAAAATTCTACCCACCGGAAAAGACTAACATGCTAAGAGCTCAAATTACGGGTTTTAAGCAAAGGGATGAAGAGTCTTTGTATGAAGCTTGGGAGCGGTTCAAGGGAATTTGTCGCTCATGTCCTCACCATGGACTTAGCGAATGGTTTTTGGTACAACAATTTTGGAATGGTTTATATGAAGATTCTAGGAACATTCTCAATATGGGATCAAATGGAATGTTCACCGAAGTTGATGACAATCAAACATGGAACAAGATTGAGGAAATGGCGGTCCGTAACTCACAATATAGTAGACCTCGCAAGGCTACTAGAGGAGGAAAGCATGAAGTGGACTCCGTTACTCAATTGGGTGCTCAACTTAGTGCTCACATTGACACAATCAACTTGAAGTTTGAACAAGCTATGGCTAGACTTGAGGAAAACTCAAAATCATCAAAGCATCATGTTAATGCCATGATGGCATCCTCATCAATCCCAAGCGGGATATGTGAGAATTGTGGAACTTTGGGACATGACCAAGGTGAATGTAGGGGAACAAATGAACAAGTGAATGCTTTCCAAGCATACAAGAGTGGTACCCCTTATTCCAACTTTTACAATGAAAACACCAAATTCCATCCAAATCTCTCATACAAAAGCCAAAATGTTCAAAACCCTCAAACAACATACACTCCACCACCCATGAGAAACCAAAATCAAAGACCCTTTTACAATCAAAACCAAGGTTACCAAAATCAAAATCCATACAATCACCAAAATGACCAAGGTTTTGATGTCCAAAAAGCGGTCCTCCAAATGCAAAAGAATCAACAAGAATTTTTCACTCAAATGCAAAAAGATAGCCAAGCAAAGGAAACCACCATCAACAACATTCTAGCTCACACCAAGATGTTGGAAACACAATTGACTCAACTAACATCTTCAAGCTCACAAAGACAAATGGGGCAATTACCACCTCAAAGTAATCCCCCTAGACATGAAACGGTTAGTGCCATTCACTTGAGAAGTGGTACAAGGTATGAAGCACCAAAGAAGCAAGTTGAGGATGAAGTTGTGGAAGCTAGCGAAAAGGAAGAAATTGTGCAAAACTCCAAAGATGGAGAATCATCAAAAGAAGAAAGTTCAAAGAAAAATGAAGACAAGGCCAAGGAGAAGGAGCCCATCGTGATTAGACTCCCTTTTCCAAGTCGTCAAGCCAAGCCCAAATTTGATGATCAACTTGGAAAATTCATGGAAATTGTAAAGAATTTGGAAGTCTCAATTCCTTTCACGGAATTAATCAATCACGTGCCGGCCTATGCGAAATACATGAAAGATATCCTCACAAAGAAGAAGTCGATCCGGAAGCTTGAGACTATCGCCTTCAATAAGGTGAGTAGTGCAATACTTCAAGGGAGTTCACCTCCAAAGTTAAAGGATCCGGGAAGCTTCTCAATACCGTGTACCATTGGCGACACAACGATCAACAAAGCCTTATGTGATCTAGGGGCTAGTGTGAGTGTCATGCCGTACTCGGTGAGTAAAAGGTTGGGTATGGGAGAGCTTAAATGCACCAACATCACACTCCAAATGGCCGATAGATCGACGAAGACACCGTTAGGGATATGGGAAGATGTCCCCGTGCGAATTGGGAAGTTTTTCATCCCGGTGGACTTTGTCATTGTTGATATGGAGGAAGATTCCAACATTCCAATCATCCTAGGAAGACCTTTCCTACACACCGCGGGTGCGGTGATTGATGTAAAACATGGTGAGCTCACTCTAGAAGTGGGAGATGAAAGTATAACTTTTAATCTTGACAAGACTATGAGAGCTCCTCGTTTGCATGAACCATGTTTCATGATTGATCATTATAGCCGAAAGGATGAAAGGAAGAAATCGGAACTCCAATGGAAGAAGAAAATTGAAGATGCTCCATTCAAAGAGCAAGTGAATTGTGACAAGGAGAACTTGCAAAGCTCATCAAAATCAACCAAGGAAGAATAGGATGGCCTCATTGGCCAAGAGAAGAAATTGGGAGAGTTGTCTCCATCTAAGCAAGAGATTTTCAATGATCAACTCAATGAAGTTTGTGGTCTTTGGGACGACGAATTTGAAGGGATTTTTAATCCCTACATTGGTAATGCCATCGATCAAGACCAACAACAAGGGCCAAGGTCTATTGAGAACCTCTACCATGATAATGAACAAGCCTTCGATTACTTTTTCAAGGTGTTGAGCAACATCAACAACACCTTGGACATGCCCCCTTGACATCTCATCAAGAATGAGAGTTTGGTGGAGTCCTCCCTAAACCACCACTTGTAAATATTTCTAGCTCCCTAACTTACATTTCAATTCTTGTATTGCATTTTTGTCATCCTTGGATTTTTATTTACTTTGATCAAAATAATTGTCATGTTTGAGAGAAGTGAGGGAGGGACTAACGATTTCAATTGATGTGTAGTGCTTTTAGCTTAGTGCGGGGATGGCTATTGCCTAGGTTATCCATGCCTTAGTAGTGCCCCCACAATGACGAACACAAGACTTGAAGAAAGAATGGAAGAATGGTATGGGAAATGCATTGTGCACGGATGGAACTGAATCCGTGTACACAGGGGAAGAATCCGAGCGGATTCCTGAGAATCCGCCCGTCTTCAGTAATCCGAGCGTATTGCAAAAAAGACGCCCGTCCTGAACTGAGCTGAATTTTGAAAATTTCTTGATCGTGATCAATCCGGCGTCCCGTGAAGAATCCGCCCGTCTTGAAGAATCCGCCCGTCTTAAAAGAAAGACGTCCGTCTTTGCAAAATGAGGAAAACAAGCAAAATTTTCTCGATCAAATCCGTCCGTCTTTAAGCAAATCCGCCCGTCCCGTGTTCATCAAATCCGAGCGGATTGTCACCAATCCGCCCGTCTTTAGGCGAGTTTTGTAAAGCCCAGAAAGAGCAGAATCCACACGGATTGGGCAGAATCCGCACGGATTGCCCCTGCAGATTCGAAAATTTCGGTCTCTTTAAAACCCCTCCCACCTTCATTCATTCATTCATAAACACTACCCACAACATCAAAACCCTCATCCTCTCCATCACAAAAACAAAAACCCTCAACAACATTCACCAAATACAAATCAAACCATCCTTCCAACAACAAATCAATCACTCCTTCTTCAACAAAAATCAAAACCAAGCACAAAATCTTCAACCTTTGAGTCGATTTTTGATTTCATAAAGGCAAAGCCTTTCACCTTCAAATCGATTTGGGCATACTACAAATTGAAGATTTTTCATTCTTTTCTTGGTTAGTTCATCAATGGCAAGGACTAAGGGAGCAACAAAGGCAACAAAGGCACCAAAGGCTAAGGCACTCTCACAAAGGCAAAAGGCTCTTCAAACAAATAAAGCATTGGCTATGGTGGTAGCAACACCAAACTTGGAAGTGCAACAACAACAACAACCTTCTATGGGAGCAACAACACCTTCTACTCCGGTAATTGATCAACTTTTGCATTATCCGGAGGTAACTTTTATTTCCGATACCCATAGAAATACCTTTGTCAAGTTTGCTATGAAGTCATTACAATCCACCAAATTCATATGTGAAGATACCTTAGAAAAATTGGGTGTTCTTGAGCAAACAAAAGCCTTTTTCAATGCCATGGGGTTGAAGAAATTGTTTGAAACAAAGGAATTGACATACCCCTCCCTTACCTTGGAATTTTTAAGTTCCTTGAAAGTCACCAAAGTTGAGAATAGGGAGAATCTCGAGTTTCGTCTAGCTAATGTTAGTAGACGCATTACCTTTAGGGAATTGGGTGAAATTTTGGGTCTTAGTGATGAACCGAGTTATTTTAAGAGTTATGGAAAGTATGACCCCGAACCTCTTTGGGAGGAATTCTCCGGGAAGAAATTTGAGGATTTTCATGCGAGTCGTGCTCTTTTGGTACACCATCCGGGCATAAGAGTATGGCACAAGGTCGTGGGTAACACCATAATTGCTAGGAAAGATACCAACCATTTCACAAGACTTGATTTTATTCTCCTTGAATCGGCTTTGAATATCGGAAGAGTACACACCAAGCCTTACAATTCTTTGAGGCTCTTGGTAGATAGATGGCTCAACATTGATTGTGGGAAGAAGGGCACGACCGTTATTGTCAATGGCGGCCTAGTCACTATCCTAGCCAAGCACTTTGATCCTAACTTCAATAAGGATAACAAGTACAAAGCAAAGGAGGGTGGCCATCTTGTTGATATGCATACTATGATTCACAAGTTCAAGTGGGTTGCCCATAACCCCCTTGACACTAAGTATGGATGGCTCACTAGTGAAGCTAGATCGTTCACCTTGCCTTCGAAGATTTGTCGTCTAAGCGTCCACCGGACCAATTATCTACTTCCCCTTTCCAAAGAGGCCGAGTATATAATTCAACAACAAAAGGGTGATCTTGAAATGCCCTCCTCTTCCATTGTCATACCACCTTACCCCTTTAAGTATGAAGAGTTCAAGCCGGAAGGAGTTGAAGTTGGGAAAGACTATGTGACTCTTCTCATGCAAGCAATGCACAAGCAAGCCTATGAAGATCGGAAAAATGCCTACTTGGCTCAATATCCACCCCTCCTACATTTGGCTAGGCAAGGACTACTTGATCCATCTTGTCCTTTGCCTAGTTGGGCGGATACAGAAGTCTTATTTCCGGGTGCATCTAGGGTCGTTTTGGGTGACAATGAGGTTGTTGGTAATGATGAAGAAGTTGATGATAATATTGAGGAAGAAGCAAGTGAAGAAGAAAAGGATGATGAAGATGATGATGAGGAAGAAAGTGAAGAGGCAAATGACAAGGAAAGTGGCAATGTGGCCACTTCTAATGAGGGAAGTGATGATGATAGCATGATGGAATATTAGCAAGCCTTGGAGACTCCTACCCTCTCATGGTTTGTCTATTTCTCTCCTTGTATTTTATATAATTTTGATCATTGTTGGAGTAGTCCTAGCCCCATTAGAGGACTCACACCTCGGTACCATTGAGGTGTTCTCATTTTATTGTTCCCATTTTCAAAATCCAAAAAGACAAATTAGTTTCATGCATAGCATAGTGTGTGCATGAACTACACCCATCCTTGGACATTAGCAATAGTGTCTCACTCGGTTTGGGGAAGTTAATGCATACACAACGGGAGGTAATCTAAATTATCCTCTCCGTCATAACAAAAACCATGCATCATGTAGTGTAGCTTAGTGTAGATTGCATTTAGTATAGAAATCATGCATAATCTTTGCATAATTTCCATCATTTTGGCCATTGAGGACAATGCCCATATTAGTGTGGGGATGGGAATTCTAACATTTAACTCTTATTCAAAAATCCAAAAAAATTGAAAAATTTCAAAAAATCATAAAAATTTGAAAATTGAAAACCCAAAAACATGTTGTAGTCTTGTATATATTGTCTTGTATATATTGTGTTTGTTCTATCCTTGTTCACATTGATTGACTACGCCACATCCGAGACATGAGGATATTGAAGACCGCATGGTATGATCTTTCCAATCTCCTTTTTCCTCTTTATGTTAATGACTATGTGGCTTTATTTTGATTGATGCGGTATAACAATGTGAACTTAGGACTTGCATTTAGTTTATATGACATATTAGTTGATAGAACCACTTGCATTAGGATGTTTATATTAGTTGCATCATGGCATGTAGTTGCATGTTAGAAATGTTTTGAAAAATGCCTATTTAGGAACTTTGACAAGAGCAATTAAGCCATTACAAATACTTGTTCAACTTAAGACTTTGCCTACTAGAATGGTTGTAAGACACCCTAGATAGTGCCATACTAGTGTCTTTTGACCCATGACCCAAGGCCTAGTCAAGGGTTTGCATGTGAGTCACCTATCCAACCCCGTGATGCGATGTGGACTTGGTTAACTTGTCTAGGTGACCTTGTTTGACCTTGTGGTAAGGCAACCCAAAAATATTTTCTATCAATAAGCTTGAAGTGCTCATTTCAAAGAAATTTTGTCATGTGGAAGTAATGTAATGCCAAGGAAACCTCAAATGTTATGAATTGTTGAGAAATTTAAGTTGTTTTGATGGAGGCGTACCACTTCGATGTGCTTTGGTGCGGGATCCATTGAATTGGGCCCCCATACGGTTGTGAATTCGGCCGCCCCCGAGACAGTGACTATCACCCCGAAAAGCTATTGTCTAGAGGTTAACCGGTTGCCTAATAAGCGATTGGCGAAAGCAAAGGACACTAGCCCTAAGGGGGACAAACCCCATCTTAAATTTTTGAAATGTGAAAGTGAAATGAGGACAATTTTGAATACTAGTCATATCCACCCGTTGTGAATAAAGATTTGAGCATTTCATTCCCAAAAAGCCTTTTGTCAAGCCACTTGGTCGAGTTTGGGACGATCCATGACCTTTTCTTTTGTAGAGAATTCGAGACTTGTCATGTCATATGCTACTAGCATCATAGGGATCATCATTCCACCACCATCCGATCGCTCTTGACGAAAGCATTTGGAAATTGAGGACGAAAGTAGTCTAGTTTAACACCATTTGGAGGTGATTTAGTGCCATCCTCTTAGACTTAGTAATTTGTTGAACTAGTATTTGTGAAGGATTACATGCTCTTAAATTTGTTCCTCTTTAGTGCCTCCGCCACTTGATGAGGGAGTGGCTATTCTTTTTGTAGATGCATCCTTTATGTGATTTTATGTGCTTAATGTTTGGATGTGTCGCCATTTTGGCAAGACCCACCTTGCCTTGTAAGAAGGCATCCTACCTCATGGTTGTCTTGATGTGAGTTGAAGGGGCGGAGTGAGACCCACTAATTGTCTCATATCGGCTATATTATTAGGATAGGTTAGTATTGGTCCTAGTCTTTGTCACCTCTTTACTCGGGACGAGCAAAGGTTCGGTTTGGGGATATTTGATGTGACCATAATTGGCGCATATTTAGCCCCCGAATTAGCCTTGTTCCCATGCTTTTTAGTGCCTATTTGGGTCATTTCTTATCTTTAGTTCTTTGTTTTGCATATTCTTTGAGATTTTGATCCCTTGGTAGGAAAGGAGTAAGAATCTTGCATTTTCATGGCAAAACGAGACTAAATTGATCGAATTCAATGACCAAGCATCAAGGAGAGACAAGATTAGAAGGCCTTTGTACATATTATAGTAGAAGAGCAAAGTTGAGAAAGGATCCTTGAGTCCCCAAGGAAATCCCCAAGGAATTTGTGAAGAAAAGGGAAGAAAAGAAGAAGATTTGTTGCTGACTGACAATCCGAGCGGATTGTCACCAATCCGTCCGTCCCGCAGCAGCACAATCCGAGCGGCTTTGCCTTAACCCGCTCGGATTCCCCCTCCACAATCCGTCCGGATTCCCTTGAATCCGCTCGGATTCCAACGCCAGAATCCGCCCGTCCCGACCCTATTCCGCCCGGATTCCAAAGACAAAGACGGATTGTCTTCTCCAAGCTACGAAGAAAGAAGCCCTTCTCTCGAAAAATACCGGCTCCTCCTTGCTCAATCTAAAAAGTGTAATTACTAGTTTAGCCCTTAGTTAACCCTAATGCATCCTCCCTAATTTCCACTATAAGTACCCCATTAGTCTAATTAGGAGAGCATGTTCTTCTTATCAATAATTAGTGTAGTTAATATCAATCAAATCTCTCTTTAATATTGTAATCAAGTATTAATCAAGTTTTAATCCAAGTTTTAGTTCTTTAATCTCTCCCTTGTTCATCCTTTATTTTGGGTAATTGAAGATTATTTGGGTTATTGTTGGGAGATTGACAACCTTTCAATCAAGCATTCAAGTACTTCTTTTATCTTTTCTTTATTATTGGAATCATTAGTAGGTATAATCTCTTAATCCCTTTTAATTATTGTTAATTACTTTCATTTATTCATCATGTTTCATATTGTTGGTATGATTGACAACCTTGCTAGCATGATCAACATGATAATGAGTGAGTAGTCTCTTAGCTAGGGTTAATGGGTGATTAGGGGAAACCAACATGGGGAATGATTCATGCTTAAATTAATATGCTTTCATGTTTTATTTGCTTGCTTGTTTTGATCTCAACTCATGCACATGTTATATTTGATGAAATGCTAAGCCTATGAATCCTTGCATTTACTATCATCTTCTATCTTTTCAATGAGACTTGTAAGACATAACCCAACTCGAGTCTCATTAGACCATGCATGTTGTTGAGTAGGGAAGATGAAGTCGACTTGTAGGTGTTGTACAATCTAATCGATTCGGCTCCGGGACCTAAACTTTCCTAGGATTGTAAGATATAACCCAACTCAATCCATCACAACAATAATTGCTTGCTTATAATTTGAGAACATGTTTGTATGATCATATCCCATGATTCCCCTATGATCCCATGACACCCTAGTGCCTTTAATCAATTGTTTACACCCCTTTAATTCATCTTGCTTGTTTATTTTCATTGCTATTTTAGTTTAGTGACCTTCTACATCAACCCAATTTGTGACACCCCTTAGACACCACTAGTTGCAATAGAAATCTCATTTCAATACCCGTCCCTTGGGATCCGACCTTTACTTGCTCCTTTACTAATTGTAGAGTTGTTTGTGAAGCTATAAATTGTGTTTTGATTCGACCGTGACCCAACGACCACATCTTAATTTGTGAACACTTAGCGGGATCGCATCAAACCTCCCCCAACTCGAGAGCGCCGTAGGGTCAGGCAGTCTAGGGCAGACACGGTCGTACCTGAGCCCTCTTACTCCGTCCCTGACTTCTACCCTTACCAGTACTCGCCCTACCCCACAGTGCATGACCCCAGGATGCAGCCGAGTGACTTGGTTGAGCGGATCTCCACTACTTTGGTGCTCCGCAACATGCATGAAATAGCCCATAACCAGGGCATAGGGACACAGCTAGCACAGCATGTCTGGTGGAGAGGACCTGGAGTGGACACGGGAGTCTTCCACAGCTACGGAGTTGATCCTGGTTACTGGAGGCCACCGGAGGAGACAGAGTTTGGCAGCTAGGAGGGGATTACTCAGTAGCAGCAGGCTTTCCAGGAGCGGGTAGTTCAGGTGCAGGTACTTCTGGTGCAGGTGGTGACGATATCATGTAGGAGGATCCTGGATTTTGACCCTTTTGTTGTATTTCTTGGATTAGTTTCTGTGTGTGGGATTAGTTTCTTTTGCGTTGGATGTTATTTTCGGGATTTATTATTTACTGTTGGATGACTGTACTCGGCCATAAGGCCGTTACTTACTTTAGCTTATCGTGTGGAGACGTGTTGGATTTCGTTGTGTTTGGTAATTTTGTAGGGAGTTTGGTTGCAGGATAAGTCGTGTATGCATTGTGTGAATTGCGTAAAATGCTCTCTGCCTGTCACAGCTCGACCGAGTATAAACACTACTCGACGGAGTAGAGCTTACTCGGCCGAGTATACAATTATAATCGACCGAGTAGAGCTTACTCGACCGAGTAGACACTCATACTCGGCCGAGTACTACTGTTACAGGAACCATACGTGCTTGATAATTATGAATTGTAAGGCTTATGTGAACATTTGTATGATTGAGTGTGTGGGTGCTTCATAGTGTTGCTTAGTGTAATCAATTGTCCAAAAGATGGACTATGATCACGTCACAGGTATGAAATTGCTTGGATAACATATCAATTTATGAATGTATAGTCATATGGCAGTGGTTGACGTCAAGGAACTTAAATTGTTCAAGGTGAGGCGTGTGTATTTAAATAATATGGAAAGGTAACGCAATAACACGAAAATGTTGTAGCTGCCATGAGTCTTATCCGTATATATGTTGATTAAAGTGATAACAGGTCCACCTGGATGAGCGAAACTGGTGGTCAGTATGTGATTAAAATAACAGATAATGCATAAAGCTGCTATCATTTGATAACATCATCTTTAGATGTATATAGACTACTTAATTGCCATCACTTTGTTGCTATGCATCACAGTTGGGTAATGTCGTAGGTTAAGTTTTATAACATGATTTAAAGTCATTACAGTCTGGGAATAATGTCACAGTTAGGATGTATGTGTTGATTGTGGGTATGGGAAGTGATTAGTGGTGAACTTCGGGGACGAAGTTCCTTTAAGAGGGGAAGAGTAATATCGCGGAAACAAATGTTTAATTATGTGTTTAATTATGCCTACAATACTGGACATCACATGTATGTTATGTATGTTAGTATTCGGAATTACAGTCATGATACAGGTTTACATTTATGTTTCCTTGAAGTTGTATCTATGTTTCCTTGAAGTTGTATCTATGTTTCCTTGAAGTTGTATCTATGTTATATTCAAGTGATATGAATGTGCGTAGAACTACTTTGTATGGGTGTGCGGAATGTTGTGGTTGGGTATTGTTTTGTAGTTGGGTATTGGTGCTAGTCGTAGTGCTGTTTTAACAAGTGGGTGCATATGAATTCTTTATTTTCCGTAAGTTTGAGTGTGATAGTTGTTGGCCAGTAATACTTGGAAGAATAGTTGTGATGGATGATTGTTGTTTGAGTAATGTGGTGTGGTGGTAGTGTTAGGATGGTCTGAGTTCGTACGCCTTTATGTAGGTGGGTAGTGTCATAGTGCGTAACCCCGTGGTGAGTGGCGTGTGGGCTGAACTTCGGGGATGAAGTTCTTTTAAGGGGGGAAGACTGTAATACCCAGGATATTCAAGGACTCTGTTGACCGACCCGATTTACCAACACAGACAGTAGGGATGAATGGGTGAGGGATCAGGCTTATAACATGAGCTTTATAGGATTGGTTACTCGACCTAGTAGAGGCTACTCGGCCGAGTATCACCTATACTCTGCCGAGTACTCCTGTACTCGACCGAGTATGGCTGCTGTCGACGTGATAATACAAAACGCAAGTTCACGAGATTCATTTCATTTTCCCATTTCCTCGACAGTTCCTCTTTCTCTAACCCTAGCCTACCTCCCTCTTCTATCACCCCATCTCTACACACTCTCATACATATAGCCTAAATCTCCATCATGGGAAGGACGGAATTCGCTTAGGAAGGATGACGTGCGTGGTGGTCGTCTATGCCTCCGTCGATGCGCTTTGTTTGGTAAGTCTCTGCCTTGTGTTTCTTTTGGGTAGTTTATGGAGGATAGTTG
Organism: Silene latifolia; assembly: GCF_048544455.1. Lineage (NCBI taxonomy): Eukaryota > Viridiplantae > Streptophyta > Magnoliopsida > Caryophyllales > Caryophyllaceae > Silene > Silene latifolia. Next base: position 191,562,458 of record NC_133536.1, read on the forward strand.
TGTAATAGGAAGTGGTTATCGTTGTAGGATGCATATTGGAGTCCTGCTTGGCTGTATATGGATGTCTTTGATGGTTTGTGATGAGGTAGAGTTTCCCTACTCAATACTGTTAATTGATTGAGATTATTACTGTTTCATAATTATTGTTATCTGCTGATCATCGGTGTCCGGGCGTTGTTGTGACGGTGTTGGTGTGGAGATGTGGTGACAGCTGTGATGCTGTGTGTGTTGTGGTTGTGGTGGAGGTCACTTGCGGGAGTGGCTTCATACCCTAGTTCGCCCTCCATGGAACCCGCCACGGGAGAGGATGTGCACATTAAGGGACGGAGATTGTTAGTCGCTCGTTGATGAGCTTGACTAGGTGGGATGGGCTGCGGTCACTCATTGTCGGCGAGGATTACCTGTTGTGATGGGTAATCTGGCAGGGCTACACACGTCAGTGTTTAGTCGGTTACTGTGCGAGATCGGGAGACTGGGTTAAAGGGTGATCAGCTGGTTACATTGTTGCTTTGTTATACTTTTGATTAGTCAGTACTGACCCCGTGTTGTTTTGTGGTATATGCGGTGATCCATTCGGGGATGGTGAGCAGTTGGCTTAGCAGGTACTGTTGCCTGTGGCTGCTAGGATTGGAGGGATCGAGTCATCACGCTACCGGTCTAGAAGTGTTGTAACACGAGTGTAGTAGTTCTTATCGTTATAGAGGAATGTGTACAGAGTTATATTGTATAAGATACATTAATGCGTTATAAATGTTCTTTTATTGTCCTATTTGATCTACTTCCTCGGGAAACCGAGATGGTGACACCCTCAGACATGGGGATGGTCCTTGGTAAGGCATTTTGGTGTACGGAGGTGTTACAGAAGCGGGCAACCGCATGAAGGACCTCAAGTGCCACCATGGCACTAGCCAACTGATATGAGGACCGCCCTCCTCCACCAATCACGAGGTCCAATAGGCCTCGGTGGATGCAAAATTATCCGAGTACAACTTCGTTCTCATAGTAATGTGACGGAAGGAGTAAGAAGAAGAATCGCCCGGAGGCTCTACATACCTTAGCCTCTCCAATAACCACACTTGGAGGATCCTTGGAGATCCAAACAAGGGAACTTCTCCACAAGAGCCATTCTTGTCCAAAGATTGGATGATCTCACCAAGCACCAACCATGATGGATCCCTACCATGCTCCATTTGCTAACCTATATGCATGAGGGTCATATTACCATAACACTTTGGCCCCTCCTTCTTCAAGGCATCGACAAGGAGGTATGCATGCATTAGGCAAAAGGCAGGAGCCCTTCTCCTAGCCACCTCCGAAACGTTAACATCCAACCGGTTTGAGAAAATGATGATAAGAGCCGACATATCCACACCATGGGGAGCAATGAGAAAGTTGACTTGACTTGTTGACAAACCCAGCATTGAACGAAACTTCTCTTTGTAACACAACCGAGTCGTGGGAAGAACCGGAGTACAACCCAGCCATCCACCAATGGCGCCTACTTCTTCGGCAAGAGGACAAGTTTCACCTTTCGGGAAAACGAAAACATGATGTTTCGAATTCCAAAAGCGAGAGCATGCTTTAAGGAACGAGGATTGCACCTTAACTTAACGAAACACCAAAAATTGACCAACTCCCATTACAACGAGTTGATACTTCTCGGGAGGCGACAAATCCCGACACCAATGTTGCAACCTATTTTCGAAGGCATCCATGAATAATTTTGTGGAAGAAGAAGAAAGGTTTTTGTCGAGATGTTTTTCGTGTTTCGGATGATGAAACAATGAAGCACAAACGTCCCTATGTATACAAAGCAATCAGCGGTTTTTTTTTGAAAACGGGAAGCTCCCTTCCATCGCCCATGGCATTGCGCCACTTTGGGCTGGTCCTCAAGATCCACACCTTGATTTGTCCCTATCAAGTTGTGTTTCTTCATGACACATAAATACTCCCGCCATAGGGCTCACGTCTCTTCGGGCCTATTCTGGATTTTTTTTTGTGTTTTCTCACACTCACATTTCCTTGTTTTCGCGTTTTACGAAATCCGACACGATTTCCATGACGCAGCTGTAAACATACAGGTTTTCTCTCTTCTATTTTAGGGGGGAAGGGCTAGTCACCCCGATCTGCGACGGATCGTTTCCATGTCAGTCGAACATTACGAAACTTTTTCGCTTTTTTGCATTCCACAAAAACCGAAAATTGATAACACGACGTCGATTTTCTTCAAAAATTCAAGATCTCGCAAATCCGAGTCTTGATCTCACAAAAGTCAAATCAAATACGCTCGCAAAAATATCTTTTAAAATTCATCCGTGACGGTTTGAGTTTTAGTCTTCCGATTTGCAAATCAATTTTTAGCAAAATTCGATGCAATTTAATTGAAACACGAGTTAATTGCTCGAAATTCCAAATCAGTTTTTTTGAAAAATCCCAACATAACGACCTGTCGTGGAATTTTCAAATTTAATTTTCAAATTTTAACCTCGAGTCATCGTGGTTATTTTTGTTTTCATCAAATGTTTTTGCGTGTTTACGTTTATGCGTACGTGCTACCTGTTGCTTGTTTCTACACTAACGATGCAGGAACAAATACAAAGCAAAAGGGAATCTACAGCTGACCGTGATTTTCCGAAACACAACACAAAAAAAAGCCAAACACAATTAAACCACAAATCTAAAACACATAAATACAAACCGCCTCACGCAAAATGTAAATATGTACAAACAAAAGTTCAAGACACGGACAACCAACTACAACTACGCAGTGCCTCCAGTCGGACCAATCTCAGTCTTATGAGGAGTCGCAGGCAAAGCAGACACCACCTCCTGCTCAGGCCCCCTCTCCGGAGAACTCTCCAACGTCTCATACTCCATTGTGACGCGAAGCTCTCGCCGCAGCCAACTGAGCCCTGTGAGCGGCAATCTCAGCATCTCGGCTCCGCAACCTCTCCTCACGACGTCTCAACTCCTGGTCCTGACTGATGATCCCAAGCTCCTGTGCCTAGATCGTCGACCTCGCTGCGTCCAACTCAGCACAGACCCGAACAAGCTCCGGTGGATCCACAGTACCTTGCAAAACACAATACAGGTCACTAAGATCTAAACGTGAAAGGCAACACAAAAACACACAAAACAACCAACAAAAAGCACATGCGCAAGCCGAGACTCCCACGCAGCTAGGTCACCAACAAGTTCCCTCCACCGGTTAGCCATCCGCCACAAAGCCTGATGACTAGCGGTCGACACCTACAACCAGAAAGGTCCTTCAACCCCAACAAAAATGCAAAGCAAAATATAAACGAGGAGAAGTATTCAAATCAGAAACTCACCCTCAGAACTGTCAACCTCTACTCCATGCCAGCGTCGTCACCTCAGCGGCCGCAGCTCTGGTAGACGCAGCTGTATCTCCTCACCACCCGCCCCCTGAAAGGTGGTCTGTGTCGCGAAAACCGAGGGCTGGGTCCTCATCAACGCGTCGACGCCCTACAATATGGATCCGCTTCGAAGGTAACAAACCCTTATATAAAAAAGAGGCAATGAAAACAAAGAATAGAGGAAAACATACCTCAATTAGGTACAAGGCAAGCCTCGACAAGTGGAAGGTGTTGTAGTCGGCCTCCCGTGACAACAACTCCTCACCTCCACGTCGTGAAGGTGCTCCTCAACCTCATCGAGTGTCGACTCCTGGAACAACACCCTAGACGGATCGACCGACACCACAAAGGTATCATAAAACATTGACAAGCTAGATGCTCGCCCAGGTACCAAACCGGCTCGATCGCCATCTCGAGGTACAAATGCTGGGAACTGCGAGGTCGCAGACGCTCCTTGACAGCAACCGACACGCCTGTGTAGTGTTCCCAAGGCCAGCTGACAAACTGCACTCAAGTCAAAGCTAATCAACTAACTAAGGGCTCTCTAGGCTACCAAGTTATCCTATCTCTATCCGTTTCTACAAAAAAAAAAAAAAAGATAAGAAGCAACGACTTACGTCACCAAATCGGGGGGCGTTCACCCGACGCCTACAGTCCTTGTAAGTCGACTTGGTCGACTTCTTCTGAGCCACCGTCCAAGCCCTCACAGCAGGGTAAGCCAAAGGAACGTCACTAGTCGTCCTCGGGCGCAAGGGGGACGAAGTAAGCATACAACCAAGCTTGTAAAAAAACACAGCAATAACAAATTAGCCATTTTTTTTTTTCAAAAACTGCCAAACTCAAAATCAATCCAAAAATCAACCACAAAACAAAATCAAAACAAATATCAAATTTAACAAAAAAACACAAAATGCTCGTACCTCCAAGATGAGGCCGAGATCAACCAAAGCGGGAGAAATCCCATCCCCCATCACCTTCGGACGATCTGCAGCATGAAAATAACGGGTAAAACTCGCCAAAGCCGGTGTCACCCAGTCAAACTAACCCAGGGCGTCCAAGTCAGCGAGCAAAGGAAGTACCTTGGTACCCAAAAATTATCACAACCACAACCGTGCCTCCTGCGCGTCAGCCTCAGCCTCAGCCTCCGGACTAGCCAACGACGCAAGAACAAAGCCGGCGACGCACTATCCCCCTAAAGTGATCCCTCACATATGATTTTGCGCTGAGGAAATGAGTGATGTCAGTCGGCGTAGGCAAACCTTGCCGATCAAACCCGTAACCATGGCAGAAGACACTCTCTTCGGCATCTCCGGGAACTCAACAGGCGTCTCGCCACAGGGAAGGCCCGATATCATGGAAAAGTCTTCCTAGGTTATACCGACCTCCCCAAACTTCATATGGAACGACGACTTTGTGTCCCATTAACGGTCCAATATGGCACGGATCAGAGATAGGTTCGACCTAATCGAACCAATGTGAATGTCACACCAAGCAGCCACCAACGACTCCATAGCAGACCTCTCTATCAACGACCTCATACCGTCTCGGAGAATGTCGTAGAAACCCAGACAAGTTGAGAAGCCTGAGAAGGTCCTCATGGTAGCAATCTCCTGAAATTGGGAAACAAACAACATCAGAATATCTATTCAGGTATGAAACAACAAAAACAACAAAAGCTCAACAAAGCAGCAAACTGACCCAGCCATCGTGTGCACGGTAGGACATGTGAGTGTCTAGCCGCAACAACAGCTAGCTACCGTCCGCAGGTTCAACCCCTACGGAGCTGTAACCCGTCTAACATCCTAGCTGGCGACGAAAGCATCATCTATGTCCGTCTCCACTCTCCGCCTCTTCTGTCCACGAGGCTCCACGCGACGAGGAGGAGGCCTCTCAAAGACCCTAACGACGTTCTGAAGCTCACGTCTAGTGGGACGAGGACCCCTCCTCCTAGTGGTACTAACCCTCCGCTCAGAAGTATCGACACCAGACCCTGTTTGAGCCCTCTCAGCCCCAACAGCAGGCTCCACCTGAGCACCCTCGGCTCTAAGAGCCTCCTCCTCCTCGGAAGCGTCCTCCGCCACCGCCTCAGGCGCACTCGCCGGAGTACTAACCAACCTAGTCGCAAACAAGACCTCTAAGGTCTCAGCAACGGACCCAGTGGGTCCAGAACACTCTCCTGCAATCAGGACAAAAAGAAAACTTCGGCCCAAATTTCGGCATTATGACGACACAAAATGGACAAATCCAAAAAAACAACACACCTGCAAATGCAAAACACAACAAGGGCAACCCCCCCCCCCCCCCCCCCCAAACCCAATCAACAAAAACAATTCACAAAAATCACAAAAAATGACTCGCCCTTATTTTCAAGCAAAAGACGAGTCAAAACAATAGAAAAAATTTTCAAAAACCACCCAACACCTTAGTGGGCCCGCAAAACAATTACAAATAAAATCCCGACACAACTGAGTATTTTTCGCAGCTCAAAAAGGCAATTTTACGCAAATTCGGGCACAAATAGGTCAAAAATTCAAAATACGACCAAAACAAAATGAAGCGATTTAATCACGTCTCAAAGTGACTTAAACCACCGTTAAGGTCCATTTCAAGACAAACTGACTCAATTGAAGCTCAAACAGATGCTTATTTTATCAGACAAAAGACCGTCGCGAAAATGCAAAAATTTCAATTTTGCCCACAACACCCAACGAAGGTTCAATATGGCAAAGACGGTCTTTCCCCACTACAATACAACCTAGTGGGGTTTACAACTCAAGCAAACGAACTAGGCATTGTGAAATAAGACGGTTTTCTCGTCTCATTCACGTTTTTCGAGTCTAGACAGCGGGAACGGGGCCCGAAATGCCAACTAAAAGCACCCCTATACTCCTAAATAGGTTTCTAACCTAATGCAATCAACAATTTTGCTCGAAAATTGGCTATACAAAAATGCCAAATTCAATTTCATAAAAATTTAGGGTTTCGCCCTAATTCAATTAACCAAAAGACAAACAAATTCAAATGGATTCAAGAGGATTTACATACCTTGAGATGACATGATGATAAGGGCACAAAAGCAAGCAAGAAACAAATTTGAAAATGGCGTCTTTTTTGTGTTTTTGTTGTTGTGTCGAAGAAGACGATGAGAATGGGGAGCTTCCCATTCCTGCGTCTTTTTACAAAAAAAAGGGAAGCTCCCTTCCTTCGCAGATCTGCTCGCGCCTCATTGGGATGTCCCCTACGCCTTCAGCGGAATTTTGGGCTTTGGCCCAATTCCCCACACAAACTTCAAAATTTCAACGACGACATTAAAAACCGTCATTTTTCAAATACAAGAACAAAGTAGTGATATTCAAATTCACTACTTTCACAAAATCTCAACGACGGTATTAAAAACCGTCATTTTTCAAATACAACAAAATAGTGAAATTCAAATTCACTATTTTCACAAAATTTCAACGACGGTGATAACGTTGTTTTCAGCCTTTACCCTTAGTCAAAATAAATCCTATACTACTACTAAAAAAATAGCTCGCGGTAAGTCAGGGTCGAATCCACAAGGAGGCTAGGTAATTATTATATTTTTTTATATTCAGATTGTCTTAAAGTAACCAGTTTTGGGGGTTTGTTGATTTGGTTTCTAACAACTAATTGCAAAGTAAATAAAAGATGGATAACAATAATTTTAAAGAGTCTAGGGATTCGGGCTCACTAGGTAGTCATCAAAGGGTGGGATTTAATTCATTGATTAAGTAATTTATATTGTTGAAAGTCATATGTTCGGTCAATTCTAATATGTCTTTTTAGACCTAACTTAACGTGTAATCACTATTATTAAGTCGGTCTAATTCAATTATCTTGGCCTATACTAGTCTTAACCTTGTCGGTGATAATCCTAGTTTATGTGATACTAATTAATCAATTCTGATCAGGAATCAACTAATTAGAAGTAGAATAATAATTGAACAACAATAGAAAGCAATTTAATAATCAATTCATAATAATCCCTTTCTAACAACATGGATCCCCTTTCACCCTAGATGATAAGTTAGCTACTCATACTAATAACAATGACAACAATAGCAATAATAGAAAGCATAATTAAGAACATGAAAGATGAACAAGTAATTGAAATTATAATTATTGAAAGATTTGAATAATATCGTAAAATAGAAATGTTTAGATCCGAAAGAAAAAACAATAAATATAAACTAAGCTAAGTATTTTAGAGAGTTTAAAGAGTAGCTATACTAAACCTACAGAAAATAAAGCGTAAAAAAACCCAGGGTACGATTTAGGTATTTATAACAAAACATAACCGACTTAAGGACATTTGCGGAAATTATAGAACATATTAGTTCCTCGATCGAGCCTGGGCTTACACGGTTGAGTCACCAACATCCTCGATCGAGCCTTGTGCTTACTCGATCGAGGCACCACTTTTTTCAACTCTTTTCCTCGTGTTTTCTTCTTAACTTCTCTTCCTTCATTCTTATGGATTTTCGTGCCGTGCTTCATGTGTTCCTTTATGCCTACTCCGAGATACCCATTTCATTCCTTTGCTCCTCAAATGCATCATTCCTGCATTAATCATCAAAAAGCGGAAGTATCGACATTCTAACATAAAAGGCATGTAAATAATATAAACTAGCATGAAATCGTATCAAACGCATTAAAGGGGAGACATAAATATGCATATAATTATGACTCATCAAACTCCCCCAAACCATCTCTTTGCTTGTCCTTAAGCAAATCATCGCATAATATATAAGGCAATCATACAAATGACGAATAAACAATTCAGAGCTAATGTTGATGCACATACAAATCTCAAGTTATCCATATCTGTAACAAAGCAATAACAAAATTGTACCAATAAAACAAATTCAAAGGTACGGGTAATAGAAAACATAGCTCAAGTCTCAAGTCACCATACTATAGACAAATGCCAAATACCTTTCGATCTTGCGAGACAAATTAGTCGGATTCTCGCGGATTCACTAATGCACTCATAAGTATTTAAGGGTGAGTTATATGTATATATAAAAAGAAGTAGAAACACTCACTCGAGTTATGAAACATGCATTCAACCTAATGTGATAGAGATTTCCCAAACTAATATACAATCACCATATATAGACAAAAGTACATGTATCAAGGACAATAAGGGTGACAAATGGGTTAAAGGGATAGAAATGTTTTGTGCAAGAGCACGTTATGGATATGTGGAGCTAAGATGGTAGTCGGAGCGCTAACCAAAACAAAATATTAAAATAACAAATGAACCCAACTTCGAGAAATGATCTCAACTTTACAACATATGAGAGCCAATACGACTCTCCAATTATACATTAAACTCTAACAGCCATTCTTTTGATCCTTGACAATACCAAATGAGGAAATCTCTTTTCTTTCTTTTCTTCTTCTTTTTTGTTTTTTCCGACTTCTCTCTTTCTTTTTCTTTTTTTTTTCTTCTCTTTTTTGTTTTCTTTTGCTTCATATTTTTCTTTTTCCAACACAAGGATACACCATAATTGCTAAATAATGATCTTGCTATACCCACATGACAACAATAAGTCCAACCCAATCATAATAGCAAAATAAATATGATAAACAAGCAACTGCGACTGTCCCGATAAGGTATGCAAATTCTTGGATTGTAGCTAATAAATGTAGGGTATAAAACGACTACAAGGGTTCAAATGGGCTAAACAAAAGGTAATTTAAGGCTTATTTGAATGGTAAGAACCGTCTATCCATATGTACTTAGTCAAATGAAAGCAATAAAAGTATCAAGAAATCGATGTCACACTTGTGCAGTTTGATATTACATATTCCACAAGGAAAAACCACACTCAAGCCTAATTGACAAATAAGGCCAGTTTATTGATGTTCCTGGCCTAGGAAGCTCTATAGACCTCAAAATATAAGTAGTTTACCAACATAATTATGTCAAATCTAATCAATATAAGGCATGTCAATACGGTTAATACTTGAATTATGAGCTTTATTTTCATGAATAATGGGTCAAAGCAATGTACATGGACAATAAAATTGGATTCAAATGCAAAAACAATGCAAAATATCATCATTTTTATTTAATTCACGAAGACTCAACTCAAAACAAAGGTTAAAACATGTTTTTGTGTGAAATTTTTTAATTTTATTGAATTTTTGATATATAAGCTCACAACAATAAGTAAAGCACACAACATAAATAAAGACTCCTCCCCCAAACCTAAATGTCACAGTGTCCTTATTGTGACGCCTACAACATAGCAATCATACACAAACTCAGCAACCTAGAGGACACAACTAACAACTGGAATGGAAAAGAAATAGATAATACAACAAAAAAAAGTTACAAGGGAAGAGAATACCAGTTAAGAGCATAGAAATTCCCCCAAACCAACTGAAAAACAGAGGAAAATAATCAACCACACAATCCTATCATCGTCAGGCTACGTAATAAACCCAAGAACTTGAGTGACTCGATCGAGCCCCATGACACTCGATCGAGGAACCAACTGTCGAGGAAGAATTCTTCATTTAAAAATAAATGCGCACACAAATCATAATCAATACAAGTTAAAGCTCGTAACAATAAATCAAAAAGTAACGCATGTGCTACACACAAGCATAAGTAGCACCAATATATAGGCCAAGAGAAAAAAAAAAGACAAATAAAGTCCTTGCTCATCAAACTCAAAGTCTAATGTAAAATAAGAGCAATGTTCATTGTTCTTCAAGTCATCATCACTTGGTAGAAGATAGGGCACTTCATCCGTCATTAGAGCTTCATCAAAAACTTTGACTGACTCTTCTTTGAAAATATCGGCTTCTAAAGCATCCAACTTGGCTTCTATGTCAACACTATTATCATAGTTATAAACCATCTCAGGAGGAGGCCCATCTCTATAAATCAACTTTTCAATTTCATCCACTTCCTTACTCCATGGATATGACGCAACAACATGGGCGTCAGATGGATTCCTGTCAAAACATAAAGCAGGACAATTATCAAAAGTAGGATCAAGAGCATTGATCATATGACAAGAAGCTTTTAAATTAGGAGGACATGATGCTTTGTCAAGAGCAAAAGTGATAATATCATCTCCAATGTTGAATGTAAGACTCCCATGTCTAAGATCCATAACCGCCCCTGCAGTATGCAAGAATTGTCATCCTAGAATAATAGGAACACGAGAATCATCAGCTATATCTATCACTACAAAGTCAACTGGAATAAAAATTTTACCTATCTTAATCGACACATCCTCTAAGATACCCATAGGATGCTTAATAGGCCTGTCAGCCAATTGAATAGTCATGTTAGTACATTTATGCTAAGTCATGTTTAATTGGTTGCAAATTTTATACGGCATGACACTGACACTCACTCCTAAGTCACATAAAGTATTGTCAATAGTTAAACGGCCTATAATACAAGGAATAAAGAAATAAAACTCCCTGGATCCTTAAGCTTATGTGGAGAATAGGCTTGTAATCCGGCGTAGCATTCATGAGTGAACGCGACCGTCTCCACTTCATCAAAAGACCGCTTCTTTGAAAAAATTTCTCTCAAAAACTTAGCATAAGTCGACACTTGAGTTACCAATTCAGTAAATGGCACTGTCACTTGAAGATTCTTTACTACCTCCCTACACCTCCCAAATTGTTGCTCAAGTTTTGATTTCTGCAATCTTTGGAGAAAGGTAGTTGAATTTTGATTGTCTCGGCTTCTTTTGCATTAGAAATACGTATAGAAGCATCATCGTCAGTTACAGGAGTGACTCAATCGAGTCCAGCAGTCACTCGATCGAGGAACCTCTTTTTATCCAATGTCGTAGCTGAAATAGGCAAAAAATTATCAACAGGGGCGGTGCGTCGATCGAGCCTGGGGTATACTCGATCGAGCACTGCACTTCCTCGATCAAGCCTGGTCCTACGGGATCAAGGAACCAAAACAGTTCCGTCTTTTTTGCTTTTCTCGCTTTTCTTCAAATCCCATGTTTTACTTTCGTCAATTTCTTTTTCATTGTCACTTTGCTCCAAATTTCCCAATCTCTTAGGATGCATGCAGGGAACTTCATCGTCATTAATGGGCATATCTGGACCGTTATAAGAAGTACCGCTCCTCAAAGAAATATAATTAACGTGTTCATGTGGTTGTTTACCTTGAGGAGGAAGACCGGACTGTTTTGAAGGATTTTGAGCCGCAATTTGAGCAACTTGATTATCCAACATCTTGTTGTGAGCCATGAGTTCAGAGATTTGAGCCGTTTGCTTTTGCTTCCTCGATAGAGTTTGATGTAAGAGGGCTTTTAACTCCGACACCTCATTACTTGGAGCTTGAGGAAGAGGTTGCATTTGTTGAAAATCTCCTTGATTTTGCCGAATAAAATTTCCTTGTGGTTGGTTACCACGAATAGGAGGAATAACATAAGTATTTTGTTGAGGAGCTTGAGCATAAGCAATCTGACTCCTTTCATGGAAGAAGTTATAATAAGGAGTACTTTGCTTAATATATTGGGAGGCATGAACTTGAACTTGTTCAATTGTACTCATACACTTGGCCGCGGTATGGCCATCTATCCCACATCTCTCGCAGGACACTTCTTGTTGAACCATGTGAACTGTTTCTTGCTTTCCCAAAGAATGAGTAGTCTTCAATTCTGCTATTTAAGCAAGTATGGCCTCCAACTGTTTGGCGACCGCACTTTCTGACCCACTTCCTCTCTTACTTCCTCTAGGGTTACCATACTCAGCTATGTGAGTAGCTATTTGATCAATCAACTTCCAAGCATTACCGTGATTAGTGTTATCTAGGTATCTCCCATTAGCAGCAGAATCGAGTAAAGCTCTATGATCATCATACAACCCGTTGTAAAACTGGTTGCAAAGGAATCAAATTTCGAAACCATGGTGAGGGACAGACCACACTAGTCATTTAAAACGAATCCAAGCTTCATAAAAATCCTTACTACGACCTTGCTTAAAACTTGTAATCTGACTTCTCAATGCATTAGTTTGTTGTGGTGGAAAATACCTCTTGTAGAATGCAAGAGCCAATGAAGTCCATTTGGTAATTGCGCCGGTCTTCATGTCTAAGTCCCTTAACCACTCAGTTGCAACATCTCTCAAAGAGAAAGGAAATAAATTTTGCTTCACCTGAGCCGGAGTCACCCAGCTGTTAAAGGAATATAACAGCAATAAATATTAAATTTCTCTATATGCTTTGCGGGGTCCTCTCCAGCTTTTCGTTCAAATATATTCCTCTCTACCAAGCTTATGTAAGAAGGCTTGATCTCAAAAGTCCCTTTATCAGTAGTAGGGAGCTTGAAGCCTTTTGGAATAGAAGCAACCGTGGGTTCAGAGTGACTTGCCAAGGTTGGCATCATTGGTGTTGTAGAAATCACTGCTCCTGAAATAAGTGTATCCTCTTCTAAGGATGAATCTTCTGCAAAAGTATACCGCTCGTAGTCAAGTGTACACAAATCTTTCACCCGACTTACTTCACTTTGAAATTTCCGTCTATACCGAAAAGTCTTTTCTGGCTCAGGATCAAAAGGTATAGTCTCTAACCTGTTAGATCTGGACATACACAAAAACAACAAGAAAAGATAAAACTGTCTCAAGGAACTGAAGTTCCCTGAAACAAAAGACAAACTAAATTAAAAACTAATAGAAAATTGTCGTCTCCCCGACAACGGCGCCAAATTTGATAGGGTTGTTTTCAATCGTTTTCCTTAGTCAAGATAAATCCTATGCTACTACTAACTAAATAGATAGCGGTAAGTCAGGGTCGAATCCACAAGGAGGCTAGGTAATTATTCTAGTTTGTTTATATTCAGATTGTCTTAATGTAACCAATTTTGGGGGTTTGTTGATTTGGTTTCTAACAGCTAATTGCAAACTAAATAAAAGATGGATAGCAATAATTTTAAAGAGTCTAGGGATTCGGGTTCACTAGGTAGTCATCAAAGGGTAGGATTTAATTTATTGATTAAGCAATTTATATTGTTGAAAGTCATATGATCGGTCGATTCTAATATGTCTTTTTAGATCTAACTTAACATGCAATCACTATTATTAAGTCGGTCTAATTCAATTATCGTGGCCTATACAAGTCTAAACCCTGTAGGTGATAATCCTAGTTTTTGCGATACAAATTAATCAATTCTAATCAGTGATCAACTAAATAGAAGTAGAAAAATAATTGAACAACAATAGAAAAATTTAACAATCAATTTATAATAATCCCTTTTCTAACAACCTAGATCCCCTTTCACCGTAGATGATAAATTTAGGTACTCATACTAATAACAATAACAACAATAACAATAATAGAAAGCATAATTAAGAACATGAAAGATGAACAAGTAATTGAAATTATAACTATTGAAAGATTAGAATAATACCGTAAAATAGCAATGTTTAGATCCGGAAGGAAGAACAATAAATATAAATTAAACGAAGTATTTTAGAGAGTTTATAGAGTAGCTATACTAAACCTACGGAAAATAAAGTGTAAAAAAACTTAGGGTACGATTTAAGTATTTATAACGAAACATAACTGACTTAAGGAAATTTTTGGAGATTATAGAACATATTGGTTCCTCCATCGAGCCTGGGCTTACTCGATTGAGTCACCAACATCCTCGATCGAGCCTTGTGCTTACTCAATCGAGGCACCACTCTTTTCAGCTCTTTTCCTCATTTTTTCCTCTTAACTTCTCTTGCTTCATTCTTATGGACTTCCGTGCCGTGCTTCGTGTATTCCTTCATTCCTACTCCGCGAAGCCCATTTTATTCCTTTGCTCCTCAAATGCATCATTCCTGCATTTATCATCAAAAAGCGGAAGTATCGACATTCCAACATAAAAGGCATGTAAATAATATAAACTAGCGCGAAATCGTAGCAAAAGCATTAAAGAGGAGGCATAAATATGCATATAATTATGACTCATCAGACGACATTAAAAATCGTCATTTTTCAAATACAAAAACAAAATGGTGCAATTCAAATTCACTATTTTAATAAAATCTCAAATGACGGCATTAAAAACCGTCATTTTTCAAATACAAGAATAAAGTAGTGAGATTCAAATTCACTATTTTCGCAAAATTTCAGCGACGACATTAAAAACCGTCATCTTTCAAAACAGGTAGCGAAATTCAAAATTCGTTATTCTCACAAAACTTTCGACGACGGTAATAAAAACCGTCATCTTTCAACGACGAAATTTAAAACCGTCACTCTCAAACGAGAATCAATAGTGAAGTTCAAATTCGTTATTTTCAAAATATTTTCAAACAACATTTTCAAATCACAAAAACAAATAGTGAAATTCCAATTCGTTATTTTCAAAATTCAAAACAAACGATATTAAAAGCCGTCACACCTTCAAACATGATGGTGAAATTCACTACTTTCACAAGTCTTAAATCATTGGAAGACGAAATTAAAACCGTTACCCCCAAGAACACATCAAATGGCAGAATACACATCTGACCTTTTCGACGAACTTCTAGCAAACGACAATAAAAACCGTTACCTCCCTTCGAGGTTAAAAATCACCGCAAACCACGGGAGCCAGGCTCACAAGCCTATCTCTTTCCGGCGCCACAAATATCCAATATAAACACTGAAATTCTCCAACAGGATATCGGAAACCTCCTCACGGAGCCCGCAAACTCAAACCAGTTCTCGAAATAGGCCCGTCCAACGCGTCTATTTCCCACGGTCAATCACATTCAACATAGTTGGCGAGCCTCAAAACGCACATTCGACGCGGCGGGCGAGCCCCTTCATATCCGTAACGCGGCTGGTGTTCCCCTTCATATCTGCAACGCGGCTATCGATCCCCTTCATATTCGTAACGCGGCGGGCGAGCCTTTTCATATCCGCAACGCGGCCGGCGAGCCCCTTCATATATGCAACGCGGCTGGCGAGCCCCTTCATATCCGCAAGTGGCTGACGAGCCCCAACATATCCGTAACACGGCTGGCGAGCCTTTGCCCGCAAGAAGCGACTTATGGACATATCCCGAACATGCCTCAGGTATGACTGCTTATAGCTCGCGAGCCTTTGTAAGTAGTCTAACGGACTTTAAACGACCCGCACGGAAAGTCGACAGACTCTAAACTATCCCCGACGACAGGTCCTTGACTCGTATCCTGACTCGAACAACGTGTCAAACCGAATCAAACACAAAAAACAAAACTTTTCAAGACTTCCATGTTAAGTATTCCCCGAATGCTTCATGGTCAAGTACAAATCATGTCATCCAAAACATAGGATAGAAAAAATCATGATTTTAATTGCGTGATAGTGACAAGACACCTCAAAGACCCGCGAATTGGCTCGCACCTCTTCGAGCAGCCCATGCATCCACGTCGCTCAAAACGCACACAACCACCCATTTCTCTATAAATACCCACCTTCACACACCATAACACCTTACCCGAGTGTCCGCCCCCTCATTTCTCCCTTAAAATTCTAGACTCGACTTCTTAAGTCACAATCCGACACGTGTTTTCGACGTACCAATCGAAAACACAAGCCTTATACATTGTTTGGTACCGTCATCGTGCATTAAATCACTTGACCGACCATCTCGACCAACTACACCATCACTAATCTTAAAACACTCTTTTTACATTGCTAAAACGATTTTCAAATCGAGTTTTCCGACCAAACAAGTTGATACACTTTCGTCGATTTCTCGTCTCAAGCTTAGCATGTAAGTATGAGGGTGTAAAGATCCTCTTCTATCATGTTTTTCATCTGTTTTATGACTATAACATGTTAAAACATGCATAACATGATTCAAATATGGGATAAATGAGCCAAAACCGGATTTTGGCCGGAGACAGGGGCTGCTTGTTTAGCAGCAGGGCTCGCGCCTAAAGCCCGTCTCAGGCCTTAATCCATTCGTGTTTGGTCTCATCTTCCCCTTTATTTCATTTCTTATTTGTAATCGGTATTTACCATTTCAAATATTTCAAATCATTTTTATGAAAAACTTTTAACCATAAAATATTTTTCACCCTTGGTTCCTAATACCATGACGGTTTAATCAGTGTTTCGGTGATAATATTTGGTTAAAAACATTTCAAAACGTATTTTCAAACCTTTTATTTCATTTCTTTACATTTTAGATAAAAACAAATGCATTAGTCATAAATACAAAATCATCCTTGGTTCTATATACCATGTCGGATTTTAACCCGAGTACGATGATAAACATTGACTAATCACAAACAAATGAACTTAAAACAATTAGTTCATAATAATTTTCAAAACTATTCATGTCAAGCTTGCAAAATCGAACCCGACATCGAATGTTGTCAAAATAATGATAATTATTCAAGTCCCGTTCTTCACATCAACACAAAAGCGGCCTAACCGGCCATTCAAACCAAGACGGGTTCAAACACCTTCTTTTTAAACCATATTATAAACCTTTTAATGGTCAGAAGACGTCCCTTCAATTGTCTGTTGACCCGCGCCTTAACAGGCCAATCATTTTCCCATTTTCAAACCAGAACGAGCCCGTTTGCATCGCCTGATGGCTTGCGCCTATATAGGCTGCCTGATGCAGACCTTGTTTCCTTCCAGCACTTGTCCAGGACGATCCCGACTTCGGATAACCCGAATACAGGATGGATCAGAGATGACGAATCTGCCCATTTTACATTGTATTTGCAAAACGCCTTACTAAGATAAATGGATCACGTTATGTACCATAAACCTAACTCGGTAAATGGATGTTTAATTTCCGTCTTGTATGAAAATCAACATTAAATCCAACTCGACGTCAAATACTATATATTTGGATTAAACAACCGACTTAGAAAGCTCACATGTTAGGTTCAAACTTGTGGATGCGCATTCATGCATTTACCCGTTTTATCAACTTTTGCATTTAACCAAGCAAGATCGGTCAGTAGAGGCCGCTATTGCGGGCGGGATTTGGTGTCCGATTAAAAGGCTTCCCAATACGTAGCTTTACATCTTACTCATAAACTTTGGATAGTTCACGACCTTATCCAGGGCGTACGAGATTCATTCTAGAGATAGGATGCGAAAGAGGGACGATTCCTCATCTTCATGTTAGTTATTTAGACCATTTTATACTCATCTTATGAAATCAAAATTACTAATTAATTTGATGTAATGGTCTAAATCTACATGCATGCAAATAAAAATAACAAAATTGGTGTAAAAACCATTTAAGAGAAATTTCCTTACATTGATGATGGAAATATAAAGGGCACAACTCAAGGACTCCTTCCTTGATGTTGTTCTTGAGCTAATAGATGGTGGATGATCCTCCAAAAACCAAATTACCAACTTAGGTAATCTCCTTTGGATGCACCCAAAAATCCTAATAATTACTAACTAGATAATTAGTAGGATAACCTTGTATACTATGTAATATTATTACACTAATAATATTAGTTTATGTATATTATAGTTTTGTGAATTATTTTTGATGATAATCAACAATTTGATCAAGTTTTTGATGAGAAAATATGAAGAAAATAATATTTTTTTTCTTTCTCTTTTTCTCTTCAATAAGGCACGACCAAGGGTCTATTTTGAGGATTTTTTGGTCTCCAAAATTATCATCTAATGAGTGTAAATAGTGGGGTATTTATAGAGAACAAAATGTAAAGAAATGAGTTAAACATTTCTTAGTGGGTTATGCCACATGTAATAACACTTATCTTATACAAGTGTCAACCCACATGTAATATTTTGGTCCATTTCGATTTCCGACATTTGTCCCATAAATTCTTATAAGTCTTATATTTAATTATCTTACATAATTAATTATTAATTTAATTATTTAACAGTTAAATAATACAAATTAACCACTGATGATTACTTAACTATTAAGTAATCATGAGACCATTTTATCAACATATATTGTGTCAATATATACTACCCCATTTAGCTAATTTTACAACCTCTTGTAAATTAAAATAGCTAATTATCTTTACCTCAAAACTTATACATATATCGTATAAATTTAATTAATTAACAATTAATTAATAAATTCTAATTTATATTTATTAATTAATTATCACATAATTAAATAATAAATCCTCTTGGCCCGAGTTCGTAACCCGTCATCAAATAATACATTCACACGACTTATTAAAAGTCAATTAATACAAGGAATTAATTATATCGTATCTCATACAAATAATTAATTTATCCAATTTGGGCATCATCCTATAGGTGTGACCTAAAGGGATCAGCTGATCACCACCGTCACACGACAGTAATGTCAAACTCTAGTCAGCCAATCATTACCGATTAACGATGACCAGCTGACAAATAAATAATATAAATCCTTGATATTCCTTTTACAAGATTTATTATGTAAACGCACTCATTGTGGAGGACACTACTCCAACACTTTAGTACCTATGTCAAACACCATTTTTTGCCTTGGTTGACCTAAGTATAAAGTGGATTCGAACGGGTTCCAAGCATCCCACAAATGCTTGGTGGTGACTCCGAACATCTCTCGCATCATTTCGAGACCCTTGTCGAGACGAAACGACCGATCTAAAACGATCAGGTCGAAAGCGTTTTTATGCCGCCAAGCGTGGCTTTCAAAAGACTGCTACACGTCCCACAGATCGGCTGGGCGTCGCAGGTGGCCCATGTCCACACAAGTGTTGTATTATTCACACATATATACTTTGAGCTTCCCCTCCCCCATATAATATCCTCAAACACCTAGCTTCCCCTCAACCACCATCCTACCCCATCGTCATCGCAGCCGTCATCGTCATCGCCATTGCCGCAGCAAGATCAACACGGATTCTCCTCTTTAAAGAACTAATAAACCCTCCTCTCTAGAGATGTTTTTTTTTATTATAAGTATGCATTGTTATTATTTGTTTATTAATTTTTGCTTTAGATATGGTCGAAAAGCGAAAACGATGGAAATGCGTCAGGTGATGACTCAGGTGAATAGAATAATTTACAACACACTACGGGTCAAATGCGCCATATGGTTTCCCTAGAAGCAATAAATTCAAAGATACCTAATCCTTTAAAATGGGATAAAGATACGGGACTGCCATATTGTGAGAATGTCGGGTATTTTGCGAGTTGGATTGGTTGTTGTATAAGACAGTATGTGCCTCTCGGTACGCCGCGTATCAGTGAACTGAGTAAAATATAGAATACCATGCTAATAAACCGAATAAAGGTATGTATATACAATAATAATTGCTTTAGCTGAAATTAAGTTACTACTTGATATGTGTATTAGCCAAAACAAACCGACTATGCTCATCATATATGCAGTTAACTTACGTTGTCCCCGAAAAGTGTGATAAGTACCTTAAAGAAAAGACAGGGGAAGCCCTCAGATCTTGGAAGTTAAAGATTGCTGAGAACCGCTTGTTCAACAAGGAAACCTGGGAGACGAACAAGAAACCACTAACTAAGAAGTATCTGTATGTCAGTCAAGACCATTGGGATAGCTATATCGCTTATAGGAAGTGTAATACCCGTCCTATTAGGGACCCGTTGACCAACGTTGACCAACCTTGGGGGCATGTGGTAGTCTTTAGGAATCCGTGCAAGAGATGCCTTGTGTCATGATAGACCTTGGGATGAGTGGTACTCGATTTGTCGAGGCTACTTGATCGAGTAGCTTGCGTACTCGATCTAGTAGGGGCCATTTGATCGAGTGGCTTGGTTACTCGATCGAGTAGCCTCCTTACAGCGAGGGTTTATAATCGTGTTTTGATAGAATCGCAAATCATTTTCGCCTCCTTCCTTCAGACCTAGATGTCACCTCACCTCTTTCCCTTCACCTTAATCCCTTCCATGGGAGCCTTTGAGGATGCTTGTGCCTTTGGGATAGGTTTCTTGAGTCGGGTAGCGGTTTTAACACCGATATACGATGCATAGGTATGTCATCATCATCATCTTTGTCATTGTTGTTCGTTGTAGGATTGTGGTGGCAGTAATAGGCTTTTATGCTGTTTGTATAGGGGTTTTGCTTGCTTGGTTGATGTCATGTGATTGAACAAGGAATCGCTGCGGTTGGCTCATGGTAGGTTCGCCTACTCAGTCTCTGTTGGTTGCTTAGTGTGACGGTTATTGTAGTGTTTGTAGTGTCAGTGTGGTTGATTGATTATGGTAACTGGTTGGTGTATTGCTGTTTCATTGGTTGTTGTTATGGTGCAGCTGATTGTGATTGATTGTCTATGGTTGTCGAAATGCGTCCACGGCTGAGTGGAGTCACTTGCGGGAGTGACTTCATGCCCTAGTTTTGCCCTTCATGAAACCCGCCACGGGAGGAGATGTGCATATTAAAGGGACAGGGTTATCGCTCAGAATGATGAGCGGGGCTTAGGTGGGTACGGCTGCGGTCCCCCACTGGCAGGGCTGGTCTAGTGAACAGTCGGAGACGGTTATCGTCTTGAGTGGTTGGGACTTGTGTGTGTGTGCTTGGTTGTGTTTGTATTATGTTGGTAATTGATATTGTGTCTTGCCTCAGTTACTGACCTTGTGTGTGGTTGTTTCTTGTTTGTCTCTGTTGTGTCTGCCGTGATCCCTTATGGTGAGCAGTCGGTCTTAGAAGGTGATGTCTTGGATGGTAGCTGGAGTCCTGACGGGATGAGTCTTCACGAGTTATGACATGAGTAGTTTACGTAGTATTGACGAGGTGTATCGTTTGTATCAGTAGTTTGGTTTAATCACCTGTAAAGTTATTGTAAAAGTTCTTATATCGAATTTTGATGATTACTTTCCTCGGACAACCGAGATGGTGACATCCTTATATGCTAGGGAAGGTCTTGTTAAGGCTCCTTGGTATATAGGGGTGTCACAAAGTGGTATCAGAGCGACGATTTTGGAACCTGTAACCAATGAGTCTAATGAACGTAGAGAGTCTAATCAATTGAACCTGGTGTATGTGTTTTGGGAGCCCCAGCTGATGCTATATTTTGGGTGAGTAGGCGCCCTCATTTCAAAATCATAGCCCCATTATGCTTAAGCCAGTCACCGGGTATGGAGATGTTGAGTCGACAATTATGTGATAAATGTGTGTAATGGTTATGCGAGAATTGTTTGTGATGAAACTTCTGTTGAAATTAGCATGTGTGTATGATAATGAGAAAAGTGAAATTTGTGCACGGGTGGAAGTGTGTGTGAAAAGAGTAGAAGTGGTGAAATCTTATAGTACGAGACAGTGTATAGAATGTGGTGATGCGTGTGTTTGCTCCAAATAGTTGGTATTAGTAGGTCATGTAAAGAGTTTATAAGTCTTGTAAGTAGTAGTAGTAGTAGTAGTAGTAGTAGTAGTAGTAGTAGTAGTAATAATAATAATAATAATAATAATAATAATAATAATAATAATAATAATAATAATAATAATAATAATAATAATAATAATAATAATAATAATAATAATAACAATAATGATAATAATAATAACAATAATGATAATAATAATAACAATAATAATAATAATAATAATAATAATAATAATAATAATAATAATTAATAAATTCTGGATTTGTGGTGATGATTATCAAAATAATATTGGATGTGTATGATGGATGATTGGTTGGATGCTTCCGCATGTGACATGATTAAGTTGAGTAAACTAGTCTGTATATGTTGTGGCATAGTTAAATTTCTAGTAGACTCGGATGATGATAGTTTAATGTTGGATGAGTGCTTAGAGTAATATGAGTATAAGTTTTATTACTGAAGTTGTAGACGAAGGATTAGACATGAAATAATGCGTTGAATGTATGCGTGAATAAGTTAATAGTGTGGTAAATCGTTTTGTGTGATGTTCTCTATAGAATGGAGTGATATGTATCGTGGTTGGGTGAAACCGTTGCGTTACATTTGAGTAGTAATAGTGCGTTGTGAATGGGTATAGTAACCTGTGACGATTTCCGAATTTGGTTTGGAATCGACACGTGTTGTTGTTTTGCAGGAATCTTTAGTTAATCTCATATTTCCGACCGCGTACCTAGCCTTGCTTGACCGAGTACGAGTGCCTACTAGACCGAGTAGACCTCATTGGATATAGTTAGGAAGCTATAACGTCGAGGAAGTGGGAATGCTCTACGGAAACTCGACCGAGTAGCTCCTACTCGATCGAGTGGAGGCCACTCGATCGAGTACCATACTTACTCGATCGAGTAAGTGCTACAGTACCAGAGAATTCACGGGTTCATAAACCTTTTTCTTTGGTTCAATTTTCCTATTTCCTCTTCTTATTCCCGCAACCCTAAGCCCCAAATCTCTCTCAACCCCTTAATCCTTGTGTTTGTGGTGCTTCAATTTGGTGATTTTCTTGCCTAAATTCGTTCTTTTACTTCCTAATTGATCAAGGTATGAATGTTTCCTCTATTTCAGTGTTTTTGGTTAATTAGAATCACATAGGATGACGGAAAATGTTGAGAAATCGATTTACATGTGTTAAAACTTGCTCCTAATTGTTGCAATATGATTTAGATGCTTTCCTTTGATGATTATTGTTGTTAAGTATGCAAAAATCGAATTAAAATTGAATGTAATATCGACTGAAAATTTTAGGGTTTGAGAAATTGAATTGATTTTTTTTGGTTGTCCATTGCATATAAAAAGGATGAAAATTGAGTAATGTATGTTGTATATATCATGTATAGAGTCGATTCTTGTGATTTTCACCCCAAAATTTGTCTCAAAACTCCGTCTTAAAAGTGCCCCAAACTAAAATTCGTCTCATGTTATTGTAAACTTGGGTTGTATATGATATGTTATGAAGGTTTGAGTCCTAAAATTAGTAGGTTTTAAGTTCATCCATGCTAAATATGTCAAAAATTTTACAGCTGTACAGACCGTCTGAGTTATAAGAATTGGAAATTTTACTTGTAATTTTGGAATTGTTGGTGATAGTGTGTACTTAGATGATTCTTTTATGATCAAATATGTATGATTTGTACGTTTTAGTGTATATGTGGTGGTATATTTAAATTGTATGCTGAAACTGAACCTAGGAACCAGACAGAGTAAGAGGGGTAGGGCTTCTGATCCCGAAGTTGGGGAGGGGAGTGGACCGGTAGTTCCGGCGGTACCCGAATACCCGTCCGTGGTATTTGTCGACTTTACTCAACGAAAGAAGTTTGTAGCCTTACAATCCCGTAAGATGAGACCGACACGCTATATTGACACGACCCTTTTGGATGATCTGGGTATTGAGACTGATGTCAGGCACATCTTTGAGACCTTGGGGTTCGCCGGGCTTTATCGTTTACGGAAGCATTCATATGCCTTCCTGACCCTCGAGTTCATGAGCTCGTTTAAATACAAGCCCGTGGAACAGACTGCGGAGTTCCGCCTCATGAACACCAGCTTTGTCCTGGCGATGGACATGTTTGCTTCCCACCTTGGCTTGGTAAGCCGCCCAAGAGAGCCCTTCGTAACATACCGACTGAGTGTGGGATTTGCAGCCTTATGCCTTGTATCACCGGGAAATCAGCTCCCACTGCTAGTAACATGTTGATTAATGATGTGCAACATGTCACTTTAAAGATATTTCTTCGTGCCGTGTCGTGTCTCCTCTACGAGAGATCAGATATGAGTAAGTTAAAGTCGCATGAGTTGATGCTTCTGATGGCGTGCCTTAACCCCGAGCGGACTGCGAGAGTGACCTTTAGTGCTCTCGCTATGGTGTGTGTCAGTCTCGCTTTGATGGCGTTGTGTCAGGTGTTGGGCGTGGTGTTGGGCTAGTTGGGTCAGGTGTTGGGTGTGGTGTTGGGCTAGTTGGGTTTCTGTTTGGGAGATGTTTGGTGTTGGGTGTGGGCTCGGGAAAACGGGGAAGGGGGTTGGGTATGTCGCTGGTTTGGGAAGAAAAATGGAGGAGAAAGGTGAGTGTAGTGGGGTTCAAACCCGTGACTTGGGGGAAATAGGTTGCGTCAAAGCTACCTCAAAACTCGTGTCGAAATCCGTATAAAACTGAGCTTAAAACCGTTTCAAAACCTCGTTTAAAACCGCTTTATAATTAACTTTTCAAATTAAAATAAAGCGGTAAAACGCGAAACCCTCACATATTCCATTTCAAATAAATTCAAAATAAAAACTTTGAATAATAATTTATTTTTCAAATAAATTATAAAAGCTTTAAATTTTAAATAAACTCGAAAATATGAAAACATATGAAATAAATTTTATTTATTTCGAAATAATTTAAATTTCATTTAAATTATAAAACCGTCAAATAACGCTTGTTCCGCAACACTAAACGAAATCCGCTAACGAGTGATGTAAGTAAACATGTGTCCTATCATCATCGACTGTTTTTTCGTGATTTCTGTAAATTCCAACATCGACGGATACGGGTATCTACAGAGCCCCCACTTTGACTGAGGCTTGGACAAGGCAAAAGTCAATGTATACCCCAGGTCCCTCTCGACTTTAGGATTCCGCGGGTCGTTTAGAGTCCATTAAACTTGTGTATGTAAACTCGCCAGCCATAAGAAAAGATCATACTTGAAACTTTGCTGGGGATTGACTCTTGCTTCTGTTACGTCAAATCATTATCATTGGTCAACGACCTACAAATTTGCATATATGGTGGATTGAGCCTTATCATTAGGCGCCTATGTATCCGTTATGACGAAATCAAACATGTATCATAGTTCGGCAAACATTGGTCTTGGAATTCTACTATCTCGACCCAAATACTACTGGCATGCATTCTACTACCTATGCCCAAATTGACGGGTTTTTTTAGAGGGGTTTGCTATCATACATTGGAGATACTTCTCTCATAATGTCACCCACTAGGGTTAACAGTTTTCATATTAGGGCCCAACTTTGAGCAGCGTTGTTGTAATATCACTAGTTGCATTCCGTTGGGGAATATTTTCATCTTAGTAACCCGACAAGGAGTACTTTTACTTGGTGGAGACTTATCCATACATCATTGTGGCGGTCTCTGGAGCTTTGAAAGCAACAGAGCAACCAGTTGCATTGGATCTAAAGTTTCTGACTTTAGGGGCCTAGCTGAAGCGTACCTGCTTAAACTTGGACATATAACAGAAATCGCATAATGCTATCCCGATCTTTCAGAAATCATAGCTCACATGGATGGGATCGAGGCTCGAACTTAAACATTGAATTGGGTTTCTGACCCGATTTGCATATATGAAGATGGGCATGGAATTGATATTTTATTTTAAAATGGGCTTCACCCGAAATCTTTTCATTTGAATATGGGCTTTGCCCGGAGCTGAAGTTTCAATTTGAAAATGGGCTTTGCCCGGAATCATTTCATTTTGAATATAGGCCTCGCCCGGAGCTGAAGTTTCACTTTAAAAATGGGCTTCGCCCGGAACATTTGAATTTTTGAAATTTCATAGGAAAACGATGAGTAGACATGTTTCGAGTTTCTGACTTGGGGATTGGCCCGTAAATAGGATAGGCAAAGCATAACCCATAAAATATAAATAAAAAGTCCGTAAGTGCGTACGGTTTTTCTAATTCAAGCACGGGCTCGCTGGGGATAAAAAATGTAAATTGTTCATTCTAGCCCGCGAAACACAAGCAAAGCCCCGCGACAAAGAACTTTGGTGCGATAAACAATAAAGGGTGGTAAGGAAACCCGGAGGCCCGTGCCCCAAGGCTTCGGCCGTGTTACTTGGGTGGCAAGCAAGAGCTTTCCTAAAACCCTTGGAATTCTCTCCTTGTTTTTCCTATTTAAGGAGATCGTGATATGAGGTAAATCATAACTTCTTATTCTTTTCTTCAAAAAATTTTTGTTAAGCATGAATTCTCTTCGAAAAATCATGTCGTCTTTGGCTTCCGATTTCAAGGGATTAGATTCTCAAATAATTGTTGATACGGGATTGAAACAACTAGTCCCGCTGAGACAGATCCTACCAAAAACCGTCTTTCTTGATGAGTGATTAAAATTCTGGGACCCTACCCATCATGTTTTTGCTTTTCCAGAAGGATAGATTTGTCTCTTTCTGGAAGAAATTGACATTCTAGGAGTTTGGAAGATTGAGCTAACTTCTATTATTCCCGACTTTCAGAGGGGATAGTGTTGAACCATATAGTATATATGTTTATGTTTTGATGATGTCAAGAGTGCTTTATATCACTACTACAAATACAGGCAACCACAACGGCCCTTTAACAACGCTTATTCACGAAAATCATCAAAACACGTTGTAGAATTTATTCCGCGAATTTTACCAAACTTAATTACAACGGTTATGTGTTGTTAACCGTTGTTGTTGGTTTTAACAACGGGTCATACTTAAACAACCGTTGTTAATGAAAAAACTAATAACAACGGTTAAATTTTAACCGTTGTTAATGGTTTGGCGCCAAATTAGTGAAAAGTAATCACAACGGTTATATTAGAACCCGTTTTTAATACGTTTTAACAACGGTTGTAGACTCAATAACCGTTGTTATTAATATTATGAAAATCTTAAGAACAACATATTGCTTTATTCTGCTATACGCTACAAACACAAACACAAGCTAATACTGCTACTATATCATCCTCCATTCCTCCCTGATCGTCTCTTTGTCTTCATCTCCGTCACTGTTGTCACGTCTTCTCTCCCTCATCGTGTTTATCAATCAGGTATATATATGTTTCTTAGCAACGCTTATAACTAGATATAGGATTTTTTGGGTTATTATCTAATTTGTTGATAATTTAGCTTAATTGCTTTCCTGAATTTCGTTTATTTGTTTGCCTATTATTGTATTTTCTGAATTAGTTGCCTATTATTACGAATGTAGAATAATGACTCGAACTTGGATGATTGATGCAAATATGAGTGACCGCACCTACAAGGATGGTTTAGCTGAATTTTATGAATTCGTTTCTAACAATTTGAAAGGTTCTTCTAGTATTGCATGTCCTTGTGAAAGATGTGGTAATATTAGCTATATGGCTTTTCCTGACGTTAAAATACACCTAGAAAAGTGGAGATTTAGTCGATCCTATACACTTTGGATTTTTCATGGGGAATCATTAGAGGAAGAGAATAACTCTTAAGAAGATGATGTTGAGGTACACGAAAGGCTAACTGATGATCCTGAGTTTGCCGAGTTTTTGAGTTGGAAGAGTTGGAAGTAGAGAAGTTGAATGTTGGGTCTATAGATAATGAAGAGAATGATGATGAGTCCATTGCTTTTGAAGATGTAGGTGATGACACTAGTAATTGGGATGACCTTAACAACATGTATGAGAAGTTGTGTGAGTCTGAAGCACCTCTGTATCCTGGTTGTAAGTTCACAAAAATGTCGGCTGTGGTGAAGTTGTATAATATCAAGGGGGCAAATGGGGTGAGTGACACGTGTTTCACTAGTTTTTTAGCCTTGATAAAGGAGTTGCTTTCTGATGGTAATGTTCTACCTGTTAAGACATATGAGGCGAAAAAACTAATAAGAGGAGTGGGTATAAAATATGAGAAAATACATGCATGTCCAAATGATTGCATATTGTATCGGAAATTATATCAAAACTTAACCAATTGCCCTAAATGTTTGGAGTGGCGTTATAAGGATAAGGAAGGGATCCCGGCTAAGGTGTTGTGGTATTTTCCATTGATACCAAGAGTCATAAGGATTTATGCGAATCCCGATGATGCAAAAATGTTAACTTGGCATGAAACAGGAAGAATAAATGATGGAAAGCTAAGACACCCGGCAGATGGTAAGCAATGGAAATCGTTCGACGCTAAGTATCCCGAGTTCGGCAATGAACCTAGAAACTTACGTCTAGCGCTGTCCACTGATGGAATGAACCCACACGGAAACATGAGTAGCCAACATAGTACTTGGCCAGTAGTGTTGGCTATTTATAACTTACCTCCATATGTGTGCATGAAAAGAAAGTATTTGATGTTGTCGTTGTTAATTTCCGGCCCTAAACAACCTGGAAATGATATAGATGTATATTTGGAACCTCTTCTAGATGATTTGCGATTGTTGTGGGATAGTGGGATAGAAGTATTTGATGTATATAAGAACGAAACTTTCAATTTGAGAGCGATGTTATTGTGTACAATAACTGACTATCCGGCTTATGGCGACCTTTCTGGGCACACAGTTCATGGGAAAGAGGCTTGTCCATTGTGTGGGGAGGATATCGAGTCTGAATAATTGAAGTCTTCTCGTAAGTATGTGTATATGGGAAATAGGAGGTTCTTGTCTCATGACCATTGTTATCGCAAGATGCAGAAAGCATTCAATGGAAGACAAGAACTTCGTCAACCTCCTAGAATTTTGAGTGGGCATGAAGTTTATCAGAAAGTAAAGCATATATTGAGATAGATTATGGGCAGAAGAGTGACTCTAAATTGTCTACTCGTGGGTATAAGAAAAGATCCATATTTTTTGATAAACTTCCATATTGGCCTGACCTGGAGGTCAGGCATTGCCTCGATTTCATGCACATTGAGAAAAATGTCTGTGATAATATTATCAATACCCTTCTGAATGTTCCTGGTAAAACAAAGGATAACGCCGCAACTAGGGAAGATATGAAAATGATGGGTATTAGGCTAGAGTTGGCACCACAGAAGAGAGGTAATCGTACATTTTTACCGCCAGCAGCTTTTACCCTTTCACGGAATGAGAGAAAAGAGTTTTGTGCATGCTTGAATGAAATTAAAGTGCCACATGGTTATTCGTCGAACATCAAAAGCCTAGTGTCGATGCAAGACCTAAAACTCACCGGGTTAAAGTCACATGATTGTCACACTTTGATGCAACAATTACTACCTGTGGCTATTCGTTCCATTTTACCTGAAAAGGTAAGATATGCTATAACTAGATTCTGTCTCTTCTTCCAGTCCATATGCGAGAAAGTCATCGATCCCGATGACGCGGATTCATTGCAGGACCTCGTTGTAACCTCTCTTTGTCAGTTGGAAATGTATTTTCCACCCTCTTTCTTCACTATCATGATTCATCTGACCATTCACTTGGTTAGGGAGATTTTGTACTTTGGGCCCGTGTACTTGAGATACCAGTATCCTTTCGAAAGATTGATGAAAGTCTACAAGGACTATACATCTAATCGGTATCGTCCGGAAGGTTGTATTGCTGAACGCGCTATTTTAGACGAAGCTCTTTCATATTGTTACGCTCATCTCTCCCCTGAGGAGTTGATTGGCGTTCCTAAGAATCGTCATAGTGACTGGATGACCGAAAAAGGTATTAGGGGCCGGGTTGAAAAAATTGTGACACGTTGAATGTTGCATTTAGCACACATGTATGTGCTAAACAACGAAGATGAGGTGCAACCTTATATTCAACAACACAAAGATGAGCTCAAATACGATCACCAAAACAAGACCGAGAAGTGGATTGCGAACGAGCATACGAAGACGTTTCCAGTGGTTTAGGAATATTGTCTTACAAAGATTATCTTGATCAAACCGGTGATGACATCTCTCCTAGGTTACTACGTCTTGGTTTAGGTCCAAATGCCAGGGTCACCTTTTACAACAGTTTTGCCATTAATGGATATACTTTTTACACCCGCGAGCAAGATGAGGTGAGCACAATGCAAAATAGTGGTGTGAGTTCTGAATTTGAGGCAATGCACTTTGCTACTTCAAAAGATAAAAAGCCTATTTGGGGAAAATGCCTTTATTATGGTGTTATTCAAGAAATATTGGTACTAGATTACATTGATTTCACAATGCCTTTGTTTCGATGTAACTGGGTTGATAACAACATCCATTGTGTCCGAAAGGATAAGATGGGATTTACGTTGGTCAATCTGGGTAAGGTTGGCAATAATAAGGATGATCCTTTCATAATGGCATCCCAAGCTAAACAAGTGTTCTATGTCACCGATCCTATGGATAAGAAGTGGTCTGTTGTACTGTCTATAAGGAAAAGAAGGAGTAGTCCATCCGATAATGGTGATGATGATCAGGATGTCGTTTTTGAGGGAATGGATCAGTCTACCACTGTATCTTATTTCGACGGTTTTTTATTTTACAACGGTTTTTACCCGTTGTTATAGGCTGTATCTGTAGTAGTGTATCCTATATACTCGTTGCGCGTAATTGTTTGTTTAAATCTTTTAGATTTGACTTATTCATTACGAGCAATAAAGAATAATTATGATGGAAGTATATCGTGATCAAGCTTCAATCAAAGATAAAGATTATCTAAGAGTTTTCAAGCATTATGAGAAGACGAAGTCCGTATAAAGATTAATCAAGCTTGGATGATGAAGTAGCCTATGCTCGAAGATCTCTTAAGAATATTAGAATAGTATAGGTGATTATCTCATAATGATAACTAATAGTGAATTTCTTATTCTGATAGAGTTATAGCTTGGCAACCATAACGTTACTAGTGAAAGAGCTCAATGTTATAGCTCATCTACTATAACATTGAGATGCTGAGTTTATACAACATGACTTAAAATATTTTCAAATTGTTTTTGAAAAAGGTTTTTGTCTCTTTTAAATGTTCTAGCAAAAGTGTTTATTAGATAAGCCCGGTTTAATACGGAGTTTGGCTTTATGTTAAACGTGTGATTAGTAATCGTGTTGGATCAACTTATGAGTTGAGCCATATTACTAATTAGGATTTTAATATAACATACTCCTAAACTCTAAAAATCTAAACCTAATTTCGAGCTAGGATTTGTCACGAGAAACGAGGCTTATGGGTTGTTGTTGTTTCGTGTAACCTACCGTATAAAAGATTACTTTTGATAAGATCTTATTCTCTAGTATTATCTTATCATTTCTTTTATATTTAACTTGATATGGTTATTTATGATAAAGATATTTTCATTGTGGAAACCTTATCATATCTTAATATTTATGGAAAAGATAATAGAAGGATAATTTATATTCCATCTTTTGGAATATCCTTTATTATCTCTTAGGTTTTAAGGAAAGAAATATTAAAAGATATGATTTGTTTACATATCTTTATTTCGGCCATCAGGGTTTTCGACTAAACCGTGAGGTATGCTTCATTCTTCACTATAAATACTTTACATCTTACAACATTTGAAAGTAAAACCTTTAAGCATAAAATTTATTTTATTTTTAAAAGCAAAACCGTGTGTTTCAAAAGCAAGAAAAACCAATTTGCTATTTTCGAAAAAGGTCGTGTGTTTATAAACTCGTATGTTCGTTTGTTAGTTATCGTTATAAGATAATAGTGCTCAATAGATTTCTTACTTGTTCATTAACGTGAACCTTTGCAAGAATCATTAGTGCTTTCTTATTAGCGTAAGTTAGTCACTCGAGTATTTAACGGTACTCATTAAGTTACAACTAGAGTTAGTTGTACGAGTTGGGTTAGTAAATTTGTAATCCGTAGAAAGGTACTAAATTTTTTAATCGAGAATAGTGAACGTAGGTTTCGATTTCTGAAACTGAACCACTTCTAAAACTGTGTGTCTCTTTCTCTTTCGTTCGTTTGTTTATTTTGTTCTTGCCCATTCATTAGTTAATTAGTTAAAGTTTAACCAATAAACTTTAAATAATTAATTATATTCATACAATCGAAAAAAGTAGTAAAAGTTTTAAATTCTCAATTCACCCCTCCCCCCCCCCCTTCTCTTAAGTATTTTGGATCGATAGACTCTTCAATTGGTATCAGAGTCTCGTGCTCTCGATTGCCTAACCGCAAAGAGGCTGATCTATCTTTTTCTTTTTTATCTTATCGTTTTATATTCCACTGCCTATCACGTGATAAATGGATTCCAAATACCTCAAGTGTCCCGTCTTTGATGAGAAGAATTACGGGTTATGGAAAAACATGATGACTCACTATGTGAAAGGTCATGATTAGGAGTGTTGGAGGATTATCCAAAACGGACCGCACAAAATCTTAGTTGTATCCGCTGAAGGCACTACCTATGAGAAGAAGGAAGACGACTATGTCGAGGCCGACTACAAGAAAGCCGAAAAGAACTCTAAAGCAATAAGTCTATTGCAAAACGACATGACCTCTACAGAGTTTGATCGGTTCTTTTCGTGTACAACGGCCAAGGAGATATGGGATGGGCTTGAACTAGCTGATGAAGGTACTTCCATTTTTAGGAAGCACCGTATAGATCTGCTAATGCAGAAATACGAGCTATTCATTATGGAGCCTAATGAGTCGTTGGATAGCATGTCTGCACGGTTTTCAAGTATAATAAACGAACTGAAAAACCTAGGAAGGAAGTTCAATACAGAGGACATTACAAGGAAGGTTCTTAGGAACCTGACTAAAAAGTGGCGTGCCAAAGTCACAGCAATGGAGGAATCACGAGATCTTGAAAACCTATCCTACCAAGAGCTCATTCGTGCTCTCATGGCCCATGAAATTACTCTTAATAAATATGACGCTAAACCAAGCAGAGGTAAAAGTATGGCATTGAAAAGAAAAGATGTTAATTCAGACATATAAGATGAAACCGTCTTATTTGCACGCCGTTTAAAAATATGATCTTTCGAAACAAACAAGTAAAATCATCTTACAACAACAACAAGTTATCCAACAAGAAAGTAACAAAATCAAAGTCATCATTCGCAAACAGAGGTTGGTTCAAGTGTGGAGAATCTGATCACATGATCAAGGATTGTCGAACATGGGAAAAAATCAAGAACAAGGCAAAATGCGAGAAGACAAAGAAAGAGTTCAAACAAGTAATGATGGCTTCGTGATGGGGAGATTTTGACTCAGAAGATGACGAGGGATCTGAAGATGACGAAGTAGCCAACCTTTGTCTCAATAGCGTTAGTCTTGACCTAATCTCCGACAGCGACGATGAAAGCACTAACTCTCTTTCAAACTATTGCTTTCTTGGAGAATCGGACGAAGATGACGATGAAGAGGTAAGTTATTTGGAACTCAAAAAATGCGTTAAGAAATTGTCTAAAAGTGCCCTAAAAGAATTTTTTGAGCAATCCCTCGATAAATGTCATGAACATGATTTGGAATTAAAAGATCTGAAAGAACAGATTCTTGATATTGCAAAGGAGAATCATACTCTAAAGGCCAAAGCTAAGAAGCTGAAATCTAAAGTTACAGCTGATAAAGCTACAACATTAGATACTACAATGGCTGAAAAGAAGGAATTAGAGTCCAAGGTTATAGCTAATGAAGCTATAACTTCAGGCCTAAAGCTTAACATTAAGCACCTTCAAGCCAAAGTTATAGCTAATGAAGCTATAACCTTAGAACTTAGAAAAGCCAAAGAAATTTTAGAGACTAAGGTCACATCCAATGATGTAGTGATCTTAAATCAAAAGAAAGAGATATATTCTCTCTCAAAGCAATTAAAGGAATCTAAAACTGACATGATCAATGTTAAGAAACAAAACTCGGACGTTGTATTCATTCTTAACAAAAGATTCCAAGGCTTTCGTGATAATTTCAAGAAGGATAACGATGTAGATCACACGAAATGTCTAGAAGAAATCAAAACCCTAAAGGACTTACTCTTACATGCTAGGAACGTCCATGATAAGTGGGAAGGTAGCACAAAAGTCCTAAACTTTCTAACCGAATAATCTGACAATAATATGGAGATGGGGTTAGGACATGAAAGCTATAGCCGTAGAGATCACTCTAAATGCAAATAAACACCTTCGGATTTTGATTTCAGAATAAGGAAATATGCTGATGTTCCTGAATATCTGATTTGCAATTACTGTGATCATACGGGTCACATCCAAAACAATTGTGTCAAAAGAGCGCATGATATACGAAGAAATACCGACCATGCTAAATCGGTTAACACAAAATTCGAGGATGATGAATCCCCCATAGATGAACCTAACGAACAAAGGAATAACAACTTTTGTTGGTTCTATGACATGGCTTTTGACTACGCCAAGAAACCTAGCACTTCACAAACTCCTTGTCGACCTAATCAAAGCAAACCCATTCATAAGGAAAACAGTCAAGTTTGGGTACGAAAGGATTTAGTATATAGAGTAACTAATCATAAGGGACCCAACCTAGCTTGGGTACCTAAAAACTGTATCTAATCCTTTCTGCAGGTAGTAGTGAAAGAAAACAATCTATGATAGCTTGACAGTGGATGCTCAAGACACATGAATGGAGATAAGAATTTGTTTCTTTCACTCAAACCTTTCAATGGAGGAAAGGTGACGTTCGGAGACAATAAAAAGGGAAAAGTGATTGGTGTTGGCAAAATTGGAATTTCTAAGTCACACGTTATCAGTAATGTCTATCTAGTGGATGGTCTAAAGCATAACTTGCTTAGCATATCTCAACTATGCGACAAAGGTAATAAAGTTGTTTTTCATATTGATGGATGTCACATTATAATTGGAGGAACAAGCAATGTTATTCTTGATGTCCATAGGAAAAAGAATGTGTATATGGTAGATTTAAATGCTGTGCCTACTAACTCTTTTACGTGTATGAAAGTTACACTTAATGATCCCTGTCTGTGGGACTTGGTTGAAGGGTTACCTAAGATCAAGTTCGACCAAGAAAAAATGTGTGACACGTGTGCTAGGTGCAAACAAGTGAGATCATCGTTCAAAACTAAAAGAGTAGTAAGAACAAATCAAGCTTTGGAACTGGTACACATGAATCTATGTGGTCCTATGAAGGTGAGGAATAAAGGAGGATCCAGGTATGTCTTTGTCCTCGTGGATGACTACTCAAGGTACGTATGGCCTATCTTTCTTCACTTAAGATTAGACTTTTGATGAATTTGATGGTCTTATAAAACTTGTTCAAAATAAATATAAGACTAATCTTGTATCTATTCGTACGGATCATGGAACTGAATTTGATAATCAAGCCTTTATAGAATATTGTAGAGTTAATGGTATAGGACATAACTTTTCTGCACCAAGAACTCCTCAACAAAACGATGTCGTTGAACGTATGAATAGAACACTAGA
Source organism: Silene latifolia (assembly GCF_048544455.1). Classification (NCBI taxonomy): domain Eukaryota; kingdom Viridiplantae; phylum Streptophyta; class Magnoliopsida; order Caryophyllales; family Caryophyllaceae; genus Silene; species Silene latifolia. The sequence goes on from NC_133536.1 coordinate 191,597,758, forward strand.
AGATATGGCTCGTACAATGCTTTTGTATAGTGGTCTACCTTGTAACTTTTGGGCTGAAGCCATTAGTACTTCTTGTTATATCCATAACCGTGCTACGATAAGGCCTATTACTAAGAAAATCCCCTATGAACTCCTAAGAGGTCGCAAACCTAACATCTCCCATCTTCGTTGTTTTGGGATTAAATATTTTGTTCACAATAATGGTAAAAATAGGTTAAGCAAATTCGACCCTAGGAGTGATGAGGCGATTTTCATAGGATACTCAGATCATAGCAAGGCTTACAAAGTCTTCAACAAAAGAACACTCTGTATTGAAGAAAGTGTTTACGTTATATTTGATGAAGATAATGTGTTTGATAAGCCCTTACAGGATGAGGAAGAAGACTTGGATGAACCCGACTTTCGTCTTTCTAGAGACGATCCCCCAGAATTAGAATTGGAGGACAATGAGATTGAAGGAATAAGTGATGAACTTGATCATTCTTCAAAGGACAAGAAAGAGAAAGCCAAAGTTATAGTTGATGATACTATAACATTGACTCAAAGTAAGGATTCCCAATCCAATGTTATAGGTGATGTTACTATAACATTGAATACAAATCAAGGTACAGAGTCTGAAGTTATAAACGGCTCTACTACAACACCTGGATTGGTTTTTAGGGGGAACTTCCTCCAATTCTGAGCCAAATGAAGTTGGGTCAAGCTCAAATAATGATGAAGAGCCAAGTAATTAAACCAAATGGAAATATAAGAGCTCACATCCAATGGACAATATTCTCGGAAATGTTAAGAAGGGAGTTCAAACGAGACGATACTTGAATAATTTATGCTCATTCTACTCATTCCTATCCATGATCGAACCAACAAATATCAATGAAGCTTTTGCAGAATCGGATTGGAGTATAGCCATGCAAGAAGAACTTCAACAGTTCGAACGGAACAAAGTTTGGCACTTAGTTCCTAGACCTAAGGATCGACCTGTTATTGGAACAAGATGGGTATTTAGGAATAAACTAGATGATGCTAGAGTCATTGTTCGAAACAAAGCAAGATTGGTGGTCCAAGGTTATAATCAATAAGAAGGAATATATTATGACGAGACTTTCGCACCTGTTGCTTGTCTTGAAGCCATTAAACTTCTGATAGCGTTCACAGCTCACAAAGAGATGAAGCTCTTCCAAATGGATGTCAAGACAGCAGTTCTAAATGGGTATCTACAGGAAGAAGTATTCGTAGAACAACCCCCTGGATTTAAGAATAGCAAATTTGAAGACCATGTCTTTAAATTAGACAAAGCCCTATATGGATTAAAGAAAGCACCAAGGGCGTAGTATGACAGATTATCAAAGTTTGTACTTGACAGCGAGATCTGAACTCTATGATTCGATTCGCGGCAGGTCAGCCAAATTAAGCCACCTATGCGAAGGAACCCGAGCTCGAGTAAACGGCAGCAAGATATCTGTCGAGGGTTATGACCTTTTTGTTGTTCAAATCTATGTTGATGATATCATCTTTGGATCAACCAACCGAGGTTTATGCAAGTATTTTTCTGAGTTGATGACTTTCGAGTTCGAGATGAGTATGACGGGAGAATTGAAATTCTTCTTAGGTCTGCAAATTCAACAAACTGAGGAAGGCATTAAAATCCATCAACAAAAATATATCAAGGAATTTATTCGAAAGTTCGATATGGAAAATTCTAATTCTATGCCTACTCCGATGGTTGCAGATAAGAAGTTAACTTTAGTTGAAGATGGAAAACCTATTGATGAAACAACTTACCGTGGGATGATAGGGTCGTTACTATATTTAACTGCAAGTCGACCAGATATCATGTTTAGCATATGCGTTTGTGCGAGATATCAACCATCTCCTAAAAAGTCGCATATGACGGCCGTAAAAAGGATCTTACGATATTTAATTGGAACGGCTAATCTTTATTTATGGTATCCAATGGAGTGTAATTTCGACTTGGTCGGTTATTCTGATGCCGACTACGCAGGATGTTCACTAGACAGAAAAAGTATGTCAGGTGTTGCCACGTTCGTTAGACCTTGCATTATTACGTGGGGTTCAAAGAAGCAGAATTCAGTTGCCCTTTCAACTGCTGATGCCGAGTATATCACTGCAGGACTGGTATGTACTCAATTATTATGGCTTAAACAACAATTACGTGATTATGGTGTTGACGTAGGATGCATTCCCATTTTATGTGATAATACGAGTGTGATCATTATTTCTAAAAACCCCACACAACATTCACGTACCAAACATATTGAAATTAGACACCATTTTATTCGAGACCTTGTTAATAAAGGGAATATAAAACTTGAATTTTGTAGTACTAAGAAACAATGGGCAGACATTTTGACAAAATCATTAGCTAGAGAACGATTTGAGACTTTACGGTTGGAAATCAGTTTAATCAGTGGTACCTAAGCTTCCATATGTGTTTAATATCTTAATGACTTACTAGTAAAGATTAAGATTATATGGTTGTGTCCGTATATTGCGTTGCATGAATATTTGCGTTATAGAAATTTATTTATCGTATATATTCTATTTGTATCTTAGAATTATATTGGAATACAAACTTTATCTTGTTTCCAAAAATTAAGATACACCATATTTATTTTACTTTCCAAATTTTATAAAAAATCTCTCCTATATTGTTATACATATCTCGTCCAACATCCTATTTCTACTCTTATATTACTTACCAAATTTAATTCATCCACTACCACCCACTTACCTAAAACTAGACTCAACCTAGACTCTATAATTAACCTAGCCGTGTAACTATTACCATATAACCCCACTTGCTTTACTTTTTCTCTTATCAAAAGATTTCACAAATCCTTCACCCATCACCATCATCATCATAGTCAACCATCTTCTTCACCATGAATCCACCCCATGCAAAAACACGGTCCACCACCGAAATCCAAATAATCAACCATCACAACAACCATCCAATAATCCTAATTCCTCTACGTTTCCTTCATCACACCCACAACCTCTCCTCCTCTGTTTCACGGTCAGGATGATACGGTGTCCGAGGGAAAAAGGCGCCATCTTTTCAAGGGAAAGAACAAGGTTATTATAGATGAAGTTAATGAGGTTCATGAACCCGAAATCATTGTTAGGAATGGTATTTCGAGAACTCTGTTTCGAGAAGCCTAGAAAAGAGTGACAAGAGAAGGGTTCAACCGAGTTCGGTTGACAAAAGATGAGAGTGTTCTTGTGTCTCGGGTCTTGCCGTATTCAATCCATGGAGGAAGGTATTACCCTAAGCCTTGGTTGACAACTATTCCGTCTCTTAAATTTTTTGTCGACTTTCTTGATTTTCAAGATTGTGGTCATATTAGTCAGTTTTCAGGTCCTATATATCCGGTGGAAGTTGTTCAATTTTTCGCTACAGTAAAAGTTAAGAAAGGGTTGTTGCATGCGACCGTCAATGGTGTTGATGTGAGGGTTTCTGTTGATGATTTTTGCTCTGCTTTTTTGGTTCCTCATGATGTAATCAATGTTAACTCGAGTCTTGAATGGTCTAATGTGGACAGTGAGAAACAATTAGCTATTAGACAGTATTTTGAGGAGGTTGGGTCGGATGGTGGAAACATTATAGATCGTCCTCTTTCGGTAAAAATCAAATTTCTTTTAAATTTTCTATGGAACACGATTGTGCCGAGAATGAGAGGAACGGATAAGGTATAGAGTTATGAGGTGATTATTGTTTACTCTTGGTTGGAGGGTCAGAAAATTAACTTGGTGAGTCTTGTGCTAAACCGTATTGTTCAAATGAGTCTCACGGTCACCAAAGAAAATTTTGTACCACCATTGATATTCCATATAGGATGTGGATATCAAGGTTGTTGAAAATCAAACAAGTTGTAGGACAGGATAGTTACAGTGTTACTGTGAAGGATTGCATGTGTGATCGGCTAATCAAGTTGATGGGTCTCGGGTTTGATGGAACCGAATTGGTGCTTTTAAAGAATGTTGAAAAGGTTGCTAGTGATGCGGGTATGGGACCTATGGGTGCTAAAATAGAAAGTTTTATGGGTTCTTTAATGGAAAAATTCGAAGAGCAATCCACAACCTTAGCCATGGTTTTGTCACAGGTTGGGACCTTTCGGTCCTCAGATGGAGGTTTGGACTGTGCTCGGGTATATGGTTGGATGGATGGGATTGACAAAAGATTTTCGGTTTTGAGAGGGAGTTAAAGGCAATCCGTGGGGAAGTGTTCTCACATGGAGATCATCTCTCCTTCCTCACTAGTCAAGAAGGTGCGTTAGTGATGCACGGGAAAGCTATGGCGGCCGATCAATCGCTTACTTTGGAGGAAACGAAGGCGTTGTCGTTGAAGGTTCTTAACTTTGAACGAAGTCTTTAAATTCTCGCTACTCTTGTGAGGAGTTCGTTTGACCGTCTTGATGCTTTGGAACACCGCACTCGTCCCGACTATGTTAACCCGTATAAGACCCGCAACATTTGACTTTGCCTTTTACCAAATGTAGCACTTACCATTATGAGCTTTCTTTTATTTTCATTCTCTAATGGTTTATTTTGCAAACTCTCTTATTCGGCTCATTTTGGCATATTACTTGTGGTTATGGCCCATGTAATTCTAAAACATGTTATCATTCGGCCCATTGGCTTTAGACATGTTTTTCTTTTAAGTTTGTATGTTACTTTAATTTCTAGATGATTATGCTTATATGTGGTTTATTTGCTCATTATATCGTTCGTATCTCTTGTCTCGTCTTATATTATTCTAGTCATTTGATGTTTGTTCTTTACTTTTCGATATTGTCAAGAGGGGGAAAGAACGTCTATGGTAAGCACCTACCTAAGTTTGCCCTTTGTCAAGACCAATTGTCTCTTAAACTTCTTTAAGTTCGATTTATGATAATCGTGCTGATCTTGCGTTGATCTTTATTATTAAGATAATGGTATTATATTGAGGGGGAACTTTATACTTAGTCACAATTGTAGGAGACATTCCATCATCAAAAAGGGGGAATTTGTTGAACCATATAGTATATATGTTTATGTTTTGATGATTTCAAGTGTGCTTTATATTCTATATACTCGTTGCACATAATTGTTTGTTTAAGTCTTTTAGATTTGACTTATTCATTACGAGCAATAAAGAAGAATTATGATGGAAGTATATCGTGATCAAGCCTCAATCAAAGATCAAGATTATCTAAGAGTTATTCAAGCATTATGAGAAGACGAAGTCCGTCTAAAGATTAATCAAGCTTGGTTGATGAAGTAGCCTATGCTCGAAGATCCCCTAAAAAGATTAGAATAGTATAGGTGATTATCTCATAATGATAACTAAAAGTGAATTTTTTATTCTGGTAAAGTTATAGCTTGGCAGCCATAACATTACTAGTGAAAGAGCTCAATGTTATAGATCTTCTACTATAACATTGAGATGCTAAGTTTATACAACACCTCTTAAAATATTTTCAAATTGTTTTTGAAAAAAGTTTTTGTCTCTTTTAAATGTTTTAGCAAAAGTGTTTATTAGATAAGCCCGGTTTAATTTGGAGTTTGGCTTTATGTTAAACGTGTGATTAGTAATTGTGGACAACGCCCGCAGGAACTGCGTCCGCGGGATCCACACGAGGCATAATCGACTCGAGGTTCTTTCGAATCGAATTAAGACAAATTAGAGTCGTCACCAAGTTTTTTGGGAACTTGGAACCGTTCAAGTCAACTTTACACCTTTCATCGAAAAGCATAAAGCCGATCGACTACGAGTGATTAAAGATAAAGACTTGTACCCTATATCACTCGATTTGAATGACTCTCGTAATCCAATGGTATTTAGACGGATCCACAAACCATAGATCTTGAGTAAGGGGTGAGGGTACGTGTTAGGAAGCCCATAAGGACACCTAACCCCGCCCGTCGATAACGGCCTCTACTAAGTCAAGTGTCGGATTTCAAACAAGGTCATAGCTACTACAATATGTGATATGCAAACATCGTTTTAAAACCCTAACATGTGACAACAATTTCTATGTCGTTTTAGATGCAACTAAACTAACTTTGTCAAAGTTGTAATTTAGCATGTGGGTTGATTGATCTAACAACATACAAAACAAAGCAAACAAGGCTTAGGGGGAATGGGGGAGCCGTTGGGATCTATCCTATTACAACCCAGGCATTTCATGCCGACACAACGATAAATTAAAGATACAACGCGATCTAAAATACAACGCTATACACAAAACCGTACATGACGCATTACACGGCCATTCGGCCTAGGAAACCGTGCACAAAGGGGTGGCCCACGGCTTACATGACTCACGGCCTTGGGTCACTCCTCGTAATGTGTGCTTTCACTTAATCTTATCGAATTAGACATTGGGTCACACACCAAAGCATGCATTAGCATAAATCGGGCCATGTTGCTTTAAACAACATGCGATTTACTACGCTCTTACATGCATTGGGGCACAACCATCTAACCAAACAAGACTAAGGTTTTTGAAAGAGGTTTTGACTCGATAAAAGAAAGATAGCTTGAAAATTACAAACAAACTAACAAACAAGACTCGATAAACAAAGTAATTACAAGATACGAAATAACGAGATAAAGATGAGAAATAACGAGAAAAGGGACTATAAGGACACGGCCAAACACGGCCTACACGATCTAGCATACCCTAATCCTTAGGTTAGATTCATTAGGTTAGATAGATGATTGCGAAACGGGATAGGAAACAAGTTAGAAAACGAGTTAGAAACAACGTCGATCGATTGAGATACGTCACGCCAAGGTGCATTCTACACGGCCTAAAGGGGTCAAATTAGGTCAAATTCGCTAATTAAATTAACTCATCGAGTGTTAATAACAAGGTTATAATCACGCACTCTTATATTAGCGAGAAATTATGTGAAAGAGAGAGATGTATTCAATTAAGTTACAGAATTGTTAATTAGTTTTAAAAGCTATGTCGATGTACCCTAAAGTGTCTAGTTAGGTTATTAAACTGATCTAATGTCATCTAAACGAGTTATATGTTAACAATCAGAGGTCATACTAACATGTGAATGGTCCTAGGGTGGGTCGAATTACACGAAACAAAAGAGGGGTCAAAAGCGAAGAGCGAAGTTAGAATTCGTTTTATTAATGCCCTACCTTGAACACGAGGATATGTAAATGAGACGGGTGTTACGACCGACTGATGTAGCGGTTTCTTTCCCATCTCAAGTCAACGCGGGTGTTCGTGGTGGTACTTTAACTCATACTCGGACTAAACTAGTTTCATAGTTAATAAGAACAATCGATAAACAAAAACGATAAACAAACAAAACGAACTATAAAAAAACAAACATAAAAAACGAAATAAAAGGGAGAAGAGGAGGATTTGATGCACCCTCAACCTACATGTATCGTTGACACCGTCTTGGGTCGTAATCGATCGTAGATTTTATCTCGAGAGGCCGTCGTCGACGAAGAAACAAAGCAAACAACACGTTTTTTGCAAATCTGGACATCAACTTTCAAACAGCGATTTCTCTCTCGTTTCACGGTGAAAATTCGATTTAAAAGATGTTTTGAAAACTATAAAGAGAGGAGAACAGAGATCTTAAAACAATCCTTGCTCGTTTTGAGTTATTGGGCATGAAAAACGAGCACAAATAGAATTGGACAGACAGGGAAAAGCCGCGAAAACAGAGTGTATAACACTCTGTTTTTCGAGGGAATTCGTGTACTCTCAAGGGCAATTTGGCTCGTAAATCTTTTTCTAATGTGTATATGGATATTGTATGGTTAATTTGGAACAAGAAACTCGAATTTTGATGGAGGTTTGAAGGGAGAACGAAGGGTTTCAAAGAGGACACACAAACTGATTCTCAGTTTGTAAGTCGGTTTTGTCGAGGGTTTTTGGGAGGCAATTAGGGTTTTTTTCTGGAGTTTAAAGCTTGTAAGTGAAGGTAGTATGTATGGAGAACTTAGAGGAATGAAAGTATGGCAGAGGGGAGGTATTTATAAGGTGTTAAAGTAGGGTAAAAGAGAACAACAAGCAGTCGGGCTCCCTGTTTCGCTGCTGCTGTCCAGCAGCTTTCATGAGCTCGTGTAGGGTTTTTGAGGGGTGTTTCTAGGTGGGAAAGGCATGTTAATATGTTTAGGATAGTCAGGTGTGGATGGGTGGTCATGGGCATGGGTTTGGTAGCCGTTTGGAGCGGGTTTGGAAGTGTTTGATTGGGCTCGGGTTTGGAGAACGAAAACAGGGGGGCTGCTTGTTGCGTGTGGTTTGTGAAGGGGTTTGGACGTGGGTTGCATGGAAAAGGGCTTGGAATTATAGCTTGATATATGGGCTAGGTGGGAGGTGAGATATGGGTCGCATTGGAGTCGAATACGGGGCAGTTTTGGTGTCGGATTTGGGGTGCAATGCAAACAGAGCGGCGAAGGTGGTGTTGGGCTGTTTGGGACGTGATTTGGGAGGGCTAAGCCAGGGTTTTGTGGTGGGTTTTGGCTGGGATTTGAACACGGGTTGGAGGAGAGCGGATTGGGCCGAAAGTGCGTCGAAAATCCAGCCCAAATCAAGTAGAAAACGAGCTCAAAAATCGCGTATAAAACCGTCGTAAAAAATCGAGTTCTTCAAATACGGTTTATAAACGATATAAATTGATTTTTCAAATCAAATAACTAAAGAATGATTTTTCAAATCAAAAATATATTTTATTTTCAATAAAATAAATTTAAGAAAATAAATTCAAATTAAAACAATAAAATGAATTCACTTTAAAAAAAACATTTAATTTAAATATCATTTAAATTAATAAAATACTTCGTCGACAACGCTCCTTGTACATCGTAAAACGAGCCCAAATAATGACAATGACAACTAAAGAATACATGTGTCCTATCATCATCGGGTGTTTGTCGGGTTCTCTATAAATTCCAATATCGACGGATACGGGTAACTACAGAGCCCCCACTTTGACTGAGGCTTGGACAAGGCGAAAGTCAAAGTATACCCCAGGTCCCTTTCGACCTGAGGATTCTGCGGGTCGTTTATAGTCCATTAGACTTGCGTATATAAGCTCGCCAGCCATAAGAAGAGATCATACCTGAAACTTCGTCGGGGATTAACTCTTGCTTCTGTTGCGTCAAATTGTCATCATTGGTCGTCGACCCATAAATTGCATATATGGTGGATTGAGCCTTATCCTTAGGCGCCTACGTATCCGTTTCTGACGGAATCAAACCCGCGTCGTAGTTCGGCAACTGCTGACACATGCCCAAAGTTTATCATTTGCTGGCGTATGTCCAAAATTCATCATATGCTGACATTTGCCCAAAATTTATCATCTGCTGGCGCTTGTCCGAATGGGACGGGACTTTCCAAGGAAGTTGCCGCCGCTTTCATCATTTGCTTTCAGCTACGGAATTCTTCCATTTCATACTCTTGTATTGAATTGAATTCTTGGTGGATGTCATCCTTTACATCCTGATAATGGTCTCTGAAGCCAACGGCTTCAGAGCCCCCAGTTTACAATGGCTCTAAAGTCGAAGACTTTAGAGCTCCCAGTTGAAGCATATCCTGCTATATTTGAAACACAAAAACGTACTAGCAATAATCATCAGATAAGCACATTTGGATCATCGATCTTAAAATTGGATTATTTGAAAGATTGGGCCATCGACCCGAACATTGAATTTGAATTTTTTGAATAATTGGGCCATCGACCCGAAGTTTAAATTTGACATCACTTGGTATGTTGGGCCATCGACCCTTCAAAAATTGAATTTGACATTTTGAATTTCGAAAGATTGGGGTCATCGACCCGAAAAGATTCCACTACTTGGATCATCTATCCATAATTCGCAAAAAGTTTGTGGAATTTTGGAATTTTGAAATTGAAATTTTGAAATTTTTTGAAATCTTGAAATTTTTTTGAAATCGAACCTTGATGGGTGAGCATGAAATACGACTCAGACACTCCGTATGACCCGTAAACAACGTGGGCGTAGCCCGCTACCGTAAAACAAAAAAGGAAAATAAAATCGTAAGTGTGCACGGGTTGTAATTCAAATATTGACTTGTTGGGGGTAGAAAGGTAAATTGGCCAATCCGACGCACCCAAAAGATGACAAATGGGAATCACAAGGTCGTCGAACTTGGGACGGGGATTTCGTATGGCATGGGAATGCTCCCGAGGGCACACGGGAATCAAGATCACTTGGCATTGACAGGGTGGATTAAACTCACGGAGCAACAACGTTGGCTTCGCCTTGACACTAAACACAGACTGATTTTATGAGAACACTTAGACAACACACATGACTTTTGTCGGGAACATTCTGTCACTCTTCTCCTCGCCTCCTTTCTTTTCAGCGAGTTTCATCATTTCTTGCCACCGCCTTCTTTCTTTTCAGCGGGCTTTTACTATTTTTGTCCACGCCTTCTTTCTTTTCAGCGGGTTTTTCATATTTTCTGTTCCCAACACAAACCCACATCTATGTGACTCAGCATCTTTGCCTAAACCGTTAGATAAAGCTCATTCTGAGACTTGATACTATTCATCCGAACCTATATCCTTATCCTAGCCTACATCGAGTGCTAAGACCGACTCAAACAAAGGTGGCTTCATTTGGACTTGGTTAGGACCCGTAAGAAACCGACAAGGTGACAACTTGGTTGATGAGTGGATTGAATCCCTTATTATGAAGGACTGCCTACGTATTCGCGTGGAGCGAAATAAAATCCGACGTAGTTCGATCAAGGTGCATAAACTTGGCATATTGATTGTGTGTACACACTCGAAGGTTTCACCTAAGGTATCATGTCGTATCCCATTCTAGCCTGTAAGGTACCGTTAAATCCCGTGTCTAGGTTTGGTACAAAAGGTTGTGGTTCTTTGGGATGTGGAGCTTGGCAACAAAAGGCTTGAATAATGGACCGTCATTCTGAAGGTTCATTTTGTGGTGCTAAGGCTAAGGGCTATGGCTTATAACGTGGTTGGAAATGGTGTCTCAGGCTTGATGAAACCTGAGTACAAATGGGTTGGAACTCGATGTGGGTTCAAATTTCCATGTCTGGATCCTAAAGGCCTGGGTTTACTAACACAAGCTAACTGATTCTCAGAATCCCTAACTATTCCCTCATAAATACCTCGGGAAGGACTTAGGGGTATGGATGACTGCTGATGGCACTACCTGACCATTTTGGCTTCGCCTTTGAAATTCGATCAACATTCAGACATTTCTTTTTCTTTTCTTCTTCTTTTTTCCTTTTTTTCTTTGTCGTTTTTTCTTTTTTCTTTTTTCTTCTTTTCATTTTTTTTCATCTTTTTTCTTCTCTCTTTGAAAATGGTCTTATATTCAGTCACAAATGGATACACCTTGAAAACTGGGCTTCGCCAACTAAATTGGGTTAGAACTAACAATTCATTCTTAGAACGGGTTGATCTCTTCTCTCTTCGAGATGGGATGATTTTGTTAGGTAATGGGCTTACCTTCCGTCATCGATAGGGAAACCAGGAGCTACCCGGGTTCATCATAGAATCATCTAAAGGCTTATGTTAAGCATTGGTTTTGATGGAGGTTTTCTACCACCAGACATGGAATAGGTAAAGGAATCAAACACGGGATCCTAGTGTACCTGACATTTTGAAACGAGACATATTTCCACCCCAGGGATGCCTTTGAGTGTGTTGTACATTTTATCATGCTTTCAGAATGATTGAGGATTGAAAACAAGACATATTTGGAAACGAAACTGTGGCTTTTATTGGAATGACAAACACTTAACAGACTCGAAGCAACGATTCCTAGGACACACCCTAGGTCATCGCGGAACAAACGACTCAACTTCAGGAAAAGAAAGTCCTAGACTCGACTCGACTAAAATAAGAAAATAGATCCCGACTCATAATTTTCAAATCTGGTCTTGAGCTTTCTCTTGTTCAGCTGTCAGCTTAGATGCTCGGCTCTGATCCTTGATCCCTTTGATGGCCTGCCTCCATCCCGAGGTAGTCCTCTGAGGATCTATGCCAGTGATGAAGGTTGGTGAATCGAATTATCTTTTATTAACTTCGTTAACGAGAGGAGTACATTCTAGAGCAAGACTCCCGACTTGAATTTCATTCTTCGGGTTTGGCAAGAATTCAAAGCAATCCACAATTATTTTTCCGATAAACACCCCTTTCAAGTGACATGGGCGGATAAGATGGGAATAATCGACATTGTCTTCGACAGAAACAAACTTGGCGTGATCGCCAAATGGATTGGTGATGTTATTGGGTTTAACAGTTGGGATCGGGAGTGTTCCATTCTCAATCATGTCTTGGATTTCGTGCTTCAGTCTAAAGCACCTTTCAGTATCGTGTCCCTTCCCTTGATGGAAAGCGCAGTAGTCATTTGGTTTGTACCATTTGCCTTGTTGTTCAGCGGGAGGGTCCGGAGTTGGACCAATAGGCTTCAGCTTTCCTTGGGCTATGAGCCTTTGGAGAGCGTATGTATAAGTGCATCCAATATCGGTGAATGCCCTCAGAGCTTGGCGCTGCGGTTTCTTTGATTGCCCTTCTAAGAGATTGATGGCTTCATCAATATGGGTCGTTGCTGGGGCCTTGGCCTTAGACGATGAGGCCCCTTGGTACCCTTTCGGCTTTTCAGCCTCTGCCATTCTGACATCATCTTCTACCTTTATCCCGATTCTTATCAATTCTTTGAAAGAGCCAAAATTCTGGTATTTCAGAGCATTGAGGTAAATAGGTCGTAAATTCTTTACGAACTTATCTACCATTTCAACTTCATCAGGCTTCTTGGCTAGTTTCACGCTTTCAGCGCGCCATCTTGCGAGGAATTCAGTAAAGCCTTCTTTTTCCTTCTGCGTCATTACCTCCAAAGTCCTTATGTTGGTTTGAATCTCGACATTGTCAGCATAATGCTTACAGAACTCCACCGTAATATCTTCGAAAGTGGGGAAGTTTTTAAGGTCAAGATTATAGAACCACGCCTTCGGGTGTTCATCCAGAGATTGGGCAAAATTTTCAGAGAGCATGTCAGCAGGTACTCCCTTCAGTGCTAAGTACCCTTTATAGGCCTTAACATGGTGGACTGGATCTTCGGTGCCCTTGAACTTTGGGATGTCAGTGAGTACCATGTTCGTGGTCAACTTATCTTGAACTGGGGCATAGGCCCTAGCATTTTCATACTGGATGTTCTTCCCCTGGGAGAGCTTCAGACGGTCTTCAATGAACTTGAACCGTTTCTCCAGATCAGTCAGAGGTGGGGTAGATAGAGGGGAATCTTCACCCAGCTTAGATTCGATTGCATCCATTCGGGTCATCATGAGGTTCACGGCCTCAGTGAGCTTGTTAACAGCATCTTCCATTGCTTGACGTCGGGTTTTGGGCGGCCTTTCTACAACAAAACCCCGAACCGATTCAATATTTAAAGTAAGGGCCCCTGCACACTTAAGGACACGACACCAACTTGACTCAAGCAAAGACTCGACTTGAGACGGATTAACCAAAGGTTCGACTCACGGTTGGATTTAGACCTCGATTCATTTTAGACTCGACAAGACGACACGACTCAAGCTGTCATAGCTCGATTCTAAACTGGACTCGGTGTGACTAAACCCGTGATTGGACTAACATAGCCCATAGGTTCGGGTGAAACGCCCTAAATGGCCTAGCTTGGACGTTTCTGTGGACTATCCTAAACCAAATGGTCGACCAACATGACTCGAATCCCAAGACGTGAACTTGGGCGACCCAACAAGGTCGTGTTCTAGACTCTTATAACGAAAAACGCCTGGCCTAACACGGCCATGACCCGGACACGACTCGACGCATTTCATGCTTGGTTAAGGTTCGAGAAATATTTTGGATTTGAATTTGAAAAAAACGAAGGATCGATTTGAAAATGAGATTTGAAATGGGCAGCATGCCGGCTATAAAAGCTTATTTTGGCCGAAAATTCTAGTCCTATTTGGGCAGCATTCCGCGTTTTGAAAATCACGCTTTTTGAAAGTAAGTTGTTCAAAAGTTCGGTTTTGAAATTGACATGGAAACTTTTGAAAAGACTCGGGAAAACACCTTGCACATTGTCATTCTCATGTTATAAGGATGTATGCTCCTAGTAATCTCTAAGTCTCGGCAAGTCTTCTACAAGAAGGTCTATGCCCTCCATCCTTTTGCGGTCTTATAGAGCAAGGGCCTTTAGGTAGAGTACCTAGAAGAGCATCCCCACCATCAAGAACCACGCGAGGCGGAGCGGAAGCAAGCAATGTGCGAGTTCCTGGCATAGTGGGACGTCGCCCCCCACGCATCACAAAGAAACGCTGGGACGGCCCGGGAAAATCCTTAAGGGTTTATGCATGAATCGTAGCACTATGAGTAATGTTTTACTTTCCAATACTTTCTTTTCAAGTTTCACCTCGGAGGAAAAGACCCGAGAAACAAAGTGTAACTAGTCCTCTTTTCCCCAGCGGAGTCGCCAAACTGTGGACAACGCCCGCGGGAACTGCGTCCGCGGGATCCACACGAGGCATAATCGACTCGAGGTTCTTTCGAATCGAATTAAGACAAATTAGAGTCGCCACCAAGTTTTTTGGGAACTTGGAACCGTTCAAGTCAACTTTACACCTTTCATCGAAAAGCATAAAGCCGATCGACTACGAGTGATTAAAATAAATACTTGTACCCTATATCACTCGATTTGAATGACTCTCGTAATCCTTAGGTTAGATTCATTAGGTTAGATAAACAAAGTAATTACACGATACGAAATAACAAGATAAAGATGAGAAATAACGAGAAAAGGGACTATAAGGACACGGCCAAACACGGCCTACACGATCTAGCATACCCTAATCCTTAGGTTAGATTCATTAGGTTAGATAGATGATTGCGAAACGGGATAGGAAACAAGTTAGAAAACGAGTTAGAAACAACGTCGATCGATTGAGATACGTCACGCCAAGGTGCATTCTACACGGCCTAAAGGGGTCAAATTAGGTCAAATTCGCTAATTAAATTAACTCATCGAGTGTTAATAAGAAGGTGCTAATCACGCACTCTTATACTAGCGAGAAATTATGTGAAAGAGAGAGATGTATTCAATTAAGTTACAGAATTGTTAATTGGTTTTAAAAGCTATGTCGATGTACCCTAAAGTGTCTAATTAGGTTATTAAACTGATCTAATGTCATCTAAACGAGTTATATGTTAACAATCAGAGGTCATACTAACATGTGAATGGTCCTAGGGTGGGTCGAATTACACGAAACAAAAGAGGGGTCAAAAGCGAAGAGCGAAGTTAGAATTCGTTTTATTAATGCCCTAGCTTGAACACGAGGATATGTAAATGAGACGGGGGTTACGACCGACTGATGTAGCGGTTTCTTTCCCATCTCAAGTCAACGCGGGTGTTCGTGGTGGTACTTTAACTCATACTCGGACTAAACTAGTTTCATAGTTAATAAGAACAATCGATAAACAAAAACGATAAACAAACAAACGAACTATAAAAAAACAAACATAAAAAACGAAATAAAAGGGAGAAGAGGAGGATTTGATGCACCCTCAACCTACATGTATCTTTGACACCGTCTTGGGTCGTAATCGATCGTAGATTTTATCTCGAGAGGCCGTCGTCGACGAAGAAACAAAGCAAACAACACGTTTTTTGCAAATCTGGACAGCAATTTTCAAACAGCGATTTCTCTCTCGTTTCACGGTGAAAATTCGATTTAAAAGATGTTTTGAAAACTACAAAGAGAGGAGAATAGAGATCTTAAAACAATCCCTGCTCGTTTTGAGTTATTGGGCATGAAAAACGAGCACAAACAGAACTGGACAGACAGGGAAAAGCCGCGAAAACAGAGTGTATAACACTCTGTTTTTCGAGGGAATTCGTGTACTCTCAAGGGCAATTTGGCTCGTAAATCTTTGTCTAATGTGTAGATGGATGTTGTATGGTTAATTTGGAACAAGAAACTCGAATTTTGATGGAGGTTTGAAGGGAGAACGAAGGGTTTCAAAGAGGACACACAAACTGATTCTCAGTTTGTAAGTCGGTTTTGTCGAGGGTTTTTGGGAGGCAATTAGGGTTTGTTTCTGGAGTTTAAAACTTGTAAGTGAAGGTAGTATGTATGGAGAACTTAGAGGAATGAAATTATGGTAGAGTGGAGGTATTTATAAGGAGTTAAAGTTGGGTAAAAGAGAGCAACAAGCAGTCGGGCTCCCTGTTTCGCTGCTGCTGTCCAGCAGCTTTCATGAGCTCGGGTAGGGTTTTTGAGGAGTGTTTCTTGGTGGGCAAGGCATGGTAATATGTTTAGGATAGTCAGGTGTGGATGGGTGGTCATGGGCACGGGTTTGGTAGCCGTTTGGAGCGGGTTTGGAGAACGAAAACAAGGGGGCTGCTTGTTGCGTGAGGTTTGTGAAGGGGTTTGGACGTGGGTTGCATGGAAAAGGGCTTGGAATTATAGCTTGATATGTGGGCTAGGTGGGAGGTGAGATATGGGTTGCATTGGAGTCGAATACGGGGCAGTTTTGGTGTCGGATTTGGGGCTGCAAAACAGAGCAGCGAAGGTGGTGTTGGGCTATTTGGGAGGTGATTTGGGAGGGCTAAGCCAGGGTTTTGTGGTGGGTTTTGGCTGGGATTTGAACACGGATTGGAGGAGAGGGGATTGGGCCGAAAGTGCGTCGAAAATCCAGCCCAAATCAAGTAGAAAACGAGCTCAAAAATCGCGTATAAAACCGTCGTAAAAAATCGAGTTCTTCAAATACGGTTTATAAACGATATAAATTGATTTTTCAAATCAAATAACTAAAGAATGATTTTTCAAATCAAAAATATATTTTATTTTCAATAAAATAAATTTAATAAAATAAATTCAAATTAAAACAATAAAATGAATTCACTTTAAAAAAAACATTTAATTTAAATATCATTTAAATTAATAAAATACTTCGTCGACAACGCTCATTGTACATCGTAAAACGAGCCCAAATAATGACAATGACAACTAAAGAATACATGTGTCCTATCATCATCGGGTGTTTGTCGGGTTCTCTATAAATTCCAATATCGACGGATACAGGTAACTACAGTAATCATGTTGGATAAACTTATGAGTTGAGCCATATTACTAATTAGGGTTTTTATATAGCATACTTCTAAACCCTAAAAATCTAAACCTAATTTTGAGCTAGGGTTTGTCACGAGAAACGAGGCTTATGGGCTGTTGGTATTATCTTATCATATCTTTTATATTTAAATTGATATGGTTATTTATGATAAAGAGATTTTCATTGTGGAAATCATATCATATCTTAAGATTTATGGAAAAGATAATAGACGGATAATTTATATTATATCTTTTGGAATATCTTTTATTATCTCTTAGGGTTTTAAGGAAAGAAATATTAAAAGATATGATTTTCTTACATATCTTTATTTTGGCCATTTGGGTTTTCGACTAAACCGTTAGGCATGCTTCATTCTTCAATAAAAATACTTTACATCTTGCAACATTTGAACGTAAGACCTTTAAGCATAAAATTGATTTTATTTTTAAAAGCAAAACCGTGTGTTTCAAAAGCAAAAAAACCCGATTTGCTATTTTCGAAAAAGGTCGTGTGTTTATAAACTCATATGTTCGTTTGTTTGTTATCGTTATAAGATAATAGTGCTCAATAGATTTCTTACTTGTTTATTAACGTGAACCTTTGCAAGAATCATTAGTGCTTTCTTATTAGCGTAAGTTAGTCACTCGAGTATTTAACGGTACTCATTGAGTTACAACTAGAGTTAGTTGTACGAGTTGGGTTAGTAAATTTGTAATCCATAGAAAGGTAATAAATTTATTAATCAAGAATAGTGGACGTAGGTTTTGATTTGTGATACTGAACCCCTTCTAAAACAGTGTGTCTCTTTCTCTTTCGTTCGTTTGTTTATTTTGTTCTTGCTCATTCATTAGTTAATTAGTTAAAGTTTAACCAATAAACTTTAAATAATTAATTATATTTATACAATCGAAAAAAGTAGTAAAAGTTTTAAATCCTCAATTCACCTCCCCCCCCTCTTGAGTATTTTGGATCGATAGACTCTTCAGATGGGCTAACAAGTACTTTGATTTCCTTGGTTTGTCACGTGGTGAGGCGCGTGCCTTCGTTGATGGGGAACGAGTAAACTTACTCGTTATTGCTGAGAAGTTTGGTGGTGTTGACGACCCATTGATTCTTGCGTCGTACCGTCGTAGGGCTTTTGGATTGATTATCCTTTACCTTTATGCTTTTGAAGGGAATATTGACGTACCAACTTGTTACGGTAAAGCAAAGTTCATTCAGATCGTCAAACAGATGGAGCAACGTAGGATCCGAGCTTGGCTCATTCTTGCTGAAATTATTGCTGGGTTAGATGCTCGGAAGGCCAACCCGAACCTTGCTTATACGGGATCAACTCATCTTCTACAGGTATGTCGTTTCGCTGCTCTCTTTTTCCTTTTTGCAGTGTTTTTTTGTCGTTTTTCTCTTTTCTTTCTTTTTGTCATTTTTTCTTTTTTTTTTTACCCACCTTCATTCTTTTCAATGGGTTTTGACATCATTTCCTGTAGTCTAATTCGCTTTCTTGGCCCCTTTCACAAAACTGGCTATATGAGATACTCGAGTTGGTTGATCCACCAAAACTTCCGGGTACATATGAAGTGAGAAGCTTCACTTCTTGTCATCGTCAGTTTCGTACTGGGAAGAAGGAGCATTTCGGGCGACAGCGACTTTCTGCCAATGCTGGATTACATGTTTGATGGGCTTTACCTTGGCTCGCCTTACTGGAGTTACTGGTTTGTCTAAAACTGATAGAACCAGACATCTTACTCTTTTGGGCTTGGAGTGGTCCACCCATATCTATCCGGACCATATTCTTCGATAGGTCGGTCATCAGCAACGGATTCCCGCCACTGGGCATGTTCGCGGCCAAGTCACGGAAGTGACTTTCGCGATGTGCAACGCATGGTTAGAGTCTTGGACTCGGAGGACTATTTAAAATATCTCTGAGCCGTTTGCCTCTAGTTGGATTTAACCTTCTTATTTGCTGTGGACTATTGAGCCTTCCTTTAAGGCCTGGAGGGAATTTAACAAGGAGGAAGCTGTTGATTACAAATAACACAAGAAAGGGGAGAAGAACCGATAATTCTTCACTGGGACGACCCTGGTTTCATCTAGGCCCGAAATAGAGACTGACTCGACTCCTAGGATTGACTCTTTGGTTTCAGATTTGTGTAAGAGGTTAGGTCCGAGGAATGAAGGTGGGCTGACACTTGCAGAAAAACTTGGTCCTCGACCTAGTGTGAAAGACAGATTGGGCCCTCACGAAGAATTGTTGATTCCTCCGAAGAAAAGAGCCCGAGTGATGATGGGTGAGACTTCGCCTCGTCGTGATCGGACGTGCGGCCCCGCTGGGGGTAGCAAAGAGTACTCTTCGACATTACTATCTACTATTACTATTACTATTTGTGTGCTTTCCTTTTTAGTTGTGTGCGATGGGCTTTGCCCGGAATAAAATATTGAAACGGGCTTCGCCCGGAATTTAAAATAAATAAAAACTTATTATTTATTAGAAATCCCCAAGTTCTGCATCAAAATTTTCATTTTTGTTTTACATGTTTCGATTGTACTCATAACTAAGAGTTGCCTACGTATCTAATTTTCAACAGATTTAAACCGAGACCGTAGTTCTCACATAAAATATATGCAGTGTTGACAAATAACTCATAACTTATTCTAAAAATATTTGCAATTCAAAAATTATTAAATAACATTTGAGAATGAGGCCATCAAGGATAGTATTTCTTCAGCTGGACCAAATTCGTAGGATTTGTGAAGTCATTCTCATCCAAATATGTTAATCGAACAACGCCTTCTGACAAAATCTTCTTTACCAAATAAGGGCCTACCCAATTTGGTGGTTTGAACTTACCCTTCGGGTCAATTGGTTACAAAGCTTTGACCGACTTGAGAACCAGATCACCCTCACTAATTCCCCTCGGTTTCACCTTTTTGTTGAAAGTTCTCTTTATCTTTTTCTGGTAGAGTTGGGCATGGTATAATGCATTCAAACGCCGCTCATTGAGCATGACTAGTAAATCATATCTTGCTTGAACCCAATCTGCTTCGGGAACCTGACTTTCTAAAAGGTTCCTTAGGGATGGTATTTCTAGCTCGACTGGTTGAACCGCTTCCATGCCATGTACCAAGTAACACGGGGTTGCTCCGTGGCTGTTCTAATTGAAGTTCTATACCCCCCCATCGTATCTTCTTGTGGGGTAATATCCGTATAAAACCCTTAAATTATAGGACTATAACGTAAGTTTAACATGCGATTTATGGTCATAAACGAAAAACAATAGAGAAACGATAAAGAACAAGAATCAACCTCGGGTCCTTGTGAATTCGGCCTAAGACATAAATCAATATAGATTTCCTCCTAATCGTTGCACCCAAGACCGTCTGAGACTATGCCCCTTGTGCTAGAAATACTCTCTAATTGACTTGCAATATTGGGAGAGTTGTTGTGAGGTTTTTCGATGTGAGATCTAGAATTTCAGAGAAAATTGCCCCGAAACCCTAATTTCTTTGTAAATGAGATGATTAGGTCACAAAAGGAGAGAAGCTCCCCTTTTGTTTGTTTCGGCCGTGGGTTTCAAAATGGGAGAGAGTGGGCTTTAACTTTCTCCTTATTTTTTAACTCGTGGTCCGACTCAAAATGCTAAAATGTATATGACGGGATTTTTATTATAAATCGTCATCGGTTATCGGTTATTAAAATATCGACTAGTAACATGGATTAGTCGACATATTAATACTTGTCCGACAAAGACAATATTGTATAATTAATTCAATATACATTAATTAAATATAATCGTTTATATTCAATTTACGAATTAACCACTTAATTCGTCTTAGCCATTATTATTTAATCCGTATTAAATAATTATCTCAACATCGCGTTTGACTAATTATTAGTGAATAATTCCGACTAACTGCTTAGTCAAATTAGGCATCAACATGACTGTATTTTCATACCGTCACATCTCTCAAACGTATCCTATAGGTGTGACTTTTAGGGATCAGTTGATCACCGCCATCAGTATGACAATAACGTCAAACTTATCTAGCAAGCCAACCGTTATTGATAAACGTGGACCAACTGATAATAATACAAAAGTATACCCTTTGATCCTTTTAGAGATTTAAATGTTATTACACTAACTGTAGAAGACACCAGCCCCAACAAGCTCCCACTTGTCCGTACAAGTGTATGTGCAATAACGTTATCCGCACTAAATGGAGGACACGGCTCCAACAAACTCCCACTTGTCCGTACAAGTGTATGTGCGATAACCGATTCTCATATTCATTTAAAATTTCTCCCACTCAATGTAAAACAATTTGCAGATCCGGATCCGCAAAGGTCGTATTTTACAATCGATCTGTATCAAGAGTGGTTTCCCCTACTAGAGAGTAACTTAACTGATAAAACGAATTCGTATTCGAGCATGGCCATGCATTTCAGTTACAGCTCCTCGAGTGGCCCTGAGAAATATCGAGTACCTGATAAAGGCTGAATATATCCTTCAACTCGACTCCTGCCGATCTAAGCACAGCATGAAATGACCCAGAAAAAATCTACTTGGCCCCCTGTTACGGATGACCGTGAGAAAGAAACCAAAGTCACCCAAAATCTGCGTTAGTCTCAAGAGACAGTCGATAGTCAAAAGAATCGACTCTTAGGATCACCATGGACGTCCTATCTACGACCTGGCACCGAATGTTATAAAACATTTAGGACTCCATGTCGATGTCACAATTGTGTCCTACGAGATATCCGTATAACTCGTCTCTGTGATTGGTCAGTCAACCTTTTGACTTATGGCTCGTTGAACCCACCATCAACCAACGTCACAAAATAATTGCCAGAGTTATCAGCTCACGTGCAATTAAGGACCATAAAAATATAATGTTTGTTCAGTTCACTTTGTGGTGTTCAAAATTGTCGTACAAATCCACATGAAAAACAAAATATATAAATATCAAAACGATGATGTCGTATAGAGTACAAAAGAGAATGAATCTAATCCATAAAAGAGTACTACAACTCAGGAACACGTTTAATTCCCATGGAATTAACATGCCCTTCATGCTTATCTTGTCGTAATGGTTTAGTGAGAGGATCTGCTATGTTATCATCTGTAGCAATCTTTTCTATCACTACCTCCTTTTGCTCCACGTAATCTCGGATTAGATGAGCTTTCCGTTGTACATGTCTAGACTTGTTGCTAGACTTAGGCTCCTTAGCTTGGAAGATTGCACCTCTATTGTCACAATAGATGGTGATCGGGTCATTCGAACTAGGCACTACAGATAGTCCTTGTAAGAATTGACGCATCCATATCGCTTCCATTGCAACTTCAGACGCGGCATAGTACTCGGACTCAGTCGTAGAATCTGCTATAACACTTTGTTTGGAACTCTTCCAGCTGACTGCAGCGCCATTAAAAGTAAAAACGAATCCAGACTGAGATTTCGAGTCATCTCGATCCGTTTGGAAGCTAGCATTTGCGTAACCAGTTGCGCATAGCTTTTGTTCGCCTCCATAAGTCAATGCCCAATCTTTAGTCCTCCCTAGGTACTTAAGAATGTTCTTGTAATACCCCGTATTTTATATAATATAATTAATTAAACGGATATTATTATATATTAATTATTATATATATTATTTTACTAATTATGTCGGGATAATAGTTGAGTCGAGTTAATTGTGTAGTCGTGTTGATATCGTAAGACCAAGTTACTCGTAAACTTGGGAGACGGGTTTAACTGAATGATAACTTACCCATACCCATGACCCATATCACGTTACCCATACCCATGACCCATTTACCATCTAACTTAACCTTTTAACCTAAGTTTAACCTAATTCTACCCTAACACAAAACACCACTCCCTCAAACCGTCACCCTCCTTTCAGCAACACCAATCCCCATCTTCACGCAATTCGAGAGGGAGTGAGAGGGCGTGGACATTAACGGCGCAGCAGGGAAGAGATAGGGGTGGTTGTCGACACTCATAGGCGGCTCCGGCGGCGGTGGTGGTGGCAGGAAAAGGTAAGATCACAACCCTTCTTCTCGGTTTTCACTTTCTGGCAGTTTTGTTGGTTGTTTCGTGCCCTAGAGAGGTGAGGCTGGTGGTTGTTGATAGGGTAAGGGAATTGGGTGGAAAGGGACGAGTGTATTGGTGGTGGTTAGGGAGGTTTTGGGTGGTGGTGGTGGTTGTGAGAGGCGGCAGCGACAGGGGTAGCCAAAACGGGTTTGGGTTACGGTTTCAAAGTAGTTTTAGACGGTGGGTTTAGGGTGGCACCACCGTGGACTCGGGGGAGGTCGAAATGGTGGTGCCACGGTGTTTAGGTTCGTGGGATGACGGCGAGTTGGATGGTGGTTATGTGGCAGGGTATGGTTGTTGGTTGCGGTGGTGGTAAAAAGGAAAACAGTGGGTGTTGGTGGTGATGCGCGGTGAACCAGGCCAAATGCCAGCCCTGGTTCGACTCATGGCGGCGATCGACCAGGCTGGTGGTGGTTGCTGGTGGTGGGGACGAAGTGGGGGTCAGGTCTGGTGGTTGTCGTGGTGGCTAGGTGGTGCGTGAGGGGTGTGTGAGTGTGTGAAGGGACGGTGGTGCGTGAGGGGTATTCGAGTTGTTGTTGAAACGGGTTTTCATAGTTAATCGTTATAATTCGTTAATGGGTCGTATGTTTAACTAATTAATTTAATTCCGAGTTATTTAATTAATGAAAGACGGGTTTAAGTCGGGTTGTTGAATTGTTTTATGTTCGAGTCGGATTTTCTTAAAATGTTTAATTCGTTCAATATTTTATCTATCATAGTAGTTATTTAATTTAATTCCCGAGTCGGTTAAATAATTCAAGTCGGGTTTTGAGTCGGGACTGATTAAAGTGGAAAGTTACTATTTCGGGAAAGTTTCTATTTTGGGAAATTCTGTATTTAGTAGTTAATAATAATAAATATTATAATTCGTTTAGGTGACGGATTCGTGAAGGATCGATAATCAAATTCATTGCTTTATTTTCGGGACTGCTTGAACTGCTTAATTGGATTGCTGGCACTTTGAGGTAGGGAAATACACTTGTCCTATTATCGTCATAGTTGAATTGTGTTGACTTGATTCCTGGTTGTTGATTTACGTTATCATTTATATTCGGAAAGGTGATTGACTGATTTGATCGTATTGAGTATGATATCACAACATTTGGTAACCGGTATGATTTTATGATTGATCAGTTCAAAGATATATATATTGTGTTGCATTAATTTCTTTTGAGCATTCATATGCATTGGAGATGGAGGATGTTGTGGTGATGTGGTGTGGTGAAGATGATGTTGTGATAAGGCCCAGGGCGGGTTCTCAGGACTTGCCCTGGTATCCTCACCGTGTTGAGTGGCGGATCGGCTTCGGTCGATATATAGTCTACCGGGATCGGTATGGTCAAGGGCGTTCCGGGGTATGAGCTGTGTGTGATGAGTTGAGATGGAGATGGAGGTGGCGGAGTATCATGCATATCATATTTTATTGTTTTATTGTTTTCCCTACTCAACCTCGCGGTTGACCCTGTGTATTCGTGAACACCTGTGATGAACCATAATGGGGAGCAGATTTGACAGGTACTAAAGATTAGCTGCCTTGGGAGCTATAGGGTGCGTGAGGACTTGGCCAATCTACCTAGAAGCTTAGACCACATAGAAGAATTTATCACATAATTTATTTTCCGCTGCGAGTTGTACTTATCTTATATTAAGTTTAGTTGGATAAATTGTAATAACATGTAATCGTTAAGTTTTAATTTAAAGTACTTTGGTATTGTTGTACTTTGTTATTCACTACCTCGGGAAACCGAGATGGTAACAGTCCGGCTTATTAGGGAATGTCTTGCTAAAGGCTCCTAAATAAACCGGGGTGTTACAGTTCTTGACAGCCATCCAATGTGATTCACCTGGATGCTGTTGGAATCGACTTGTCATACTCAATGCATATGCCACGTCCGGACGTGTGTATATCATGGCATACATGATTGATCCTATAGCCGAGGCATAAGGAATCCGTGTCATGCGCTCTTTCTCTTCCGGTGTCTCTGGTGCCTGAGACTTGTTAAATGCACCCCTGGAGCCATAGGAAGAAACCCCTTTTTGGAGTTAGTCATGCTGAATCTCTCTAGTATCTTGTCTATATAAGACTCCTGACTGAGAGATAACATCCGACGTGATCGATCTCGATAGATACGGATGCCCAAAATTCTTTGTGCCTCACCCAGATCTTTCATCTGGAAATGGTTCTTCAACCATACTTTTACCGAAGTTAAGAGAGGTATGTCATTCCCAATCAGGAGTATGTCATCGACATACAATATTAGGAAGACAATTATGCTCCCACTCGACTTGATATATAGACATGGTTCCTCGACTGATCGAGTAAATCCATTTTCTTTTATCACTTGGTCGAAACGATGATTCCAACTCCTAGAAGCTTGCTTAAGTCCATAAATGGAACGCTTAAGCTTGCACACTTTCTTAGGATGTTCAAGATCGATGAAACCTTCGGGTTGTACCATGTAAAACTCTTCCTCCAAAAAACCGTTTAAGAAGGCAGTTTTCACATCCATCTTCCAAATTTCATAGTCATGAAAAGCGGCAATTGCTAGGATAATACAAATGGAACGCAGCATGACTACGGGTGCAAAAATTTCATCATAGTGCAAACCTAGCACTTGGGTGAAACCTTTAGCAACTAGTCGTGCTTTATAGATATCTTGTTGACCTTCCACATAATGCTTTATCTTGTAAAGCCATTTGCATTGAAGGGGACGAACCTTAGCAGGTAAGTCAACAAGATCCCATACGTTGTTCTCATACATGGAGTCCATCTCGGATTGCAGGGCCTCAAGCCATAGCTTTGAGTCAGAACTAGTCATGGCACCTTTATAGGTTGCGGGTTCACTACTCGTTAAGAGTAGAATGTCATCTATGTCATGTTCCTCGACCATACCAATGTATCTGTCCGGAGGAATAGAGACTCTTCCCGACCTCCTAGGTTCCTCGGAATATTAACATGGCGGGATTGAAGGAATTGGTTCCTCCAATGGTTGCTCGGTATTTGGTTCGGAATCTCGATGATTCGAAGGTTCTATTACTCTTTGCATTCTCGAGAAATTCCTTCTCTAAAAATGTCGCACTTGCCGCAACAAATACACGTTGTTCGGTTGGCGAATAAAAGTAATGACCAAGCGTTCCTTTAGGATAACCTATAAAGTATGTCTTGACCGATCGCGGGGCGAGCTTATCCTCGTGTCTCCACTTGACATAAGCCTCGCAGCCCCAAACCCGTATAAAGGACAAGTTAGGGACCGTTCCCTTCCATAGTTCATATGGAGTCTTGTCAACAGACTTTAGACGGACTTCGGTTAAGTATTAGAGCAAATGACGAAGAGCATAACCCCACAATGAGTCAAGCAACACGGTGTGACTCATCATGGATCGAACCATATCAAGTAGTGTTCGATTTCTCCGTTCGGACACACCATTCAACCGAGGTGTTCCTGGTGGAGTTAATCGCAAGGCAATCCCACGTCTTTGAGGTGTTGATCAAACTCGTGAGAAAGATACTCGCCACCACGGTCTGATCGCAGTGTTTTAATCTTTCTACCCAGTAGGTTCTGTACCCGATTATGGTATTCCTTGAATTTCTCAAAGGATTCACTTTTGTGCTTCATTAAGTAGACATAGCCATATCTACTTAAATCATCCGTGAAAGTGATGAAATACCTATAGCCTTTTCGTGCGGTGATTGACATAGGTCCACACACATCCGTATGTATGAGTCCTAATAGGTCAGCAGCGCGCATTCCAACACCTTTGAAGGAAATTCGAGTCATCTTACCAATGAGACATGATTCACACGTGCCAAATGATTGAAAATCAAAGGCCGAGATAGCTCCATTCTTTATGAGCTGTTTTACGCGTTTCTCATTAATGTGTCCCATACGGCAGTGCCATAGATACGTTTGATCTTTGTCACCAACCTTTAACTTCTTATTCATTACGTGTAATATTTCGGTGGTCTGATCTAAAACATAAATTCCATTCATGGAGACTGCCTTGCCATAAATCATATCCTGTAATGAGAAAATGCAAGTATTATTCTCTATTACAAATGAAAAACCAAGTTTATCAAGTGCAGAAACTGAAATAATGTTTTTAGAAAGACTGGGTATATAATAGCAGTTATATAAAAATAACTCAAATCCGCTAGGAAGCTGGATCACGTATGTTCCCCTCGAGACGGCAGCCACTCGTGCTCCATTCCCGACACGCAGTCCACCTCACCCTTTACGAGGGGTTCGATGTTTCGAGCCCCCGCACATGATTACAGAGATGAGAACCACAACCAGTATCTAGTACCCAAGTTCCGTAACTTGCGTGGTTAATCTCAATCATATGAATAAAAGTAGAAGAGGAAGAAGACATACCAACAAGTTTGACGCGACCTGCTTTTATGTCCTCATGGTAAACAGGACATGTACGCCTCCAATGCCCGATCTTGTGGCGGTGATGGCATTCCATGTTTTCGGTCTTGCTCTTTGTCGCGCCTGATGAGGTGCTCGACTCACCAGGCCCACTCTTACCTGATCCCGACTTCTTAAACTTCGGTTTGCCTACCGCTAGGTCTGCCTGAGCTTTGCCCTTACCCTTGCCCTTGTTTGACACAACGAGAACATCCTGTTTCAAGCTCCCACTAAACTTCATATCCTTCTCGGTGCATACGAGCGGGAGTGTAGTTCATGAGGACTTTTCTTCAAATCATTCATATATTAATTCGCTCTAAAGAGCGCAAAACCATCGTGGAGTGAATGAAGCATGCGGTCAATCACGATGTTCTCGCCGATTTTACAATCAAGCGCCTCCAGTCTCTCGACATTCTCAATCATCTTTGAGAATGTGTGGGCTAACCGGTTGGCCCTTCCGGAGTTTCGCATCAAAGAAGCGAGTGGTATGCTCATAGGTCACGATTCTCGGTGCTTTCGAGAATTCCCTAGTGAGCGTGGTGAAAATCTTGTTTGCACCTTGG
Source organism: Silene latifolia (assembly GCF_048544455.1). NCBI lineage: Eukaryota > Viridiplantae > Streptophyta > Magnoliopsida > Caryophyllales > Caryophyllaceae > Silene > Silene latifolia. Next base: position 191,625,935 of record NC_133536.1, read on the forward strand.
GCTATGAAGCGTTTCTGCAAATTGGATTCCATTGCAAAAATGAGTACGTTTTTAATCGCACCCGCTTCCATGACGAAATCGTTATACTTGGCGATCTCGTTAGCTCCGGCCGTGGGGCCTGGGTTTGACGGGATGGGCTCTGTCGGATATTTGAGCTTCCGTCGTCGAGGCGACATTCCGTAATGCCGCCTCCCGGTCCGCGAAGTTTGATCCATCATTCTTGATCGAGTAGAGATTCATCGATTCATGAAGATCCGAAGTTAGGACTCACGGTCCAATGTGGCACTTGGCATTGGATCGTCAGCACGGCCAGCCATTTTGTTATTAGCAGTTTAAGTGATCGTGATCTACACTGAAAAAGAAAGGAAAAACAAAACGAAATAAGAAACTCATCGAGGTGATTTAAGTCTATTTAAAATTCATTTTAATCGTGTAGACTCATTGCACTTGCATAATTGATCTCCCTCAAGAATAATACAAGTGATCCCAAGACTCAATTTCCGTAAATTGATAAGCCAACTGTTTAGCTAGTTCTATCGTTAGAACTCTTGGTCGATAGATTTCCGTAAATCCTATCTATAGTCCACCATAATCACAGGATCGTACGAGTGACCATAGTGTTGAGATAAAATAGGTCAATCAGTTCCAACTTACCCGACGTAGAAGGGGTCATATTATGCCTACCGACGAAGAAGGGATTCATTGGAGTTTGACCTATAAAGACTATTCTCAATTTTTGTTTATACGAGGAAGATCCCATCAACTTAGTTTTAATTCATTTTAAGTGAACGAAAAACTAGCATTGCGTGAATGAATTAATTTAGGTGATGGCTTATGAAAAAACGTGTGATATCTATATATCAAAGAAAACTAACGCGTGACCTCTATATGAGTCAGTTTTCATGCAATTATTAGGTGGTTTGGTTTTAGGCGGAATATGATGCAAACTATCGTTACGATAAAATAAATAAAAGAATGCAAAACGTAAATAAAAGTCCTAGTGTGGCCTATCCTAGTAAAAAGAACATAATACAACTTTGGAATCCACCGTTGGACCCGAGAAGCTTGTCTTGATGTTCCATCTTTGTCCATGCAGCGGGAGTGAGCATCCGATCTCCATCTTTGGTCTTCTCAAAATTACAATTTAAAATTTACAAAATATAAACCTATTTACATTCTAAATTAAAACTGTAATTACAAAAAAAACAAAACGGAGATGCGAGATCTCAAAATACAACCAAGACCGTGTTCCATCATTACGGTAACATGTTCTATTAAGGCCACACTAAGTTACAACCGTTTGTAAAAATTAAATACGTAATTAAAACATTCAAGGCATTCAAAATAACGATAAATAAAAATGCATCAACTAAAATAAAATTTATTCGTGACATAATTCCGTAATTATGTTAAATTTATCCAAACCACCTTTAATGATTAAAATTATGTGACAAAACCGCTTTAATCAACTTAATTTTAATCCATGATAATCCATTACTTTAAATCGCTTAAAAATAACTAAATGGTACGTGAGTGAACCGTTTCACTATCAAGCGAATGCATAAAATCCGTATTATGCATATGTTATGGCCAAAATAATTTTTTTTTTATTTTTAGCACCAAATGCCGAGAGCAAAAAAACAAAAAAAAATAAAATTTTTTTTTTCTTTTCTCACGGCCAGACCGAGGGCTGCCCTAAAATTTTTTTTTTTTTTTTTTCAACAGCTCAACCGTGACCATCAACAAACCCTCGCAAAATCGATTTGACAAAATAAAACCAATTGCAAATTTAAAATAATCCGTATAGAAACAAAATTACAATTGACAAATCTTTGACAATATTGCTATAATTATCGTTTAAAATAACAATATGCAAAGAACAAATCGAAAAACAAAAGACCGTCTGATCAGACGTAAGCCAAAAAGGCACGGTTTTCAAAAAAAATGAAACAGCCGAGTGAAAAAAATTTCTGCCGAGACAAAAAAATGGCTGTCGCACGTTTTTTTATGCAAAAAAATTTATCGATTCAATTCGTTTAATGAAAATCAAAATGAAAAATATACGTGGCCTCGCACTGATACCACTTGTGGGGTAATATCCGTATAAAACCCTTAAATTATAGGACTATAACGTAAGTTTAACATGTGATTTATGGTCATAAACGAAAAACAATAGAGAAACGATAAAGAACAAGAATCAACCTCGGGTGCTTGTGAATTCGGCCTAAGACAGAAATCAATATAGATTTCCTCCTAATCGTTGCACCCAAGACCGTCTGAGACTATGCCCCTTGTGCTAGAAATACTCTCTAATTGACTTGCAATATTGAGATAGTTGTTGTGAGGTTTTTCGATGTGAGATCTAGAATTTCGAGAAAATTGCCCCGAAACCCTAATTTCTTTGCAAATGAGATGATTAGGTCACAAAAGGAGAGAAGCTCCCCTTTTGTTTGTTTCGGCCGTGGGTTTCAAAATGGGAGAGAGTGGGCTTTCACTTTCTCCTTATTTTTTAACTCGTGGTCCGACTCAAAATGCTAAAATGTATATGACGGGATTTTTATTATAAATCGTCATCGGTTATCGGTTATTAAAATATCGACTAGTAACATGGATTAGTCGACATATTAATACTTGTCCGACAAAGACAATATTGTATAATTAATTCAATATACATTAATTAAATATAATCGTTTATATTCAATTTACGAATTAACCGCTTAATTCGTCTTAGCCATTATTATTTAATCTGTATTAAATAATTATCTCAACATCGCGTTTGACTAATTATTAGTCAATAACTCCGACTAACTGCTTAGTCAAATTAGGCATCAACATGACTGTATTTTCATACCGTCACATCTCTCAAACGTATCCTATAGGTGTGACTTTTAGGGATCGATTGATCACCGCCATCGATATACAAATAACGTCAAAATTATCTAGCAAGCCAACCGTTATTGATAAACGTGGACCAACTGATAATAATACAAAAGTATACCCTTTGATCCTTTTAGAGATTTAAATGTTATTACACTAACTGTAGAGGACACCAGCCCCAACACTTCTCTAGCCACTCCCTATAGTATTCAGACATCTTCCTCAAAATGGTTGTAACTGTTTTATTAGCTGCCTCAACCGCACCATTCGTCTGTGGTCGGTATGGTGATGACTTTTGATGTTTGATTTTAAACTTTTCAAGTATAACTGCGGTCTCAGCTTGGAAATGAGTTCCATGATCACTAAAGAACTCATGTGGTACTCTGTACCGGCAAACGATGTCATTTTGAATGAATTGTGCTACATGCTTCGCTTTTAGCACTTTGTAAGACTTACTCTCTATCCACTTCGTGAAGTAGTCAATTGCAACAAGGATAAAACAATGCCCTCCAGTTCTTGATGGGTTTACTTTTTCCAATGATGTCGATTCCCCAGGTTGAAAATGGCCAGGGTGACGTCATGGTGTATAACATAGAAAGTGCCACATGCTATACATTTGCGAATATCTGACAATTGTGAGTTTATGACAGTGCCCAACATATTTGGAAGAATATATTTCTGTAACACCCCCATACCCCAAGTGCCTTACCCGGACCTTTTAAGGCATGGAAGTGATACCATCTCGGTTACACGAGGCAATTATCAAATAGACAATAAATAAACATACTTTAATAAACGAGTTTAAAGTGATACAAGTCCAAAACTCAAAACTGATAAAGTAAATACAATTGTCTCTCAAAACTGTCAAACCAACTGAAATAATAAAAAAGAATGTTTATGACATAGCGGAAGACTTCTAAGCAGCTCGTGGCGACATAACCCAGCTATCTCATGTGCATCAACTCACACCTGCTCAATAACTGCTCGCCATCCCCGCATGGATCACCACAGTTTTCAAAACATTTAAATCGGGGTCAGTACTGATTACACAAACAATACAACAAAAGCAATATAACAATCCAATCCAACTAAACCAATCTCCATCATATCACCACACACCTGACTACACACTAAACTGTGTAGTCTTGCCAGAATACTCATCACAACAAGTATTCCACACCGCCAGTGGAGGATCGTGCTGTTCCCACTTAAGCCCCGCCTATCTCATCCGAGCGATAAACCCAAGTTCCTAAATGTGCACATCCCTCCTGTGGCGGGTTCCACAGAAGGCGAATCAAGGGCGTGAAGCCACTACCGCAAGTGACTCCACTCAGCCGAGGACGCACCTCGCAAACCACAGAAAATTATACAACAATCACATTATACAACCAACAATCACCAATTCCAATTCTGGTATGATATAAATCAAAACAACGATCAATTATCAACAATGCCATGTAATCAATACTAAGTAGGAAAACCCTACCTGGAATACCAATCACAAGACCGTCACAGCAGCTAATCACTAATGTTCCTCTACGAATCCTCTTCCTATAACACATATACATACAATCATCACCTAATCAATATAATCCTCCCAAAACCCCCAAATCTACCTAATTAGGGTTTTAAACAAACTTATCAAAACATTATAAAAATTATACAAGAATCTTACCCTTGACGCAACAAACTCAACGGTATAAAGAACAAGACAATACAATGATCCTAGCCATGGGATTTGCCAATAACGCGATCAAAGCGAACTACGTAACTTATTTCCTTTTCTCTTGAAAGGTTTTAGAAAGCAAAAGTGATTAAAAAAATGACGGAAGTCTTTTATACTAATCACGCGTTATTAACAAAACTCGGCTAAAATAACCCGTAATACCGACTTACTCGATCGAGTAAGTGACTTACTCGATCCAGTGACCCTTACTTGATCGAGTGTCAAACATACTCAATCGAGTACCCAAAAGGAAGACTACTATTTTGCGTAAAAACATACTTACTCGACAGAGTAAGCCCCACTCGATAGAGTACCCATAGACATAGAAAACCGTAGTATTACAGTCTTCCCTCTTTAAAAAGAACCTTGTCCCCGAAGTTCAACCCATACACAAAAAAAACAAAACATACTATCTCAACTCCGACACAATAACATAACCAAAAATCCCAACCGGAACTCAAACCGACTCAAAGTAACTACTAACTGCACCAAAACTAACATAAATCCACCCTAAAACTTTATACGACCATCTCATATCCCCCTAAAAGAAACATGGTTATGTCCCCGTAACCACACATACCTGATCAAAAAGAGACGGATACCGCTCCCTCATAGCCTATTCCGTCTCCCAAGTAGCCTCCTCAACCTCATGGTTAGACCATAGAACCTTAAGCAACATTGTTTCCCCATTCCTAGTTTTCCGAACCTTGCGATCCAGAATCTGTTTTGGCACCACAAGATAAGACAATGACTCATCCAACTCAATGTTCTCCACCTCTAACATATGTGAAGGATCGCTCACATACTTCCCTAATTGAGATACATGAAATACATTATACACTCTATCCAAAGCTGCTGACAACGCTAACTGGTAAGCAATCTCACCCACGCGATCAAAAATCTCATATGGTCCGATAAACTTCTGGCTCAGCTTCCCTTTCTTACCAAACCTCATGACCCCACTCATAGAAGACACTTTTAAAAGAACCTTCTCCCCAACCTGAAACTCTATGTCACGATGGTGTAAGTCCGCATATCCTAGGCCGCTTTCATCTTTTGCCTCATCAGCTTAACCTGTTCTATCATCTCATGTACCATCTCTTGTCCTAAAACCACGACCTCAGGTCTATCATCCCAGCAAATCGGACTCCTACACCGCCTCCCATACAAAGCCTCGAACAGTGCCATTCTAATACTCGTGTGGTAGCTGTTGTTATAAGAAAACTCAATCAGATCCAACCTATCCTTCCAGCTACAACCAAACTCCATCACACAAGCCCTCAACATATACTCCAAAGTCTTGATAGTTCTCTCTGTCTGCCCATCTGTCGCAGGATGAAAAGCTGTACTCATCTTCAAATTAGTTCCCATCAACTTCTGCAACTCTCTCCAAAACCGTGATATGAACCTCGCATCCCTATCTGACACTATATCCTTAGGCACCCCATGCAAACGAACCACTTGCTTCCTATAAGCCAATGCTAATTGTATCTTGGTCCAAGTATCTTTCATCGGAACAAAGTGAGATGACTCAGTCAAACGGTCCATATCACCCATGTCATGTTGCTACCCTGTTGACTCCTCGGCAAACCCACTATAAAATACATAGAGATAGACTCCCATTTACACTCAGGTACCTCAAGAGACTGAATCTTACCTTATGGTCATCGTTGCTCTCCCTTAACCCTATGACATGTCAAACATCGAGCCACAAACTCAGTTGTTTCCTTCTTCATCCCAAGTCACCAGAAAGTCTTTTTCAAATCTTTATACAACTTGTCACCACCTGATGTACTGAATACAGTGTGCAATGAGCCTCTGTCATGATCACCTTTTTCAATTCCCCATCATTAGGAACACACCACCCGCCATCAAATCTCACACTGCCTTTTGTATGAATAGAGAATCGAGACACTGTCCTTTTCTCTACTCTAGGTCTCCACTCCTCATTCTTAGGATCCAAAAACCTGTTTCCTGCGAATATCGTCATAAAGATCTGGCTCCACTGTCAAGTCCCCTCTAGCATCCCCTTTCTGTATCATATATATCCCCATGTTCCCCACCTCATCTTTCAATCTCATCAAAAATATAGTCGTGCATAGAGAATGCACACTTTTCCCGCTCAGCGCGTCAGCAACCACATTTGCCTTCCCTTCATGGTATATAATATCCGTGTCATAATTCCCAATCAGCTCCATCCACATCCTCTGTCTCATGTTCAACTCCTTTTGAGTAAAGATGTACTTGAGACTCTTGTGATCTGAAAACACCTTAAAGGTTGCTCCATAAAGATAGTGCCTCCAAATCTTGAGAGCAAACACAACTGCACCCAACTCCAGATCATGTGTCGGATAGTTCTTCTCATGAGGCTTCAATTGCCTAGAAGCATAGGCAATTACTTTCCCGTTCTGCACCAACACACATATCAAACCATTATTTATTTGAAGCATCTATATATACCTCAAAGTTCTCACACCCTTCAGGTAATGCTAAGACAGGATCTGTGGTCAAACGCTCCTTTAATATTTGGAACGTCGTCTCACAACTTTCATCTAACGAAACCTTTTCTCTTTCCTCATCAACGTTGTCATAGGTCTGGCTATCTTAGAAAAGTCTTTCAGAAACCGACGTTAGTACCCTGCCAAACCCAAGAAACTCCTTATCTCTTCCACATTCTTCGGTGCTTCCCACCGACTTACTGCCTCAATCTTTGCCGAATCCACATCTACACCCTTCTTTGAAATCACATGCCCCAAAAAGGCAACCTCCTCGAGCCAAAACTCACACTTAGACAACTTTGCATATAGCTGATTGTCACGCAAAGTTTGCAAGAATAACCCCAAGTGCTCCTCATACTCCTTCTTAGTCTTATAATAGACTAAGATATAATCGATGAAAATCACCACAAACTGATCTAAAAACTAATTGAAGACCCGGTTCATCAAATTCATAAACACTGCAGGTGCATTAGATAACCCAAACAGCATCACAACATACTCATAGTGACTATACCTCGATGTAAAAGCTGTCTTTGGTATGTCCTCCTCCCGAATCTTCACCTGATAGTAACCCGACCTCAAATAAATCTTAGAAAAGACCGCTGCCCCGTTAACTGATCAAACAAATCATCTATCATTGGCAAAGGATACTTATTGATCGAAGCCATTTGGTGTTCACAATTAAGTATATGTGGTCGTTGGTCAATGGTCGATACAAAACACAATTTATACTTCACAAACAACTCTAAAATTAGTAAAGAGGTAAGTAAAGGTCGGATCCCAAGGGACGGGTATTGAAATGAGAATTCTATTGTAACTAGTAGTGTCTAGGGGTGTCACAAATTGGGTTGATGTAGAAGGTTACTAAACTAAAATAACAATGAAAATAAACTAGCAAGATGAATAAAATAAGGGGTGTAAACAATTGATTAAAGGCACTAGGGTGTCATGGGTTCATAGGGGAATCATGGGATATGATCATACAAACATGTTCTCAAATTATAAGCAAGCAATTATTGTTGTGATGGATTGAGTTGGGTTATATCTTACAATCCTAGGAAAGTTTGGGTCCCGGAGCCGAATCGATTAGATTGTACAACACCTACAAGTCGACTTAATCTTTCCTACTCAACACATGCATGGTCTAACAAGACTCGAGTTGGGTTATGTCTTACAAGTCTCATTGAAAAGATAGGAGATGATAGTAAATGCAAGGATTCATAGGCTTAGCATTTCATCAAATATAACATGTGCATGTATTAAGATCAAAACAAGCAAGCAAATAGATTATGAAAGCATATTGATTTAAGCATGAATCATCCCCATGATGGTTTCCCCTAATCACCCATTAAACCCTAGCTAAGAGACTACTCACTCATTATCATGTTGATCATGCTAGCAAGGTTGTCAATCATACCAACAATATGAAACATGATGAATAAATGAAAGTAATTAGCAATAATTAAAAAGGGATTAAGAGATTATACCTACTAATGATTCCAAAATAATAATGCAAAGAATAATAGAAGAACTTGATGATTGATGGAAGGTTGTCAATCTCCCAATAAACCCAATAATCTTCTAATTACCCAAAATAAAGGAAGAACAAGAGAGAGATTGAAGAACTAAAACTTGGATTAAAACTCGATTAATACTTGATTACAATATTGAAGAGAGATTTGATTGATATTAACTACTCTAAATATTGATAAGAAGAACATGCTCCTCTAATTAGCCTAATGGGGTATTTATAGTGAAAATTAGGGAGGATGCATTAGGGTTAACTAAGGACTAAACTAGTAATTACACTTTTTAAGTTGAGCAAGGAGGACCCGGTATTTTCTGAGAGAAGGGCTTCTCTTTTCGTAGCTTGAAGAATGAAATCCGTGCTGTACTGAAATCCGTGCGGATTAGGGTCGGGACGGCCGGATTTGGGCTGTGCAATCCGAGCGGATTCAGGAGAGGGACGCTCGGATTGTGCTGGGGGAATCCGAGAGGATTCCAAGGAGGGACGCTCGGATTGTTGAGGCTGGACGGACGGATTGTCTGCAATCCGTTCGGATTGTTGGTCAGCTTCAATTCTTCTTCTTTTCTTCCCTTTTCTTCGTAAATTCCTTGGGTATTTCCTTGGGGACGCAAGGATCCTTTCTCAACATTGTTCTTCTACTATAATATGTACAAAGGCCTTCTAGTCTTGTCTCTTCTTGATGCTTGGTCATTGAATACAATCAATTTAGCCTCGTTTTGCCATGAAAATGCAAGATTCTTACTCCTTTCCTACCAAGGGATCAAAATCTCAAAGAATATGCAAAACAAAGAACTAAAGATAAGAAATGACCCAAATAGGCACTAAAAAGCATGGAAACAATGGTAATTCGGGGGCTAAATATGCGCCAATTATGGTCACATCAAATATCCCCAAACCGAACCTTTGCTCGTCCCGAGTAAAGAGGTGACAAAGACTAGGACCAAAACTAACCTATCCTAATAATAATAGCCGATATGAGACAATTAGCGGGTCTCACTCCGCCCCTTCAACTCACAACAAGACAACCATGAGGTAGGATGCCTTCTTGCAAGGCAAGGTGGGTCTTGCCAAAATGGCGATACATCCAATCATTAAAGCACATAAAATCACATAATGGATGCATCTACAAAAAGAATAGCCACTTTCCTCATCTAAGTGGCGGAAATTATCTACAAGGGAAGCAATTCAAGGGTACACAATCCTTCATAGATGCAATTTGTTCAAACTACTAAGCCTAGAAGGATACCAATAAATCACCTCCAAAGTGTGTCAAGCTAGGGTACCTTTGTCCTCAATCGTTAAATGCTTTCGTCATGAATAGACTCCCTATGGTGTTAGGAACACTGGAGGATCGCGGAATTCCCCCTCTTGCCTAGACAAGAAGAAGGGTCGTCCCCTCTCTACCATGCACAAAAATGGATATGATGGATAAAGGGATCGATAGATATTTGAGTTTCATTTTGGGAGTTTGCTTTCATTGTTGTTTTTCCCCCCAATTTCATGTGGCATTTGACATTTGAGAACACTTTCTTTTGCCATTTCTTTTTGATTTTTGGCATTTCAATACTTGACAACTTTTTGTATTTCTTTTTGAACATTTTCAAAGTCACCCCAATTAGTAACGAGGGTGCCTTGTATTTGAAGTTTAGGAGTCTATTTTTGCTCCTCTTTTCTTTTGATGCATTTTTGCAAACTTTCTTTCACTTTTCATTTCATTGAACTCAAATTTTTGAACAATTTCTTTTTGTGCCCATTCCCTTTGATGACAAAAATATGGTAGAACATGGATGAATGATGGAAGTATGCATGGTTTCAAGGGTCACCTTGGAATAAACGGTAGCCAAGGAGTTATCACACCACAAGGTACTCTTGACTCGGCCTTAAACCATGGGTCAAAGGATACTAGCATGACACATCCTAGGGTGTTTTACAAGCATTCTAACAAGCAAAGTCTTAAGAATAAAAAGCATCTACTAAGGCCTATATACACTTGTCAAGCTTCCCAAGTAGACGGTTTCGCAAAATTTTTCTAACATGCAAACTACATGCCATGATGCAACTAACATATAAACATCCTAATGCAAATGATTCTACCAACTAATATGCCATATAAACTAAATGCAAGTCCTAAGTACACATTGTTGTACCGCATCAATCAAAATAAAGCCACATAGTCATTAACATAAAGAGGAAAAAGGAGATTGGAAAGATCATACCATGCGGTCTTCAATATCCTCATGTCTCGGATGTGGCGTAGTCAATCAAAGTGAACAAGGATAAACAAACATAATATATACAAGACAATATATACAAAGGAAATGAACTTGTTTTTGGATTTTTCAATTTTTCAAATTTTTATGGTTTTTTGAATAAAAGTTAAGTGTTAGAATTCCCATCCCCACACTAATATGGGCATTGTCCTCAATGGCCAAAATGATGGAAATTATGCAAAGATAATGCATGATTTCTATACTAAATGCAATTCTACACTAAGCTATACTACATGATACATGGTTTTTGTTATGACTGAGAGGATAATTTAGATTACCTCCCGTTGTGTATGCATTAACTTCCCCAAACCAAATAAGACACTATTGCTAATGTCAAAGGATTGGGGTAGTTCATGCACACACTATGCTATGCATGAAACTAGATTGTCATTTTGGATTTTACAAATGGGAACAATAAAGAACACCTCAATGGAACCGAGGTGTGAGTCCTTTGATGTTGCTAGGACTAAACCAACAATGATCAAAATGAAATAAAATACAAAGAGATATAGACAAACCATGGGAGTGTAGGAGTCTCCAAGGCTAGTCTTCCATCATGCTATCATCATCATCACTTCCCTCATGAGAAGTGGTCACATTGCCACTTTCCTTGGCACTTTCTTCTTCATCTTGTTCATCATCATCTTCACCATCTCTTTCTCCATCTCCACTTGCTTCTTCCTCAATATTATCATCAAATTCTTCACCATTTCCAACAACCTCATTGTCTTCTACCACGTCCCTAGATGCACCCGGAAACAAGGCTTCTTTATCCGCCCAACTAGGCAAAGGACAAGATGGATCAAGGAGTCCTTGCCTAGCTAAATGTAAGAGGGGAGGATATTGAGCCAAATAAGCATTCTTTCGATCTTCATAAGCTTGCTTGTGCATGGCTTGCATAAGAAGAGTGACATAGTCTTTCCCAATTTCAACTCCTTCCGGTTTGAACTCTTCATACACAAAGGGGTAAGGCGGTATAACAATGGAAGAGGAGGGGTTTCATGATCACCCTTTTGTTGTTGAATGATGTACTCGGCTTCTTCGGATAGGGGAAGTAGATAGTTGGTCCGGTGGACACTTAGGCGACAAATCTTCGCGGGTAAAGTGAATGATCGAGCCTCACTAGTTAGCCATCCACACTTGGTGTCAAGAGGGTTTTGAGCAACCCACTTGAACTTGTTAATCATGATAGGCATATCAATAAGATGGCCACCTTCCTTTGCCTTGTACTTGCTATCCTTATTGAAATTAGGATCAAAGTGCTTGGCTAGGACCGTGACTAGGCCGCCATTAACAATAACGGTTGTACCCTTCTTCCCACTATCAACATGGAGCCATCTATCAACCAATAGCCTCAAAGAATTGAAAGGCTTGGTATGGATTCTTCCGATATTCAAAGCCGATTCAAGGAGAATAAAATCAAGTCTTGTGAAATGATTGGTGTCTTTCCTAGCAATTATGGTATTTCCCACAACTTTGTGCCATACTCTTATGCCCGGATGATGGACCAAAAGAGCACGACAAGCATGAAAATCATCAAATTTCTTCCCGGAGATTGTCTCCCAAAGAGGCTCGGGGTCATACTTTCCATAATGCTTAAGATATCTTGATTCATCGCTAAGACCCAAAATTTCACCTAATTCCTCAAAGGTAATGCGTCTACTAATGTTAGCTAGACGAAACTCAAGATTTTCCTTATTCTCAACTTTGGTAACTTTTAAAGAACTTAAGAATTCCAAGACAAGGGAAGGGTATGTCAATTCCTTTGTTTCAAACAATTTCTTCAAACCCATGGCATTGAAAAAGGCTTTTGTTTGTTCAAGAACATCCAATTTCTCCAAAGCATCTTTACATATGAATTTGGTGGATTGAATTGATTTCATAGCAAACTTGGCAAATGTATTTCTATGGGTATCGGAAATAAAAGTTACCTCCGGATAATGCAAGAGTTGATCGATTACCGGAGTAGAAGGTGATGCTCCCGTAGAAATTTGTTGTTGTTGTGGTTGTACTTCCAAGTTTGGTGTTGCTACCACCATTGCCAAAGCTTTCTTTGTTTGGAGAGCTTTTTGCCTTTGAGAGAGAGCCTTTGCCTTTGGTGCCTTTGTTGCACCCTTTGTCCTTGCCATTTGATGAACTAACCAAGAAAAGAATCAAAAATCTTCAATTTGTAGAATGCCCAAATCGATTTGAAGGTGAAAGGCTTTGCCTTTATGAAATCAAAAATCGACTCAAAGGTTGAAGATTTTGTTCTTGGTTTTGATTGTTATTGAAGATGGAGTGATTGATTTGTTGTTTGAAGGATGGTTTGATTTGATTTTGGTGGATTTTGTTGAGGGTTTTTGTTTTTGTGATGGAGAGGATGAGGGTTTTGATGTTGTGGGTAGTGTTTATGAATGAATGAATGAAGGAATGAAGGTGGGAGGGTATTTAAAAAAAAAGTCGGAATTTTCGAAAACGCAGGGGCAATCCGTGCGGATTAGGCCCAATCCGTGCGGATTCTGCAGCTTCAAAATTTTCAGAAGCTCGCCTAAAGACGGGCGGATCCTGGGGAATCTGCTCGGATTCTTCTGTGTTGGGACGGGCGGATTTGCTGCACGACGGACGGATTTCCGTCCAGAGAAATTTCTTTGTTTTCTTCAGCTGCAAAGACGGGCGTCTTCTTCACAAGACGGACGGATTCTATGAGACGGGCGTCTTTCCAGAAATCCGCTCGGATTCTTTAACAGTCAAGAATTCTCAATTTTCTTTCGGCTCGGGACGGGCGTCTTCTCGGCAGGGGCGCTCGGATTGTTGAAGACGGGCGGATTTTGTACAATCCGCTCGGATTCTGGTCCTTTGTACCCGGATTCACTTCATTCGTGCACAATGCATTTCCCTTTACCATTCTTCCATTCTTCTTCATTTCTTGTGTTCTTCATTGTGGGGGCACTACTAAGGCATGAATAGCCTAGGCAATTGCCATCCCCACACTAAGGTAAGGCACTACACATCAATTGAAGTCATTAGTCCCTCCCTCACTTCTCTCTTACATGATAATTATTTTGATCAAAGTAGATAAAAATCCAAAAATGACAAAAAATGCAATACAAGAATTGAAATGTAAGTTAGGGAGTTAGAAATATTTACAAGTGGTGGTTTAGGGAGGACTCCACCAAACTCTCGTTCTTGATGAGATGTCAAGGGGGCATGTTCAAGGTGTTGTTGATGTTGCTCAACACCTTGAAGAAGTAATCAAAAGCTTGTTGATTGTTATGGTAGAGGTCCTCAATAGACCGTGGTCCTTGTTGTTGATCATGATCGATGGCATGCCCAATGTAGGGATTAAAAATCCCTTCAAACTCGTCGTCCCAAAGACCACAAACTTCATTGAGTTGATCATTGAAAATCTCTTGCTTAGATGGAGACAACTCTCCCAATTTCTTCTCTTGGCCAATGAGGCCATCCTCTTCTTCCTTGGTTGATTTTGATGAGCCTTGCAAGCTCTCCTTGTCACAATTCACTTGCTCTTTGAATGGAGCATCTTCATCTTTCTTCCTCCATTGGAGTTCCGATTTCTTCCTTTCATCTTTCCTAATATAATGATCAATCATGAAACATGGCTCATGTAAACGAGGAGCTCTCATGGTCTTGTCAAGATTAAAAGTTATGCTTTCATCTCCCACTTCTAGAGTGAGCTCTCCATGTTTCACATCAATCACCGCACCCGCAGTGTGTAGGAAAGGTCTTCCTAAGATGATAGGAATGTTGGAATCTTCCTCCATATCAACAATGACAAAGTCCACCGGGATGAAAAACTTCCCAATTCGCACGGGGACATCTTCCCATATCCCTAATGGTGTCTTCGTCGATCTATCGGCCATTTGGAGTGTGATATTGGTGCATTTAAGCTCTCCCATTCCCAACCTTTTACTTACCGAGTACGGCATGACACTCACACTAGCCCCTAGATCACATAAGGCTTTGTTGATCGTTGTGTCGCCAATGGTACACGGTATTGAGAACCTTCCCGGATCCTTTAACTTTGGAGGTGAACTCCCTTGAAGTATTGCACTACTCACCTTAGTGAAGGCGATAGTCTCAAGTTTCCGGATCGACTTCTTCTTTGTGAGGATATCTTTCATATACTTTGCATAGGCCGGAACGTGATTGATTAATTCCGTGAAAGGAATTGAGACTTCTAAATTCTTCACAATCTCCATAAACTTTCCAAGTTGATCATCAAATTTGGGCTTGGCTTGACGACTTGGAAAAGGAACTCTAATCACAATGGGCTCCTTCTCTTTGGCCTTGTCTTCATTTTTCTTTGAACTTTCTTCTTTTGATGATTCCCCTTCTTTGGGGCTTTGCACAATTTCTTCCTTTTCACTAGCTTTCATAACTTCATCCTCAACTTGCTTCTTCGGTGCTTCATATCTTGTACCACTTCTCAAGTGAATGGCACTAACCGTTTCATGTCTAGGGGGATTACTTTGAGGTGGTAATTGCCCCTTTTGTCTTTGTGAGCTTGAAGATGCTAGTTGAGTCAATTGTGTTTCCAACATCTTGGTGTGAGCTAGAATGTTGTTAATGGTGGTGTCCTTTGCTTGGCTATCTTTTTGCATTTGAGTGAAAAATTCTTGTTGATTCTTTTGCATTTGGAGGACCGCTTTTTGGACATCAAAACCTTGGTCATTTTGGTGATTGTATGGATTTTGATTTTGGTAACCTTGGTTTTGATTGTAAAAGGGTCTTTGATTTTGGTTTCTCATGGGTGGTGGAGTGTATGTTGTTTGAGGGTTTTGAACATTTTGGCTTTTGTATGAGAGATTTGGATGGAACTTGGTGTTTTCATTGTAAAAATTTGAATAAGGGGTACCACTTTTGTAAGCTTGGAAAGCATTGACTTGTTCGGTTGTTCCCCTACACTCACTTGGGTCATGACCCAAAGTTCCACAATTCTCACATATCCCACTTGGGATTGATGAGGATGCCGTCATGGCATTGACATGATGCTTTGATGATTTTGAGTTTTCCTCAAGTCTAGCCATAGCTTGTTCAAACTTCAAGTAGATTGTGTCAATGTGAGCACTAAGTTGAGCACCTAATTGAGTAACGGAGTCCACTTCATACTTTCCTCCTCTAGTAGCCTTGCGAGGTCTACTATATTGTGAATTATGGACCGCCATTTCCTCAATCTTGTTCCATGTTTGATTGTCATCAACTTCGGTGAACATTCCATTTGATCCCATATTGAGAATGTTTCTTGAATCTTCATATAAACCATTACAAAATTGTTGCACTAAAAACCATTCGCTAAGTCCATGGTGAGGACATGAGCGACAAACACCTTTGAACCGCTCCCAAGCTTCATACAAAGATTCTTCATCCCTTTGCTTAAAACCCGTAATTTGAGCTCTTAGCATGTTAGTCTTTTCCGGTGGGTAGAATTTTTTGTAGAAAGCTAGAGCTAACTTCTTCCAAGAATCTATTCCAAGGGTGGCCTTATCAAGGCCCTTCAACCATTGTTTTGCGGTGCCGATTAACGAAAAAGGAAATAAGACCCATCTTATTTGGTCTTGAGTCACGCCCGTTTGAGAGATAGCATCACAATAATCGCAAAAGGTTTCCATATGAGAATGAGGGTCCTCACTAGGCATTCCCCCGAATTGGCTCCTCTCAACTAGTTGGATGAAGGCGGACTTGGCAATAAAATTACCGGTGAGATGTTGCGGTGTAGGAGTACCATTTGGTAGATTCTCCTCGGTGGATATAGAGTGTGACGAGAATTTAGGCATTGTAGGTGGATTTTGT
The DNA here is from genome assembly GCF_048544455.1 of Silene latifolia. Taxonomy (NCBI): domain Eukaryota; kingdom Viridiplantae; phylum Streptophyta; class Magnoliopsida; order Caryophyllales; family Caryophyllaceae; genus Silene; species Silene latifolia. The sequence continues at coordinate 191,642,627 of NC_133536.1, forward strand.
GGGATATTGTGTAATGGGTTCTCTTCTCCTTCTATTGCGAAAGGATTGACAAACTCACTAGTGGGTTGAACAACTTCACCAACACCTCTCAAATTCCTCCTAACAAGTCTCCTATTATTCGTCAAGGTTCTTTCGATTTCACGGTCAAAAGGTAACAAATCACCTTGTAACCTTCTAGACATGCAAACAACTCAAAAACAATTAGAACAATCCTTGAGGAGTTTTACTTCCCCAAGGTGAAAAAGACACAACTAATAACAATAAAAGAAATCTTAAATCAATTAAACACCGTCCCACAAGAACGCGCGCCATTTTTGGTCGAAGCCATTTGGTGTTCACAATTAAGTATATGTGGTCGTTGGTCAATGGTCGATACAAAACACAATTTATACTTCACAAACAACTCTACAATTAGTAAAGAGGTAAGTAAAGGTCGGATCCCAAGGGACGGGTATTGAAATGAGAATTCTATTGTAACTAGTAGTGTCTAGGGGTGTCACAAATTGGGTTGATGTAGAAGGTTACTAAACTAAAATAACAATGAAAATAAACTAGCAAGATGAATAAAATAAGGGGTGTAAACAATTGATTAAAGGCACTAGGGTGTCATGGGTTCATAGGGGAATCATGGGATATGATCATACAAACATGTTCTCAAATTATAAGCAAGCAATTATTGTTGTGATGGATTGAGTTGGGTTATATCTTACAATCCTAGGAAAGTTTGGGTCCCGGAGCCGAATCGATTAGATTGTACAACACCTACAAGTCGACTTAATCTTTCCTACTCAACACATGCATGGTCTAACAAGACTCGAGTTGGGTTATGTCTTACAAGTCTCATTGAAAAGATAGGAGATGATAGTAAATGCAAGGATTCATAGGCTTAGCATTTCATCAAATATAACATGTGCATGTATTAAGATCAAAACAAGCAAGCAAATAGATTATGAAAGCATATTGATTTAAGCATGAATCATCCCCATGATGGTTTCCCCTAATCACCCATTAAACCCTAGCTAAGAGACTACTCACTCATTATCATGTTGATCATGCTAGCAAGGTTGTCAATCATACCAACAATATGAAACATGATGAATAAATGAAAGTAATTAGCAATAATTAAAAAGGGATTAAGAGATTATACCTACTAATGATTCCAAAATAATAATGCAAAGAATAATAGAAGAACTTGATGATTGATGGAAGGTTGTCAATCTCCCAAAACACCCAATAATCTTATAATTACCTAAAATAAAGGAAGAACAAGAGAGAGATTGAAGAACTAAAACTTGGATTAAAACTCGATTAATACTTGATTACAATATTGAAGAGAGATTTGATTGATATTAACTACTCTAAATATTGATAAGAAGAACATGCTCCTCTAATTAGCCTAATGGGGTATTTATAGTGAAAATTAGGGAGGATGCATTAGGGTTAACTAAGGGTTAAACTAGTAATTACACTTTTTAAGTTGAGCAAGGAGGACCCGGTATTTTCTGAGAGAAGGGCTTCTCTTTTCGTAGCTTGAAGAATGAAATCCGTGCTGTACTGAAATCCGTGCGGATTAGAGTCGGGACGGCCGGATTTGGGCTATGCAATCCGAGCGGATTCAGGAGAGGGACGCTCGGATTGTGCTGGGGGAATCCGAGCGGATTCCAAGGAGGGACGCTCGGATTGTTGAGGCTGGACGGACGGATTGTCTGCAATCCGTTCGGATTGTTGGTCAGCTTCAATTCTTCTTCTTTTCTTCCCTTTTCTTCGTAAATTCCTTGGGTATTTCCTTGGGGACGCAAGGATCCTTTCTCAACATTGTTCTTCTACTATAATATGTACAAAGGCCTTCTAGTCTTGTCTCTTCTTGATGCTTGGTCATTGAATACAATCAATTTAGCCTCGTTTTGCCATGAAAATGCAAGATTCTTACTCCTTTCCTACCAAGGGATCAAAATCTCAAAGAATATGCAAAACAAAGAACTAAAGATAAGAAATGACCCAAATAGGCACTAAAAAGCATGGAAACAATGGTAATTCGGGGGCTAAATATGCGCCAATTATGGTCACATCACTTATTCTTCACTGTAACCATGTTCAGCTCTCTGTAATCGATGCACAACCTCAAACTCCCATCTTTCTTTTTCACAAAAAGCACTGGTGCTCCCCACGGTGATACACTAGGTCTAATGTATCCCTTATCAATCAAATCATCCAACTGTTTCTTCATATACTCTAACTCCTTAGGACCCATGCGGTACGGGGCCTTAGAAATTGGTCCCGTCCCCGGTTTCAACTCCACTCTGAAATCTATCTCCCTCTTTGGTGGTAAACCTAGTATCTCCTCCGGAAAAACATCTGAAAACTCTCCCACCACTGGTATTTGATCAACTGTTGAACTCACCATACTATGGTCCCTCACATGGCATAAGATCAAAGGACACCCCTTTCTCAGATAAGACTTCAATGTCACCGCTGCAATCAAATTGACTTTGGGTTTAACAACAAACCTACGATAAGACACACTAACTCCGTTAGAACCTCTCAAAGAGACCCTCTTTTGGTGACAGTCTATTCTAGCTTTATACTTACCCAACCAATCCATGCTAATTATCATCTCAAAACCATCTATAGGAAACTCTAACAAGTCCATTGGTAGGTCAACCTGCCCAACTATCATAGACACACCCTTATACAACCTCCCACAAGATATAGACTCACCCGATGGTATAAAAACTTCCTCTTTTATAGACTCAAACTCTCTCAAACCCAAAAGCTTAGCATGACTCGATGATACAAAAGATTGTGACTCGCCGAATCAAACAAAACAAAGGTAAATACTCCATTAACAAGAAATGTACCCGTGATTACGTGAGCATCATCTTCAGCTGCTTTCTTCTCCATCATGAAAATCTTGCCACTGGTCTTCTGTCCACCTCTCTGGATAGTACTAGCAGAAGTAGATGGCTTAGCAGCCGACCCCGACCCCTGGTTATTGTTCGCTGCTGGTCTCTGATATGAATTATCGCCATTGCGGTAAGCCCCACTGTTTTTGTTGTTCTGACCACCCTAATTATTCCATGACCCAGTCGGCATGTTACTAGCATAAATCTAAGACGGACCCTAAGAGAAACTCCCCTATTATGGTTTCTGGAAACCCCTGCCTACGGCACTGATGCCCTCATGTCTCTTGTGGCCCACACCATCATAGTTAAAGCAAGATAACCCCCAGCTGCTACTACCACCACCACGATCACGCCCATAGGAAGCTCCACCTTTAAACTCTGATCCTGAAGTGTAAGCCCTCGCCTGGCTGTGGTTGTTCCTATTGTAACTAGACTAACCACCACCGTTCCTCTCAGCCTTCCTCTTCTAAGAACCTCTCTCCCTATTCTCCCTAGCCATCTCTACGAACCTCTCAGCTCTCTCAATGCGCTCATATACCTACTTAACATCAGTAAGGATTCCTACCTCCAGCTTCTCCATGATCTTAGGTGTCAGGCCCTTCTCAAACCTCAACGCCAAGTTCTCCTGACTCAACCCCATGTCCTCAGCATATCTAGACTTCTCATTGAATATGTGATAGTACTCAGCCAGATTCATCTCCGAAGTCATCTTGAAATCATCAAACTCCTCCCTCAACTTATTACGGACATTTTCCGGCACAAACCTCGATGCATAGCCCTCTTGAACTCACTCCAAGGTATAGCTGACAACCCTTGTTTCACATATAGGTCTAAGGTACTCTCCCTAACCTTGTCCCACCACTCTCCGGCCGCATCTCTCAAGTAGAACGCAGCTTTTTCCACTCTAAATTCCTCAAGGCAATGAACCACATTAAGAATGTTCTCCATCTCTCTATGCCAATTATCAACCAAGATTGGCGCACCTGCACCCATGTACTTTTTTGGGTTAAACCGAGCGATGTTGATACTCATCTTAGCGAAATCTACTCCAGCCTCTTTATCTTTCCCAAACTTATTTAGAGCATCAATGAGAACGTCTTGTTGCTCTAGCATCTTAACTATCTCATCAATACTCATATTCTCAGCCCTATCATACAACGCATTTCTCTTTAGCGGCATCTTGAAACTATATAAGAGAAAAGGTAAACATAAACACACATCCCATAACTCAAACACGTATATGACCTGTGCAGAACCTACTCGATCGAACAGAAAATCTACTCGATCGAGTTGAGGCCACTCGAGTTGAGGCCACTCGATCGAGTTGCCCACTTACTCGATCGAGTGCCTCGACTCCAGAACCTGACCAGAATGCATCAAAAACCTTACTCAATCGAGCTCACTACCTACTCAATTGAGTTGACCTCGCTCGATCGAATCCCCTATCCTACTCGATCGAGTGCCCAAAAAAGGTACACTGCCCAGAAATGAAAAACACGCTACTCGATCGAGTCACACCCACTCGATCGAGTTATGCTGACTCGTATACTACCCGCATCCTCAACTCAACACTTTCCAACCAACTATATATATATATATATATATATATATATATATATATATATATATATATATATATATATATATATATATATATAGGAATGGGATCATGTGAGGATACACTATCTTTTTGACGATTGAGGATTGTGTTACAATATCAGTGGTTCTTCAATACAATATCACAGGTTATTCGATAAAATATCACACACAAAAAACACCTGTGCAATTTTTTTGTTTTTTCAAAAAAAAAATTTTTTTTTTTGACAAAGGTCTGATTTTTCGTGATATTTTATTGAAGAACTTGTGATATTGTATTCACAAATCCTCAATTCTCAAATATATAGGAGTTCTCACCGGATCTTGACTGCTCAATAACTGCCCACCATCCCCGAATGGATCACCACAATTCAAAACATTTAAACGAGGGTCAGTACTGATTATACAAACAATACAACAAAAGCAATACAACAATCCAATCCAATCCAACGAAACCAAACTCCTTCATATCACCACACAACTCACTACACAGTAAAGTGTGTAGTCTTGCCAGAATACTCATCACAACAAGTATTCCACACCGCCAGTGGAGGACCGGTGCCGTTCCCACCTAAGCCCCGCTCATCTCATCCGAGCGATAAACCCAAGTTCCTAAATGTGCACATCCCTTCTGTGGCGGGTTCCACAAAAGGAGAATCAAGGGCGTAAAGCCACTCCCGCAAGTGACTCCACCCAACCGAGGACGCACCTCGCAAACCACAGACAATTATACAACAACCACATTATACAGCCAACAATCACCAATTCCAAATCATATATGATATAAATCACAACAACGATCAATCATCAATAATGCCATGTAAACAATAATGACTAGAGAAACCCAACCAGGAATAGCAATCACAAGACCGTCACAGCAGCTAATTAGTAATGTTCCTATACAAATCCTCCTCCTATAACATATATGCATACAATCATCACCTAATCAATATAGTCCTCCCAAAACCCCTAAATCTACCCAATTAGGGTTTTAAACAAACCTATCAAAATATTATAAAAATTATACAAGAATCTTACCCTTCACACGATGAACTCAACGGTATAAAGAACAAGACAATCCGAGGATCCTAGCCTTGGGATTTGCCAATAGCGCGATCAAAGAGAACTACGTAACTTATTTTCTTTCTCTTAAAAGGTTTTAGAAAACAAAAGTGATTAAAAAAAGGACGGAAGTCTTTTATACTAATCACGCGTTATTAACAAAACCCGGCTAAAATAACCCGTAAGACCGACTTACTCGATCGATTAAGTTACTTACTCGATCGAGTGACCCTTACTCGATCGAGTGTCACACATACTTGATCGAGTACCCGTTAGGCAGATTACTGTTTTGCGTAACAACATTCTTACTCGATGGAGTAAGCCCCACTCGATAGAGTACCCATAGACATAGAAAACCATAGTATTACAGTTTCCATGTTGTCCAATAATAACAAAGCCTTATGATCTTATGGACTAGCATATGGGCATTCATGTGTGACCCACATTCACCTTCATGGAGTTCCTTAACTCTTTTTGTTGTCGGTTTATCGATGTATCGCAGCAAAACACCTTGAGCCGTTTTCTTATACATTTTCCCATCATCGGTCTTAATGAATTGGGCAGATAACAATTATAAAGCGCGCCTTCCACGCGTGTTAAGGTCGGGAAGATACTCTCCTACTTCCTTGAATTTCAAAATGGATGTGTACTAGGGTTCGATTTCACCTTCCTCGGCATCATCGATTGCATTCGCATAGGTATGTGACGATCTTCGTTTGACACATATTAGCATACTGTGTATGTCGTCGGGAATGTTGATCAAGGCATCTAACTTGGAGAGTGCATCTGCAAACTTGTTTTCCACTCTCGGAAGGTGACGATGTCGATTATCCTTGAAGTATTTCTCCAATTATTCGATTCTGGTTTGATATGGGCCTAAACTTTAGCTATTAATTTTCCACGGCCCACCCACTTGATTGATCACAAGGGAGGAGTTTCCGGTTAGAAATCTATATCTCATAATACAACATATTCTTATATGTTACAATTTAATTTAGTCATAAAATTAATTTAGATCTTATGCATGCAAACACAAATAAATATAAAGAAGAAATCGTCATTCTTACATTGAGATTTCGGATCAAAGGGCACAAGTAAGATCTCCTTCTTACTTGTTCTTGAGTTCTCCTAATATGGATGAACAAAGATTCAAGGATAGAATCTCTCCCAAGGAATTATACCCAAGATAACCTCCTAAAAGACTAATATTATTAATACTAGAACAATATTAATCTTAATAAAATTGACCCAAAACTAAAGTTTTATCTCTTGTATTTCGGTCAAGAGAGGAAGATATTTGGAGTTTTTATTTCTCTAGTTTTTCTTAGAGAGCTTTTCAATTTCTTACACTAGAAATATTAGAGAGAAAAAACTCTCTATTAGTCCCTCCAAAAACCGGTGGGAAGGAAGAAAGGGAAGCCAATGCATGGGCAAGTTTTCTATCCAAGAAAACATAGGCTTGCATGGCTATAGCTAGGTGTAATTATTTTGTTTCCACTCAAATAATTTAACATAATTTAAACACCATACTCCCTCCATATTTCGGTCCATATTAGATAAAATGGATTCCATTTTATCTTTGTCAATTTATCAATTTGTCACATGTCACAAGTCATGTAAAATTGTCATGTATTTTTAACATATTAAAAATCAACGTATTAATAAAACACGTCATGTAAAATCGACTTAGTAATTCACAATTACTTGTACCAAAACGCTTTATCAATTATAAATTACAACATCTTGTATTTATAATAAATTATTCATTCAGTTTTAATTTGTTTCCGTAAATAATAATTTCATCTAAGTAATAAAACAATTCGATTACTTAGACCGTATCTTATTTAATCAAATTACAATGAGATACGTAAATATTACTTTCAAAATCGTACGTCAATTTTAAGTAATTTAATTAATCCGTATCGACATACGATCAATTAAATAATCAATTAAGAGTGTTATCCTTTAGGTATGACCTAAGGGGATCAACTGATCACCACCGTCGCACGACAGTAATGTCAAACTCTAGTCAGCCAATCATTACCGATATGTGTGGATCAGTTGACTGTAAAATATTACATCCCACATGTATTCTTAAAATGAGATTTAAACATGTGATCATCATGATCAACAGTTGTGATCGCATTATTGTCGGAGGACACATATTCCAACAATCTCCCACTTGTCCTCGACAAGTGTGCGTCACCAATTCTCTTGTCCTATTACTATCTCTCACTCAATGCAAAGTGTCTTTCAGGTCGTATTTGCAAGTGATCATATCGAGAGTGGTTTCCTCGATCTGGAGAATAACTGATTGACCGGAATTATATACCATAGATACCTTCCGAGCGTGGCCACGCATTTCCAGTTCATTACTCCTCGTGTGGCCCTGAGATATTGTTATAACCCTGACAAGGGGTGGACAATTCCTATTGCACGTATTCCCTTCGACTAGCCACAGCCATCATAACCCAAAATATGCCCATTTGACCCCATTTACGAAGGTCATAGTAATACATATCAAAGTTAATCTGAAACTGTGCCATCTTAGGCGAACAGTCTTTAGTCAAAAGAATCGACTCATTAGAATGCTATAGTAGCTCTCGCCACGACCAGGCTATATAAATTTGCCAGAACTTTATAAGCGGTCATAAGGCCCGACAAGGTGTTCCTAACAGTTTGCCTATGTGATCGACTAGTCATCTCACATGACTTCATGGCATTTGAACTTGCCATCAATCGCATCACACTCTAGTCACTTCGAGACGTCACCTCATACAAGTGACTATGGGCAAATACTATGTTAATCCGTGTTCACTTTAACGGGGTTCAATTTGTCACTACAACCCGTTTGGATGTAACAATGTATAAAGAAAAGATAAAAGACAAATGCGATTATGAACATGAACAAAAACAACACTTTTATTTCATTTCAAAATCTAACACAAACTTGGTACACTTTTAAGTCCCATGGACGCAACATGTCCATCATGCTTAGCCTGCGATAAAGGCTTGGTGAGCGGATCAGCTATGTTATCATCCGTCCCAACCTTACATATCGCAATTTCCTTTCTTTCAATGAAATCTTTAATTACATGATATTTTCTAAGTACATGTCTAGATCTATTACTAGACTTTGGCTCTTTAGCTTGGAAGATTGTCCCACTATTATCACAATAGAGAGTGATGGGATCATTGGCGGTAGGTACTACTCTTAGACCTTCCGTGAATTGCCTGATCAACACAGCTTCCTTAGCAGCTACTGATGCTGCAATTGTTGGGAAATGTGTCCTCAACAATAGTGCGATCACATGATTTAAATATCATTACTAAATCTCATTTTAAGAATACAATTGGGAAGTAATATTGTTACTGTCAACTGGTCAACATATATCGGTAATGATTGGCTGACTAGAGTTTGACATTACTGTCGTGTGACGGTGGTGATCAGTTGACCCCCTAGGTCATACCTAAAGGGCAATACACTTAATTGATTATTTAATTAATCGTATAACGTTACGAGTTGATTAAATTACTTGAAAATTGACGGGCGATTTTGGAAGTAAAATTTACGTATCAAATTGAAATGTGATTAAATGAGATACGGTCCAAGTAATTGAATTGTATCATTACTCGGATGAAATAATTGTTTAATGTAACAATTGAATTGAATGAATTATTATAAATACAAACTGTTGTGATTTATAAAGTGGTAAAATATTTTGGTACGAGTAATTGTGAAATTACTAAGTCAATTTTTTGTATGTGACGTATTTTTGATAATACGTTGATTTTTAATATGTTAAAAATTACATAACAAATATATGTGACATGTAACATATAGACAATTGACAAAAATAATATGGACACCATGTTATGTAAAGTCATAAAAATAAGAGGGAAATGGACTTAATATTGTGTTTATATTTTAAATAAGAAAACATAATGATTATAAAGTAATCTAGCCATGCAAGCCTATGAACATTGTTAAGAGCAACAATTTCATGCATTGGCTCTTTCCTTCCTCCACTCCCACCGGTTTTGGGAAGTAAAAACACTTGAGTTTGTTTTTCTTATTTTGCCTAATATTCACTAAGAGGTAGTGGATGCTAATTCATTATTTTTACTCATCAAAATATAAGATTTCTAGAGAGACAAAACTCTCTCTTCTTCTTCTCTCCCATATAGCCGAAATTATTAAGTATGTATAATAATTTTGGGTCATTTTTCTACTAGATTAATATTATACTAGTATTCATAATATTAATTAGATTAAGTGTTAAGCCTTGGGTATAAAGCTTGGGGAGAGATCTTATACTTAGATCTTTGTTCTTCCATTTGGAAAGCTCAAGAACAAGAGAGAAAGGTGATCTCTTTTGTGCCCTCTAAACCGAAATCTACAAATGTAAGGACATTATTTCTCTTCTCTTTTATTATTGTTTGCATGCATAAAATCCGTTTTAATTTTATGACAAATTAATTAGACATATATGAGTATGTTAGTATGTATATGAATGTACATTTCCTTCAATCGGTATCATGAGCCACGGTTGTTTGCATGCAAATTGGTTAAAAGTTTTTCCGAGTTATATGAATAACAAAATAAAACTTGTAAAATTTGTGTTATTATGATATATCACGAAATAATTACATGCATGTTAATATTTCTGGTCCTAAAGTGTTTTAGGATTTTTGGTTAATTTTTCGGATTTTTATTGTTCATAATTTACAATAATGACATTTAAATGTGATTTTATGAGTAAAAATGTCATTTTTGGTCGAAAATTAGCTATACTTCGAATTTTAAGTTGGTTTTTGGATATGTTGTTACATATATTATTTTGAGATAACCTGTAAATTTTCATAATTTTTGCACTTGTTATGCTCGAAAAATGAATTTTTCATTATTAAATTCGGATTTAAGAGAAAAATAGGTTAATATGAGTTAAATTTCGAATCTGGTCATAGAAAATTTATATGTTGTCACATTCAATTTTACAAGATGTGTGTAAAATAATTGACTATAAAGAAGTCTTTTAGCATGATTTATGAATTTTTGAAGAAAAATGGCATAAATAGTGACATTATTAATGAAAATTAATAAAATATAATCTATGACTTAGGAAAAACGTCTAATGTTGCATTTTATTATATTTTTCAGATCTAAAATTGAAAAGTTAATGAAAATAATTTTTCCATGTTTTTATGATTATTTTATTAAATATCGATAAACCGCAACATTGTTTTTCCTAAAATTTTCAAATTTTTAACCTAAGATTTTGAACATTATGAGTGTCATGGAATTTTTCCAGAATGTTCATGAATTTAAATTTTGAATTTTGAATTTATTTGGAATTTTTGGATTTATTTGAAGTTTAATAGCTTAATTTTGTATTTTTTTGGCCCATTTATGAACAATTTTGTAAATAAAAGTTAATTATGGTTAAATTATTAGTGAAGACTATATTTTGAGTCCTAAGAGGTTAGGGTAATTAACTTATGCATAAATATGAGTTTATGTATTTTTGTGATTATAAAACGTTGAAATCACGCAAATCCGTAAAAACCGAGTAATATATGATATTGGCTATTTAAAGGCGATTTAGCATAAAAATTGAGCATGTTCATACATATTATAATGCTGCATTTTCTTTATGATTGTCATAATTTTAATTTATGTAATTTTTGAATTATGTAATTTTACTTAGTATGGCCTTAGATTTTAATTGGTATTTCCCGAAATGTATGGGAATATCGATTCGGTTGTAATTTTTATTGTGATCTCGTATCACCGTTTTGTAATATTTAATAGATTTATTTTATTTTAGTTACAAATGTATAATAGGAATTATGTAATTTATTATGTAATTTTATTCATTCCGGAGTTCCTAAAGACGGATTTCTTCAAGAATGGCGATACATAAAGACGGTGTTACATCGAGATGCGTGCCACAACCGAAGTTCAAGGGACCAATGGAGTTGGTTTCCGAATATGTAATAGTTAAAGAGTTTTTCTATTTTAGGAAAGGCCATACTAGGATTTATTTATTCTTTTATGCTTGCATTTTATTTTATGTCACATGCATTGCTAAATCACCATAACTAAACATGCATTGTCATTTTATCGAGTTTATCGACCGTGTCAATTAGAATTATCGTAGTTCACCGCTTTAGTTCACTTAAAACGTGATAGATAATAAATTGACATGACCTCTCGCTAAAACTATCAATTGAGACATAGCCTTACCAAATAGTAGAAACCATGAAAACCTATTTCGTGAGGGAGTGCACTCGGCCACACCGGGGTACAAACCTTGTTACGTAGGGGAAGTGGGTGATGAATGTTAATCCACCGAATTCATGTTGATAAGGGATGTATCGGCCACACCGTGCCCAAGTTAATGTGGGTTTGGATCATGGACACATTTATTCGAAATTTGGATTGAACTCAACAAAAGTATTTGATAAGGGATGTATCGGCCCCACCGTGCCCTTGTCGATGTGTTTTGGGCTAAAGATAATTGTTAATGTAATATTATCGACCGAGAGTTCTAAAAGTAGAATCGATTAAACGTTAATCAACCGAGTTATATTGATGAAGGATGTATCGGCCCCACCGTGCCTTAGTCGATATGAATTTGGGTCTTGGAATCATTTATCATAGTTGGGTAGAGGTCACTATGTAAATGCTATACTTGTTTTACCAAGTATTATTAAAACGATGAATGTTAATTTTTCCACTATTCCGTTTTATATTGTTCTATTTCTTTACCACAGTTTATATACGATATCATTTCGTTTTTGATTCAAATCTCCATTAAAATATCGTAACTAAAGACAAATATGAGTTTGCTTCTAAAACCTCAAATGAACCATTGCTAAGGATCTCTTATAAAGAGTATAGATTAAGGTTATTCAATATCAAACAGGTTTTTGATTCTTGACTAACACATCTACTTGCAATGGATTGTTTTTATGTACTTAAATGAATTAAGTACATTGAAGCGATAAATTGTTTTGGTAATTAGTTTTGTCAAGAATTCGTAATTGACCAAAATAACGCAACCACTTCAATGAAAGTTTTAAGACTAAAACGAATAAATGAAGAGTAATCTTCATGAATTTAATTTTGCTTCTCAAAGCAAAGACTCATTGAAATGAGTGGGAGCATTCTCTTAAACCGTTAAGATGAGGACGAGGTTCAAGAAGTAAGGATTATAATGGAATTGATACAAGGTAATGTTAAAGGTAAAGTTGTTGAGAATGACGATGCTAAACCTATCAATCCCGACCGATATAGTTTCCATTGTCTTAAATGTTGGACACGAGAAAGGAAACTACCCCAAATTATTGAAGAATCAACAAGTTAGTTGTGGGACATCTAATGGGACCTTCTTCTTTAAAATGTTTATTTGATTAAACATAAAATTTTGCTAGTACTACTTAAATCAATATTAGAAACCAATGGAGGTTTTCATCATTGTACTTGATACATAGGATGCTTAGAATATGACGACTAGCAACAATAATGTCGAGAGATAGAGTAATTGTGTACTCAATCTAGTTTTTGGATTTAAAGTGGTACTTGATTATGACTATTAAGTGCATAAACTCTAAATAAGAATATAAAATTGTTAAGAGACAAAAGAGGTTTTCACTTTTGTGACCCTATTCACCACGATTTGATGAATGGCTAGCCCATTATCAAGGTGATTATATTCTAAACCAAACTAGAATGACATATCATGAAGATGATGTAAGATTCAAATTGGTAACCCAAGATTAAACCTTAAAAGATGGAATAATGAACGCAAAGAGTTATCGAGTACTCTTGAAACCATTAGATTGTTAATGGTATATGCGTATCTTGTATTCAAAGCAAGATATCTCGTGCCTTTTGGTTGTAAAAGGAGATCGAGATTGTAAATCATTTATCCAAAATAGGTTGATCATTTTCTTTTACCAACGATTTAAGTTGACACTAGTGTGTTCACTTAATAAGGTAAATAGAGAAATCTTTGAAGAAGTTCAAGAGTTCAAGGAATCACGATTTAGTCGTGATGGGATTATCAAAGTGAAGACTTTGATATAAGCCAAAGGAAATGTGATATTGTATCACAAATTAATCTCTCTTAACACACATTATGGAATAATGTGTGATTGGATATGAATTCAAACGCTATTCGATATGGTTTGGACTTCAATCAAGTTACTTTGAGTTACTTGATCGTTTTGGGGATTCTATCATTTTGTCTAAATTATTTTTCCACTAAATCATATGAGATATGAAATGGTAATGTACCATATTTGTAAGTTTTCACAAGAAACAAATGCTCATTTTTCCCTTTTCAATTATCACGAGTACGACGGGTTTGCGGCTCGTGAAGCTGTCTTTCTAAAATACAAGTTTATTTCTATAAGACAGAGTGGGAGAATTTATTCAAGAGCCACAAAAGAATGTTATGTCGCAAGAAACTGGTCTTTCTTGGCTACATGAGACATTTATTCAAGAGCCACAAAGAATGTTATGTCGCAAGAAACTGGTCATTCTTGGCTACATGAGACATTTTGTGTAAGATGTTGTTTCTTTAAAACCTAGGAGGTTAAATTCGTCAAATTGTTGAAAATGATGGATTCATGCTACTTTTAAAGTAAAGAGCTTATAACTTACAAAAGAAATTGTTTGATTCAAGTTGATTACTTCTAGAAAGTAATGAACAAATGACTTACATAAGAGTGTTTAAGTCACAACTCGATACAAGGCTTAGAGCCATGAAAATCCGAAATTTCAAGGCAAGATTGGTTGCAAAGGGTTTTGCACTAATTGAAATGATTAAGTCTATTTGGATCTTCTTAGGGATTGTGTTTCATTATGAGGTTATGAAATACATAGCAAGTGAATCTAAAACCCACTTCTTCAATTAGAAGGAATGTATTCAATACATGTCTTGAGTTTTGAAGATTCTTGCAATCCTAAGATAATGTGAAACTTAAGAGAGGGTCTTAAGTAGGACATCAATGAGTTAGAATCAACATTTTCATCATGTGATAAAACATTTCTCGATAAGTCGAGAAGTTGTGTTTATACATGGAGTTTAGTGGGAGTTACGGAAATTTTAATTAGTCCGATATGTGGATGACATATTGATCATTGCGAATGATTTAAGACTTTTGGAGTATTATAATACATCTTGAATATCCGGATTTATGAAGATAAATCCACATGATATTAGCGTCAGTAAGAAATCTTATGATTGATAAGATTCATGACTAGTTCAATTAAATTGAACATATTTGATTGATTTCATTTGCCTCCTCTGCCGAATCAATTAAAAAGAAAAGATGTATAACACTTCATATGCTTTGAGTATGATGAATTGTTTTCAAAAATCGAATTTAAGTAATCTTTGCCAAGTAAGCCATAAAGATTACCCTTAAGTGCATGAAGAAGCATTAAGGAAGTAAAGCAAAGTGTTTATGATGCAATTTTGTGTAAGGGTGTTACACAAGTGACAATTGACAATTGAGGTTGCGCATGGTTTCCGACAAAACCATAATCAAAACACATTAGGATGGTTAAGATACCATTGTTGCTATGATAATTAAGAAGTAGATTTTCTAGAATCGTTCTAGGCAATAAAGAACAATGAGAGATATTTATAACGGAAATTGAGTACACTTGCAATCATGAGATGTGCAAGAGGATGAGTCCCGCACACTGTGAAACCAGTGGGAGCTATTCTTAGGCTAAGAGGGCCTATGTCTTGATTGGATCTCGACACGTACTCAGAAAGTTTTGTAATGCAAATGTATACATTACAAAGGAAAAAGAGTATGTAGTAAGGTTGAGTAAGGTACAAGAAATTGATAAAACCTACTAACCAAAGCCTTCTCAAAGGCTAAACATGATGAGTCATGTCATTTTAATTGAATTGAAATGAACAACTACATGCAAGATCAAATTAGATTATAGAATATGGAATAGTAATCAGGCATTGACTATTCATATGTGATAATCGCATTTGTCGTTCGAGTTTTTCTTTAAAAACTCCTTTTATACTTTGTTACATCCAAACGGGTTGTAGTGACAATTGAACCCCGTTAAAGTGAACACGGATTAACATTGTATTCGCCCATAGTCACTTGTATGAGGTGACGTCTCGAAGTGACTAGAGTGTGATGCGATTGATGGCAAGTTCAAATGCCATAGAGTCATGTGAGATGACTAGTCGATCACATAGGCAGACTGTTAGGAACTTTTTGTCAGGCCTAATGACCGCTTATAGAGTTCTGGCAAATTTATATAGCCTGGTCGTGGCGAGAGCTGCTATAGTATTCTAATGAGTCGATTCTTTTGACTAAAGACTATTCATCTAAGATGGCACAGTTTCAGATTAACTTTGATTTGTGTTACTACGACCTTCGTAAATGGGGTCAAATGGGCATATTTTGGGTTATGATGGCTGTGGCTAGTCGAAGGGAATGAGTGCGATAGGAATTGTCCATCCCCTTGTCAGGGTTATAACAATATCTCAGGGCCACTCGAGGAGTAATGAACTGTAAATGCGTGGCCACGCTCGGAAGGTATCCAGAGTGGATAAATCCGGTCAATCAGTTATTCTCCAGATCGAGGAAACCACTCTCGATATGATCACTTGCAAGTACGACCCGAAAGACACCTTGCATTGAGTGGGAGATAGTAATAGGACAAGAGAATTGGTGACGCACACTTGTCGAGGACAAGTGGGAGATTGTTGGGAAATGTGTCCTCAACAATAGTGCGATCACATGATTTAAATATCATTACTAAATCTCATTTTAAGAATACAATTGGGAAGTAATATTATTCTTCAAATCGGTCAACATATATCGGTAATGATTGGGTGACTAGAGTTTGACATTACTTTGTCGTGTGACGGTGGTGATCGATTGACCCCTAGGTCATACCTAAAGGGCAATACACTTAATTGATTATTTAATTAATCGTATAACGTTACGAGTTGATTAAATTACTTGAAAATTGACGGGCGATTTTGGAAGTAAAATTTACGTATCAAATTGAAATGTGATTAAATGAGATACGGTCCAAGTAATTGAATTGTATCATTACTCGGATGAAATAATTGTTTAATGTAACAATTGAATTGAATGAATTATTATAAATACAAACTGTTGTGATTTATAAAGTGGTAAAATATTTTGGTACGAGTAATTGTGAAATTACTAAGTCAATTTTTTGTATGTGACGTATTTTTGATAATACGTTGATTTTTAATATGTTAAAAATTACATAACAAATATATGTGACATGTGACATGTAACATATAGACAATTGACAAAAATAATATGGACACCATGTTATGTAAAGTGCCGAAAATAAGAGGGAAATGGACTTAATATTGTGTTTATATTTTAAATAAGAAAACATAATGATTATAAAGTAATCTAGTCATGCAAGCCTATGAACATTGTTAAGAGCAACAATTTCATGCATTGGCTCTTTCCTTCCTCCACTCCCACCGGTTTTGGGAAGTAAAAACACTTGAGTTTGTTTTTCTTATTTTGCCTAATATTCACTAAGAGGTAGTGGATGCTAATTCATTATTTTTACTCATCAAAATATAAGATTTCTAGAGAGACAAAACTCTCTCTTCTTCTTCTCTCCCATATAGCCGAAATTATTAAGTATGTATAATAATTTTGGGTCATTTTTCTACTAGATTAATATTATACTAGTATTCATAATATTAATTAGATTAAGTGTTAAGCCTTGGGTATAAAGCTTGGGGAGAGATCTTATACTTAGATCTTTGTTCTTCCATTTGGAAAGCTCAAGAACAAGAGAGAAAGGTGATCTCTTTTGTGCCCTCTAAACCGAAATCTACAAATGTAAGGACATTATTTCTCTTCTCTTTTATTATTGTTTGCATGCATAAAATCCGTTTTAATTTTATGACAAATTAATTAGACATATATGAGTATGTTAGTATGTATATGAATCTACATTTCCTTCAGCAATGTACTCAGCCTCCGTTGTTGAATCCACAGTCACAGCTTCCTTGAAGCTTCTCCAGCTAACGGCACCACCATTGAGCATGAAAACGAAACCAGCTTGTGATTTCATGTCATCTCTATCCGTTTGGAAACTTGAGTCCGTGTAACCATTAACACGGAGCTCGGTGTCTCCTCCAAACACTAAGATAGAATCCTTAGTCCTTCTCAAGTACTTAAGGATGTTCTTGACGGCTATCCAGTGACTCTCACCTGGATTTCATTAATATCTACTCGTCATGCTCAAGGCATACGAGACATCAGGACGTGTGCATATCATGGCGTACATGATTGATCCAACAGCGGAAGCATAAGGAATCAACTTCATGCGTTCAACATCATGGGGTTCGGAGGGAGATTGAGACTTGCTCAATATTGTCCCAGTTACCATAGGTACCAATCCCCTTTTTGATTTGTCCATGCTGAACCGTCGAAGAATCTTATCAACATAAGACTCTTGACTTAGTGCCAATATCCTCTTGGATCTATCTCTATGGATCCGGATACCTAATATGCGTTGTGCCTCTCCTAAATCCTTCATTTGGAAGTGGTTACCTAACCACTTCTTAACAAGAGACAACATCGGAATATCATTTCCAATGGGTAGTATGCCATCGACATACAAGATTAGGAACACAACATTGCTCCCACTAAATTTCATGTATAAACATGGTTCCTCAACACTTCGAGTGAAACCATTTTCTTTTATAACATGATCGAATCGATGATTCCAACTTCTAGATGCTTTCTTAAGACCATAAATAGATCTCTTAAGCTTTCACACTTTGTTAGGATTTTTAGAATCAACAAAACCTTCGGGTTGTATCATGTACACCTCCTCTTCTAAATGCCCATTTAAAAAAGCGGTTTTAACATCCATTTGCCATATTTCATAATCATGAAATGCGGCAATCGCTAACAAAATCCGTATGGATCTTAGCATGGCTACGGGGGCGAAGGTCTCATCATAATGGAGACCTTGGACTTGTGTAAATCCTTTTGCCACTAGCCTAGCTTTGTAGACATCATCATGTCCTTCTATGCCATTCTTGACTTTGAAAATCCATTTGCATTGAAGAGGTCTTGCCCTTTTAGGCAAATCCACCAAGTTCCAAACTTGGTTTTCATGCATAGAATCCATTTCGGACTTCATGGCTTCAAGCCATAAGGAGGAATTTGGACTAGAGATTGCGGCCTTGTAGGTGGCGGGCTCGTCACTTTCTAAAAGCAACACATCGAGTGTTCCATCTTCTTCGATAAGTCCCACATATCGATCGGGATGACGAATAACACGGCCCGTTCTTCTAAGTGGTGGAGAGACAACCGCGTTAGACGTACGACGAAGGAACATCTTCTTGCGTCTCTATCTCGATTTGTGGCTCTTGAACTTCATCAAGTTCAAAATTTCTCCCACTCTGTCTCTTAGAAATAAATTGACTTTCTAAGAAGACAGCCTCGCAAGACACAAACACTTTGTTCTCTTGAGGTTTGTAGAAGTAGTATCCTCGAGAGGTCAAGGGGTAACCTACAAAGATGCATTTTTCGGATTTTGGGGCAAGCTTATTGTCAGTCTTTGCCTTGACGTAAGCATCACATCCCCAAATTTTTATGTAGGATAGATTAGGAACTCTTCTTTTCCACATCTGAAAAGGAGTCCTTTTGGTTGCCTTTGTGGGACTATTATTCAAAGATATAATTGCAGTTTGGATTGCAAATCCCCAAAACGAGTTCGGTAACTCGGTTTGACTCATCATGGATCGAACCATATCAAGTAGGGTTTGATTTCTCCTTTCGGCAACACCATTGAGTTGTGGTGTTCTAGGTGGAGTAAGTTGTGATATAATACCACAACCTTTCAAGTGTGAATCGAATTCAAGGCTAAGATATTCTCCACCACGATCGGATCGTAGTGCCTTTATCCTTTTGTTCAATTGGTTCTCTACTTCGTTTTGAAATTGCTTGAATTTCTCAAAAGCTTCACTTTTATGCTTCATTAAATAGATATACCCATATCTACTCAAGTCATCGGTGAAGGTTATGAAGTAGTCATAATTTCCTCGAGCGGTGATACTCATTGGTCCACATACATCGGTATGTATGAGTCCCAATAGTTCACTTGCTCGAGTTCCTTTACCGTTAAAAGGATTACGAGTCATTTTGCCAAGAAGGCAATATTCGCACGTTCCATATGATTGAAAATCAAATGGTGTAATCACATTAGTCGAAATTAATCTTTTTATGCGATTCTCGTTTATGTGACCTAATCGACAATGCCAAATGAACGACTCATTTGGGTCCCTTGATTTGAGTTTCTTTGATTGAATGTTATAGATATCATTAGTCGGATTCGATGTTTCTAAAATGTAAATGCCATTAATGGAAGAAGCTTGGCCTATAACCAAGGCGTTCCTTGAAATAGTACAATGATTGTTCTTAATGACAAAACAAAAACCGTTCATGTCTAACATAGCGATTGAAATAATGTTTTTAGAAAGTGTAGGCACATAAAAACAATTATGTAAATACAACTAAAACCCATTAGGAAAAGCTAATACATAAGTTCCCTTGGATTCGGCCGCTACTCGGGCTCCATTTCCAAGGCGTAGATCCACATCTCCTTTGCTAAGCCTCTTCACGTCTCTTAAACCCTGTAAATGATTACAAAGGTGAGAACCACAACCGGTATCCAGTACCAATGTCGTAGTGGAAGTATAATTTATATCAATAACATAAATTTCCTTAGGAATTTTACCTTTTGGAACAATGATTCCTTCCTTTATATTTCGCAAATATACGGGACAATTCCTAAGCCAATGTCCCATGCCATAGCAATAATGGCACTCATTTTCAACTTGCTTGAAGTTTTTCCCTTTCTTTCCCTTCTTCTTAAACTTTTTGCCCTTGGAAGCAAGAACTTGATTGCTTGAGCTCCCACTAGTTTTGGCATCTTTCTCTTCTAAAGACAAAGATCCTATAGATTTTATGAGGCGGTCTTCCTGAGACCGGCTCACAAGAGATCTTGTAGTAGTAGGAGGTTTAGAAGAAGTGATGAAGTTTATGTTTCCATCCAAACCTATCCCAAAATGAAGTTCTCTAGTAGTGTTGAAATCATTGTTGAATCAAACGTCGTCAAAAACATTGTGGCAAGACTCAATAGTTATCGGTGTAGTAGCGTTTGATGGATTCATTGTAATGAACTACGAGTATGGAGGAAAAGGAAATATTAACATTTGTCTTTTTAATATCATACTTGTAAATAACTTAACAAGATATGAGCATTTATATAGTGACCTCTACCCAACTATTATAAATGATTCCGAGATCCAAATTCATATTAACTTGGGCACGGAGTAGCCGATGAAACCCTTATCAATATAACTCGGTGGACTAACTCTTTAATCGATTCTACTTTTAGAATTCTCGGTCGATAAAATTACTCTAATATTTATCTATAGCCCGGAACACATGCGACTATGGTTACGAATACTTCCGTTGAGGTCAATCCAAATTTCAAATAAATGTGTCCATGATCCAAATTCACATTAACTTGGGCACAGGGTAGCCGATGAAACCCTCATAAACATGAATTTGGTGGATAGACATTTATCACCCACTTCCCCTACGTAACAAGGTTTGTACCCCGGGGTGGCCGAGTGCACTCCCTCGCGAAATAGGTTTTCATGGTTTCTACTTTTTGGTAAGGCTATGTCTCAATTGTTTATTTTAGCGAGAGGTCATGTCAATTTATCATCTATCACGTTTTAAGTGAACTAAAGCGGTGAACTACGATAATTGTAATTGACACGGTCGATAAACTCGATTAAAATGATAATGCATGTTTTAGTTATGGTGATTTAGCGATGCATGCAACATATAAATAAAAAGCAAAGCATAAATAAAATCCTAGTATGGCCTTCCTAAAAATAGTAAATCTAATAAAGTATTACAAATTTGGAAACCAACTCTATTGGTCCCTTGAACTTTGGTTTTGGCACGCATCTCGAGATAACACCGTCTTTAATGGATCGCCTTCTTGAGTGGCATCGTCTTCAAGGAACTCCGGAATAAATAAATTACATAACAAGTTACATAATTTCCTATTATACATTTGTAATTAAAATAAAAATAAATCTATTAAATTACAAAACGGCGATACGAGATCACAATAAATTACAACCGAATCGATATTCCCATACATTTCGGGCAATACCAATTAAAAACTAAGGCCATACTAAGCAAAATTACATAAAATAAAATTATGACAATCATAAATAAAATGCAGCCTTATAATATGTATGAACATGCCCAATTTTATGCTAAATCGCCTTTAAGGAGCCAATATCGTATATTAATCAGTTTTTACGGATTTGCGTGATTTAACCTTTTAAAAAATCACAATAATTACATAAAATCATATTTATGTACTAGTTAATTACCCAAACCATTTTAGGACTCAAAATTAGTCTCCACTAATATATTGACAATAATTAACTTATATTTCTTAATATTGTTCATAAAAGGACTTAAAATTACAATATAATGCCATAAGCTTCAAATAAATCATAAAAATTTCAAATAAATTTGAAATTTGAAATTTTAAACTCATGAACATTCTGGAAAAGTACCATGACACTCATAATGTTCAAAAATTTAGGTTAAAAATTTCGAAATTTATCGAGAAAAACAATGTTGCGGTTTATCGGATTTATCAATTATAACCATAAAAAATATGAGAAAAATTATTTTTATCAAATTTTCAATTTTAGATCTGAAATAAGAGATAAAATGCAACATGTGACGTTTTTCCTTAGTCATGAAGTATGTTTTAGCAATTTATACTAATTAAAGTCACTATTTATGTGATTTTTCATCAAAAATTCATAAATCATGCATAAAGACTTCATTATAGCCAATTATTTTACACACATCTTGTAAAATTGCATTTGACAACATAATAAATTTCTATGACCAGATTCAAAATATAACTCATATTAACCTATTTTTCAATTTAAATTTGATTTTATCTTGAAAAACCCATATTTCGAGCATAAGAACTCATAAAATTATGAAAATTTACAGGTCATCTATGGGTAATATATTTGAAAACATATCCAAAAATCACTGGAAAAACCGAAGCTTAGCTAATTTTAGTCCAAAAATGACATTTTTTATCATAAAATCACATTTTAATGCCATTATTATGTAAAATGAACAATAAAAATCCATAAATTAACCAAAATATCCTAAATACATTTTAGGACCAGAAAATTTATCATTCATGATAGATTTCATGATATATCATAATAAACACAAATTTATAAGTTTTATTTGTCAATCGTATAACTCGGAAAAACTATAACCGATTTGCATGTAAACAACCTAAGGCTCTGATACCGCTTATTAGAAATCTATATCTCATAACACAACATATTCTTATATGTTACAATTTAATTTAGTCATAAAATTAATTTAGATCTTATGCATGCAAACACAAATAAATATAGAGAAGAAATCGTCATTCTTACATTGACATTTCGGATCAAAGAGCACAAGTAAGATCTCCTTCTTACTTGTTCTTGAGTTCTCCTAATATGGATGATCAAAGATTCAAGGATAGAATCTCTCCCAAGGAATTATACCCAAGATAACCTCCTAAAAGACTAATATTATTAACACTAGAACAATATTAATCTTAATAAAATTGACCTAAAACTATTGTTTTATCTCTTGTATTTCGGTCAAGAGAGGAAGATATTTGGAGTTTTTATTTCTCTAGTTTTTCTTAGAGAGATTTTCAATTTCATACACTAGAAATATTGTATGTAAATGAATGAATAAATTAGAGAGAAAAAACACTCTATTAGTCCCTCCAAAAACCGGTGGGAAGGAAAAAAGGGAAGCCAATACATGGGCAAGTTTTTCTATCCAAGAAAACATAGGCTTGCATGGCTATAGCTAGGTGTAATTATTTTGTTTCCACTCAAATAATTTAACATAATTTAAACACCATACTCCCTCCATATTTCGGTCCATATTAGATAAAATGGATTCCATTTTATCTTTGTCAATTTATCAATTTGTCACATGTCACAAGTCATGTAAAATTGTCATGTATTTTTAACATATTAAAAATCAACGTATTAATAAAACACGTCATGTAAAATCGACTTAGTAATTCACAATTACTTGTACCAAAACGCTTTATCAATTATAAATTACAACATCTTGTATTTATAATAAATTATTCATTCAGTTTTAATTTGTTTCTGTAAACAATAATTTCATCTAAGTAATAAAACAATTCGATTACTTAGACCGTATCTTATTTAATCAAATTACAATGAGATACATAAATATTACTTCCAAAATCGTCCGTCAATTTTAAGTAATTTAATTAACCCGTATCGACATACGATCAATTAAATAATCAATTAAGAGTGTTATCCTTTAGGTATGACCTAAGGGGATCAACTGATCACCACCGTCGCACGACAGTAATGTCAAACTCTAGTCAGCCAATAATTACCGATATGTGTGGACCAGTTGACTGTAAAATATTACATCCCACATGTATTCTTAAAATGAGATTTAAACATGTGATCATCATGATCAACAGTTGTGATCGCATTATTGTCGCAGGACACATATTCCAACATCTCCATGTACTAACAATCTCTTCACACCCAAGGCTAGAGCGTTGCGTAAAGCAAGCAAACATGCTTCATATTCAGCGGCGTGTTTGTGACATTGAAATCCTTGTTTGTTGGACACGGGCACATGTTCACCTATTGGCGAGATAAGAAGTATATCCACACCATATCCCATATAGTTTGATGCTCCATCAAATACAATCCTATACGTCATTCTCGACATGACCAAGTGTCAATGACTTATGTTTCTTCGATTGTTTTGTCGGGAGGAAATCTGCAACCGCCCTGCCCTTGATCACTTTCAAAGTTACATACTTGAGATCGAACCCTGATAACATGAGCGTCCATCTCGAAATTCTTTCATTTAGCATTGGTTTTTCAAAAAGGTACTTGATCAGATCCATTTTGAAGTAGACACTCACACTATAGCTAATCATGTAATGTCTTAATTTCTTCGTTGCCCAGACTAGGGCTAAACACGTCTTTTCAAAAGGTGTGTACTTTACTTCATAGTCTAAGAAATTTTTACTGATTTAGTATATAACTCTTTCTCTTTCTTCAATTATCTGGGCTAATATAGCCCCCATTGTTGTATCCGTAATGGCTAGATATAGTGATAACGACAGCCTGGCTATTGTTGGGCTTAGAACTGATGGAGAAGATAACACCTCATTTATTTTATCGAATGGGGCCTAACACCGGTCATCCCATATAACGTGTTCTCCGATCTTCAGTTTCTTAAAGATCGACTCACAAATCATCGTCAACTTCGCGACGAAACTGCTAATGTATTGAACTCTTCCCAAGAAACCTAGAATTTATTTCTCGGTCTCGGGATAGAGCATTTCTATAATGGCTTTTATCTTTGATGGGTCTAATTTGATGCCACGGTGGCTAACGATATGACCCAACAACTTGCCAGAGGTGACCCCGAAAGCACACTTATGCGGATTTAGTCTCATGTTGTACTTTCGCAATCTTTGAAAGAATTTTCGAAGTGCCCTAAGGTGGCCACTACGTTCCTTTCACTTGACTATCAAGTCATCGACATAAACTTCAACTTCTTTCTGCATCATATCGTGTAGCAACGTCATTGTCGTTCTGCCGTTCTCTGGTACGTCGCCCCCGCATTTATCAAACTGAAATTGTTGTCTTATTTATGTTTTCCTCGGCCATCTTAATCTGATTGTAACCGACATATCCATCCATGAAAGATAGTAATGCATGATTTACGGTATTTTCAACCAAGATATCAATGTGAGGTAATGGAAAGTCGTCCTTCAGACTAGCCTTGTTCAGATCCCGAAAGTCCATGCACACGCGAACTTTACCATCCTTTTCGGTATTGGCACTACATTGGCGACCCAATCTAAATATTCCGACACCTTAATGAACCCGACATTGAGTTATTTATCAATTTCATCCTTAACCTTTAAAGACCATTCTGAGCGCATTCTGTGTAGTTTCTGTTTTACTGGCTTGAACCTTGGTTTGATCAGAATCCTATGCTCTGCAATTTCCCTGTCAATTCTCGGCATGTCTTTGTAAGACCATGTGAAAACATCTTTCAACTCAGTTAGCAGGTCAGTGAACCTTGTCTTTCTACGGGATCTAAGGTAGTTCCTATCTTAAGCTCATGCAGTTCTAAGGTGGTTCCCACATTGATAGTTTCGGTATCTTCGATCACCGAGTTTCTTTGGTCATATTTTTCTAACCCTTTAACCAATTGTGGAGGTGATTCTACCTCCTCTTCTTCTTCTTCTTCTTCAATATGTTCGCCTTCGGCCTCATTCTCAATGTCACTACTAAAACAATTATTTTCAAAAATTAAATTGCAATGCAAATAAAACAAGTCGTAAGCAAACCGGTTCATCTAATTATTAATTTAAAACTATGTAAAATGCGCTAACATTTGAGCCAACTGATCAGAGGTCAGTGGCCAGAGAATAGCGGTACTCGGGATAGGCCCCGGGATACCAGAATTAGAAAGGGGTGCATTGCAAGGAAAGACTTGTGAGGGGGTGGCTTCGACACCTGAGTCTTTAGACTCAAACTTAGGACTCTTATCATACTCGGACTCAGACTAGGACTCGAACTCGGAACCGTCATCCAGCTTAAACATTTCTCCTTCTCCCATAGTCAACTTGAATAGGAGTCCTCTATTATTGGTCCATTTAACAGTTTTCCATCATCCAGAAATAGTCCTCTTAGGATCTACATCAGTGATGAGGGTAGATGAATCGAATCGTTCACTTCTTGACTTCAAATTTTCACCCTGAACGTGTGGGACGGCTACACCTTTAACCAGATACACATCTTCTTCATTGTCATCCCAAATGCCATTAATCTCTGTGACGTTCTGGAGGATATATCGGGTACAGTCAATAGTAAAGTCCCCGACTCGAATCTCGTTACTTCAACTTGGAAGGTCCTTCGAATAATTGATGAATTCCTTCCCTACAAAGAACCCATTGAGACGGCATACTCCTCGAATCAAGTAAGTTGAATAAGCATTGTCTTCGAAAAATACGGCATTCGTGTGATCACCAAATGGGTTAGTCATGTTGTTGGGTTTGACCGTTGGGATTGGTAGTGTTCCACTCTCGATCATATCTTATATTTCATGTTTTAGACGGAAACATTTTTCCATGTCATGTCCTTTGCCTTGATGATAATCATGATATGCGTCAGGCTTGTACCATTTATTTCATTGTTCCAACGGTGGTTAAGGAGTCGGGCCAATGGGGTTCAATTTCCCCTCGGCCATGAGTCTCTCTAAGGTGTATGTGTAGGTACACCCTATGTCAGTAAATGTTCTTGGACTAGAGCGTTGAGGCCTTTTGGAAGCTCGTCCCATAAGGCTAATAGCTTGAATATGGTTGGCACTAGTATGTGCCTTTGATTTAGAGGAACAGGCCCCAGTATACCCCTTTCGTTTCTCCATTTCAGCAGCTCGGAGGTCATCTTCGATTTTCCTCCCACGCCTTCTCAATTCTTTGAAAGTGCTAAAGTTTTGATATTTCAATACATCACGGTAGACGGGTTGGAGATTCTTCACAAACTTGTCTACCATTTCCGTTTCTTCGAGTTGTCTGGATATCTTCACGCTTTCTGCACGCCGTCGGGCCAAGATATCAGTGAACCCTTCCTTTTCATTTTGAGTCATAACTTCCAGAGTCCTCATAGTGTGGACAGGGGCCACACGCGCCGCGCACACCCGCGTGTTAATCTCGAGGCGGCGGCACTTCTCCCACGGAGCCTTGCGTTTGCCAAAGCATGTCATGGGCCATTACCGGTTGGTGAGCCATTAAAACCGGTGAAAGGTTGAATAAGCCTACATTTGTGGAGTCGGCACCAGTTTATTATGGAAAAATTAGAAACCGTTCGAATACTCTTCATGTCATGTCAAGACATAAAGTAATGACATAGACACTAAAAACTCTTTATCCTTAGCATTCTATGTCTAGAATGACTCTCGAAGATGCCAATGGACACGGATGTCCAGAGATAACTTGAGTAAGGGGTGAGAGCACGTATTGGGAAGCTCTTTAATTCGAACACTTAATCCCGCCCGCCTCGATAGAGGCCTCTACTAATGATTAGGGAAATCATTCATAGTTGATATGTTGTCGGTGTAATGCATGCAATGCAACAAACATATATTAATTCTACCTTGTGGAATTAGACTGTGTCGGTTAACACTTATTTTAGCAAACAAATGGGTCGAAGTTGATGTTAGATTAAATTACATGTGAATGAACTAGATGAACAAATCATACAAGGGCGATAAATAAATAAACTATAATAAATTACAATAGTTACAATAATATTACAATAATTATTTGATCTACGTCAAAAGCACGCCGAAAACGGGATTTGAAAGAAGGGAATAAAATTAAAAGTGAAATTAGAAATAAAGTATGAGAATACGGCAGATTTAGAAGTGATAATACCGATAATAGTTGATTTAAAACCGTAATTATGAGCTATGTCAAATTGAGAAATAATTCAGGAACATAAGTCAACCCAGAACAGGCGCAGCACCTGCTGCGTCCTCTGGAAGAGGCGCAGCTCTTCCTGCGTCTGTTCTCCAGTTGGATTCTGGCTGTGAAGTCAGAACCGCGGATTGTTAACGTTCATTGGTGAATTTAAGGTCGCTTATTGATATTAGACTCAAGTTGAAGTAATTTAATAGGTTTCATGCATCTGAAACCGTCATAAAACGAATTAAAGGTGAGAATTTATAGCGGTTTACATAATTATGACGAACTCGTGTCGGATTTAATAAAGGAACAAACTTTGAACTTGAAAACGAAATTGATTTGATAAACTGAAATTAAATAAACTATGTACAAAAGATGAATCCCAGAGAATTGATATGAACGAATCGAGCCTCTAAAACCCAGGTTTAAATAAGATGACGAAAACCCGCAAATATCGAATTATAAGGGATTTATGTCAAGTCATTCATTAAAATCTGAAAGGAATTAGCTAAAACATGTTTATGTACTGAAACAAACGAAAGAAACAAAAGAAATAAGAAAAAATGGAAAATTGCAGAAGGTCGAGGACGAAGAAGAAGAGCAGGAGCAACGGAAGCCTCGGGAAGAGGCGCAGCATATACTGCGACTCTTCGAAGAGGCGCAGTTGCTGCTGCGTTTCTTCTCGACGTCAAATCTTTGCTGTTTTGTAAATACGGTTTTAGAAGATGGTTTTTAAGACGGTTTCCAGCGTGGTTATGATATAAACCTTACTTTAATGATACAAAACAAAATTACAATAAAATAAAATAAGATATACACTCTCAGACTTACATGTTTGATGAAGGGAGATTGACTAAAGTTATCGTTTAGTGATTGCTCGGCTCGAATGTGCGAATATAAAAGTGCCCTTGTTAAAGGATTTAAAAGACTGATTAGATTGACTAAGGTGGCGTTGGTCAAATTTATCGGTCTATGCAACGTGACTGGGACTCAGAATTGTTGGAGCTTGTGTCCTCCAGTTAGTGCGGATAACGTCATTGCACATACACTTGTACGGACAAGTGGGAGCTTGTTGGGGTTGGTGTCCTTAACAGTTAGTGCAAGGACCTATAAACCTCTAAAAGGATCAAAGGGCATACTTTTGGTATTATTATCAGTTGATCCACGTTTATCAATAACGGTTGGCTTGCTAGATAAGTTTGACGTTATTGTCATACAGATGGCGGTGATCAACTGGTTCCTAAAAGTCACACCTATAGGATACGTTCGAGAGATGTGACGGTATGAAAATACTGTCATGTAGATGCCAAAAAAAAAAAAAAAAAAAAAAAAAAAAATTGACTAACCAGTTAGTCCGAGTTATTTTGACTAGTAATTAGTCAAAAATGTGATGTTGAGATATTATATTTAATACGGATTAAATATTATGGGCTAAGGCGAATTAACCAGTTAATTCGTAAAATTAAATATAAGCGTTTTATATTTGATTAATGTATATTGAATTTAATTATACAATATCGTCTTTGGTGGACATGTATTAATACTTCAACTAACCCGTGTTATTAGTTGATGTTTTAATAGCCGATAACCGATGACGATTTATAATAAACCGCTTCATATACATTTAGCAATTTTCGAGCTAGTCCACAAGGTAAAAATTAAGAGGAAGTGGAAGCCCACTTCCCCATGTATACCGTCGGTCCAGCCGAACCAAACAAAAGGAGAGCTCCTCTCCTTTTGTGACCTAGACAATTTCATTTACACAAAAATTAGGGTTTTGGAGATCAAGCTTTCTCTGAAACTGAGATCTCACATCTCGAGAAAAACTCACAACAAGTTCTCCCAATATTGCAAGGCAATCGGAGAACACGTTCTAGCACAAGGGCATATCTCGGACAAGGTCTTGGGTGCAACAATTAGGAGGGAATCTCTGTTGATTTCTGTTCTTTACGCCGTGCATCAAAGGACCCGAGGTTGATTCTTATTCCTTATCGTTTCTATATTGTATTTATGTTTTATGACGATACTCGCATGTTAAATTTACGTTATAGTCCTAAATTTAAAGGGTATTATACGGATATTAACCCACAAGTGGTATCAGAGCGAGGCCACGTAAATTTTTCCATGTGTTTTTCATAAAACGATTTTGAAACGGTTGTGTTTGTCTCGAAATCCGTGCCTTGTATACACGGATGTTGCGTTTTTGTTGAAACCGTGACATGTTTTACACGGTTGCTTCACTTTTTACGTTTTGTTTTTGTGCATATTGTTGTTTTATACGGAAATTATAACAATATGTCATGTTTTGTCAAATTGTAAATTTGTTTTGATGCGTTTTTGATCAAAATTGCAATTGATTTTGTCTCGACAAACTTTTTTCACGAGGGTTTTGAAGTTTTCAGCCATGTTTGCATTCGATCGAGCGTATTTCTACTCGATCGAGTGCCTTTTCTGTCTTGTTTTTGCTCGATCGAGTCCCTGTTGTACTCGATCGACCCCTTTTCAAAACCCTACTGCTCGATCGAGTTGTCCTCGTACTGGATCGAGTAGATTTGCTGATAAAGGTACTCGATCGACCACCAGTTTAGTCGATCGAGCACTTTCTGTTTGGCAGCCCTCTCGATCGACTTGCGATTCGATCGATCGAGCCCTTTCGTTCCTCGATCGAGCACCTGTGTCCCTGGATCGAGGGATTTCAGTTTTGACAGCTTTGAAAATTTATTCCTTTTGCTTTAAATTTTCTTTTGGCTACTAAATGTACATTATACGGATATTGTACACTCGCTATGATTGTGAAACGGTTCACACACGTACCATTAAGTTATTTTAAAGCGTATTTAAAGTAACGGATTGTAATGGATTAAAATTAAATGATAGAAGCGGTTTTATCACATGAATTTTAATCATTAAAGGGTGGTTTGGATATATTTAACATAATTACGGAATTATGTCACGAATGAATTTGTTTTTAGTTGATGCTTTTTTTATTTATCGTTAATTATGAATGCCGTGAATGCCTTTTATTTACGTATTTAATTTTACAATCAGTTGTAACTTAGTGTGGCCTTAGTAGAACGTGTTACCGTAATGATGGAACACGGTCTTGGTTGTATTTTGAGATCTCGTATCTCCGTTTTGGATTTTTCACTTGTAATTACAGTTTTAATTAGAATGTAATTAGGTTTATATTTTGTAATTTTAATTGTAATTTTTGAGAAGACCAAAGATGGAGACCGGATGCTCACTCCCGCTACTTGGATCAAGATGGAACATCAAGACAAGCTTTTCGGGTCCAACGGTGGATTCCAAAGTTGTATTATGTTCTTATACTAGGATAGGCCACACTAGGACCTTTTTATTTACGTATTGCATTCTTTCATTTATTTTTCGCAACGATAATATGCATCATATTCCGCCTAAAAACCAAACCACCTATATATATATATATATTGCATGAAAACTGACACATATAGAGGTCACGAGTTAGTTTTCATTGACATTCTCATGTCACACGATCATGCTAAGCCATCACCTAAATAAATTCATTCACGCAGACGCTAGTTATTCGTTCACTTAATATGAATTATAATTTAGTTGATGGGATCTTCCTCGTATAAACCAAAATTGAGAACGGTCTTTATAGGTCAAACTCCAATGAGTCCCTTCTTCGTCGGTAGGCATAATATGACCCCTTCTACGTCGGGTAAGTTGGAACCGATTGACCTATTTTATCTCAACACTATGGTCACTCGTACGATCCTGTGACTATGGTGGACTATAGATAGGATTTACGGAAATCTATCGACCAAGAGTTCTTCCGGAAGAATTAGCTAAACAGTTGGCTTATCAATTTACAGAAATTGAGTCTTGGGATCACTTGTATCTTTCTTGAGGGAGATCAATTATGCAAGTGCGAGAGTCTACATGTTAAAATGAATTTTAAAATAGACTTAAATCACCTCGATGAGTTGGTTATTTCGTTTTGTTTTTCTTTCTTTTTCAGTGTAGATCACGTTTTTTAAACTGCTAAACAACAAATGGCTGGTTCTACTGATAACCCAATGCCAAGTGCCACATTGGACCGTGAGTCCTGGCTTCGGATCTTCATGAATCGGATGAATCAGTCTACTCGATCAAGAATGATGGATCAAACTT
This sequence comes from Silene latifolia, assembly GCF_048544455.1. Classification (NCBI taxonomy): domain Eukaryota; kingdom Viridiplantae; phylum Streptophyta; class Magnoliopsida; order Caryophyllales; family Caryophyllaceae; genus Silene; species Silene latifolia. Next base: position 191,675,027 of record NC_133536.1, read on the forward strand.
CGCGGGACGGGAGGCGGCATTACGGAATCTTTGCCGCGGCTGACCGACGGAAGCTCAAATATTTGTTAGAGCCCATCCCGGCAAACCCAGGTCCCACGGCTAGAGCTGCTGAAATCACCAAGTTTAATGATTTCTGTATGGAAGCGGGTGCGATTAAAAACGTACTCATTTTTGCAATGGAACCCAATTTGCAGAAACGCTTCATAGCCCATGGTGCAAACAAGATTTTCACCACGCTCACTAAGGAATTCTCGAAAGCACCGAGAATCGTGACCTATGAGCATACCACTCGCTTCTTTGATGCGAGACTCCAGAAGGGCCAACCGGTTAGCCCACACATTCTCAACATGATTGAGAATGTCGAGAAACTGGAGACCTTTAACTGTAACATCAGCGAGAATATTGTTATCGACCGCATTCTTCACTCACTCCATGATGGTTATTCGCAATTTAGAGCGAATTACTATATGAATGATTTGAAGAAAACTCCGCATGAACTGCACTCCCTCCTCGTACAGACCGAGAAGGACATGAAGTTCAGTGGGAGCATGAAACAGGATGTTCTCGTTGTGTCAAATAAAGGGAAGGGTAAGGGCAAAGCTCGAGCAAACCTAGCGAGAGGTAAGGCGAAGTTCAAGAAGTCGGGTTCAGGTAAGAGTGGGCCTGGTGAGTCGAGTACCTCATCGGGCGCGACAAAGAGCAAGAATGAAAACATGGAATGCCATCATTGCCACAAGATTGGGCATTGGAGACGCACATGTCCTGTTTATCATGAGGACTTAAAGGCGGTCGTGTTCAACTTTGTTGGTATGTCTTCTTCTTCTTCTACTTTTATTCATATGATTGAGATTAACCACGCAAGTTACGGAACTTGGGTACTTGATATTGGTTGTGGTTCTCATCTGTGTAATCATGTGCAGGGGCTCCGAAACATCGAACCCCTCGTAAAGGGTGAGGTGGAACTGCGTGTTGGGAATGGAGCAAGAGTGGCTGCCATCTCAAAGGGGACATATGTGATCCAGCTTCCTAGCGGATTTGAGTTGTCATTATATGACTTTGCTATTATGTACCTAGTCTTTCGAAAAAAATTATTTCGGTTTACGCACTTGATAAACTTGGTTTTTCATTTGTAATAGAAAATAATACTTGCATTTTCTCATTACACGATATGATTTAAGGCAAGGCAGTCTCCATGAACGGAATTTATGTTTTAGATCAGACCACGGAAATATTACACGTAATGAATAAAAAGTTAAAGGTTGGTGACAAAGATCAAACGTATCTATGGCACTGCCGTATGGGACACATTAATGAGAAACGCGTAAAACAGCTCATCAAACATGGAGCTATCTCGGCCTTTGATTTTCAATCATTTGGCACGTGTGAATCATGTCTCATCGGTAAGATGACTCGGATTTCTTTCAAAGGTGTTGGAATGCGCGCTGCTGACCTATTAGGACTCATACACACGGATGTATGTGGTCCTATGTCAATCACCTCACGAGAAGGCTATAGGTATTTCATCACTTTCACGGACGATTTAAGTAGATATGGTTATGTCTACTTAATGAAGCACAAAAGTGAATCCTTTGAGAAATTCAAGGAATACCGAGAATAGGGTGCGAACCTATTGGGTAGAAAGATTAAAACACTACGTTCGGATCGTGGTGGCGAGTATCTTTCTCACGAGTTTGATCAACACCGAAGGACCGTGGATAGCCCTACGATTAACTCCACCGAACACCTCGGTTGAATGGTGTGTCCGAACGGAGAAATCGAACTTTGCTTGATATGGTTCGATCCATGATGAGTCACACGGTTTTACCTGATTCATTATGGGGTTATGCTCTTTTGTCAGCCGCTCTAATACTTAACCGAAGTCCGTCTAAAGCTGTTGACAAGACTCCATATGAACTATGGAAGGGAACGGTCCCTAACTTGTCCTTTATACGGGTTTGGGGCTGCGAGGCTTATGTCAAGTGGAGACACGAGGATAAGCTCGGCCCGCGATCGGTCAAGACATACTTTATAGGTTATCCTAAAGGAACGCTTGGTCATTACTTCTATTCGCCAACCGAACAACGCGTTTTTGTTGCGGCTAGTGCGACATTCTTAGAGAAGGAATTTCTCGAGAATGCAAAGAGTGATAGAACCTTCGACTGTCGGAGATTCCAACCAAACACCGAGCAACCATTGGAGGAACTGTTTCTTCAATCCCGCTGCGTGAATATTCCCGAGGAACCTAGGAGGTCGGGAAGAGTCTCTATTCCTCCGGACAGATACATCGGTATGGTCGAGGAACATGACATAGATGACATTCTACTCTTAACGAGTAGTGAACCCGCAACTTATAAAGGTGCCATGACTAGTTCTGACTCAAAGCTATGGCTTGAGGCCATGCAATCCGAGATGGACTCCATGTATGAGAACAACGTGTGGGATCTAGTTGACTTACCTGCTAAGGTTCGTCCCCTTCAATGCAAATGGCTTTACAAGATAAAGCATTATGTGGAAGGTCAACAAGATATCTACAAAGCACGACTAGTTGCTAAAGGTTTCACCCAAGTGCCAGGCTTGCACTACGATGAGATTTTTGCACCCGTAGTCATGCTGCGTTCCATTCGGATTATCTTAGCGATTGCCGCGTTTCATGACTATGAAATTTGGCAAATGGACGTGAAAACCGCCTTCTTAAACGGCTTTTTGGAGGAAGAGTTGTACATGGTACAACCCGAAGGTTTCATCGATCCTGAACATCCTAAGAAAGTGTGCAAGCTTAAGCGTTCCATTTATGGACTTAAGCAAGCATCTCGGAGTTGGAATCATCGCTTCGACCAAGTGATAAAAGACAATGGATTTACTCGATCGGTCGAGGAACCATGTCTATATATCAAGTCGAGTGGGAGCAAGATTGTCTTCCTAATATTGTATGTTGACGACATACTCCTGATTGGGAATGACATACCTCTCTTAACTTCGGTGAAAGTATGGTTGAAAAACCATTTCCAGATGAAAGATCTGGGAGAGGCACAAAGAATTCTAGGCATCCGTATCTATCGAGATAGATCACGACGGATGTTATCTCTCAGTCAGGAGTCTTACATAGACAAAGTCCTAGAGAGATTCAGCATGACTAACTCCAAGAAGGGGTTTCTTCCTATGGCTCCAGGGGTGCATTTGAGCAAGTCTCAGGCACCAGAGACACCGGAAGAGAAAGAGCGCATGACACGGATTCCTTATGCTTCGGCAATAGGATCAATCATGTATGCCATGATATGCACACGTCCGGACGTGGCATATGCATTGAGTATGACAAGTCGATTCCAACAGCATCCAGGTGAACCACATTGGCTGGCTGTCAAGAACATTCTTAAGTACCTCCGGAGGACTAAAGATTGGGCATTGACTTATGGAGGCTCTCAAAAGCTATGCGCAACCGGTTACGCAGATGCTAGCTTCCAAACGGATCGAGATGACTCGAAATCTCAGTCTGGATTCGTTTTTACTCTTAATGGCGCTGCATCACCGGAAGAGTTCGAAACAAACTGTTACAAAGATTCTATGACTGAGTCCGAGTACTATGCCGCGTCTGAAGCTACAAAGGAAGCGATATGGATGCGTCAATTCTTACATGGGCTCTCTGTAGTGCCTAGTTCGAATGACCCGATCACCATCTATTGCGACAATAGTGGTGCCATCTTCCAAGCTAAGGAGCCAAAGTCTAGCAACAAGTCTAGACATGTATAACGGAAAGCTCATCTAATCCGGGATTACGTGGAGCAAAAGGAAGTAGTGATAGAAAAGATTGCTACAGATGATAACATAGCAGATCCTCTCACTAAAGCATTACGACAAGATAAGCATGAAGGGCACGTTAATTCCATGGGAATCAAACGTGTTCCTGAGTTGTAGTACTTTTTGTGGATTAGATTCATTCTCGTTTGTACTCTATACAACATCATCGTTTTGATATTTTTATATATTTTGTTTTTCATGTGGAATTGTACGACAATTTTTGAACACCACAAAGTGAACTGAACAAACATTATATTTTTAGTCCTTAATTGCCCACATGAGCTGATAACTCTGGCAATTATTTTGTGACGTTGGTTGATGGTGGGTTCAACGAGCCATAAGTCAACCGGTTGACTGACCAATCGCAGAGGCGATTTATACGGATATTTCGTAGGACACCATTGTGACATCGACGTGGAGTCCTAAATGTTTTATAACATTCGCTGCCCGGTCGTGGATAGGACTTCCATGGTGATCCTTAGAGTCGAATCTTTTGATTATCGACTGTCTCTTGAGACTACGGCAGATTTTGGGTGACTTTGGTTTCTTTCTCACGGTCATCCGTAACAGGGGGCCAAGTAGATTTTTTCTGGGTCATTTCATGCGTGTGCTTAGATCGGAAGGAGTCGAGTTGAAGGAAATATTCAGCCTTTATCGGTACTCGATATTTCTCGGGGCCACTCGAGGAGTCAGAATCGAAATGCATGGCCATGCTCGGATACGGATTCGTTTTATCAGTTAAGTTACTCTCTAGTCGGGGAAACCACTCTAGATACAGATCGATTGTAAAATACGACCTTTGTGGATCCAGATCTGCAAATTGTTTTACATTGAGTGGGAGAAATTTTAAATGAATATGAGAATCGGTTATCGCACATACACTTGTACGGACAAGTGGGAGTTTGTTGGAGCTTGTGTCCTCCAGTTAGTGCGGATAACGTCATTGCACATACACTTGTACGGACAAGTGGGAGCTTATTGGGGTTGGTGTCCTTAACAGTTAGTGCAAGGACCTATAAACCTCTAAAAGGATCAAAGGGCATACTTTTGGTATTATTATCAGTTGATCCACGTTTATCAATAACGGTTGGCTTGCTAGATAAGTTTGACGTTATTGTCATACAGATGGCGGTGATCAACTGGTCCCTAAAAGTCACACCTATACGATACGTTCGAGAGATGTGACGGTATGAAAATATTGTCATGTAGATGCCAAAAAAAAAAAAAAAAAAATTGACTAACCAGTTAGTCCGAGTTATTTTGACTAGTAATTAGTCAAAAATGTGATGTTGAGATATTATATTTAATACGGATTAAATATTATGGGCTAAGGCGAATTAACCAGTTAATTCGTAAAATTAAATATAAGCGTTTTATATTTGATTAATGTATATTGAATTTAATTATACAATATCGTCTTTGTCGGACATGTATTAATACTTCAACTAACCCGTGTTATTAGTTGATGTTTTAATAGCCGATAACCGATGACGATTTATAATAAACCGCTTCATATACATTTAGCAATTTTCGAGCTAGTCCACAAGGTAAAAATTAAGAGGAAGTGGAAGCCCACTTCCCCATGCATACCGTCGGTCCAGCCGAACCAAACAAAAGGAGAGCTCCTCTCCTTTTGTGACCTAGACAATTTCATTTACACAAAAATTAGGGTTTTGGAGATCAAGCTTTCTCTGAAACTGAGATCTCACATCTCGAGAAAAACTCACAACAAGTTCTCCCAATATTGCAAGGCAATCGGAGAACACGTTCTAGCACAAGGGCATATCTCGGACAAGGTCTTGGGTGCAACAATTAGGAGGGAATCTCTGTTGATTTCTGTTCTTTACGCCGTGCATCAAAGGACCCGAGGTTGATTCTTATTCCTTATCGTTTCTATATTGTATTTATGTTTTATGACGATACTCGCATATAGGCGTGGTCGATTGATCAAGCATATAGGCGTCGAAAGCAAAAGCATGGTCTAGAATGCAAAGAGAGAAGAGAAGGGCGGGAATTCGCGTGCCAAATATAGAGACCAAAGGTCTCTATTTATACTAAGCACACGAAGGAGTTTAGGAATAACACGGATAAGAAAACAAATCACGAAAATATTTCGAAAAGCGTGAAAACAGGGCTGGGGAAGAGGCGCAGCAGCCACTGCGACTCTTGGAAGAGGCGCAACACCTGCTACTCATTTCCCCAGAGGTTTCCTCCTCAGCAAGAATGATTTCCGCGTTTTTTATGGAATGTTAGTAGATATACACTTCCTTATTTCGTGAAACACAATATACGGAAGATATTTCCTTAAAAATATTAAATTAAATTAGGAATAAATATCCAGAGAATTCTAGAACACTCCAGAATATTCCGACTCGACGTTTAAACGGTTTTAAGAAAATGAAGCGGTTTTTGACCCGGACTCCAAATGAACTCTAATTACTGTCAAAATGACCATATCGGTGCGTAGATGACGACTATGAGGTTGACTTGAGTGTTTGAGATATCACTTGTCGATGAACTTATGAACTGTCATAAAATCGCTCCCGTATCAAACATGCGGCCCAATCATCACTGGGTGGTTTGCTGGAGGTGCATAAATGAGATGTCTATAGAGCCCCCACTTTGACTAAAGCTTGGACAAGGCAAAAGTCCAAGTATAGCCATCAGGTCAATCGAAGATTACAACCTGACGACTATGGCGACGCGAGGCGGCTCAAGGGGTCTAAACCAAGGACCTGTTGTTGGGAACATTTTAGAGTCTGTCGATTATCGGAGAGGGTCGTTTAAAGTTCATTATACTACATAAGGAAGCTCGCCAGCGATAACAAGAAACCATACCTGGGGAATCTGCTTGTGTATTTCTTCAAGAGAACTCTCGCTGCGGAACATATTGATGACTCCGTCGGAGTTGAATCATACGTTGGATCGACAACAGCGCACCATTAGCGCCACTGAGGACAAAGTTAAAGGTATCAACAATGAAGCGCTATTAGCGTTGCTGAGGGAAGTAAAGATATCGACAACGATGCACCATCAGCAGCGTTGAGGGAAATAAAATGTCGACAACGATGCACCATCATCAGCTTTAAGGGAAATAAAATGTTGACAATGATGCACCATCAGCAACGTTGAATAAAATAAAATGTCTAAACGATGCACCATCAGCAGCGTTGAGGAAAATAAAATGTCAACAACGATGCACCATCAGCAGCGTTGAGGGAAAATAAAATGTCGACAACGATGCACCATCAGCAGCGTTGAGGGAAATAAAAATGTCGACAAGGATGAACCATCGGCAGGGTTATCGTGGTTGTCTGTAATCTATTGAAGGAAATGCTGATCTGGACGAAGTGAACCCCAAAACGAAGCCATATGTTGAGAAAGAGGCGCAGCAAAACCCGGGCCCACAAATAACGAACTTATAATGAATTTCAATGAATTTTGAAGGAAACTTGTTGAGGAAAAGGCGTAGCAAGAGCTGCGACCTTTAGAAGAGGCGCATCTAATGCTGCCTCCTTTCCCGAGCTCGTCCCTGTCTGAGTAAAAACTCGACTTTAAGTAGCGTTTTATTTTCATTTCAAAATACAATGTATTCATTCCTTCGTCAAAACCCAACCAAATTCCATCAAAAGCTTGATCAAATCTTGCCATAAATCATGACTAATTAAGGTATGTGTCTTGTACTTGCTTTAATTCGCATTTGAGCTTGATTTTAGGTGTACAATTAGGGTTTATATATCCTTATATCTGGAAAATTTGGGGCTTTCGTCTCAAATGGATTTGCCTCATGAAATTGACATTAGAAATGATTAATTGGCAATGTTAGGAACACAACCATATATCCCTTTAGAATTTTCGTTGATTATTAAGGATTTGACGGCAAAATATGATGGCTTCTCTGCTAAACCGTAAAACCTTTCGAAAATGGCCCAACACTAGCCCATTTTTCATGAAACTTGGTGTTCTAGAACCCTTGAGTAGTGGGTAAACATGCTATCATACCGGATTTTCGATTTGTGACAGCTCTTCTAGGACACTTTTGTATGGCATAATTGACATTGTAGCGAAATGCTACCGAATTTTCGATTCAAACCCGTAACTAGGCTCGAACTTAGACTATTATTGACCCATATTACCACACGAGTGGTTGGACTTTGCAAAGCATGGCCAAAGATGGCCAGAAATGCCGCTTTTTACGCTCAAAATGCTTGAAAATGCTTGAAAATACGCTTAGCATTGCTTTATATTGCATTGATTGCAGAGGATATTCCTTCTACGTTGGGGAGAGACTTCATGGAGACCGATATTGAGCTTAAGCCTTCTACCGTTCAGGTGATAGAGGAGGACTTAGAGGAGGAGGAGGAGGCCCCATGGAGGGCCAACTTGGGACGAGGTGGCCACCAGCTCGTAGGCGCGCCTGAGTGGGCCGAGAAATGCGATGGGAGGCATCTCATTAAGGCAGCGGAGAGTCACTTGTTATACCGGACAACAAGGAGTATGGTAAGCCTTCCACTTGTCATTTCTTCTCTTTACTCAATTATTGCATATTTCTTTATTTATATCCTTGTTTATTCATTCCTCGTCATTTTCCATGTTTAAGAAAACTTCCTCTTGAACCGACACAGAAGGCTGGGAACATGAGGTCCTTCTCAGGCTACACAATGATGATGGATGCCTTTGGGAAGCTGGCGGAGGAGGAGCAGGCCATCATCGAGTAGGGAGCTTTTGGTGCCTTAGTGCGGGCGTGGAGAGAGATCAACGAACGGAAGATTCGAGCCAACCTTTGCCTGATTCGAGCCTTTCTTGATCGGTTTTGGGACACGATATCGACTTTCCATATGACTTTTGAAGAGATCGGGGTCACCCTGGAGGATTACGGCATGATCTCGGTTCTGTCGTGTGGAGAGGAGCCAGTGGTGTGGTCGTTAACGGCTATGAGAGCAGACTCGACTGAGGCGAGGAGTTTGATTGGTTGGAACCTGGCTGCGAGTGTGGCCCAAGTTCCTGGTTTAGTGACAAGTTCTTACGTGAGGGACTACTTCGGCGGCAGGGTCACGGCCACGGTGAGGATGGACGGACGCGCGGTGCCTCCAACACCTTGTACTGCCGAACAGAGGGCCCGCTTGTGGTTGTGGTGTTTCTTGTCTTCGATTTACCTTGGAGACAAGGGGAAGAGGCTGTCGACGAAGCTTCTTCCATTTCTTGCTGACTTGAGTAGCCTAGGTCTTTGGGACTGGGTTACTGATAGGTGAGATTGTCATCGGGTCTCCCAATCAAACACATTTATATTTCTCAACAAACAACTAGTTAGTGGTTAAGTCGAAGTCGATCCATGGGACGGTGTGCTTTGGGTTCTAAGTCTTCTATCTCAATTTATGCTAGTGTCACAATTGATTGGGTTTGTAGTTGTGTTCTAGACTAATGAGGGCAATAAAGTAAATAAAGGTGTAAACAAGTATTAAAGAGTACTAGGATATCATGGGGTCATGGGGGATTCATGGTGTTGATCATACGAACATGTTTATAAAGTTGTAAGCAATTGATGTTATACAAGAACCGAGTTGGTTTATATCTTACGGTTCTTAGGAAGAGTTGGGTCCCGGAGCCGAATCGATTAGATTGTACAACACCTACATGTCGACTTACTTTCCTCCTAATCACTTCTATGCATGGTCTTACAAGACTTGAGTTGGTTTATATCTTACAAATCTGGTTGAATAGATAAGATATGGGTAAAAATGCAAGGATTCATAGGCTTAGCATTTCATCAAACATAACATATGCATAGGTTGACATTACAACAAGCAAAAAACATAAGACAACATATTAGATTAAGTATAGATCTACCCCCATGTTGTATTTCCCCTAATTTCCCACTAATCCTAGTTTAGCAACTACTCACTCATTATCATGGAGAACATGTCATCAATGGTGTCAATCATTACAACAAGTATAAACATGATAATAGCTTAAGGAAATAAATAATAAAGAGTAATGAGTAAAGGAATTATACCAAACTTGAGATGATCCAAATAATAAAGCAAAGAATAAAAGAAGAGAACTTGATTGATTGATGAAGAGTTGTCAATTCTCCAATAATAACACAATAATCTCCAATTACCCAATAATAATAAACTTGAACAATAATTAAGGAAAGATTAATGTGTGATTTGTGAATAAATTAAAGAGTAACCTATTCTAATCTACTCCTAATCTAATCTAAGAGAACTTTCAACTATGGGAACCTCCTCCTTTTGATTATTACAAATGGGGTATTTATAGTAGTACATTACTGGTTAAGTAAGGAAAAATTAGTAAATAACAATGCTAAGTTTTAAAGTGGAGAAATGCAAGTCTTTCAAGGATATGAGCATATCGCGCTAGTGTAGTCATCATCCGCTCGGACCAAGGAGGGAGACGCTCGGATTGTGAGGTCAGGAGACGAGCGTCTTTTGCTCGGGACGCTCGGATCATGAGAGGGGGAGACGAGCGTATTCTTCCTAATCCGCTCTGATTGTTCCTCAGAATGGTCCTTGCTTTTCCTCCTTTTGCATGCTCCTTATACTTGTGTTGTCGGTTTTCGTTCTTGCCTCCTCTTTTACACTAGTTCACCCAATATCATCAATAAGCTTCCAAATATGCACGGGAGATGGACATTTCCGCCTAATTGTCTTATTCCATACAAAACATATGAAATGCACTAGGAAAGCAAAATAGAAAGTATTTGATGGATAAAATGGCTATGGAATGCTATAATAGTATGCAAAATAGATTCAATTAGGGGACTAAATGATGAGTTACTTCAAATATCCCCCAACCGACTCTTTACTCGTCCCAAGTAAAGAGGTGACTAAAACTAGACCTTTATTTAAACTTTCCTACTAATATAACCGATGTGAGACAATTAGCGGGTCTCACTCCGCCCCTTCAACTCACAACAAGATAACCGTTAGATAGAATGCCTTCTTGCAAGGCAAGGTGGGGCTTGCCAAAATGGCGATACATCCAAGCATTAAGCACACCAAACAAGTAATGGATACATCTACAAAAGAATAACCACTTTCCTCATCTAAGTGGCGGAAATCATCTAAAGGGGATGCAATTCAAGGGTACACACTCCATCATAGATGTTGTTTCTCCAAGCTACAAAGTCTAAGAGGATACCAACAAATCACCTCCAAGTTGTGTCAAACTAGGGTACTTTTATCCTCAATTATTAAATGCTTTTGTCAAGAGTAGTCTCCTTATGGTATTAGAAAGACTGTAGGATCGCGGAACTTCCCCTCTTGCCTAGATAAGAAGAAGGGTCGTCCCCTCTCAGCAACAAAAATGAAATCAATGGATAAAAAGGATCAATATGCTTTGAGTTTCACAATGGTAGTTTGCTTTTGATTTGTTTTTCCCCCCAAATTGTTGTGGCATTTGACTTTTTGAGAATATTTCTTTGCGATTTCTTTGATGTTTGACACTTTTGATACTTGGCAATTTTTCAATTTTGCATTTTTGAACATTTTTCAAAGTCACCCCATTTGTAGCAAGGGTACTTTTATTAAACCATAGGAGTCTATTTTTGCTCCTGTTTTCATTTGATGCAATTTGTGCAAACTTTTTGATTTTCTTTTTGGTACTTGAACTCAATTTGGAGATTTTTGTGCCCATTCCCTTATTGTTGAAAAAAATATGATGATAGAAGTGTAAGAACAGTTGCATGGCTTCAAAGGTCACCTTGGAAAAAAGGGTAGCCAAGGAGTTATCACACCACAAGGTACTCTTGACTAGGCCTTAGTCCATGGGTCAAAAGATACTAGTATGACACATCGTAGGGTGTTTTGAGGGTATTCTAGCAAACAAAGTCTCGAGTAGGAAAATTATCTAGATGCAACTTCTAACAACACATAGATACACAAACCGCAACCACAAACTATATGCAACTCCTAACAACATATAGATACACAAACCGCAACAACAAAATACACCACATCCTCCTCGACATGTAAACCCATCCTCCTCATATGAATAACGAAAAGAAATGGAAGGGAAATAGAGAGTAGAACGATCATACCAAGCGGTCTTCATATTCCCTTGCTAATGCCTCAAATGTAGTGTTGTATCAATGTGAGAAGAGAACAAAAACACAAGTGTATACAATTCTACACTACTAAATTAACGAACATGTTTTTGGTTTTTGAATTTTTCAAATTTTTATGGATTTTCTTTTTATAGAATTAAAAGAACAAATTTTTGGTGTTTTTCGAAATTTTTCAATTTTTATGCATTTTGGAATATAAATTCCCATCCCCCACTTTATTTTGGACATTGTCCTCAATGTACATGTAGGAGTAGTAATGAAAAAGAAATACATGTTTTTGGATTTTTTGATTTTATGGAAATAAAGTACAAATGCAATGCTATGATATGAATGAATGCATGCTCTAACTAAATGCAATTCTATATGGACTATATAACAAATGAATGCAATCTACATTACACTAAGGGAGGTGTTTGGTTGGGGGGTATGGAATGGATTGGAATGGATATCACCGATTCAAGTGTTTGGTTGACCACTTTTGGAATGGATTTAGAAACCCAAGGGTTTCTCAATCCACCTCAATCCCTTGGAATCACATACTCTACTCCTCCCCCAAGTTTCTAAATCCAATCCTCCTGGATACAAAACCTAAAATTAAGAAGAAAAAAAATACCCAAATTGTTGTTGTTCTACTCTGCGTAAGTCTTCATCTTCTACTTTCAATTTTTTTTTGCTTTTATAAAAAAATTGTTTGTGATTGTTCATAGGTATACATGATTCGTTGCAATAATACATGTGTCTATTGCTTTAAATAATATTTATAGGTTGTATGACGACTCGTATGACAATTGCCTTAAAAAATTGTGTTGTTGTATAAGTAATATTGAAATATGCACATGATTGAATTATTTTCGCAGGATTGAATAGTAGAGTTCATTGTCTATGACCAGTTACATTCCGTCTGTTGATTTAATTACAATCCATTACAAAATTGAACCAAACAATTGTTAAAAGGTATGGGGTTCTAACTCCATTCCACCCTGGATTCTCATCCCAATGCATTCCATTCCCACACTTTGAACCAAACAGCCCCTAAATGATGCATGATTTCTAGTAAAATATGGTCACCTATGATCAAACCTCCCCAAACCGATTTAAACACTACTTCTAGTGTAGAAAAGAATAGGATTGGTCATTAGTGACTATGAATTCTAGTCTATATGCAACGAACTAAATGAATCATGTGAGATATATTATAATGCAACTATACTATATGAACTAACTAATGTAAATGCAATATGAAATATAATACAAATGCAAGCTAAGTGTAAACTAAGTACAAGGTAATTTAAAATGAAATGCAACTATACATAAGAGATAGGGAGAGAAAAGTATCAAACAATTGGAGATGGTGTGGTAGGCATCTCTCACTCGTCATCATCACCATCACTGCGGTATCCATACCCGCTAGAACCTCCTTGGTCATACCCTCCTCCTTGACCATAGAATCCTCCACCTTGACCGCCAAAGTTCCCGTCTTGGTTCCCTTGATTAGGGAACAAAAGGTGCGGTTGAGCCCAAGATGGACGAGGGTCATTAGGGTCAACATACCCTTGTTGTGCCATTTGGTAGTATTGAGGATAAAGGGCGAAATAGTTGTCAACCCTTCCATCGTATACTCCAAGATCAACCCTTTTCATAGCTTCATCAAATCATTCATATCCGGAGCAACGGGGACTTGTGGTGTGACTAGCTCATAAGGAGTGGGGTATGGTGGAATGGGTACATAAGAAGGTGGTGCATTACCCCTTGCCGGCATCCCACGAGGTTGTTGAGGTTGGCGGGGTGCTTCTTCTCTTTGAGGCGGGTTGGGGTTGTGGACAGCGGGCCGCCCACGGGGGCGCTTGGTGAAGGTGGAAAACAAGCGTTTGCATTTTGTATGGAGTCGCCACCAATTTTTATGGGAAATTGGAACCGTTCGAATACCTCGTGTCATGTCAAGACACAAAGTAGTGACATGAACACTAAGCAATCGTTACCCTTAGCATTCTATGTCTAGAATGACTCTCGTGGATGCCAATGAACACGGGTGCTCACGGAGATCTGGAGTAAGGGGTGAGGGTACGTATTAGGAAGCTCTTTTGATCGAACACCTAATCCCGCCCGCCTCGATAGCGGCCTCTACTAATGATTAGGGAAGTTAGTCGTACTTGATATATCGTCGGCTATAATGCATGCAATGCAACATCCATAGATTAATCCTAGCATGTGAGAATTAACTAAGTCGGTGAAACACGTAATTAGCATACAATTTGGTCGAAGTAGGATTTAATGTTGATTTATATGTGAAAGCATAAAAATGATGAAAGAAATACAATGATTATGAATTACAATAATGAAAATTACATTAATTACATTGGAATAGGCGATTTATGTCGAAAATACCTTTAAAACGGATAATTTGAGAAAAAGAAATAAAGGAATAAAAGAATGAAACAAATAAACTAACGAACAGGAATTAGCATGATACTACGGATAATAGCTAGTTAATACGTAGACTAATTAAACTAGGTCAAGGCAGAAACGGAGTTCGGGGGACGAAACTCGGCCAGAACAAAGCGCAGCAGAGAGCTGCGTCCTTTGAATAGGCGCGCAGCGACGCTGCGTCTGTTCCTTGGCTCGGCCCCGGGCCGTGAAGCCGTAATTGCAAGCCGTTAATGTTAATTGGTGAATTTAATGATTGATTGATGATATTTACTCGGATGAAGGTGATTAACAGGTTAATTACATGTGAATGATGGTCATAAAAAACAGTAAAGCATGGATAGGACGAACCGGAAACGGATTATTTACATGAAATAATGATGAAAACGAAGAAAGCACTAATGAGTCCTCTATTGAAATAAGTCAATTAGACTAAATACGACGGATATACAACGAATATGCGACGAACATGCGAATAAATAGATTAAACTATATCAATGATGAATTCCAGAAACTCAATATGAACAAATTGAATCTCTAAAATCCGGGTTTGAATTCAATGACGAAAACCCGTAAATATCGGATTATTTAGGTTTTAAGTCGGATTTATGATGAATTAAAACATACTAATGATGAATGATTACAATACATGTGGATTATATACTATTACGACGAAGAATTAACAGACGAAACAAGCAAAAGAAAGATTTGAATACGAATTACAGAGGACAAACGAAGAAGAAAGGAAGCGAGAATCTGCGCGGCCTCACGAAGAGGCGCGGCAGAGTCTGCGCTCCTTCGAAGAGGCGCGGCGATTCTTTGCGTCCTTTCTCGACGGTTATTTACTGGAAATCCGCAAAAACAGATTTTAACAAAGGGTTTTAGAAATCGATTTTAACGGTATTTTCGACGTAAATCTTACGATTGACAACGATAAAGTAAATACAATAAACAAATAGGATCATACACCCTCAGACTTACATGTTGACGAAACGAGAAGGACTAAGATATTGATTAGTGAATGCTCGACGCGAATGCAAAGAGAGTGCCCTCGTAAGAGGAAAACGATTGATTAATTAAGTTGATTGAGTGTAGTTGGTCAAATTAGTCGGTCATGCAACGGAGAGGCTGGTACCCGGAAAGATCCGAGCTTACGTGGTCGAAAGTTCAAGCACGTAGGCTCCAGTAAGTAAGAACAAAGTCTAGAATGCAAAGGGAGAAGAGAAGGGCGGACACTCGCGTGAGAAATATGAGGAACGAAAGCTCTTATTTATACTAATCACGCGACGGAATTAGGGTTTCGGTGTAATACTCCGTATTTATAAGTCTTGGGGTACTCTATCGAGTAGGCCTTACTCTGTCGAGTAAGGGTAAGTTGCGAAATAAAATAGTTTCTGACCTGTTGGGTACTCGATCGAGTAGCTGTGGCACTCGATCGAGTAAGGGGGTACTCGATCGAGTACCTTGGGTACTCGATCGAGTGTCCGGTTTTACGGGGGAGTTTTCTTGGGTTTTGTTAATTACGCGATTAAGGTATTTAAACATATTCGTAATTGTTTTAAATCACTTTTTACAAAACCTAAAACCTGTTTAAGAGAGAAAGCAACTAGTCTTCTTCCTAATCGCGTTCTTGACAATTCCCGGAGTTCAGACGGTCAGTTCGTATCGTAGTTCGCGTCGTTGGATTCCCTGCGTCGAGGGTAAGCTTTTAATATAATTTATATAATGTTTTGTTAAGATTGATGAAACCCTAATTTAGGAATTGGGGGTTTT
This sequence comes from Silene latifolia, assembly GCF_048544455.1. NCBI lineage: Eukaryota > Viridiplantae > Streptophyta > Magnoliopsida > Caryophyllales > Caryophyllaceae > Silene > Silene latifolia. The sequence goes on from NC_133536.1 coordinate 191,691,108, forward strand.
TATGAGTAGTATTTGAATGGTAGCATCTATGTGTTGTATGGTAGGAGGAGAATTCGTAGAGGAGCCGTTTTGATACAGCTGTAGATACCGTCTGCGTGTTGTGCTTTCCAGGTAGGATTTCCTACTCAGTATTAGTCCCATAATGGGATATTGATGATGTGCTGTAATTAGTTGTTTGATATGATGATTGTGATTGTGATTGTGATTGTGATTGTGATTGGTTGTCTATGGCTCTCGAGATGCGTTCTCGGCTGAGTGGGGTCACTTGCGGGAGTGACTTCACGCCCTAGTTTCGCCCTTCGTGGAACCCGCCACGGAAGGGGATGTGCACATTAATGGACAGGGTTATCGCTCGTACGATGAGCGGGGCTTAGGTGGGAACGGCTGCGGTCCCCCACTCGGCAAGGCTGGTCCAAAGGACGTCGGATTGAGATGATGGGAGTTGGTGTGTGTGTGTGTGTGACAGTTCAGCTGTCTGTGTATCTTGTTATTGCTGTCTATATTGTTGTGTGATTAGTACTGACCCCGGTGTTGTTTTGTAAACCTGCGGTGATCCATTCGGGGATGGTGAGTAGATATTGAACAGGTATAGAGATGAGTACGGGGATAGCTGGGATGGCCACGACATGACGATAGAGTCTTCCGCTGTAGTTTAGCATTTATTTACATTTCAGTTGAGAACAGATAGTTTGGAATAATGTATTGTACTTTCAGTTTGGTTTCGAGGATTGTAGTTATTCATTAAACTACTTATAATAAATGTTGTTTCTTCATTGTCTATTTGATTATCATACCTCGGGCGACCGAGATGGTGATGTCTTCATACCTGAGTGGTCCTGGTAAGGCACTTGAAGTATGGGGGTGTTACAATTGTGATTGTGATTGGTTGTCTATGGCTCTCGAGATGCGTTCTCGGCTGAGTGGGGTCACTTGCGGGAGTGACTTCACGCCCTAGTTTCGCCCTTCGTGGAACCCGCCACGGAAGGGGATGTGCACATTAATGGACAGGGTTATCGCTCGTACGATGAGCGGGGCTTAGGTGGGAACGGCTGCGGTCCCCCATCGGCGGGCTGGTCCAAAGTGGACGATCGATTGAGATGATGGGAGTTGGTGTGTGTGTGTGTGTGTGACGGTTCAGTCATTTGTGTGTATCTTGTTATTGCTGTCTATATTGTTGTGTGATTAGTATTGACCCCGGTGTTGTTTTGTAAACCTGCGGTGATCCATTCGGGGATGGTGAGCAGATATTGAACAGGTATAGAGATGAGTACGGGGATAGCTGGGATGGCCACGACATGACGATAGAGTCTTCCGCTGTAGTTTAGCATTTATTTACATTTCAGTTGAGAACAGATAGTTTGGAATAATGTATTGTACTTTCAGTTTGGTTTCGAGGATTGTAGTTATTCATTAAACTACTTATAATAAATGTTGTTTCTTCATTGTCTATTTGATTATCATACCTCGGGCGACCGAGATGGTGATGTCTTCATACCTGAGTGGTCCTGGTAAGGCACTTGGAGTATGGGGGTGTTACATTCGGAGACTCTTTGGAAGTGAATCTCGGAAAGATATGAAAAAGATACGTAAAACATGCAGAAAAGGGCCTGGGAAGAGGCGCAACAGCCACTGCGTCTCTTGGAAGAGGCGCAACGCCTGCTGCGTCTGTTCCCAGGAGGTTTCCCCCTGCTGAAGAAAGATTTCCGCGTTTGAGTTATGGTAGGACGGAAATAATTCGAATATCTTATGAATATTACGGGATATTATTTGCCAAAAGATAAAATTTGTGAAATATGGAATAGAAATATCCGGAACATTCCAGAACATTCTGATTCGGGATTTAACAGTTATTAGAAAATGGAGACGGTTTTTGACCCGGACTCCGAATGTACTCTAATTACTGCCAAAACGACCGTATCGGTGCGTAGATGACATCTAAGAGGTAGACATTTAATATTTGAGCAATCACTTGACGATAATCTTACGAACTGTCACAAATCGTTCCGCGAACCAAACATGCGGCCCAATCATCACCGGGTGGTTTGCGGGAGGTGCAGAAATGAGGTATCTACAGAGCCCCCACTTTGACTGAGGCTTGGACAAGGCGAAAGTCAAAGTATAGCCATCAGGTCAATCGAAGATTACAACCTGACGACTATGGCGACGCAAGGCGGCTCAAGGGGTCTGAGCCAAGGACCTTACGTCGGGAACATTTTAGAGTCTGTCGACTATCGGGGAGGGTCGTTTAAAGTCCATTAGACTACGTAAGGAGGCTCGCCAGCCATAAGAAGAGACCATACCTGAGACTTCTTCTCGAGATGCTTTCGGAGTATGACACCTCCGCCGAACTCCGTGAGGAATAAATATCGAAAGTAGCAGGACGTCGGTAGAAACTGCTGGGGAATCCGCTTGCGTCGGTCTCAAGCGAACTCTGGCAAAAACTTGAGGTTGAATCGGCTTGCGTCGGTCTCAAGCGAACTCTTGTTGGGGAATATATTGACGATTAGGAACATCTTGATCGCCATGGAAAAAATCTTGAGTGAGCAATCTTTGCAAAATATCTTTTAACTACTTGGGACAAATATTTTGACGACCTAGGAACATCTCGATCGTCATGGAAGAAATCTTGAGTGAGCAATACTGCAAAATATTGCTGCGCTGGGGATAAATGCAAGCCGGAACGAAAGGAAATCGTCGAATGGGCCAAAAGAGATTAAAATGGCATCGAGGAAGAGGCGCACCAAAGATGGGCCCACAAATAACGAACTTATAACGAATTTTTGAAAATTCATGTGGAGGGAACAGAAGGAAGAGGCGCAGCAAGAGCTGCGTCTCTTGGAAGAGGCGCAGCGCCTGCTGCGTCTTTTCCCCAATTTGGCTTTCCTGCGTAAAAACGCGAAAATCAGAGGCATTTGTTTCATTATTTCGAAACACAATTCACACGATTTCTCTCTCAAATCTTCACCATTTCCGCTAAGGTTTGATTCAAAAGCTTGCTTAAAGCATGACTAATCGAGGTATGTGTCTTGATCTTGCATTAATCTTCTTCATTCGTCGAATTTTGAGCCGCGAAAATTAGGGTTTTCGACCCTTTTGACCGAAAATTTGGGGCTTTTCCCCCAAATGGACTTGCCTTGCCAAATTGATGTTAGAAATGGATAGTAGGTAGTGTTAGGAACACAACCATGCATTCGCTTCGAATTTTCATCTAGTTTTGAGCCTTTGAATGAATTTTGAGACGGTTTTACAGCTGAACCGTAATTTGCTTCGAAAATAGCCTTAGGATTGCCCATTGGCGATGAAATTTGATATTTTGGATCCTTGAATGATGGGTAAACTTCCTACCATCTCGGAATTTTGGTTCGTGACAACTTTTTTAGGACACCTTTCTAGGGCATAATCACCGTTATAGCGAAATGCTGCCGAATTTCCGACTCGAACCTAGAACTAGGCTTCGAATTGGACTTTACTTGACCCAATTTATCGTATGAGTGACCGGGTTGGTGGGAACGTGGCCAAGGATGGCACGGGAGGAGTAGTTTCAGGGCTTTGAAGGCTTGAAGACCCCTTAACAAAGGCTCGTCGTCGTATGACGCGGCCTGAATTTGCTTTAACGTTGCAGGTGATGAGGCTTCTACTTCTGGGAGAGCTCCCATGGAGATAGACGCCGCTGTTGTTGAGGAGGCTTTAGAGCAGGCCTTCACCGCTGCGGTGATGGCTGCTGGAGACGAGGCTCACGAGGAGGAGGCCGCCGAGGAGGAGGAGGCCCCGAGACGGGCAAACGTCGGGCGAGGAGGTCGTCAGCTGAGAGGAGCTCCTGCGTGGGCTGAGACTTGGGAGAGTAGGCACCTCGTGTGGGCTGCAGAGGGTCACCTGTCCTACAGGACGGTGAAGAGCTTGGTAAATAAGAATTCACTACTCATTATTCATCCTCTTTCATTCTTTTTTGTCCAAATTTCCTTTCGAACTTCATTCAAAACTAAAGATAGCTTTGTTTCAAATCATAATAGGAGGCCGGCCACATCAGGTCGTTCTCGGGTTACACGACAGCGATGGAGCACTACGAGCAGCTGTCGGCGGAGGAGAGGGCCATGATCGAGCGTGGAGCGTTCGGTCCTCTAGTTCAGGTCTGGAGGGATATCGTGATGAGGAATTTGCGGGCTAACCTTAGCCTGGTCCGCGCTTTATTGGACCGATTTTGGGACACGACTTCCACGTTTCACCTACCTTTTGGTGAGGTGGGTGTCACTCTGGAGGATTACGGCATGATTTCTGGTCTGCCGTGTGGGGCCGAGGAGATGGTGTGGCCGGAGACTGCCATGAGGGCGGACTCGGCCGAGGCGAGGAGGTTGATCGGCTGGAACTTGTCGCCGAAGGCTGTTGCAGTGCCGGGTTTGGTACCCAGTACTTACGTTCGAGACTACTTTGCGGGGAAGACCCCGGCGCTGGTGACGATTGATGGGAGGGAGACGGCTCCTCCTCCCTGTACAGCTGAGCAGAGGGCTCGTCTGTGGCTTTGGTGGTTTCTGTCTTCGATTTACCTCGGAGACAAGGGCGAGAGGCTGTCGAGGAAGCTCCTTCCCTTTCTTTTCGACTCCGAGTTCCCTAGGGCGTTGGGACTGGGTCACTGCTGGTTTTGCGGTCCTCATCCGCTTCATGAGGGCCATGGTTCGTCCGGAGTTGATGGAGAAGGGGACTTCTCCTGGCGCTGTCGGACCTGGGCTACTGTTGGAGGTATGAACCTTCCTTTAGACCAAAGTAAATTCCTTTCTTTATCAAATCACGAAAGATCGTCATTGATTATTCTGTTTTACAGGCGTGGTGATACGTGCATTTTATATAGTCTTTCTAGCCTATTTTATGCACGTATTTCTATGCTTTTATCGTGGTTTTATGCTACGAAATGCCCCGAATATGCTACTTTGGGTTATTATGTCTTATTTGCAGGTATGGACCCGAAAGGAGTGAAATCAAGCTATTTACCGTCCATTTTTGCATGCATTTGGAGGAAGAGATGATTTGGAGCGGAATTATAGCTGTCTTGGGATGCGTGAAGGTGTTTTGGGAGCTAAAGGGACAAGTCAAGGCAAACTAACGAGAATCACAAGCTGCTGATGTCAAGATCCACTCGATCGAGTGCTTTTCTAGTCGATCGAGTGGTTTAGGAGTCAATAATCAGTCGATCGAGCTCTATTCTAAGTCGATCGACCAGTTCCTTATATGCCTTTACTCGATCGAACAGTTTCCTTGGTCGATCGAGCTGTTTGTGAGCCAAGTTCACTCGATCGAGTGATTTAAGTGGTCGATCGAGTGGCTATGCTGACGGGCTGGGCTTTTTAGGTTTAATTCCGTCATTAGGTTTAACCTTTACTCCTAATTTCTTATAAATAGGAGTAAGGGTTGTCATTTGTAATCATCCAAGAATCCGGGGGATCAACATACGTTACTTTCCCCTGTCACTTTCCCTGTTGCTTTTTGTTCCTTCATTTCCGGATCATTTATATTAGTAATTTCTTCCCTCTTTTCTCTCCTTTTATTTAATGTTTATTATTCCCCCTCCTCCTTTATTTATTGTTCTTGTTTATTTTATGAGTAGCTAATTCCCCCTAGTATGTTAGGATTAGGGAAGCCGTGGTAGCGATGCTTTAATTGTATTAAATAGATTAGCCTTGCGATAGGAATTGTATTAGGCAATTTAATTGTTATCCGGTCAAACGTATGCATGCAGGAGACCAATAATTCTAGTTAACCCCGACCTAGATCGAAAGATTGGAAGGGAAGGCTTGCTTAATTACAATAGGGTATTACAGTGAGGGCGAAAGTTAAGCTGTTTACACTCTAGGGCGGTTTAAGGACCGAAAGGTGACGACCATAGCTCTTCTTATCAATAGTCTAATCGCCTTAATATTCCTGATATAATAGATCTGATAGCTGCCACGGTGGACCGACTCCTAGCATACTACCCTTCTGCTTTTGTTAATTTCTCTCATCTTTTTCCCTCGCTTTAGTCTCTAGTTTAGTTTAAATCAACGCAATCAAAACCCCCATCGTGACATTAGACAGATAGATAGACAAATAGATAGTACACCGCCTCCCTGTGGAGATCGACCCTACTTACCACTGACTTCTGTTAGTAGTACTTAGGTATTTTATTTTTGGTGTAGAAACGACCGCATCAAATTTTGGCGCCGTTGCCGGGGAGGCAATCTATTTATTTATTTGTTTAATTTTATCTGTTTTTAGCCTCAGGGGATTTTTCCCTTGAGGCCGTTTTAATCTTTTGTTTAGTGCTGTTTTGATAGGCCTTACAGGTACTACCTAGACAGTTCTAGGTGAAAGACAGTCAAAGGGAAGGCTTGAGTACCTTTGACCCGTCACCGATGTCCCATTATATGGAACAGCCGGTGATCTGCTACGGGAGATGTGGTTCTGCTGAGCACAATGCAGCTGTAGTTGTGCCGCCACATCCGCCCTATCAATGGCCACCGCAACAAGATTCCCCTGATATACAAGAAGAAGACATTGCGGAGCTGAAATCCTTGATGGAGGCACTTGCATTCCAAGTGCAAGAATATGTCTCGCGATTTGATGAGCTCGAGTCCGGTTGCTGCTCAATTAGCAGCCGAGATGGAGAGAGAAGAGATCGCGAGTCGACATATTTAATGAGAATGCTTGTATCACAAATGCAAGAGAGTGATAGATATATGGACGCTCGAATCCCCGAATCGAGTCACAAATAGCTCGGTTAGCAAATGAGATGCAAGAAGAAGAGGTTTATCTTGCTGAGAGCAGTTTTTCTCGTAAGGAAACCGTGTTGCCCAATGATGAGGATGACTTCTATGACTCGGACGACGAGTTCCTATCATATTTCACTACCCCACGCGAAGATTTCAGCGCTGTACAGGAGGAATCACTCGATCGAGTGACAATTATTGGTCGATCGAGTGATTTTTCAGAAGAACCTGCTCGATCGAGTGAAAATACAACTCGATCGAGTGGAATGCAGGAGGATAGTTCTCGATCGAGTGATTCTGCCACTCGATCGAGTGAAATGCGGGAAGAAATTGGTCGATCGAGTAATAACTCTGCTCGATCGACTAATTTGGCCATTGGGAGCTGTAATTCGTCATTTGGGCTTGATTTGGATGACGACTTTGACGATGATAACGGTTACGGTGAATCCCCCTTATTCAAGGCCGAGTTAGATGCGCTTGAGGCCGAGATTTACGGGACGAATTCCACTGAGGGCGACGAAAGGACAGCTGAATCGGTATTTGCTCCTAGCACGGATGAGGTATTACACTCTTTTATCAATGATTCCATTGAAAGCAACCAACCTGAGGTAGTAAATGGTAATTTTATTATTGTTTGTATACTGCCTCGTCTGATTCATGCTTTTCCTTTTAATGTTTTACCCCCTCCCATGTGGACGAATAAATTAGCAATTATTCACCACCCCTGTCGTCTCAATTTTGTCAATCTGAAATGGAGCCCTACTTTATTGACAATCGCTCCCGCGCTCCTTTATTTTGTGGATAAATTTAGGAGCGTACATAGGAAATTTGTTAGACTTAAATGTTTACATATCTTTATTTCCTACTTTGCTATTCCACTATGGTGCTACGTATGCTGTTGTGTAGCACATGCGCAGCTGTTTGACAGGTTGTTGCGCGCTTTGAGCTGTTTTGATTGTTACTAATTAGAGAGGCTCGAAGAAAAAGAAGGTCGAGCTGGGACCTGACTGAAGCTAGCGCTACCCGGGAGGCAACCCGGCGATCTTATTTTTTGATTTTATTTCATTTAAGTTGTAATAAATGGTTTTATACCATAAAACTTTCTCAGTATGCTTGTTTTGGTTAGTTGCGGGCTGTTTCAATTACATTTTGCAGGAATTCATCGAGCATCACTCGATCGAGTGGTTTTGCCTACTCGATCGATCAACTTTGCTGAAGAGTCCACTCGATCGAGTGATTGATCACTCGATCGACCACCTGCAGGATGAGAAACCCCTCGATCGACTTGTACCCTCTTCGATCGAGCAGTTTTGGATGCCCAGTTCACTCGATCAGCCACTATCCCTTGCTATCGAGTGCCATTGACTTGCATTAGCTTCCTGAGATGGTTTTCTGGGCCCTTAGCAACCTCCCATTTCATGGTCGGTTTGGGGAGGTCCCCTTATTCGCGCATTTTGTGAGTTTTTCCGCATTTACTCTCTCTTCTCCTTCAGTTTGCATTTCCTTTCCATGTTTTGGTACAATGGGGGCATTGTACGGTTTGGTTTGGGGAGGTTATGCATCCATATCCGTGTCTGCATATTGTTTTATCTGCATTTCAGCTATCACGTTTAATTTTATGCTTGCATTGTTGTTTATTTTTGTTAAAAATATAAAATTAAAGAAAAATTCGAAAAATTGTTAAAAATTCAAAAAAATTCACGTTTAATTTAGCATATAGGTTGAGTCGGAACGGTAGATTTCAATGATGATATTGCTCTATATCTGTCTTTTTGCTTAAGCCTTGCATTAAACTGTTATCTTTTAGCTTTGTCTTTTGCATAATCTACGAGTTTATGTTTAATTTAGCTGAACGAATAGACTTGACCTGAGATTTTGGCAACCTACTTATAATTTCTAAGGATTAGAGCCTTATAAACTGGTGTCATTGTGACCAGTTTCATGTAGGATTGTGAGTAGTTACTCCTTGCATAACATGTTCATTAATTTGCACATATATGAGATTCAATTGCTTTTTGCCGTCATACATTCGGGATAGTGGTTGGTGTCACATGCAGGGAGGTGCTTACATTTTCCCTTTTCTTTCATTTTTACCCATAAACTCCACATTAGCCAAATTTGCCAGTTGACCTTTAGCTACATCCAAATTTAGCCTGCCTTGTCAAGCTAGTTTATATTGTTGTTTTGCGGTATATATTCCCATTGTATCAAGTTTGGCGCGTATTCTATTGAATCGGAGTTGGTAATCTATGAAGAAAGGGAGGATGTTGAAAAAAGAATTCAAAAAAAAAAAAAAAAAAAATGAAAAGAAAAAAAAAAGAATCGAAAAAAAAAAGAGAATTCAGAAAAGAAGAAAGAGAAACCGAGAAAAAATAGAAATAGAAAAAGAAATGAAAAAGGAAAAAAGAAGAAAAATTATGGAAAAAAAAAAAGATGTTGTTAGTTGACGGTTTCTACTCCTATGTTCTATCTTACATTATTTGAGGAGTATGTTTAGTTTGGTTTGGTGAGTTTTATGCCAAATGAAGGGCATTGTGCTTATTCTATAATTGCGTAAGAATGGATGTTGATATATGGTTTTGTTTAGGTACTAGCTTGGCCGCCTATACCTCCACATTCCCATAAATGTTTTGCCTTTTCTTACCCATTGCCTCACTTTACCATATTTTTGTAAGCCCTCGGCTGTGACAGGACCTTGTTGGTTGGAATGTGTGTACGGTAGCTAGAATTGTCTATCATATTAGTTGCATGCAAGTTATGTGGGTCGTAGTTTAGGTGAGCGACTATTTTTCTTTCTCTCTTACATATATATGCTTACCCTTTGCTTCATGAGAGAAGAGTGACCCGTGAGAGTCCACTATTAAAGGTCTTGCAAGGTCGACGGTTCAGCTTTATTATAAACATCTTATAACTCGTTTGCATTTGACTGTCTAGCTATAGGTGTTAGTTTTCTTGCATTAAATTGGCTTAAGTGGGCATTTGTAGCTAGCTCTGAGTTATTTTTCCGTTCCATTAGCGTATAGTTTTGAGTTTACTCGAGGACGAGTAAAGGTTTGGTTTGGGGAGATTTGATACGTGCAGTTTATATAGTCTTTCTAGCCTATTTTATGCACGTATTTCTATGCTTTTATCGTGGTTTTATGCTACGAAATGCCCCGAATATGCTACTTTGGGTTATTATGTCTTATTTGCAGGTATGGACCCGAAAGGAGTGAAATCAAGCTATTTACCGTCCATTTTTGCATGCATTTGGAGGAAGAGATGATTTGGAGCGGAATTATAGCTGTCTTGGGATGCGTGAAGGTGTTTTGGGAGCTAAAGGGACAAGTCAAGGCAAACTAACGAGAATCACAAGCTGCTGATGTCAAGATCCACTCGATCGAGTGCTTTTCTAGTCGATCGAGTGGTTTAGGAGTCAATAATCAGTCGATCGAGCTCTATTCTAAGTCGATCGACCAGTTCCTTATATGCCTTTACTCGATCGAACAGTTTCCTTGGTCGATCGAGCTGTTTGTGAGCCAAGTTCACTCGATCGAGTGATTTAAGTGGTCGATCGAGTGGCTATGCTGACGGGCTGGGCTTTTTAGGTTTAATTCCGTCATTAGGTTTAACCTTTACTCCTAATTTCTTATAAATAGGAGTAAGGGTTGTCATTTGTAATCATCCAAGAATCCGGGGGATCAACATACGTTACTTTCCCCTGTCACTTTCCCTGTTGCTTTTTGTTCCTTCATTTCCGGATCATTTATATTAGTAATTTCTTCCCTCTTTTCTCTCCTTTTATTTAATGTTTATTATCCCCCCTCCTCCTTTATTTATTGTTCTTGTTTATTTTATGAGTAGCTAATTCCCCCTAGTATGTTAGGATTAGGGAAGCCGTGGTAGCGATGCTTTAATTGTATTAAATAGATTAGCCTTGCGATAGGAATTGTATTAGGCAATTTAATTGTTATCCGGTCAAATGTATGCATGCAGGAGACCAATAATTCTAGTTAACCCCGACCTAGATCGAAAGATTGGAAGGGAAGGCTTGCTTAATTACAATAGGGTATTGCAGTGAGGGCGAAAGTTAAGCTGTTTACACTCTAGGGCGGTTTAAGGACCGAAAGGTGACGACCATAGCTCTTCTTATCAATAGTCTAATCGCCTTAATATTCCTGATATAATAGATCTGATAGCTGCCACGGTGGACCGACTCCTAGCATACTACCCTTCTGCTTTTGTTAATTTCTCTCATCTTTTTCCCTCGCTTTAGTCTCTAGTTTAGTTTAAATCAACGCAATCAAAACCCCCATCGTGACATTAGACAGATAGATAGACAAATAGATAGTACACCGCCTCCCTGTGGAGATCGACCCTACTTACCGCTGACTTCTGTTAGTAGTACTTAGGTATTTTATTTTTGGTGTAGAAACGACCGCATCACGTGGGTGTACTCCTACTTTCCGGGCCTCGCGCCCAAGAGGACGGAGCCGTTGGAGAGGGCCTATCCCGTGGTGAGGGATTGGGTCATGTGTCGGACGAAGAGCAAGCGTTCTTCTCACAATGTCTACCGGCGGGACGTGAACGCTCTTGGTGACGAAAGCAGGTGAGTATCCCATTTGTATTCATTTACTCTTCTTATACTTTGCTTTTAATTGGTCATAGGGATGATCTGTGCTTTTATATTGTCGCAGTGGGTGCCCAGACCTTGGGCGGAGTACGCAGGAGCGCCCCCTTTCGTCGCTGAGGTCCTTCGACCTAGGAGCCCGAGTCGGCCGCGTTGAGGACGTCGATGGGTCCCGTGGGTACTTGGCCGAGCGGTTGGCTCGTCAGTGCTCTCGGGACGCGTTGACGGTTCCCGTCGATCCTCCCAGGACGATGTTTAGGGAGCCTTCTGAGGCTGAGAGGGAGGCGGACTTGGCTGGTGCCAGTGGCGACGACCTTCTTCTGCCTGGCGAGGACTACTCGGCGTTCCTTTACGGGAGGTTGGCATACTGGCCGGTAGTGGTGAGTATCTTTCACTTTTTTCTTGATTTTGATTTTGAGAATTGCGACGAAGGATCATCTATTATTGAGAGCTATTTGTCTTTGCAGGAGGTTGAGGCGGCGGGCATCGAGCCCCCAGAGTACCCCGAGACCCTCGAGTACACTGACGCGACCGGGAGGACGACGATCTCCGAGTTGCGTGACTTTGACGTAGCTGTGACGGATCTTTGGCCTAGATGATCGGGCAAGATCGATTCGGAGGGTAAGCCTCCAACTTGTATGACTTTTGTGTAAGAACACATTTGATTGAGTTTGCTCAATTTGCTGAGAAATTTTTTTTTGATAATACAGGTCGCGCCGTCCCGGCTTGTGGCGCTATGGAGGGTGGCCAACCGGCTGCGAGCTACTGCCATCGGGGCACTCGTCGGTGGTCGAGGTCGTCAGGTATGAACCTTTTTTGATTTTTTTTTTTTATTTCCAATTTTGCTTGAATTGATTGACATGAGCCAATTTGTTGCTGCTTACAGGGTGACCGCGAGCTGGAGCGAGAGTTGACCCAGTCTCGGGAGGAGACGGCTCGCTTGCTGAGGGAGCTCGAGGTTCGGGACGCCGAGATCGCCGTTCTGGTGGCGAGAATTGCAGAGTTGGAGGGCGCCCAGCAGTAGTTTTGTGTAGTTTTGTAGACTTGTACATTTGGACATCTGATTTTGAAACATTTTTGGACTCTGTTTGGGGCACAAGCCCCCAGTTTGCTTGTGCTTTTGGACTTTGTTCGGCGTATATACAATGGCCTGAGTGCCTTTGCTGCTGGGTTGTGTTGCTTGTACCTGCAGGTTAGTTCTTGAACAGGTTTGGTGGATAACGGTTTGCGCCGTCATGCTGCCGAAATTTACATAGAAGTTACGCAAAACATACATTTTATATACATAAGGCCTTTAATCAGCGCAAAATGAGACGCAAAAGAACATGAGGAAAAAGCAAAAAATTTGCCGGAAATGTCCGGACGGTAGGGAGGGCTACCCCCTAAAAAAGAAAAGAAAAAGAAATCTGTAAGTTAGAAATGTGGAAATGAAATTAAGAAAATAAAAAGAAAAAATATATACGTGTCGAAATTTGGTAAAATAAATGAATTATAATGGAAATTATGTCCTAAAATGATGAATTGAAAAAAAATGAAATGAAATGTATTTCCTAAAATGAAAATGTGCACATGTGGTAAAAATGGCGAACTGTCGATGTCGTCTCGAAATGCGTGCCCGCGAAATTAGGAAACTTGAAACATGGTAAACTGCTCGTATTTACCAAAATAAAATCCCGTAGGAATAGGAAATTATTCGTTATAGAATTAGGAAAGATCCAAACGCGGAAATCACAGAAGTGAGACTGGGGAAGAGGCGCAGCATGAGCTGCGTCCCTCTGAAGAGGCGCAGCAAGTGCTGCGCCTGTTCCCAAGCAGGTCCGTTCTAGCGGATTTTTTGGAAACAGCAATTAGTATAAATAGAAGCATCGACGGGGCGTTAATTCACACAATTCTTCCGTCTCCTCCTCGTCTATTCATATAAAACTCTCAAAATAAATCTTTAAGAGAAATTTGTCATTATGAATACTTTGGAGATCCGTTTGAAGGAATGGACCAACGAGTTTTCGAATATGGAGAAGCACGACATGGGTGCTTATAACCTTGGATCTTTGTTGAGTTTGAAACTCATTAAGGTAGTAAAACCGTTCTTGGATGCTTGCCTTGACTATTGGGACCCGAGTTATCATGTTTTCGCGTTCCCAGGAGGTGACATTTGCCCATTTCCTGAAGAAATTGATGCTATTGGTGGGTGGGACCCCGAACATTTACCTGCCATCCCTTCTACTTCGCAAGGGTATAAGAGCAAATTCAGAGACTTGCTTGGACTGACTAGACTTGAGGTGGATCGTCTAGTTACCCCGAAAGGCGTGAGGATGTTGGATTTTATAGACCGATTCATCAACAGGGCCGACCCTACTGTTTCTCATGTTGCTAGGAGGAGGGCATTTGGCTTTTGTTTGCTGCACGTGTACGTCTTCCAGGGACACGTTGACGAAGACTTGAGAGGTGATCCCCGTCTTTTGAGCCTTATTGAGCAAATGGAGCTGCGCAGGAGCCCAGCTTGCTTATGCTTAGGAGAGATCATTTTGGGTTTGGATAATAGGAAATCCAACCGCGATCTGCCGTTCTTGGGGAGTCCCGTCATTTTGCAGGTAAAAGACATCTTTCTTTTTTTTTTTTTTTTTTTTTTTTTTTTTTTTTTTTTTTTTTTTTTTTTTTTTTTTTTTTTTTTTTTTTTTCGTTTTTTTTATGTCTAATACCGCCTCTTGGTAGGTTTGGCTTATGGAACGGCTCTGATTGATCGAGCCCCCAGTTCATGCACTTTCCTATCATGCTCGTTCGATTGCGATGAGGACGCGGTTGTACATGGTGGACTTCACTCGGGTCTGCGATTATTGGAAGAACAAGCTGAAGAATGATGATGGTCCGTTGATTAGGTGGGTTGTACCGTGGTGGCACCTCAAGTCTGTCACTGGAGTGTCTTCTTTGGATCCCACTAGGTCCGTGCGCATTCCTGGATTGGAGTTTATGGTATGCATCTTCCCGGTGAGATTGATGAGGCAAGTTGGGTTGAAACAGACGATCCCTAGGCTTGACACCGTCCCTCAGACTGCTATGGCACTTACTACAAAGAGCCGAAGAGAGTGGGCTGTTAAATGGGCCCAAAGAAACATGTGGTTCTTGAGCTTCTCCGCCAATGCTTTGTGGGTGTCGGACTCTTATCTGAGGTGGAGGAAGGCTGCAACCCCGGAAGAGCGCGAGAGGCTGAGGAAACGCGAGCCTGTTGACTACAAGGTGCGCGAGGGAGAGAAAGAGAAGGAGAAGCGTCTGACAGAGGGAGAAGAAGAGGCCGGGTTTCAAGTCATTCATCCTTCAAAGAAATCAAAGACTACTCTTGTCGCAGAGGTGGTGGTTGGCAAGAACGGAAGAGTCAGGCCTCGAGAAAGACCGTTGGTTATTATTATTATTGTTGTTGTGACGGGAAATATGACAAGAATGACAAGGGCAAGGGGAAGATGGAGGAATAGCCCGAGTCTTTATTTATTGTTTGATTATTATTATTATTGTTGTTGTAATAAAAAGGAGGGATTTTTAGAATCTTAGCCTATTCTATCTTTATTATGTAACGTACTATTATTAGAAAGCGAATGAAATAAAAAAGGTTAAATGGTTATGAAACCGTTAAGATTTTCTACTTCATTATTCTTGTTGAATTTCAAATGCAATGCAAATGTCCTTCTATTTACATTTTTAGATATAATGGGTTGAATCCCGTGAAGGATTGCCTACGTATTCACTTAAAAAGCGAAATCAAACCCTTGCGCGTAGTTCGAGTAAATGTAAAAGAATAATTGCTCGAAGCAAGAGCTTGTAATGAACATAGAAAATAAGCATGAGCTTTTGCTTACTCTGGAGGTGCGAATTTAGTTTGTTTGATGATATGAGGATGACAAACTTGTCAAAATGCAAGAGCACAGTGACATTTAGCTTATTTCAGCTTGGCCAGGGGCCGTTTATTTAGTGCCGCAAGAGCGACACATGGGTTTACGCGAGGCGCGTTTTTGTCCTATTCTAGGCATAGTATCGTTTCAATTGGTCAAGGTTTGTGGGGTTTGAAAACTCATTCCCATCTAGGTCTGTAATTCTAACCGCACCCCCCGGGAGTATGGATTTGACTAGAAATGGTCCGGCCCAGTTAGGTTTGAATTTTCCCCGTGGGTCGACAGGTAAAAGAGCTCTAACCGATTTGAGTACTAAGTCTCCTTCTTTGATGTTTCTTGGCCTAACCCTTTTGTTGAAAGCTCGTTTGATACGTGCTTGATATGTTTGGACATTATGTAAGGCCCGTAGCCTACGTTCATCCAGGAGGATGAGTTCTTCATACCTATCCCTCTTCCAATCGGCCTCCGGGATTTGACTTTCTAGTAGAATACGCAAGGATGGTATTTCTAGCTCGACTGGTTGTACAGCTTCCATTCCGTAGGTCAAATAGAAAGGAGTAGCCCTAGTGGGCGTCCTGACAGATGTACGGTACCCCCATAAGGCGAAAGGTATCTTGCTTGGCCAATCTCTATAGTTGTCAATCATTTTCTTGAGAATTGTGACAACATTCTTGTTTGCTGCCTCTACCACGCCGTTAGTCTGTGGTCTATAGGGCGAAGAGTGGTGATGCTTAATCTTGTATTTGGCTAGCAATTGCTCGGTTTCAGCTTGAAAGTGTGACCCATTATCGCTAATGATCTCATGTGGGCAACCATATCGACAGATGATGTTATTTTGTATGAACTTTGCCACATTTTTGGCCGTAAGACCAGTGTAGGAAGCCGCTTCTACCCATTTGGTAAAATAGTCAATCGCCACCAGAATGAAACAGTGACCTCCTGTTCCGGCTGGGGTTATTTTCCCGATTATGTCAATTCCCCATGCAGAGAATGGCCAAGGAGATGTCATCGTGTATAGCAACGAAGGAGGGACATGTTGTACATTCCCGAAGATTTGACAATTGTGGCAATGTCTCACGTATTTGATGCAATCGGATTCCATTGTGGTCCAATAATACCCCAAACGTGTGATTTTCTTTGCCATCATGGGCCTACTCATGTGAGGACCGCATTCTCCGTCGTGGACTTCTTCCATCACCTTTCGTGCCTGTGAATGATCAAGGCATCGTAGTACTACACCAAGAGGTGTTCTTTTGTATAACTCTCCTTGCATCAGGATGTATTGGGAAGCTAATAGGCGTATAGCACGTTGTCCCCTTTTGTCCATATCCGGCGGATAGGTACCATTAAGCTTGAAATTCAGGATTGCTTGGAACCAGGGTTCTTGTGCGATTTCCTCTTCATCGGTGATTTGATTGACATAAGCCGGCTCTGACCGTCGTTCGATACACAAAGGCATTTCCATCATGTGATCTGGCATATTTATCAAAGATGCAAGTTTCGCAAGAGCGTCTGCAAATTGATTTTCCTCCCGAGGTAGGTGTAGGTATGTTACGTGATCGAAGAATTGAGCGACTTGGTCTATCCTAGCCTGATAGGGTGCGAGGCTTTCGCTTCGGATTTTCCAAGATCCTGTAACTTGGTTGATGATCAGTGATGAGTCCCCATGTACTCGGAGGTTTTTGATGCCTAAGCTTACTGCCGCTTGTAGTTCAATGAGGCAAGCTTCGTATTCTGCAGCGTTGTTTGTCACCTCGAAGTCGAGTTTGACAGCAATTGGTGTATGCTCACCTTCAGGAGAAATGAGCAACACTCCTATTCCGAACCCTCTTAAGTTTGACGCTCCATCAAAGTATAGGTCCCAGGAGTCTACATCAGTTTGAAGTATGTCCTCGTCGGGAAATGACCAAGTATCTATGGTTTGTGCGTCGCTGATAGGATTTTCTGCGAAGAATTCGGCGATGGCGCGACCTTTTATAACTTTCAGCGGCACATATTTGAGGTCAAATTCCGAGAGCATCAGAGTCCATCTTGCCATACGTCCGTTGAGGACGGGTTTTTCGAAGAGGTATTTGACTGGGTCCATTTTGGAGTATATCTTGACGGAGTAACTAAGCATATAATGACGTAGCTTCTTCGTTGCCCACACAAGAGCGTGGCATGTCTTTTCGAGTTGTGAGTATTTGCACTCGTACTCCAAGAACTTCTTACTTAGATAGTAAATAGCTCTTTCTTCGCTTCCTACAGTTTGAGCTAGCATGGCACCCATGGCGGTTTCGGTCACTGTGAGATATAAACCAAGAGGTTGATCTCGTTGCGGTGGCATGAGCACTGGTGGTTTAGCCAATATCTCCTTAATTCGGTCAAACGCCTTTTGACAATCATCATCCCACATGGTATGGTCTGTTTTCTTGAGTTTCTTGAAGATAGGCTCACAAATCATCGTAAGTTTCGATATGAATCGACTTATATATTGTACTTTTCCCAGGAATCCTCTGACTTCTTTTTTTGTTTGAGGTTGTGGCATTTCGATCAGAGCTTTGATTTTGGAAGGATCTATTTCTATACCCCGTTGGCTAACAACGTATCCTAGGAGTTTGCCAGATGTTACCCCAAATGTACATTTCTGAGGATTGAGTCTCATGTTGTACTTTCGTAGTCTTGCGAAGGTTCGCAATATGTCCCTCTCTTTCCTTGGATTTGACGATCATGTCATCTACGTATACCTCAACTTCTCTGTGCATCATGTCATGTAGGAGTGTAGTTGCGGTGCGTTGGTATGTAGCTCCGGCGTTGATCAATCCGTTCGGCATTACTGTATAACAATATGTTCCCCATTGAGTGACGAACGCGGTCTTATGCATATCTTCCACGGCCATCTTGATTTGGTTATAACCCGCATATCCATCCATGAAGGATAGTAATGCGTGGTCTGCCGTATTGTCTACCAATATGTCAATGTGAGGTAGAGGTAAGTAATCTTTTGGACTTGCTTTGTTCAAGTCCCTAAAGTCAACACAAACACGGATTCTCCCATCCTTTTTGGGTACAGGTACTATGTTAGCTACCCAGTCAGAATACTCGGAAACTTTGATGAACCCGGCTTTGAATTGCTTGTCAACTTCTTCCTTAATCTTTAGAGCCCATTATGTTCTCATTCGTCGAAGCTTCCGTTTTATAGGTTTGAAACCTGGCTTGATCGGAATCCTATGCTCGGCGATATCCCTGTCGATCCCTGGCATGTCTTTGTAGGACCAAGCGAAAACGTCTTTGAATTCATTTAGGAGGTCTATGAAATCGGCCCTTTCGGTAGAGCTCAAGGTAGTCCATATCCTAACATTGATGGGTTCGGTGTCCTCTATTACTGGTCCCCCTTCCCCTTCCTGTAGTATTTCCTTGGCTACATAGGGAGGTATTTCGGTCAAATATGGGTCTTGGTCATCCTCAGTATCATCGTAAACAGAATTGCACTCAAGATAACACAAAGAGTAAGCAGAACCTGATTTATTCATATTAAGATTTGAGTAAAGTTGAAACAAAGAAGCCAACTGATCCATGGTCAGTGGCGGCAAAGGGACAGTAATTGGGGCATTTCCCGAATTACTGTGACTACTCGAGGCTAAGCTAGGAGAAATGAAGGGAGTGGGGATGACAACAGGAGTAGATTCTCTAATGACTTTTCTAGACTCCGACTCTGACTCCGACTCCGACTCGAACTCGTCGTCTTCTGGTTCTCCTTTGAACATCTCTCCTTCTCCAGTGGTGAGCTTGAAGAGTCTTCCTTAATTGTTGGTCCATTTGATTGATTTTCTCCATCCTTTCTGCTGCTTTGTGTCGGTTTCTGTGATCAACGCGGTGGGGTTGAAGCGATCATCTTGAAGTATCATAGTCATGATCTCATCATGCGCGGCCCTAATGAATCGATCTTCTCCAAACAATAGGCTAACAGCTTGTTCGTGGAAGCAAGGTGCTTGACGGGTTTTGACGGTAGGAACCGTTTCTGGAGGAATGAAGTAGCAATCGTGAAAGATCTCGATTCCGGCTAACTTCCTCTCAAGATAATGCCAAGGTTCGGGAAATCCATGAAAGAGTTCTGAACTTCCTTCTTGAACAAAGTATCCGTTTAAAGTAGGGAGATATGGCCTCATTTGGACTCCTACGTGCTTGCGATTTTGGACTTGGGCGAGCATTTCGAGAACTTCTTCTTTTGTGGGTTTGTACCCTAGTCCAAGTGGTATCCTTGTCGAGTTGCCTTCCTTGTATGGTGCGAAGGTATTCTTCCGAATTGGGTTCAAAGGCATTCCAGGGAAGTATCCCTGGGATTTGAGTATGTGGTTGACCACCAAGTTAGAGTAGGGATTATAGTATAAGGGTGCCAACTCACTTTCTATAACGCTTACACTTTGGAAGCCCCCAAGTTCATATACAGGATCCGCAAGGACTTGATTGTTTGATTGCTTCTCGATTATTGCCTTGATGGGTGACGAAGTGATCGTCACAACTTTGCCATTTAGTGGGATCTTGATCTTTTGATGAAGGGTGGATGTTACCGCTTTGGAAGCGTGAATCCAAGGCCTTCCCAGAAGTATGTTGAATGAAGCTTCAATGTCCACTATTTGGAAGTTAAGCTTTCGTTCAATCGGCCCCGTGGCTATGGTTAGGTTAGCAAGTCCTACCACTTTTCGTCGCGTACCGTCATATGCACGAACACCTTGATTTGTAGGAGTCCAATACGACTCTTTCATGCCTAGTTTGTATGCCGTTTTGAGGGGTATGACGTTGACCGTGGAGCCATCATCCACCAAGGTCATTGGCACATTCTTCTTTAGACAAATGACAGTGATGTATAGAGCAAGGTTGTGACTAGCGCCAAAGGTGGCAAGTCTTCATCCGAGAAAGTAATAGGATTACTTAGCTTAGGTGATTCTTGGAAGACCAAGTTGACTACATCTTCAGGAGTGGAGTTATGTGCTACATTCAATTTGGCCAAAGCTTGCAGTAAAGCTTGGCGATGTGGAAATGAGCTTGCCACTAGTTGCCAGACTGAAAGATCAGCCTTGGTCTTCTGTAGTTGCTTGAGCAAATGATCAGTGGGGTCATCTTTGTTGTCATTTGGTGTGATGACGTTGGTTGGACCGTTTTGAGTAGTGCTTTGATATGGGCGACCCGAACGAGTTAGGTGATCCACATCTTGGTCTTCACCATTTTGGACTATTTCTTTGACTAGGGAGTTTTCAATGAGATATTCGTCCTCATTATCATCGGCCCAAACCCCATTAACTGCAGCTAGTTCCCTCATTCTCATGATATCACCTTCTAGTCGTATGATTTGATCACCTAGTTTATCGACCACGGTGACTACTTCTTTCATAGTGGCATTTTGAGAGAAGATCAATGGTACACGTTCTTTAGGTATTGCGTTAGGATTGCGCAAGGTCGTTACCATGTTTTCTAGTTCCCATACTTGTCTATCTACACTCCTTGCCCAAGTGATGAAGTCGGAAATGGTAGGGGAGATAGTAGAGTAGAGCCTTTCTTTCTCAATTGCATGAATTTCATTTTCGGTGGGAGAAATGAGGTGTGAGCAATCTAAGGTAGATTCATCACTTGTAATCACTAGAACTCCAAGAGGATTCTGAGTGTTGTTGGGCTTACCTCCTGGTGGAATTGGAAGTCGACCATCTTCAATCATATCTTGAAGCACGTGTTTCAACTTGTAGCATTTTTCTGTGTCGTGCCCCTTGCCCCTATGGTATTCACAGTATGAATTTTCATCCCAAAACTTGGACTTAATTTCGGGTTCGGGAGTAGGTCCAATGGGTTGGAGTTTACCTTGCTTCATTAGCCTTTTTAGAGCGTTGGAGTACGTATCCCCAAGGTTTGTGAATTTCCTTGGTGGGGTAGTTTTCTTAGATGGCTCGAGAAGGTTAACTTCATCGGTCTTGCTAGTAGAGCCGTATGAACGACTTGTGGACCCTTGATATCCTCGACCTACCGTTTTGGACAAGAGTCCTTTACGGATGTCATCTTCAATCCGTGTCCCTAATACGGTTAAGTCCTTGAAAGTCTTGATGTTTTGATATCTCAAATGGTTGGCATATATGGGCTTGAGATTATCCACAAACTTTTCCACGAGAGTAGCCTCATCCGGGCGTTCAACTAGTTGAGTACTAGTTTTCCTCCACCTACTTAGAAAGTCGGTGAATCCTTCTTTGTCATTTTGGGTAAGAACTTCTAGAGTACGCATGTTGACTTGGATCTCGGCATTATCCGCATATTGTTTAGAGAACTCGATTGCGACCTCTTCCCAAGTAGCGACTTTCTTGTGATCTAAAATGTAGAACCATTGCTTCGGGATGGTGTCAAGAGATGAAGGAAAGATCCTTAAGAACATCTCGGGTTTGATGCCTTTGATAGACATGTAATCCTTGAAGGCACGGATGTGATTCAAAGGGTTCTCATGCCCCTTGAACTTAGGGATATCCGTCATGCTAAAGTTAGTTGGCAATTTTGAATTGACGGCTTCATACTTGCGATTGTTTTCCCTATAAATGTCATCCCCCTTAAGGTACATTAATTGCTCCTCTAGGTATTGGAGTCTTTTCTCAGCTGCCGTCATCCCCATGAGAGGATTCTCATCCCTAGACTCGTCATCGGAATTACGTAGCACTTCACTTTTAAGGGGAGGCAACTTTCCCTCTACGTCATAGATACGGCTTTCGATGTGATCAAGGCGGTCGTAGGTTTGCTCTTGGGTAACTTGCATTTGGGCTAGCGCGGCTAGGATTCGATCATTACTATCTTGAATTTGCTGGAGATTCGTTTCATCACTTGATCCGGGCATCTTGGAAACTGGATAAGAGATCGGTGACGAATCAAAACACGATCGACCATTCTATCACACTTGCTAAAAGAGGAAAAGTTTTGACTCGTGAAGTGGGTGTGTGCCACTTGTGTTGAGTGAGTTTTGAAGAAAGACAAGGTCTTTGAAAATGTGTGTCCTAGTCAACTGTAGTGTAGTTGTAGGAGTGGACTCGAAGTGAGGTTTTGAAATGGGCTTGCGGCCCGAATTTTGACTCGACAAACGGACAGAGTTTTGACCGGATTTTGCGCTAATTGAAGGCCTTTTTTCGAAATTTTGTTTTGAAATTGGGTTTTGATTTTTGAAAATTCGTCATGATTTTGTTTAGAAATGGTGATCACGTAAGGTTTACACATTTATACAAGCATTATAACGGGATGCTGAGTGCATTTAGAAAAGTTTTGGTTTAAAGGGTGGGTTGCCATACCGAACCATCAAACCCGAAGTCTGTGGAGAGGCTCGTGCCAAACAAGAGTAAGGCCGATTCCTAGTCCATTTCCTCAAGTAGTGAAGGCCCTTGATACAAACAAGAGTAAGCATCATGGTATGGATGACGTCAATCGCTATCCATCCTTAGGCCCAAATAAGAATTAGGACCGTTTAGACGGGACGATTGGTCGAATGGGTTGGGTTGGGCCTAGGAAGGCCGAATAAAACAGTCTAGGAAGACTGAGTTATGAAAACCGACAATTGTCTTGTACAAACTTATTCCCTAACCTTGTTCAAGTTTCACCCTTAGCTACACGTAAGTGTATCTCCCAGTAGTCGCCAAACCGTGGACAGCGGGCCGCCCCACGGGGCGCTTGGTGAAGGTCGAAAACAAGCGTTTGCATTTTGTATGGAGTCACCACCAATTTTTATGGGAAATTGGAACCGTTCGAATACCTCGTGTCATGTCAAGACACAAAGTAGTGACATGAACACTAAGCAATCGTTACCCTTAGCATTCTATGTCTAGAATGACTCTCGTGGATGCCAATGAACACGGGTGCTCACGGAGATCTGGAGTAAGGGGTGAGGGTACGTATTAGGAAGCTCTTTTGATCGAACACCTAATCCCGCCCGCCTCGATAGCGGCCTCTACTAATGATTAGGGAAGTTATTCGTACTTGATATATCGTCGGCTATAATGCATGCAATGCAACATCCATAGATTAATCCTAGCATGTGAGAATTAACTAAGTCGGTGAAACACGTAATTAGCATACAATTTGGTCGAAGTAGGATTTAATGTTGATTTATATGTGAAAGCATACAAATGATGAAAGAAATACAATGATTATGAATTACAATAATGAAAATTACATTAATTACATTGGAATAGGCGATTTATGTCGAAAATACCTTTAAAACGGATAATTTGAGAAAAAGGAATAAAGGAATAAAAGAATGAAACAAATAAACTAACGAACAGGAATTAGCATGATACTACGGATAATAGCTAGTTAATACGTAGACTAATTAAACTAGGTCAAGGCAGAAACGGAGTTCAGGGACAGAACTCAGCCAGGAACAGGCGCAGTAGAGCTGCGTCCTTTGGAATAGGCGCAGCAGACGCTGCGTCTGTTCCTTGGCTCAGTTCTGGCTGTGAAGCCGTAATTGCAAGCCGTTAATGTTAATTGGTGAATTTAATGATTGATTGGTGATATTTACTCGGATGAAGGTGATTAACAGGTTAATTACATGTGAATGATGGTCATTAAAAACAGTAAAGCATGGATAGGACGAACCGGAAACGGATTATTTACATGAAATAATGATGAAAACGAAGAAAGCACTAATGAGTCCTCTATTGAAATAAGTCAATTAGACTAAATACGACGGATATACAACGAATATGCGACGAACATGCGAATAAACAGATTAAACTATATCAATGACGAATTCCAGAAACTCAATATGAACAAATTGAATCTCTAAAATCCGGGTTTGAATTCAATGACGAAAACCCGTAAATATCGGATTATTTAGGTTTTAAGTCGGATTTATGATGAATTAAAACATACTAATGATGAATGATTACAATACATGTGGATTATATACTATTACGACGAAGAATTAACAAAGTAAACAAGCAAAAGAAAGATTTGAATACGAATTACGAGGACAAACGAAAAAGAAAGGAAGCGAATGCGGTAGCCTCACGAAGAGGCGCAGCAGAGCTGCGCTCCTTCAAGAGGCGCAGCGATTCTTTGCGTCCTTTCTCGACGGTTATTTATCGGAAAATCCGCAAAAACGATTTTAACAAAGGGTTTTAGAAATCGATTTTAACGGTATTTTCGACGTAAATCTTACGATTGACAACGATAAAGTAAATACAATAAACAAATAGGATCATACACCCTCAGACTTACATGTTGACGAAACGAGAAGGACTAAGATATTGATTAGTGAATGCTCGACGCGAATGCAAAGAGAGTGCCCTCGTAAGAGGAAAACGATTGATTAATTAAGTTGATTGAGTGTAGTTGGTCAAATTGGTCGGTCATGCAACGGAGAGGCTGGTACCCGGAAAGATCCGAGCTTACGTGGTCGAAAGTTCAAGCACGTAGGCGCCAGTAAGTAAGAACAAAGTCTAGAATGCAGAGGGAGAAGAGAAGGGCGGACACTCGCGTGAGAAATATGAGGAACGAAAGCTCTTATTTATACTAATCACGCGACGGAATTAGGGTTTCGGAGACTCTTTGGAAGTGAATCTCGGAAAGATATGAAAAAGATATGTAAAACATGCAGAAAAGGGCCTGGGAAGAGGTGCAGCAGCCACTGCGTCTCTTGGAAGAGGCGCAGCGCCTGCTGCGTCTGTTCCCAGGAGGTTTCCTCCTGCTGAAGAAAGATTTCCGCGTTTGAGTTATGGTAGGACGGAAATAATTCGAATATCTTATGAATATTACGGGATATTATTTGCCAAAAGATAAAATTTGTGAAATATGGAATAGAAATATCCTAACATTCCGAACATTCGACTCGGGATTTAACAAGTTATCAGAAAATGGAGACGGTTTTTGACCCGGACTCCGAATGTACTCTAATTACTGCCAAAATGACCGTATCGGTGCGTAGATGACATCTAAGAGGTAGACATTTAATATTTGAGCAATCACTTGACGATAATCTTACGAACTGTCACAAATCGTTCCGCGAACCAAACATGCGGCCCAATCATCCCCGGGTGGTTTGCGAGAGGTGCAGAAATGAGGTATCTACAGGGGTAGATCTCAATGTCGAGGAGGTATCTCGGTGTAGGTGAGTACCAGCTCAACCTTGGATCGGTAGTTGGTACATTCCACCCCGTGAGGACAATTTTGTAAACCACTCCACACTCCCGGTTTGAGTGTAGGTACACCACCGATGGTGGTTGAAGATGGACTCCTTATTAATTAAGGTGCTACCCTCAAGTTTCATATAAGTCTCATAAAGGGTAAACCAGGGACATAGTTTGGTAGCCAAAATTGTAACTAAGCCTCCCATCACGAAGGTCTTAATGTTGGAATTCCCTTGAGCAAAGTCGAAGAACCTTGTGAGCATCTCAAGGGGAGTGTTAAAATTATAAGGCCTTGTCCCCTGAACATTTAGATAGGACTCTAAAAAGGTTAAGTCAAGGAGAATGCACCTATCTTGTTCGAATCTCCCATTGATAGTGCCGACAATGAAGCGTTGGGTGATTCGAATCACCGGATGTTGAATTGCGAAGGTATAGCACTGTTTCAAATGTATGAAGTCCTTCCCATAGATAGCTCTCCAAATACGGTCAACATCAAAGTCGGCGGGTTTCTCGGTGTTTTCCGTTGGCATAATAAGACCAAAAATATTTGAAAATTGGTCGAGGGTTAGTCTATGGTCTCGATTGCACAATTGGAATTCCATACAAATGGTTCTCCGAGTATTTATGACGATGCGGAGGCTACTCAAGAACTCTAGGGTAAGGCTAAGGCTAAGGTAGGTCTCCTCATGGGCATAGAATAGCTTTCCAACCCCAAACCATCAAAGAACATTTCAGTTTGGTACCTTATGCCTAGGACTTCTAACACATTGCTATCGATGAATTGAGTCGGCTCACAATGCTTACCTAGCAATGTGACAAACTTTTGGCGGTGCTCATCGGAAGTGAAGATCACTTCTGGGAAGTATTCAAATTGCTCCACCCCTCCTATCATCATATTGCGATGGCCTCTTGCCCCTCTTTGGGCGGATGAAGAAGTGCCCTTACGTTTCTTGGCGGCGGTCTCAACGGTTTTCTTGCCTTTTCCCTTTAGGTTCATCATTCTTGATTTGAAAAAGCTAGGGTTTTTGGGGTTGGTTTTGTGATGGGAGTGTTTGGGAGATGATGATGTGAGATTTAGGGTAGATAAGGTAATAAAATGAGGGGTGGTGGGACTGTTTATAAAGAAAAAGGGGTGAGGGATGAGATGATGAGGCTCGGGCTCGGGCTCGGGCGGACTTCAAGAAGTTTCGAGCTAAAATAAAAGGAATCCGAGCGTCGTGAGGTCGGGACGAGCGTCTTCTATGGGGAATCTGAGAGTCCTGGAAAGAATACGCACGGATTCTTAGTCAGTTATCTTGGCTCTTTTGAGACTGGCTTGGGACGAGCGTCTTGTGCTTGAGACGAGCGTCTCATGTGGGACGAGCGTCTTGCTGGGAATCCGCTCGGATTCTCTTCCAGACCAAAACCATTTTCATGATGATAATCAGGACGAGTGTCTCTAGCCTGATATGAGCGTCTTCCTTTTGGGACGAGCATCTTGCTCGGAATCCGCTCGGAATCCGCACGGATTCTGGATCAGGATCAAGTAATGCTCACGAACAGGCTCTGGACGAGCGTCTTGCCCTCGGGACGAGCGTCTCGTGTCGTCTTTCTCACTCCTTTATTATTTTCTTTCAAAAATCGTTCCCTTGCACCCTTTTGTGATTCCTTCTTATCTTTTTCTGAAATTACGCTCAACAAATGGGTAAGAAACCCTCTCTCACTACTCTCATGCAAGAAATGCGAAATTATATACAATACTATATAATTTTATACAATGCAAATATGGGAAGGAATATCTTATAATTGGTGCTTTGAGATAGGACTCCACCAAACTAGTTCAAATTGTCGAGATTCTTTGTCCATAGAGCTCAAGGCTCATAGAAGGAGACCAAAAGCTTGTGAACAAGCCTGAAATAAGCATAAGTATGGTTGGCTACACTTCAAAATAAAGCTTGGCCAAGGGAATTTGTCATTCATTTTCTTTTTCACCTTTTTTCTTGGCACTTGAGTATTTGCAATGCTTCAAACCAACAAGCCCATGATTCTTGCCAACATAAGGTATGAAGTATGGTTCATATTTGTCCGGAAACTTCCACTTGCCATGTTCTCTTTCAATTTTGATGATGACGATAGCATTTTGATTACTCAATCTTTCCAAGGTAGAAGGAGAATTCTCACAACATTGATGATCGGGTTCTTTAGAAGTTGAAATTGTGGATGCCAAATTTCCACAAGCAAGTTCATTTGCAAGTTTCTTCTTGAGCTTTTCCACCAAGTGTCCTTTATATGATGTTTTGACCTTTTGGAGAAGGTCCACCATATCATCTCCAACAATCATAGGTTCCATGGTGGGTGTAAAATAGTCTTCATAGACAATAGGGAAGAGGCATTTTTCTTCATCATGATAAGGTATCTCAAATTTCTCAAGGATAGGCTCCTCAAGTAGAGTGATCTCACAACCTTCTGCTTCCTTGTCCCATGAGTTCTTGCAAAACACGATCTTATCATCATGGCTATCTTCATAGGAATCATAAATGGGGGCTTCACTCCTCCTCATTAACACCTCAATGTTCACATCAAATGACACACCCTCATACTCACAAAGGCAAAGAGTACTTGCCTTACTCAACCTCATATCTTCTTCATCAAATACCGCACTTTCATACTCACAAGAGTTCAAAGAGATTGGCTCTTCCCGCTTCTCGTTTTCTTCATCAAATGCCATTACTTTAAATTCACATTCATGGTCAATGCTCAAGGATTGGTGGGGAGTGGTTGGTTGGGTGGTTTCTTAGGTTGCCTTTATTTGGGCAATTTGAATCTCTAACTCCTCATCTTGGGTAACAATGCCTTGAAGAACATTGTCCCTATTTTGGCTCTCCTCTAGCATTTGTTTGAAGAAGTTTTGTTGATCCCCCATCATTTGGAGAATCACATTTTGAATGGGTTCATCATCTTGTTGTGGGTGGGTGTGAAAGTAGTTGTATTGTGGCAATTAAGCTGCATTATGAAGTGGGTATTGGGTGGGTGGTTGTTGTGGATATTGGATGTGGTGATTTTGGTGGGAAAAGTTGGGGTAGTAGTTATGATTTTCATTGTATGAGTAGTAAGGTAGGTTTGTGTTGACTTGCTTCTCAAACTCCCCATACCCACAGTCATACTCAAAAGATCCACCACATGCTCCATATGTCAAGTCTTGGGTCATCATCATAACCAAGATAAAGATATAACTACAAACATGGAAACTACAAGAAAACAGTAAAAACGACCTTGCGGAACTCGTCATTGTATGAGTAGTAAGGTAGGTTTGTGTTGACTTGCTTCTAAAACTCCCCATACCCATAGTCATACTCAAAAGATCCACCACATACTCCATATGTCAAGTCTTGGGTCATCATCATAACCAAGATAAAGATATAATTACAAACATGGAAACTACAAGAAAACAGTAAAAACGACATTGAGGAACGAGTTCCCCAAGGTTAAAGCACAAATAAAAATAGACAAACAAATAAAAACTTAATCACGTAACACCGTCCCCTGTAACAACGCCATTTTGATAGGTGAGATTGTCGTCGGGTCTCTCAATCAAACACATTTATATTTCTCAACAAACAACAAGTTAGTGGTTAAGTCGAGGTCGGTCCATGGGATGGTGTGCTTTGGGTTCTAAATCTATCTATCTCAATTTATGCTAGTGTCACAATTGATTGGGTTTGTAGTTGTGTCTAGACTAATGAAGGCAATAAAGTAAATAAAGGTGTAAACAAGTATTAAAGAGTACTAGGATATCATGGGGTCATGGGGGATTCATGGTGTTGTTCATACGAACATGTTTACAAAGTGGCAATCAATTGATGTTGTAGAGGAACCGAGTAAGTTTATATATGTCTTACGATTCTTAGGAAGAGTTGGGTCCCGGAGCCGAATCGATTAGATTGTAGAACACCTACAAGTCGACTTACATTCCTCCGAATCACTTCTATGAATGGTCTAACAAGACTCGTGTTGGTTTATATCTTACAAATATTGTTGAATATATAAGAGATGGGTAAAAATGCAAGGATTCATAGGCTTAGCATTTCATCAAACATAACATGTGCATAGGTTGACATTACAACAAGCAAACAATCATAAGACAACATATTAGATTAAGTATGGATCTACTCCCATGTTGTATTTCCCCTAATTTCCCTCTAATCTTAGTTTAGCAACTACTCACTCATTATCATGGAGAACATGTCATCAATGGTGTCAATCATTACAACAAGTATAATATGATTAAGAGCTTAAGGAAATAAACAATTAAGAGTAAAGAGTAAAGGAATTATATTAAACTTGAGATGATCCAAATAATAAAGAAAAGAATAAAAGAAGAGAACTTGATTGATTGATGAAGAGTTGTCAATTCTCCAATAATAACCCAAAAATCTTCAATTACGCAATAATAATAAACTTGAACAATAATTAAGGAATGATTAATGTGTGATTTATGAATAGGTTAAAGAGTAATCTATTCTAATCTACTACTAATCTAATCTAAGAGAACTTTCTACTATGGGAACCTCCTGCTCTTGATTATTACAAATGGAGTATTTATAGTAGTGCATTACTAGGTTAAGTAAGAATAAATTAGTAAATAACGATGCTAAGTTTTAAAGTGGAGAAATGCAAGTCTTTCAAGGAGATGAGCATATCGCGCTAGTGTCGTCATTATCCGCTCGGACCAAGGAGGGAGACGCTCGGATTTTGAGGTGAGGAGACGAGCGTCTTCTGATTGGGACGCTTGGATCATGAGAGGGGGAGACAAGCGTCTTCTTCCTAATCCGCTCGGATTGTTCCTCAGAATGGTCCTTGATTTTCCTCCTTTTGCATGCTCCTTATTCCTTGTGTTGTCGATCTTCGTTCTTGTCTCCTCTTTCACACTAATTCACCCAATATCATCAATAAGCTTCCAAATATGCACAGGAGACGGGAATTTCCGCCTAATTATCTTCTTCCCTACAAAACATACGAAATACACTAGGAAAGAAAAATAGAAAGCATTTGACGGATAAAATGGCTATGGAATGCTATAATAGTATGCAAAATAGGTTCAATTAGGGGACTAAATGTGCACAATTATGAGTCACATCAGTTACTCCTAGCTTTGCGGTCCTCACTCACTACATGAGGGCCATGGTTCATCTAAAGTTGATGGAGAAGGGGACTTCTCCTGCCACTGTTGGCCCTGGACTTCTGTTGGAGGTATCAACCTTTCTTGCAACTATGAAAGATCATCCTGTCATTTTTATTCCATTTATTTTTTTTGGAAATATGAAAGATCATTTTCGTAGAGAACTAGTTGTAATCACTATTATTCGTCTGCAGGCGTGGGTGTACTCCTACTTTTCCAGTTTTGCGCCTAAGAGGGCGGCGGACGTACCAAGAGAGTACCCTGTTGTCAGGGACTGGATCGTGTGCCGTCGGAAGAGTCGGCGGTCTTCTTACGACGTCTGCGGGAGGGGCTTAAATGCCCAGAGCTTAGACAGCGTAAGTATCTTGATTTTTCTTTATCATTTTCCTTCACTTAGAGACGATCATAGGAATGACCTCCATCCTCTTGCTTTAGTGGGTGCCCCGGCCCTAGGAGAGCTACACTGGAGCTCCTACTTTCGTCGCTGAGGTTCTCCATCCTCAGAGTTCGAGTCGATTACTGCTGACGACGCCCATGGGGCCTATGTGGTACTTGGGTGAGAGTTTAACTCGATAATACACCCGCGACATTTTCACGGTTTCCATCGATCCTCCACGGACGATTTTTAGGGAGCCTTCAGAGGCTAAGCGGATGACAGACCTGGCCAGTGCGAGTGGTGACACCATTCTTCTTCCTGGCGTGGAGTATGTGTAGTTTGTTCGGTAGAGGTTGGCATACTGGACGATCGTGATAAGCATATTTAACGTGTATTTGTCTTTAATGAAACTGATAAATGTTGAATGATCATCAAAATAATGAATCATTTAAGCCTTGCAGGTGATCGATGTGGCGGACGTCGAGCCCCCAGCTTTTCTAGAGACAATGGAGTACACTGACTTGGCGGGCATGACGATGATCTCGGACATCCGGGAGTTTAGTGAGGTCGTGATCGGCACGGGACTGGACGAGTTACACCACGTCGTGAAGAGGGTAAACCCCCAGCTTTGGCTGTCTTTAGTCTTTGATGTTTTATTTACATATGAATGCATTTGCTTGAACCTTTTTCGTTATTTGAATGAAGATGGCACCGTCCAGGCACATGGAGCTGTGGAGGATGGCCAATCGGCTGTGAGATAGAGCCATCGAGGCACTTGCTGGTGGCTCTAGGAGGCAGGTATTAACCTTCTCTACCTGTTTCTTGTTTCTTATTTCCATTCTTGTGAAGTAAAGTAATCATGTCATTTCTTCTGTGTATAGGGAGCTTGGCTTGGAGCGTGAGCTCGTGCAGTCCCAGGAGGAGACGGACTGCTTGTTGAGGGAGCTCGAGACTAGAGATGCTAAGATCGCCACCCTCGACGCGACTAGCTGAGCTGAGAGGTCGTCAGGGCTAGTTAGCTAGTTGTTTGTTTGTTGTAAAGTTGTACATTTTCTCTTTTGATGTCCCTTTGGACAGGAGCCTGTCCTTTGAGGTACATTTGCTTTTTGATTGTATATATGATGGCATGTGTGCCTTTGTTGCTGGGTGTTTGCTTTATCTGCAGGTTAGCTTAGAAAATAAGTTTAGCATTTGACGGTTTAAGCAGTCATGCTGCCGAAATTCACGTAGAAAATCACATAGCAAAGCATATAATAAAAGAGTTAACTTAAATCAAAAATGGCCTAAATGAGCGTGAAAATGAAAAAAGGTGCCCGAAAATGGACAACGGTGAAAAAAATAGTCCATTGACAAAAATGAGAAAGGTGTCCGAAAATGGACGAAAATGACGCGACCGGACGATAGGGAGGGCTACCCCCTAAAAAAAGAAATTAAAAGAAATGTCTAAGTGTATTAGATTTATTTTGAAAAGAGGAAGTGAAATGATTCTCCGAAAATAAAAATGAGTAAGTATGCGTATATGGCGAAAATGTCGATGTTGCCTCGAAAAGCGAACTCGTATCGTTTAGGAAACGCAAATTTGGCAATTATATGGATATAACGAATTAAATCCCTATAGTAATAGGAAAATTTAACTAAAACGGAACTAGGAAAGATCCACGGCCGTCAAAACGAGGAAAGGACCTGGGGAAGAGGCGTAGCAGGAGCTGCAATCCTTCAAAGAGGCGCAGCATCTGCTGCGTCATTTCCCTAGCTGATCTGTCCTCAGCTGAAATCAGGAAACAACGAATAGTATAAATAGAGACCTCGGTTGAGCTTCTATTCTCACAATTCTCTCTTTCTCGTCTTCGTCTATTACATAAAATCTCTTATAAACTTCTCCAAATTTCCAACAAAACATGGACGCCTTTGAAAATCGCATAAAAGAGTGGACTAATGTATTCACAAATGTGGAGAAACATGACATGAGTGCTTTCAATTTGGGATAAATCATAAGTTTGAAGCTAGTGAAGGTTGTGAGGCCCTTTTAGATGCATGTCTTGAATATTGGGACCCGAATTTCCATTTATTTACTTTCTCGGGAGGCGACATATTTCCTTTTCTAGAACGCTCCGGAACATTCCGACTCGGCGTTTAAACGGTTTTTAGAAAATGAAGCGGGTTTTGACCCGGACTCCAAATGAACTCTAATTACTGTCAAAACGACCGTATCGGTGCGTAGATGACTACCATGAGGTTGACTCGAGTGTTTTAGCTATCACTTGTCGATAAACTTACGAACTGTCATAAAATCGCTCCGTGTATCAAGTATGCGACCCAATCTTCACTGGGCAATTGGGGGGAGGTGCAGAAATGAGGTGTCTACACATAGTGGTTTGGATCTCTGCGTTATCGGCATAATGTTTGCAAAACTCCTGTAGATACCTCATTTCTGCACCTCCCGCAAACCACCCGGTGATGATTGGGCCGCATGTTTGATACGCGGAACGATTTGTGACAGTTCGTAAGATTATCGTCAAGTGTTTGCTCAAATATTAATGTCAACCTCTTAGTTGTCATCTACGTCCCGATACGGTCGTTTTGGCAAAATTAGAGTACATTCGGAGTTCGGGTCAAAAACCGTCTCCATTTTCTGATAACTGTTAAATCCCGAGTCGGAATGTTCTGGAATGTTCCGGATATTTCTATTCCATATTTCATAAATTTTATATTTTGGCAAATAATATCCCGTAATATTCATAAGATAATCGAATTATTTCCGTCCTACCATAACTCAAACGCGGAAATCTTTCTTCAAATAGAGGAAACCTCCGGGAATAGACGCAAGCAGTCTGCGCCTCTTCCAAGAGACGCAGTGGCTGCTGCGCCTCTTCCCAGGCCCTTCTTTGCATGATTTACGTATCTTTTTCATATCTTTCCGAGATTCACTTCCAAAGAGTCTCCGAAACCCTATTCTTTCACGTGATTAGTATAAATAGGAGCTTTCGTTCCTCATATTTCTCACGCGAGTGTCCGCCCTTCTCTTCTCCCTTTGCATTCTAGACTTCGTTCTTACTAATTGGCGCCTACGTGCTTGGACTTCCGACCACGTAAGCTCGGATTTTTCCGAGTACCAGCCTCTCCGTTGCATGACCGACCAATTTGACCAATTACACTCAATCAACTTTAATTAATCAATCGTTTTCCTCTTACGAGGGCATTCTCTTTGCATTCGCGTCGAGCATTCACTAGTCGATATCTTAGTTCATCTCGTTCCGTCAACATGTAAGTCTGAGGGTGTATAATCTTTATTTATTTATTGTATTTTACTTTATCGTATCACCATTGTAAGGTTTATGTCGAAAACACCGTTAAAATCGATTTCTAAAACCCTTTGTTAAAACCTGTTTTCGCGGATTTCCGGTGAAGAGAGATCGACGTCGAGAAAAGACGCAAGAATCGCCGCGCCTCTTCGAAGGAGCGCAGCTTCTGCTGCGCCTCTTCGTGAGGCTGCCGCAGCTTCTCGCTTCTTTTCTTCTTCCTCGTCCTCTGTAATTCGCCTTCTTTTTATTTGTTATTTGTTCGTCCTTTAATTCTTTGATATAATCGCCATTGATAATTCACATGTATATTTTAATCATCATTCATTAATATGTTTTAATTGTCATTAAATCCGACTTAAATCCCAAGTAATCTCATATTTGCGGGTTTTCGTCACTAAATTCAAACCCGTATTTCGAGATTCAATTTGTTCATATTGGGTTTCGGGATTCGCGTTGATATAGTTTCCGTTTGTTTATTCACATGTTTGTCGTATATTCGTTGTATATTCATCATGTTTAGATTAGTTTATTTCAACGGAGGACTCATTCATTAACATCGCTTCATCATGTAATTAATTCGTTTAATTCCATCTCATTCATGTTTATCGCTTTTATGACCATCGTTCACATATAATTAATCTGCTAATCACTTTCATCCGAGTAAATATTATCAATTAGTCATCAAATTTACCAATCGACATTAACGGTTTGCAGTTCCGGCTTCACAGCCAGAATTCACCCTTGGAACAGACGCAGCGTCTGCTGCGCCTCTTCCAGAGGGCGCGATCTGCTGCGCTGTTCCAGATGAGTTCGCCTCGAACTCCTTTTTCGCATGCCTTGACGTAATTAATTAGGCTACGTATTAATTAACTAATATCCGTATTATCACCTACTAATTCCTGTTCGTTAATTTATTTTATTCTTTTATTCTTTCATCCGTTTTAGCGGTATTTTCGACACAAATCGCCTATTCCATTGTAATTAATGTAATCTTCATTATTGTAATTTATTTCTTTTATCATTTGTATATTCTCACATGTAATTGAGCATTAAATCCTACTTCGACCCAATTGTATGTTAAACTAATTGTCAACCGACTTAGTCTAATTTTCACATGGTAGGATTAAAACTTGGATGTTGCATTGCATGCATATAGCCGACGATATATCAAGTACGAATAACTTCCCTAATCATTAGTAGAGGCCGCTATCGAGGCGGGCGGGATTAGGTGTTCGATCAAAAGAGCTTCCTAATACGTACCCTCACCTCTTACTCCAGATCTCCGTGAGCACCCATGTTCATTGGCATCCACGAGAGTCATTCTAGACATAGAATGCTAAGGGTAACGATTGCTTAGTGTTCATGTCACTACTTTGTGTCTTGACATGACACGAGGTATTCGAACGGTTCCAATTTCCCATAAAAATTGGTGGCGACTCCATACAAAACGCAAACACTTGTCCCGTTTCTCACCAAGCGCCCCCGTGGGCGGCCCGCTGTCCAAAGTTTGGCGACTCCGCTGGGGATCATACACTTACGTGTAGCAAGGGTGAAACTTGAACAAGGTTAGGGAATAAATTTGTACAAGACAATTGTCGGTTTTCATAACTCGGTCTTCCTAGATCGTTTAATTCGGCCTTCCTAGGCCCAACCCAACCCATTCGACCAATCGTCCCGTCTAAACGGTCCTAATTCTTATTTAGGCCTAAGGATGGATAGCGATTGACGTCATCCATACCATGATGCTTACTCTTGTTTGTATCAAGGGCCTTCACTACTTGAGGAAATGGACTAGGAATCGGCCTTACTCTTGTTTGGCACGAGCCTCTCCACAGACTTCGGGTTTGATGGTTCGGAATGGCAACCCACCCTTTAAACCAAAACCCTTTTAAATGCACTCAGCATCCCGTTATAATGCTTGTATAAATGTGTAAACCTTCCGTGATCACCACTTCTAAACAAAACCATGACGAATTTTCAAAAAAAAAATCAAAATCCTTATTTTCAAACAAGAATTTCGAAATAGGCCTTTAATTAGCGCAAAATCCGGTCAAAACTCTGTCCGTTTCGTCGCGTCAAAATTCGGGCCACAAGCCCATTTCAAAACCTCACTTCGAGTCCACTCCTACAACTACACTACAGTTGGCTAGGACACACATTTTCAAAGACCTTGTCTTTCTTCAAAAATCACTCAACACAAGTGGCACACACCCACTTCACGAGTCAAAACTTTTCCTCTTTTAGCAAGTGTGATAGAATGGTCGATCGTGTTTTGATTCGTCGCCGATCTCTTATCCAGTTTCCAAGATGCCCGGATCAAGTGATGAAACAAACCTCCAGCAAATTCAAGAGAGTAATGATCGAATCCTAGACGCGCTAGCCCAAATGCAAGTCACTCAAGAACAAACCTATGACCGCCTTGAACTTATCGAAGGCCGTATCTTTGATGTAGAGGGAAGGTTGCCTCCCCTTAAAGGTGAAGTACTACAATTCTCCGATGACGAGTCTAAAGATGAGAATCCAATCATAGGGACAACCGCAGCTGAGAAAAGACTCCAATACCTAGAGGAGCAATTGATGTACCTTAAGGGGGATGACATTTATAGGGAAAACAATCGCAAGTATGAAGCCGTCAATTCCAAATTACCAACTAACTTTAGCATGACGGATATCCCTAAGTTCAAAGGACATGAGAACCCTTTGAACCACATCCGTGCCTTCAAAGATTACATGTCTATCAAAGGCATCAAACCCGAGATGTTCTTAAGGATCTTTCCTTCATCTCTTGACACCATCCCAAAGCAATGGTTCTACACTTTAGATCACAAAAAGGTCACTACTTGGGAGGACGCCGCAATCGAGTTCTCGAAACAATATGCGGATAATGCCGAGATCCAAGTCAGCATGCGTACTCTAGAGGTTCTTACCCAAAATGACAAAGAAGGATTCACCGACTTCCTAAGTAGGTGGAGGAAGACTGGTACTCAACTAGTTGAACGCCCGGATGAGGCTACTCTCGTGGAAAAGTTCGTGGATAATCTCAAACCCATATATGCCAGTCACTTGAGATATCAAAACATCAAGACTTTCAAGGACTTAACCGTACTAGGGACACGAATTGAAGATGACATCCGTAAAGGACTCTTGTCCAAAACGGTAGGTCGAGGATATCAAGGGTCCACAAGTCGTTCATACGGCTCTACTAGCAAGACCGATGAGGTTAACCTTCTCGAGCCATCCAAGAAAACTACCCCACCAAGGAAGTTCACAAACCTTGGGGATACGTACTCCAACGCTCTAAAAAGGCTAATGAAACAAGGTAAACTCCAACCCATTGGACCTACTCCCGAACCCGAAAAGAAGTCTAAGTTCTGGGATGAAAATTCCTACTGTGAGTACCATAGGGGCAAAGGGCACGACACAGAAAAATGCTACAAGTTAAAACACGTGCTTCAAGATATGATTGAAGATGGCCGACTTCCAATTCCACCAGGAGGTAAGCCCAACAACACTCAGAATCCTCTTGGAGTTCTAGTGATTACAAGTGACGAATCTACCTTAGATTGCTCACACCTCATTTCTCCCACCGAAAATGAAATTCATGCAATTGAGAAAGAAAGGCTCCACTCTACTATCTCCCCTACCATTTCCGACTTCATCACATGGGCGAGGAGTGTAGATAGACAAGTTTGGGAACTAGAGAGCATGGTAACAACCTTACGCAATCCCAACGCAACACCTAAAGAACGCGTACCCTTGATCTTCTCTCAAAATGCCACTATGCAAGAAGTAGTCACCGTGGTCGATAAACTAGTCGATCAAATCATACAACTAGAAAGTGATATCATGAGAATAAAGGAACTAGCTGCAATCAATGGGGTTTGGGCCGATGATGATGAAGACGAATATCTCATTGAAAACTCCTTAGTCAAGGAAATAGTCCAAAATGGTGAAGACCAAGATGTGGATCACCTAACTCGTTCGGGTCGCCCATATCAAAGCACTACTCAAAACGGTTCAACCAACGTCATCACACCAAATGACAACGAAGATGACCCCACTTATCATTTGCTCAAGCAATTACAAAAGACCAAGGCTGATCTTTCAGTCTGGCAACTAGTGGCAAGCTCATTTCCGCATCGCCAAGCTTTACTGCAAGCTTTGGCCAAATTGAATGTAGCACATAACTCCACTCCTGAAGATGTAGTCAACTTGGTCTTCCAAGAATCACCGAGGCTAAGTAATCCTATTACTTTCTCAGATGAAGACTTGCCACCTTTTGGCGCTAGTCACAACCTTGCTCTATACATCACTGTCATTTGTCTAAAGAAAAATGTGCCAATGACTTTGGTAGATGATGGCTCCGCGGTCAACGTAATACCCCTCAAAACGGCATACAAACTAGGCATGAAAGAGTCGGATTGGACTCCTACCAATCAAGGTGTACGTGCATATGACGGTACACGACGGAAAGTGATTGGACTTGCTAACCTAACCATAGCCACGGGACCAATCGAACGAAAAGTTAACTTCCAAATAGTGGACATCGAAGCTTCATTCAATATACTTCTGGGAAGGCCTTGGATTCATGCTTCCAAAGCGGTAACATCCACCCTTCATCAAAAGATCAAGATCCCACTAAATGGCAAAGTAGTGACGATCACTTCGTCACCCATCAAAGCAATAATCGAGAAGCAATCAAACAATCAAGTCCTTGCGGATCCCATATACGAACTTGGGGGCTTCCAAAGTGTGAATGTCATAGAAAAAGAGTTGGCACCCTTATACTATAATCCCTACTCCAACATGGTGGTCAACCACATACTCAAATCTCAGGGATACTTCCCTGGAATGCCTTTGAACCCAACTCGGAAGAACACCTTCGCACCATACAAGGATGGTAACTCGACAAGGATACCACTTGGACTAGGGTACAAACCCACAAAAGAAGAAGTCCTCTAAATGCTCGCTCAAGTCCAAAATCGCAAGCACGTGGGAGTCCAAATGAGACCATATCTCCCCACTCTAAATGGGTACTTTGTCCATGAAGGAAGTTCAGAGCCCTTTCATGGATTTCCCGAACCTTGGCATTATCTTGAGAGGAAGTTAGCCGGAATCGAGATCTTTCACGATTGCTACTTCATTCCTCCCGAAACGGTTCCTACCGTCAAAACCCGTCAAGCACCATGCTTCAACGAACAAGCTGTTAGCCTATTGTTTGGAGAGGACCGATTCATTAGGGCCGCGCAGGATGAGATCATTACTATAATACTTCAGGACGATCGCTTCAACCCCACCGCATTGATCACAGAAATCGACACAAAGCAGCAGAAAGGATGGAGAAAATCTATCAAATGGACCAACAACCAAGGAAGGCTCTTCAAGCTCACTACTGGAGAAGGAGAGATGTTCAAAGGAGAACCAGAAGACGACGAGTTCGAGTCGGAGTCGGAGTCGGAGTCGGAGTCAGAGTCGGAGTCTAGAGAAGTTATTAGAGAGTCTACTCCTGTTGTCATCCCCACTCCCTTCGTTTCTCCTAGCTTAGCCTCGAGTAGTCACGGTAGTTCGGGAAATGTCCCAACTACTATCCCTTTGCCGCCACTGACCATGGATCAGTTGGCTTCTTTGTTTCAACTTTACTCAAATCTTAATATGAATAAATCAGGTTCTGCTTACTCTCTGTGTTCTTTCGAGTGCAATTCTGTTTATGATGATACTGAGGATGACCCAGACCCAGACTTGACCGAAATACCTCCCTACGTAGCCAAAGAAATATTAAAGGAAGGGGAAGGGGGACCAGTAATAGAAGATACCGAACCCATCAACGTAGGAACCGAATTAGAACCCAAAGAACTTAGGATAGGGACTACCTTGAGCTCTA
This sequence comes from Silene latifolia, assembly GCF_048544455.1. Classification (NCBI taxonomy): domain Eukaryota; kingdom Viridiplantae; phylum Streptophyta; class Magnoliopsida; order Caryophyllales; family Caryophyllaceae; genus Silene; species Silene latifolia. The sequence continues at coordinate 191,731,173 of NC_133536.1, forward strand.
CCGAAAGGGCCGATTTCATAGACCTCCTAAATGAATTCAAAGACGTTTTCGCTTGGTCCTACAAAGACATGCCAGGGATCGACAGGGATATCGCCGAACATAGGATTCCGATTAAGCGGGTTTCAAACTCCGTGAAATGAAGCTTCGACGAATGAGAACAGAATGGGCTCTAAAGATTAAGGAAGAAGTGGATAAACAATTCAAAGCCGGTTTCATCAAAGTTTCCGAGTACTCTGACTGGGTAGCTAACATAGTACCTGTGCCCAAAAAGGATGGGAGAATCCGTGTTTGTGTTGACTTCAGGGACTTGAACAAAGCAAGTCCGAAAGATGACTTCCCTCTACCTCACATTGACATATTGGTGGACAATACTGCAGACCACGCATTACTATCCTTCATGGATGGATATGCGGGTTATAACCAAATCAAGATGGCCATGGAAGATATGCACAAGACCGCATTCGTCACCCAATGGGGAACATATTGCTATACATTAATGCCATTCGGATTGATTAATGCCGGAGCTACATACCAACGCACCGCAACTACACTCTTACATGACATGATGCACAAAGAAGTTGAGGTATATGTAGATGACATGATCGTCAAATCCAAGGAAAGAGAGGGACATATTGCAAACCTTCGCAAGTTCTTCGCGAGGCTACGAAAGTACAACATGAGACTCAATCCTCAGAAATGCACATTCGGGGTAACATCCGGAAAACTCCTGGGATATGTCGTTAGCCAACGCGGTATAGAAATAGATCCCTCAAAAATCAAAGCTCTGATCGAAATGCCACAACCCCAAACAGAAAAAGAAGTCAGAGGATTCCTAGGAAAAGTACAGTACATAAGTCGATTCATATCGAAACTTACCATGATTTGCGAGTCTATCTTCAAGAAACTCAAGAAAACAGACCACACCATGTGGGATGATGATTGTCAAAAGGCGTTTGACCGAATCAAAGAGATATTGGCTAAACCACCAGTGCTCATGCCACCGCAACGAGATCAACCTCTTGGTTTATATCTCACAGTAACTGAAACTGCCATGGGTGCTATGCTGGCTCAAACTGTAGGAAGCGAAGAAAGAGCTATTTACTATCTAAGTAAGAAGTTTTTGGAGTATGAGTGCAAATACTCGCAACTCGAAAAGACATGCCTCGCTCTTGTGTGGGCAACGAAGAAGCTACGTCACTACATGCTTAGCTACTCCATCAAGATATATTCTAAAATGGATCCAGTCAAATACCTCTTTGAGAAACCCGTCCTCAACGGACTTCTAGCAAGATGGACTCTGATGCTCTCAGAATTCGACCTCAAATATGTGCCATTAAAAGTCATAAAAGGTCGCGCCGTCGCCGAATTCTTCGCAGAAAATCCTATCAACGACGCACAAACCATAGATACTTGGTCATTTCCCGACGAGGATATACTTCAAACGGATGTAGACTCCTGGGATCTATACTTTGATGGGGCATCAAATTTAAGAGGATTCGGAATAGGAGTGTTGCTCATTTCTCCTGAAGGTGAGCATACACCGATTGCTGTCAAACTCGACTTCGAGGTGACAAACAACGCTGCAGAGTATGAAGCTTGTCTCATTGGACTACAAGCGGCAGTAAGCTTAGGCATCAAAAACCTCCGAATACATGGGGATTCATCACTGATCATCAACCAAGTTACAGGATCCTGGAAAATCTGAAGTGAAAGCCTTGCACCTTATCAGGCTAGGATAGACCAAGTGGCTCAATTCTTTGATCACGTAACCTACTTACACCTACCTCGAGAGGAAAATCAATTTGCAGACGCTCTTGCGAAACTTGCATCTCTAATAAATATGCCAGATCACATGATAGACATGCCCTTGTGTATCGAACGACGGTCAGAGCCGGCTTATGTCCACCAAATCACCGATGAAGAGGGATAGACATGCCCTGGTTCCAAGCAATCTTGAACTTCAAGCTCAATGGTACCTATCCACCGGATATGGACAAGAGGGGACAACGTGTTATACGCCTATTAGCTTCCCAATACATCCTGATGCAAGGAGAGTTATACAAAAGAACGCCTCTTGGTGTAGTCCTACGTTGCCTTGATCATTCACAGGCACGAAAGGTGATGGAGGAAGTCCACGACGGAGAATGCGGTCCTCACATAAGTGGGCCCATGATGGCAAATAAAATCACACGTTTAGGGTATTATTGGACCACCATGGAATCTGATTACATCAAATACGTGAGACATTGCCACAATTGCCAAATCTTCGGGAATGTACAACATGTCCCTCCTTCATTGCTCTATACGATGACATCTCCTTGGCCATTTTATGCATGGGGAATTGACATAATCGGAAAAATAACCCCAGCCGGAACAGGAGGTCACTGTTTCATTCTAGTGGCAATTGACTACTTCACCAAGTGGGTAGAAGCGGCTTCCTACACTAGTCTTACGGCTAAAAATGTGGCCAAATTCATACAAAACAACATCATCTGTCGATATGGTTGCCCACATGAGATCATCAGCGATAATGGGTCACACTTCCAAGCCGAAACCGAGCAATTGCTAGCCAAATATAAGATTAAGCATCACCACTCTTCGCCCTATAGACCACAGACTAACGGCGCGGTAGAAGCGGCAAACAAGAACGTTGTCACAATTCTCAAGAAAATGACTGACAACTATAGAGATTGGCCAAGCAAGATACCCTTTGCTTTGTGGGGGTACCGTACATCTGTTAGAACGCCCACTGCGGCTACTCCTTTCTATTTGACCTACGGCATGGAAGCCGTACAACCAGTCGAACTAGAAATACCATCCTTGCGTATTCTACTCGAAAGTCAAATCCCTGAAGCCGATTGGAAGAGGGATAGATATGAAAAACTCATCCTCCTGGATAAACGTAGGCTACGCGCCTTACATAATGTCCAAACATATCAAGCCCGTATCAAACGAGCTTTCAACAAAAGGGTTAGGCCAAGAAACATCAAAGAAGGAGACTTAGTACTCAAATCGGTTAGAGCTCTTTTACCTGTCGACCCAAGAGGAAAATTCAAACCTAATTGGGCCGGACCATATCTAGTCAAATCTATACTCCCAGGGGGTGCGGTTAGAATCACAGACCTAGATGGGAATGAGTTTTCAAACCCCACAACCCTTGACCAACTGAAACGATACTATGCCTAGAATAGGACGAAAACGCGCCTCGCATAAACCCATGTGTCGCTCTTGTGGCACTAAATAAACGGCCCCTGGCCAAGCTGAAATAAGCTAAGTGTCACTATGCTCTTGCATTCTGACAAATTTGTCATCCTCATATCATCAAATAAACTAAATTCGCACCTTGAGAACAAGCAAAAGCTCATGCTTATTTTCTATGTTCATTACAAGCTCTTGCTTAGAACAATTATTCTTTTACATTTACTCGAACTACGCGCAAGGGTTTGATTTCGCTTTCTTAAGTGAATACGTAGGCAATCCTTCACCGGATTCAACCCGTTATACCTAAAATGTAAATAGAAGGACATTTGCATTGCATTTGAAATTCGACAAGAATAATAAAAGAAAATCACAACGGTTTCATAACCATTTAACCTTTTTTATTCCATTTAGCTTTCTAATAATAATAGTACGTTACATAATAGAATAGGCTAGGATTCTAAAAATCCCTCCTTTTTATTACAACAATAATAATAATAATCAAATAATAAATAAGGACTCGGGCTATTCCTCCATCTTCCCCTTGCCCTTGTCATTCTTGTCATATTTCTTGTCACGACCTCGAGCCGGACGCTCTTGCACCACTTCAGACCTAATCACCAACGGTCTTTCTCGAGGCCTGACTCTTCCATTCTTGCCAACCACCATTTCCGCAACAGAGTAGTCTTTGATTTCTTCGAAGGATGAATGACCAAAATCCAGCTTCTTCTTCTCCTTCCTCGTCGATGCTTCTCCTTCTCTTTCTCTCCCTCGCGCACCTTGTAGTCAACAGGCTCGCGTTTCCTCAGTCTTTCGCGTTCTTCCGAAGTTGCAGCCTTTCTCCGCCTCAGATAGGAATCCGACACCCACAAAGCATTGGCGGAGAAGCTCAAGAACCACATGTTCCTTTGGGCCCATTTGATAGCCCACTCTCTTCGGCTCTCTGTAGTAAGCGCTACAAAGCCGAGCCTCACGTGGAACGTGTCAAGCCTCGGGATCGTCCGCTTCAGCCCAACTTGCCTCATCAATCTTTCCGGAAAGATGCATACCATGAACTCCGATCCGGAATGCGCACGGACCTAGTGGGATCCAAAGAAGACACTCTAGTGACGGACTTGAGGTGCCACCACGGTACAACCCACCTAATCAACAGGCCATCATCATTCTTCAGCTTGTTCTTCCAATAGTCACAGACCCGGGTGAAGTCCACCATGTACAGCCGCGTCCTCATCGCAATCATACGGGAATGATAGGAAAGTGTATGAACTGGGGGCTCGAGCAGTCGGAGCCGTTCCATAAGCCAAACCTACCAAAAGCAGGTATTAGACACGAAAAAAACAAAAACAAAAAAAAGAAAAAAAAAAACAAAAAAAAAGAAGAAAAAAAAAAACGAAAAGAAAAAAAAAAGGTGTCTTTTACCTGTAAGATAACGGGACTCCCCAAAAGTGGCAGATCGCGGTTGGATTTCCTATTATCCAAACCCAAGATAATCTCCCCTAAGCATAAACAAGCTGGGCTCCTGCGCAGCTCCATTTGCTCGATAAGACCCAAAAGACGGGGATCACCTCGCAAATCTTCATCAACATGTCCGTGGAAGACATACACATGCAGCAAACAAAAGCCAAATGCTCTCCTCCTAGCAACATAAGAGACAGTGGGGTCAGCCCTGTTGATGAATCGATCAATAAAATCCAACATTCTCACGCCTTTCGGGGTAACTAAGCGATCCACCTCGAGTCTAGTCAATCCAAGCAAGTCTCTGAATTTGCTCTTATACCCTTGTGAAGTGGAAGGAATGGCAGGCAAATGCTCGGGGTCCCACCCACCAATAGCAGCAATTTCTTCCGGAAAAGGACAAATATCACCACCTGGGAACGCTAAAACATGATAATTTGGGTCCCAATAGTCAAGGCAAGCATCCAAGAACGGTTTTACAACCTTAATGAGTTTCAAACTCAATAGAGACCCAAGGTTATGAGCACCCATGTCGTGCTTCTCAATATTCGAGAATTCATTAGTCCATTCCTTCAAGCGGATCTCCAAAGTATTCATGATGACAATTTTCTCTTGAAAATTTATTTTGGGAGTTTTTATGTGGATTAACGGAGAAGAGACGGAAGAATTATATGATTTAAAGCTTCGTCGACGCTTCTATTTATACTAATCGTTGTTTCCAAAAATCCGCCAGAAAAGACCGGCTTGGGAACAGGCGCAGCGCCTGCTGCGCCTATTCAAAGGGACGCAGTTCATGCTGCGCCTCTTCCCCAGACTCACTTTCTGCGATTTCCGCGTTTGGATCTTTCCTAATTCTATAACGAATAATTTCCTATTCCTACGGGATTTTATTTTGGTAAATACGAGCAGTTTACCATGTTTCAAGTTTCCTAAATTCGCGGGCACGCATTTCGAGGCGACATCGACACCTTCGCCATTTTCATCGCACTTAATTCTTCTTTTTACTATTATTTTAATTCATTTATTTATTCTTAGGAAATAAATTTCATTTTTTTCATTTTTAGGAAGTAAAATTTTTTAGGAAATAGTTTTCTTTTGTCTTCATTTTTAACGAATTTCAACATTTTCATTTCTACACTTGTAGATTTCTCTTTTTTTCTTTTTTTTAGGGGGTAACCCTCCCTACCGTCCGGTCATTTCCGGCAAATTTTTTGCATTTTTGTGTCCTTTTGAGTCTCATTTTTGCGCTAATTAAGACCACATGTGTATAAAATGTATGTTTTGGTGAGATTTCCATGTAAATTTCGGCAGCATGACGGCGTAAACCGTTGTCTACCAAACCTGTTCAAGAACTAACCTGCAGGTACAAGCAACACAACCCAACAGCAAAGGCACTCAGGCCATCATATATACAAATGTACAAGCAAACTGGGGGCTTGCGCCCCGAACAAAGTCCAAAAGTCCAAGTAAACTGGGGGCTTGCGCCTCAAACAAGGTCCAAAAATGTTTCAAAATCAAATGTCCAAAATGTACAAGTCTGCAAAACTACACAAAACTACTGCTGGGCACCCTCCAACTCGGCAACTCTGGCCGCAAGAACGGCATTCTCGGCATCCCGAAACTCGAGCTCCCTCAGCAAGCGAGCCGTCTCCTCCCGAGACTGGGCCAACTCTCGCTCCAGCTCACGACCAGCCTATAAACAGCAACAAATTGGCTCATGTCAATCAACTCAAACAAAACTGAAAAACCAAAAATCAAAAGAAATCAAATGAGGTTCATACCTGACGACCTCGACCACCGACGAGTGCCTCGATAGCGGTAGCTCGTAGCCGGTTGGCCACCCTCCATAGTGCCACGAACCGAGATGGCGCGACCTGCATTTCAAAAGAAATTCTCAATAAAGTGAACAAGTTCAATCAAATGTGTTCTTACACGAAAGGTATATAAGCTGGGGGCTCACCCTCCGAATCGGATCTTTGCGCCGATCGTCTAGGCCAAAGATCCGTCCAGTCACGCTACGTCAAAGTCACGCAACTCGGAGATCGTCGTCCTCCCATTCGCGTCAGTGTACTCAAGGGTCTCGGGGTACACTGGGGGCTCGATGCCCGCCGCCTCGACCTCCTGCAAAAGACAAATAGCTCTCGTTAATCGACGATCTTTCGTCGTAATTCTCAAAATCAAATCACAGAAAAGTAAAAGATACTCACCACTACTGGCCAGTACGCCAACCTCCCGTAAAGAAACGCCGAGTAGTCCTCGCCAGGCAGAAGAAGGTCGTCGCCATCGGCACCGCCCAGTCCGCCTCCCTCTCGGCCTCGCAGGGCTCCCCGAACATCGTCCTCGGAGGATCAATGGGAACCGTCAACGCGCCCCGAGAGCACCGGCGAGCCAAACGCTCGCCCGGATACCACACAGACCCATCGACGTCCACAACAAAGAAATGACTCGGGCTCCTAGGTCGAAGGACCTCAGCGACAAAAGGAGGCGCTCCAGCATACTCCGCCCAAGGTCTGGGCACCCACTGCGACAAGATAAGGCAAAGATCATTCCTATGATCAAGTGAAAGCAAAGGATAAGAAATATAAATACGAGTGGGATACTCACGCTGCTCGGCTGAAGGGCGTTCACATCCCGCCGGTGGACATTGTGAGAAGAGCGCTTGCTCTTCGTCCGGCACATCACCCAATCCCTCACCACGGGATAGGCCTTCTCCAGCGGCTCCGTCCTCTTGGGCGGGAGACTCGGGAAGTAGGAGTACACCCACGCCTGTAAAACAGAATAATCAATGACGATCTTTCGTGATTCGATAAAGAAAGGAATTTACTTTGGTCTAAAGGAAGGTTTATACCTCCAACATTAGTCCAGGTCCGACAGCGCCAGGAGAAGTCCCCTTCTCCATCAACTCCGGACGAACCATGGCCCTCATGAAGCGGATGAGGACCGCAAAAACCAGCAGTGACCCAGTCCCAGCGCCCTAGGGAGCTCAGGTCAGAAAGAAAGGGAAGAAGCTTCGTCGATAGCCTCTCGCCCTTGTCTCCGAGGTAAATCGAAGACAGAAACCACCAAAGCCACAGGCGAGCCCTCTGCTCAGCTGTGCAGGGAGGAGGAGCCATCTCCCTCCCATCGATCGTCACCAGCGCCGGGGTCTTCCCCGCAAAGTAGTCTCGAACGTAGGTACTGGGTACCAAACCCGGCACTGCAACAGCCTTCGGCGACAAGTTCAAGCCGATCAATCTCCTCGCCTCGGCCGAATCCGCCCTCATAGCAGTCTCCGGCCACACCTTCTCCTCGGTCCCCCACACGGACTGAAATCATGCCGTAGTCCTCCAGAGTGACTCCCACCTCACCGAAAGGCAGGTGAAACGTGGAAGTCGTATCCCAGAATCGATCCAAGAAAGCGCGGACCAGGCTAAGGTTAGCCCGCAACTTCCTCTTCACGATATCCCTGCAGACCTGAACCAGAGGACCAAACGCTCCACGCTCGATCATGGCCCTCTCCTCCGCCGACAGCCGCTCGTAGTGCTCCATCGCTGTCGTGTAACCCGAGAACGACCTGATGTTCCCGGCCTCTTATTATGATTTAAAATAAAGCTATCTTTAGTTTTAAATGAAATTCGAAAGAAGTTTGGACAAAAAGAATGAAAGAGAATAGGTAATGAGTAGTGAATTCTTATTTACCAAGCTCTTCACCGTCCTGTAGGACAGGTGACCCTCTGCAGCCCACACGAGGTGCCTACTCTCCCAGGTCTCAGCCCACGCAGGAGCTCCCCTCAGCTGACGACCTCCTCGCCTGACGTTGACCCGTCTCGGGGCCTCCTCCTCCTCCTCGACGGCCTCCTCCTCATGAGCCTCGTCTCCAGTGGCCATCACCGCAGCGGTGAAGGCCTGCTTTAAAGCCTCCTCAATAGTACTGACGTCTATCTCCATGGGAGTCCTCCCAGAAGTAGAAGCCTCATCACCTGCAACATTAAAGTAAATTTAGGCCGCGTCACATGACGACAAGCCTTTGTTAAGGAGCTTTCGAGCCCTCAGGGTCCTGAAAACTGTCCTTTCTGGCCATCTTTGGCCATATTCCCGCCAACCCGATCACTCATGTGATAAATTGGGTCAAGTCAAGTCCAAGTCAAAGCCTAGTTCCAGGTTCAAGTCGAAAATTCGGCAGCATTTCGTTATAATGGCGATTATGCCCTAGAAAGGTGCCCTGAAAAAGTTGTCACAAACCAAAATTTCGAGATGGTAGAAAGTTTACCCATCATCCAAGGATCTCAAATATCAAGTTTCATCGCAAATGGGCAATCCTAAGGCTATTTTCGAAGCAATTTACGGTTCAGCTGTAAAACCGTCTCAAAATTCGCTCAAGGGCTCAAAACTCGATGAAAATTCAAAGCAAATACATGGTTATGTTCCTAACATTGCCTACTATCCATTTCTAACATCAATTTGGCAAAGCAAATCCATTTGGGGGAAAAGCCCCAAATTTTCGATCAAAAGGGTCGAAAACCCTAGTTTTCGCGGCTCAAAATTCAACAAATGTAGATGATTAATGCAAGATTAAGACACATACCTCGATAAGTCATGTTTAATGTAAGCTTTTGGATCAAACCTCTACGGAAATGGTGAAGATTCGTGAGAGAAATGCAAGAATTATGTTTCGAAATAATGAAACACAATCCTTCTGATTTCGCGTTTTTACGCGGAAATAGCCCATTTGGGGAAAAGACGCAGCAGGCGTTGCGCCTCTTCCAAGAGACGCAGCTCTTGCTGCGCCTCTTCCTCGTGTTCCCTCCATACGAATTTTCAAAAATTCGTTATGAGTTCGTTATTCGTGGGCCCATCTTTGGTGCGCCTCTTCTTCAACGCTATTATATTCTTTTGGTCCGTTTCGATGATTTTTTTTCGTTCCGGCCCGCATTTTTTATCCAAATAAAAGATTTTGCATATTGCTCAAATCATTTTATCCAAATAGCAAAGAAAGATTTCGCAGTATGCTCAGATCATTATATCCAGCGCAGTAGTATTTTGCAGTACTGCTCATTCGAGATTTCTTCCATGACGATCAAGATGTTCCTAGTCGTCTGTCCCCCAATAGATAGTATTTTGCAAAGATCTTTTTCACTCAAGATTTCTCCCACGACGATCAAGATGTTCCTAGTCGTCAATATATTCCTCAGTAAGAGTTCGCTTGAGACCGACGCAAGCAGATTCAACCTCAAGTTTTGCCAGAGTTCGCTTGAGACTAACGCAAGCGGATTCCCCAGCAGTTTCTACCGACGTCCTGCTGCTTTCAATATTTCTTGTTTCCCCGCGAAGTTCGATTAAGTCTCAGGTATGGTCTCTTCTTATGGCTGGCGAGCCTCCTTACGTAGTCTAATGGACTTTAAACGACCCTCCCCGATAGTCGACAGACTCTAAAATGTTCCCGACGACAAGTCCTTGGTTCAGACCCCTTGAGCCGCCTCGCGTCGCCATAGTCGTCAGGTTGTAATCTTCGATTGACCTGATGGCTATACTTTGACTTTCGCCTTGTCCAAGCCTCGGTCAAAGTGGGGGCTCTGTAGATACCTCATTTCTGCACCTCCCGCAAACCACCCGGTGATGATTGGGCCGCATGTTTGATACGCGAAACGATTTGTGACAGTTCGTAAGATTATCGTAAAGTGTTTGCTCAAGTATTAATGTCAACCTCTTAGTTGTCATCTACGTCCTGATACGGTCGTTTTGGCAGTAATTAGAGTACATTCGGAGTTCGGTCAAAAACCGTCTCCATTTTCTCGATAATCATTAAATCCCGAGTCAGAATGTTCCGGAATGTTCCGGATATTTCTATTCCATATTTCATAAATTTTATCTTTTGGCAAATAATATCCCGTAATATTCATAAGATAATCGAATTATTTCCGTCCTACCATAACTCAAACGCGAAATCTTTCTTCAAGAGAGGAAACCTCCGGGAATAGACGCAAGCAGTCCGCGCCTCTTCCAAGAGACGCAGGGGTCGCCGTGCCTCTTCCCGGCCCTTCTTTGCATGATTTACGTATCTTTTTCATATCTTTCCGAGATTCACTTCCAAAGAGTCTCCGAAACCCTATTCCTTCACGTGATTAGTATAAATAGGAGCTTTCGTTCCTCATATTTCTCACGCGAGTGTCCGCCCTTCTCTTCTCCCTTTGCATTCTAGACTTCGTTCTTACTAATTGGCGCCTACGTGCTTGGACTTCCGGCCACGTAAGCTCGGATCTTTCCGAGTACCAGCCTCTCCGTTGCATGACCGACCAATTTGACCAACTACACTCAATCAACTTTAATTAATCAATCGTTTTCCTCTTACGAGGGCACTCTCTTTGCATTCGCGTCGAGCATTCACTAGTCGATATCTTAGTTCATCTCGTTCCGTCAACATATAAGTCTGAGGGTGTATAATCCTTATTTATTTATTGTATTTTACTTTATCGTATCACCATTGTAAGGTTTATGTCGAAAACACCGTTAAAATCGATTTCTAAAACCCTTTGTTAAAACCTGTTTTCGCGGATTTCCAGTAGACAGACGTCGAGAAAAGACGCAAAGAATCGCCGCGCCTCTTCGAAGGAGCGCAGTTCCTGCTGCGCCTCTTCGTGAGGCTGCCGCAGTTCCTGCTTCTTTTCTTCTTCCTCGTCCTCTGTAATTCGCCTTCTTTTTATTTGTTATTTGTTCGTCCTTTAATTCTTTGATATAATCGCCATTGATAATTCACATGTATATTTTAATCATCATTCATTAATATGTTTTAATTGTCATTAAATCCGACTTAAATCCCAAGTAATCTCATATTTGCGGGTTTTCGTCACTAAATTCAAACCCGGATTTCAGAGATTCAATTTGTTCATATTGGGTTTCTGGGATTCGTCGTTGATATAGTTTCCGTTTGTTTATTCACATGTTTGTCGTATATTCGTTGTATATTCATCATGTTTAGATTAGTTTATTTCAACGGAGGACTCATTCATTAACATCGCTTCATCATGTAATTAATTCGTTTAATTCCATCTCATTCATGTTTATCGCTTTTATGACCATCGTTCACATATAATTAATCTGCTAATCACTTTCATCCGAGTAAATATTATCAATTAGTCATCAAATTTACCAATCGACATTAACGGTTTTGCGATTCGGCTTCACGCCCGAATTCACCCTTGGAAGACGCAGCGTCACGCGCCTCTTCCGCAGGGCGCGATCTGCTTCAAGCTTTGTTCCAGATGAGTTCTGCCTCTGAACTCCTTTTATGCCTTGACGTAATTAATTAGGCTACGTATTAATTAACTAATATCCGTATTATCACCTATTAATTCATGTTCGTTAATTTATTTTATTCTTTTATTCTTTCATCCGTTTTAGCGGTATTTTCGACACAAATCGCCTATTCCATTGTAATTAATGTAATCTTCATTATTGTAATTTATTTCTTTTATCATTTGTATATTCTCACATGTAATTGAGCATTAAATCCTACTTCGACCCAATTGTATGTTAAACTAATTGTCAACCGACTTAGTCTAATTTACACATGCTAGGATTAAAACTTGGATGTTGCATTGCATGCATATAGCCGACGATATATCAAGTACGAATAACTTCCCTAATCATTAGTAGATGCCGCTATCGAGGCGGGCGGGATTAGGTGTTCGATCAAAAGAGCTTCCTAATACGTACCCTCACCCCTTACTCCAGATCTCCGTGAGCACCCGTGTTCATTGGCATCCACGAGAGTCATTCTAGACATAGAATGCTAAGGGTAACGATTGCTTAGTGTTCATGTCACTACTTTGTGTCTTGACATGACACGAGGTATTCGAACAGTTCCAATTTTCCATAAAAATTGGTGGCGACTCCATACAAAACGCAAACGCTTGTCCCGTTTCTCACCAAGCGCCCCCGTGGGCGGCCTGCTGTCCACAACTCCATGGTGAAATCCTCAAACGTTGGGTAGTTCTTCAGTTCAAGGTTATAAAACCAGGTCCTTGGTTGTTCCCCCAAAGGCTAAGCAAATATGGTAGATAGCATACTTGCAGGTACACCTTTGAGGGCAAAGTGCTCTTTGTAGAATCAAATATGTTGGTGAGGGTCCTCCGTTCCTTTAAACTTTGGGATGTGAGTGAGCACAAAGTTCTTAGGGAGTTCATCTTGGACTCGAGCATAGGTCCTAGAGTTCTCATAATGGATGCTCTCTCCCTGAGAGAGCTTCAGTTCATCTTCAATAATCTAGAACCATTTTTCTAATTCGGTCATTTCTGGTGGGGTAGGCACACTATTTTCACCATTTATCTTAACCTCAATGGCTCCCAATCCAGTCATCATCAACTCTAAAGTCTCACCCAGCTTAGTAACGGCTGCTTCCATTGCTTTCCTTCGGGCTTAAGGTGGCCTTTCTAAAAGAAAAACCCCAAACCAATCAACACTTGAATTAAAAGTACCCTGCACAAACAAGGACTCGACTCACAGACTTGACCTTTGACTCAAAATTGACTCAAAGACCGAACCAGCCCCAAGAAATGAGCTAAGTGGCTCACTTGTAAAGGGGTCACATGGGAGAGGGGTCTAGAACTAATAAGGGCTATGACTCGACTCTACTAACTTTTTGACTTGGACTTGACATCAAATCGGTATGACTAGCTCGTGATTGAACCAAAACATGGTTCGTGGGTTCATGGAAAACGTCCTAAGTGGTCTAAATTGGACGTTTTGTGGTTTGATTTTGACCAAACGGTTGACATACTTGACTTGGACCCAAGACGTGGCTTGGGTGACCCACTAGGGTCGTGTTCTTGACACGGTTCAGTTGAACCCAAGACATGACCAGACTTGACTCAAAACATATTCTATGCTCGGGAAAGGTGAGAAATTTCGGAATTGATTTGAAAATGGTTGATTTGGAAACGAGATTTTAAATGGGCAGCATACCGGCTATAAAAAGCTCATTTTGGTCGAAAAAGCCTACTTCTATTTCGGCAGCATTCCGAGTTTAAAAACATGCTTGATTTGAAGACGGTTTTCGAAAAATCGATTTTGACAAAAACAACTTAAAATTTTCGAAAAACATGGAGGATGATCACATAGCACATAAGCATTCGCATATTAATCGTGCATGCACCTAGACTCTTCTAAGTCTCGGTCGACCACTAATCGGGTATATACCAATGGTCCACCTTATCAAAGAAAGTCAAGTCTCCCAGAAGCAAAAGTGTGTAATATGGTAAGAGCAAGTAATTAGAGATCTCGGCGGTACCATATTGATATTTAAATCGTCATAGTTGAAGTCACCTCCTAACCATTGAAATCGACCCAATGGGTGAGGTGGTCCTCCTAAAGTCTCAAATAGGTAATGCATGTATGCGAAACGTTTCATAGTGTTAGTCTTATTAGCCATTTCCTTTTCAAGTTACAAGTCCCCAGCGGAGTCGCCAAAAATTTGGATGTGGGGATTTGATCGCAATCCACGGGTTTGAAAATCATTTGGAGTCGCCACCAAATTTAAGGAAATTTGGGAACCATTTTGAAAACGAGATTTGAGTTCGTTGTTGAAATTACGTGATGGGAAGTTCATTAATAATAAAATACTCACCCCCGCCCGTTGCAATAACGGTCTCTGCTAAGGAGTACGATGGCTAATTGGACAAGACTACGATTAGTTGTAAGAGAATGCAAAACACCATTTTGATCCTATCATGTGAGTTTGGTTTCTAATCATTTAATGCATTTAATCTACTTTGTCCAAGTAATTTAGCATGTAAGGTCGATTTGAACTATATTAAAAAGCATTCACAAACATGGCGTAGATGGGAATGCAGGAGTCGTTAGGAAACTAACTGTTACAATCAAGACGATTCTCGTCGACTCTATTTGCAAACAATTGAATTAAAGATACAACTCGATCTAAATACAATTGCTAAACACGACACTTGACTCACGTTTGACACGCCTATCTAGGTGTCTCGAAAAGCGTGCCAATGATTAGGCCACGGCTCACATGAACTTCGCCCTTAGCCTCATCATCGTTTTGCGCACTCACTTCAATTTAATTGATTAAATACTTCAATTTAAGCAACTAAAACAAAGGTTTTGTAAAATCATTTTGACTCAAAATAAAGGACTTACTATACCTATAATTTAAAGTACAAATTACATTGCTTGAATTAATTACAATAATTACAACGATTAAATTACAATAACAATTGAAATAAAACCGCAATAATTAAATAAAACAAAAAAAACGAACCAAGATTGGCACGAAGGCCGAGACACACACGACCAAGCACACGGCCTAAAGGGGGTGGTCAATGTTGACTATTCTAGTCATCAGGTGCAATGAATCGGATGCTAAGCATGTGCAATTCAACTAGCTAGAAATCGTCATAAGAAAAGATGAATTCTTTAAATAAATTCATTTAAAATCCTATGTCAGGTTTTGTATGACCTATGAATGTCTAATTCATTTAACATGCTTTCTACACATTAATTTGGCCAAGTTGCAACTTAACAATGATAAACGACAAATAACATACATGCATCATTAATCAAATAAAACAAGTCTAACATGCGAGTTAATCTAATTATTTCATAATTAAAATTAAAACAAAATATAACACATGTGAATTATTCCAATTACTTCGTAATTAAAATTAAACAAAAAAAAATCATGTGAGATCAAAAATTATGTCAATTGATATCTAAATTTCCTTTTTGGGTGTATTACTCAAATATTACTAAAATT
Source organism: Silene latifolia (assembly GCF_048544455.1). NCBI lineage: Eukaryota > Viridiplantae > Streptophyta > Magnoliopsida > Caryophyllales > Caryophyllaceae > Silene > Silene latifolia. The sequence goes on from NC_133536.1 coordinate 191,746,576, forward strand.
ATATTTCGATAACTATTGAGTGATACTATAAATTTGTCTGTTAGTTGATATTTATTTCATTTTTGGGTTCATTACTGAAATGTTATTACTAAAACTAGATTTAGATAACATTTGAGGGATACTCCATCTGTCTCGGTCTCGGTCAATTGTTATCTATTTCCTTTTTTCTTGTATTACTAAAAATAGATTTAGATAACATTTGAGTCATACTCCATCTGTCTCGGTCAATTGTTATCTATTTCCCTTTTTCTTGTATTACTCAAAATTGATTTAGATAACATTTGAGTCATACTCCATCCGTCTCGGTCAATTGTTATCTATTTCCTTTTTTCTTGTATTACTCAAAATAGATTTAGATAATAGTTGATTAATACTCCATCCGTCTCGGTCAATTGTTATCTATTTCCTTTTTTCTTCTATTACTCAAAATAGATTTAGATAACATTTGAGTCATACTCCATCTGTCTCGGTCAATTGTTATCTATTTCCTTTTTTCTTGTATTACTCAAAATAGATTTAGATAACATTTGAGTCATACTCCATCCATCTCGGTCAATTGTTATCTATTTCCTTTTTTCTTGTATTACTCAAAATAGATTTAGATAATAGTTGATTAATACTCCATCCGTCTCGGTCAATTGTTATCTATTTCCTTTTTTCTTCTATTACTCAAAATAGATTTAGATAACATTTGAGTCATACTCCATCTGTCTCGGTCAATTGTTATCTATTTCCTTTTTTTTGTATTACTCAAAATAGATTTAGATAATATTTGAGTAATACTCCATCCGTCTCTGTCAATTGTTATCTATTTCCTTTTTCGGTGTACTACTCAAAATAGATAAATATCCACATTTCAGTCATACGCCATCCGTCTCGGTCAGTTGTTATCTTTTTCCTTTTTGGGTGTATTACGAAAAGGCTACAAGTACACGGGGTGTACAAGGGCCTTGGTACACAGGCCAGTGAGAGCACGCCAAGTGGTGTATTACGAAAAGGCTACAAGTACACGGGGTCTACGACGAAGATTATAAGAGGCGATATTGTCCATGACTTTATTTACTTTTAAGTTGATCTTTTAGGGCTCTAAGTTTAAATTGAAATGTAATTTTGTAATTATAAACTCATGGTTTATGGAATTAAACTTATGGTATGTGAAATTAAACTTGGTCAATATAATTAGACTTCATTAAGTAGATGATTGTCTTCATTATGCAAAATGCAATTTCATTCATATGCAATTTACATGACAAACAGGCTAACGGTAAAATTCGTAAGATGACTCATACATCGATCGATTAACATCTCCTTCCATCGCATGCAAAGGAGGAGTAGGCTGTGATGCACCAAATGTGCTTCTGCTAGGGGTAGAATAAAGTGAGCGTAATTGCGATGCACCTAATACGCTCCTTGTAGGAGTTGATTGCGACGTATCAAACTGGCTCCGCGTAGGGGTACATTGTGACGCACCAAACAGGCTCCGCGTAGGGGTACATTGCGACGCACCAAACTGGCTCCTCGTAGGGGTATATTGCGACGCACCAAACTGTCTTGTAGGAGTAGATTGCGATGCACCAAACTCGCTACATGCAGTATTTAAATGATTGCTCTCATTAGCGGTGAATGGGTTTGGAACATTAGTTTTTTTCTGCAATTCAAAAAATTATGACGTTATTTAGAGGGTTATGCAAAAAAAGCCGAGTAAAGAATTTAGTACAACAATGAATAACAATTACTCTATTACTCACCTTCTTATTCTTTCTAGCATCGGGAGTTCTATTGCCTTTTGGTACCCTCCCGGATCTTCTTCTCACAACAGGTCCTGCACCACATTCCCTCTGTGCTGCCTTCCTCTTCATATATCTAATATTGCATTCCTTAGGCTGTAGCCTTCTATGACCCCATACCCTAAAAGAAACACCGCCAGGGACATAAGCGTCTATAGTTTCAACACCAACAATCCCCTCCAACTTCTTAATTAATTCAGAAGTCAATCTATCATATGTTGCATAAGTTTCATCGTCTCGAAGCGCTAGTGTGGAAATGTAATGGTTCCTTATAGTTACCTCCAACGACTTCTTCGCACGAGCTGAGGCTTCCGGATTATAGTACCCAGTTTTGATTGTCTCGTATTCTCTAACCAAGTCCTTTCGCCATCGATCAAGTATATACTTCTCCGGGATCACCTTCACATCTTCGATAACCATGCATCTATCAATATGTCGACACAGTATACCCTTGAACTCAAATAACTTACATGAGCACTTGAGCAGTCCCACACTTCTGTCAATATCAACCCAATAATTCTTACACTTACCAAATGGCGCCACTTTTTTTATCTTCAACGTTAAATGTCACACTATGCCCAAGTCTTCTCGGCGGATCAGCGTTCGTATAAATTAACCCAATTACCTCGTCACGTACCAACTTATATATCTTCTTAGTATACAATTTATGGAAAACCTGCTCAACAAGTAAGTTGCACTCAATCTTATACGGTTTCTCTGTACAATCGTGATTGTTCGCGGTCTCCTCCTCCACTTTTAATTTCAAGGCTTCCTCAATTTTCTGGGCAAACTGACTTAAAGTAGTCCTCCCATTGACATAAGTTTTGAAAAACCGGTTTTGTTGCTCACTCCTCTGCGTCGACGACATCCCAGCACAAAATATCCCACGCCAATATGCAGGGACCCAACTCTCCCTGATCAAATACGACTCCATCACCCACGAACATTTTTCAATACCATATTTACGAACCATTTCCTTCCATGCTATCTCAAAATCATGCACCTCCAAACTGTCATGAACTGCTAAATTAAGGTCATCTGAGATATCGTTCCAAAGTGGATGTTTTTCCAGATTTTTACCAGCATTTTTCAATATGTGCCAAAGGCAGAGCCTGTGGTGAGTGTTTGGGAAGATTTTTTTAATTGCATTACGAATTGCTCTTTCATGGTCTGTCAATATAACTGATGGAGCTTTACCCATGCATTCTAAAAACTTGGCAAAAACCCGCTACAAACTTTCTTCATAATCACGCGTAACCAAAGCACAAGCAAAAGCAATTGAATTCCCATGTTGATTCACCCCTATGAAAGGGGAAAAAGGCATGCGATACCTGTAACACCATGATTTACTCTATCAGATTAATGATATACTACAAAACTTATACTTACAGAACCAAACAAATAAAATCAGTAATCAGAATAATTTCTATAGTACAATTAAATTGGTAATTTTAATTTTAATTTTATGAATTCTTGAAGCATGGTAAAACACACCTACTCTTACATAACAAAACAAACAAATACGATTAATCAAAATAACATTTTAACACATATAAATTGAGATATAACGCCTTACATATTCGTCAAGAAAGTTGTATCGTACGACACAACGTCTCCGTACAATTTAAACATAGCTCGGCAGCGTGAATCACACCAAAAAACATTCATTGGAGCCCCAAAATCATCGAGCTCAATTGCATAGAAATAATTAGGATCCTCCTCTTTCATCTTCTCAAAATATGCCTTCAATTCTTTAGCATCGCCATCTATGACGCTACGTCTTCGTTCTTGATTGATGGCGTTTATTATCACTAAACTTAAAGCCAAGGTTCTCATGACCTCCCCCCTCCAAGACCAACGACTTGTAATTATTTAATATTGAAATACCAGCAAAGAAGATCATTGATCATCATCCTCTTTTTGAAGTAGTCATTTATATGTCTAAACCCAACAAATAACCTAGCTTTTCTTAGGATCCATCTCCTGGTTGTGCTCTAAATGGCATTGCGTTATCTTCACTACGTCTTCATCGTCGAAATAACGGGACTCAATGTAAACATTGCAGGCATCCTTGGTTTTAGCAAAGATGACCACAACAAAGCCTTAATCTTTCATACATATGATACCGCGGTTCATTCTTAAAGGAACCTTTTTTTGAAACACCGTCTTCCTTGTACTTTTTAAAGAGTTTATTAGTGCGAATGTACCATGAAAACCCCTTCTTATATGCGTATGAATGGGCGAAAGTCATGAGTTCTTCGAGATGACTTGTAAGCCAAACCTACAACAGGTTCAACAATGTTGTCGTTGTCACCAGCAGTAACGACGGTGTCATCATCATCCACTGGACCGTCGCCATACAACTCGACATACTCTTTCATTAAATCAACATCGCCATTATATTCTGCTTCACCGTTGCCTTTTGTTTCTGCTGCTCGTGAACATTCACCTTCTTCATACAAGTTATTGAGATCAAAATCAAGCGCCATTTAATCAAATGCTGAACGAGTATTTTTTTTTTTTTTTTGTGTAGATGTTCAACGAGTATTAAAAAATAAGGTTTCCAAAATTTTAATCACTGTATTTTTTTTGTTCTAGTATAAGTTACTGTATTTAAGTAATGAAAATAATAAGAGAGATAAAGTGTCAATTAAAAAGATTAGATTAAAAATAAGTGTTGTTAATTATAAAGATTAGATTAAAAATAAGTGTTGTTAATTATAAAGATTAGATTAAAATAAGTGTTGTTAATTATGGAGATTAGATTAAAATAAGTGTTAATTAATCTTGGGGTTATTCCCAATACTAATCCCGCCCAAACCCAAATAATCCCTCCCATTTTTCCATCCAACTTTCCCTCCAAACAAAAAAAGAATCTTTGACTCACCTTTACACGTGGCGAGCGCTGATTGGCCTGTGTACCAAGGCCTTGTACACGCCGTGTACTCCTAACGTCTTTGTTGTGAAATTAAGCCTCTTAACTTTTAATTGGCGTAATTTGGCCCCATAAGTTTCACATAAGATGCAATCAAATCTCATACAAAATCTCACCAAAATCTTACCAAAATATCATTATATACCAATAGCTATATAACCACGTATACATATAACATACTAACATCATAAGTATTACTCCCTCTGGCCTTTAATTTTCTTCCCGTTTCTCTAATATATGTGAGGAGTATTATAATGAAATGGGAAGAAAACAGCAAGCCGGAGGGAGTACATACTAAAACCATTTTTTGTAACATACGTATTACATTACGTATTACAGTACGATTTTTTGAAAAAAAAACAATTAACAATTTTATGTGATTTTTTTTGAAATGTTGAAAAATAGAAATATTTGTTTACCCTTTTATTATATTTTTTATAATTTTTTCGCATGAAAATATTTTATTTCAATTTTTGATTTAAACACAACCACCTAACAAAATATTTTGTAATTGAAGTATTTTTACAAAAATTGTAAAAAAAGTTGAAAAATTTGTACTTTATATAAAAATAATAAATAGTTTGATTTTCGTAAAGAATTTTTTCATTTTTTAATCTAATTTATTCTATTTTTTTGGTTATTTTTAAAAACTTTTATTTTGAATTTTTCATAAAAACATAACCATTTTTACTTTTTTTGATATGATAAATTGAATTTCTAGTGAGATTTTGATAAAGAAGTTTAGTTTTACTTATTATGTAAGTTATGGGGCCTAATCATCCAATTAAAAGTTATAAATCTTAATTTCATAATTGCACAAAATTATGGGGTCAATCACCACTTTCCTGGATCTCAATCACGTGCATGTGGTCTAGTCTACCATGCCCTTTTGTTCTTGGTTTATCCGTACTATGAACACTTGGCCACTTGCCCATACTTGGTAACACGTAACACATTAACAATCACAAAATCTCATTATAAACGGCAACTATCCGTCTATAACTAAAGACGGACCAAGTAACATACCACATTACGCATAAGACAAACAACAACTTGCGTGGTGGGGCCCAAAAACGTCACCACTTTAGGGGTATTTGACCCGTCTCTTGCTATCGACATCCGATATCCGTGTATAGCAAGACTTGCTGATTAACAATACACAACGTATCTGTGGAATATAGAGTCTGTTAGAAAGTTAGTTATATCTAACTAACTAACTTGATTATACTTTCCCTAACAAACTAGTATATATACTCCAACGATGTATTACATTGAGATTTAATTCAGATTATTCAGATTACTTTTCTCTCTTCTTTCTTCTCTCATCTCTCTTATACTGATCATCATTATTACAGTTTCATTACCATGTTCTGATTTCACTGTAGTTCATATGGTATCAGTGGTATCGATCCTAAAAACGCTTCCGCAAACATAAACAAACATATTCATTGATAAATCTTTGAATCTTTATCTTCCTAAATTCATCACAAATCCAATTAATCATCAATCAAATATGTCTCAACCTGAATCAGATTCTCTTTTTTCTCCGCTTGATGATCCTTTGTTCTTGTCTCCTACTGACCAGCCTGGGTTGAAGCTCTCTGAAACAGTCTTTGATGGCTCTAATTTCCGTCACTGGCAGCGGGAGATCATTCAGGCTCTGCTTTCCAAGAACAAAATTGGTTTTATTTCTGGAGAATGCATGCTTCCTGAGAAAACTGATAAGAGGTATAACGCCTGGATTCGTTGTGATATATTTGTGTCTCGTTGGATTAAAAATTCTATGATCAAAACTTTATAAGATAATTTTCAATATACTCAGTCTTCTAAACATTTGTGGTCTGAGTTAGTTGAACGTTTTGGGCAATTGAATGTTCTTGAATTGTATGAGTTAAAGAAAGAACTCACCAATGTTAAACAAGAAAATGCATCCTTGATAGATTACTATAGTAAGATTAAGGGTCTATGGGAGAACATAGATCATATGGATCCCGTCCCTCAATGTATTTGTGGCATCATGACTAAGTGTACATGTAATCTGTTGAAGAGATTGGATGAAAGGGAAACACAATCAAAATTGATTCAATTGCTTATGGGTTTGCATGCTGGGTATGAACAAGTTCAGTCGTCTCTCTTGTCTATGGAACCTTTGCCACCCATAAACAAAGCATTAGGTGTCTTACAAAAGATAGAACGCCAGAAATCTATTAATGATAGTTCTGGTTCTGCTGTTACTGAGAGTGTAGCTTATGCTGCCAAGAAAAGGTTTAATGGTCACAAGACAGCTGAGGATAATAACAGAAACAAAAAGTCTAAGGATAATTTTGGGCAGGCTGTAGTTGTTGGACAATTTGATAATCCACCGTGTGCTCAGTGTGGGAAAACAAACCATAAGACTGAAGACTGTTTCCAGCTAAAGACATGTCTCTTTTGTGACATTAAGGGTCACATAATTGAGCATTGTTATAAGTTCAAGGCATGGAAAGCCAAACAGGCAAAGAAATCCAGTAACTCTGCTGAAACTGTCACACCAGTACCTCCACCATCAAAGACTGCCAGTAATGCTGAGGTTACTAACAATCAGGATACTGAGTATGCTGCAGTTTATGGGTCTGTTCCTTCTTGTGCTGGCCAGTATGGCAATTATAATCCTTTTTACCCTACTTCCTATGGTTACAATAATCCAATGGGTTCATTTCAAGCTTCTCAAATACCTTCTGCTCCTGTTGATGCGTCTGTTGCTTCTCAAGTTTCACCAGACATTGTGCAAGGGATTGTTGATTCAGTAACACATAAGGTTCTGCAGGCTTTATCTCAACAGAATTCTTCTTCTAATTCTGATGGACCAACTTCTCAACCTTTTAGTCATTTTGCAGGTATCACTCATCCCTATTCTTGTGCTAACTATGGGTCTTCCAATTATAAAGATTGGGTTATTGACACAGGCGCATCTGATCATATGACATCAGATACCTCCCTGTTGCATAATATTGTAGTTCTGTCCCATCCTTTGTTTGTTGCTTTACCTGATGGGACACTGAAACCAGTACATAAAACTGGGACAGTTTACTTGACTTCAGATATTATTTTGTTTGATGTCTTGCTTATACCTGATTTTCAACCTAACCTCTTGTCTGTTGGAAAATTGATAACCAGGTCTAACTTAACTGTCACCTTTTTACATGATGCTTGTTTATTTCAGGACCATTCAAGTAAAACTACTGTTGCTTATGGTAAAAGATGTGGAGACCTATACAAACTTAGAGTGTTCAAAAATCATAATGTTTGTAATAATGCATCCTTTGTTCATTCTGTTAACAAAATCAATGTAGATTTATTTCATTCTAGGCTTGGCCATTCTTCTATTGAGAAGTTGAAACATGTACATCCTGCTACTATGAAGAATGTTAATAAATTGTTTTGTGAAACTTGCATTTTTGCCAAGCATCATTCTTTACCTTTTCATAGAAGTGCTTCATATGCTGTTAAATGCTTTGATCTTGTTCATATGGACTTATGGGGACCATACAAACAGGCTGATAGGACTGGTGCACAGTCTTTTCTTACCATACTGGATGATTATTCCAGATGCACCTGGACTTTTTTAGTTCAGCAGAAAACACAAGTTCCTAATCTGATAGTCAACTTTATAAATTTAGTAGAGACTCAGTTTAGTACAAAGATAAAAATAATTAGATCTGATAATGGCACTGAATTCTTTCAATCACAATGTAAAGATTATTTTGCTTCCAAAGGAATCATACATCAAAGAAGTATTGTTGGTCGTCCTCAACAAAATGGTAGGGTAGAGAGAAAGCATAGACATCTTTTGGAAACTGCACGTGCTCTTAGGTTCCATGCCCATCTTCCTATTAGATTTTGGGGGGATTGCTTACTTACTGCAACATATTTGATAAACAAAATGCCTTCATCTGTGTTAGATTGGCAGACTCCTCATGAGTTATTATTTCACACTAAGCCTAGCTATGATGAATTAAGAGTGTTTGGCTCACTTTGTTATGCCACTAAGCCTCCCACTGCTAGGGACAAATTTATGTCTAAAGCTAGAAAGTGTATGTTTCTAGGGTACCCTCCTAATCAGAAGGGATATAAACTCTATGATTTAGAGTCACATGAAACTTTTGTAAATAGAGATGTCATTTTCTATGAGTTATGTCTGCCTTTTAAGGCTACTGATTCATCAGCAGTTCTTACAAACAATGATTTCTTGACTGATCTTGATAATATACAAGTACCAACTACTGCAATACCAAATAGTATGCCAGATAATACAAAGGTTACTACACCTAGTACTCAAAAATCTCAACATAATACTCCTTCTAGTACTGGAGATCTTTATGGCCAGTCTGTGCTTGCATCTGGTTCTCCTCTAATCAGAAAGTCTAGTAGAAAAAGACAGCAACCAGCAAAGTTGGCTGATTACCATTGTTCAACTGCTCTACATGCTGCTGTTCTTCAGCAGCTTCATGATGAATTTGATCCAAGCTATACAGCATCATTGAATAATGTCATTCAAGAGTTTGAGCCAAGTTATTACAATCAAGCTAGTCAGGATGCTAGATGGGTCAATGCCATGAATCAGGAACTAGTTGCTCTTGAGAAAAATAATACATGGGAATTAACATCTTTACCTGTTGGCAAGAAAGCAATAGGTTGTAAGTGGGTCTACAAGATTAAACACAAGGCTGATGGGACAGTAGAAAGGTTCAAGGCAAGGTTGGTAGCTAAGGGTTTTAATCAGGTTAAGTACAAGGACTACAAACACACCTTTTCCCCTGTTGCAAAGTTCACTACTGTTAGAACCTTACTTGCAGTAGCAGCTATTCGAAATTGGTCTCTTTATCAGCTAGATGTCAATAATGCCTTCCTTCATGGCTATATTGATGAAGAAGTTTACATGAGACCTCCTTTGGGTTACACTAAGGCTAAGAAAGGTCAAGTGTGTAAGCTTATAAGGTCTTTATATGGTTTGAAGCAGGCTTCCAGGCAATGGAATCAAGAACTGACAAAATTTTTGGTTAGTCAAGGCTATGTACAATCCAAACAAGACTATTCACTTTTTACTAAACAAAATCCTTTAACTAATAAGTTAGCCTTGGTTTTAGTGTACGTTGATGATATATTGTTGACTGGTGATGATCTCAGTGCACTAGATACACTCAAGTCAGAACTGCATTCCAAGTATACTATTAAGGACTTGGGAGAGATGAGGTATTTTTTAGGCTTGGATATTGGAAGGAATGCTTCTGGTATAGTGTTAAATCAGAGGAAGTATGTTTTAGACATCCTTAAAGATGCAGGATTTGAAGATTGTAAAGCTGCTTCATTTCCTATGCAAAAAGGACTCAAGTTGGCTATTGATCAAGGAGAATTATTAACTGATCCTGAGGCATACAGAAGACTTGTAGGCAGGTTGTTGTACTTGAGCCTAACAAGGCCTGATATTGCTTACAGTGTACAACATCTTAGTCAGTTCCTTAGCCAACCACGGGAACCACATTACCAAGCTGCACAGCATCTCCTTAAATACCTGAAAGGCACTGTCAATGCTGGCTTATTTTATTCATCTACTGCCTCCCTTAGTTTGCAAGCATACAGTGATGCAGATTGGGGTTCGTGTGCATCTAGTTGCAGATCTTTAAGTGGTTACTGCATTTTCTTAGGAAATTCCTTGGTCTCTTGGAAAACTAAGAAGCAGGTCACGGTTAGCAAGAGCTCTGCTGAAGCCGAGTACAGAAGCATGTCCTATACTACCAGTGAACTAGTGTGGTTGGTTGGACTACTCAGAGATTTCAGAGTTGACATCAAGCTTCCCATCCCTTTATATTGTGACAACAAAGCAGCTCAACACATTGCATTAAACCCTGTCTTCCATGAAAGAACTAAACACCTCAACATTGACTGTCACTTTGTTAGAGACAAGCAGTTGGAAGGGTTTATCTACACTAAGCATGTCAGGACAGGTTTACAGCTAGCAGATGTGATGACAAAAGCACTTGGCAAACAAGAACATCATTTCTTTTCTGCAAAGCTAGGACTCAAGCTGTATCAAGATTATCCATCTTGAGGGGGGATGTGGAATATAGAGTCTGTTAGAAAGTTAGTTATATCTAACTAACTAACTTGATTATACTTTCCCTAACAAACTAGTATATATACTCCAACGATGTATTACATTGAGATTTAATTCAGATTATTCAGATTACTTTTCTCTCTTCTTTCTTCTCTCATCTCTCTTATACTGATCATCATTATTACAGTTTCATTACCATGTTCTGATTTCACTGTAGTTCATAGTATCTAGAATTACAAATTCTCATTCAAGACGGCAATATCCGTCACAAGCTGAAAACGGATAGTTGAACTATCTTGGAATTGATCATAATTAGCTACGTAGATTTATTGTCATGCGTTTCACAGGTTAAGTATTTTCCTAATATCAAACCCTTAAATACGCTACTTTCTTCGTCTCAATCATATATTTACCTTTTGATTAAAATACTGATAAAAAAAATATAGAGTAAAGGTCATTAAATGAAGGAGACGGAGGAAGTATATAATTAAGTGAACCATTCAGAATTCGTATTAATAGGTACCTATATATTACGAGTAATTGATAGGACTGTATACGCAAATAAGAGGATAGTCGGGATTGTCACTCTTCTGCATAATTGAACCCTTCCGTTTCTGTGCACATGTCTTTTCAATATACAAATATCCTACTTCTATTAATCAAATTTACTATGAATTTTTTATATTGTACAAAGTATTTTTTATATTGTACAAAGTTCTACAAATTTCATTACATATCCCAAAATATATATATGAGACGATCTCGAATATACGGCGTATAACCAGCTGGTTTGGTCCAGGACTGCCATATGATCCAGAAACTAAAGATAGGGATCGTCTTCTGCCTCTAACGCACGTACATACAGATGGTGCATATATGTGCTCACCTAATTAAGGACCATTATTCCAATTTGGTAGGCATAAGCTTTTAATTTCTTTTAAATGAAATGGTCCCTTTTCAATTGATTATCCTTAACGTCTTTATTGTTCTGTCTTTTTCTAAGAGACCATTTTATTCAGCTTTCTTAATCCTCAAAAATATGAAGTAACTAATTTCACAATAGTTTATTATTATAACGTGCTTTTTAGAGTTAGGCTCTGTTTGATAAATGATATATTGGCCAAATTTCAGCATATTGAAGTGGTTTATCATGTTTCACCTATGAATATGCTATTTAGAATGTTTGGTTAATGACATATTCAAATAGCATATTGGGGTCTAATATGTTATTTTGCAATATGCTACTCCCACCAGCATATTGGGTTAGAGGATTAGAAAAAAAAATTGTCTTATTTACCCCCTTAAAAAATACTAACCTTCCTTTTATATATTTAATAAATAATTTGTTCATATTCTTATTTGTCATTTTACAAAGTATCTTCACAATCTGCTAATCTAAAACTGTCAATTACCAAACACCTCTAAGACAATTCTGCTAAATAAATCTACTAGTCAAACCTGTTAAGTCATTCTACTAGTCAAATCTGTTTTTTAAATCTGCTTCTGCTAATATTAATTCGCTGTTTACCAAACAGGACCTTAACTTTAAAATGTATGATTGTGGGATGCTTTAAACTACTTAAGTAAATATAAAATCTTAAAAATGACGACCTTGATATAATTAAACCAAATTTATACATCGGAAAAGAATAAAAATGAAATTCTTTTAACCCTTCTTGAGAATGTTTTAGTAAAAAGTAAGGGCCACCCACGTGTCGACACTGTATCCCAGTTGGCAAGGTCGGTTAGGACGATTCGCTCGGCTTAGTTAGGACGCATAATAAGCTCGACTCATGGTGTCCCAATAGGCCCGTTATAGCTTAATGTTTGCTAGAATTTTATAACCTATAGGTTTTTTTTTCAATTTTTTTTAATGGAGAGATAACCTCCAGCCGCTGCCTTTGGTGCACAATGGGTAACCCTCAGTCCCCGAATATACGTGATAGCCTGAAAACTACGTAAACTATATTAATTTATAATTTTTAATTAATAACATAAAATTACCGAGTTATTCATTACTCATAGTAACTTCTTCATTGCCTCTAAGGTCCTTTATTCTAAGCATACTTCTAAAAGTAAGCTTGGATGGTTTACCCTCAAGATCGACCTGAAAAAGCCTTTTGACCGTCTTGAGTGAGATTTTATCCATTCGACTCTTGTTCACGCTCATATTGACAAATACACCATTACCCTTTTCATGAGCTGCATTTCTACCCCTTCCACTCATACCATGTTCAAAGATTCTTTTTTTTTTCTGGATTCCATCCTTCTAGAAGAATTGGACAGGAAAACCCTTTCTCTCCTTACCTTTTTATCATCTACATAGAGACCCTTTCCTCTCTCATCCACCAATCCTGCGTTGACACTAATTGGACCGCATTTCCTCTTGAAAAGGGAGGTGCCACCTTCTCTTTGAGGATGACCTCCTTCTCTTTGGTTGATCCTCCGAGCAAAATCTCTATGCCTTCCAAGACACACTCCCCTGCTTTTGTGCTTCCTCGGAACAAAAGATTAATCGACCCAAGAGTAAGATCATTTTCTCTAAACCTAACCCTCCTAAAGAGATTTGAATGTTTGAGGCCTCCATTGGTATCAAATGCAGTAAGAATCTTGGTACATACTTGGAGTTCCCCCTTGGCTGGAGAAAACCCAAAAGATCCGATCTTCACTTTATCATTGATGTCATTCAATCCAAGCTTGTAGAAAACTCGATTCCTTTCTAGAGTGGATAGGCTTTGCTTGCTCAAGTCTATGCTGAATGCTATCCTCTCTCACACCATGAAATGCACCCGTCTCCCTTCTTCTATCTTGCGCGACATTGATAAAATCACTTGATCTTTCCTTTGGTCGAGTCATTCTTCCAACAAACTCCATTTGTCCAGTTGGGTTTTGGTTACACAACCTCATCTTTGAGGCTTAGGAATAAAAGCTATTAGTCTTCTTAACGATGATTTCTCTTCTAAACTGAGTTGGAAGTTGTTGCTTGAAAAAAATTTCTTTGCTTCTTTTGCCATTAGGAGCAAATATTTGAAACCATCATCCTCCTCCTTTAGATATGGTTCTCATTTTCTAAGAACGTGGGAATTGGATAGCCTGTGTTTAAGGGTCATCATATCTGGTTAATTGGAGATGGTTCTTCCATTGCCTTTAGAATGATCCATGGTCTCGTCTTGGACCTTTAAGGAATGTAATTTCGGGACCCTTGAACTATCATTCTGACGGGACCAAGCTCGGTTCTATTATACGATCTAATGGAAGATGGTCCTTTAACACTCTTAACTTTATTCTCCCAGCCTTTACTTTGGAGGTTATTCTTGCCATACTTGTTCCCTCTTCTAGCAAACATGACATCCTCACCACCTCCATTGCTTCTATAAATAAACTCTTTAAGCTCCTCGTACGCGTCCTTCTTAGATCAATCCTTTTGTCCCCCCAACATTTCAATAGATATGATGTCGTTGTGAGATTTGAATACGCAATCTAAAATCAACTTTTTTTCTTTGGTTGGACTGGTGGGACAAGCTTCCTCATAATCTCACTTTTTACAAGAGATCCATTCTTCCTTCTTCTAGTTGCAATTTATGTGTGAATCCATCTCTCCTTAAATTCTGCCTCCATATTTTTCATGACTGTAGCTTTGCCACTAATGTGTGGTCTCACTTCAATGTTAAGTGCTCATTCTTATCCCTTGATCTCTAACCTTGACTTTATAAAAATTTCACATTGTTTGTTCCTTCGTGAAACACCTTATTCTCCTTTAATTTATTACATGGAATCTTTAGATTAGGCGTTGTGACATCATGTTCTCTAATACCTCATCCATCCCTCTCTCTGGCTATTTTACTAACATCGTCCCCCTTGTCTTTTCTTGGGTCTCCACCAACTACTATGCCTCCAAGTTAGCCGCCTCATATTGTCAGATCGTCTGCCTCTTGCTACCCGTGTATTTAGGCCCCTCTCCTGCACGATTGGTTCAAAATCAATGTAGATGCAGCTTTCTTATCTTCCTCTTCGCTAGTATTAGGGGAAGTGTCGTCAGGAATAGTGTTGGTTCACGGGTTTGCGGATGGTCTACCCGCTTGTTCTCCCTTAATCCGTTTTTTAATGAGATGCTCGCCATTAGAGATGGGTTACGTTGTAACACCCATACACCAAGGTTCCTTACCAAGATGACCTAATGCATGGAAATGCTACCATCTTGGTTACCCGAGACAATTTATATCAAATTGACCATAAAAGTAAATACTTAAATAAATGAAATACATCTGTTCCAAAATATCAAAACCAATTAAAAAGAAATATAAGTTCATCGACACAACGGAAGACACTAGTGACACGCGGTGACTCCATCCCCGCTATCCCACGCGCAATCCATCTCTTACCTGCTCACCATACCCAAATGGATCACCATAATTTTTAAAACAATTAACGGGGTCAGTTACTGATTACACAATATAAGATAAGAAAGATAACAGTATATACGATCACCCAACTCCGTCACATCTCCACACACCTGACTACATACTAAAGTGTGTAGCCCTGCAAGACTATCCATCACAACAGATATTCTACACCGCCAGTGGGGACAGCCGTTCCCACATAATCCCCGCTCATCAACTCCGAGCGAAAACCCATGTTCCTTAATGTGCACATCCCACTTGTGACCGGACCACAAGGGGCGAATCAATGGCGTGAAGCCACTCCCGCATGTGACTTCACTCAGTCGAGGACGCACCTCGCGAACCACAGACAAACACAACCATCCAATAATACATCAACAACTACCAATTACCAGTTCCAATATGATATCGATCAACAGCATTAAAGAACCATCAACAATCAACCATCAAATACAATGTAACCAATAACTGAGTAGGGAAACTCTACCTGGAAAGGTAATCACCAAGATCGTCCCAATCAGCTAATCAGAAAAGTTCCTATACGAAATCACCTCCTATCAAATACACACTCATACAATTACCATCTAACCATCACAATACTCCAAAAACCCCCCAAAATATCCAAGATCTTACCCACAATGCGACGGTCTCAACGGCGTAAAGAACTTAGGATTCCAACAACACACGTCTTGGGATTTGATAGCAATGAGAGAGAGAGAGAGAGAGAGAGAGAGAGAGAGAGAGAGAGAGAGAGAGAGAGAGAGAAGCAACGTAACTTTGATTTAATCTTTATGAAAGTTAAAGTAGGGTAAAAATGAAAAGAAACTGGTGGATTAAGTTTATATATCTTTCTCACGTTGCTATCATAACCCGTCAAAAACAATCCGTAAAATCTACTTACTCGATCGAGTAAGTCACTTACTCGATCGAGTGCCCCTACTCGATCGAGTAACCCACTTAGTCGATCGAGTACCCATCAGCAGTACACTGTTTCGCACGCAAAACTCACTTACTCGACAGAGTAATCCCTACTCGATAGAGTACCCAACAGCACATAAAACCGTAGTATTACAGTCTTCCCTCCTTAAAAACGAACTTCGTCCCCGAAGTTCAAACTCAACCTAAAAAACATGAACTCCTAACACTAACTTTACCAACTATGCCTACCTCCACAATATGGTGCGTGATATCGTATCAACAACATTATACCCTCTTGACATTAACTCCATACACTACCGAATACCATCCACAAACGTCACTAGCTCCGTCTCACTAACATATTATCCACTAGAAAATCCAATATCAAGACAATCCCCCAAGCAAGATCAACCACCAAACGGAATGTTAAATTCTACCACCCTTAAAAGAACTTCGTCCTCGAAGTTTACTCAAACTCATAAACATCATCACCCAACTGCCAACACTATCGAAATATTCTTACACTCATAAATGACACGCCACTACATGCACTGCCATTACCTTTAATAGTATCAACCACAACATAAATCCATCCATTATTCTACACCAAGGCTTAAACTTCCAAATATACCGCAACATGTACAACCAGCAAACTCTCTTCGTCGCATCCTACTCCTCTTAAGATTAAATTTACGTCCTCGTAGCTCACTAATACTAGATCCTTTGTTATACCTCCCATAATTCTCATTACCACCGCATGTCAATGATAACCCACTATAACTTCAATACTTACAACCATTCCTATATCCAGGGCTCTCTTTCTCTAACAGTCCTCATACCTCAATTCATTCTGCACTCAATCAACCTATACCATAAAATCCTCAGCATAACCACTACCCCAACTCTTCAACATTACCGCAAAATGACATACTTATATATATATATATATATATATATATATATATATATATATATATATATATATATATATATATATATATATATATATATATATATATATATATATATACGCTCACTCTACTCATAACTCACTATCCACAATTGTTACACACACCACATTAGCTTCTCAAGTTCATTTATTTTATTACCACAAAACTCACCCATAACTTAACCTGATACTAATTTCCAACACTCCGTACTCACTGTCCCAATAAAAGGTTATAAACCACCTGTAGTTTCCAGTTCAGTACCACACATGTTCCACAAATTACTTGGCACTATTATGTTAATTAATGCCTCCTCTAAAACAAGAGCAAAAGTACTCCAACAACCTCTCACAAATGTGTCCCATTAACAGAATATCAATATATCATGACAACAATAGAAACATACGCAACTCTTTTCCATATCATACTCTACCCTCACTCCCAAACTGAAACTGGTAAGAAACATCAATAAACAAAACAACCGTCTATATGTCTAAACCGAAACTCGCAGGAAACAGCAGTAAACAAAACAACAATCTATTTAACGGATATACACTTTCAAAACTCGTCTCGTAATCATCCCGCCTACTCCACCACAATCAATGACGGCATCGCAACACCGCCACCAACAGCCGCACCGCAGCGCAAAAATACCTGCATCACAACACGAAGTACCGTGCCCGGATCACAACCCGAGGCACAACAGCCACATCGATAGTCATCGCAACTTATACAATCCCATAAACACTGACTCGGTATAACTTTCTTGACAAAAAATTTTTCCTTAAAACCGCTCTACTAGATCACAACACAACAATCATACAGAATGAACAAATAATAACCTTACGAATGTCATCCATACTATTTCTCATGAGGTCGAAACATCACACTATCACTTACATATATCATAAATACACATACAAGTATAACTAGCTATGCCAGATCACTCAAATTATTACTTTTTGAATATCATCCTATTAGGTTACCGTACACAACATATATTACAGAACATTCAAATAACAGCTTCATGACTATCGCATTATACCACCACGCGTGAGGTCAGAACCTCACATAAACACTTACACAAATCATAGACACATAATCGAATCTAACTAACTAATCCTGATCACGTAGGTTACCACCTAATAACGGTTACCTTTCATCCGAGCTTAACTCGTATGCCCCTCATAACACATTCTCCCATTTGCGTAACCATCACCTCTTGACAAATGTAACCATGCCATTAATACTCAACTACTAGCAACCGCCTCCTATAACCACATCTTATACTCTCTCACAACCATAGATATCAACCTGGTCTCTACAAAATCAACCTCTTTAGAATGGTTATCTTTCCTATTTATCATCACCCTTAACCACCAATGACAGCACCACAACACCACCACTTTTCGTATAACAAATCTCTTACACTCACCTTTAAATATAACAGTTCCTTTCCTATCTTCGGTTAACATCCCAAATAACGAGCATCAAATCCATGAATAAAAATTACCTCAGATTCATTCCAATTCTATCCTTAATTGTATAGTCACCTAACTCCCCGTCAAAATTTCATATCGTGCAAATACTCTAACAACTTTTTACTCCCCTTAATTCCTCGAAACTCATGACTAACATGTCATCCTGAAATTCCTATATAACCATTAACTCACACCCTCATTATAGTATCCTACATCTCGACGATTCCTTACTTCCATATCGCATAACTCCAGTCAACATTCTCGTAGTTTACTCCTCTCAACCTTTTTCCTTTTTACACTCGACAAAATCAATTAACAATTCGTTTCATTCCTCCTTTTACCTAACTCTTAGTGCTCCGGTTACCTTCTCATTGCTCCAAAACTCAAATCTCATTATTTCGTATTAATACCATCTCACTTTTTCTTACCATGGATTTTCTCTTATTATGCTATCACTCACACTTGTCACCAACAGTCCACACAATCAGCGTTTACTCTTCAACTAATTGCATTTTTTTCACCTCTAGAAACCAAAACTCATTTCATACCGTTATTTTCCCATGGAAATCACACAGTAGTTTCACCGTTTGATGATACAAATTCCCAAACTCGGCCACTACCTACACATAGTGGCATAACTCGATCTCACTATACACCATTCGTTTCCATCCCTCTACAACGACCTTTCATTACATATATTCTTAACCAACACAATCCTAACCATCTCCCTCCATAAATCCTCCCACATCTCAAGTTGTCATTATCCACATCCTTTCTTTCAATCTTTTCATTATCACGTTCCTTAGACTTACATCATCCCTTGCCCATATTCACTTACCTTAAATTACACAAACTCGCAATTTTATCACACACCAGGTCTCACAAAACATGCTTCATGCCTCAATAAGCTCATCAACCTCCCTTTTATTTTTCCACTATCCATCACACCCACATATAACTCATGTCCTCCCTACCAACCTCATATCCATCATAAGGTGCTACTCCTTACATCATAAGGTCTGGTAATTTATGCATCAGGACCACCACATTGTTGGAATAATTGTCCTCCGACAATAATGCGATCACAACTGTCGATCATGATGATCACATGTTTAAATCTCATTTTAAGAATACATGTGGGATGTAATATTTTACAGTCAACTGGTCCACACATATCAGTAATGATTGGCTGACTAGAGTTTGACATTACTGTCGTGTGACGGTGGTGATCAGTTGATCCCCTTAGGTCATAGCTATAGGGAAATACTCTTAATTGATTATTTAATTAACTAGTGTAGTTCCCGTGCTATAGCACGGTACTTTTTAGATTTATTTTATAAAGAGATATCATCAATTAAATTATTTGCATAAATATAGTATACTTTTAATTTAATGTTATAATCTACATATAATATTAATAAGAGGTTAAAAAAAAGTTTGCTACCATAAGAAGACATTTTAAGTCAAGTTATTTTTTTACTATTAAAAATAACACAATAATTTTATATCGTTACATGCAACTAATTTATGATATTTATAGTATAATTATTAAGTTAGTTGTATAACTTTATTAAAACGCGTATTGACCTTAAAATGAAAAGCAGTAAAAACTATTCCTCGCGTCGAAAAAGACGATTTACGAATTATTAAAATAATATTTTCACTTTTTTATTTCTAATAGAAAATACATAAGTGTTTTTACATCCTTCAAAAAATAGTCCATATTACTAAGACAAAAATTTACATAATAAATAACCGATGATTTCTTACAAAAGGGGTAAAATATAAATATAATATAAATTTAAATTTATACGAAATCAAGTTCACTCATCTAGCTTATAATATGACATGTAGAGTCCAAAATTATTGGCTAAAATAACTTTTACTTTGATAGATGAGATAAAATAAGTGGGCTACGTATAAGGTCCACAATTTACAATCCATCAGATCTTGTTGTGTTAGTAGTATCCAAAGAAATAGGCCCAATTAAAAAGAAGTTTCTTTAGGCGGGAAAACTAAGAGAATTTAGTAGTAGGGGGATCGTATGCCGATACGAGTTAATTAAAATGCTTAAAATTGACGGATGATTTTGTGAGTAAAGTTAACGTGTCTTATTGTAATTTGATTAAATGAGATATGGTCTAAGTAATCGAATTGTTTTATTACTTAGATAAAATTATTGTTTACGAAACAATTGAAATTGAATGAATAATTTATTATAAATACAAGACGTTGTAATTTATAATTTGATAAACCATTTTGGTACAAGTGATTACGAATTACTAGTGGATTTTGTATATGACATATTTTATGAGTATGTTGATTTTTAATATGTTAAAAATACATTACAAATTCACATGTCAAGTAACATGTCACATATGTCACAATTGACAAATGACAAAATAAAATGGACCTTTCATTTTATTTTGTATGTACCGAAATATTGGAGGGAGTATTAGTGGATAAATTGTGTTGATTATTTTAATAAGATAAAACACAATGATTAAAGCCTAATAGTAGCCATGCAAACCTATTTTTCTTGGGAAGAAAATGAGCATCATGCATTGGCTCCCCTCCACCCAAGCCAACCGGTTTTCTAAGAGAAAGGTTAGAGGGTTTTTCCTCCATTATTCATTCACAACTTACTATATGATTTTCCTAGTGTAAGAAAATCAAATTCTCTCTACAATTTGTGGAAATACTTAGAGAAATAAAATCTCACAAATCTCTTCTCTCTTGACCGAAATAAGAGAGAACAAATTAATATTTTATGTCATTTTTAAGTAAGACTAATATTGTTACTAGATCATAATAATATTGGTTATTAAGAGTATTCCTTGGGTATATGCTTTTGGGAGAGGTTCTAATTTGAACCTTGTTCATCCATTGTTGGAAAGCTCAAGAACTAACAAGAAGGAGATCTTGTTGGTGCCCAAATGGCAGAAAATAAGATGGTGAGAAATTGATTTTTTTCATCTCTTTTTATTAAGTTTGCATGCATAAGATCTTGTATTTATTTTATGACCAAATAAATTTATTCATATATGAATATGTAAATTAATGAGACTAATGAATCTAATACACATATGTAAAACAATGCATAAAGAAGCAAAATAACATCTTTGAAAAAATTATGACATGCACGGAGGTCAAAAAAATAAGCATAAGACCAATACAGGGGTCACTAGATCGAGTAAAGCCTACTCGATCGAGTAGGTTAAGGTCATAAGCACGTACAATAAATTACCAGGTCTACTCGATCGAGTAAGGGGTACTCGATCGAGTACCAAGAGGTGCAGTCGATCGAGTATGGACTACTCGATCGAGTACCCTACGCAGTTCTCAGCACTGTCCAATTTCCGTAAAACGGTCATATCTCACTCGTTTCTTGGTCATTTTGGGTGTGTGACCTATTGTTAGAATCTTAAGAGAACACGATATCACCTCCAAATGGTATCACATCAAAATCATATATAAATCTCAAGTTATAACAGTTTAAAGACAACCTCTGTATAATCGGACAACATAACTACTAGATTTTTACTTCCAAACAACTTAAATAACAAGGTAAACAAAAACAACTCAATACTCATAAAAACAGTATCCCTAACCACATGTTACTATCTACAAAAGCCAAGCAACAACATCCATCATACACATATATTATTCAACTTGTCAATCATGTATTATCCACATGCTTTTATTCTATAACTTTACGTGAAACAAAATCATAAATATATATAACATTACATCCCCTAATCACATGTTACTAATATGACCACATCATACATTCACTTCATCACATGAACATGCTCTAACATAAATTCCATATCTTCATGTAATTACTACTTTCATCTTTTCCAACCAATTCATCCATCATATTCATCCAACATATTCATCCAACATCTTCATCCACATGTGCACATGAACAACAGTAAACACATAGTGATCCCATGACACCCCATAGTGACCGGTTCAAAGTTGTAGGGCGAGTTCGCGAACTTAGGACGTCTCCTAAATCTTTGCATTAGCTCCTAACAACTCCTAGTCGGGTTCATTTTAGTTTGACTCTCTATGTTCATTGGGCTCATTAGTTACAGGTTCCAAAATTGTCGCTATGATACCACTTTGTGACACCTCCATACACCAAGGTGCCTTACCAAGACCACCTAATGCATGGAAGTGCTACCATCTCGGTTACCCAAGGTAATGTATATAAAATTGACCATAAAAGAACATACTTAAATAAATAAAATACATCTGTTCCAAAATATCAAAACCAACTAAAAAAAAATATAAGTTCATCGATACAGCGGAAGACTCTAGTGACACGCGGTGACTCTATCCCAGCTATCTCTCGCGCAATCCATCTCATACCTGCCCATTATCTGCTCACCATCCCCGAATGGATCATCACAGTTTTTATAATAATTAACGGGGTCAGTTACTGATTACACAATACAAGATAAGCAAGATAACAATATATACGATCACCCAACCCCGTCACATCTCCACACACCTGACTACACACTAAAGTGTGTAGCCCTGCTAAAATATCCATCGCAACAAATATTCCACACTGCCAGTAGGGGACCGCAGCCGTTCCCACCTAATCCCCGCTCATCAACTCCGAGCGAAAACCCAAGTTCCTTAACGTGCACATCCCCTTGTGACGGGTACCACAAGGGGCGAATCAAGGGCGTGAATGTAATACCCCGTATTTTGATAGTAGTTTATGATAATAATTTATGTAATTTAATAATTAATTAAGTAAGCCGTTAATTAAATAATAAATTAAGTATCCAAGTCGGGAATTGGGCTTAGCTAATAATTGAGTCTTAGGCCGTGTGCCATTGATAGTTGGACCGAAACTTATTACTTTAGTATTAGTGTGATCGGGATTTGTATCGGGAATTAGTATTAATATAATATGGAAATAATAATAAGTAAAAGTAATAATAATTATATCAATAATTATCATAATAATAATAAATCTATGGCAATAATAAATTAGTAAAGATAATATGAGGAAATTCTACTTATGGTAAAACTAATATATTATATAATAATATAATTTGTAATGGTAAGAATAATAATATGACAATTCCTAAAGTAATTAGAATAAGATAATTATAATAGTTTCCTAATTGACCTCACATACTCTCTAATCTTACACTATAAATACCATGTTAATTCTGAAAAGTAATTCATAAAAATAAAAGAAGGAGTTTAAGAGATGGAAAGATCAAATAAAGCAAGCGATAAAAGGTAAGATCGTCACATCGTCTTAATAATTTAAGTTAACGTTTATACACCGTATGGGCCACCGTGAACAGTTTCGTGGACCTTAGTAGTTGCCCTTCACTGTCGTGACTCTAATAAGACCAACCTTGACCACAGTTGACCACCATGGGTGGTGTTTTGGATGTCTAAATAAGAAAGGTCGTGGGTGAGAAAGACGGGGTTTGTGTCGTGTGTGGTTGTCAACGTGACATGGGGTCTGGGTGGTTGGTTAGGTCAGTGGTAGGAGGTCTTGCTGGTGGTAATGGCGTGGTCGGAGGTGGTGGTTGGTACGGTGGATGCCGGATGGTGGTGGTTGCAGCGTATTGTCTTTTATATGGGTCGTGGGTTGTTTCTGGGTGGTTGTGGGGTGTCATGAGTGGTCGTGTCTGGTGGTGGGACCACCGTGGGTCAAGGGAGACCACAGTGGTGGGCACTGGCAGTCGTAGGGTGGTTTAAGGAGGTGAGTGAGGGTGTAGTGTTGGTTGTGTCGGGTTTTCGAGGGTCTAATTAGGGCGCGGTTGTGTGGCTTGGATAGGGCGGTTAGGCTAGTGCCTGGTGGTCGACCATATTGGCTATATTGCGAGCTAGGATGTGGTAAGTTTGGGCGGTGGTTTCAGTGGCTAGGAGTGTCGAAGGACGCGGGTTTTGGTGAGGTAAAGGACACGGTAAAAACCGTGGTTGTGGGGGTGTGGATTGTGTTTGTTACGGGATTGTGCATATGAGTGTGGATGTGGATGTATCTTCATGACATTGGGTGTGGGTGTGCTTGGCTTTGTTTAAATTATTTATCAAGTCGGGTTTACGTAATCGTTACACGGGAATATAATTAATTAAATTAAATTATAATAAATTAAATTAATTAATGAGTTAAATAATAGATAATTAATTTGGATAATTAATATAATAAATGGAAATAGATAACAAGCTATAATATTTTGTTAGGTGACGATTTGTGAAGGAATTATAATCGGGTTCAGATTGCTTTAATTATTTGGATTGCTTGAGCTGCTTAATTGGAATCGCTTGCCAAGTAGGGAAAAATCCTACTCAACTTTTAATTCGATAATATTTGGTATAATGGATGGGCTATGTTAATGTGGAATTGATTATATTGTGTTGTGTTGGGTGATATTATCATAATTGTTGGAAGGGAGAATTATATTGCGTATGTTGATTGATGATCTCGTGATTGTTGGAAAGGTGAATTATATTGATTTGCGTTGGTTGATATTAATAATTGTGATGATGTAAATTGAATTGTTATCGTTGATTGTGATCGTGATAATTGTGAAAAGTTGTGCGACAGTCAGTTGTACGTTGTTGAGGAAGTTTGTAAACTGGGGTGATGGTAATGTGTACGTTGTGAGGGAGGGGTACTATTACATGTTGGTGGTACGTTGTTAAGGGAGGGGTATCAAAGTAATGTGAGCACGTTGTTAAGGAAGGTGTGCTAAGTAAAAGGAAGAAGCACGTTGTCAGGGGGTTGTGCAATGTAAAAAGGAAATTGGATTGTTATCGTACGTTCTTGTTGTTAGTAGTTGTTCCTACTCAACCTCGCGGTTGACTGTGTATTCGTGAACACCTGCGGTGAACCATAATGGGGAGCAGATTTGACAGGTACTAAAGATTAGCTGACTTGGGGGCTTATGGGAATGCGTGAGGACTTGGCTAATCTATCTAGAAGTCTAGACCACATAGATTATGAGATCATTTTATTTATTTGCGCTGCGAGTTGTAATTATTTTATATTAAGTTTTAGTTGGTTAATTTGTAATAAACATGTAATCATTAAGTTTTTAATTTAAAGAACTTTGGTGAGTTGGTCTTTGTTATTCACTACCTCGGAAAACCGAGATGATAACAGTCCTATTTATATGGGAGTGTCTAGCTAATGGCTCCTAAATAAATGAGGGTGTTATAGTGAAGCCACTCCCGCAAGTGACTCCACTCAGCCGAGGACGCATCTCGCGAACCACAGACAAACACAACCAATCAACAATACATCAACAACTACCAATTACCAATTCTAATACGATATAGATCAACCGCATTAAACAACCATCAACAATCAACCATCAAATACAATGTAACTAATAACTGAGTAGGGAAACCCTACCTAGAAAAGCAATGATAAGTGCATAATTTACATACTTTTACCTCTTAGATTAGCTCTATTTTATATGTATTATGCACTACCTTTAGTGTTTATGAGCTAATATTTGCTTTCTAGTTCCATTTGTGTGTTTTCTCATGTTTTGCAGAAAAATGAGCTAAAATGAGCCCAATTCTACTCAAGTACAAATACAAGAAGCATGAGTTAAGCTAAAGAAGAGATGATGGACCAACATAGAAGATGTTCATGGACTTGCATGGATAAAATGATGGATTAATTTGAAGAATTACAAATTCAAAGTCAAGCCCATAATTCACAAGTCAACAAATGCCTAGGATGCTAAAGTCACATAGAGATCCTTTCCAAGATGTCAAACATTGCATTCAACCGGGTGATTAAAGGAGCATTAAGGCTTTACTTAGGATTCCTTGAGCATTAAACCAAGACTTGAAGAGAAAATTAAGAGTGTGCTTAGGATGCCATTTTGGATTACTCTACAAATTTTACTCTCTTACTTTCTATATAAGGAGTGCTAATCACACACCTTTTTACACGATTCACATTCACAATTTCTCATAATTCTCTCTAAGTTTAGTAGTTAGATTAGTTTAGTTATTAGCTTAGCTTAGTTTAGATTTACTTTATGTTATAAACATTTCAATACAATTTCCATTCAAGTTATATTCCAAAGTTTCATTTCAAGTTATTTCATTACAAGCATTGTTCTTCCATTTCAAGTTCATTTCCATATTGCAAGGTAATTTTTATTTATATTTCCATTATGTTTATCATTTTAATTATCATTAGTGTATTTTACATTTTCATCATGTTTGAGTAGTTACATTTGTCTAGGGAATAAAGGAAGCCATGCATGATTAAGTAATATGTAAATGTCAAAATAAGGATAGGTTAATATTGTACAATTATTTCTATCACATGTTTGCATCGTCACGTTTAAGCTATGTTTAAAGGCCTTATTCATCGATTAAGTTTGTTCATTCGTTCTAAAGTCGAGAGGCACGGAATTGAATTAGACTAAGCATGTGTAGTAGGATGACCTAGTCATGGACGAGAGTTTCTCTAGGACCCGGTCTATGGTTGACACTAATATCGTAAGGTGCGTGTCTTTAAGCCTAAACATTTATCGTAAAATCAACTTCCTACCTTGACATGAGCATTTACATAATTAGCATGCGTAACCCGACCTCCCTAGACATTTTCTTTATTATTGTTTTATCATTACATCACTTCAACCCAATCAATCAATTGGTAATCTACCAAGGTAAAATTCAATCCATAACAATTAATTAATAACTCCCGTCTTCGACCCCTAAGTACTACATTTATTTGTTGTTTAGGGTATAAATATTATCTTTGCATAGGTGTGCGATAGCCTATCAAGCAATCACCAAGATCGCCACAATCAGTTAATCAGAAATATTTCTCTACGAAATCACATCTTATCAAATACACAATCATACAATTACCATCTAACAATCACAATACTCCAAAAACCCCAAAAATACCCAATTAGGATTTCAACCAAAATCAATGAAACAACATAAAAACTATACAGGATCTTACCCATAATGCGACGGTCTCAACGGCGTAAAGAACTCAGGATTCCGACGACACAAGCATTGGGATTTGATAGCAATGAGAGAGAGCGAGAGAGAGAAGCAGCGTAACATTGTTTTAATCTTTATGAATGTTAAATTAGGGTAAAAATGAAAAGAAACTGACGGGTTAAGTTTATATATCTTTCTCACGTTACTATCAAAAACCGTAAAAAACAATCCATAAAACCAACGTACTCGATCGAGTGCCTCCTACTCGATCGAGTACCCATCAGCAGTACACTGTTTCGCACGCAACACTCACTTACTCGACAGAGTACGCCCTACTCGACAAAGTACCCAACAGCACATAAAATCGTAGTATTACATACGTTTTGTGAAACAATCTACGGGTTGCTTTTTCATTGCTTTGGATTGTATGGATGTTATTGATGCCCTTGAAGAGAGGTCCCCCTTGCGGCCTTTTGCTAACATTATTTTCGAGAGTAAGGAACAATTAAAGGACTCGCCTCATTTGAATATTGAATTTGAGAAGAGAACGGCCTATAGTGTTCCGGATGCAATTACAAAGTTCTCCATGAAGGTATTAGTGTAATACTCCGTATTTATAAGTCTTGGGGTACTCTATCGAGTAGCCCTTACTCTGTCGAGTAAGGGCAAGTTGCGAAATAAAATAGTTTCTGACCTGTTGGGTACTCGATCGAGTAGCTGGGGTACTCGATCGAGTAGGGGGGTACTCGATCGAGTACCTTGGGTACTCGATCGAGTGTCCGGTTTTACGGGGGAGTTTTCTCGGGTTTTGTTAATTACGCGATTAAGGTATTTAAACCAATTCGTCTTTGTTCTAAATCACTTTTTACAAAACCTAAAACCTGTTTAAGAGAGAAAGCAACTTGTCTTCTTCCTAATCGCGTTCTTGACAATTCCCGGAGTTCAGACGGTCGGTTTGCATCGTAGTTTGTGTCGTTGGATTCCTTGCGTCGAGGGTAAGCTTTTAATGTAATTTATATAATGTTTTGTTAAGATTAGTGAAACCCTAATTTAGGAATTGGGGGTTTTTATGAATAGTAATTGAATAGTAGTATCTATGTGTTGTATGGTAGGAGGAGAGTTCATAGAAGAGGCGTTTTGAGACAAACAGATACCGTCTGCGTGTTGTGCTATCCAGGTAGGATTTCCTACTCGGTATTAGTCCCATAATGGGATATTGGTGATGTCTTTGTAGTTAGTTGATTGATATGATGATTGTAATTGTAATTGTGATTGTGATTATGGTTGTGTTTGTGATGGTTCTCGAGATGCGTTCTCGGCGGAGTGGGGTCACTTGCGGGAGTGATCTCACGCCCTAGTTTCGCCCTTCGTGGAACCCGCCACGGAAGGGGATGTGCACATTAATGGACAGGGTTATCGCTCGTACGATGAGCGGGGCTTAGGTGGGAACGGCTGCGGTCCCCATCGCGGGCGGTCCAAAGGACGATGGACGGTCGAGTGAGACGAGACGATGGGAGTTGGTGGTGTGTGTGTGTGTGTGTGTGTGATTCAAATTTGTCTGTTTATCTTATTGTTGATATATGTATTGAATTGTGTGATTAGTACCGACCCGTTTAAATGTTTTAAAAACTCGTGGTGATCCATTCGGGGTGGTGAGCGATTATTGAGCGGTGTGATATGACGCGTATGGGATAGGCCGGGATGAGTCATCACGTGGCGGTTAGAAGTCTTCCGCGTGTCCGACGAGTCTAGTAGCTTTGATAGTTTTAGTCAGAGACCGTATGAGAACCTTGTAATTCCTTTTGTTAGCTTTGGTTTTATAATGTAATCACTTAAACTTATTTAATAAAGTATGTTTCTTCATTGTCTTATGATTATCATGCCTCGGGTAACCGAGATGGTGGCATCCTTATACCTGAGTGGTCCTGGTAAGGCACTTGGAGTATGGGGGTGTTACAAATGGTATCAGAGCGACGATTTTGGAACTGTAACAAATGAACATAATGAACATAGGGAGTCTAATAAAATGAACCTGGTGTATGTGTAATGGGAGCCCCACCTGATGCTAGGTTTTGGGTGAGTAGGCGCCCTCACTTCAAAATCTTGGCCCCATGATACTTAAGCCAATCACATGGTATGGGAACGTGGAGTCCGTGTGTATATGTGCGACGTGTATGTTAATTGTCTTTGTAGATGGTTTGTTGAAAGCATGTTGCATGATAGTTGGTTGACATGATGGTTGGAATCGTTGGAAAAGTATATGAGAATGATGAATGATATGGTAGAAAAAGAAAGTAGTTCGTATATGGTGATGTGTGATGAAGTGGATTTGTAATGTTGTTGTATTAGCAACATGGAATTAGGATTTGTAGTGTATGGGTGTGGGTTGTGTTATGAAAAGTTATGAAAACTTAAAACATGCGAGTAATACATAATTGAAAGTTGAATGTTATATGAGCATGATAGATGGTAATGTTTGACTGTTGGTAAGTAGTAACATGAAGAGGTTCAATGATATGTGTTTTATATAACGAATTGGATGAAAAGCATGATGGTTGTTTATAACGTGGCACTTAATAACACGAAGTAGATTATTTTGTTGATTGTATGAGGAGTCGCGCAGATTTGAATGCGTAGTTGTAATCATAATGTTGAAATAATAATGAATGCATAGTACGTTAGGGTATGTGAGATAACATGCGGGTAGTATTCACGAGTCTGCATGACTCGATCGAGTGGGGTTTGATTCGATCGAGTGGGTACTTGTCGTTATTTTGACCAGAATCGTGTTTCTGGGCACTCGATCGAGTACCTCGGGCACTCGATCGAGTATGGGGTCACTCGATCGAGTAGCCGGGCTACTCGGTCGAGTAAGTCAGAGATCAGAAGGTCTATTTGGGTTCTGGAGTCGGGGCACTCGATCGAGCATGTTGGGCACTCGATCGAGTAGCCTCAACTCGATCGAGTAGGTTCTGGTACTCGATCGAGTGGGGTCTGTACAGGTCATATGCGTATTTCGGGTCGTATGTTTGTCTTTTGACATTCGTTGCATATTACGTTTAATTCAAAGGTGTTTTATTACTTCTTTATGCATTGTTTTACGTATGTGTTGGTCCTGAAGCGTAAGTTACCCAATCTTATGTTGTAAAGAGTGGCACTATGATGAGTATGAGTTCGGTGGGGAGGACATGAATTATGAGTGATTATGATAGATGGTGGAAAAAGAAAAGGAAGATTGGTATAGTTTATTGAGGCAAGGCGCACGTTTTGCGGGACGGGATGAGTGATATGATTGTATGTTGAGTAATGTAAAAATAAGTGAATATAGACAAGGGATGATGTGAGTATAATGAACGTGAGAATGAAAAGATTGAAAGTAAGAATGTGGATGGTGGCAGCTTGAGATGTGTAAAGAGTTAAGGAGGGAAATGGTTAGGAGTCGTGTGGGTTATGGATTTATGTAGTGAAAGTTCGTTTAAAGGGGGGTTGAGAAGAGTAATATATAGTGAACTTTGTGGGGACATGTCGCGAGGTGTATTTGTAGACAATGAGTGAGTTTGGGAGGTTTATTAAAAGATGAAACTACTGTGTGAGTTCCTTGGGTAATTGGCGGTATGAAAGGAATTTTGATTTCTAGAGATGTAAGAAGGGAGATGCAATTGTTGAACAAGAAATGTTGATTCTATGGATGTATTAGTGGCAAGGGTGATGGATGACATAATAAGAGAATATTTGTGGTAAGAAAGAGGGAGATGATATCGATATAAAATAATGGGATTTGAGTTTTGGAGCGATGAGAAGGTAATTGGTGCACAAAAGGGTTAGATAGAAGTAATAAGGAGTTGAGCTATTAAATTGGTATTATTGAGTGTAAAGAGAAAAGAAGGATAAAAGTAAGCTGAGGAAAATGTTCACCGGAGTTATGTGATGTAAAGGTAAGGAATCATCGAAATGTGTGATAGTATCACGAAGATGTTAGCTGAAGGTTATATAGGAGTTTCAGGACAACATGAATGATAATGAGTTTCGAGGAATTAAGGAAAGTAAGAAGTTAGAAGAATATCCGCATGATATGAGATTTTGGTGGAGAAATGGATGATGATTCAATTAAGGAAAATATTGGGAAGAATGTTGAGATAATTTTGTTCATGGATTCGATGTTCGTTGTTTGGGATGTTAACCAAAGATAGAAAAGAAATCATGATATTTAGAGATGAGTGAAGAGGTTTGATGTCCTGGACAAAGTGGTAGTGTTATGGTCTTTGACTAGTGGTTAAGGAAAAGTGTATATTAGAAAAGTGGCAATTCTAAAGAGGTGATTTTGTAAAGACCGAATTGATAAAAGTATGGTTGTCAGGAAGTATAAGACATAGTCTTAGGAGGTGGTTTCTCATAATGAGTGTTAGCTTTGTATGGTTATGTATGGCGAAGGTCTTTGGTGATGCGAAGGGAAGAATGTGATGAGGGGCATGCGAGTTAAGCTCGGACAGCAGGTAACCTTTGTTGAGTGGTAACTTACGTGGTCAGGATTGACTAGTTGGTTGTGATTACGGGTCTATGATATGTGTAAATGTTTGTGTGAGGTTCTGACCTCACAAGAAGTGGTACGGTGTGATAATTATAAAGCTATTTTATGAATGTTCTGTAATATATATATGTTGGACACGGTAGTTTAATTGAATGATATCCAAAAAGGTAATAATTTGATTAATTTGACATGGCTAGTTATAATTTTATGTGTATTAATAACACACGTGTATTCCGTGAAATGGTAGAGATGATGTTCATGAGATGCTTATCTGTTATTTCATATAATATGTTGCGTTGTGATAGAGTAAAGTGGATTGGAGTAAGTTTCCTTGTCCGAAAGGTTATTTCCGAGGCAGTATTTATGGAATCGTATGTAGTTGTGATGGCTATCGATGTGGTGGTGGTGCCTCGGGTGGTGATCCGGGCACGATATTTAGTGTTGGGATGCGGGTATTTTCGCACTACGGTGTGGCTGTTGGTGGCGGTGTTGTGATGCCGTCACCGGTTGTGGTGGAGTAGGCGGGATGTTTATGATTCGAGTTTTCGAAAGTGCATACCAGTTATACATAGATTGTTGTTTTGTTTGCTGTTGTTCTCTGTGAGTTTTGGTTGAACATGTAGACAGTTGTCTTGCTTATTGATGTTTTCTTTACCGGGTTAAGTTAAGAATGAGGTAGAGTATGATGTGAAATAGAGTTGTATATGTTTCGTTGTGGTCATGGGAAAGTGATAATCTGTTGATGGGACACGGTTGTGAGAGGTTGTTACAGTAACTTTGATCTTGTTTTCAGATGAGACATCGGTAGACATGGTAATGGGAAATGATTCGTGGATCATGTGTTGTAATGAGCTGAAAGCGGCAGGTAGTTCATAATCTTTTGTTGAGACAGTGAGTGTGGGGTGTTGGGGAAATTAGTGTCATGTTAAGTTGTGTATGAATTTTGCGGTAATGAAAAAAAGAACTTGAGGATCTAGTGTGCGTGTACGTAACGAGTGCGGATCGTGAGTTATGCTTCGGAAGATAAGTGCTTTACATAGCGAGGTATCTTTGGTTTGCGGTGATAATGGAGAGTTAGTATGGTGATTTTGCTACGAGCCTTATGGTATAGGTTAGGGGTGTGCAGATTGATTTGAAGTATGAGAACTGTTGAAGTAAGAGAGCCTTAAGAAATAGGAGTGATTATGGAAATGAGGTTATAGGCAGTTATCTTTGACATAGGGTGGTGATGAGGATAATGAGATAATATAGCTAAGGGTTTAGTATTAGCGAGTTACGAGGACGTAACATTTGTCTTAAGAGGAGTAGGATGCAATAAAAGAGAGTTTCATGGTGGTGCATGCGGTAATATAATTGGAAGTAGAGTGTTAGCGTAGCGTAAAGGAGGGATTTGTTTTGTGGACAATACTTATAAAAGGGCCATGGCCGTGCTCGTAGTAGTGTGATGCTTTAGAGTGGGGGAATATTTTATATAATGTTAACAGTTGGAGGATGATGTTATGAGTGTGAGTAAACTTCGAGGACGAAGTTCCTTTTAAGGGTGGTGGAATGTAACATTCCGTTTGATGTCTATGAGTGTCTTGGTATTGGATTTGATAGTTGATGATATTATGGAGCTAGCAGCATTAGAGGATGGTAGTTGATTATGTGTGGAGTTGGTGTCGTGAGAGATATATATGTGGTAGATACGATATAGTGAGTCATGTTGTGGAAGTAAACATAGTTGGTAGAATGGGGGTTAAGAGTTCACGTTCTATGTTCGGTCGAGTTCTCGAGTCCTTAGCTAAGTTGTTGTGTCTTGGTCGAGTCAGTATGGTTGTTTTTATGTATGGGTTGAACTTCGGGGACGAAGTTCCTTTTAAGGAGGGAAGACTGTAATACTCCGTATTTATAAGTCTTGGGGTACTCTATCGAGTAGCCCTTACTCTGTCGAGTAAGGGCAAGTTGCGAAATAAAATAGTTTCGACTGTTGGGTACTCGATCGAGTAGTCAGGGTACTCGATCGAGTAGGGGGTACTCGATCGAGTACCTTGGGTACTCGATCGAGTGTCCGGTTTTACGGGGAGTTTTCTCGGGTTTTGTTAATTACGCGATTAAGGTATTTAAACCAATTCGTCTTTGTTCTAAATCACTTTTTACAAAACCTAAAACCTGTTTAAGAGAGAAAGCAACTTGTCTTCTTCCTAATCGCGTTCTTGACAATTCCGGGAGTTCGGACGGTCGGTTTGCATCGTAGTTTGTGTCGTTGGATTCCTTGCGTCGAGGGTAAGCTTTTAATGTAATTTATATAATGTTTTGTTAAGATTAGTGAAACCCTAATTTAGGAATTGGGGGTTTTTATGAATAGTAATTGAATAGTAGTATCTATGTGTTGTATGGTAGGAGGAGAGTTCATAGAAGAGGCGTTTTGAGACAGCTGTAGATACCGTCTGCGTGTTGTGCTATCCAGGTAGGATTTCCTACTCAGTATTAGTCCCATAATGGGATATTGGTGATGTGCTGTAGTTAGTTGATTGATATGATGATTGTAATTGTAATTGTGATTGTGATTATGGTTGTGTTTGTGATGGTTCTCGAGATGCGTTCTCGGCTGAGTGGGGTCACTTGCGGGAGTGATCTCACGCCCTAGTTTCGCCCTTCGTGGAACCCGCCACGGAAGGGGATGTGCACATTAATGGACAGGGTTATCGCTCGTACGATGAGCGGGGCTTAGGTGGGAACGGCTGCGGTCCCCCACTGGCAGGGCTGGTCCAAAGTGGACGATCGAGTGAGACGATGGGAGTTGGTGGTGTGTGTGTGTGTGTGTGTGATTTCAATTGTCTGTTTATCTTATTGTTGATATATGTATTGAATTGTGTGATTAGTACTCGACCCCGTTTAAATGTTTTAAAAACTCGTGGTGATCCATTCGGGGTGGTGAGCGATTATTGAGCGGATGTGATATGACGCGTATGGGATAGCCGGGATGAGTCATCACGTGGCGGTTAGAAGTCTTCCATTTGTGTCCGACGGAGTCTAGTAGCTTTGATAGTTTTAGTCAGACCGTATGAGAACCTTGTAATTCCTTTTGTTAGCTTTGGTTTTATAATGTAATCACTTAAACTTATTTAATAAAGTATGTTTCTTCATTGTCTTATGATTATCATGCCTCGGGTAACCGAGATGGTGGCATCCTTATACCTGAGTGGTCCTGGTAAGGCACTTGGAGTATGGGGGTGTTACAATTAGCTCTTTTAATGGTTGTTTTAATTGGGATTATGCTCCCTCTTTTGTATTATAAACTTGTACGCTTAGGGAAGACGACTTTGCCCTTATCAAATTTGGCGTCGTTGCCGGGGAGGCAACAATTTCCTGTTTGTTTTATTATTTAGTTTGTCTTTTGTCTCAGGGAACTTCAGTTCCTTGAGACTGTTTCTCACACTTCTCTTGTTAGTTTCGTTTATGCCTAGGTCTTACAGGTCTGAACTTGTTTCTCCAGATCCAGAACCTGAGAGGACTTTTCGCTACAGACGGAAATTTAATCAAGAAGTGGGTCAAGTAGAAGACTTGAGTATACTTGACGTTAGGACGGCGAGCTCAGCACAGTCAGCCGATCAGTCCTATAAAGAGGACGACATTCCTATTCCCGAAATCCCAGTCGAAACCCCTATTCCCGAGACTACCATCATGCCTACTCTAGCCAGTCACTCCGAGCCGACCTTAGCTTCTATCCCACAAGGATTTAAGCTGCCCACTACTGACAATGGAACTTTTGAGATTCGGCCATCTTACATCAATTTGGTGGAACGAAATATGTTTGGAGGGGCAGCTGCTGAGGATCCTGCGATACATATGGAGAAATTTGTCACCTACTGCTGTTCTATTCCTTTAACAGCTGGAGTGACACAAGATCAAGTTAAGCAGGTGCTCTTTCCTTTCTCTCTGAAAGATGGAGCTGCTGAGTGGTTGAGAGATCTGGATATGGAAAATGAAGGAATTATAGACTGGAATTCCTTAGCTCTTGCTTTCTACAAGAGGTACTTCCCACCTCAAAAGACTAATGCATTACGAAGTCAAATTACCAGTTTCAAGCAAGGAGCTACTGAAGATTTGAATGAAGCTTGGATTCGCTTCAAACGTTTGGTCCGATCAGTTCCCCATCACGGTTTCCCTAAGTGGTTTCTTTGCAACCAGTTTTATAACGGGTTGTACGACGATCATCGTGCCCTTTTGGATTCTTCTGCTAATGGGAGGTTTCAGGACAACACCAATGATGATAACGCGTGGAAGTTAATTGATCAGATTGCCACCCATACTGCTAGGTATGGAAATCCTAGGGGAAGCACGCGAGGAACTGGTGTTGATGCTACAGTTGCTGCAAAGTTAGACACTATAACTGCTGCAATTGCTGATTTTGCAGACGACCCAATCTTTGGGAAACAAGCAGACGGTTAATGCTATGACTCAGCAAGAGGAATCTTGTGCTCATTGTGGTTTAGAAGGTCATATTGCTGCTGAATGTTTAAGCACAATTGAGCAAGTCAATGCCTTCCAATCTTATAAGCAAGGTAATCCTTTCTCTAATTTATATAATGAAAGGACTAGAGAGCATCCGAACCTCCAATGGTCAAGCTAGAATATGCAGAACCCGCAACCACAACAACAAAATTCAACATATACTATTCCTCAAAACCGTGGGAATCCAAGGCCGAATCAAGGGGGAAATCAGTTCAATCAAGGGGGTAATCAATTCAATAATCAACGTCAACAACAGTTTCAGCCGTTGCAACCTCCTCCCCTAGCTCCTAATAATGATATGGCCGAGTTGAAATCTATGTTGCAACAAAGTTTATAGAATCAGCAGAAGCAAGCATCTCAAATTAACGAGCTCATAGCACACAACAAGATTCTAGATACCCAAGTTGCTCAGATGGCTACCCAAAATCACTCTAAACAGCCCGGTACCCTTCCTCCACAAGGGAAGCAAGCTCATGAGCATGCAAATGTAATTCATTTGAGGAGTGGCACTACCTATGAAGGTCTGAAAATGCCCGTTGAGGAAGAAGAGCATCCATTTATGCATTCTAAAGGATTGGGGAATTTGGAATTGAGCGACGATGAGAAAGATGCCGATGTGATACAAAGACTTCCTACGAAAAAGAAGGACGAGGCAGAAGCTAATTTATCTAAAACTCGACATAGTTCCAAAAACTCGATCGAGTTCCGTCTCAAATTGTCACTGATGCTACTGGAAGTGCCGTGGGTCATGATACTGGAGTTTCAGATGAAACTCGACCGAGTTTCCATAAACACGATCGAGTTTTGTCTCCTGTAGCTCCTGATGTGCCTGTTTCGTCGAGTTCTGCAAAGGAAGTCGTGCCAATTACTATTCCACTACCTTTTCTGCATCGACAACTGAAGTCAAAACTTGATACGCAACTGAAGCGATTCATGGAAGTAGTCAAGAACTTGCAAGTGAGTGTTCCATTTACTGATTTGATCACTCAAGTGGCGGCTTATGCGAAGTTTTTGATAGACATATTAACAAGGAAGAGATCCTTTGATGAAGTAGAGACGGTTGCATTCACTCAGAAGTGCACAGCTGTGATGCACGCTACCATTCCACCAAAGCTAAAGGATCCAGGGAGTTTTTCTATCCCTTGTCATATAGGTCATTTAGCTATTAGTAAAGCTCTTTGTGATTCTGGAGCTAGTGTCAATGTTATGTCGTATTCAATATGTAAAAAGCTTAATATGGGTCAACTTAATATCACTAATATGACTCTACAGATGGCTGACCGTTCTCTACAACGCCCTCTAGGTGTTTTAGAAGACGTGCCAGTTAGAATAGGGAAATATTTCATTCTAGTTGACTTCGTTATTCTTGATATGGCTGAAGATGTCCACATCCCCATCATTCTAGGAAGACCATTCCTTCATACCGCAGGGGCCATTATAGATTTGGGGAGAGGCCGACTGACATTAGTTTTAGGAGATGATAGGATCACTTTTGATTTAGAAAAATCATTAAAGCAACCCATGATTGAGGAAACTTGTAATAGAATTGATATTATTGATTTGACTGTTGATGACTCTCTTTCTTTAAACTTGGATAGGGATCCTCTGGAGATTGCCCTGCTGACTGATCCAGCTATTGAGATGAGCTCATGGAGTCCAGAAGTTTTCGCAGTAGAGAAGTTGCTGACTGGAGAGGAATGCAAAGAAAATAAGGTTTCGAGCTTAGGTAGCCCCTCAAAGGCTGCCAAGGTACAGAAACCTGAACTTAAACCCCTTCCCTCTCATCTTAAGTATGTATTTCTGGACACTTGTGAGATGAATCCTGTAATTGTCAATGCTAGCCTAACAGAAAACCAACTCTCTGCTTTGTTGGTTGTTTTGAGAACTCATAAGAAAGCTATTGGGTATAGCATTGACGATTTACAGGGTATTAGTCCTGATTTTTGTATGCACCGTATTTATTTGGAAGAAGGTCAAAGGCCTAGTGTGCAAGGTTAGAGACGGCTAAATCCTCCTATGCAGGAGGTGGTAAGGAAAGAGGTACAGGAAATTACTTGATGCTGGTATTATATATTCTATATCTGATTCAAAATGGGTTAGTCCAGTCCAGGTTGTACCTAAGAAGGGAGGTACTACAGTAGTTGCTAATGATAAAAATGAATTAATCGCTACTACACTTGTGACGGGATGGAGGATGTGTATAGATTACAGGAAGCTGAATTCAACTACTAGAAAATACCATTTTCCCTTACCTTATATTGATCAGATGTTAGAAAGACTTGCGTGTCATAGTTATTTCTGTTATCTAGATGGCTACTCCGGTTTCTTTCAGATACCCATACACCCTGATGATCAGGAAAAGACCACATTCACATGTCCATATGGTGTATTTGCTTATAGGAGGATGCCTTTCGGCTTATGTAATGCCCTAGCTACTTTTCAGCGTTGTATGATGGCCATATTTTCTGATTATATAGAGTCTATCATGGAAGTTTTTATGGATGATTTCAGTGTTTATGGTACTGATTTCGATGTTTGCTTGAGAAACTTGTCTAAGGTTTTACAACGCTGTGAGGAGGCTCATCTTTTACTGAAGTGGGAGAAGTGCCACTTTATGGTGACTGAAGGAGTGGTACTAGGTCACTTGGTGTCCGGACATGGTATTAAGGTAGATAAGGCTAAGGTTGAGGTAATAGAAAAACTTTCGTACCCGGTTAATGTTAAAAGTGTGCGTAGTTTTCTTGGTCATGCAGGATTTTATCGCCGCTTTATTAAAGATTTTTCTAAAATTGCTCAACCTTTAACGAGGCTCCTTCATAAGGATGCTCCATTTGTGTTTACTGATGAGTGTGTTAAGTCTTTTGATAGGATTAAACAAGCTCTTATTTCAGCTCCTATTATCCAGTCTCCTGATTGGGATCTACCGTTTGAAGTTATGTGCGACGCCAGTGATTATGCCCTTGGAGCTGTTTTGGGGTAGCAGAAAGATAAAGTGCTTAATGCTATTTACTATGCTAGTAAGACACTTGATGATGCACAGATCAATTATGCTACTACAGAGAAAGAGTTGATTGCAGTTGTCTATGCTTTAGACAAATTCAGAGCTTATCTTGTGGGTTCTAAGGTGACTGTGTATACTGATCATTCCGCTTTGAAGCATTTGCTAGCCAAGAAGGAGGCTAAACCGAGGCTTATTCGTTGGATTCTATTGCTGCAAGAATTCGACTTATCAATTAGGGATAAGTCTGGCGCTGAGAATGTTGTTGCTGACCATTTATCTCGGTTGAGATTTGACGGAGAAGATGTGATTGATGACTCTTTTCCAGATGACCATCTATTGGCTATCACCGCAAATACTCCATGGTTTGCTGATTTTGCCAACTACTTAGTGGGAGGTATTCTTCCTCCTGACTTGTCATATCAACAGAAGAAGAAATTTGTGCATGATCTGAAGCGGTATTTTTGGGATGACCCGTATCTGTTTCGTGAATGTGCTGATGGTATTTATAGACGGTGTATCCAGGAGAGTGAGGTATATGCTATTTTATCTCATTGTCATTCTTTTTCTTACGGTGGTCATCATGGTCCATCTAGGACCTTTGCTAAAGTAATGCAGTCGGGCTTCTTTTGGCCAACTATTTTGAAGGATGCTACTACTTTTGTCCGTTCTTGTGATGCATGTCAAAGGACGGGTAATATTACGCAGAGGCATGAAATGCCTCAAACTGGGATCTTGGAAGTTGAGATTTTTGATGTTTGGGGTATAGACTATCAAGGGCCGTTCCCGTCATCTCATGGGAATCAGTATATCTTGGTAGCCGTGGATTATGTATCCAAATGGGTAGAAGTTGTTGCCATCCCTACTTGTGATGCTAAAGCAGTTGTAAAACTGTTTCAGAAGATTATATTCCCTCGGTTTGGAGTCCCTCGTGCTGTGATTAGTGATGGAGGGAAGCATTTTAATGAACGTCATCTGAATTCTTTGTTGAAGAAATATGGCGTTACACACCGTAGAGGATTGGGTTATCATCCCCAAACAAGTGGGCAAGTGGAGGTTTCTAATCGAGAGCTGAAATCTATTTTGGAGAAAGTAGTTAGCAAGAATAGAAAGGATTGGAGTCGTAAGCTTGATGATACTCTGTGGGCTTACCGAACTGCATTTAAAACTCCAATTGGTACATCTCCTTACCGTCTGGTTTACGGAAGTCGTGTCATCTTCCAAAGAGAACTTGAGTACCGAGCTATGTGGGCCATTAAAGAGCTGAATATGGATCCCTCACTCAAGCGGGTGAGAAAAGATTGATGCGATTGAATGAGTGGATGAGTTTCGATTTGCATGCTTATGATAGTGCTCGAGTTTACAAAGAACGAACCAAGAAGTGGTATGACAAGCACATTTTGCAGCGGGAATTCCATGTTGGAGACAAGGTATTGTTATTTAACTCTCGTTTACGATTGTTTCCAGGTAAGCTCCGTTCTAGGTGGTCAGGACCGTTCTTCGTTCTTTGAAGTAAACAAATTTGGGTCGGTTACGCTGAAAACCGACAAAGGAGAGACTTTTAAAGTGAATGGACAAAGATTGAAGATCTATTATGATGGTGCATTCGTTGGAGTGATAGAGGCTGTCGACCTCTTCACTATTGATTCCTCTTGCTGATGAGGTAATCCGGTCGTGCGGGACCGCTTAAACCAGCGCTACCGGGAGGCAGCCCGGATTTTATTATATAATTTTTGTAATTTTGGATTTTAGTTGTATTTTAGTTAAGTATTTAATTGATTTAGAGTGAAGTGAGGGAGAGAATTTCATGCTTTTTTTATTAAGTGCTTTTGCAGATTAGTTGAGAAATTTGACGTAAGGAGACGTTGGGCACTTGGTGTTGGAATATGTGTCCTCCGACAATAATGCGATCACGACTGTTGATCATGATGATCACATGTTTAAGTCTCATTAAAATGAATACAATTGGGAAGTAATTTTGTTACTGTCAACTGGTCAACATATATCGGTAATGATTGGCTGACTAGAGTTTGACATTACTGTCGTATGACGGTGGTTGATCAGTTGACCCCTAGGTCATACCTAAAGGGCAATACTCTTAATTGATTATTTAATTAATCGTATAATGTTACGAGTTAATTAAATTACTTGAAAATTGACGGACGATTTTGGAAGTAAAATTTACGTATCATATTGAAATGTGATTAAATAAGATACGATCTGAGTAATTGAATTGTATCATTACTCGGATGAAATAATTGTTTAAGGTAACAATTAAATTGAATGAATTGTTATAAATACAATCAGTTGTGATTTATAAATTGGTAAAATTTTTGGTACAAGTAATTATGAAATTACTAAGTCGATTTTTGTATGTGACGTATTTTTATTAATACGTTGATTTTTAATATGATAAAAATACATAACAAATTTATGTCACATATGACATGTGACATATTGACAATTGACAAAAATAATATGGATTCCATATTATCCATTGTACCGAAATTAAGGGGTAGTGGAAGCTAATATTGTGTTTGTTTAATTATTATAAGAACACAATGATTACCTACATTCCTAGCCATGCAACCCTAATAGTATTGTAAAGAGCAACACTTGCATGCATTGGCTCACCCAAAAAGGGCCCTTCCACCCGGTTTTGAGAAGGCAAAACCATCATGGTTTTTCCTATAATTTTACCTAATAACACTAAAATGTTTTAGTGTATTCATTCATTCAATCCATCATCCAAAAAATTAGTTCTAGTGAGAAGAAAAATCCTCCTCTTCCTCTCACATAAAAACCGAAATATTAAAGTGTTTATAAATATTTTTGGTTCAATTTTCTCCAAAATTAATATTATACTAGTACTTATAATATTAATTAGATTAAGTGTTAAGCCTTGGGTATATAGCTTGGGGAGAGATCTTATACTTAGATCTTTGTTCTTCCATAAGGATAAGCTCAAGAACAAGAGAGAAAGGTGATCTCTCTTGTGCCCTCTAAACCGAAATCATCAAAGTAAGGACATGATTTCTCCTCTATATTATTATTGTTTGCATGCATAAAATCCGTAATTAATTTTATGACAAATTATTTAGACATATAAGAGTATGTTAGTATGTATATGAATCTACATTTCCTTCAATCGGTATCAAGAGCCACGGTTGTTTGCATGCAAATTGGTTAAAAGTTTTTCCGAGTTATATGAATAACAAAATAAAACTTGTGAAATTTGTGTTATTATGATATATCACGAAATTATTACATGCATGTTAATATTTCTGGTCCTAAAGTGTTTTAGGATATTTTGGTTAATTTTTCGGATTTTTATTGTTCATAATTTACTATAATGGCATTTAAATGTGATTTTATGAGTAAAAATGTCATTTTTGGTCTAAAAATAGCTATACTTCGAATTTTCACTTGGTTTTTGGATATATTGTTACATATATTATTTTGAGATAACCTGTAAATTTTCATAATTTTTGGACTTGTTATGCT
The DNA here is from genome assembly GCF_048544455.1 of Silene latifolia. Lineage (NCBI taxonomy): Eukaryota > Viridiplantae > Streptophyta > Magnoliopsida > Caryophyllales > Caryophyllaceae > Silene > Silene latifolia. The sequence continues at coordinate 191,789,629 of NC_133536.1, forward strand.
CGAAAAATGAATTTTTCATTATTAAATTCGGATTTAAGAGAAAAATAGGTTAATATGAGTTAAATTTTGAATCTGGTCATAGAAAATTAATATGTTGGCACATGCAATTTTACAAGATGTGTGTAAAATAATTGGCTATAAAGAAGTCTTTTAGCATGATTTATGAATTTTTGAAGAAAAATAGCATAAATAGTGACATTATTAGTGAAAAATTAATAAAACATAATCTATGACTTAGGAAAAACGTCTAATGTTGCATTTTATTATATTTTTCAGATCTAAAATTGAAAAGTTAATGAATATAATTTTTCCATGTTTTTATGATTATTTTATTAAATATCGATAAACCGCAACATTGTTTTTCCGGAAAATTTTCGAAATTTTTAACCTAAGATTTTGAACATTATGAGTGTCATGGAATTTTTCCAGAATTTTCATGAATTTAAATTTCAAATTTTGAATTTATTTGAAATTTTTCGATTTATTTGAAGTTTAATGGCTTATTTTTGTATTTTTGGTCCTTTTATGAACAATTTTATAAATAAAGGTTAATTATGGTCAAATTATTAGTGAAGACTATGTTTTGAGTCCTAAGAGGTTAGGGTAATTAACTTATGCATAAATATGAGTTTATGTATTTTTGTGATTATAAAATGTTGAAATCACGCAAATCCGTAAAAACCGAGTAATATACGATATTGGCTAATTAAAAGGCGATTTAGCATAAAAATTGAGCATGTTCATACATATTATAATGCTGCATTTTTCTTTATGATTGTCATAATTTTTTATTTATGTAATTTTGAATTATGTAATTTTACTTAGTATGGCCTTAGTTTTTAATTGGTATTTCCCGAAATGTATGGGAATATCGATTCGGTTGTAATTTTTATTGTGATCTCGTATCACCGTTTTGTAATTTAATATATTTATTTTATTTTAGTTACAAATGTATAATAGGAAATTATGTAATTTATTATGTAATTTTATTCATTCCGGAGTTCCAAAAGACGGATTTCTTCAAGAATGACGATACATAAAGACGGTGTTACCTCGAGATGTGTGCCACAACCGAAGTTCAAGGGACCAATGGAGTTGGTTTCCGAATTTGTAATAGATTAATAGTTTTTCTATTTTAGGGAAGGCCATACTAGGATTTATTTATCTTTATGCTTGCATTTTATTTTATGTCACATGCATCGCTAAATCGCCATAACTAAACATGCATTGTTATTTTATCGAGTTTATCGACCGTGTCAATTCGAATTATCGTAGTTCACCGCTTTAGTTCACTTAAAACGTGATAGATAATAAATTGACATGACCTCTCGCTAAAACAACTAATTGAGACATAGCCTTACCAGATAGTAGAAACCATGAAAACCTATTTCGCGAGGGAGTGCACTCGGCCACACCGGGGTACAAACCTTGTTACGTAGGGGAAGTGGGTGATGAATGTTAATCCACCGAATTCATGTTCATGAGGGATGTATCGGCCACACCGTGCCCAAGTTAATGTGGGTTTGGATCATGGACACATTTATTCGAAATTTGGATTGAACTCAACAAAAGTATTTGATAAGGGATGTATCGGCCCCACCGTGCCCTTGTCGATGTGTTTTGGGCTATAGATAATTGTTAATGTAATATTATCGACCAAGAGTTCTAAAAGTAGAATCGATTAAACGTTAATCCACCGAGTTATATTGATAAAGGATGTATCGGCCCCACCGTGCCTAAGTCGATATGAATTTGGGTCTTGGAATCATTTATCTAGTTGGGTAGAGGTCACTAAAAAAATGCGTAAAACTTGTTTAAATCATACATTTTTACGAGTATAATTAAAACGACATTTGTTTTACTCCTTATATTTTGTTTTGTAGACCACTTCTTATTCATAAAAAAAAAAAATGGCAACACCAACTCCTAATGCTACACCACTCGCTACTTCATCTTGGCTCCGATCCTTCATGGATCGATGTAAACTTGAAAAGAATGGGTCAAATTTCTCCGAGTGGGATGCCCAACTCAAATTAGCCGCTGAAGGTGACGACAAGCTTCGTTACCTTACCGAGGCCTCTCCACCCGAGCCCTCCACTAGGTCCACCGCGGCCACTAGGGAAGCCTATGAGGCTTACCAAAAGGAGTCCGCCGCAATGAAAAATGTATTAATATTTGCGATGGAGGCGGAACTCCAAAGGAGAGCCTTCAAAATGGGCAATGCTAATGAGATTTACTCCAAACTTGTGACCATGTTTTCACAAACTCCGCGGATCGTCCAATATGAGGCGGCCGCGGCATTCTTTGATCTCGACTTCAAAGAGGGCCAAAAGGTTAGCCCTCATGTGCTCAAACTCATGGAGCTTGTCGAGACCTTGAAGATTCAAAAGGTTGAAATCCCCAAAGAACTCATCGTAGATAGGATTCTACACTCCTTGTCTAAGGTCAAGGCATATGTGCAATTCCGGGTGAATTTCAATATGCAAGACAAGGATGTGTCTCTTGAGGAGTTGCACAAGTTACTTGTGCAAGCCGAGAGGGACATGGGGTTAAATGTGAACCCTCCCAAGGATGTGCTTAACATAAGCACAAAGAGTAAGGGGAAGTTCAAGAAGAATGGGAGAAAGGGCAAGAAGCAAGCTCCCACATTCACCAAAGCTAAGTCTTGTGAAGCTAGCACCTCCAAAGTCAAGAAGGGTCCTCTTGATAAGTGCCATTATTGTAATGGCATGGGACATTGGAAAAGAAATTGTTCCAAATACCTTGGTGATATCAAAGCTGGAAAGATCACTCCAGTAGGTAAATGACTAACCTTCTTTTATGTTTCTAAATTCAACTATGGTATTATGATGCAAAGTTGTGATAATGTATCTCCCTTTTTATTGTAAATAGGGCCTCCACCAAGCAAAGACAAGGGAAAAGAAAAACAAGCATAAGAAACCATGGAGAAGCTAAGGATAGCTTTTGTGGAGCTTTGTTTTTCATTGTCTTATTTTAAGTTATGTTTTGAATTTTTAGAACTTTAAGTTTCCGTGTTCGACATGGAAAGGTATTTTGGATAATGGTTTGTATTTTGGATGATGGTGACTTGGTTTGCAACCCAAGTCACCCGTTTTATCATTTATCCTTTATGTTCTAAAACTTCATCTTTAAATGCTTGCGTTTTGAAACATAAGATCATTCACTTAAAGGTGATCTAATAGACAATTATAGTGACGGGTTTCATTATATGTCCACATGCTTAAGGCTTGTGTATGATCATTTATAAAGTGATTTTGAGTCTATGAACTCTCTTAAAGGTATGTCAATCACCAAGTACACATATAAAATCAATAACAATTAGTCTACCTATGAGGTAGTTCTCCTTATAATTCAACATCATTAATTTGTGTCTCATATGCTATCTTTGAATGTTTAGTGTATTTATTCTAAAGATAGAGTGGGAGAAAAATGAGGACACATCACACAAGGCAAGATAAAATTGTGTACTTGTGTATATGAAGATCTACACAAGAGAGAATGATTTGAATAAAGGTATATTTTGGATGATGAGTATGCCAAATAGATGAGATCTATGGTCTCAAGTTAGTTCTATTTGACTAAAGAGACCAAGTGTAGTAATCATAAGAGAATTTTCTCAAGATAACTACACGAGAAGACCAAAAGAAAGTTTTGGAAGAAAAATAACTAATGTATAGTCTTAACAAGTTTTTGACTAAGTTTATGAAACATTTGACCAATAGTTTCAATCATGAGTTTTACTTAAGAGCCTAAATGAATCATAGTAACACACTAGTTATGATCAAAATCAAGTTGCAAAATTGATATTCCGATATCTTCTATAGCCAACGTTTTAACCATACAAATGTCATTGCTTAACCTCCCTATGAAATGGTTAAATCTCCTTCCAAAAGGGTATTTGCGAGGGACGTATTCTAAATATTATTTGTATTTGAATAATGACATTGCTACACATCATTATGACATGAGTGTGTTAGAGAATTAAAATCTCTTTCCGTAAGGTTGAGATAAGACCACTTCAAAATAGGCATTTTGAAAGGATATGATGGGAACATATATGGTTTTATCCTAGTAACTTGGCAAAGCAATTTATATTCTTGATAAATTTCGATTGAGAAGTCAATTTCAAAATATGTTGAATTGAGTGGGAGTTAGGAAATTCTCATGTGAAGACATGGAATTTAGTGGGAGCTATCATCCTTGAATGTATAAAACTCATTACTCATTAAAGAATGACGAGCCAATGCCTTCTTTCATAAAGAAGCTTTTGAGTTTTCAATTCTGGATGAAAATGGACAATGATGAATCCAATTACATCATGGGATGTTGGATTAGTATTAAAGAGATACACATCGTATCAACATATACATAGGTTATTCATATGAATGAAAATGGGATTACCGTTAGCAGTCATGGTAGTTCATTGAACCTGAGAACGGTTGATCTCATGATTATTAGTGACTAATGTTTCCGCCATTAGAATAATCATATACATGTCCAATTATGAATCATATGCATAAGAGCATGATGATTGATTTGTGAGCCATAACAAGAAACGTCATGAATTCTCAAGTAGAATCCAATGAGCGATTTCAATGCTTGACGGAATGTTCCATTATGTGATAAGAGGTTGCACATTTTGTAGAAGATCCAAGCACATATAAGGATTTATGAGAATCCCAAATCTTTCAAACTTGAAAAGAGAAATGAGAAGTTTTGGAAAGATGGTTGGTTGAATAAGAAGTTATTCAAAGATAATCTTTCCTAGTTAAGCTAGGACTTGTGAGAAGTACTAAGCTAATAATCTTGTCAATTGTTACAAGATTCTACAAAACATATACCTAGTGCATTGTGTGTGGATGGAATACTTGATCGGTACAAGTTATATTATTCATCGCAAATTCGTTCGTTATGAGATGATCGATAAGAAAGTTCTTTCAAGTTAAAGAACCAAAACCAAGGTCGAGAACCTTGATGTGTACTTGGTAAGATTCATGCTATGAGAAAGAACATGAATGTGAAGGAAAATGCAAGTGTAAGAAGTTTGAACACATGGACACATGGGATGTTAAACTTCTATTGCAAATCAATGAGTGTTTACACTTATGATATACATCACAAGGTTGTAATATGATATTAACTACCCGAGTGTGATGTCGACATTTGTCGTTTGAGTTATTATTAACTCACTTTGTACATTGTTATATCCAAACGGGTTGTAGAGACAATTGAACTCCGTTAAAGTGAACATGGATTAACATTGTTTTTGCCCATAGTTACTTGTATGAGGTGACGTCTCGAAGTGACTAGAGTGTGATGCGATTGATGGCAAGTTCAAGTGCCATAGAGTCATGTGAGATGACTAGTCGATCACATAGGCAGACTGTTAGGAACATTTTGTCGGGCCTTATGACCGCTTATAGAGTTCTGGCAAATTTATATAGCCTGGTCGTGGCGAGAGCTACTATAGTATTCAAAATGAGTCGATTCTTTTGACTAAAGGCTATTCACCTAAGATGGCACATTTGATTAACTTTGATTTTTGTTACTACGACCTTCGTAAATGGGGTCAAATGGGCATATTTTGGGTTATGATGGCTGTGGCTAGTCGAAGGGAATGAGTGCAATAGGAATTGTCCACCCCTAGTCAGGGTTATAACAATATCTCAGGGCCACTCGAGGAGTAATGAACTGGAAATGCGTGGCCACGCTCGGATGGTATCCAGAGTGGATAAATCCGGTCAATCAGTTATTCTCCAGATCGAGGAAACCACTCTCGATATGATCACTTGCAAGTACGACCTGAAAGACACCTTGCATTGAGTGGGAGATAGTAATAGGGCAAGAGAATTGGTGACGCACACTTGTCGAGGACAAGTGGGAGATTGTTGGAATATGTGTCCTCCGACAATAATGCGATCACGACTTTTGATCATGATGATCACATGTTTAAGTCTCATTAAAATGAATACAATTGGGAAGTAATTTTGTTATTCTTGTCAATCGGTCAACATATATCGGTAATGATTGGCTGACTAGAGTTTGACATTACGTCGTATGACGGTGGTGATCGATTGACCCCTAGGTCATACCTAAAGGGCAATACTCTTAATTGATTATTTAATTAATCGTATAATGTTACGAGTTAATTAAATTACTTGAAAATTGACGGACGATTTTGGAAGTAAAATTTACGTATCATATTGAAATGTGATTAAATAAGATACGATCTGAGAAATTGAATTGTATCATTACTCGGATGAAATAATTGTTTAAGGTAACAATTAAATTGAATGAATTGTTATAAATACAATCAGTTGTGATTTATAAATTGGTAAAATTTTTGGTACAAGTAATTATGAAATTACTAAGTCGATTTTTGTATGTGACGTATTTTTATTAATACGTTGATTTTTAATATGATAAAAATACATAACAAATTTATGTCACATATGACATGTGACATATTGACAATTGACAAAAATAATATGGATTCCATATTATCCATTGTACCGAAATTAAGGGGTAGTGGAAGCTAATATTGTGTTTGTTTAATTATTATAAGAACACAATGATTACCTACATTCCTAGCCATGCAACCCTAATAGTATTGTAAAGAGCAACACTTGCATGCATTGGCTCACCCAAAAAGGGCCCTTCCACCCGGTTTTGAGAAGGCAAAACCATCATGGTTTTTCCTATAATTTTACCTAATAACACTAAAATGTTTTAGTGTATTCATTCATTCAATCCATCATCCAAAAAATTAGTTCTAGTGAGAAGAAAAATCCTCCTCTTCCTCTCACATAAAAACCGAAATATTAAAGTGTTTATAAATATTTTTGGTTCAATTTTCTCCAAAATTAATATTATACTAGTACTTATAATATTAATTAGATTAAGTGTTAAGCCTTGGGTATATAGCTTGGGGAGAGATCTTATACTTAGATCTTTGTTCTTCCATAAGGATAAGCTCAAGAACAAGAGAGAAAGGTGATCTCTCTTGTGCCCTCTAAACCGAAATCATCAAAGTAAGGACATGATTTCTCCTCTATATTATTATTGTTTGCATGCATAAAATCCGTAATTAATTTTATGACAAATTATTTAGACATATAAGAGTATGTTAGTATGTATATGAATCTACATTTCCTTCACTTGGAAGACGTCATACTCCAAAATTCGATCTAGTTTTAGTCGAACTCGATCGAGTTTCAAATGGGAAATTAAAAAGAGTTTAAGCCGTAGCAAATTAAAAGAAGTTCGTCAAAGTCAAACTCGACCGAGTTTTGTTAAACTCGATCGAGTTTCTGTCTGAACCGGGTTCCGCGTTTCCGTTCAAAGCTTATAACGCGAAAGCCATCTTCTTCTTCTACTTGCTATTTTGTCTTCCCTAAACTTCTTATCTCTCTAAATCTCTCTACTCCTTCACTCTAATTGCTTCAAATCATCATTTATCTTATGTTTAATTGTTCCAAAGTTGATTGCTTGCTATTTTATTCACTCCTTTGTCTTCAACTTTGCTAATACTTTTGCATCTTGAGGTAAATTGTTATTTTCAGATTTGTTGTAGATGCTTATTCATGGTGTTTCTTGCTTCCTAATTGTTCTAAGTTCATTCCAATTGTTATTCCCTTGCTTATTTTATCCTTTATTGTTGAATTTAAGCCCAAAAACTGAAAATTTCAGAATTAGGGTTCTTATTTTCGGGATTAATTTAAGCATTAAATTGGGGGATTTGTGGGATTATTTGCTGGAAATCTTAAATGTGAATGTTATAATTGCAATTTCCCTAGCTTGAGCATGGTTTATGTGCGATTTTTCGACTAAAAATCGAATTTTCAAACGGTCTCCTGCTGAAAAACGAGACCCATATTTTGCTATTAAATTGGATTGTGATTGCTTTTCTTGAAATTGTAATTATGATAAACCCCGAATCCAGCACTCGGAGACCTAGACGGAGGCAAGCACCCGCTTCCCCACCAATTGAAGTTGTTGAGGAAGATGAATCTATGGAAGAAGAAGAGGAGAACGATGACGAGATTGAGTATCCATTTATTGAATTCCTGGATGCAAAACAGCGGCTCAAGTTTCTTCGTTTAGCACAGCGCCCAATGAGACCCACTCGGTGCATTGACCGTTCTATTTTACGCACCTTGAGAATTGAAACTGCCATGGAAGATTTATTCAATGAGATTGGGTTAATTGGGTTATTTAACCTTTGCGAGCTTTCCTATCGTCCCCTGACCTTGGAATTTGTGAGTTCTTTTTATTATGATTCATTGGGATGTAGAGTTAGTTTTCGGTTGCTTAACCAAGATTTTGAGTTATCTTGTGATGAACTAGCTCAACACTTAGGCTGTGACCCTCATGAAGAGGATAATATAATTGAGGTTCTAGATGATGTTTATCCTGCTCGATTCCTTCCCCTCCTTACGGGGCATACCGATGTGGATACTAGTGCTATGCTTTTGAGTGATGTTCAACATGTGTGTTTGAAGCTGTTTTTGAGAATGTTGGGTCACTTGTTATTTGCTCGGAAGGATATGAGCAAATTACAGTCTATAGAGGTTCTCCTTTGTGCTAGTTATTTAAACCCTTCTCAGGAAGAACCCTTTGTCTTTAGCCCTCCTGTTGTTATTTGTGATGCTCTGAAACGCATGACCAAAAGCCGTGCTGTTTTGGAATGTGGGGCCCTTGTTACACGTTTGGCCCGGAGGCTTGCTGGGTTTAATGGGCGGGCGCCCTATGAACCTATGACTGAGATGCATCCTCCTCTCTTTGATGAGGACTATTTGAGATACGGTATTCAGTTTATGACAGTGTTGTATAGCAATGAATATTATTGGCAAGTTAGGGGTGAACTTTATCTGCGGATCCCTTCTGATAACTTGCCTCCTCTTATTCCTTTGGATGAAGTCTCGTTTCCTGCTCGTTCGCCTGCTCTCACTTACTTGCTTCCTGATGATATCTTGGCTCCTTTACCTACTGCTGTTGTTGCTGGTACTGCTAGTGGCTTACGACGCCACCGCCGACGTGATCTTATTCATGTCCCTCCTACTATTTTTCCTCCGCCTCCTAGTTCTTCTTTATATCACGGCTACTCTTTTGATGCTGATACAGTCCGGGATGTACGACTCCATGAGGGTATTACTTCTGCTTTGGCTACTAGGCGTTTATGGGAGAATATGGAGGCTATGAGCCTCAATTCAGATCAGCCACCTTATCCTGGGGCACAGCCCCCTTACTATACCACACCTGGTGATGATAGTAGAGTGTTCCATCTCTACGGTACTACCCGTGCTGCCTTTGAAGCTAGTCCTTACAGCACTGAGTTTGGTGCTTTGGCACGACCTTTCTACACACCTATTAGGCCAGATTTGCCGGTAGGTGGTTTTGGAGGGCCCACTGGTGTTCCCTTTGTTGGTGTGCCTACTACTGGACGTGGCCGTGGCCGTGGTCGTGGCCGTGGTCGTGGTCGTAGTCGTGGTGGTTATGGAGGTGTTGGACCTTCCTATTCTAGAGGTGATGGTGATGATGAAGCCGTTCAGTAGTGACAGCTGGTCACTACTTCTCCCTTTTCTGCAGCTGGTTTGGAGAAGCTCTTACACATACAGCTGGTACTATCTTTCCTTGTACTTTCTTCTATTGTACGTAGTTAGCTGCTTTTCTCCTTTCTTTATTTGTTAGTAGTGTCCTTAAGGCTGCTGTTGTTGTTGGATTTATGTGATTGCTCTGCTCTTAGCGTCACACTGAGGACACTGTGACATTTAGGTTTGGGGAAGGGTATTTATTTACGTTGTGTGCCTTTTATTTTAAAAAAAAAAAATTAGAAAATTTCAAAAACTAAAAAAAATATGTTTTTTTTTGTTATTTCTTTGTGTGTTTTAGGTAGATTTTTGGTAAATTGGATCACTATGATGATAATTTGCATTGCTTCTGCATTTGAATCCTAGCTAAGCTTTCCATGTACTTTGTTTTGACCCGTTAGTTTAAGGAAATAAAGCTCAATGAACAAGTTTGACCGTATTTGTCATGTCTCTTACTTAGTAGATTTGACAAAATTAGTTGGTAAACCACTTAATTTCTGAGGTCTTTAGAGCTTCTTAGGCCAGGAACATTTATAAACTGGTCTCCTTGTTAATTAGGCTTGAGTGTGGTTCTCCTTGTGGAATATGTAATATCAAACTGCATAAATGTGAAACTAGTTTCTTGATGCTTTTACAATTTCATTGACTAAGTACATGTGATAGGTAATTCTACCCGTTCATATAAGCCTTACATTACCCTATGTTTATCCTTTTTGAACCCTTGTAGCCTGTTTTTATGCCTTATCTTTAGCTACAATCCTAGAATTTGCCTACCCTTCGGGACAGTCGCAGTTGTTTTTATCATGCCTATGTTAGCTATTATGGTTGAGTTGGGACATGATGTCATTGTGGGTATAGCTACTATTTTTGTTGCAATTGTGTTAGTCTCTTATGTCGATAAAGAAAGGTTATGAAGCAAAGAAAAAAAATGAAAAAAAAAAAAGCAAAAAGAAAGAAGAAGAAAAAAGAAACGAGAAAAAAAAAAAGAAAAAAAAAAGAAGAGAAAAAAATTGAAAGAATTGCTTCATCATATTTGTTAAGAGACTATATGGGTTTTACTAGAGTCTAATGCATATTTGGGGAGTGGCTCATTGCCTCCCATATGTTGTCAAAGTCGAGATTATTTTTCTAGTTGGGATTGTTTATGTTTCTATATGTATTGTTAGAATTGGTCTTGGTTATTGTAGCTGTGACTACCGTCTTAGCCTCACATGTCCATAACGTGCTTCGGCACAAGCCTTTTCTACCTAGCCCATTTACCACCCTTGCTGTCCTAGATACATGTACTTTTGTCTATATATGAATGCGTATTAGTTGGGGAAATTTTTATCACATTGAATTGCATGCATGTTTCATAAGTTGAGTGAGTGTACTATTTCTTTCTATCTCACATAAACTCACCTTTACATATACTTATGAGTGCATGAGTGAATCCGCGAGAATCCGACTATATTTTTGTCTAGCAAGATTGAACGATAATTGGATTTTGTCTACAATACACTGTCATGTAAATCTTGTGACTTGAGCTGCATTTTCTATTTTCCCGTGCCTTTGAATTTGTTTCATTGGCACACTTTGGTCATTACTTCGTTCCAGATGTGGATAGCTTGGGATTTGTATGTGCTTTAGCATTAGCTCTGAGTTATTCCTTTTTACCATTTGTGTGTTTGCAATTCGCAATTTGTGATAATTTGCTTGAGGACAAGCAAAAAGATGGTTTGGGGAAGTTTGATGAGTCACTTTTGTATACACTTTTATGCCTCCCCTTTATATTATTTGAGACGATGTCCGTGCTATTTTATGCCATTTACATGCTTATTAAGTTAGAATCTAGTTACTACCGCGTTTTGGTGTTTAAATGCAGGTATCATGCACTTGTGGAGCAAACGAGCATACCGGAGCACCGCGGAGCTGGCATATAGGACACACGCTGAATGGCACGTATTTCTAGGAAGATAAAGACAAGATTTGACATGGACTTGTTTGAAGAACCGAAGACCAGAAGCCAAACTCGATCGAGTTTCGGCCTGAACCGGCTAACGTGTTTTATTTCCGGATATTCTATTTTACCTAATTTCTATAATATGTACTCGGACGAATTATTTTAGCTTACGCTTTTGATACCGGGGGAACTCTTAGAAGAACTTTTTAGCAGTAAGAAAACTTTCTTAGCATTCAGATCTAGAATTCTTTGCATCCGAATTTACGGTACTTTGTTTATCTTTATTTACTATCAATCAATTTAGTTTCTGTTCAATTATTAGTATCTATTATTTTCTTTGTTGCTTTCAATCATGTCTTCTATAATAATTATTGTTGTTATTTTAATTAGTATGCATAGCTAAATCCTTCATCTAGGGAGAAAAGGGATCTAGATTGATTAAAAGGGGAATAATGAACTAATTATTAGTAAGACCGCTTAAGTTATCGTTTGATTATTGTTTCCTTCTAATTATTTAATTTAGGCCTGAATCTCTAATTAGTATAGCGAATTGATATTTCACCGACCGGGTTATATTCAATAAAGGGTACGGTAATCAGATAGGTAAAGGTTAATTATAGCGATCGCATGTTAATCTGAATCTAAAGGGCATAATTGAATCGATAGATCTTGTGACCATCGATAACTTTGTTGACCTTCTAATTCACTAAATTGCGTCCCCGGATAATCAACTTAGCGAACCCGATTCCCTAGACTTTTAATCTCTATTGTTTACAAACTTTATTTATTTGCTTAATTAGTCACTTAGATACAAACAATCAAAATCTTCAAGAAACTGTTACTTTTCAGACGGACTTAATTAGTAAGCAAACTAGACTTTACAGCCTCCTTGTGGATTCGATACCTTTTCTTGCCACTAGCTATTGTTAGTAGTATCATAGGTTTTACTTTGATTTAGGGAAGACAACTTTGCCCTTATCAACTTTATTCTGTTATCTTTGGTATACACTCAGTATATATGAAATAGTCTGTAAAGCTGCAAAGCATGACATTGGCGTAACTAATTTTTTTTAAGTGTGGAGTCAATCTAACATAAATCACAAATTGTTGTATAAGGCGGTCTCTTACCATGAGACCAGCCTAATAATTAAAAGCCCACTATCAAGAAAAATATTACTGTATACATGGATGAATATCAAAGAAACCGACACCATTCCCATATCTATACTCTGATCTTCAGTCTTCACCTCTGGCAAGCTCTCGTGTGTCTGCCTTCCGATTACGCCAGCCCCGATCTCAATGTCCAGCCTCAGACACCGACTACCTTTCTCGCGTAACACCTTCACACAAATATTCAACTTAAAGCCATGAATTTATTATTTCAATTACTTGGTTTTCATACTAAAATTGGTAGTTATTATTAGATGATAAAAATAAAGCCATGTTCTAAAGTTGTTATTAGAAATGAGATAACAACTCACTTCTCTTTATAATTGTACTCCATAGTTTTTAAGCTAAAATAAGGAGTTCTAAAATTAAAAAATTTTAGATGGCTTATTGATGCGTTCATTTTATATAGACTTATTGTACCATATTTGCACGCATCTTTACGCATATTTAGTAGTGTTTAGCTACAAATGTCCCCCGAATTGTCTACTTTGGTTTCTCTTGTCTTATTTACAGGTATTAACCGGAAAGGAGTATAAGCAAGATAAATACATGTCCCTATACATGCATTTAGGAGATGAGTTGAGTCGAAGCTTGGAAACTAATAATTGTGATGCGCAAAGAATTAAGATAGCTAGGCGACCAAAGGAAGGACTTTAAATTACTAGTGCTTACTTTGAAGAGCCATATCTCGAGTTCTACCACTGATTTTTAGGTGATTCCAATTTGATATGAAAGCTTCTCCTCTTAGCTTTCCAACTCCACCAGAAACGCTCTGTTTGCACAAATAACGAAGAAATGGCGTCCGTTTGAAGTTCAGTGCGCGAAGCAGGAATTGTGCGTTGGAAAGTACTCGATCGAGTACTATCTTGTTCGATCGAGTCCTTTTTATACTCGATCGAATGGTGTCTTTTTGATAGTGTTCGATCGAGTACCTAAAGTCCTCGATCGAGAGGTTTTAGCTTGTATTTGTTCGATCGAGTGATATAAAGTGTTGGAAATCTATATCTCATTATTTAACATATTCATATATGTTTCAAATTAATTTAGTCATAAAATTAATTACAAATCTTATGCATGCAAACTAAAACAAAAGAGATAAGAAAATCAATTTCTCACCAAATAAATTTCAGTCAAATGGGCACCAAAGAGATCTCCTTCTTGTTAGTTCTTGAGCTTTCCAAAATGGATGAACATATATGACTTCAAAATAGAAGCCCTCCAATTAGTAGCACCCAAGACTATCCCTTAATCCCACAAACTAACATGTACTAGATGTTTGTAATGTAGTTTACCTTAAAATCTATTACTAATACTCATATACTACTTCTAGTATTATTAGTGTTGATTTAAACAAATTTGATTCACAAAAATGAATTTTCATGAAGAACAAGAGAGAGAAGTAGTTGTTTTTCATAAAACATGAGAGAATGATAAAAATAAGAAAAATCCTCTTACTCACACTACCAAAACCGGTTGGTGTGGAGTATATGGACCAATTTTTCTTTTTCTTTTTGTCTTCACAAGACAAATTGGTGTAAGGCTTTTGCATGGTCAAGTCACTATCAAGTGTCATAGACAAATGAATAAGACAAATGAACAAGACAAAATTTCTCATAAGCTCACCCATATTTCGGTGTACATGTTGTAATATGGAGTCCATTTTTATTTTTGTCAATTGTACAATTGTATGTCATGTGACATGTGACATGTCTTATGTCATGTTTTAATTTAAAATGCATATTTAACAAATTAAATATCATTTACAAATTAAATAAATCATATTTAGCAAATTGACTAGTAATATAAAATTACTTTCTCATAAAATGGTCATTTAATTACTAGTTAGTATAATTCACAATATCTTGTAATTTTAAATAACTTATCATTCTCATCTCGCGTGTTTCGCAAACACCGATTAATATTAGTAATATAACTTCTTAAATTACTAAATAAAATCTCATTTAATCACATTATAATAAGATGTCACTTTTCTCTCTTATGATAATAATTTGTTCAATTTTAAGGAATTAATTAATTTGTATCGGTATACAATTAATTAACCTTTTTCAATTAAGGGAATCGTCCTTTAGGTGTGAGCTCAAGGGATCAACTGGTCACCACCGTCGCACGACAGTAATGTCAAACTCTAGTCAGGCAATCATTACCGATATGTGTGGACCAGTTGATTATATATATATTATGTATCATCCCATCCGTATTCTTGTAATGAGATTTAATAATGATATTTAAATCATGTAATCGCACTATTGTTGAGGACACATTTCCCAACAATCTCCCACTTGTCCTCGACAAGTGTGCGTCACCAATTCTCTTGTCCTATTACTATCTCCCACTCAATGCAAGGTGTCTTTCGGGTCGTACTTTCAAGTGATCATATCGAGAGTGGTTTCCTCGATCTTGAGAATAACTGATTGACCGGATTTATCTATCATTGATACCTTCCGAGCGTGGCCACGCATTTCCAGTTCATTACTCCTCGAGTGGCCCTGAGATATTGTTTTAACCCTGACAAGGGGGTGGACAATTCCTATCGCACTTATTCCCTTCGACTAGCCACAGCCATCATAACCCAAAATATGCCCATTTGACCCCATTTACGAAGATCGTAGTAACACAAATCAAAGTTAATCTGAAACTGTTCCACCTTAGGCGAACAGTGTTTAGTCAAAAGAATCGACTCATTAGAATACTATAGTAGCTCTCGCCACGACCAGGCTATATAAATTTGCCAGAACTCTATAAGCGGTCACTGCCCGACAAAGTGTTCCTGACAGTCTGCCTATGTGATCGACTAGTCATCTCACATGACTCTATGGCACTTGAACTTGCCATCAATCGCATCACACTCTAGTCACTTCGAGACGTCACCACATACAAGCGACTATGGGCTAATACTATGTTAATCCAGGTTCACTTTAACGGGGTTCAATGTTGTCTCTACAACCCATTTGGATGTAACAAAGTATAATAAAAGAGTTTTAAAGTAAAACTCGAACGACAAATGCGATTATCACATATGAATAGTCAATGCCTGATTACTATTTCATGTTCTATAATCTAATTTGATCTTGTATGTAGTTGTTCATTTCAATTCAATTGCAATGACATGACTCATCATGTTCAGCCTTTGAGAAGGCTTTGGTCAGTAGGTTTTATCAACTTCTTGTACCTTACTCAACCTTACTACATACTCGTTTTCCTTCGTAATGTATACATTTGCATCACAAAATTTTCTGAGTACGTGTCGAGATCCAATCAAGACATAAGCCCTCTAGCCTAAGAATAGCTCCCACTGTTTTCACAGTGTGCGGGATTCATCCTCTTGCACATCTCATGATTGCAAGTGTACTCAATTTCCGTTATAAATATCTCTCATTGTTCTTTATTGCCTAGAACGATTCTAGAAAATCTATTTCTTAAATAACATAGCCACAATGGTATCTTAACCATCCTGATGTGTTTTGATTATGGTTTTGTCGGAAACCATGCGCAATCTCAATTGTCAATTATCACTTGTGTAACACCCTTACACAAAATTGTATCATAAACACTTTGCTTTACTTCCTTAATGCTTCTGCAAGCACTGAAGGGTAATCTTTATGGCTTACTTGGTAAAGATTACTTAAATTCGATTTTGAAAACAATTCATCATACTTAAAGTATATGAAGTGTTATACATCATTACTTATTTAATTGATCCGGCAGCGGAAGCAAATGGAATCAATCAAATATGTTCAATTTAATTAAACTAGTCATGAATCTTATCAACATAAGACTTCTTATTGACGCTAATATCATGTGGATTTATCTTTATAAATTCGGATATTCAAGATGTATTATATTACTCCAAAAGTCTTAAATCATTCGCAATGATCAATATGTCATCCACATATACGACTACTAAAATTTCCGTAACTCCCACTAAACTTCATGTATAAACACAACTTCTCGACTTATTGAGAAAAGTTTTATCACATGATCAAAATGTTGATTCCAACTCATTGATGTCCTACTTAAGACCCTCTCTTAAGTTTCACATTATCATAGGATTCCAAGAATCTACAAAACTCAAGACATGTATTGAATACATTCCTTCTAATTGAAGAAGTGGGTTTTAGATTCACTTGCTATGTGTATATCATCATTGTGAAATACAATCCCTAAGAAGATTCAAATAGACTTAAGCATTTCAACTAGTGCAAAACACTTTGCCACCAATCAAGCTTTGAAATCTCTCTTTATTAGTGCAAAACTCTTTGTCACTAATCAAGCCTTTTTATTTCGGATTTTCATGTCTCTAAGACTTATATTGAGTTGTGACTTAAACACTCTCATGTAAGTCATATGTTTATTACTTTCCAGAAGTAATCAACTTGAATCAAACAATTTCTTTGTAAGTTATAAGCTCTTTACTTTCTTAAAAGTAGCATGAATTCATCAAATTTAACAAGTGACGAATTTAACCTCCTAGGTTTTAAAGAAACAATATTTTACACAAAACGTCTCATGTAGCCAAGAAAGACCAGTTTCTTGCGACATAACATTCTTTGTGGCTCTTGAATAATTTTCTCCCACTCTGTCTTCTAGAAATAAACTTGTATTTTAGAAAGACAGCTTCACGAGCCACAAAACCCGGTGTACTCGTGATTATAATAAGGAAAAATGAGCATTTGTTTCTTTTGAAAACTTACAAACATGGTAACCTACCATTTCATATCTCATATGATTTGTTTTAGATTTAGTGGAAAAATGATTTAGACAAAAATGATAAAATCCCCAAAAGGATCAAGTAACTCAAAGTAACTTGATTGAAGTCCAAACCATATCGAATAGCGTTTGAATTCTTATCCAACCACACATTATTCCATAATGCGTGATAAGAGAGATTAACTTGTGATACTATATCACATTTCCTTTGGCTTATATCAAAGTCTTCACTTTGATAATCCCATCACGACTAAATCGTGCTTCTTTGAACATTTGAACTTCTTCAAAGATTTCTCTATTTACCTTATTAAGTGAACACATTAGTGTCAACCTAAATCGTTGGTAAAAGAAAATGATCAACCTATTTTGGATCAATGATTTACAACCTCGATCTCCTTTTAACCAAAAGGCACGAGACATCTTGCTTTGAATACAAGATACGCATATACCAGTAACAATCTAATGGTTTCAAGAGTACTCGATAACTCTTTGCGTTCATCATTCCAAAATTTAAGTTTAATCTTGGGTTACCAATTTGAGTCTTACATCATCTACATGATATATCATTCTAGTTTGGATTAGAATATAATCACCTTGATAATGGACTAGCCATACATCAAATTGTGGTGTATAGGGTCACAAAAGTGAAAGCCTCTTTTGTATCTTAAGAAGTTTATATTCTTATTTAGAATTTATGCACTTAATAGTCACAATTAAGTACAACTTTAAATCCAAAAACTAGATTGAGTACACAATTACTCTATCTCTCGACATTATTGTTGTTAGTCGTCATATTCTAATCATCTTATGTGTCGAATACAATGATGAAAACCTCCACTGGTTTCTAATATTGACGAAGTGGTACTAGCAAAATTTATGTTTAATCAAATAAACATTTAAAGAAGAAGGTCCCATTAGATGTCCCACAACTAACTTGTTGATTCTTCAATAACTTGGGGTAGTTTCCTTTCTAGTGTCCAACATTTAAGACAATGGAAACTTTATCGGTCGGGAATGATAGGTTTAGTATCGTTATTCTCAACAACTTTACTTTTAACATTACCTTGTATCAATTCCATTATAATCTTTACTTCTTGAACCTCACTCTCATCTTAACGGTTTAAGAGAATGTTCCCACTCATTTCAATGAGTCTTTGCTTTGAGAAGCAAAATTGAATTCATGAAGATTACTCTTCATTTGTTCGTTTTAGTCTTAAAACTTTCATTGAAGTGGTTGCGATACTTTGGTCAATTACGAATTCCAACAAATCTAATTACCAAAATAATTTATCATTTCAAGGTACTTAATTCAATTAAGTATATGAAAAAAAAATCCATTGTAAGTAGATGTGTTAGTCAAGAATCAAAAACCTGTTTGATAATGAATAACTTTAATTTATACTCTTTACAAGTGATCCTAAGCAATGGTTCATTTGAGGTTTTAGAAGCAAGTTCATATTTGTCTTTAGTTACGATGTTTTAATGGAGATTTGAATTAAAAATCGAAATGATATCGTATATGAATTGTGGTAAAGAAATAGAACAAAATGATAACAGAATAATGAAAACTAACACATTCATCGTTATAATAATACTTGTAAACAAGTATAGCATTTACATAGTGACCTCTAACCAACTATGATAAATGATTCCAAGATCCAAATTCATATTAACTTGGGCACGGTGTGGCCGATAAAACCCTTATCAATATAACTCGGTGGATTAACGCTTTAATCGATTCTACTTTTAGAACTCTTGGTCGATAATATTACATTAACATTTATCTTTAGCCCAAAACATATTCAACAAGGGCACGGTGTGGCCGATAAAACCCTTATCGAAAAACTTTTGTTGAGTTCAATCCAAATTTCGAATAAATGTGTCCATGATCCAAACCCACATTAACTTGGGCACGGTGTGGCCGATAAAACCCTCATCAACATGAATTCGGTGGATAGACATTTATCACCCACTTCCCCTACGTAACAAGGTTTGTACCCCGGTGTGGCCGAGTGCACTCCCTCACGAAATAGGTTTTCATGGTTTCTACTCTTTGGTAAGGCTTTGTCTCAATTGATTGTTTTAGCGAGAGGTCATGTCAATTTATTATCTATCACGTTTAAGTGAACTAAAGCGGTGAACTACGATAATTTTAATTGACACGGTCGATATACTCGATTAAAAAAGATAATGCGTGTTTTAGTTATGGCGATTTAGCGATGCATGCAACATATAAATAAAATCCAAAGCATAAATTAAATCCTAGTATGGCCTTCCTAAAATAGAAAATCTAATTAACTATTACATATTCGGAAACCAACTCCATTGGTCCCTTGAACTTCGGTTTTGACACGCATCTCGAGGTAACACCGTCTTTATGTATCGTCTTCCTTGAGTGACACCGTCTTCAAGGAACTCCGGAATAAATAAATTACATAACAAATTACATAATTTCCTATTATACATTTGTAATTAAAATAAAATAAATCTATTAAATTACAAAACGGTAATACGAGATCACAATAAATTACAACCGAATCGATATTCCTATACATTTCGGGTAATACCAATAAAAACTAAGGCCATACAAAGTAAAATTACATAAAATAAAATTACATAAAATAAAATTATGACAATCATAAATAAAATGCAGCATTATAATATGTATGAACATGCCCAATTTTATGCTAAATCGCCTTTAAGGAGCCAATATCGTATATTACACGGTTTTTACGGATTTGCGTGATTCAACGTTTTATAATCACAAAAATTACATAAATTCATATTTATGCACAAGTTAATTACCCTAACCTCTTAGGACTCAAAGTTAGTCTTCACTAATTACTTGACTATAATTAACTCATATTTCTTAAAATTGTTCATTAATGGACTTAAAATTTCAATAAAAATGCTATAAACTTCAAATACATCACAAAAATTCCAAATAAATTTGAAATTTGAAATTTAAACTTATGAACATTCTGGAAAAATACCATGACACTCATAATGTTCAAAAACTTAGGTTAAAAGTTCGTAAAATTATCGGAAAAACTATGTTGCGGTTTATCGGATTTATCAATAAAAATCATAAAAACATGAGAAAAATTATATTCATCAACTTTTCAATTTTAGATATGAAAAAGATAATAAAATGCAACATGTGACATTTTTTCTTAGTCATGGAGTATGTTTTAGCAATTATTTACTAATTAAGTCACTATTTATGCTATTTTTAATCAAAAATTCATAAATCATGCATAAAGACTTCAATATAGCCTATTATTTTACACACATCTTGTAAAATTGCATGTGACAACATACTAAATTTCTATGACCAGATTCGAAATATTTCTCATATTAACCTATTTTTCATTTAAATTCGATTTTTATCATGAAAAATCCATTTTTCGAGCATAAAAACTCCAAAAATTATGAAAATTTCCAGATCAACTAAAAATAATATATGTGAAAACATATCCAAAAATAACTGGAAAATTCGAAGTTTAGCTAATTTTCGTCCAAAAATGAGATTTTTATCATAAAAATCACATTTTAATGCCAATATTATATAAAATGAACAATAAAATCCATAAATTTAACCAAAATATCCTAAATACATTTTAGGATCAGAAACTTTAACATGCATAAATTAATTTCGTGATATATCATAATAACACAAATTTACAAGTTTTATATATTAATCGTATAACTCGGAAAAACTATAACCGATTTGCATGCAAACAACCTTGTGCTCATGATACCGCTTGTTGGAAATCTATATCTCATTATTTAACATATTCATATATGTTTCAAATTAATTTAGTCATAAAATTAATTACAAATCTTATGCATGCAAACTAAAACAAAAGAGATAAGAAAATCAATTTCTCACCAAATAAATTTCAGTCAAATGGGCACCAACAAGATCTCCTTCTTGTTAGTTCTTGAGCTTTCCAAAATGGATGAACATATATGACTTCAAAATAGAAGCCCTCCAATTAGTAGCACCCAAGACTATCCCTTAATCCCACAAACTAACATGTACTAGATGTTTGTAATGTAGTTTACCTTAAAATATATTACTAATACTCATATACTACTTCTAGTATTATTAGTGTTGATTTAAACAAATTTGATTCACAAAAATGAATTTTCATGAAGAACAAGAGAGAGAAGTAGTTGTTTTTCATAAAACATGAGAGAATGATAAAAAAAAGAAAAATCCTCTTACTCACACTACCAAAACCGGTTGGTGTGGAGTATATGGACCAATTTTTCTTTTTCTTTTTGTCTTCACAAGACAAATTGGTGTAAGGCTTTTGCATGGTCAAGTCACTATCAAGTGTCATAGACAAATGAATAAGACAAATGAACAAGACAAAATTTCTCATAAGCTCACCCATATTTCGGTTTACATGTTGTAATATGGAGTCCATTTTATTTTTGTCAATTGTACAATTGTATGTCATGTGACATGTGACATGTCTTATGTCATGTTTTAATTTAAAATGCATATTTAACAAATTAAATATCATTTACAAATTAAATAAATCATATTTAACAAATTGACTAGTAATATAAAATTACTTTCTCATAAAATGGTCATTTAATTACTAATGAGTATAATTCACAATATCTTGTAATTTTAACTAACTTATCATTCTCATCTCGCGTGTTTCGCAAACACCGATTAATATTAGTAATATAACTTCTTAAATTACTAAATAAAATCTCATTTAATCACATTATAATAAGATGTCACTTTTCTCTCTTATGATAATAATTTGTTCAATTTTAAGGAATTAATTAATCTGTATCGATATACAATTAATTAACCTTTTTCAATTAAGGGAATCGTCCTTTAGGTGTGACCTCAAGGGATCAACTGGTCACCACCGTCGCACGACAGTAATGTCAAACTCTAGCCAGCCAATCATTACCGATATGTGTGGACCAGTTGATTATATATATATTATGTATCATCCCTTCCGTATTCTTGTAATGAGATTTAATAATGATATTTAAATCATGTGATCGCACTATTGTTGAGGACACATTTCCCAACATAAAGTTGCTCGATCGAGTGACTAGCTTATATACTCGGGATTTTTATCCCGTGTTAGGTTTATTTTATGTTAATAATCACTACCTATATAAAGGAAGTCGGGGGATTAGGTTAAAGACATCTCAGATACTCTTAATCACTGCTTTACTCTTAATTACTGCTGGGAACTTTGCTTTGCTTCTCTTTTCCGGATTCGCTACTTTGTGATCTTTCTTTTGCTCTCTCTCTCTATTTAATCTTTCCTCTCTTTAGTTTGTATCTTTCATTATGTTTGTTCTTGCTTCTTCCTTCTCTTTTGCTCCATTCATTATTATGTTTAGCTAATTCTCCTGCTAGGATTTAGGGGACCCAATGAGTTGATGTTAGTTGATAATTAGGTTTGCAGATTTGTTGCTAAAATCTTGTCTATGCTGTTAATCACCGCATATAATTGCAATTAGTTGCTTGAGTCGACGCATCTAGCTAATTGATTTGGTAAGCCTTGACCTAGACCGGAAGGTTGGAAGGGGTGAGACCTGCAGTGAACATTAGGATGCTTTAGTGAGGGCGAAAACTAAGCTAATAGTGTTTTAGGGTGAATTGAGACCGGAAGGAGATATTCGTTGCCCCTTAGACCGATACAAGTGACCGATTTGTAACCTTAGCTGCAATTATCTGACATTCATTGGTACCCGACAATCCTAGTTCTCTCTCTCTCTCTTTATTGTTAATCCCTTTATTTTTATCGCTCAATTTCTTTTGCCACCTCTCTTAGTTTAGAAATCATACTCAAACCCCGTTACTCTTAGACTAATTTAAAAAAGATAAATCTCATTTTTGCCTCCCTGTGGAGATCGACCCTACTTACCGCTAGCTTCTGTTAGTAGTACTTAGGTATTTATTTTTGGTACCTAACGAAGGTATCACTTATAAGCTTAGTTAATTATGTAGTAGAGATGTTGAAGTACATAATTTTCTTAACATAAAATTCAAAGTTCTCAATATAAAAATATGAGTATTCAAATTAAAACAATTAAGGTTGATGAAAATTCATAAGTATTGAAATTTGATTTTAAAATCCAAAACCCATAATATTTAGGGTTATTTCATAACAATAATTCATCCTATTGGTGGTCTGCAATAATCACTTCATGCTATCACTAATCCCAATTAAATCCAACCTAAACACCATACCTTCTAATAACGAACCGGCTGATATTTTGTGATGTTTATGTATATCAAATAAAACAAGTTATTGATTCATCACTTGAAAACATTACACATAAACTTCACATAATTCTTTAAGTTTTCAATATATATACATTCGTAATCAAATTAAAACCGGAAAAATTTCGAACTAGTTGTTGTCAATCGTTAATTCGTCATTGCCGTGGCTCAGAGGTTCCATAGTTGTGACCTTCTCGACTTAGCTATTGAGGATTTGAGGACGGTTGAATCATCGTCGTCAACTTTACAAACTACTAGGAAAGGGCGAACGTAATGGCGGCAATGGTGGTAAGTTTGGTGGTTGCAGGTGTGATGCCGTGATGGGTCGAAGACTAAGGAGGTGGCAGGGATGGCTGGATGGGTCCACCGCCATTAGATTGATGAGATCTGATGAAAAGCGTAGGGTGAGTCTCTAGGTAGTTGAATGTCATGGGTTTTTACTTTTTTTTTTTTTTTATATAGTATATTTCTCTTTATTTCTAATGGGTTAACTCTCTTATTGAACCCGTCCTATGCTATAGGGCATAGGACGGTCCTATAGAAAATTATTGAACATAATACATAATTATTATTCGTTTTCTTTTAGTAGGTGTCGTAAAGGTATAAAATTTTTAAATCTAACAATTTTAATTTACATTGTAAAGCGCCTACCGTCCAGAATCCGTGGAGTCTCAAGGCTCTACTCTTACCTATGTGGCTGCACCACTAATAACCACGTATATAAGATCAACTAGTTTTTGTACCAGTATAAATATTGTTTTGTATGCTTTATATATAGAGTTATACTCAACATCAAGATTCAAAATTCTCCAAAGAAGCGAATAATAAGGTAATCAAGCAATCAAAGTAATCATTGATTTGAAGGAAAATGTGTTTATAAATTAGGAGGGAACGTGTGTCCACAAAATGATGACTTATTACTAAAAGAGGACAAGCTTAGTGCCAAAACTCCACCAATTTCTCCTTTCAAGTCTAACGAAGTCTTAGCGCATTTTTTTTGACTTAATTTCGATTTAATAAGTTGATTCGATTCGATTCACTCCATTCGATTGATTCGATTCGATTCACTCCATTCGATTCGATTCGATTCACTCCATTCGATTCGAGATCGATTCGATTCGATTCGATTCATATTAGTTTATTTCAACATTACTATTATTATTCTTATTGATATCATTATTATTATTTTTTATAATGTAGTTATTATTATTATTATTATTATTATTATTATTATTATTGTTATTATTGTATTTTTATATTTATTATATTACTATTATATTTATTAATAATTAATTCGTATTGTTTATATTATTATATTTATATTTAATATATTTATTATTATTATTATTATTATGATCATTATCATTATCATCATCATTATTATTATTATATTATATTTATTATTTTATTAATATATTCATTATTCATTATTATTAATATTATTGATAATATATTTAATATTATTAGATTATTAGATTAATAAATTATAATATTATATTTATTATTTTATTAATATACTCATTATTATTAATATTATTAATCACATATTTATTATTATTATTATATTTAATATTATTATATTAATACGTTATTATATTAAACTTATTATTATTATATTATTATTTATTTTTTAGTTATTGATGGGGCATATTCTGCACCCGCTGACCGAGTCAACATATTGAGCAAGGTCAAAGATATCCAAAGCAAAGTCAACACCTTGGACAGCCAATAAAACAATGCCTGTCGGCCTGTCACTTGGGTCCCGGCTAGGACAACTAGCCAGCCGGGACGCATATCCGCGTACTCATATCCAAGACCCCTCGGCATGGAGTCAACAGGGCCCGCCGGCCTGCCATGGGTCCCTCGGCCGAGGGTAGATCAGTCTTTCCACCTGCTAGCCACTTGGCCACTACGTGACAAAAGGTGAAAGTCTATAAATACTCTTCAACCCTCATTGAGGAAAGGATCCGAAAGATAACCAAAACACCTCATAATCTGGTAATATCTTCCTTATCTCTCTACAATATATACTTCGCCAAGTAACACACAACTTATCTCTTTAAGTTCACTGACTTGAGCGTCGGAGTGAGTACGCTCGGCCAAAGCCGTGCCCTCAGTTTGTTCATTGTTTCAGGAGAGACCGAAAGGAGGATTCAATCAAAGACGTCATTCTACAAGCCACGAGTGGTAACAAATAACTGCTTCGGAATTACACCCGGAACAGTTATTATTATTAATATATTATATTATTATTAATAATGTTATCATTTATATTACTAATATATTATTATTATTACTATATTTATTATTATATTACTATTTTATTTTTTATATGTCTTATTAAATTATTATTATTAGATTATATTAATATATTATTATTATTAATAATGAATAATATTATAATAATATTTATTATAATATTATTATTGGTATTATTTTTATTATAATATTTAGTATTATTATTATTATTATTATTATTATTAATATAATCTTTTTATTATTATTTCATTTCATTTCATTTCATTTGATTCGATTCGATTCGATTCGATTCGATTCGAATCGAATCGATTCGATTCGATTCGATTCCATTCGATTCGATTGATTCGATTCATTCCATTCCATTGATTCGATTGATTAGTCAGACAATTTGATCCAAAAAAAAGAATAGGCGCTTACATGTTAGTTCTGTCATCTAACACGCACATAATTAGTTTAGAATGTCTTTCTTAAATTTCCCTTTACATTCTCACAAGCATAGTGACTTTGGTAATGTCTCTATCTCTAACTTGCCCTCTTTCCTGTTTTTCTTAGCCTCCAAGGGACACCAACTTATGTGCATGATGACATAAATCTAGATATTTCTATTCTACGTTCTCAATGGCTTTGGTCGGTCGGCCTAAGGTACAAGTTTTAGTAATACTCCGTATTAATCTAACAAGACCTTGGATAGTACTCCACTCTTATCCGTCGATTATTATCCTTTGGTTTTGGTATAAAGACAAAAAAAAGAGGAATAAGTCAATTGCTAAATGACAAGTGGACCAAATTGAGTGTGAATGATCAAATTGTTTATCAAGTGTATTTTTAAAATAAAAAGGACAACAATTGACTGAGACACTCCAAAATGAAATAGGACAACAAATGTCCTGGATAGAGGGGGTAAAAGAAATATGTGGTTTGTGATTAACACAAAATCTCATTTGTGACGGCGATATCCGTCATAAGCTTGTGACGGGTACCGTTTTCTCTCACAAAATGCCCATTAAGAGGTGAGTGGGAAGCACATAAGGAGTGCCCCACCTTGTCCCTTCTCCTTTTTTGTGAGAGGTCACAAGCTTGTGACGGGATTAATTATGTATATTCGAAAAGGGATTAAGCAAATGCACATCAAATGAATTCTGAATTATAAGAGAAATTCGACGAAAATTACATTTCTATGTTGTAACAGAGGTGTTTCGTTACTCAATAGTCAGATGATTAGGCTGTTAAGAACAAAGCGAATGACAAATAAAGTAAACACACATATATACGTGGTTCGCCGGCAAAATTACTAGCTACATCCACCCAATAAAAAGTACAAATTCACTATTGTAGAGATAATAATACTTCAGTAGACCGGTATACACACGCTTGATAACGCCAAAAATACTACCCAATTCTATCAACAAATTTGGTAGTCTCAAAATTACGTACCCCAAATGCACTTTAGTCACGAACGAGATGAAGGACATTCAAATGATCTTGAGGCTATTAGGATTCGAACAAACTCATTCGATGTCCAAAATCACAATTTGTTCCCTGAACAAATTGAGACTTCCTCTGAGGAGGAATCGGAAAATCGACTCTCTTAGAATTGTACATTTGTACTCACCAATTATCTATTTCTCCTTAGTTAATCTAGACTTATATATAGATTTATTTCACCCGAAAATAAGAAATCTAGACTATTTAAGAAATAAGACAATTAGGAAATACATAAATTTTCTAAACAAAACCAAAGACCAAGAACAAAACAAGTCGAGTGTTATCAAGAAACAATTGCTACGTCAATCAAATCTTAACATTATAGGATAAAATCTATATAATAATATAAAAAGGCTACTTGAGTATTTGTTCACGTGGCACCATATTTCCCCTTATTTACATGCCGTTTGGTAGCTACCATGACTTACGTAGGATTAGAAACAAGGAAATGGAGTTGAACCCCCCAAAACGATTTATCTTCTTTACAAGCACTTAAGGGCACCATTAATATGATATCATTCAAATTCATCTTAAGGTTAATGGTTACCAACTTACCATTAATGTGAGATCATCTAAATTCCCCTGGATGTTAATAGCTTAACGTCATTGGCTTTGAGTCTTAATGATGTAATCAATATAAAACGAAAGATTTACGTATCCATCAAAATTACAATTGTATGCATTCTTAATTTCTTAATTACCATCATTTTCTCTATCTCAAACATTCACACGAGATTTAGCCTTAATTTTCCATTGGATTATTTCCAGTTATCATGGAGAAGCGGAAGAACGGGCAAAACGGATAAGGTAATTTCAAAGATTGAAATTGCCTCCCACATCATGAGACAGACAAGATTCGATGATAATGTACTCCTACTTCCACATATACAATGGTAATAATTCTAACTGTAAAAATAATGCTCTATTTCTACAGATGCATTTTGATTGTCTATTCAGCTGATGGACCCAGTACCTTGGAAGCATACTGCAAGGTGTCTTCTTACTGTGAAAATATGACAATTACCTTTCAATTTTAAAAACAAGGTCATATAAGGGAAACAACCTACTCCGTAATTCTTATGAATCCTGTTAATGTCATTTGTCGTCATTGTTTTCCATTTTTGCTATTTAGGTTCTCATTTTCTTTATTCATATCTCACTTAAACTCCAAGAAACTTGTGGAGTCTATTGATCGAATACGAAAGAGGGGGGTGAATTGAGTATTAAAAATCTAACCCTACTTTTTCGAAATACATGATAGATAATTAATTACTTGATTTTATGAATTAAAATCATTTAAATAATTATTTCAAGCAATATAAAAATAACGAAAACAATAAAAAGAGAGAGACACGGGATTTTGAAGTGGTTCAGTTTTACAAGTCGAAACCTACGTCCACTATTCTCGATTAATAATTTTTAGTACCTTTCTACGGATTTCAAAAATTATCAATCCACTCGTATAATCAACACTATGATTATAACTCAGATTGAGTATCGCTAAATACTCTAATTTTGCTTCTTACGTTAATAAGAAAAGTACAACGATAAATACTAATCTCACGTTAATGAGTGAGTATAATATCCTTGTGTACTTAGTATCCTATAACGATTTTCCTTTGAGTGATTGACAAATTTGATGAGCAACTTTTGTTTAAGCAATAGATAATGAAAATGAAAGCACAAGAATATTTTTGCTTAAAAATAATTTTTTCAAAAGTCTGTTTAAATGTTGAATGAATGAGAGTATTTATAGTTGCAAGGGATTAGGGTTTTAGGGAGCAAAACCCTAGACGACTTGATGACCAAGTCGGCGGCTCCTAGGGTTTCGGCCGGACCTAGGGTTTTTCTTGGGTCCAATTCGGCCTCCTCTAGCCCACAACAAATCGAGATAGAATTTAAATGAAACCCTAGGTTGCATGACGATGTACATATCGTGTTACAAACCAATAGTCCATTCAAATTAAATTCTAATTAAATAATTTCAATTATATAAATACTCTTTCATTTTTATAAAACATTTAAAAATATATTTTCCAAAAATTAACGCATCATTTTTGTCTAGCGGTAAAGTTATAGCTGTGAGGTCATAACTTTACTAATATTTATCAAACAAAGTAAAACCATTACCGGATGACGACCTATACTATATAATCTTTGGAAGATGTTCAGTACACGAATCGTCTCTTCACAAGTCTCTCATCTTGAGTCTCGTGATTGGTTTCTGATCTTGATCTTGCTTGAATACCACGATCAAGTGTTCTTTGAAGTTGTACCTTCTTGGTCCAAACTTCAAGCTTGCATCTTCGAAGTTGTACCTCCTTGGTCCAAACTTCAAGCTTGCGTCTTTGTAATTGTTTCTTTCTATATTAAGACTTGAGCACACAATTACACGCATATGTTTATAATATTAAGTCCACATACAAATCATTACTGTCATTATCAAAATAATTAATTAGGACTAAAGGTCTAACAAATTCCCCCTTTTTGATGATGACAAGTCTCCTATGATTTGTGTCTAAGTCTAGTTCCCCCTCAACACAATACTTCCCAAATTATAGAACAGTTGAGCACAGAAACTAACACTACTACAAATACAGGCAACCACAACGGCCCTTTAACAACGCTTATTCACGAAAATCATCAAAACACGTTGTAGAATTTATTCCGCGAATTTTACCAAACTTAATTACAACGGTTATGTGTTGTTAGCCGTTGTTATTTGTTTTAACAACGGGTCATACTTAAACAACCGTTGTTAATGAAAAAACTAATAACAACGGTTAAATTTTAACCGTTGTTAATGGTTTGGCGCCAAATTAGTGAAAAGTAATCACAACGGTTATATTAGAACCCGTTTTTAATACTTTTTAACAACGGTTGTAGACTCAATAACCGTTGTCATTAATATTATGAAAATCTTAAGAACAACATATTGCTTTATTCTGCTATACGCTACCAACACAAACACAAGCTAATACTGCTACTATATCATCCTCCATTCCTCCCTGATCGTCTCTCTGTCTTCATCTCCGTCACTGTTGTCACGTCTTCTCTCCCTCATCGTGTTTATCAATCAGGTATATATATGTTTCTTAGCAACGCTTATAACTAGATATAGGATTTTTTGGGTTATTATCTAATTTGTTGATAATTTAGCTTAATTGCTTTCCTGAATTTCGTTTATTTGTTTGCCTATTATTGTATTTTCTGAATTAGTTGCCTATTATTACGAATGTAGAATAATGACTCGAACTTGGATGATTGATGCAAATATGAGTGACCGCGCCTACAAGGATGGTTTAGCTGAATTTTATGAATTCGTTTTGAACAATTTGAAAGGTTCTTCTAGTATTGCATGTCCTTGTGAAAGATGTGGTAATATTAGCTATATGGCTTTTCCAGACGTTAAAATACACCTAGAAAAGTGGAGATTTAGTCGATCCTATACACTTTGGATTTTTCATGGGGAATCATTAGAGGAAGAGAATAACTCTGAAGAAGATGATGTTGAGGTACACGAAAGGCTAACTGATGATCCTGAGTTTGCCGAGTTTTTTGAGTTGGAAGAGTTGGAAGTAGAGAAGTTGAATGTTGGGTCTATAGATAATGAAGAGAATGATGATGAGTCCATTGCTTTTGAAGATGTAGGTGATGACACTAGTAATTGGGATGACCTTAACAACATGTATGAGAAGTTGTGTGAGTCCGAAGCACCTCTCAGTATCCTGGTTGTAAGTTCACAAAAATGTCGGTACTGTGGGTGAAGTTGTATAATATCAAGGGGGCAAATGGGGTGAGTGACACGTGTTTTACTAGTTTTTTAGCCTTGATAAAGGAGTTGCTTCCTGATGGTAATGTTCTACCTGTTAAGACATATGAGGCGAAAAAACTAATAAGAGGAGTGGGTATGAAATATTTTGAGAAAATACATGCATGTCCAAATGATTGCATATTGTATCGGAAATTATATCAAAACTTAACCAATTGCCCTAAATGTTTGGAGTGGCGTTATAAGGATAAGGAAGGGATCCCGGCTAAGGTGTTGTGGTATTTTCCATTGATACCAAGAGTCATAAGGATTTATGCGAATCCCGATGATGCAAAAATGTTAACTTGGCATGAAACAGAAAGAATAAATGATGGAAAGCTAAGACACCCGGCAGATGGTAAGCAATGGAAATCGTTCGACGCTAAGTATCCCGAGTTCGGCAATGAACCTAGAAACTTACGTCTAGCGCTGTCCACTGATGGAATGAACCCACACGGAAACATGAGTAGCCAACATAGTACTTGGCCAGTAGTGTTGGCTATTTATAACTTACCTCCATATGTGTGCATGAAAAGAAAGTATTTGATGTTGTCGTTGTTAATTTCCGGCCCTAAACAACCTGGAAATGATATAGATGTATATTTGGAACCTCTTCTAGATGATTTGCGATTGTTGTGGGATAGTGGGATAGAAGTATTTGATGCATATAAGAACGAAACTTTCAATTTGAGAGCAATTTGAGAGCGATGTTATTGTGTACAATAACTGACTATCCGGCTTATGGCGACCTTTCTGGGCACACAGTTCATGGGAAAGAGGCTTGTCCATTGTGTGGGGAGGATATCGAGTCTGAATACTTGAAGTCTTCTCGTAAGTATGTGTATATGGGAAATAGGAGGTTCTTGTCTCATGACCATTGTTATCGCAAGATGCAGAAAGCATTCAATGGAAGACAAGATCTTCGTCAACCTCCTAGAATTTTGAGTAGGCATGAAGTTTATCGAAAGTAAAGCATATTGAGATAGATTATGGGAAGAAGAGCGGCTCTAAATTGTCTACTCGTGGGTATAAGAAAAGATCCATATTTTTTGATAAACTTCCATATTGGCCTGACTGGAGGTCGAGCATTGCCTCGATTTCATGCACATTGAGAAAAATGTCTGTGATAATATTATCAATACCCTTCCGAATGTTCCTGGTAAAACAAAGGATAACGCCGCAGCTAGGGAAGATATGAAAATGATGGGTATTAGGCTAGAGTTGACACCACGAAGAGAGGTACTCGTACATTTTTACCGCCAGCTTTTACCCTTTCACGGAATGAGAAAAAGAGTTCTCAGTGCATGCTTGAATGGAATTAAAGTGCCACATGGTTATTCGTCGAACATCAAAAGCCTAGTGTCGATGCAAGACCTAAAACTCACCGGGTTAAAGTCACATGATTGTCACACTTTGATGCAACAATTACTACCTGTGGCTATTCGTTCCATTTTACCCGAAAAGGTAAGATATGCTATAACTAGATTCTCTCTTCTTCCAGTCCATATGCGAGAAAGTCATCGATCCTGATGACGCGGATTCATTGCAGGACCTCGTTATAACCTCTCTTTGTCAGTTGGAAATGTATTTTCCACCCTCTTTCTTCACTATCATGAGTCATCTGACCATTCACTTGGTTAGGGAGATTTTGTACCTTGGGCCCGTGTACTTGAGATACCAGTATCCTTTCGAAAGATTGATGAAAGTCTACAAGGACTATACATCTAATCGGTATCGTCCGGAAGGTTGTATTTTTGAACGCGCTATTTTAGACGAAGCTCTTTCATATTGTTACGCTCATCTCTCCTCCGAGGAGTTGATTGGCATTCCTAAGAATCGTCATAGTGACTGGATGACCGGAAAAGGTATTAGGGGCCGGGTTGAAAAAATTGTGACACGTGAAATGTTGCATTTAGCACACATGTATGTGCTAAACAACGAAGATGAGGTGCAACCTTATATTCAACAACACAAAGATGAGCTCAAATACGATCACCAAAATAAGACCGAGAAGTGGATTGCGAACGAGCATACGAAGACGTTTCCCAGTGGTTTAGGAATATTGTCTTATAGTGTACTTGATCAAACTGGTGATGACATCTCTCCTAGGTTACTACGTCTTGGTTTAGGTCCAAATGCCCGGGTCACCTTTTACAACAGTTTTGCCATTAATGGATATACTTTTTACACCCGCGAGCAAGATGAGGTGAGCACAATGCAAAATAGTGGTGTGAGTTCTGAATTTGAGGCAATGCACTTTGCTACTTCAAAAGATAAAAAGCCTATTTGGGGAAAATGCCTTTATTATGGTGTTATTCAAGAAATATTGGTACTAGATTACATTGATTTCACACTGCCTTTGTTTCGATGTAACTGGGTTGATAACAACATCCATTGTGTCCGAAAGGATAAGATGGGATTTACGCTGGTCAATCTGGGTAAGGTTGGCAATAATAAGGATGATCCTTTCATAATGGCATCCCAAGCTAAACAAGTGTTCTATGTCACCGATCCTATGGATAAGAAGTGGTCTGTTGTACTGTCTATAAGGAAAAGAAGGAGTAGTCCATCCGATAATGGTGATGATGATCGGGATGTCGTTTTTGAGGGAATGGATCGGTCTACCACCACCGTATCTTATTTCGACGATGTTGACACTGATCATGAGGACACTGAAAGCATCTATATGCGTGATGACCATGGTGAAGGTATTTGGGTTAACGAAGAAACTATGACATCCAAGAAACGTCCCTGATCCTGAGATAGTTCATCAGGACACAGTATGCATGCATGCATGCATGCTGGTGTTGTCTTATTTTCTTGATCTTATTATTAGATGTGGATGCTGGTGTTGAAATTGCTGAATAATGTTGCAAAGATATGGTGCTACTCTCTTTATTACAGTATGTATTGTTACAGGTTTGGACTGTAATGGAATTACAGTAATTTTAAAAAAAAAAAGAGGTTCAACAATAACAACGGTTATATTTAAATTACTCGTTGTTAATACTTTCAACAACGGGTGTAGTACCTTTACCCGTTGTCAATTATTTTTTTGACATATTTCATTTTGGCGCAAATTTGGTGAAAATATATTACAACGGTTATATTTTAACCGTTGTAATAAACTTTTGACAACGGTTTACTTTTATTGACCCGTTGTTATTAACATATAACAACGGTTCTTCTTTGAGCACCCGTTGTCAATAGTTTGTCTTAATAAAAAACTAATATAGAAACCAATACAAAGATGCCATACAAACACACACAACATTATTAGTTCAACCGTTGGTATCCTGAGTTAATTCTTCTCTCTTCCTCGCTTTTTACATTCTCGCCGCCGTCGCCCGCTTTCCGCCCGATTCCGTTGCCTTCCCTTATCATCCTGCTCGTTCTCTTTATCATCATCATCAACAGGTATGTTCACTTTAATTTTGTGTTTCGTCATTAGGGTTTTAAGACGATCATCTTGTTTTTTTTTCATGCATCTGTTTGTTTTTCGTCTTCTTTGTTATCTTTATCATCCCGCATCATCTACTTTACTCCTCTTATCAGGGTTTAGGATTTTAGAAGCTCAATCTGTTGTTTTAAATTTTCATTCCTATTAGGGTTTAGGGTTTTAGATAATACTCTGCATGTACGTTGTTAAGTTGTTCATTTACTATATCATTCATATTTGGGTTTTAGGATTATCATGGGTGAAAAACGTAAAAGAAGTCAAAAGAATAATGAGCCTGGTGATAATAAGCCTGGTGAGAGGGGTGCTACAAAGTGCAAGAAAGTCCTTGCGGCTATAGCCGCTAAAAGTACCGTTCGAAAATAACATGGTGAGAGATGGGTTTCCCTCTTTTGGTCCAAATGCGGGTCTTTTCTCCAATTGGATTGGTGCTTGCACAAGACAGTTTGTGCCTATCCATTTAGATGATGTTAGAACTTTGAATCCAAAATTGGCGGAGTTATACTTGGCTCGTGTAAAGGAAGGCTTTATTATACCCGATAAAAGCCATGATGAGTATTTAATGCATAAGGCGGCGGATGTCCACAGGGCGGTGGAGGTGTGGCGTTGCTAGGGATTGGTTGTATATGGACAAGGCAACGGGGGAGATGCGTAAGAGCCCATCGGAAAACAAGTGTCCCACCATCAAGCGGGAAGAATGGGATCTTTTCAAAAAGATGAGACCTCTTGAGAAGTTTCGGGTTAAATATCCTCGCCTTTTAACGATTTACCTATCATTTTTTTAATTAATGAGTCCTTTATATAATCTTTTTATTATCTCATCTACTTGCGCTTTTATATAATTATTTGAAGGCCGTTATCAGAAGAAATCGTGCTAACATTTCATGCAAGAAGGGGAAATTCTATGGTTCTCGAGGCGATTCTGAAAAGATAGAAGAGGACCTCGTAAGTAGCATGCATTATTGCCCCGTGAGACTTTATTTTTTTAATCACACTTGGACTTGCATTGATACACATTTACGTGTATAAATGTTACCATGTTAATGTGTAGGTGGCAAAGGGAGTGAAAGAGGTGGATCGGCATGTAACTTATAAACAAGGGCACACGCCTAAAGGATCCCGATCGTCGCGTGACAAATATGATGAGGAAGTTTTGGCCAACATAGTAAGCATTATTTTATTAAGACAAGTTCATTACTAACTTTATTATTTTAGTCACAAATATAATTTGAAGTTTATTTAATATATTATAGGACAACGTATTGAAAGAGGTAGAAGAAGGGAAATTCACTCCCGGTGGTCGTAATGACGTTCTTGCTAGAGCGATCGGCCCGACCCGAACATCCGGTCGTTTGAGGCGTCCCGTTACGGTTGGAGTAACGAAATATTATGGGAAAACTACCCGGATAAAGAAGAAATGGAAGACTAAGTCCGAGAACGCCGACATGGTAACATTTATTCTATTATTTTCATTTAAGTTCAATTCACATGTTATTGTTGGGATAAAAATTGCTGACACATTACATTCTTGGCAAGCGACTTGATTAATGGCATCCGTACTACTAAAGCTGAATCTTTGAGGTAAGCTTTCAAAGAAGAAGTGAAGATGATGGAGGATGTCATTTCTAAAGGGGGTAATAATAAGGTACAACAGATTGATGAAGAGGCCGCTACTACCTTGGCAATACATGAGAAGGAAGTATCGGTCAACGAGATTCGAGAAAGATCGGTACCTAATAATGCTTCTGAAGTTGTAACAACTAAAGCCGATCAGGTACCTAATACTTCCTTATTTTTCTTTTGTTTTTTTTTTTGGGTAAGATCGGGTGTGTGTTCACCGCCACTCTAATGCTATAACTTTGACATGGTGCCATTGAATTGGTTAATTTTATTAGGTAAATAATGGGTCCGATGAAAAGGAGATGCAACTTGAGAAGACGGTGATGGAAAACAAAGATACATCCCCTTCAAGTCGGTTCCTGTTTTCGATAAGGTATGCATGAAGTGTTTAATTAGTTAAATTTATATGAATGCTGAAGTTTGTGCAAAAATCGGCCTGAGACAGAAAGCGTTTTTGCAAAATCTTTTGAATGCTAAAGCGTTTTTGCAAAGATATAATAATGTATGTGTATATTCTTCAGGCCGTAAACAAGAGGCCAGTTATTCTTGCTGACCCTAATAGAATCGAAAAGCCACATGTGCGTGTTGGCGGGTCTCGTAGAAAACAAATCTGCGAAAGAACGGAAACGTAGTTGTTCATGGCGAAAAACTTTTGCCGAATCATAGAATAGTAGAGATAACTACGTCTTTCCAGGCCATGAAAACTTTCAATCGCTTTCTGTCCCGATTCGTGACGACATTACCATTCTGGGAGATGCGCTTGGAAGTTTCATCCAATGGCCTGAAACTCACATCTACTTGGCGAAGATATCTCCGCCGCCTCAGCAGCGGCCCACAGTTGGGGTTAGAAGAAATACCTTTATATATATGTTACATTTTTAATTGTTGTATGTTTTTATATGTTAAATTTATATGTTATTTTTTTTTTGTAGGGAACAAAAAAGACGGCTTTGGCGGATAAGCCTAAGTCCACAGACATGCCAACGACCTCGACTTCACAACAACTTGATGAGGTATTTAATTAACTTCTCCATTTTTTTAAAAATTAACCTCGCTCCCTTTATTTATATTTTGTCTGTATTTATTTTGTCTTACCTGCTACTACTACCTCATCATTGAAAGAGCAGGTTGACGAGGTATTTAATTAAGTACGCTTTTATTTTTATTACTCCAACTAGGATATGTTTACCTTTGGATTTTTTATTATTTTAATTATCTACTACATGTGTAGGCTGGTGGTAGTAGCACAAAATCAAAGACTCATTCTTTCCCGGACCTGAAAGTTAGGACTTTAAACTCCACACAATATAAAGGGAAGGATTACATGCAAAAAGTAAGAACGGTGACGATGATGAGACTGCATGAGGAGGCTGGCCATCGCATAGCCACCGAGCAAGTGATAGTTATTCCGCTCGAGGAGGATATTCTAGGGGCTGAGCGCCAAGCGCTTATATCATGGGATCTGCTAGCCGTATGGGCTGGCCTAGACCAGATTGATATATCACACATATTTGTTTGGATGAAGTAAGTTTCTTAATAAATAATTTCATAGTCTAATATTCTGACTACTAGATAGTGTTTTAAATACCGGAATTAATACCGTAATAATGTAGGATATTGAAATTGAGAGTGATCCCGAGAAGAATATTCCATCCGATCTATACGTTCCTGTGCCCCTATGTTTTATCTTTATTTATTCCGGATTTCTCGTTCGAACAACGGGTAGATTATATTGCTCAAAGAATTGGCGACAACCAAGAAGTTGATTTTTGGCGCTTATAATGAAAAAGGGTAATAAACAAATTAATATTACGTTTCCCCCTACAATTGCATTTTCATACCTAATATATGTACTTGTTAATAATGATGATGTCTCTTGATGTAGGACTCATTGGGTGCTAGCGACCATCATGCCGACAAGGAATAAAGTTTTACGTTAGACTCTTTACATCATCAACCAAGCGAGACTTTAAAGCACTTGATTAATATGTAAGTTTATAATACTGATTTATTTATAATAACATTTTCATTTGTTATTTATAGAAAAAAGCTCTTTCATATTTTTGCCCCTAAAAAAATTAGTTTCTGCCTCCTTTTTTATTTTTTAAAAAAAGGGCCTTTAAGAAGAAAAGAGCAAACGAGCAGGATCAACCCACGGGAGATTCTGATGTTGGCCCTGATTTTATTACGATAACAGGGGTACGTGCTCAAATACAATAACATTAAGTGCAAAATCTGTGTTTAATACTAATACAATACCTAAAGTTCAAGATTCTGATGTGAACCTTCTCTCGTCTGTTTTTTTATGTAATAATAGGCCCCTCGCCAGCCAGATAGCATACAATGTGGATACTACGCTTGTCGGTTCATGTTCGAGATTATTAGGCGAAGATATCTCGTTATTCCAGAAAAGGTTAGTAATAATTTAAACATGTGTTTATTACTTTTTTTTAAATTAGAGCTAATGTTGTCTTGCTTGCTGCTATATATACCATGATGTTGCTAATGTTGTCTTGCTTGCTGCTATATATACCATAATGTCTTCTCTTTGTTTTTGCCGCAGTATGCAATCAACTTGTCACAACAGATTGAGCAGTACTCAAGTGTAGATATAGACGAGGTAAGAGACATGTGGGGCAACTACGTCTTAGAATATATTAGAAATGCATGATACTCAGAGTTTAGATCAACTTATTAGTAAATTTTTTGTTGAAGTTAGGGAATGATTAGTTCATGTAAATTCAACTCCTTGTAAGTATATATATATATATATGATGCAGCTGCTGTTGTGGTTGAATTGAATTTATTGAGTTCTGATGAACCCGGTTTGTGATTTATCTTTGTCTTTGGTATATGGTCTTTGACACATATGCAGGTTTTTGAATGGCATGAAACAAATTTATTTTTTCAAAACAATAGGATTTCGTAATAAAAACGGTTACTAAAAAAAACCGTTGTGAATACCTTTCACAACGGTTAATAAAAATAACCCGTTGTGAATGACATTCACAAATACCCGCGCATAATATTCAACAACAGGTTTTAATCAAAGAACCGTTGTTAAAAGTCTTCACAATTTTGGAGGTAAAATTACAACAACGGGTATTAAACAAAGAACCGTTGTTACAAAAAATTTCAACAACGGGTATGTACCATAAACCCGTTGTCAAAAGACTTCACAATTTTGGAGGGAAAGTTACAACAACGGTTATACATACGACAACCGTTGTTATATTATTCCATCCAAAATTTTGAAACACTTTCCACAACGGAGAACACCCAACAACAACGGCTTTTAACCGTGGTGAATACTTTAGACAACGGTTTCACTAAATAAGCAAACCGTTGTAAATACCTTCTACAACGGCCGCTTTAACAACGTCCGCTTTTTTATTTTACAACGGTTGTTACCCGTTGTTATAGGCTGTATCTGTAGTAGTGTAATAATCTTTTCAAAGTTATAACTATTGAACGCCTTGAGAGAATCAACTTGAGACGGTCGCAAATCATAAAAACAATCCCCCCTCTTGGCATCATTGAAAAGACGAGAACATACATAAAACAACTAGAATAATATTTCATGAGACAAGAAATAATCATGAAAAACATATTATATTAAATGAAATCTAGTTCTTAATTAGCATAACAATATCCAAAACCTGCAATCACACAAGAAATAAAATGCGGAATTGAAAAAGCTAATGTCCATAAGTGTGGACTTTTATTGTGAGCAAAGGAAATAGAAAATTAAGGCTGGATTGGATAAAGTGGCGAGTTTGGGGCGAGATCATCTAAATTCCCCTGGATGTTAATAGCTTAACGTCATTGGCTTTGAGTCTTAATGATGTAATCAATATAAAACGAAAGATTTACGTATCCATCAAAATTACAATTGTATGCATTCTTAATTTCTTAATTACCATCATTTTCTCTATCTCAAACATTCACACGAGATTTAGCCTTAATTTTCCATTGGATTATTTCCAGTTATCATGGAGAAGCGGAAGAACGGGCAAAACGGATAAGGTAATTTCAAAGATTGAAATTGCCTCCCACATCATGAGACAGACAAGCTTCGATGATAATGTACTCCTACTTCCACATATACAATGGTAATAATTCTAACTGTAAAAATAATGTTCAATTTCTACTGATGCATTTTGATTGTCTATTCAGCTGATGTACCCAGTACCTTGGAAGCATACTGCAAGGTGTCTTCTTACTGTGAAAAT
Source organism: Silene latifolia (assembly GCF_048544455.1). Taxonomy (NCBI): domain Eukaryota; kingdom Viridiplantae; phylum Streptophyta; class Magnoliopsida; order Caryophyllales; family Caryophyllaceae; genus Silene; species Silene latifolia. Next base: position 191,830,215 of record NC_133536.1, read on the forward strand.
ATGACAATTACCTTTCAATTTTAAAAACAAGGTCATATAAGGGAAACAACCTACTCCGTAATTCTTATGAATCCTGTTAATGTCATTTGTCATCATTGTTTCCCTTTTTTGCTATTTAGTTTCTCATTTTCTTTATTCACATCTCACTTAAACTCCAAGAAACTTGTGGAGTCTATTGATCGAATACGAAAGAGGGGGTGAATTGAGTATTAAAAATCTAACCCTACTTTTTCGAAATATATGATAGATAACTAATTACTTGATTTTATGAATTAAAATCATTTAAATAATTATTTCAAGCAATATAAAAATAACGAAAACAATAAAAAGAGAGAGACACGGGATTTTGAAGTAGTTCAGTTTCACAAGTCGAAACCTACGTCCACTATTCTCGATTAATAATTTTTAATACCTTTCTACGGATTACAAAAATAATCAATCCACTCGTATAATCAACACTATGATTATAACTCAGATTGAGTATCGCTAAATACTCTAATTTTGCTTCTTACGTTAATAAGAAAAGTACAACGATAAATATTAATCTCACGTTAATGAGTGAGTATAATATCCTTGTGTACTTAGTATCCTATAACGATTTTCCTTTGAGTGATTGACAAATTTGATGAGCAACTTTTGTTTAAGCAATAGATAATGAAAATGAAAGCACAAGAATATTTTTGCTTAAAAATAATTTTTCCAAAAGTATGTTTAAATGTTGAATGAATGAGAGTATTTATAGTTGCAAGGGATTAGGGTTTTAGGGAGCAAAACCCTAGACGACTTGATGACCAAGTCGGCGGCTCCTAGGGTTTCGGTCGGACCTAGGGTTTTTCTTGGGTCCAATTCGGCCTCCTCTAGCCCACAACAAATCGAGATAGAATTTAAATGAAACCCTAGGTTGCATGACGATGTACATATCGTGTTACAAACCAATAGTCCATTCAAATTAAATTCTAATTAAATAATTTCAATTATATAAATACTCTTTCATTTTTATAAAACATTTAAAAATATATTTTCCAAAAATTAACGCATCATTTTTGTCTTGCAGTAAAGTTATAGCTGTGAGGTCATAACTTTACTAATATTTATCAAACAAAGTAAAACCATTACCGGATGACGACCTATACTATCTAATCTTTGGAAGATCTTCAGTACACGAATCGTCTCTTCACAAGTCTCTCATCTTGAGTCTCGTGATTGGTTTCTGATCTTGATCTTGCTTGAATACCACGATCAAGTGTTCTTTGAAGTTGTACCTTCTTGGTCCAAACTTCAAGCTTGCATCTTCGAAGTTGTACCTCCTTGGTCCAAACTTCAAGCTTGCGTCTTTGTAATTATTCCTTTCTATATTAAGACTTGAACACACAATTACACGCATATGTTTATAATATTAAGTCCACATACAAATCATTACTGTCATTGTCAAAATAATTAATTAGGACTAAAGGTCTAACAAATTCCCCCTTTTTGATGATGACAAGTCTCCTATGATTTGTGTCTAAGTCTAGTTCCCCCTCAACACAATACTTCCCAAATTATAGAACAGTTGAGCACAGAAACTAATAATCTTTTCAAAGTTATAACTATTGAACGCCTTGAGAGAATCAACTTGAGACGGTCTCAAATCATAAAAACAATCCCCCCTCTTGGCATCATTGAAAAGACGAGAACATACATAAAACAACTAGAATAATATTTCATGAGACAAGAAATAATCATGAAAAACATATTATATTAAATGAAATCTAGTTCTTAATTAGCATCACAATATCCAAAACCTGCAATCACACAAGAAATAAAATGCGGAATTGAAAAAGCTAATGTCCATAAGTGTGGACTTTTATTGTGAGCAAAGGAAATAGAAAATTAAGGCTGGATTGGATAAAGTGGCGAGTTTGGGGCGAGGTGATCACGGGCTATGTGGACTCGGTGGGCGAGGCATCGGACGAGTTCGGTATTCCAAGTCCTCAAGTCGAGCGTGGCAGTGGTCAAGGGCCGCGGCTTGAGCGGCTAAGCGAGCATCAAAATTAATAATCTTTAAAGTCATAGCTTTGACCGCTTCATATATTATATGCATCTCAGACCTCATTTCCTTTCCTGATTGGGATAGCTCATCCCCATACTTGACCATACCATCCATTCCTTCCCTCATACGACTAGATTCGGAGTGTGTGCGCACGGCCGCCTTTAGAGCATGGTCTACTTGCGTATCTAATCGCGACAATATGGTGTATAATCTCGCCGGGCTAACACTACTCGGTCCACTAGAATCAACTCTCCTCTCCTTTGCAATGAGATCAAACAACTCACATAATTTATTGTCTTGCTCATTAATTCTTCCAAGAACAGAAGTAAAATTTGATTCGATCTTAGAATCCAACATCTCTAAATTCATATTACTTTTACCTCCTTTTTCTCCTTCTTTAGAGTCAAAACACAATTCTCAGCCATGAATAGCAAGCTTCATATATTTTAAATAAAGATCATTCATCTCATCACTTCCAATAAATCCATAACTATGCTTCCCAATAACTCCTTTCTTCTCTAAAATACGTGGCACCATATTTCGCCTTATTTACATGCCATTTGGTAGCTACCTTGACTTACGTAGGATTAGAAACAAGGAAAGGGAGTTGAACCCCCCAAAACGATTTATCTTCTTTACAAGCACTTAAGGGCACCATTAATATGATATCATTCAAATTCATCTTAAGGTTAATGGTTACCAACTTACCATTAATGTGAGATCATCTAAATTCCCCTGGATGTTAATAGTTTAACGTCATTGGCTTTGAGTCTTAATGATGTAATCAATATAAAACGAAAGATTTACGTATCCATCAAAATTACAATTGTATGCATTCTTAATTTCTTAATTACCATCATTTTCTCTATCTCAAACATTCACACGAGATTTAACCTTAATTTTCCATTGGATTATTTCCAGTTATCATGGAGAAGCGGAAGAACGGGCAAAACGGATAAGGTAATTTCAAAGATTGAAATTGCCTCCCACATCATGAGACAGACAAGATTCGATGATAATGTACTCCTACTTCCACATATACAATGGTAATAATTCTAACTGTAAAAATAATGTTCTATTTCTACTGATGCATTTTGATTGTCTATTCAAATTTGATGTACCCGATTACCTTGGAAGCATACTTTGCAAGGTGTCTTCTTCTTTGTGAAAATATGACAATTACCTTTCAATTTTAAAAACAAGGTCATATAAGGGAAACAACCTACTCCGTAATTCTTATGAATCCTGTTAATGTCATTTGTCGTCATTGTTTCCCTTTTTTGCTATTTAGTTTCTCATTTTCTTTATTCACATCTCACTTAAACTCCAAGAAACTTGTGGAGTCTATTGATCGAATACGAAAGAGGGGGTGAATTGAGTATTAAAAATCTAACCCTACTTTTTCGAAATATATGATAGATAACTAATTACTTGATTTTATGAATTAAAATCATTTAAATAATTATTTCAAGCAATATAAAAATAACGAAAACAATAAAAAGAGAGAGACACGGGATTTTGAAGTAGTTCAGTTTCACAAGTCGAAACCTACGTCCACTATTCTCGATTAATAATTTTTAGTACCTTTCTACGGATTACAAAAATAATCAATCCACTCGTATAATCAACACTATGATTATAACTCAGATTGAGTATCGCTAAATACTCTAATTTTGCTTCTTACGTTAATAAGAAAAGTACAACGGTAAATATTAATCTCACGTTAATGAGTGAGTATAATATCCTTGTGTACTTAGTATCCTATAACGATTTTCCTTTGAGTGATTGACAAATTTGATGAGCAACTTTTGTTTAAGCAATAGATAATGAAAATGAAAGCACAAGAATATTTTTGCTTAAAAATAATTTTTCCAAAAGTATGTTTAAATGTTGAATGAATGAGAGTATTTATAGTTGCAAGGGATTAGGGTTTTAGGGAGCAAAACCCTAGACGACTTGATGACCAAGTCGGCGGCTCCTAGGGTTTCGGCCGGACCTAGGGTTTTTCTTGGGTCCAATTCGGCCTCCTCTAGCCCACAACAAATCGAGATAGAATTTAAATGAAACCCTAGGTTGCATGACGATGTACATATCGTGTTACAAACCAATAGTCCATTCAAATTAAATTCTAATTAAATAATTTCAATTATATAAATACTCTTTCATTTTTATAAAACATTTAAAAATATATTTTCCAAAAATTAACGCATCATTTTTGTCTTGCAGTAAAGTTATAGCTGTGAGGTCATAACTTTACTAATATTTATCAAACAAAGTAAAACCATTACCGGATGACGACCTATACTATCTAATCTTTGGAAGATCTTCAGTACACGAATCGTCTCTTCACAAGTCTCTCATCTTGAGTCTCGTGATTGGTTTCTGATCTTGATCTTGCTTGAACACCACGATCAAGTGTTCTTTGAAGTTGTACCTTCTTGGTCCAAACTTCAAGCTTGCATCTTCGAAGTTGTACCTCCTTGGTCCAAACTTCAAGCTTGCGTCTTTGTAATTGTTCCTTTCTATATTAAGACTTGAACACACAATTACACGCATATGTTTATAATATTAAGCCCACATACAAATCATTACTGTCATTATCAAAATAATTAATTAGGACTAAAGGTCTAACAAATTCCCCCTTTTTGATGATGACAAGTCTCCTATGATTTGTGTCTAAGTCTAGTTCCCCCTCAACACAATACTTCCCAAATTATAGAACAGTTGAGCACAGAAACTAATAATCTTTTCAAAGTTATAACTATTGAACGCCTTGAGAGAATCAACTTGAGACGGTCTCAAATCATAAAAACAATCCCCCCTCTTGGCATCATTGAAAAGACGAGAACATACATAAAACAACTAGAATAATATTTCATGAGACAAGAAATAATCATGAAAAACATATTATATTAAATGAAATCTAGTTCTTAATTAGCATCACAATATCCAAAACCTGCAATCACACAAGAAATAAAATGGGGAATTGAAAAAGCTAATGTCCATAAGTGTGGACTTTTATTGTGAGCAAAGGAAATAGAAAATTAAGGCTGGATTGGATAAAGTGGCGAGTTTGGGGCGAGGTGATCACGGGCTATGTGGACTCGGTGGGCGAGGCATCGGACAGGTTCGGTATTCCAAGTCCTCAAGTCGAGCGTGGCAGTGGTCAAGGGCCGCGGCTTGAGCGGCTAAGCGAGCATCAAAATTAATAATCTTTAAAGTCATAGCTTTGACCGCTTCATATATTATATGCATCTCTGACCTCATTTCCTTTCCTGATTGGGATAGCTCATCCCCATACTTGACCATACCATCCATTCCTTCCCTCATACGACTAGATTCGGAGTGTGTGCGCACGGTCGCCTTTAGAGCATGGTCTACTTGCGTATCTAATCGCGACAACATGGTGTATAATCGCGCCGGGCTAACACTACTCGGTCCACTAGAATCAACTCTCCTCTCCTTTGCAATGAGATCAAACAACTCACATAATTTATTGTCTTGCTCATTAATTCTTCCAAGAACAGAAGTAAAATTTGATTCGATCTTAGAATCCAACATCTCTAAATTCATATTACTTTTACCTCCTTTTTCTCCTTCTTTAGAGTCAAAACACAATTCTCAGCCATGAATAGCAAGCTTCATATATTTTAAATAAAGATCATTCATCTCATCACTTCCAATAAATCCATAACTATGCTTCCCAATAACTCCTTTCTTCTCTAAAATACGTGGCACCATATTTCGCCTTATTTACATGCCATTTGGTAGCTACCTTGACTTACGTAGGATTAGAAACAAGGAAAGGGAGTTGAACCCCCCAAAACGATTTATCTTCTTTACAAGCACTTAAGGGCACCATTAATATGATATCATTCAAATTCATCTTAAGGTTAATGGTTACCAACTTACCATTAATGTGAGATCATCTAAATTCCCCTGGATGTTAATAGCTTAACGTCATTGGCTTTGAGTCTTAATGATGTAATCAATATAAAACGAAAGATTTACGTATCCATCAAAATTACAATTGTATGCATTCTTAATTTCTTAATTACCATCATTTTCTCTATCTCAAACATTCACACGAGATTTAACCTTAATTTTCCATTGGATTATTTCCAGTTATCATGGAGAAGCGGAAGAACGGGCAAAACGGATAAGGTAATTTCAAAGATTGAAATTGCCTCCCACATCATGAGACAGACAAGATTCGATGATAATGTACTCCTACTTCCACATATACAATGGTAATAATTCTAACTGTAAAAATAATGTTCTATTTCTACTGATGCATTTTGATTGTCTATTCAGCTGATGTACCCAGTACCTTGAAAGCATACTGCAAGGTGTCTTCTTACTGTGAAAATATGACAATTACCTTTCAATTTTAAAAACAAGGTCATATAAGGGAAACAACCTACTCCGTAATTCTTATGAATCCTGTTAATGTCATTTGTCGTCATTGTTTCCCTTTTTTGCTATTTAGTTTCTCATTTTCTTTATTCACATCTCACTTAAACTCCAAGAAACTTGTGGAGTCTATTGATCGAATACGAAAGAGGGGGTGAATTGAGTATTAAAAATCTAACCCTACTTTTTCGAAATATATGATAGATAACTAATTACTTGATTTTATGAATTAAAATCATTTAAATAATTATTTCAAGCAATATAAAAATAACGAAAACAATAAAAAGAGAGAGACACGGGATTTTGAAGTAGTTCAGTTTCACAAGTCGAAACCTACGTCCACTATTCTCGATTAATAATTTTTAGTACCTTTCTACGGATTACAAAAATAATCAATCCACTCGTATAATCAACACTGTGATTATAACTCAGATTGAGTATCGCTAAATACTCTAATTTTGCTTCTTACGTTAATAAGAAAAGTACAACGATAAATATTAATCTCACGTTAATGAGTGAGTATAATATCCTTGTGTACTTAGTATCCTATAACGATTTTCCTTTGAGTGATTGACAAATTTGATGAGCAACTTTTGTTTAAGCAATAGATAATGAAAATGAAAGCACAAGAATATTTTTGCTTAAAAATAATTTTTCCAAAAGTATGTTTAAATGTTGAATGAATGAGAGTATTTATAGTTGCAAGGGATTAGGGTTTTAGGGAGCAAAACCCTAGACGACTTGATGACCAAGTCGGCGGCTCCTAGGGTTTCGGTCGGACCTAGGGTTTTTCTTGGGTCCAATTCGGCCTCCTCTAGCCCACAACAAATCGAGATAGAATTTAAATGAAACCCTAGGTTGCATGACGATGTACATATCGTGTTACAAACCAATAGTCCATTCAAATTAAATTCTAATTAAATAATTTCAATTATATAAATACTCTTTCATTTTTATAAAACATTTAAAAATATATTTTCCAAAAATTAACGCATCATTTTTGTCTTGCAGTAAAGTTATAGCTGTGAGGTCATAACTTTACTAATATTTATCAAACAAAGTAAAACCATTACCGGATGACGACCTATACTATCTAATCTTTGGAAGATCTTCAGTACACGAATCTTCTCTTCACAAGTCTCTCATCTTGAGTCTCGTGATTGGTTTCTGATCTTGATCTTGCTTGAACACCACGATCAAGTGTTCTTTGAAGTTGTACCTTCTTGGTCCAAACTTCAAGCTTGCATCTTCGAAGTTGTACCTCCTTGGTCCAAACTTCAAGCTTGCGTCTTTGTAATTGTTCCTTTCTATATTAAGACTTGAACACACAATTACACGCATATGTTTATAATATTAAGCCCACATACAAATCATTACTGTCATTATCAAAATAATTAATTAGGACTAAAGGTCTAACAAATTCCCCCTTTTTGATGATGACAAGTCTCCTATGATTTGTGTCTAAGTCTAGTTCCCCCTCAACACAATACTTCCCAAATTATAGAACAGTTGAGCACAGAAACTAATAATCTTTTCAAAGTTATAACTATTGAACGCCTTGAGAGAATCAACTTGAGACGGTCTCAAATCATAAAAACAATCCCCCCTCGTGGCATCATTGAAAAGACGAGAACATACATAAAACAACTAGAATAATATTTCATGAGACAAGAAATAATCATGAAAAACATATTATATTAAATGAAATCTAGTTCTTAATTAGCATCACAATATCCAAAACCTGCAATCACACAAGCAATAAAATGGGGAATTGAAAAAGCTAATGTCCATAAGTGTGGACTTTTATTGTGAGCAAAGGAAATAGAAAATTAAGGCTGGATTGGATAAAGTGGCGAGTTTGGGGCGAGGTGATCACGGGCTATGTGGACTCGGTGGGCGAGGCATCGGACGGGTTCGGTATTCCAAGTCCTCAAGTCGAGCGTGGCGGGGTCAAGGGCCGCGGCTTGAGCGGCTAAGCGAGCATCAAAATTAATAATCTTTAAAGTCATAGCTTTGACCGCTTCATATATTATATGCATCTCAGACCTCATTTCCTTTCCTGATTGGGATAGCTCATCCCCATACTTGACCATACCATCCATTCCTTCCCTCATACGACTAGATTCGGAGTGTGTGCGCACGGCCGCCTTTAGAGCATGGTCTACTTGCGTATCTAATCGCGACAACATGGTGTATAATCGCGCCGGGCTAACACTACTCGGTCCACTAGAATCAACTCTCCTCTCCTTTGCAATGAGATCAAACAACTCACATAATTTATTGTCTTGCTCATTAATTCTTCCAAGAATGTAAAAATTTGATTCGATCTTCGAATCCAACATCTCTAAATTCATATTACTTTTACCTCCTTTTTCTCCTTCTTTAGAGTCAAAACACAATTCTCAGCCATGAATAGCAAGCTTCATATATTTTAAATAAAGATCATTCATCTCATCACTTCCAATAAATCCATAACTATGCTTCCCAATAACTCCTTTCTTCTCTAAAATACGTGGCACCATATTTCGCCTTATTTACATGCCATTTGGTAGCTACCTTGACTTACGTAGGATTAGAAACAAGGAAAGGGAGTTGAACCCCCCAAAACGATTTATCTTCTTTACAAGCACTTAAGGGCACCATTAATATGATATCATTCAAATTCATCTTAAGGTTAATGGTTACCAACTTACCATTAATGTGAGATCATCTAAATTCCCCTGGATGTTAATAGCTTAACGTCATTGGCTTTGAGTCTTAATGATGTAATCAATATAAAACGAAAGATTTACGTATCCATCAAAATTACAATTGTATGCATTCTTAATTTCTTAATTACCATCATTTTCTCTATCTCAAACATTCACACGAGATTTAGCCTTAATTTTCCATTGGATTATTTCCAGTTATCATGGAGAAGCGGAAGAACGGGCAAAACGGATAAGGTAATTTCAAAGATTGAAATTGCCTCCCACATCATGAGACAGACAAGATTCGATGATAATGTACTCCTACTTCCACATATACAATGGTAATAATTCTAACTGTAAAAATAATGTTCTATTTCTACTGATGCATTTTGATTGTCTATGAGCTGATGTACCCAGTACCTTGGAAGCATACTGCAAGGTGTCTTCTTACTGTGAAAATATGACAATTACCTTTCAATTTTAAAAACAAGGTCATATAAGAGAAATAACCTACTCCGTAATTCTTATGAATCCTGTTAATGTTATTTGTCGTCATTGTTTCCCATTTTTGCTATTTAGTTTCTCATTTTCTTTATTCACATCTCACTTAAACTCCAAGAAACTTGTGGAGTCTATTGATCGAATAAGAAAGAGGGGGTGAATTGAGTATTAAAAATCTAACCCTACTTTTTCGAAATATATGATAGATAATTAATTACTTTATTTTATGAATTAAAATCATTTAAATAATTATTTCAAACAATATAAAAATAACGAAAACAATAAAAAGAGAGAGACACGGGATTTTCAAGTGGTTCAGTTTCACAAGTCGAAACCTACGTCCACTATTCTCGATTAATAATTTTTAGTACCTTTCTACGGATTACAAAAATAATCAATCCACTCGTATAATCAACATTATGATTATAACTCAGATTGAGTATCGCTAAATACTCTAATTTTGCTTCTTACGTTAATAAGAAAAGTACAACGATAAATATTAATATCACGTTAATGAGTGAGTATAATATCCTTGTGTACTTAGTATCCTATAACGATTTTCCTTTGAGTGATTGACAAATTTGATGAGCAACTTTTGTTTAAGCAATAGATAATGAAAATTAAAGCACAAGAATATTTTCGCTTAAAAATAATTTTTCCAAAAGTCTGTTTAAATGTTGAATGAATGAGAGTATTTATAGTTGCAAGGGATTAGGGTTTTAGGGAGCAAAACCCTAGACGACTTGATGACCAAGTCGGCGGCTCCTAGGGTTTCGGCCGGACCTAGGGTTTTTCTTGGGTCCAATTCGGCCTCCTCTAGCCCACAACAAATCGAGATAGAATTTAAATGAAACCCTAGGTTGCATGACGATGTACATATCGTGTTACAAACCAATAGTCCATTCAAATTAAATTCTAATTAAATAATTTCAATTATATAAATACTCTTTCATTTTTATAAAACATTTAAAAATATATTTTCCAAAAATTAATGCATCATTTTTGTCTAGCAGTAAAGTTATAGCTGTGAGGTCATAACTTTACTAATATTTATCAAACAAAGTAAAACCATTACCGGATGACGACCTATACTATCTAATCTTTGGAAGATCTTCAGTACACGAATCGTCTCTTCACAAGTCTCTCATCTTGAGTCTCGTGATTGGTTTCTGATCTTGATCTTGCTTGAATACCACGATCAAGTGTTCTTTGAAGTTGTACCTTCTTGGTCCAAACTTCAAGCTTGCATCTTCGAAGTTGTACCTCCTTGGTCCAAACTTCAAGCTTGCGTCTTTGTAATTGTTCCTTTCTATATTAAGACTTGAGCACACAATTACACGCATATGTTTATAATATTAAGTCCACATACAAATCATTACTGTCATTATCAAAATAATTAATTAGGACTAAAGGTCTAACAAATTCCCCCTTTTTGATGATGACAAGTCTCCTATGATTTGTGTCTAAGTCTAGTTCCCCCTCAACACAATACTTCCCAAATTATAGAACAGTTGAGCACAGAAACTATTAATCTTTTCAAAGTTATAACTATTGAACGCCTTGAGAGAATCAACTTGAGACGGTCGCAAATCATAAAAAAAATCCCCCCTCTTGGCATCATTGAAAAGACGAGAACATACATAAAACAACTAGAATAATATTTCATGAGACAAGAAATAATCATGAAAAACATATTATATTAAATGAAATCTAGTTCTTAATTAGCATAACAATATCCAAAACCTGCAATCACACAAGAAATAAAATGCGGAATTGAAAAAGTTAATGTCCATAAGTGTGGACTTTTATTGTGAGCAAAGGAAATAGAAAATTAAGGCTGGATTGGATAAAGTGGCGAGTTTGGGGCGAGGTGATCACGGGCTATGTGGACTCGGTGGGCGAGGCATCGGACGGGTTCGGTATTCCAAGTCCTCAAGTCGAGCGTGGCAGTGGTTAAGGACCGCGGCTTGAGCGGCTAAGCAAGCATCAAAATTAATAATCTTTAAAGTCATAGCTTTGACCGCTTCATATATTATATGCATCTCAGACCTCATTTCCTTTCCTGATTGCGATAGCTCATCCCCATACTTGACCATACTATCCATTCTTTCCCTCATACGAGTAGATTCGGAGTGTGTGCGCACGGCCGCCTTTAGAGCGTGGTCTACTTGCGTATCTAATCGCGACAACATGGTGTATAATCGCGCCGGGCTAACACTACTCGGTCCACTAGAATCAACTCTCCTCTCCTTTCCAATGAGATCAAACAACTCACATAATTTATTGTCTTGCTCATTAATTCTTCCAAGAACAGAAGTAAAATTTGATTCCATCTTAGAATCCAACATCTCTAAATTCATATTACTTTTACCTCCTTTTTCTCCTTCTTTAGAGTCAAAACACAATTCCCAGCCATGAATAGCAAGCTTCATATATTTTAAATAAAGATCATTCATCTCATCACTTCCAATAACTCCATAACTATGCTTCCCAATAACTTCTTTCTTCTCTAAAATACGAGAAATCCAATTTCCATAAGGCAAACTCAAAGTAGAAGCTAGATCGTCCATCTTAGCCGTTACACTAGCTTGTATAATTTTATGAAACACAAGCATAGGTAGACTAACCTTTTCTCCTTCAAGCCAAGCCTTCATAATAATCATCTCATGAACTCTAAATTTATCTCGACCTTCTTTTCGTGGAACAATAGTAGTCCAAATAAAGGTCAAAAAGAATTTCAAAGAAGGCGACAATTTATTTGTTAAAATAGTTTCAGACGAAGTCGCATCTTGTTTGAAATACCGTTTCACTACTAATCTCTCATCAGGCGACATACTTCCCCATTATACGCTTGGGTTAATTTCGATTCCTTATCTAGGAACTCGAACCAAGTCGCAAAAATCACCAATTGAGACACGTATAGACGTCTCATTAACCACAGCAAGTAAATTTCCTTCCTTAAATTGAACAGTAGCATAAAATTGATATATCTCACTAGGAAATACTGGACCAGTTACATCAACAATATTCTCCCAACCTTGATCTTTGAGAAAATTCCTAAAGAACCCAAGTGCTTTATATTGCTTTAACCAATCAACCGAATATACTCGTCCTGCGTGAATGCGGTATTGAGCAACTTGATTGATATTCCTTCGTTCTACTTGAGTTAATTGAAGATTATTCAGTCCATTGTTAGTGTAGTACGTCATCCATATACTGTGCGTAAAGAACACGTGAAGAACCATCTTGAAGTATATAGCTCTCAGTTTTCGAGTTTACCTCAGTTTCCGAAACCAATTTTCCTTTACCTTTAATCAACCTTCTCTTCTTGCTAACTATAGGTAAATTGGCGGTGTCGGTTTGGGTGTCCCTTGGTGGTGACCGCGGCGTCGGCCTAGGTGGCGTGACGGAGTGACGGTTTTTTGGTGGTGATCGAGATGTTTTCTTTCCAACAACAACAGGTTTCTTAGATTGACCATGGGTTGTAGGATGAATTGCCATGATTGATGTTGAAGATTTTGTAGAGGTATTAGGGTTTAGAGAAGATGTATAAAGTGATGGTTAGTTTGAGAAAGTAATAGGGTTTAAATAAAATGTAAAAGCTTGAGTTATGGTAAATATGGAGAATTTGGGTTTAGGTAAATATAGGACTCTCCTCTTGTTTTTCGTATCTTCCGTTTATTTTATTTTATTTTTTTTCGGCAATTTTTTTTTTTGCACGTTTCCTTTTTTTCGCACGTTTTTTTTTCGGTACTTTCCTTTTTTTTTATCCTATATGTTGTGAGATAAGGAAAGAATCTTTTGTGTTGGTGTTTAGGTAGGATTGTGAAGAGTTTGTTGCACGGATATGGCAAGGATATATTTGTGAAAGAATATAATAAGATAGAAAATATCTTTATTATATTTAGGCCATATATTGTAGATTTTGTCGATTTTGTTTTGGTAATATGTGATTATACAAGATATAAAATATTATCATATACATAAGCAAGATATAACACGTAAAATAAATATTATTTAACTTAATTAAACTTGCAACAAAATATACGGACACAATCGTACAATCTCATCTTTTCTAGCCAGTCATTCAGGTTCCCAGACATAATTATGACGGATTTAATTATTGCTAATTAAACAAAACTCTAATCTCAATAACTCAAAGCGTTTCTAGCTAACGGCTTAGTCAAGATGTCAACCCATTGCCTTTCTGTACTACAAAATTCAAGTGAAATGTTGCCCTTTTCTACATGATCTCGTAGAAAATGGTGTCGAATATCTATGTGTTTGGTCCTCGAATGTTGAGCAGGGTTTTTAGAAATTACTATAGCACACGTATTATCACACATAATAGGCATACGGCCAACATTTACACCATAATCACGTAGTTGTTGCTTTAACCAAAGTAATTGAGAACATACCAGTCCAGCAGATACATATTTAGCTTCAGCGGTAGACATTGCAACAGAATTTTGCTTCTTTGAACCCCAAGTAATAATGCATGGTCCAACAAACGTAGCAAATCCTGAAGTACTCTTTCTATCTAACGAGCATCCTGCATAATCTGCATCTGAATATCCTACTAGATCGAAATTACACTAAAGTGGATACCATAAGTATAAATTTAATGTACCAATTAAATATTTCAAGATACGTTTAACTGCAATCATATGTGAGTCTTTAGGACACGATTGAAATCGCGCACAGACACATACACTAAACATTATATCTGGACGACTTGCAGTTAAGTATAAAATTGACACATACACTAAACATTATATCTGGACGACTTGCAGTTAAGTATAAAATTGAACCAATCATACCTCGATATGTAGTCTCATCGACACACTTACCATGTTCATCTATAGTTAACTTCTTCTCAGGTACCATAGGTGTATCGTAAGATTTTACATTTTCCATACCGAATTTTCGAATTAGTTCCTTGATATATTTCTGTTAGTGAATCATTATACCTTCCTTTGTTTGTTGAATCTGCAACTCTAGGAAGAATTTTAATTCTCCCATCATGCTCATTTCAAATTCAAAAGTCATTAGATTTGAAAAATACTTGCACAATTTTTCATTAGTAGAGCCGAATATTATATCGTCTACATAAATTTGCCCCACAAGTAAATTAGAACCTTCGGATTTTAGGAACAAGGTCTTATCAACAGATCCTCTTTTAAAATCATTTTGTAATAGAAACTTGGATAATCTGTCATACCATGCCCTAGGAGCTTGTTTCAAACCATATAAGGCTTTGTCTAATTTATAAACATGGTTTTGAAACTTGCTATTTAAAAACCCGGGAGGTTGTTCAACAAAAACTTCTTCTTCCAAATAGCCATTAAGAAACGCGGTCTTAAGATCCATTTGGAACAATTTCATCCCTTTATGAGCGGCAAAGGCGATAATGAGACGAATAGCCTCAAGTCTTGCTACGGGTGCAAAGGTCTCGTCATAATCGATCCCTTCTTGTTGATTGTAGCCTTGGATAACTAGTCGAGCCTTGTTTCTTGTAATAACTCCTTCATTGTCCAGTTTATTTCTGAACACCCATCTTGTACCAATAACTGTTCGATCACTAGGTCGTGGCACTAAATGACATACCTTATTGCGTTCGAATTGTTGAAGCTCATCTTGCATAGCTAATATCCAATCGGGTTTAGCAAGAGCTTCCTTGATATTGGTAGGTTCAATGGTTGATAGAAAAGAAAAGAACGAGCAGAAGTTATTTAAGGATCTTCTAGTTTTAACACCCTGTTCTAGGTTTCCTAGGATTTTGTCCAAAGGATGGGAACTTTGATGTTTCCACTTTTTGAGAACTCTAGGTTCATTATCATTTGATAAACTCGCACCTTCTACAGACGAAGAATCATGATTTATTCCCCCTGAGTTTGACTCGGAGTTTTCTTCAAAAGTATCATTAACTTTATCAGAATTATCATGATTTGGATCGGAAGTTATAACATCATTAGGTAACTTCAAGATCTTTTTCCTTATTTAGAGAAGGGTCGATAGTATCATTAACTACGGACATATCACTTCTCTTAGGATCGTTTGCAGAGTTATCTAGTTCATCATTAATGCCTTCAATATTCTCATCATCATTTAATGGTTCATTTCTGGCTAAAAAGTAATCGGGCTCATCTGGGTCCTCTTCTTCCTGTTCAACTTTATCAAACACATTATCTTCATAAAAAAGAACATGAACACTTTCTTCTATACGCAAGGTTCTCTTATTGAAAACTTTGTAACCTTTACTATGATCCGAATATCCCAGAAAAACAGCTTCGTCACTTCGGGGGTCAAATTTTCCTAAATTGTCTTTTCCATTATTGTGAACAAAGCATTTGCTCCCAAAACAATGGCGATGTGATATATTGGGTTTTCTCCCTCTTAGAAGTTCATAGGGAGTCTTTTTCAAAATTGGTCATATCATAGCTCTATTGTGCACATAGCATGCGGTACTAACAGCTGCTGCCCAAAAGCTTCTAGGAAGGCCACTACACAAAAACATAGTACGAGTCATATCCTCTAGGGTTCGATTCATACGTTCCATGACACCATTTTTTGCGGGGTACGTGGTGCGGAGAAGTTATGCCCCCACACCATTTTTCCTACAAAAATCTATAAACGATTGATTATCAAATTTTGTGCCGTGATCCGTCCGAATCGAAATAAGCTTTTTATCATATTTATTTTGGACAAGCTTCATTAATACCACAAATTCATTGAAAGTTTCATCTTTAGAGGAAAGAAAGATTGGCCAGACATACCTTGAGTAATCATCGACTAGAATAAATACGTACTTTGATCCACCACGGCTTCTAACTTTCATAGGTCCACAAAAATCCATGTGTACTAACTCAAGTGGTAGTTTAGTACTAACTACACTCTTAGGTTTGAATGAGGATCTAACATGTTTGCAACGGGCACATGAGTCATACATTTTCTCTTGCTCGAATTTAACTGAGGGTAAGCCTTCAACTAAATCCATAGACTTAAGTTTCTTTAAAATAATTGGACTAATGTGTGCAAACCTCTTGTGCCACAAGCAAGACTCGTCTAGGGTTACTTTCATACATGAGAAGGAATTTGTATTGACAGCGTTTAAGTCTTTGAAGTTGTACCTTCTTGGTCCAAACTTCAAGCTTGCATCTTCGAAGTTGTACCTCCTTGGTCCAAACTTCAAGCTTGCGTCTTTGTAATTGTTCCTTACTATATTAAGACTTGAGCACACAATTACACGCATATGTTTATAATATTAAGTACACATACAAATCATTACTGTCATTATCAAAACAATTAATTAGGACTAAAGGTCCAACAAAACTTATTTATACATCTAAGTTTATGTCATTTTTAGCCGCTAGGAAGAGGAAAATGAAGAGACATTAGATTGAAAGCGACAAACACGAGTTTTCGAATTTTCAATCCAAACAATGATGTGAAAGTGAACTAAACCAATAGCTTTCAAAGTCGAAAAATAAGTAGACTCGGATAAGTGGTTGGCAAATCGTTTATATTGACGCCTGTGATAATTTCAGACTAATATACGGAGTATAATTTTCCTATTATAGAGTCGTATCACTACTACAAATCCAGGCAACTACAACGCCCCTTTAACAACGATTATTCACGAAAATCACAATAGACGTTGTAGAATGTATGGCGCGAATTTTACTAAAATTAATTACAACGGGTATGGTTATAAAAACCGTTGTTATTAGTTTTAACAACGGGTCACACATGCACAACTGTTGTTAATAATTTGGCGCAAAATTGGCGCAAAGTTAGTGAAAAGTAATCACAACGGTTACTTTTGTAACCCGTTGTTAAAACATATTTGACAACGGGTGTTTTTTACAACCGTTGTTAAAACATATTTCACAACGGTTGTAGTTTAATAACCGTTGTCAATACCTTCCATACTATAAACCACACAAACACAAGTCTGCTGCAGCCACAAAACACAACCCTTAATACACAAACACAAACACAGCAGACAAACAAACACAAAACACACAGTTTCTCTTTCTCTCTTTCTCTCTTTCTCATCGTCGCTTTATCTTCTCGCCGTCACTGTTGATTTCATCGTCTCTTACGTTCTGTATTTATCAGGTAAATCTCGCCGTCACTGTTAGTTTCATCGTCATTATTTGCTTTTTCTATTTATTTCTTTTGCATGTATGTGTTTTTATCGACCATTATGTTATTTGTTTAAGTATTGTTCGCATAATTAGTTAGTAAAACAATGAAGAAGCAAGATGAAGAAGCAAGATAAACATAATTAATATATATATATATATATATATATATATATATATACATATATATATATATACATATATATATATATATACATACATATATATATATATATATATATATATATATTTATAAATACATAAATTAAAAAAAAAATTACATATATAAAAATGCAATTCTTATATTTTCATAGAGGATCTTATTCTGCTCTATCGTATCCGTCCTCTCCTCCTTGGCTATTTGGAGGTTCCGTTCAAAATGATTGATATATCGTCATATAGCCGCAATCGCTGCCGCTCCGTCAAGCCATCTTCTTTGGCGTGCTTCAGTGCGGATCGAGCATCCGCAAGGTAGCTCCTGAAACTTTCCTCAATATGGAGGAACCGGCGGATGAAGCTGTTGTTGTTCCTGATCATAGTAAGAGTCTTAAGGATGAAATCATTCATTTTGTTGGAGTTTTTGTTTTACCAGTTAGGGTTTGGAGATGTATATATTGAGATAATGGAAATGTTAGTTGAGATAATGCAATGTATTTATACTAAGCAATGTGTGGGTTGAGTTGTTTTTTAATTAATATATATGTTAGGAAGTTGTGCCATAATCATCATCATATCTCTCAATGCTGCTTCAAATCTTATTACTAACCCTTCTCATTCCATATTGTCCGTTCATATGCACAGTGATGCATGTCAGTAATAATGCATGCATCGGAATTCTAACGGGCCGTAATTATGCATGCATCTAGTAATATTTAATTTAATTTTTTTTTATTTTTTAAGAACAAACAACAACGGTTATTTACAAACAACCCGTTGTCTTTAGTTATAACAACGGTTTTGTATATTAAAACCCGTTGTTATAACTTTCCCCCCAAAATTGAGTCACACTTTCCACAACGGGTTTTTATACTTAAAACCGTTGTTAATATTTTTAACAACGGTTTCCTTAAGAAAACCAACCGTTGTTCAAACCTTTTACAACGGACGCTTTAACAAAGTCCGTTTTTTATATAACGGTTTTTTACCGTTGTTATAGCCTGTATCTGTAATAGTGTATATGTTACTTACCCCTCCATCTTAATAAATTCTATACATTTGAGATATAACTCTTATAAATT
Organism: Silene latifolia; assembly: GCF_048544455.1. Classification (NCBI taxonomy): domain Eukaryota; kingdom Viridiplantae; phylum Streptophyta; class Magnoliopsida; order Caryophyllales; family Caryophyllaceae; genus Silene; species Silene latifolia. Next base: position 191,849,236 of record NC_133536.1, read on the forward strand.
CCACAATTATGTTTTTGTTTATTTTTTTCTTGTATTTGAGAGAAAGTCACAAAATATTTAGACTCAAATACAATAGTTTGGTACCTATAATAACGGTCATATTATAAGTTTCAGACGATGTTAATTCGCCACTAATTTATATTGTTAGAACACATTGAATTGATGATGTCAAGTCCCTTTATTATTTGATTGTTTGCTCTTAGTTGAAATAATTAGTGATTGAAGCAATCAAATGGACTTTCAACAATGATTCAAGATTATCAAGCTAATCAAGGAAGTCAAGACAATGATATTTTCCAAGCCTTAGTCGACAAATGTAAGAGTAAGTGTAACATTCTCATTTAAGTCAAGTAATGGCAAAACCATGCAACAGTACGCTGTACTGTGGTTTCTGGTACTATCATACGGAGGAGGAATTTCGTCCAAATGTTTTTAAGTGTCAAAACTTTGCAAACTTTAAACCTTAAACATTTGAATTTTCAAAAGCTTGAAAATAATCTGAAATTTTGAAGTCACAAACCCACTTGACTAAGCCTCTAGAATTGTGCAAACACCTTTTACTAAAATGGCAAAGAAGACTTTTCAAACTTGTAAAGTAAGAAAAGCTTTTTGTCATTTTGGTAAATTGTCACATGTTGAGTGTAGTAGCTTAAGTTTTCTGATTTCTTAAGCACCAAGCCTATAGTCTAACACTTACCATCACTCAAAGCTATCATTTTAATATTGGATTTAATCTTTCTAAGTTGTACTTACCTAAGACTAAATCCACTATAAATAGAGTGTCTTAGTCACATTTATTTCTCAAGACTTCCGAAGCATTTATTGTAAAAACCTTGCAAATCATTTGTGCATTTAAAGTTTTGTTCTTCAAGTGTTTGCAAAACGTTTTTCTGATTTTAAAGTCTTCAAATTGTTTTTGAAAAAAGCTGTAAAACCTCCAAGTATCAGTTCGCTGTACTGTGACATAATGAGTTTGTTCCATGATTCTCGTGTTAGATCTTCATTGTGATCTCCATGTTCATTTAGTGAACTTTTGAGATTCAAGATTCTGTAACACCTTGAGATAGAACCCATCAACTCTTGAAGCGAAGTAGCTTTAAGTTTTAGTGCAACCGGAGTAGGTTGGCGAGTTATTCGCATTGTAAGGGGTTTAGTAAGTTTGAGTAAATTTCTAAACAAGCAATAAAATAACGGTTGGACGTAGGCCTCGGAGTAGAGGCTGAACCAATTTTTAAAATGTCGTTGTTTGTTCATTTACTTTTACGTTCTTCCACTTTGCTATTTCTCGCATGTACCTAATCAAGTTCTGTGTCACAGTCACCTATACTGTGACATAGAACTGATGTACCTTCTTGTGAACTTACATTCAATTAAGTTTCTCAAGTCTTGTACTTCAATATTCTTAGCTTAAAGTAATTAATTAACTAAGTTAAGGATAAAATTTTTAAAAGGTACACCTAATTCACCCCCTCCCCCTCTTAGGTGTTAATCGTTCTTAACTCTTCAATTGGTATCAGAGCCTCGTGCTCTTGATATTGGTTAAATCCAAAGAGTTGATCCTATGGTTATGGACGATTCAAAACACACTAAGTATCCCATTTTGAAGGGAGAAAACTATTCCTGGTGGAAACATCGCATGGAGCACTATGTCAAAAGTGCGGACTATGAATGTTGGTTAATCATTCAAAAGGGTCCCCTCAAAATCGAAGTGACTAATGCTGATGGCACTAGTACCTTGAAAAGTGAGGATAAGTATGTTGAGGCCGACTATAAGAAAATCGAGAAAAACTCTAAGGCCATGTCCATTCTTCAATATGGGATCGGTGACCAAGAGATTAATCGTATATCTGGATGTGCTTCGGCCAAAGAGATTTGGGACACCCTAAGCCTTGCTTATGAGGGAACGTCACAAGTCAAGAAATACCGTATTGATCTTCTCATGCAACAATATGAGATGTTCAATATGGAACGAGATGAGTCAATTAATAGTTTGTTTTCACGTTTTTCTAGTATTGTTAACGACCTTAAGAGTTTAGGTAGGAGTTTTCAATCCGAGGATTTAGTCCGTAAAATCCTTCGTAGCCTAACTGAAAAGTGGCAACCGAAGGTTACGGCTATTGAGGAAGCTAAGGACCTTTCTTTGCTCACCCTTGATGAACTTATGGGCTCACTTATGGCTCATGAGTTAACTCTCATGAAACGTTCTAGTGAAAGCTCTAAAGGGAAAGGACTCGCTCTTAATGCTCTCTCAAGTGATGAGGAGGATGAAGATGACGAGTTTGCAATGTTCACTGGAAACATTGTTGGCATGATAAATGGTCGAAACTCTCAAAGGTATAGCAATAACTCTAGCAAACGTCGTTTTCCTAGGAGAAAGTCTAACTCCACTGTTGGTTGCTTTAAATGTGGTGACAAAGGGCACCAAATCAAAGAATGCCCAAAGTGGAACGATATCAAATCTAAGGAAAAACGTGACTTTGCAAAACGTGATTACAAAAACAAAGTAATGACTGCTATTTGGGGCATGTCTAATTCTGAAGAGGACGATGTCCTTGAGGATGAATTAGACGCCAAACTTAGCATCTCGTCTAGTTCCTCAAAAAATGCTTCCAAATCATCAAAGAAAGAAGACATCAAGTATCTTATGGCTCACTCCGCGGACTCAGACTCTGATTCAGACCATGAGGTAATTAAGCTCAAGAAAAAAGTTCGATCTTTCTCTAAAGACAAAGTTTGTCTCCTCCTCGATCAATTTATTGATAAATGTCATGTCCAAACTAATAAGTTGGAAGCTATGCAAGTCGAAATTAAGGACATAGCTGAGGAAAATGTCATCTTAAAAGAAAGTCTAAATGAGAATGATCAACCTAGTTCCATGTTGAGTCTTGAGAAAGAAATTAAGAAGCTTCGAAAACAAAATCTGTTTTTAGCTAATAAGGTCAATGAAACAAATGCAACAGATCCTTGCACTGTTGCATCCAGTTCTAAAGGAAATGTGTCGTCACTAACTCAAGAACGTGACCAACTTTTGATTGACTTAGCAACTCGTAACAACGAAAAGGATGATATTGTTAAGATTGCTGAAATGTTAAATGATGAGTCTAGTCATGTCAAAAGTGCCTTAGAACGAGCTCAAAAATCAAATGATGACCTCCTTGTTCAAATTGAGATGTTAAAAAGGGCTGAACAGACTCATGCCACAGAGGTCTCTACTGTGGCATCTGAGTCGAGAAAAGAAGTAGATACTCTCACGAAATTAGTGTCTTCTTTGACTAAGGAACGTGACACTCTTCTAGCTGACCTCAAATTATGTCAAAGGAATAATAAACAATTGGAACAAATTGGGATGTTACTTAGTGATGAAGCAAGACTTGCAAAGCAAGCTTTCGACAATTTAGGTAAATTGAATCTTAATCATCTTGCTAAAATCAAAACATTGACTAAAGAGCTAGATGAGGCTAAGATGTTCTACTTAAAATGGGAAGGAAGACAGAATGTTTTGGAGTTTCTCTTGAAACAATCACAAGAATATGAAAAACTTGCAAAAAAATGCTGGACTTGGTTTCAAATGCAACAGTAGCACACACTGTTGCACTCGAAACCAGGATCCAAGTCAAACTGATTTCCGAAGAAGAAAGTATGCTGGCCTTCCTGAGTACATCATCTGTAACTATTGTGGCAAAACAGGTCATGAGTTTAATGGTTGTGAAAAAAGAGTCTGAGACTTAGAAAGAAACACTAAAAATGCTAAACAAGTGTGGATCAAGAAAGAGGAAGTAAAAAAGGTCGTTGTCAAGAAGGAGCCCAAACTTGTTTGGGTTCCTAAACTAAATGTTTGATTTCTTATAGGCATTAGTGAGGGGCAACATTAATTGGTACTTAGACAGTGGATGCTCTCGTCACATGACGGGAGATGAAAACCAATTCCTCTCGCTAGAAGCCTACGATGGTGGCATGGTGACTTTTGGCGACAACAAGAAAGGTGAAATCATTGGTATTGGAAAAGTTGGTAAGTCAAAGTCATTATGCGTGGACAAAGTGTTGCTTGTCAAAGGTTTGAAACACAATCTCTTGAGCATTTCGCAACTATGTGATCGAGGTAATATTGTTGAATTTCTTGCTAGTGAATGTAGAATCATCAATGGAAAAACTAGAGAACTCATACTTGAAGGTAAACGTGTCAAAGATGTCTACATGACTAAGTTATATTCATTGTCGGGTCAATCACTATCATGCATGAGTGTTCAAAAGAACGACCCCTGGCTTTGGCACAAACGACTTGGTCATGTAAATGCTAAGACACTTAACACCCTCAAAAGACTTGATCTAGTTGACGGCATTCCTAACATTAAGTTTGAATTTAAATCACTTTGCGATGATTGTGTTAAAGGAAAACAAGTTAAATGCTCTTTTAAATCCAAAAAGGTTGTTAGCACTTCCTTACCTCTTGAACTCATTCATATTGATCTATGTGGTCCCATGCGAGTTGTGAGTAGAGGTGGAAGTCGTTTTATTTGTGTCATTGTAGATGACTTCACAAGATTTGTTTGGCTTCTCTTCTTAAGTTCTAAGGATCAAACATTTGATGAGTTCTTAATTTGGGTCAAAAAGGTTCAAAACAAATTTGGTTATAAACTTGTCTCATTGAGATCCGTCCATGGAACTGAGTTTGAGAACTTGTCATTTGAGTCTTATTGTAATGAGAATGGTGTTAGTCATAACTTTTCGGCCGCAAGAACCCCACAACAAAATGGGGTTGTGGAACGAATGAATCGAACTCTTGAAAATATGGCTAGAACCATGCTCATTAGCTCTAAAGTTCCTAAGAATTTTTGGGCCGAAGCCGTAAACACATCTTGTTATATTTACAACCGTGTCATGATTAGAAAAATCATTGAGAAAACTCCATATGAATTACTACGAGGAAGAAAACCTAATCTTTCACATTTAAAATGCTTTGGTAGTAAATGCTTTGTGCACAATAATGGAAAAGACAACCTTGGCAAATTTTATGCTCGTAGTGATGAAGGAGTTTTTGTTGGTTATTCCGATCATGGTAAAGCCTATAAGATTTATAACAAAAGGACTATGAAAATGGAAGAAAGTGTTCATGTAATATTTGACGAATCTAGTCTTTTTGTGTCAAACACACAGGGTGATGATGAGGATGACGAATATGATGATGATGATTTTGAGATTGGTATGACACGACATGATATGGATAAAGTGGTGGAAGAGGCTGAGCAACAGTTGGAGCCACTGTTGCATGAGGAGGATGTCCAAAATTCAGGGGGAACTAATCGTCCTCCTATACAAGATGATGCTACCTCATCCAGGGGGAACAAGGATGGTGAACAACAACCTAATCTAAACATAAATGAACCACAATCACCTCCTTCAAACAATCCTCATGCAACAGTCCTTTCTACTGTTGCAGACGAACAAACCGAATCCTCTGATCCACTTATTCCCAAAAAATGGAAACACCAAAGCTCACACCCTTTATCAAATCTAACCAGTGACTTAACTTCTGGAATAAAAACCAGATCATCGCTTCAAAATTTATGTGCACACAATGCTTTCATCTCAAAAATCGAACCAGACCATGTCATAGTAGCCTTGATTGGTGAATGCTGGGTGATTGCAATGCAAGAGGAATTGGAGCAATTCGAAAGGAACAAGGTATGGCATCTTGTCCCTAGGCCCTCCCAACGTACTGTAAATGATACACGGTGGGTCTTTCGCAACAAGCTAGATGATGTTGGAGAAATCGTAAGGAATAAAGCTAGACTAGCGGTGCAAGGTTTTAACCAACAAGAAGGAATTGATTACGATGAAACCTTTGCACCGGTAGCTAGGCTTGAAGCCATACGAATGCTTGTAGCTTTTGCGTCTTTTCAAGGTATAAAGCTTTTTCAAATGGTTGTCAAAACCGCATTTTAAAATGGATACCTTGATGGAGAAGTGTTTGTTGAACAACCTCCGGGTTTTATAAACAACGAGTTTCCCAACCACGTTTTTAAACTTGATAAAGCACTCTATGGTTTAAAACAGACTCATAGGGCTTGGTATGATAGGCTTTCAAAGTTTCTATTGGAAAATGGTTTCATACGTGGGTCCGTGGATAAAACGTTGTTTATCAAGTCACAAGGAGATGAACTGTTGCTTGTGCAAGTATATGTCGATGACATTATTTTTGGAGCAACTAACAATGTTCTTTATAAGTACTTTTCTGATTTGATGACTTCGGAATTTGAAATGAGTATGATGGGAGAACTTGGATTCTTTCTTGGTCTTCAAATCAAACAATGTGAAAATGGAACGATGATTCACCAACAAAAGTACTTAAAAGAAATGCTAAGTAAGTTTGGGTTGACTAATTCTAATCCTATGCCTACACCAATGGTGTCTAAAGTGAAGCGTGACAAAGACGAAAACGGTAAGAGCATTAGTGAAAAGGTATATCGAGGTATGATCGGTTCCTTACTTTACTTAACCGCTAGTCGGCCCGACATACAATTTAGTGTGTGTGCTTGTGCCCGTTTCCAAGCAAATCCTAAAGAATCACATTTTAAAGCCGTCAAATGGATTTTTAGGTATTTGATTGGAACACAAGGGCTTTATCTTTGGTACCCAACTCACTACGAACTTGATCTTGTAGGTTTTTCGGATGCGGACTATGCCGGTGATACATTGGATAGGAAAAGTACTTCGGGCATTGCTACTTTCCTAGGACCGTGTCTCATTTCATGGGTTTCTAAGAAGCAAAACACCGTTGCATTGTCCACGGCCGAAAGTGAATATGTGAGTGCCGCTCTATGTTGTGCACAAATTCTTTGGGTACGTCAACAATTGCATGATTATGGCCTTATTTTCGAGACTACCCCTATTTTTTTGTGACAACACTAGTGCAATTAATATATCAAAGAATCCTATACAACACTCACGAACTAAACACATCGACATACGACATCATTTTCTACGTGATCAAGTTGAAAAAGGTAATATATGTCTAAGCTTTTGTAAAACGGAAAATCAAATTGCGGACATTTTTACAAAACCGTTAGAAAGAGAACAATTCGAAAGACTTCGGTCGGAAATTGGTTTATTAGGTGACATATCGCTAAATTAAGTTATTTTTTCCAATGATTGATTAGAGGAAGGATTTACATGTAATTAAATTTTAGCTAATATGGTTGAATGCATGCAAATGTCGAACAAAATAAAATCAACAAATGTCTGTGTGCACTTGAGCTAATCTTTGCATTGAGCCTCCAAAAACCACTTTATGTCCCATCACCTAAAGTCTACACCCTAGCCTCACTCTCTCAACACTCAACCGTCCACTCACCTTGATTAACTACACCAACCTCTCATTTATTTCCATGTTTCCACACTAAAACTCCCTATTATCCACTAAACAAAAAAAATCAACCCTCACCTTTCTCGGATTCCCAAACCGTCAATACCCTTTCCCTTTCCACTCTCTTAAAATGCCTCCAAGGTTCTCAAAAGAGGTTCTTCAACTCAGAGATACATTTAACCCAAAATATATTGCCAAAAAGAAAATGGCTCCCAAAACCGCTGCCAAAATAAATGAGATCATCCCTGCCACTGCCAAGCCAACCGTTGCACGAAAGAAGACAACCGCCAAAAGGGGCGGTGGTCGTGGCAGAGGAGGAAGAAGTAGGAATCCTCCTATCTCTCTCCAATTAGATGCTGAAGTGGACTTTGACACTGATGAAGAGGACTCCGGTTCTAAGGGAACCAAAAGGGATGAAGACATTCAAAAACCAAGTGATGTTGCCGAAACAAATGAAAAAGGAGATCAACCAAGTGAGATGAAAGAGGGGGAACTTGAAGGTGAGAAATCAAAAGAGGGAGACAACGAAAAATCAAAAGAAAGTGAGGAAAAATCAGAGGGAGACAAACAAAAATCAAAAGAAAGTGAGGAAAAATCAGAGGGAGACAAAGAAAAACCAAAAGAAAGTGAGAAAAAATCAAAAGAGAATGAAGGGGATTCAAAAGAAAAGGAAAAGAAGGAGAATAGTGATGATAAAAATGATGCAGTTGAAAAGCATGATGATGATGTGCTTTTAAAAGATTTGGTGAGTGAAAGTTTGGAGAAGGATGAGATAAGTAAAATTGATGCAACTGTGGCTTCCACTGTTGAAAGGGAAACCGGTCCCGATGCTGAAAAAATTAATGAAGATCCAAACACTGATTCAACGAAGACGCCGCATGTTGAAGAGGTAGTTGATGTTGAGGATCGTGGTGATGCCAACGAGATGTTTGATGATGGGTTTGACCCATTATTTTCAAAACCGGCATCAAGAACCCGGTCCAGGCGAAAGATGGTCGAGATCTTCGGTGATGATGATGATGTAACACCGGAGGCATCCCCTCCTAAACCCAAAGTCACTCAAAGGAAAAGGGGATCAGGTTCAAAGACCAAAGCACCCAAACGGGCTCGTTATCATCGGGATTTGCCAAGCATAGATGAGAATGAGATTATTGAGCAGAAGGTTCCACTCAACACATGCATGGACCTTGTTATTGCTCCTTATGGCGAATCATTCAAGAATGACGTCCTCAACCATCTTAGTTCTCTCGATCTTCCGGATGAGATTTTCAAGATATGCCACGGTATGCTAATCTGTTGCTTCCACAGTGGAAGGTGTTATAAGAAATCTTGGTATGACACCTCTCTTGCTTTCAAATACTTCAAAGAGGCTATGTATGCACAGGGTTGGGTGAATTTGTTGGACAAATATAGTCCCATGTACCTGTCCGAAATCATCCAATTCTATGCAACAGTCAAGGTAGATGTTGCATCTGGAACTCTCTCTGCCTATATAAATCAGAAACCCTTTGTCCTTACAATCAACCAACTTGCTGCCCATCTGGACATATGTGATATCGGGCTTACTTCCTTTCCCAAACGTGATTGGGGTGAAGTTGACGAGGTTACCTCTACTCAGGTCATGAAGGTTCTTCGACCTCATGATGACGATGGCCCAACCAACATCTATGCCTTTGAATTAACCGCACCCATAAGGTTCATCTTTAACCTTGTTTTTCGTAACCTAGTCCCTAGCAACAATAGCCGTGGGAGATGTTCTCTCCTTGATATGCTCCTTATTCATCACATTGTCAAACACAAACCCATAAACCTTCCTCGCCTTATGTTTCACCGAATTCTTGAGATGGCCACTGAGTTCCAAAGCGGCAACTTTGACAAAAATGTCGTGGTCCCGTATGGTATGTGGCTCTCTATTATCTTTATGAGGGAGGGGTTAGTGTTGAAGGGAAGCCCCGCAATTGAAAAATTGAGTGATGAAATGACACCGGGTCTTCTTTCTCGGATGAATTTGGAGATTAAGGATGGAAAATTGGAAAGGAAAAATCAGTCGGGTTCTACAGCGGGTTCTACTGTTGAATTGGGTGTGGTGCTAGCAAAGTTGGATGAACTTCTTGGAATTGTCCATCGGTTGGTCAAAGAACAGGGCAAGTTACGGGATGAGGTGGGTGATCTTCGCACTATGAATGAAGATCTACTTGAACGTCTTCAGGTTAACAAGTCGAATGCCTCCTAAGCTCATGCCTCCCTAACCCGTCTATCTCTTTATGAACTTTGGCTCTTTGTTGTTTTTTTAAGACACTCTCTTGCACTTTCGGATGTTTGCTTTTCTTATCTTACTTGAACTATTTGCGTGTGTTTTGAACTATTTTCGCTATCCTTGAACATGTTTTATCCTCCTTTGACGATGTCAAGAGGGGGAAGTAGTTTAATTATGCTATGTGTGATCTTCTAACTCTTAGGTTAACGTCCACCTTAATTATGTCTTAGCTACCATGATTAGATGTTTTACTTTGGCCAAGCATGTTGCACCTTTCGACTACCTTGATCATGTTTATAAATTATGTTTATGTTGAATTGACCAAAGACCGACTAACCATGGGCTAAGGGGGAATATCACACATGTTTGGACTTGTCATCATCAAAGGGGAATTTGTTAGAACACATTGAATTGATGATGCCAAGTCCCTTTGTTATTTGATTGTTTGCTCTTAGTTGAAATAATTAGTGATGGAAGCAATCAAATGGACTTTCAACAATGATTCAAGATGATCAAGCTAATCAAGGAAGTCGAGACAATGATATTTTCCAAGCCTTAGTCGACAAATGTAAGAGTAAGTGTAACATTCTCATTTAAGTCAAGTAATGGCAAAACCATGCAACAGTACGCTGTACTGTGGTTTCTGGTACTATCATACGGAGGAGGAATTTCGTCCAAATGTTTTTAAGTGTCAAAACTTTGCAAACTTTAAACCTTAAACATTTGAATTTTCAAAAGCTTGAAAATAATCTGAAATTTTGAAGTCACAAACCCACTTGACTAAACCTCTAGAATTGTGCAAACACCTTTTACTAAAATGGCAAAGAAAACTTATCAAACTTGTAAAGTAAGAAAAGCTTTTTGCCATTTTGGTAAATTGTCATATGTTGAGTGTAGTAGCTTAAGTTTTCTGATTTCTTAAGCCCCAAGCTTATAGTCTAACATTTACCATCACTCAAAGCTATCATTTTAATATTGGATTTAATCTTTCTAAGTTGTACTTACCTAAGACTAAATCCACTATAAATAGAGTGTCTTAGTCACATTTATTTCTCAAGACTTCCAAAGCATTTATTGTAAAAACCTTGCAAATCATTTGTGCATTTAAAGTTTTGTTCTTCAAGTGTTTGCAAAACGTTTTTCTGATTTTAAAGTCTTCAAATTGTTTTCGAAAAAAGTCAGAAAACCTCCAAGTATCGATTCATTTTGTCTTTGTGACATAATGAGTTTGTTCCATGATTCTCGTGTTAGATCTTCATTGTGATCTCCATGTTCATTTAGTGAACTTTTGAGATTCAAGATTCTGTAACACCTTGAGATAGAACCCATCAACTCTTGAAGCGGAGTAGCTTTAAGTTTTAGTGCAACCGAAGTAGGTTGGCGAGTTATTTTCATTGTAAGGGGTTTAGTAAGTTTGAGTAAATTTCTAAACAAGCAATAAAATAACGGTTGGACGTAGGCCTCGGAGTAGAGTCTGAACCAATTTTTAAAATGTCGTTTGTTTGTTCATTTACTTTTACGTTCTTCCACTTTGCTATTTCTCGCATGTACCTAATCAAGTTCTATGTCACAATCACCTATACTGTGACATAGAACTGTTGTACCTTCTTGTGAACTTACATTCAATTAAGTTTCTCAAGTCTTGTACTTCAATATTCTTAGCTTAAAGTAATTAATTAACTAAGTTAAGGATAAAATTTTTAAAAAGTACACCTAATTCACCTCCTCCCCCTCTTAGATGTTAATCGTTCTTAACTCTTCATATATGTAATCATAAAAAATTTAATGACGCCATCACTAGAAATTTTAAATGGTCGATGATGACAAAGGGTTGTTGATGTTGTTGGGCTCATAGTTCGTATTTCTCTGAACTTGCTCACTTGGCTATTTGCCCAATCAATTTATCTGAATACTACTCCGCTTGCACTAAAACTTAAAGTTACTCCGCTTCAAGAGTTGATGGGTTCTATCTCAAGGTGTTACAGAATCTTGAATCTCAAAAGTTCACTAAATGAACATGGAGATCACAATGAAGATCTAACACGAGAATCATGGAACAAACTCATTATGTCACAGTACAGCGAACTGATACTTTGGCCAAGCATGTTACTTTCACTCTAAAAGTAAAATTAGTACACAATAAATAGTATTTCATGTAGCCAAGTAGTGTACTTTTACTTACTCTAACTCTAATTAAGGAAAATAAAAAAAATTGTCTTTAAATCGAGCAGGTCTCATGAGTCTCCCACTAATTAAATGGAAGACATAATAGAAAGAAAAAATTCAGTGAATCCCTCACTCCCATCCTAGGTTGCACGGACACTCCTCTTAATCGGTGTTCCCGTGTCGGACACCCGTATCGGACACGACACTCATCGGACACACGTCAAAACGTGTCGGACACCTTTAAAGCCGTGTCTAACTTTCATCTTTTACTTGGGCACGTGTCCGACGCGTGTCCATGGTATTTTGAGCCGTGTCCATGGTATTTGGACACACCTTCAAACGGAAAGTTGAATTTAAGGTAATTGACATGAATTGTTATATGGTTGAATTTGGTGGGTAAATGATGTTCTTTGGACAAGTAATGAGATGTCGAAATAGATTAATTATAAGTTGGTTTTTGGTTTTAGAAATGAGAATAAGTTATATTTAACGTCAAATTTTACCTTCATTTATTTAAATTTAATATCAAATACTTTTTCAAAAATAAAATCACACATATATAACTACAAAATATATATTTTATTAAATTTAAATAACGTGTCCCGTGTCCTAAATTTCATGGGATGCCGTGTCACGTGTCTGTGTCGTGTTCGTGTTCGTGTCCGTGTCCGTGTCGATGCTACCTAGCTCCCATCATGTGAGAGGTCTCTCAATAACGTTATTGAGAGACCGTCTTTCTGGAGTGTTTGTGTAGTAAATTACTCTCTAAAAATTCCACAAATAAAAAATGAATGCAGTAGGAAATCAATTTTAGTCACCACACATTTACCCGTGAAGTTTATACTAGCTCGTGCGTTGCACGGGTAACAAAACTAGTTACATACTCTATTAAATTAAAAAGTTAAATGTTCGTGCGCGACCTACAATGAAGGTTCTTACCTTTTTCATTGATGTATTTTTAAAAAAATAATTTTCATAATTTAAGACATCACATGTATTCAATGTAAGTCAACCAGATTGTTAATAAGCCAATGCAGTTTAAATCGGTTTTAGTTTATTCAATTAATTATAGCTTTGGTTATTAACATGATGTAGGGGGTATTTTATAAACAGTCGATTGGTGAATCTTCATTATATTTAATGTTTTTAGCATGTTTGGTAAATGACATATTAAAACAATAAATTGAGTTTCAATCCACTGTTTTTTTTTTTTTCGAATATGTTGTTCCCCCAGCATATTCTATTAAGTAGATTGTAAAAAATGAATATGTCAATGAGTTACATATTGATACAACAAACTATTATCCTAAACCCGCTAATTATCAAACACTTCTACTAAATCTATTACGAGTAATTGAAGTATACTAATCAAAATATGTCAATTATATCTGTCATTTATAATCTGATTGATCAATCTATTTCGGTTAACAATAATCTGCTAGAACCAAATAGAGTCGTAATCTTACGAGTAGAACTTGGAACATAAGAGAACACGTAAGCAAAGAGTAAACCATAGTAAAGAAATGATTTCAAACTGAATAACTTTTCCCAAGTCGAGGGTCTAGGCTCCTCAGAATGGAGCAAAATGCTTTATTGTTCACGCATGTAAATGCATGACAAAGACAACTCAAAAAATGTTACGTGATCATAATTCATAAATCATAATCACTAGCTCACTACAATTACGATTTGCTCACCCTTCTTCCATCTCTCTCAGCTTTCTCTTTTGGGACCGCCATTTTTGGATGTATGTAATAGCTCCATCCCTTTTCTTAATCGCAAACTTAACGAAAAATCAAACTTTAATTATCAATGAGAGACGCAAATTGTTGTATGGAATTATGGAACAATTTTTAAATTAAATTAAATTACTAATTTATTTGTTTAGCTATTTTATTTTTGGATGTCTCATCCAATTATTTACCTAATTTTTACATTAGGAACCTATGGACTATTTTAATCTTTCACATTCATTATTATCACATGTTATTCAGTAATAATAACAAATGGTGCCCTCCTCTTGACTAAATTTTGGTGCAAATCCTATCTATTAAACGAACAACCACAGAGCTGATGTGTCAGCCTGTGGTTGAAAGTACATATTTTATATTTATCTAAATACCAGCCCCACCACGTTCGTTCATCAACATTTTTTTTAAATAGAAGAATCCATCTGATCTGATATATGCTTTATGTGAATTGCTCATTATAAATTTCACAAATATTTATTGTTATAATTTACCAAAATTTAACTGTCCAAAAAATCCAATCTACAAAGTGGATGCACCGCACCAGTTTCGCAACTCCAATAAATGGTGTTTTGTCAACTCCAGTATGCATTTATGCCATTACTTTGCATAATTAAAATCGGTGATGTTAATGACTAATTTGTCTCCGACAAATGATAATACGGAAAACAAATTATTTAAATCCGCAAAAAATAACGAGTATTTAAATATAACTCATAATATCGAAAATAAAATGGTGCATCCAATTTTAATAACAATAACAATAAGAGTGAAAAAAAATTAAAACGAAAAAATTTAAATGCTCCCTCCTATTCTGAATAACTCTACCCGTTGAAGTGTGGCACGAGAATTAAGGGTAGTTGAAGTAAATAAGCTAAAGTATTGTACTAGGGTGAGGTAATTGGAGAGAGAGAATGTATTGTGGAATATTATTGTACACCATCTTTATATTTAAACGTTCAACCACAAAGCTGGTATGACAAGTTATGCTTGAAATATAATTTTTTTTTTCTGACAAAAAAAAAAAGAAATATATTTTTTTTAAAGAACATTTTTTTTTTGTTATAAATAGCATTATTTATAGTAGGTCTTACATTTTAATACTCTCACTGTACCAGTGAATAGTTTACACTTGGTTTATTTTGTGAGGGAAAAATAAAGCAAGTGTAAACTATTAACCGGGGCGGCAAGAGTAGAATTTATGAAGAATACGACGTTTTTAGTTATAATTTGATTATATCACGGGTTTGGATATTTAACATTATACTAAAGTGAATGGTCACAATTTTTATTTTCTCCTGTTTCACTAATCGACATTTGTACTAAATGCAAAACAGGTCTGAATTTTCATTTTTATAATGTACAAGATCAAAATTTTAATATTGTCCCATGCATGGGTTTTATTAACATGCACGAGTTTCACGAAGTAAAATAGGTTTATCAATTTGGACTGGTCTACAAAGGACTACAACTATTGAGACCTGGGCAATTATAGTAATTTTGTGATATTTTTTCATCCGAATATTTTTGTTTTATATATAAGCCAGTTTTTTAAAAGTTTTCTCGATAACAAAACAAAGTAGAAACTCAAATGTAGCTAAGAAAAAAACATATCGCTATACAACTACACACCCATAACGCATCGTTTATGCTAAATGCAAATAAAACATATAATTTAAATCTGGATATTTAAATATGATTTTTTGACTCAACTATTATATTTGTAATTTATAGTTTTTTAACAAGAAGCAGAGATATTTTCTTACTTTATTTTAAAACTTTATGCTAAATGCAAACAAAGTATACAGAGTATAATTTAAATATGATTTTTTGACTCAACTATATTTATAGTTTTTAATAATAAGGAAATTTAAACAGCATACCCGTGCAATTTGCACGGGTTTAAGACTAGTACAAAGATAAATAAATGACCTGAGTGAAGAGAGTATAAATTTAGTCTGAGAATATAATATTACGGACAAATTTGAGACTCTTAACTAATTAATATAGTATTACGTCCTATTTGTTTGTTTGTTTTTTTTTTTTTTTTTTTTTGACTTAATTTTGTTGAACTTAACTGAACTAAATTTATAGAGCCTTAACATTTTTGAACTTAATTTATAAGAGTTGAATTAAACTTATAAGAGTTGAGCTACACGGAACTAAACTTATAGAAGATTAACTGAGTCATATTACAAGTCAAGCAACTGGGTCATATTACAAAAGGTCAAAACCAAAATGGGGATCGGATACCCACAAATTCTTGTTTACGACAGAATTATCCGTCTTAAACCTTAAAATGGATCAATAGATTAAATAACATGACAAGTTATAAAGGAAATGCCAAAAAATTTATACTTATAAATCACCATGCGCTGGTACTTGATTCGTTTTAAGCAATACCTATAAATAACAATCCACTAGCACATTGCAACGGTATTCGTGTAGCGTGGCGCCGCGGCTTAGTGATAATCTTCAATTATTTTAATTGTTCTTTTGGAAATGACAATTCGTAACTCGAGTTTGGCTCAGTCAAAGCTATATTCGTGCAAGTTCGGCTTGATAACTTAACGAGTCAAGCCAAGATAGTGTTGGCTCGGTTAAAAAAAAGCTTACAAACCGGCTCGAACTGTGCGTGCGATAAGATAATATTTTGCACTTATTTATAAAAATATTTTATTATGATTATATATTTGTATAACCATATCAAGAGGATGTTTGGCCTAACTTGTAAAAAATGAGTTTTTGTTTTTCAAGCCTAATTTTCTAAAAGTGTTTTTCAAAAACAGAAGCAACAAATTGCTGCTTCTATTTTTATGGGCAAAAAGATGTTTTTATGGTTTTTGAGAAATTTTATTTTAGCTTTTAGATAATGATGTGTTTGGCCAAAAAGTGTTTTTGAGTCCAAAAACACAAAGTCAGGCCAAACACACCCCAAATATTCTAACTGATTTGCCTAATATTTTTATATATAACCTTCCGTTGTTGGAAAGATTGAAAGAAAAGAAAAGGATAATTTAATAAATATATATAGGCTCGAGTTGAGCTCGAGATTGAGTTAAAGATCGTGAGCATGATAATGAGCTCAATGTTTTCAAACTCGAGGGAGATCGAGATCGGCTCGAACTAGAATTTTGCTTCATGAGCACAAGACGAGCAAGACCAAGCTAATACTCGACTCAGCTCGTTATCACCCTATTCACTCGGCTCGTTATCACCCCACCCGACCACCCGATCGTGATGTTGTCATTCCCACTACCTTGATAATGCATTGGCTTGCCCTATCCAGCCGCAACCCGGTAAAAAGAAAAAACAATAAAAAAATTGGTCCAGTCCATGGCTCGGCCTGCCCAACCCACCCCCATGTCAATTCAGGGTCTGGCCCGAGTCTTCCTTGCCAAACCGTTCTCCGGGTTAGCCCAGACATTGCTCGTGACAATCACAACGCAAACGGAGCTGATCACATAATGACATGAGTTAGCAAAAGCGAACCGTAAGGCACCTTGAATACCTAGAAGCATGTTCGGCAAGAGACTCGTCACAAGATACATTTAAAATTTTAATTGAGATTATTCGTCTATCTGGCCTTGTATTAGAAACGCTAAAGATTGAATTTGTTAGGATTGTCGCTGCCATCACCGAGTTACATTAGTACTCCCTCCTATTCTAAATAACAGTCTCATTGTCCATTTTCGTCTATTCACAATAATGTCCCATTGTCCATTTTTGGTAAGTGTTGTGTGGTCCAAATTCAGTTTCATTTCCGTCTATTCACATAACTGTCCCATTGTCCGTTTTGTGTGGTCTAAACTCATTTTCTTAATTCTTGTGCCATATTCACAATGGGACACTTATCTAGAATAGGAGGGAGTATAATATTGTTCTCTTTAGTCAAACTCCCACATATTTGTTTTTCTGCTCATTTCCAAATAATAATACTCCCTCTGTTTCAGTCAGTAGTTTACATTTATTTTATTTGACTCACAAAATAAAATAAATGTAAATTATTTAGTGAGATAGATGGAATATTCTATTTTATAAGGTGATCTGTCTCTTATAAACAAAGTAAAATTATTCTATTTTTTCAACGTGGAACTTAAAGAAGCGATAGAGTAATGATGTGATTAGGGTCATACCTAAATTAGTAAAAAAGCTTTACTAATCATTGACTATTTGACTCATGGTCCATGGCACCATCAAGGAGGCTAAGTGACTCAACTTGTGATGTTGGCAAATTATTACAAGTTCGAGTGTGACAAATTAAATGATCCAAACATGATTAGTCCCTCCGTTATTTTACTTTATTTATTTATTTATTTATATTTCGTATAATTGTAGTAGTAGAATCTTCTCCATTTTCTATTTGTTTTAGGAATGGAGAGGCCATTTTCTCTCTCAATTTTTTTTAATAATAATTTCCTTTTTTTACTCTCATTTTTCCTTTATTTTTATGCCTAAATTTAAAACCGTTAAATATTTTCTGAATACGTTCTGGACCGTTGATGAGAAATGGTCTCTCCATTTCTTTTTTCGGAATTGGAAGAAAAAATATACTCGTTGCTTTGACACAATTGGCGGAAGAAATAAACCACGCATACGCATAGTCGCACACTTGGGTAACTTTTTCATCATTGTATTTGTCAATAATTAAAATAAAAAAGATCCAGAAAAAGGCAGGGGATTCGAGTAATCCCCACCTGGAGTTGTGGGTAACTTTTTCATCATTGTATCTGCTTCTAACAAATATTAATCCGCTGTTTATCAAATATAATCTTACTTATCTTATTTTGGAGTGTTTCAGATTTTTTCGTTAATTATTTACCTTTTTTTTATTTTATGAATCCTCTTATACTAAAAGAATAAGAGATTACTAAAATTTTCCCGCCTAAATGGAGTATTATATAATTAGATTATATCATATCTAGACATGTTATTACAAACAATAAATACTGCATTTAAAAAGGTATAATATTTTTACAATTTGTATAGATATATTAATAGGATATTCTGATTTTGTTACATAAATGAAATTGTACTGCACTAATTATAGTATTATACTATGATGTGATAGAAATATTTTAATTTACTGTTATATTTTTATATGATGGTCAAGAGCACTTTTTTATCAAACACTTTGTAAATAATTCTATTATTCTATCTTTTGATAACAACTTATGAATGATACATTTTTTTTCTTTCACTTTAATTTAATATCTATACTTGCTCCATAGTCCATACTATGTGAGCATTTAAATTTTGGTTAATTTTTTGAATTTTTTTATATAACATATACAGAGTACACAAGTATATTTATTAACACATATTTTATCTGATTGTATTATTAATTTCATTAGTTCAAGTTAATATTACGCCTTTAGTGGATATAATGATATAACAACAATATATTTTAAAATAAAGTTAACAAAATAGTTTCAGTAACAACAATCTTATTAGTAGTATAAGTGTTGAATCTTCTCTTTTCTACCTCGACAAAACATTATTAATAGTAAATTTTATAATTAAATTTAAAATGAAGTTATATATACCAATGATGTAATTGTTAAATTTTCTAATCAATATATAAGTCTTGCGTACAACCGTTGTAGGTTATAACGAAGGGGTGAAAAGCACCATCACTCCCAAAAAAAAGTGTTAGTTTAATTTAGATGGATTTATACCTCCTTTGTAAATTATTCATGTTTAATAGACAATTTGAACTTCCGCACGACCATACTCAATTTGATCTACTTGTCATTTTATAATAAGCATTCTTCTCTTTCCTTGATATCTATGCCAAAGCCAAAGGTAAATAAATGACCGGAACAGATGAAGTATTTCTTACTCTTCTATTTTATAGATTAACCTACTTTTTATGGGGAAAAAAGGTGAATAATAGTATTTAGTTTATTTTACATAATACATATTATGTTTCGATGTTACAATAGATTATATTTAATACAGTTATTGTACAAATTTACATTTCCAGTTTAGAATAATTCCGTTTTAAACCAAAATCTTGGGATTCATATTTCATAGTTACTCATGAACGCTTGTATTAAGTATAGGACCAAATTAGTATAGGACCAAATTAAACGAAGAGTGGCTCAAAAGTTACAGTCTATTAATAATATTTATTTTTATATTGTAATATTCTATTATAATAATACTAGTGTAGATCCCGCGGAAATGCGCGGTAAATATAGCCCTTTTAATTTTTAATGTATTAGTTATAGATTTTTCATTTATGTCTCACGAATTTTTATAAAAAATAACTAATATTAAAATTAATCAAAAGAATTAAATAATTCCATAAATTGTGTTTTTTATGAAAATATTTTAACTACATCAAATTATTTAAAAAAAATTCTTTTTTCGTCACGAAGTTAATAATAGGAGATACAATTTTTATGTATAGATTATTTTAAATGGAAAATTAGTTTAATAAATGAAAATCTAATGTGTTTCCATGTATAAGTTTGAGCACTTTGAAGAAAAAACTTTAGAAAAATTGTATTCTCTTAGTATTTAGGAGGATTTATACTTTTTAAATTTGCACCTCATTAATTTTATCAGTTCACTCCATTGTATTTTGATATGAAACAAAAATAAAATAAAATGGAAAACTAATAAAAAAAATTATTTAAGTTGTGGATTTTTTTTAGTGAATGTTTTTTTTGTCACGAAGCTAATAGTAAGCATGTGTCAAATTATTCTCTACAGTAATAATTATTGCATTACTGAAAAATTTAGCAACTTATACTTTATAGTTTAATATCAATTTTATTTTATTTTAATGAAAAAATGATAATTATGAATTTATTTTAAAAATTAGAGTTTATTTATAAGAATATATTTATTGAAAAGATGATAATGTAATGAAAGAAAATTGTATTTATTACCTTATTTAGTTAGATGCTTTTTGGAGGGAAAACTAAGAGAATTTTTATTCTCTTAGTAGTAGGGGGGAATTATACTCTCTCTTTCTTGGTCATTTTACCTTTGATTTTCGCATAAAGTCCAATGAAAGTCAAGGAGAGTACTTGTAGTTAGATTATTAGATGACAAGGGGATTAAATTGAGTGTGGAGGGTCAAATTGTCCATCAAATACATTTATAAAATGAAAAAGTAAATAATTGACTGAACACCCAAAAATAAAATAAATAAACAAATAAATGGAACGAATTGAGTGTAAATAAACCATATCAAAACTACATACTTAGTTGTTTAGCCATAGCCCACTTTGAGCTAGCCCAAATATTTGTTGAAACAAAGTCAGTAATCCATAATTTAGCCCAGACCTACGACTTCAAATAGCAAACTGGCCCAAACTAGCCAATAATTTTTTTGCTTAGTTTATGTGGTATACTTAGGTCTCGTTTCGTTGTTCACCCAATTCATGGGAATTCAAGAATCCCATGAATTGGGATTTTTAGAGTTTGTTTGGTTACCCCATTTTTTTGTAAAATGGGAGAGTGTAAAACTCCTATGAGTTTCCAACTCCTACATAAAGGGGGAATTTAACTACCAACCCCCTCATGATCATTGGGAATTTTTAGGAAAGTAAAACTCCAACATGGCAACCAAACGGATTATTAGTAACACCATTAGGGTTTGAAATTGGTGTTCATAAAAATAATTGAATTAGACATTAATAGAGTAATTTAGAAGATTGGAAATTTAATAAAAGTCTTAAGATTATGATTTTCCATAAGGAAGCATTGTCCCTCTATGGCTATGATTTATTATAATATTTGAAATTAAGAAAAGTTTACAATCAGTTTTTTCATATACAGAATTTACTCTTTCATATACCACTTTTTTCAACTTTATCGTTATTATTTATTCACTTTATCTTCTCTTTCACTCAAAACCCAACAAAAACCACCTAGTTGCCCACCCGCCCACCATTGTCCAACCACCAGACTGTCGTAGCACTAGTGCAACTCCTTCGTTCCTCATTCAAAACCAATGATTCTTACACTCTTGTTCTCCTCGTATCTTCCTCTACCATCTTATGTAAAAAAAATCTATCTTTTCAAATCTTTTGTAAAAACCATATTTTTGTAGGATGAGTTTTCTGACCAATCTCGCCTTGAACTTGTTCTTAGGTGGAAACACTAGTGTTCCGGGTTGGATTTGGACGAAATCTTGTTTAATGAAGTTCAAAAAGGTAACGATGATGAGTTACTCAATATTACATATGTTTGTGTGATTTATGTGTTTAAATTAGTTTTTCGCAAGAAAAAGATTGTTTTTTTATGTGTGATTTCTCTTAGAATTCCTTGTTTATATTTGTTGGTTAATGATTTATGAGTTATGTTTGATGAGATTTGTTGAATTAATATTGTTGATGATGAAGTTTGTTGTATTGTTATTGTGGAACATGTCTTAAATGGTTATTTTCTGTATTGGTATATTGAGATCTAATCTTTTGGATGAATATGATGTAATCTTTATGTTAAACCTACCTTGTTAAATCGTATTTATAAAAGTGGAGCAATTTATGAACGTTGTATATTGTAAATTGTTGTTTTAATTGCACAATAGATACTTGGAGGTTATTTTGTGCCCAACAATGATGTTGGAGCAACTTTGGGTAAAGTTGGTGGTATGTTTCTTGAATCAAGAGATTTAACTTAGGTTTTGTTGATTTGAATTCATAATATTGTTGAATGAATGGTTGAATGATGTTTGGATGTTTATATTAATAGTGTAGTATGCATATTTACTTTCAAAAGTTAAATTGGATGAAGTTTTTATGACAAAGATGAATTTAATTTCCGCAAGGAGAAATTTCACCCGGTAAGTGAGAATTTAACCCGCTAGAAAAAATTGGTTTTGGTTGAAAATTTCCGTAGGTCACCCACCATGGAAAAAAGTAGAGTTTTGGTAAAAATATCTGTAGGATGAAATTTCACCCGATGGGCGAAAATTTAACCCGATGGATGAAATTTTTCTTACACAGTTGCATTTTCATAAAGAGGTCCTATTTCCCTTGTTTATTGCTTGGTTTAGGCTTGTGGCCTATCGTTAGAACCGTAAGAGGATAAGGTATCACCTCCAATTGGAATCTCCTCATTACCATGTCTAGAACTAAAGTTATGACCATTTAAAGTGACCCTTGTTTCAATTGGTTTCTAAACTTGTTGTTTTGGATTGAAGTTTATGTTCTTGATGATTATACCTATAAACTTTTGTTCTAATGCTTATGTGTCACATATTAACACTTGTTTATCATCGAAACACTCTGTTTACGTCTCATTCACATGTTGAGTGACGATTTTTGGATGTTTGACTAAAGTATGATATGTTTACCTTTAATTGTTATCCGATACATGTTGTTTTGATTAAGTCAATCTCTCATATCTTGTGTGCCCGCTCTCACTTCTAATTGGGATTAAGGTTAAGTTGTTTGAGTATCTACCCATAGTACTCATTTGTTCTTGTACCCTGCCTTACTATGCTTGACGCTTATCCGCCTTGGATGCGAAATATTTATCGCATGTCGAATCGGAAAATGTTCATCTAGAGAGTATTGTACCAAGTCTAGGCGGAGACCATATTATTATCTTTGTCCGTTTGCATCGAGAAATGTTCATTTGAGGATTCGGTATCGGACCTAGGCTGGGATTGTATTATGATCGTCGTCTTACTGAGAGGATAATTATCTTGTATGGTTGCTTGGTTGTATTCGTGTGACTATAACAACGTTGTTGGGAGGTGAACGCTTAGAGTTGCTCGAGACGATCGTCAAATGTTGTATTCATGCGAGGTGGTGTCATTGTGCTTAGCCTACCAACTTAGCTTTTTATTTATACCTCTTCTATGCCGTTCTGCCGGATTTGGTGTGCTCGTTCTCCTTTCGCCCCTTTCGTGCCACTCTGCCGAATTCGTGGTACTCGTCTTCCGATCTGTTGCACCAACTCTTGGATGCGAAATTTTTATAGCATGTCAAATCGGGAAATGTTCATCCTGAAAGTCTTGATATAGGTTTAGACTAGGACCGTACATAGTCATTGTCTTACCGAGAGGATTGAGCGCATTACCCGGATCTTTTGAGACTTCTAAAGGAACCTTGGGAATAGTGAGAGGACCCTTGGACTTGACGAGAAGCTACTCGTGAGCTAAGTAATGAGTTATGCTAGACTAACTATGAGCAAAGAGGACCGAGTAGAGTGCATTCGGCCAAGTATGAGTGATACTCGACTGAGTGAGGTGCACTTGGCTGATTGTTCAGGCACTCGACCGAGTGAACCTATTCAATGGCGATATAAACTATGTCGGGGACCTAAATTTGCCTAACCCTAAATCATTTCATCTCTCTCTATAAAGCCTCCAAATCCTCTCCCTTCTCTCTAGAACTCTCCTTAGCCTCCTCCCATTGTGTGTGAGCATGGATTTGAAAATCTTACACCTTTTTCATTCATCTTTTCATCCTCTAAGTCAAAGATCTCACATTTTCTATTTATTTCACCAAACCCTAACTTTTAGGAGTTTTTATGGGTAATGTTAATTAGTGATTTTAATTAGTATTAGGGGTAATAGTAAGGGGTTTTATATAGTATAAGAGTATAGGATATATTGTGATGGTAATTATGTGATTTATGTAGGATGAGATAGTTTTGTGAGACGGATTCTTGGTTGTCTCAAGTTGTTTACAGAGTTTGCTAAAAGCTAGGGTTTCCCCACTCAGTTTTGGTAATATGGATTCTTACTCATATGTTTACATATGTCATTTTTGTTGTTTTTGTTGTTGGTCTTACATGATAATTAGGATTTTCATTATAACATGTGGTTGGATAATTGTGTCTTAAAAGATGGTTGTACTTGTTGGATTTGCATGATAACATGTTTATTGGGGATTTCATCTTGAGGTATTGTTGTGATTGTTGGTATACATGAGTACATGGCATATTTGACATTCAATATACATGAGAAAGAGGCATAATTGGTAAGAGCTATGTACGTGAAAGCATTATAGTTGGCATATTATGTGCATATTGTGTATATGTGATGGTTGGTGGATGTTGGAGGTTGATGGTTGAGTTGTGGTTGAGTTGTGTGGTTGTTGAGCAGACGTAAGGCAGTTTCGGAGACCGTCTTATGCTCAGGTTGTTCCTTGGAGTTTCTCACTCCAAGAAGGACATGCACGTTTATGGATTAAGTACGGAGGGACTCGTGTGGTGTCACGACGTCTGGCAGGAGTCCGGTTAGCGCCCGGGCTCGGTACCATGGATGCGTCCCGCGTACCTATTTTACGGGCTGCGGTCCGGCTGTTTGGTGGCACTGCTTGTAATACTCCACTGAACCGAATATGTTATTCGGGTGGGGTACCCTCTTGAAGAGGTCCATTGATAAGCTTAAAATCTGACTAGTGCTTAAAGGGATTTAAAGTACTACTCATATCAACAAAGTGCACTTTCTTTCTGGTTATCCATGCGAAAGAACTCCACAGTTACGTGTGCTTGGCTGAGAGTAGTCTTAGGATGAATAACCTCATTTGAAGGTTCCCGTGATGCGCACGAGTGAGGACAAATTGTGCTGGAAAGGACCCGTGTTAATCTGTGTGTCATGTAAACAGCCTGACGGGCTACCTTGAGTGACCGGTCCCTACTCTATGTTTGGGCCGGGGCGTTACAGTGTTGCTATACCATCACCGGGTTATATGGATATGGAGTTGTGGTGGATGGAGACTTATGACTCGTGTGTTTCATTATTACATTTCATGTTCATATTCACATGTCATTCCGTCAGTGTTTGTATTATTGAAACTGACGTGTGTGGTTATATGTAAATTGCCACTTTTTTTTTAAATTGGGGTGGCCTATGATGATCTACATGATATTTCCGATTATATGGGGAGCCGTTTGGAGTACAGGTTTAGATATGACGATGATCGGGATATGGGCCGCACGACGGATAATTGGAGTCGAGTTACATAGTCACACGTTAGATGATGTTGACCATAGTTGAGCTGTATAATGTATGATTCTCATTTTGTATTCATTTATTAACTTATGTAATTCATTAAACATTTTATTTATATAAAATTTTACTTAATTGGAGTTCCGATTTACTGCCTCGGGAAACCGACATGGTGACCTTCTCGATTACCATGGCCGGGTAAGAGGGGGTGTTACAAAGTGGTATCAGAACGACGATTTTGGAACCTGAACCAATGAACCAGATGCACCTAGATGTGTCTAAAAAAAATGAACTCGGCATAAGTAAAATAGGAGGTTGACTTTGGATGAGTAGGCGTCCTCATTTGAAATCTTGATCTTATTGTCTTAACCGGTACACTACGGGGTGGTTATGAGTATGTGGGAACACTATTTGAGAGATGACATGGTTACATGTGTGCTATGTTGAGTTGTTGGTTCCTTACATAATGTAGTCATTCATGATGCGGTATATGTAATATGTGAAAGAAGGATGAAAGGTTTAATATGTTTAACACGTTTTAAGAGTAGATGTGAATAGGTGAGTATGCTGAGCATTAGCTCCGTCCTTTGACCTTTGATACCGTATCAGTGCTTGGATCATACGAGTATTATCGTTAGACTGCGATTTAGTGACGGTTATTAGAAGAGTACGTAGTCGCTAGTATAGAAGTAGTGTATTGGAGACGGTAGGTATAATGACGTGTAATTTAACTCGGAGAGAGTCACCAATAGTCGGTGGACTTCCGAACCTTAATCTATTGTTGCAGGTACAATACCTTTCGTATCTAGTCAGAAATTGCAAGCCATAAGGAAGCACTCGGTCGAGTGTAAGGGAGTACTAGGCCGAGTACCAGACACTCGACCGAGTGGACCCTGGCACTCGACCGAGTGGACCATTTTCTAGAAATTTGGGAAATTTCATATGATGGGACACTCGACTGAGTGAACATCGAGTGCACTAGGGCACTCGACCGAGTGTGAATTTTGTGTAGTGTATTTCGGAAAATCGTGTCTTCAAATCTATTCTTATTTTCTTCATTCCTTCTTTATTCTTCATAACTCTAACACCAAAATTTCTTTAAAAGTCATAAAAAAACTCCATTGTTGCATTTTGTTACTTGGATTCAAGCGTGCGTTCCACTCCAATCTTTCTTCCAAATCTTTACTTGTTATTCAAATAAGGTAATTACTCTTTCCTGTTGCCCCCCCCCCCCCCCCCAATTTAATTTTTTTTTTATATCTAGACTGTAGACTAATTTCTTCAATTTTCACCCCATGTTTGTATGTTATTCTTAATTTTATAGAACTAATTCACTATATACAACATTATGATGTCAAATATTAAAATTTCATGTTGAATTTTGCCACAAATTGGGAAAATACGAAATTAGGGTCCATGTTGGAGGAAAATTGGATTTTTATTTTTAATACTTAGTTTAATTGTTCTAAAAAGCTCTAATCTTTGTTAGTAATATTAAATCACGCCTTACATTGAAATCTCGTCTTAAAACTTGACCTAAAAATTTCGAAAATCCTAATTTATATGCCCAAATTTTGATTTTTGTATTTGGAACATGATTTAATTGCTTCATAGTGCTTCAATCTTTGTTAATAATGCCTTGAATGGTCTTAAATTTGAATTTTTGTCTTAAACTCTTCCCAAATTTCCGAGATGCATGATATTCATACCAAAATTTTGATTTCTATGCTTCATTCTTGATTTAAGTATGTCAAAAGTTTTGATAACCACTAGAATTGCTTTCAATTGGGATTAAAATATTGTGTAATTTCACAAGAATTACATTTTTCCAGAAAACTAGTTTCTTGATTATGATTTTGGTTTGATTAAATTCAAGGGAAATTATGTCAAATTTTCTACTCATATTGTTGTTGGTAAACTAGAAATGTTGAGAAATTTTCGTATTTGTCCCAAAATTTGTCTTAAATTCTCATCTTTTCTACACTGTAACTTGTTGTATGAATCGGTTTTGTAGCATGTCGAAGCCATCAAGAAACTTCTGAAGAAACCGCGCATGGCAAGCCCACTAAGAGCCAGTGGTACCTCCCATGATTGAAGCTTCGGGATTTTTAGGCATTGAGTTTGAGTGTGAGCTCCAAAATAACGCTTTTCTCGCCCTAGCCCTTATACGTATAGCCTCCAGAAGGTGTGTGTCGGTTGATGCGTTGAGGGAGTTGGGTATAGCGGAGGAGATGCATGACATCTTTGACACTCTTGGGCTTGAGGGGTTGTACAACCTAGAAGAAGTGTGTTACCGGAACTTAACCTTAGAGTTTTTAAGCTCTTTTGCATATTGTAAGGAGACCATGACGGTGAGGTTTAGGCTAAAAAAAACCCCTTTCCACATGACTTGTGATGATTTTGCGGATTACTTAGAGGTGTCTAGGAAGAATGACCTTGACCATCATAAGGTAAAGAAGACCATGAGAGCCAGCAAATACATAGACTTGTACACGAGTAACTCCTACACCATACTGAGCGCCATGTGGGCAAATGATGTTGAACACTCGCTTGTAAGGTAGACCGACACTTGTATACGAGACTTCCCGCGGGATAGAATTTGCCCAAAACCGTGATAAGGATTTAGTCGTATCATCTATATCAATATAATCCTAAATTACTACTAACTAATAGCTAGTCGCAAGACAGGTATCGAATCCACAGGGAGGCGTTAATGTTCTAGTTTGCTTTTACCTAAGTCTGTTTTAAGGTAACAATTTCTGGGGTTTTGAAAATTTGATTTCTAAAACTAGTTGCAAAAGTAAATAAGATTAAAGAGTCTAGGGATCAAGTTCACTAGGTAGTTATCCGGGGGTGAGATTTAATTCATTAATATAAAAATTTATGTTGTTTAAGGTCATATGATCCGTCGATTCTGATATGCCCTTGTGGACATGGGCCACCCGCGGCGCGCGTGAAAGGGCTTGAATAAGCCTGCATTTGTGGAGTCGCCACCAATCAATACTATATATTAATTCCAGAAACCAAGGGACTTCAATGTAATTAAAGAAAGTTATACAAATTAATTATAGTTTATAGTTTTAAATCACTAGCACCATGTGATGGACCTGATTAAGGGATCTCTCTGCAAATATTATATAGTTCTGGTTAAAATTAAATTATATAGAAGCTTGATAATTTTCCTAAACATTTGTAAGAGACTAAAACATGGTCAATTTCCTTAAAATAAAATAATTAATTCCTAAATATTTATAAAATACTAGAAGATGATCAGTTTTCTTAAAATAAATAGTAAATTAGTATAAACATGCACACTTATGGTATTAATTATTACCATCATGAATCTATATATTAAATTTAAAATCTATGCAATTTTATTAAACTTTATAGTTTATTAGATGTATAGAGATGTTAATTATTTGACATACAAAAAATATAATATAAGTAGGTTGTAAATAATTCAAGTTAGATTACATAATATATAATATTGCATAATTCCTTCGATTTGATTTTAATGCATATATGTAATATATTTATATAAATATATAATCATCTTGAAATTGCATGCCTACGTAGTAAAAGTAATTTCATCAGTAAAGAAAAAAAATTGTAGTAACATTGGATATAGTTATATGATAGTAATCACTCATTTGAGTAGTAAAAGTAACAATATTATCAGCGAGATTAGTGAAAATGGTAGAAACAACAACGGGAGTAGTGAAATAATCAATATTAATGCGGCAATAGAAAAAGTAACAATAATTATGACGGGAGTAGTGAAGTTACCAATATTAATGCGGGAGTAGTGACAGTAACAATAATTACGGCGGAAGTAGTGAAAGTAACAATGATTACGGGCAAGTAGTGAAATGTTATTACTATTGTTTCATTAAATAGAGTAAAATATTAATAGCGGGAGTAGTGAATTTGTCTCAAAAATTATTTTATCGTAATTTTAGGATATGTCATAGAATAATATGTTAATGATAAATTTATAAGTTATGCAACTTTAAGTAATTTTATTTAATAAAAAAAAATTAATGGTAAGTAGAGGTAGCCCGGGCGAAGCCGGGCACCAATACTAGTTTTATGAAAAATTGGAACCGTTCGAATACCTCATGCCATGTCAAGACACAAAGTAGTGACATGAACACTAATAACTCGTTACCCTTAGCATTCTATGTCTAGAATGACTCTCGTGGATGCCAATGAAAACGGATGTTCACAGAGAGATGGAGTAAGGGGTGAGGGTACGTATTAGGAAGCTCTTTAATCGAACACCTAATCCCGCCCGCCTCGATAGCGGCCTCTACCAATGAGTAGGGAAATCGTTCATATTTGATATGTCGTCGATTATATGCATGCAATGCAACAAACAATAGATTAATCCTAGCATGTGAGATTAAACTATGTCGGTTAACAAGTAATTTAGCACTCAATTGGGTCGAAGTAGATGTTAGATTCAATTACATGTGAAAAAGCCATACAATTAAATCATACAAGGGCGATAAATGAACTATAATAAATTACAATAATTAAAATTACAAGGATTACATGGATAATTGATTTACGTCAAAAGCACATTCAAAACGGAATTTTGGAGAAGAAAATAAAAGAATTATAAATAAAAATGGTGAAAACTACATTAGATTAGAGACGATAATACGATTAATAGATTTAATACGTAATTAGAAGCTACGTCAAAGCGAGAAAGAAGTTCAGGGACAGAAGCCAACCCAGAACAGGCGCAGCATCTGCTGCGTCCCTTGGAAAAGGCGCAGGTCTTCCTACGTCTGTTCTTGAGTTGGACTCTGGCCGTGAAGTCAGAACCGCAGATTGTTAATGTTCATTGGTAAATTTAAGGTCAATTGTTGATATTAGAACTCAAGTAAAAGTAATTTAATAGATTACATGCATCTGGAACCGTCATAAAATGAACTAAAGGTGAGAATTTACAGCGATTTGCATAATTAGTATTAATAATACGATGTCGGAGACGGGTTTATATACAAACTCGAAGTTAGGATGGAAAGAAAAGATTACGATTAATGACAAAAATAGAATTAAAACAATGTCTCAAAGGCGAATTCAAGAGACTTGATATGAATGAACCGAGCCTCTTAAATCCGGGTTTGAAATAAACGACGAAAACCCGCAAATATCGAATTACAAGGGATTTATGTCGAATTAAGCATTATAATTTGAAAAGGATTAAAAAGACATGATTTATACACTGAAACGAACAAAAGAACAAAGAGAAAAAAAAAGAAAAAGTTGCAGGAGATCGAGGAAGAAGAAGAAGAGCAGAAGCATCGGCAACCTCAGGAAGAGGCGCAACTGATGCTGCGATTCTTCGAAGAGGCGCAGCTGCTGCTGCGTTTCTTCTCGACGTCAGACCTCCCCTGATTTGTAAATACGGTTTTAAAAGGTGGGTTTTAAGACGGTTTTGAGCATGCTTTTGTTATAAACTTTACATTCGTGACACAAAATAAAAGTACAATAAAATAAAATAGGATTTTACACCCTCAGACTTACATGTTTAACGAAACGAGATTGACTAAGTTATCGTTTAGTGATTGCTCGACTCGAATAATGCGTGGAAAGTGCCCTTGTTAAAAGATTTAGATTAATTGATTAGATTGATTAAGTGGAGTTGGTCAAATTGGTCGGTCTATGCAACGTGACTGGGACTTAAAATGATCTGAGCTTACGTGGTCGATTGATCAAGCACGTAGGCGTCGAAAGCGAAGAGCGTGGTCTAGAATGCAAAGGGAGAAGAGAAGGGCGGACACTCGCGTGCCAAATATGGAGGCCGAAGGTCTCTATTTATTGTAAACACACGAAGGAGTTTAGGTATGACACGGATACCGAAACAAATCACGAAAAGATTCTAGAAAGCATGGAAAAAGGGTTGGGGAAGAGGCACAACAGCCACTGCGACCTTTGGAAGAGGCGCAGCACCTGCCGCGTCATTTTCCCAGAGGTTTCCTCATCTGCAAGCAAGATTTCCGCGTTTTATTATGGAATTTCGGTAGTTATACACTTCCTTATTCCATGAAACACAATATACGGGAGATATTTCCTTAAAAATATTAATTTTAACATGGAATTTATATCCAGAGAATTCTAGAACACTCCGGAACATTTCGACTCAGCATTTAAACGGTTTGTAGAAAATGAAGTGGTTTTTGACCCGGACTCCAAATGAACTCTAATTATTGTCAAAACGACCGTATCAGCGCGTAGATGATGACCATGATGTTGATTCGAGTGTTTGAGCTATCACTTGTCGATGAACTTACGAATTGTTATAAATCGCTCCGCGTACCAAACATGCAGCCCAATCATCACTGAGTGGTTCGCGGGAGGTGTACAAATGAGGTATCTACAGAGCCCCCATTTTGATTGAGGCTTGGACAAGGCGAAATTCAAAATATAGCCATTAGGTCAATTGAAGATTACAACCTGACAACTATGGCGACGCGAGGCGGCTCAAGGGGTCTGAGCCAAGGACCTGTCGTCGGGAACATTTTAGAGTCTGTCGACTACCGGGGAGGGTCGTTTAAAGTCCATTAGACTACGTAAGGAAGCTCGCCAGCCATAAGAAGTAATCATACCTGGGAAATCTGCTTGTGTTGGTCCTCAAGCAAACTCTCACTGGGGAACATATTGACGATTAGGAACATCCTGATCGTCAGGGAAGAAACCTTGAGTGGGCAATACTGCAAAATACTGCTATGGAGAACATATATATTGACAACTAGGAACATCTCGATCGTCATGGGAGAAACTTTGAGTGAGCAATACTTCAAAATACTGCTGCGCTGGGGAGAAATGTCGATTTGAGCAATACTGTAAAATACTGTTGTGGAAGATATAACGATTTGAGAAATACTAAAAAATACTGCTGGGGAACATGAAGACTTGGGGAGTACTGCAAAATATTACTGGGGAACATATCGATGGCTCTGTCGAGGCTGAATAATAACTTTTGTTGGGGAGAATATATCGATGTCTCTGTCGGGGTCGAATCATACATTGGGGAATGAAAATGTCGTGGTTATCCGTAGCCTGTTAAGGACAAAATACCGATCTGGATAAAGAAAATATCCAAAAAGGAGAGCCATATGCTGGGGAAAATGAAGACCTGGGCGAAGCCCCCAGTTGGAGTGAGCTATGCTCCTTAACTATCTGCATGGTTAGTAGCCACACAAGAACGCAATCTAACAGGCAAATAGCACATGAGGAAACAAATAACACATGGACCTCAAATGAGGTAGGAAACATACAAGTTTTGAATGCTCTCTCTTTTATAAAATTTGTTTAAAACTTGAAATTAAGGTGGAATTTGTTGCTTGTAATGTGTTATGCATATCCAATTGGGCTTTAGACGCATGACTTGACACGACATCGACTCACTAGGATGCAAGACGAAAGACTGACGAAATATTGACTTAGATTTAACGCGACACATGGATGGATTTGACAGACTTTGCTTAAGTATGCACAACCCCTAGCCAAGTTTGGAAGACAACGTGTATCAGTTCCAAAGGTAGAAGAATTGCAAGAATGATGACGCACATATAAAGGCAAGGCATGAGCCATGGATCTGCTGTCTACTTTGGACATCTTTTAACATCATCTTGCTGTAAAAGAGACCCCTCTTGAGGCACGATAACTTGGAGAATCGATCTAAGACCTTTGTCATTGTCCGGACCGAGCACTAGCTTGACTTAAAATAAGAGAGGAGTAAAGGAAGGGTGGCATCTCGGAAGAGAAGCCCCCAGGATGAGAAGATGACTCTGGAATTCGGTAAAAAGGAAACGGGGTGACAAAAAGGAGCCCCCAGTAAAGAGGTAGAAATGGAAATTGTGGTTGGAAGGTTGAAATTGAGGTTAAAGGTTAAAAGTGGGGATGGTTGATAATTGTGGTTGAAAGTTGATGGTTGGGAATGTTGTGTCCTGGAGGACTGCCTACGTATTCACGTAGAGTGAAATCAATCCAGATCCTAGTTCCGAGGTTTTGTTAATTTTATTTGGGTGTTGTGGTTGTATCCTTCTTGTGTAAGAAAGGACTGCCTACGTAAACGATGCTCGTAGTTCAGGTGTGTGCCTAAGCTATCCTGTTAGGGCCTTAAAGTGCATGGGTCACAAGGGTAATTTCCTTTGGTGACTCGAAGAACCGATTTGAGATAACTCCCTCTGATCATAGACCAAAGAGGCATAATTAAGTTTGTAAAAATTTCCTTGTCGCGTGAGCACACCTAAAAGTGGACCCGAAGGATAGATATGGGTATGTCCCGTCCTAGGTAACAAAGTATTTGAAGACTCCGTGTCTGGGTCAAGGTGAAATTGTATTGGATATTTGGGATATGGAGCGCGAAAATAAGAGGCTTTAATGAACAAATCTCTGGAACTTGATTTTGTGGTGTTAAGGCTTTATGGGATTATGGCTTCTAATATGGGTTGGAAATGGAGTCTCTTGGCTTAATGTAGCCTGAGCACATAAAGGCAGGTTAAAATGACGTGGGTTCAAGTTTCCATATCTTGGCCCTAAAGGATGGGTATACTTGACGAGCTTGAGAGGATTTTCAAATTCCTAACTATCTCCCTGTAACGGTCTCGAGAAGGACTTAGGGTGTGTGATGTGTGAAAGGCTAAGTGAGGGTGCTAGCTGACCATCTTCATCAATGTCTTGATTCTATATAGAATTCAGCATTATTCCGTTCAATATTTGATTTCATTCTCGTTCTTGATTCAGACTCGGATTCTTGGTCTGGAATATATCTCGGCTTTTGCTCAGATTATTGATTCGAGTTTTTTGAAGATAACTTTGACTTCAGATATTGACATTGACTTGCTTGATTGAGCCTTGTTCTTTTGACTCTTTTGTCTTGGATTACGGGCATAACTGTGGCCTTGGATATTGACACCAGTTTCTCTTGATTGAGCCTTTGTCTTTTATCATGGCTCGTACCGTCTTGGGTTTTCTTGCTACCATGGATTTGGGTCAGACTAGCACATTTGGTATGCAACAGGTTGGTTTTTAGTAACACGGGTTGTTTATTGTGGGGAATGGGCTTGCCCACCGTCATGGATCGTCAACAAGGGAGATGGTTTGGATTCGTCCTAAAATCTCTTAAGAAATGCTCGTCCTAAATTAGGGTTATAGCAAGGGTTTATATTGCCAGACATGGAATAGGTAAGGAAAATGAACACGGAGTTTCAGGTCCTCTACAACTCGGAATGGAACATCGTTTAAGTGTACTCATATCGACCGACATGTATTGTTGTTTGTTTTAAAATGTCTCAAATCAGTTCTTGTTGTCACAGGAAGAGGGTAAAGGAAGAGATAGGATAGAATATGTGGACTAAAAAGTGTACTTTTATTGAAACGAGTAACGAATGTATAGACTCGAGAAGACATGTGACTCGTGGGACAGTCCCCAGGTTGTCACTAGAAATGGAAATGGATACGAAGAAAGATACTAGCATAATTATGGGATAGAAACCCTAAGACTCGGACTCAGAATTTGACTCGATCTTAGATCCAGACTCCTAATCATCATTTTTATGTTCGGGGAATCCTCTTTCAGCATCTGGTAGCTTGAGTGTCCGATCTTGATCGTTGAACAATTTGAGCACCCTGTCCTCGTTGTTTGGGGTAGTAAAAAGGTAGAGGCCCAAGAGACCTTCCTGTCTTTGAAGAGTAAGACACCCATGAGGGTCATTCTTTTCTCTTAATAGACCGAGGGTCGATAAAGATATCTTGCCGCGATTGAGCATATAGTGGATGGTATTTTTGAGTTTGGAACATGCTTCAGTGTCATGTCCATTACCCCTATGGAATAAACAATATTGAGAACCGTCCCAAAAGCGACCTCTCCTCTTGTACTCAGGATCTGGGGTTGGACCGATTGGCTGGACCAGTCCTTTAGCAAAGAGTCTTTCAAAGGTGATCGTATAAGGCATGCCTAAATTGGAGAATGACCTTAGAGGTAGAGTTTCTCTTTCTGGTAAAGGTTCTATAACCTTTACGTCGGTAATGTGGATTGTTTGATTGTTGGGTATTTGTGAGTCTGTTTTACTTCTTTTGACCAAATGATTGGTGGGTCGTTCATCTCCTTGATCATCTGCGATGTTGAAATCCCTATAAGGTCGCTTAGTTTCTGTATCCGAACTAGATAGGAGCGAGACGGAAATCCTACCATCCTCAATCCCATCTTGTTTGACATTCTTGAGTTTATAGCAATCTTCGGTATCATGTCCCCTACCCCTATGGTATTGACAATACGAATTGCCATCCCAAAATTTAGATTTTCTTTCTGGGTCCGGGCTAGGCCCTATTGGTTGAAGAAGACCTAGAAAGGATAATTTGTTCAAGTCTAGGGCATAAGGTATGCCTAGACTTGTGAATGACCTAGGAAAGTTGTAAGGTTTCTTTGACGAAGGCTCTATGAGGTTGCCTTTATTGATCTTGATCAGTGGATGAGAAGAACTAGGAATAGATTTCTCACTTGTTACGTTCTTCTTAGGACCATCAGGTTGAGGGTTTGTCTGGACACTTTTTATCTTGAGAGGCTGGGCATCAAGCTTCTTACCCATTTCAGCAAACTTGTTCTCCATGTTGGGAAGCCGAGAGTTTAGGTTATGAATGGCTCCCTCTATTTTGGGACATCTATTGTTGAAGGCAATGGAAAGCATGCGCATTCCACTTTGGATATCGTCTTCCTCAAGCATGTTGATCTCTTCGCCGTCATAAGGATCGAGGAATGATTCTTCATCATGTTTAGTGCTGCTAGACCCAAGAGGGTCGATCCTCTCGAATTGCTCGACAGAAAGCGGAACTGGAAGCTTGCCCTCTTCGATCATATCTTGGATGGTGTGTTTCAAGAGAAAACACTCTTCAATATCATGGCCGCTACCTTGGTGATATAGGCAGTATTTGTTGCCCTTCCAGAGGTTCACCTGCTTCTCTAAAGGTAGATCCGGAGTCGGACCTATTGGATCTAGCTTGCCTTGGGCATAGAGTCTTTTCAAAGCATCGGCATAAGACATGCGTAAATCAGAAAACACCCTTTGATGCCACCCCGGTTTCCTTTCGATTGTTTTCGGCTTTTTAGGACGACGGTTATTACAAGAGGTAAGCTTTGGATGACCTAGACTAGAGGTTTCTCTAGGTGGCGTGTTCTTTTCCACCGTTCCATTCTCTAGAGTAAGGACGCGAATGCTCAAATCTTCCACTGTAGCTTAAACTCGTAGGACCATGGCATAAACGTCTTTGAGAGACACGGTGATTGTGGATTGAGCTACTTTGTGACTTTTCTGACTGACGGAACTTGCTGGATTCCTACTCGACAGAAATGACGCGCATTCAACCCGATTTGACATGGAATCACGCATACTAAGGCGAAAAACAAGGGATATACAAAGGAATGTATATGAGGACGAGACGGGATAATTAGACTCTTGACTTGTGAAATCGCGAAATATCGTGAGTGACTTCTCGTGTTTGGACTCACGGTGTTTGACTTTGACCTTAGACTCGAGTGTTGACTTTGACGGAGTGACATTTAGATGGTCGACCTTATTGACAGGATTGATGACATGTGATTCTGAAACGTGTGTTTTAAGATAGACTTGACTCGAGGTTCGGGTATGTGTGTCCCGAACGTGTCATTAGGAGGATTCGAGAGACGAATTTTAGAACGACTCGACGTGTTAGCCTCGAGTGTGTGAGTCGAGGT
Source organism: Silene latifolia (assembly GCF_048544455.1). Taxonomy (NCBI): domain Eukaryota; kingdom Viridiplantae; phylum Streptophyta; class Magnoliopsida; order Caryophyllales; family Caryophyllaceae; genus Silene; species Silene latifolia. Next base: position 191,886,442 of record NC_133536.1, read on the forward strand.
GTGGAAATGTTTAGATCCTAACTGAATTGGGGTAGGGGGTCCAAAATGACGGCGTGAAGCCTTAGGACTTGACTTGAATTTGAAAAGACCCAAAATGTAAAGGAGGACGGGATTACAACCTGACAGAGTTCCGACTAGGACATAGTCGGTTTGAACTTTGACTCTAACTTAGCCAATTGAATTTACATATTTACATTTAAATGGTTTGAAAATATTTTTTATTTAAAACTTTTTTTTTTTCGGATTTTTACACACTTATTCAAAAAGGACTCGACTCTTGAAGTGGCCGTGTGCCACCGTGTCAAGTGGGATTTAAAAATGACAAATTTGAAAATGTTTGTCCTAGACAACTGTAGTGTAGTTGTAGGAGTGCTGGCTCGAAGTGAGTTTTGAAATGGGCTTAAGGCTCGAAGTTTGACTCGATATTTGGACAGAGTTTCGGCTTATTTTGCGGTGTTTTAGGCCATTTTGGAAAATGTTTATATTTTGAAAATGGATTTTATCTTTACAAAATTTCGTCATAGTTTTGTTTACAAATGATGATCACATATATGATACAAACATGCATATGGGCATTATAAGGAAATGCTGAGTGCATTTAAAGGGTTTTGGCTTAAAAAGGTGGGTTTCCATACCAAGCAATCAAACCTTGGTCTGTGGAGAGGTCCGTGCCAAACATGAGTAAGGTCGGTTCCTAGTCCATTTCCTCGAGTAGTGAAAGCTCTTGATATAAACATGAGTATGTACCATCGTATGGTTGACGTCAATCGCTATCCATCCTTAGGCCCATATAAGAATTTGGACCATCCAGACGGAACAATTGGTCGAATGGGTTGGGTTAAGCCTAGGGAGGCCGAATGAAACGACCTAAGAAGGTCGAGTAATGAAAACCGACAACTATCTCGTATAAACTATTCCCTAACCTTGTTCAAGATTCACCCTGGGTAGCACGTAAGTGTATCATCTCCAGCGGCGCGCGTGAAAGGGCTTGAATAAGCGTGCATTTGTGGAGTCGCCACCAATTTTATGGAGAATTTGAACCGTTCGAATACCTTATGCCATGTCAAGACACAAAGTAGTGACATGAACACTAAGAACTCATTACCCTTAGCATTCTATGTCTAGAATGACTCTCGTGGATGCCAATGAACACGGATGTTCACAGAGATCTGGAGTAAGGGGTGAGGATACATATTAGGAAGCTCTTTAATCGAACACCTAATCCTGCCCGCCTCGATAGCGGCCTCTACTAATGATTAGGGAAATCGTTCATATTTGATATGTCGTCGATTATATGCATGCAATGAAATAAACAATAGATTAATCCTACTATGTGAGATTAAACTATGTCGGTTAACACGTAATTTAGCACTAAATTGGGTCGAAGTAGATGTTAGATTCAATTACATGTGAAAAAGCCATATAATTAAATCATACAAGGGCGATAAATGAATTATAATAAATTACAATAATTAAAATTACAAGGATTACAAGGATAATTGATTTACGTCAAAAGCACATTCAAAACGGAATTTTGGAGAAGAAAATAAAAGAATTAGAATTAAAAATGGTGAAAACTACGTTAGATTAGAGACGATAATATGATTAATAGTCGATTTAATACGTAATTAGAAGCTACGTCAAAGCGAGAAAGAAGTTAAGGGACAAAAGCCAACCTAGAACAGGCGCAGCATCTGCTGCGTCCCTTGGAAGAGGGGCATGTCTTCCTGCGTCTGTTCTTGAGTTGGACTCTGGCTGTTAAGTCAGAATCGCGAATTGTTAATGTTCATTGGTAAATTTAAGGTCGATTGTTGATATTAGAACTCAAGTAAAAGTGATTTAATAGATTACATGCATCTGCAATCGCCATAAAACGAACTAAAGGTGAGAATTTACAGCGATTTGCATAATTAGTATTAATAATACGATGTCGGAGATGGGTTTATATACAAATTCGAAGTTAGGATGGAAAGAAAAGATTACGAATTAATGACAAAAACAGAATTTAAACAATGTCTCAAAGAGGAATTTAAGAGACTTGATATGAATGAACCGAGCCTCCTAAATTCGGGTTTGAAATAAACGACGAAAACCAGCAAATATCGAATTACAAGGGATTTATGTCGAATTAAGCATTATAATTTGAAAAGGATTAAAAAGACATGATTTATACACTGAAACGAACAAAAGAACAAAGAGAAAAAAAAAGAAAAAGTTGCAGAAGATCGAGGAAGAAGAAGAAGAAGAGCAGAAGCAGCGGCAGCCTCAGGAAGAGGCGCAGCTGCTGCTGCGTTTCTTCTTGACGTCAGACCTCTCTTGATTTATAAATACAGTTTTAAAAGGTGGTTTTTAAGACGGTTTTGAGAGTGCTTTTGATATAAACCTTACATTCGTGATACAAAATAAAAGTACAATAAAATAAAATAGGATTTTACACCCTCAGACTTACATGTTTGACGAAATGAGATTGACTAAGTTATCGTTTAGTGATTGCTCGACTCGAATAATGCGTGGAAAGTGCCCTTGTTAAAGGATTTAGATTAATTGATTAGATTGATTAAGGGGAGTTGGTCAAATTGGTAGGTCTATGCAATTTGACTGGGATTGAGAATGATCTGAGCTTACGTGGTCGATTGATCAAGCACGTAGGCGGCAAAAGCGAAGAGAGTGGTCTAGAATGCAAAGGGAGAAGAGAAGGGCAGACACTCGCGTGCCAAATATGGAGGCCGAAGGTCTCTATCTATAGTAAATACACAAAGGAGTTTAGGTATGACACGAAAAAGATTCTGGAAAGCATAGAAAGAGGGCTGGGGAAGAGGTGCAGCAGCCACTGCGACCTTTGGAAGAGGCGCAACACCTGCTGCGTCATTTCCCCAGAGGTTTCCTCCTCTGCAAGCAAGATTTCCGCGTTTTATTATGGAATTTCGGTAGTTATACACTTCCTTATTCCATGAAACACAATATACGAGAGATGTTTCCTTAAAAATATTAAATTTAATAGGGAATTTATATCCAGAGAATTCTAGAACACTCCGAAACATTCCGACTCGGCATTTAAACGGTTTGTAGAAAATAAAAAGGTTTTTGACCCGGACTCAAATGAACTCTAATTACTGTCAAAACGACCGTATCGGCGCGTAGATGACGACCATGAGGTTAACTCGAGTGTTTGAGCTATCACTTGTTGATAAAATTATGAATTGTCATAAATTGCTCCGCGTACCAAACATGCGGCCCAATCATCACTGGGTGGTTGGCGGGAGGTGCAGAAATGAGGTATCTATAGCCCTTTAGATCTAACTTAACATGAGTTCGCTATCATTAAATTAGTTCTATTCAGTTATCGCAGCCTATACTAGTCTTTTTGGAGCTAGTGTCCTCCACAGTTAGTGTGATAACATATATAAATCTCTTATAGGTTCACAGGGTATACTTAGTATTTTATTTGCTGATTAACGTTCACTTATTAACGGTTGACTTGCTAGAAGTTTGACGTTATTATCATACTGATGGCGGTGATCAAGTGGTCCCTAAAAGTCACACCTAAAGGATGTGTTTGAGAGATGTGATTATATGAAAATGTAATCACATTGATGCCTTATATGACTAAAAGGTTAGTCCATTTATTTGACTAAAAAGTTAGTCAATGTGATGATGAGACGATTATTTAATACAATTAAATAATATCAGTTGAGACGAATTAATTGTTAATTCGTAAATTGAATATAAACTGTTATATTTAATTATTGTATATAATGTGAGCTTAAACGAATTAAGATGTTAATTCGTAATTAAACATAAACGGTTATATTTAATTAGCAAATTATAAATATGCGATATTTATAGTTAATGTATATATTATACGATATTGTCATAATAATTGATGACGGACCGATATTAATAAATCGACTGCAAACTATTGTGTGTAGACTTATTAAATACGTGACGACATAAATGACAATTGATAAGATATACACATTTTTATACAATTTGATAACTACCAAAAATAAGGAGATTTTTCTCCTTATTTTCGGTTGTTACACGATTCAAAAGGGAGGAAAATAAGAAAAAAAATATCTTCCTTATTCTCCTCCTCTTGGACGGTTAAAAGAGAAAAAGAGGGATCATTTTCTCACTTTCTTTTTGACCTAATTCTCACATCACAAAAAAAAACCCTAAAATCATTAGAAATTGGGGATCTCATTCTAGCAAAAAGAGAGGCATTTCTCAAAGCATTTTGGGTGCAACAATTAGGAGAATATCGATTTCGATATTTGTTCTTAGGCCAAATTGCTAGGACCAAAGGTTAATTCTAAATCTCTATTCTTTTGTTTATGCAATTCGTTTATGACTAGCAATTTCATATTTCATAATTTCGTTATAATCCGAAATTTTCTTGATGAAATATACCGATATTTCCTACAAGTGGTATCAGAGCATAGGCCACGAAATTATTTTATATGATTTTCATAAATGGATTTAAACAAAAAAAAATTTTGAAGAAATTTTTTTTTTTTCGGCCGAGAGCAATTTTTTTTGCCGAGAGCAATTTTTTTTTTTTTTGCCGAGATGGTTTTTCGTTTTTGATGTTTTGTTCCATTTTGATTTATTGATATTGTTGTTTTAATATGTTAAGATAATAATATGATAAATTTGTAGATGTTTTGATTTAATAAGAATTAAATTAAAATGTAAATGGAATTTTTTTTTAATTGTTGATGATTTGTTTTTGCTATATAGTTTTGGCATACAAGTTAATTTAATAATGTTCAAATCAATTGTGATGAATCAAATATTCGGATAATCGATTTAATCATTATTTGGATATTCATTTTAAGAGGTTAAATTGAATCATCTAGTTTGAATCTATGTTTAAATTAAAAGATGATGATTATGCCAATCTTGTTATATTAGCAACTTTAAACATTTTTGTTCACATAAAAGGTTTTTTCGAGAAAAGAGAAAAAAAAACGGCTGAATGCCGTGAGCTTTTAAAAAAAGGAAAAAAAAAATCTGTTTTGTCGTATTTAGGGCAAAATGCCGAGGGCATTTAAAATAAAAAATAAAAAAACTGTTTTTTTTGTTTTTGGAAATGCCGAGAGCTATTATTAAATTTTTTTTTATTTTATTTTGGCCAATAATTATTATACATTAAATTTATAATGTATGATTGTTTGATGTGAAAAAGTTCACAAATTAAAGATACCCAATCATTTTAAAGAGGTTTAAAATAATGTTGGATTAATTCATATCACTAGCTAATGTGAATTAAGATTGGAATTATTGTGAGTAATTGAGGAATTGTCACATAATTTTGATAATCATAAAATAGGTGGTTTGGATAAATTACTCTACATAATTAAGGAATTATGTCTTGAATGGTTAATTTATAGTTGATGCTTTTTTATTTAGTTGTATGAATTGTTGAATGGTTTTATTTACGTTTTTTTACAATCGTTTGTAATTTGTAATACCTAGTGTGGCCTTAGTTAATTATGTTTTCGTAATGATGGAAACATAATTTTAATGTAATTTTGAGATCTCGTATCTCCTTTGGTTTTCTTTAGTATTATGGTTTTGAAATTAGAATGTAAATAGGTTTATTTTGTAATTTATTAATTGTAATTTTGAGAAGACTAATTTATTAATTGTAATTAGAATGCTAGATATTAGTTCACTTAAAATGAATTAAAATAAAGTTGATGGGATCTTCCTCTAAAACTAAAATTGAGACTAGTCTTTATAGGCCAAACAACTATGAATCCTTTCTTCGTCGGTAGGCATATAGGACCTTACTCTCCATATGACCCCTTCTACGTTGGGTAAGTAGTTTGTGTTGACTTATTTTACCTCAACGTTATAATCCGAAGAGTTTCTCGTGATTATGATGGACTATAGATAGAATTTACAGAAATTTATCAACCAATAATTCTAAAAGTAGAATTAGCCAAGAGGTTGGCTTATCAATTTACAGATAATTGAGTCTTGGGATCATTTATATAATTCTTGAGGGAGGTCAATTGTATAAATGCTTGAGTCTTCGCATTATAACAGTTTTGCATTAGACTTATATCATAACGATGACTATGCTTATTATATTTTTCTTCTTCTTTTCGCAGTGTAGAATTCGGTTTATATTGATAATACTGCTTACAACAAATGGCTGGAAATAATGATATCCCTATGCCAAGTGCCACACTTGCACGCGAGTCTTGGCTCAAAACTTTCATGGAGCGCATGAATCAGTCCACCCAACTGAAGAATGACGGGTCCAACTTTGCGGACTGGGAGGCATCATTACGGAATGCTGCCATTGCTGACGGTAAGCTCAAGTACTTGACTGAGCCAATACCGCCAAACCCAGGCCCCAATGCTAGAGCTAACGAGTCACTTGCTTATAGTGACTTCGTCATGGAAGCTGGTGCGATAAAGAACGTACTCATTTTTGCAATGGAAACCAATTTGCAAAGACGCTTCATTGCCCAAGGTGCAAACAAGATTTTCACCACGCTCACTAATGAGTTCTCAAAAGCACCGAGAATCGTTACTTATGAGCATACCTGTCGCTTCTTTGATGCGAAACTCCAGAAGGGCCAACCGGTTAGCCCACACATTGTTAACATGATTGAGAATGTCGAGAAACTGGAGGCACTTGATTGCAAAATCAGTGAGAGCATAGTCATTGACCGAATGCTTCATTCACTTCATGATGGTTTTGCCCTTTTCAGGGCAAATTACTACATGAATGACATGAAGAAAAGTCCCCATGAGCTACACTCACTTCTCGTACAGACCGAGAAGGATATGAAATTGAGTGGGAGTATGAAGCAAGATGTTCTCATGATTTCCAACAAGAATAAGGGTAAGGGCAAATCTCACGGCGACCTAACTGTAGGAAAGCCAGAGTTTAAGAAGTCAGGAAACGGTAAGAGTGGGCCTGGTGAGACTAGTGGCTCACAAGGCAAGGCAAAGAGCAAGGGCGGTGACGTTGAGTGCCACCATTGTCACAAGACCGGGCATTGGAAGAGGAACTGTCCCGTGTACCGTGAGGACATAAAAGTAGGCCGCGTCACTCCTGTTGGTATGTCATCTTATATTCATATGATTGAGATTAACCATGCAAGTTTCGGAACTTGGGTACTTGATACTGGTTGTGGTTCTCATCTGTGTAATCATTTGCAGGGCCTAAAAAACATCACACCTCTCGCAAAGGGTGATGTGGACCTGCAAGTCGGGAATGGAGCAAGAGTTGCTGCAGTCTCAAAGGAAACATACGTAATCCAGCTCCCGAGTGGTTTTGAGTTATATTTATATAACTGTTACTATGTACCCAGTTTATCTAAGAATATTATTTCTGTTTCCGTACTTGATAAAGACGGTTTTTCATTTTTAATAAAGGACAGTAGCTGTATTTTCTCTTTTAATGAAATGGTTTATGGCAAAGCAGTTTCCATGAATGGAATTTATATCTTAGATCAAACCACAAAAATATTACATGTGAATAGTAAGAAATTAAAGGTTGGTGACAAAGATCAAACTTATCTATGGCATTGTCGAATGGGACACATAAATGAACAACGTGTAAAGAAAATCATCGAGAATGGGACTATCCCCACATTTGATTTTTCTTCATTTGGCATGTGTGAATCATGTCTTATCGGCAAAATGACTCGAATTTCCTTCAAAGGTTTTGGAATGCGCGCCAATGACCTATTAGGACTCATACATACTGATGTATGTGGACCTATGTCAATCACCGCAAGAGACGACTATAGATATTTTATCACTTTCACGGATGATTTGAGTAGATACGGATATGTCTACTTAATGAAGCATAAAAGTGAGTCTTTTGAAAAATTCAAGGAATACCAGAATAAGGTTGAGAACCAACTGGGAAGAAAGGTTAAAGCACTCCGTTCAGATCGGGGTGGCGAATAACTTTCAAATGAGTTTGATCAACACCTTAAAGACTGTGGAATAGTTTTACAGTTAACTCCACCTGGAACGCCTCAATTAACCGGTGTGTCCGAACGGAGAAATTGAACACTACTTGATATGGTTCGATCCATGGTGAGTCACACGGTAGTACCTGATTTATTATGGGGTTTTGCTCTTTTGTCAGCTGCTCTTATACTTAACCGAAGTCCGTCTAAAGCCGTCGACAAGACTCCATTTGAAATTTGGAAGGGAACGGTCCCTAACTTGTCCTTTATTCGGGTTTGGGGCTGCGAGGCTTATGTCAAGTGGAGACACGAGGATAAGCTCGGCCTGCGATCGGTCAAGACATACTTTATTGGTTATCCAAAAGGAATGTTTGGTCATTACTTCTATTCGCCTACCGAACATCGAGTTTTTGTTGCGGCTAGTGCGAAGTTCTTAAAGAAAGAATTTCTTGAGAACAAGTCAAGTAATAGAACCTTCGAGCTGTCGGAGATTCAAGAACCAACAACCGAGGAACAGATGGAGGAAGATGTTCCTTCAACTAATGATACGGTAAACATTCCTCAGGAACCTAAGAGGTCGGGTAGAGTCTCTAAGCCTCCGGACAGATACATTGGTATGGTCGAGGAAAATGACGTTTTGCTCCTAGAGAGTAATGAACCCGCTACCTATAAAGGTGCCATGACCTGTTCCGACTCTAAGCTATGGCTTGAAGCCATGCAATCTGAGATGGACTCCATGTATGAGAATGACGTGTGGGATCTTGTTGATTTACCTAATAAGGTACGACCTCTTTAGTGCAAATGGCTTTACAAAATAAAGCATTCTGTAGACGGGCAACCAGATACCTATAAGGCACGACTAGTGACAAAAGGTTTCACGCAAGTGAACGGATTGCATTCTGATGAAATTTTTGCACCCGTAGTTATGCTGCGTTCCATTCGGATAATCTTAGCGATTGCCGCTTTTCATGACTATGAAATTTGGCAGATGGATGTGAAAACCGCCTTCTTAAACGGTTATTTGGATGAAGAATTGTACATGGTACAACCCGAAGGTTTCATAGATCCTGAAAATCCTAAGAAAGTGTGCAAGCTTAAACGTTCCATTTATGGACTTAAGCAAGCTTCTCGGAGTTGGAATCATCGTTTCGACCAGGTGATAAAAGAGTATGGTTTCACTCGATCGATCGAGGAACCATGCTTATATATCAAGTCGAGTGGGAGCAAGATTGTTTTCTTGATATTGTATGTCGATGACATACTCTTGATTGGGAATGACATTTCTCTCTTATCTTCGGTAAAAGGATGGTTGAAGAGCCATTTCCAGATGAAAGATTTGGGTAAGGCACAACGCATATTGGGAATCCGTATCTATCGAGATAGATCACGACGGATGTTATCACTGAGTCAGGAGTCTTATTTAGATAAGATTCTTGAAAGGTTCAGCATGACCAACTCCAAGAAGGGGAACCTTCCAATGACTTCTGGGATGCATTTGAGCAAGTCTCAGGCACCCACGACACCGGAAGGAGTTGAACGCATGAGTCGAGTTCCTTATGCATCAGCCATAGGATCTATCATGTATGCCATGATATGCACAAGTCCTGACGTGGCATATGCATTGAGTATGACGAGTCGGTACCAAAATAATCCAGGTGAAACACACTGGATTGCTGTTAAAAACATCCTTAAGTACCTACGGAGGACTAAGGATTGGGCATTGACTTATGAAGGAGATACTAAGCTATGTGCAATCGGTTACGCAGATGCTAGCTTCCAAACGGATCGAGATGATTCGAAATCTCAGTCTGGATTCGTCTTTACTCTTAATGGTGTTTGCGGTCACCGGAAAAGTTCCAAACAGGAAGTTGTAGCATTCTACTATCGAATCCGAGTACTATGCCGCTTCAGAAGCAGCAAAGGAAGCTATATGGATGCGTCAATTCTTACAAGGACTATCCATAGTTCCTAGTTCGAATGACCCAATCACCATCTATTGTGATAATAGAGGTGCCATATTCCAGTCTAATGAGCCTAAGTCTAGCAACAAGTCTAGACATGTACATCGGAAGGCTCACTTGATCCGTGATTACGTGGAGCAAGAGGAGATAGTGATTGACAAGATAGCTTCAGATGATATCATCGCGGATCCTCTCACTAAACCATTGAAATATGATAAGCATGAAGGGCACGTTATTTCCATGGGAATTAAACGTGTTCCTGAGTTGTACTAGTTGCTTATGAATTCGATACATTTTCTTTTTCATATGCTATTTATAACTTCATCGTATTATTTCATATTTTGTTTTTCATGTGGATTGTACGACAACATTAAACACCACAAAGTGAACTAAATTACATTATATTTGTTTTGGTCCGTAATCGCCTACATGAGCTGATAACTCTGGCTATTATATTGTGAAGTTGATTGATTGTGGGTTCAACGAGCCATAAGTCAAACAGTTGGCTGATCGATCACAGATGCGAGTTATAACGATACCTCATAGGACAAATTGTGACAACGTAATGGAGTCCTAAATGTTTAAAAACATTCGGTGCCAGGTCGTGGATTGGACGTCCATTGTGTTCCTAGAGTCGATTCTTTTGACTATCGATTGTCTCTTGAGATTAAGGCAGTTTTTGGGTGACTTTGGTTTCTTTCTCATGGTCATCCGTAACAGGAGGCTAAGCAGATTTTCACTGGGTCATTTCATACTGTGCTTATATCTGCAGGATTCAAGTTGAAGAAAATATCCAACCTTTATCGGGTTTAGTCATTTCTCAGGGCCACTCGAGGAGTTGTAACTGAAATGCATGGCCATGCTCGAATGATGATTCGTTTATCAGTTAAGTTACTCTCTAGTCGGGAAAACCACTCTTGATATTGATCACTTGTAAAATACGACCTTTGTGAATACGGATTTTACAAATTGTTTTATATTGAGTGGGAGAAATTAAGGATATGAGAATCGGTTATCGCACATACACTTGTGAGGACAAGTGGGAGATTGTTGGAGCTAGTGTCCTCCACAGTTAGTGTGATAACGTATATAAATCTCTTATAGGTTCACAGGGTACACTTAGTATTTTATCAGTTGATTAACATTTACTTAATAACGGTTGGCTTGCTAGAAGTTTGACGTTATTATCATACTGATGGCGGTGATCAACTGGTCCCTAAAAGTCACACCTAAAGGATGTGTTTGAGAGATGTGATTATATGAAAATGTAATCACATTGATGCCTTATATGACTAAAAGGTTAGTCCATGTATTTGACTAAAAAGTTAGTCAATGTGATGATGAGACGATTATTTAATACAATTAAATAATATCAGTTGAGACGAATTAATTGTTAATTCGTAAATTGAATATAAACTGTTATATTTAGTTATTGTATATAATGTGAGCTTAAACGAATAAAGATGTTAATTCGTAATTAAACATAAACGGTTATACTTAATTAGCAAATTATAAATATGCGATATTTATAGTTAATGTATATATTATACGATATTGTCATAATAATTGATGACAGACCGGTATTAATAAATCGACTGCAAACTGTTGTGTGTAGACTTATTAAATACGTGACGACATAAATGACAATTGATAAGATATACACATTTTTATACAATATGATAACTACCAAAAATAAGGAGATTTTTCCTCCTTATTTTCGGTTGTTACACAATTCAAAAGGGAGGAAAATAAGAAGAAAAATATCTTCCTTATTCTCCTTCTCTTGGACGGTTAAAAGAGAAAAAGAGGGATCATTTTCTCACTTTCTTTTTGACCTAATTCTCACATCACAAAAAAAAACCCTAAAATCATTAGAAATTGGGGATCTCATTCTAGCAAAAATAGAGGCATTTCTCAAAGCATTTTGGTTGCAACAATTAGGAGAATATCGATTGCGATATTTGTTCTTAGGCCAAATTGCTAGGACCAAAGGTTAATTCTAAATCTCTATTCTTTTGTTTATGCAATTCGTTTATGACTAGCAATTTCATATTTCATAATTTCGTTATAATCCGAAATTTTCTTGATGAAATATACCGATATTTCCCACAAGTCTTAACCCGGTCGGTGAAAATTTTAGTTTGCAATACTAATTAATCAATCCTGCAGTAATCAATCAACTAGATTCAAAACAGTAACTGAACAACAACAAAGACGCAATTTAGCTATCAATTCATTAATTAAACCTCCTTCTAACAAATTAGATCCCTTTTCACCCTAGGTAAGAGGTTTAGCTACGCAGACTAACGTATCTAACAACAACAAGATGAGTAAAAGACATAATTGCAAGTATAAAAAGATGAACGAAGGAGTATTTGAGAAACTAGAACTTGAATTAATAATAACTGAGGAAGGATTAACAAATACCGTAATTAAATAGTGTAGATCCAGAAACAATGCTTAAATAATCTAATTCTAATGTATTCTAAGAGTTTTTAGAGTAGATAGGCGTAACCAGGTAAAATAAGACGTAAAAATACAATAGGGTACGAATTGGGTGTTTATAATAAACATAAAACGGATTTAGAAACTTGCGCGAAAAGTCATCAAAACGGGGTATACTCGATCGAGTATAAGTTACTCGGTCGAGTACATACCTACACGATCAAGTGCTCATCAACTCAATCTAGGATCCTCTCTTTTGAGCTCTTTTGTTCGTGTAGTCTTATTCAATTCCCTTCCTTTATTCCTCTAGATTTTCATGCCATGCTTCGTGTATTCTTCACGCCAACTCCGCGGTGCTACATTTCATCCTTTTGCTCCACAAATGCATCATTCCTGCATTAAACACCAAATAGCGGAAATATCGACATTCTTATATAAATGACATACAAATAACGTAATTTAGCACAAAAAACATATCAAAAGTTACTAAGAGGAGGCATATAAATGTATATAAATATGACTCATCAAACTCCCCCAAACCAATCCTTTGCTTGTCCCTAAGCAAAGCAAACACATGATACAAATGACAATCATACAAATGGCAAATGAATAAGTCATAGCTAATGAGCCTAATGTTGATGCTGATGTGAATACGGTACGATGCTTCAAATGAAAAATTCTACGGAAAAATACCGTATCACGGAATGCAAAAAAAATAAAAAAAATAAAAAAAACGGAATAAAGCTTGAGGCTCACGGTCAAGCTTGGGAAAAGGAGAAAAGAAGATCAATGCACCATCATTTAATCCTTTTCTAGTTATTTGTATTTGTTTCTAGTTTTTGTTGTAGTTTTGTTTTTCGATAAGAATTTAAATAAACTTGTAGAAAACTAGGATAGATTAATTAGCTTTGGAATTAAGGGTCAAAGAAGGCATTAAAGCCCTCTTGAATGAGCCGTGTAAAAGGTTATATAAGGCCTATTTGGTGTATTTTATTTTACATATGTTGTTTGATAAAAATTGAGTTAATTCTCTAAAATCTTGTCTCGGTTATTTGTGTCGTTACACAAGTGCTTTGGCTTAAGAGGTCGAAACGCGTATTTTGAACCTTGCTTAAACGAGGGACGTGCTCCTTAGTTTGAGTCGAGTTATTTGACGAGTATCGGATAACTCAACCATTGGCGTGGTTATAGGTCTAACCGCGGCAAATATCCTTTCTTTTTCCCTTATTTTCAAAAAGCTAAAAAAATTACAAAATTCAAAATGTCGAGTCAAAATCACGAGTCTTCCGCTTCCGCAAAATTCACATCAAAAGTGGTATCAGAGCTTCGGCTCTCGGATATCTTGAGCATAGAAGATCCTGTGGAATGCGATTCTTTCTTCAACCAACCATCTCTCGACCTTTCACTACCACCTATCTTCGACATATACAACGACGAGGACGGACTTCATTAGTCGGAGCTCCAACACGAGCTAGTAGAGCAATATGATGCTTGGTGCGAACTAGGGGCCAACAACCACGACAAGGTTGGCTTAATCGACCCAACCAATGATGAATTCATGCCCGCCACACGCATCGAACAAGGCTGCCAAGGGGGTTGGCTAACCCCTAATATCGACTTTGGTGGCAAGCAATCCTTGCCGGATCAACCCGCGGCACAACCAGGCCGTGACCCCGAGACACCGACAGGCCACGCACCACCCAACCAGCCCACCATTGACGTGACCGTTCAAAAGGACGGATTCCCTTTGCCATCCCGTAATGAGACTTGCCATGGTGGATGGCTCACGACGCAAATGGAGGAGCCAACCGAGATTGCAAGCATTTATCGATTTGAAGCAAAGGGACAAGGAGGCCTTAAGTTCATCCTTAGGCGAGTTCGGGATAATGATCCACCAACGATGGGCGGAACTCCAAGGACCTTGGAAAGAAAAATCGAGGAGACCGATTGGATAGGCTTGAACCCCTATGCTAGGAGGAGCGGGGGTAAAACCATAGCAACTCAAGGGACCTTGGAAAGACAAGTCGAGGAGACCGATTGGATTGGTTTAAATCCTTATGCTAGGAGGGGCAGAGGCAAGGCAATAGCGCCGTGGATAAGGGAGTCAATTGGAAGCAACAAAATTGAATCAAGCGATGAGGGCAGCACGGCCGCCTCAAGGGTCGTAGCTAAGACATTACAACCACGACTTCCTAGACGTTTTAAAAATGTAAATCGCAAAAGGAAGCGACGAAGAATTGGGAGCCATGAAGAATCGGGACGATTCTTCTAAAAGAAGGAGGAATTGATGTGAATACGGTACGATGCTTCAAATGAAAAAATTCTACGGAAAAATACCGTATCACGGAATGCAAAAAAAAAAAAAAAAAAAAATGGAATAAAGCTTGAGGCTCACGGTCAAGCTTGGGAAAAGGAGAAAAGAAGATCAATGCACCATCATTTAATCCTTTTCTAGTTATTTGTATTTGTTTCTAGTTTTTGTTGTAGTTTTGTTTTTCTATAAGAATTTAAATAAACTTGTAGAAAACTAGGATAGATTAATTAGCTTTGGAATTAAGGGTCAAAGAAGGCATTAAAGCCCTCTTGAATGAGCCGTGTAAAAGGCTATATAAGGCCTATTTGTTGTATTTTATTTTTCATATGTTGTTTGATAAAAATTGAGTTAATTCTCTAAAAACTTGTCTCGGTTATTTGTGTCGTTACCCAAGTGCTTTGGTTTAAGAGGTCGAAACGTGTATTTCGAACCTTGCTTAAACGAGGGACGTGCTCCTTAGTTTGAGTCGAGTTATTCGACGAGTATCGGATAATTCAACCATTGGCGTGGTTATAGGTCTAACCACGACAAATATCCTTTCTTTTTCCCTTATTCTCAAAAAAGCTAAAAAATACAAAATTCAAAATGTCGAGTCAAAATCACGAGTTTTCCGCTTCCGCAAAATTCACATCAGATGCACATATAAATCCCAAGCTATCCATCTCTATAACGAAGTAGTGACCAAAATTGTGCCAATAAAAAAAAATTCAAAGGCATGGGTGATGTGACTCATATTTAGTCCCCTAACTATCCCCGTTCCTATGCTTTCTAGCATGTATTTGGGTCATTTCTATCTTAAGCTTCCTATTTTGCATATTCTTTGAGGTTTTGGTGCTTTTGGTAAGGGAGGAGTGCTAAGCCTTGCCTAAACGGAGCAAAAGAGAGCTAAATTGATCGAATCTAACGACCAAACATCAAAGAGGAGACCGATACTAAAGGCCTAAGTTGATAAAACAAGTAATTGGGCAATGATGAAGGACCCCCACGACCTCTAAAGGATCCCCACGAATTAGGGGGCATCCAAATGAAAGAAGAAGAAAAACTGCCCTTCAGGACGAGCATCCCAGAGCCAAGATGGGCATCCCAATGCTAAGGACGGGCGTCCCCAAGCTCAGCCCGATCATTACAAAGGCAGGACGAGGGTCCCTCAGTGCAGGATGAGCATCCATCAGGAGAAGTTCGTGCGTCTCAAGCTAGGACTTGCAAGGCGTTAAACTTCATTTAAGGGGCTTAATCGTCATTTAAGCCCTTAGTTAACCTAATACTTGTACTTAGTATAAATACTCCTTTGTATGAGGAGATAAAACAAGTAGATTAGATGAGACATTAGAGATTAATTATAAATCTATTAGCTTAATTATACTTTAATCCTTCCTTAATTATTGTTCAAGAATTCTTAGATCTAGTTGGGTAATTGAAGATTATTTGGGTTTTTATTAGAGAATTGACAACTCTTCATCATCAATCAAGTTTTCTTCTACTATTCTTTCTTTTCCATTTGCTCATCTTAAGATTGGTACAATTTCTTTACTCCTTACTTAGTCCTTGTTTATTTCTTTACTCTTCCATCATGTTTATACTTGTTAAGATGATTGACACCATTGTTAACATGTTTTCCATGATAATGAGTGAGTAGTTCCCTAACTAGGGTTAGTGGGGGATTATGGGAGTTAATCATGGGATAGATTGTTACTTAGTAAAGCTCATATGAATGCTTGCTTGTTGTAATTTTAACTTATGCACATGTTATGCTTGATAAAATGTTTGATTGACAACCTAGCATGATTCTTATCCTTTCAACAAGACTGGTAAGACATAAACTAACTCAAGGCTTGTTAGACAATGCATATAGTTGGATAGGGAGAACCAAGTCGATATAGGTGTTGTAAAGTTGTGACCAACTCGGCTTCGAGACCTAAGTCTCCCTAGGAATTGTAAGATATAAATTTACTCGATTCCATTACAACAATAATTGCTTGCATCTCTGTAACTTATTTATGTGATCTCATCATGATTCCCCTATGAACCCATGACACCCTAGTAGTTTTAATCAATTGTTTACACCCCCATTTACTTGCCTTGCTTTGCTTTCCATTTGTTTACATTTCCTTTGTTAAGCAGTTTAGACTACATTCTCAACTCAAACGAAATTGTGACCAAAGACATAGCTACTTGTATTTGATAGCTTAGTTCAATACCCATGCCTTGGGATCCGACCTCTACTTACCGCTCTAATAAAAGTAGTTTATTGAGATTATAAATATTTTTTGAGAGCGTAGACGACACGCTTCATCAAATGGCACCATTGCCGGGGACGGTGTTCAATTGAATTGTTATCAATCATAGTTTTTAGTTGTGTCTTTCTTTGCCTTGGGGAAAAACGTTTCCTCAAGGTACTTCTAACCTTTTTCTCTTAGTTTACATTGCAAGATGGATCTTATAGATTGTTGTATAGAGGATTATGTGGGCCCTACTCTCATCAAAGACCCTTTGGAAGCATTGGAGGCCTTGGAAGCAAGTGAGGCCAAAGATAAACATTGGGCATTGGAAGTAGACCTCCTTCAATCCGCTCTAGCCAACAAAGAGCTCACCTATGAGCAATCCATGAGGATAAATGACATTCTCAATAAGCCATCACAATCCATCAAGGTGGAACAATCAATGAGGGTGGAAAGTGTAATGGAGGTGGAAAGTGTTCCCAACGAACCATCAAAGGTAGAAATTGAGGTACAAACCCCATTTTTAAAACCCCTTCCCCCAACTTTGAAGTATGCTTACCTTGATGGGTCTAAAACTAAACCCGTGATTGTCAATGAAAAACTTGATGAATGTCAATTGGAGAGTTTGATTGACGTGATAAAGAAACATGAAAAGGCTATAGGTTATAGTCTAGATGATCTTAAGGGAATAACCCCCGAATTTTGCATGCATAGGATACATTTAGAAGATGATCATTGGCCTACCATTCAAGGCCAAAGGAGACTAAATCCCCATATGCAAGAGATTGTAAAATCGGAGGTTATGAAATTGCTTGATGTGTATTGATTGGTTGGCAAATGTGTATTGATTATCGTAAGTTGAATTCCGCAACAAGAAAATATAATTTCTCTCTCCTATTCATTGATCAAATGCTTGAGAGGCTAGCCTCTAATAAGTTATTTTGCTACCTTGACGAGTATTCGGGATTCTTCCAAATCCCGATACACCCGGATGACCAACATAAGACCACTTTCACATTCCCTTATGGTACCTTTTCCTATAGGAGAATGCCCTTCGGGCTATGCAATGCTCCCGCCATATTTCAATGCTGCATGATGAGTGTCTTTTCCGACTACATAGAAACCATAATGGAAGTATTTATGGATGATTTTAGTGTCGATGGTAAAGATTTTGAGTAATGTTTGCATAATTTGTCACTTATCTTGCAAAAATGTGAGGATGTTAGCCTTGTTTTAAATTGGGAGAAGTGTTACTTCATGGTCAATAAAGGCATTGTCTTGGGTCATTTGATTTCTGAAAAGGGCATCGAGGTCAATAAAGCTAAAGTTGAGGTGATAGAGAAATTGCCGCCACCCGTGAATGTCAAAGGGGTGCGGAGTTTTCTCGGTCAAGCGGGGTTTAATCGTCGATTCATTAAAGATTTTTCTAAAATTGCAAAACCCCTTACTCAACTCTTGCTTAAAGATGCCCAATTCTAATTTACTCATGAGTGTGTTGAGGCCTTTGATAGGATTAAAGAAGCTCAAATTTTGGCACCGATTATACAACTGTCAAATTGGGAGTTGCCTTTCGAGATAATGTGCGATGCAAGCAACTATGCCGTTGGCCTGGTTCTAGGCCAACATATTGGGAAAGCTTTACATGCCATATAATATATAAGCAAAACCCTTGATGCTACACAAGTCAACTATGATACCACGGAAAAGGAACTTCTTGCTATAGTGTATGCTTTGGACAAGTTCTGCTCCTACTTACTTGGATCCAAAGTGATAATATTCTCGGACCACCATGACCTTAGACACCTCTTGACAAAGAAAGAATCAAAACCACGCTTGTTGAGGTTGATATTGTTGCTTTAAGAATTTGACTTAGAGATAAGAGACAAGAAAGGGGCCGAGAATGTAGTTGCGGATCACTTGTCAAGGATTCAGTTTGAAAACAATGGAGAAGATACACCAATTAATGATTCCTTTCCTGATGATATCCTAATGGCCATCCACACACAACTCGAGCGACACACCACACCATGGTTTGCCGATTTTGCAAATTATCTTGTTGGAGGAGTTCTTCCCCCGAATTTGAACTACAATCAACGTAAGAGATTCTTATTTGAAGTGAAGAGGTATTTGTGGGATGATCCCAATCTCTACAAGGCATGTAGTGATGGTCTATACCGAAAGTGTGTACCACAATGGGAAGTTCAAGGATTTTTGGAGGGTTGCCACTCATCCCCATATGGAGGACACCATGGAGCAAGAAGGACTGTTGCCAAAGTCCTACAATCGGGCTTCTATTGGTCCACCATATTCGAAGATGCTAGAGAGTTCATCCTTCATTGTGACCCTTGCCAAATAACCGGGAACATATCTTGGAGAAATGAGATGCCACAATGAGGCATATTGGAAGTTGAAATCTTAGATGTATAGGGAATTGATTACCAAGGCCCATTTGTATCATCCCAAGGCAATAAATACATTCTCGTTGCCATTGATTACGTGTCAAAATGGGTAGAAGCAATTGCTACTCCAATCGACGATGCAAAGGCCCGGTAACCAAGCTCTTAAGAAAAGTGATCTTTCCAAGGTTTGGAGTCCCTAGGGCTATCATTAGTGATGGTGGGACACACTTCCATGAGAAAACACTTGCATCTCTCTTGACAAAATATGGAGTTCAAGATAGAACTGACTTGGGATATCATCCCCAAACAAGTGGCCAAGTCGAGGTTTCCAATAGAGAGATCAAGCAAATTCTTCATAAAGTAGTTAAGAAGACTCGTAAGGTGTTAGGCCTGATATTTCCGCAATATGTTCAAGGTACAATCATGCCTTGGCCTGACATTCAGGACAGAAGCTTCAGGATAGCTCAAGCTTGGCACCAGGCAGGAGAGGATAACGGTCACATATATAGATATTATTTGACCAAGTCAACAAGCCTTATATGGAATAATTTGGTAATTAAACCAGCAATTAAGGAGAATAATTGGTCATTATTATGGAGCATTCTTCCGTCTAATTAAGCGCATTAAAGACAACAATTAATGGTATCATTAAGAGAGAATATTATGCCATCAAGGAGGAAGATTACGCGGATATATGGAGAATACTATATAAAGAAGGCTAAAGACCATTTGAAGACACACAATATCATTCTACCATACAAGACAAGATTATAAGTTCAACATTTACAATACTTAAGAACAATATACATCGTTTAGTATAAGATACAATTATTCTCCAAATATTATAGTGAAAACCTCTCCGAGCTTGGTGCCCGTGGTTTTTTCCCATTCAAGGGTTTTCCACATACAGAAACCATTGTCTTACTTATTCTCTTTATTTTCCTTTTCTTTACGTTTTATTAACCCTACCCTGCAGCCAAACATAAGATAAATGATCTAGTTAATTCTGCTAACTCTCTACCCTGATCTAATTCAGCCCTGCGCAGAATTTAGATAAAACAATTGGCACCTACCGTGGGGGCATCTAGCTCATTAAATACCTTTTTTCCCCTTTTTTTCCACAAAGAAAATCTTAAAAGAAACTATAAATGGCCACCCCAACCATAGAGGAGCAACTAGCTGCTGCATTACAAAAAGTGGCTTAATCCGAGGTTGAAATCCAACAATTGAAAGAATCTGAGTCAGCCTTGAAGCAGAAGTTGGAGAAACCCAAAGGATTAAGCTCCAAGATCCAGCCAGGAATCCCATTTTCATCAATTATCAAACACTTTGATTTCTCAAACTTTGGCAGTCCAAGTGGTGTAAAAAAAGTGATCAACATTGATGATGATGACATTCCCAAATATGACAACGAAAAGCCTGATGAAACAGGAGCAGCCGTCATGATGGCAATAGTCCAAGAAATTTATAAACTCAACGAAAAATTCAAAAAAATACATGGATTTCTTGCCAGCATGGAGGAGGCTGCCCCAGAGAGTTATGCTGACTCACCCTTCATAGACGAGATAGCTAGGGTGGTTCTCCCCAAGAAATTTGTGATTCCATCTATAAAGACTTATGATGAGACCTCAGATCCATAGAACTATGTAGCCTTCTACAAACAAAAGATGTTGGCTGCATCTATTCCCAGTGAATTTAGGCAGGTTTGCATGTGCAAATGATTTAGAACCACCCTGACCGGTCCTGCACTGCAGTGGTACATTAACCTGCCAAATAGAAGTATCAAATCCTTTGCTGACCTGATCAATACGTACAACCAGCAGTTTGCCAGCAGCAGGGAGTTGGAAAAGCGTTCCACTGACATATATAGGATTACCCCGATAAAAGATGAGAGCCTTAGAAGTTTTCTTGCTAGATTTAACAAGGAAAAAGTATCAATCCCCAGGTATGACGTCGGCACAGCAGTGGAAGCATTCAGGCAGGGACTGTTACCTAACAGTGACCTTTATGGTGAATTAACCAAGTATCCCTGTCACTCATTCGAAGATGTCTAGGCAAAGACGCTTGCCTATATCAGGCTAGAGGAAGACAAGAGTTACAAGTTTGGAGGATCTTGCAATTCAAAAGACTATGATAAGCCGAACAGAAAAAGGGGCGGCAGAAGCAATAACTACAGGAGTGGTCCATACACCAAGCCTGATAAATCAGAAGTCAACCTAACGCAAGAACAGCAAGGTAAGGCTAAAGTTCATCCATCTATCTCTGAACATAGCTTCTGTGTTGATATTGCAGGTTTGATCAAACGATTGGATAACATGGGGCCAGTAGTCAGGTGGCCCAGGAAGCCAGACAACCTGAATCCAAGGAAGGACCATACCAAATGGTGTGAATTTCACATGGACATGGGGCACACGACAAAAGATTGCTTTACCCTCAGAAAGGAAGTAGCCTACCTGTTGAAAGCTGGATACTTCAAAGACCTGATCAAAGCTATGGGCAGAATTGAAGACCCCAGCAAAAACAATAAGGAGAAGAAGCAGGAACGCAATCTCCCTCCCTCACCTCCACTCTACGATGTAAAATTTATAAATGGTGGATCAGAAATCTGTGGCCTGACCAGTTCAGCAACAAAGAAAATATCCAGGACGCCTCAAACTAAGTCTCCTTGCAAGCCTAACAACATACCACCCATCACATTCAATGATTGTGATTTGGTAGGCATTCCTAACATTCACCATGATGGCCTGGTAATCTCCATGCAAATTGGAACCGCCAATGTAAGGAGGATCTTGGTAGACGGAGGCAGCTCAGTAAACCTGATCATGCTAGATGTGCTCAAAGCCATGAAGATCAAAGAGGATCAAATCACCAAGAAGTCCAGTGTCTTGGTAGGGTTCAATGGCAAGACGAAGAACATATTGGGAAAAATCTATCTTCCTACCTATGCTGAAGGTGTTGCATCCTATGAAAGATTTGGAGTCCTAGACTGCCTATCCTCTTACAACGTCATCCTAGGCAGATCTTGGATTCACAATGTCAAGGTTGTCCCCTAAACTTACCATCAATGCATCAAGATGCCAACGGATTGGGGAGTGGCAACTATCAAAGGTGAGCATAAGTCAGCCCAAGAGTGCTATACCGAGGTCCTAAAGCCTTCCAAGGCAGGTAAGTCCCTCGCATAGTAATTACCATACCCTGTCAGGAGCACGTATGTGGCACCACCCAAGATGGAAACAGATCAGGTAATCCTCAACCCTGAGTATCCTGACAGGTATGTTCTAGTTGGCTCTGATGCCTCTGACTCAATCGGGCCCAAGTTAGTAAGTTTCCTTAAAAATAAATCTTCCTGTTTTTCTTGGTCTCACTTTGATATGACTGGGATTAGTGCTGATATTATCACTCATAAACTTAATATTGACACATCTTTTAAGCTTGGACAACAGAAAAGACGAAATTTTGCACCAGAAAGAAACACTATTAATGAAGAAGTGGACAAACTCTTTGACATGGGCATGATCAAAGAAGTAATGTACCCTGAATGGCTAGCAAACGTGGTGGTCGTGCAGAAAAAGAATGGCAAATGGAGAGTCTGTGTAGATTACACTGACTTAAACAAAGCCTATCCAAAAGATCCATTCCCTCTTCCACATATTGATGCCATGGTAGATGCAACAGCAGGACACGAAAAGCTCACGTTCATGGATGCTTCCATTGGATTCAATCAGATAAAGATGTACCCTGCTGACCAGGAGAGTATTGCATTCATTACTGACCGGGGCATATATTGTTACACTGCTATGCCATTCGATCTAAAGAATGCAGGGGCAACATACCATCGCCTGTATCAACTTGATGTTTAAAGAGCAGATTGGGGACACCATGGAGGTCTACATTGATGACATGGTAGTGAAGTCCAAAAATTCACAAGATCATGTGAAGCACTTGGAACAAGCATTTCAAATCCTAGAAAGATACAACATGAAGCTCAATCCTGCAAAATGCCACTTTGGAGTTTCTGCAGGGAAGTTCTTAGAATATATGGTGACCAAGAGACGCATAGAAGCCAACCCTAAATAGATCAAGGCCATACTAGAGTTACAGTCACCCAAGACTGTCAAAGACATTCAAAAATTGACAGGAAGGGTAGCTGCCCTGAACAGATCTATATCCAGATCATCTGAAAGGCGTAAAACATTTAACAACCTACTCAGAAAAATAAGCAGTTCCAATGGATCCATGAACATGAAGAAGCCTTTCAAGATTTAAAATTATATCTCTCATCCCCACCTATACTGGCCAAGCCAGAAAAAGGGGGAGCCTCTGTCAGTATACCTCTCAGTCACTGAAACCGCGGTAAGTGCAGTCTTGGTAAAAGAACTGGAATGCCAGCAACACCATGTCTATTATGCAAGTAAAAGTTTACTATATGCACAACTGAGATATGACTTACTTGAAAAGTATGTTTTACCTTTGATCATGTCATGTGCCATGTTGCGTCCTTATTTCGATTCTCACCCTATAATAGTTAAGACCAACCTACCCATAAAAGCTGTGCTACGAAAGTCTGAACTATCAGGCAGGATGGCCAAATTGTCAGTCCAGCATAGTACCTATGATATCACCTTTGAACCTAGGAAAACAATTAAATCACAGATCTTAGCAGACTTTGTGGCTGATTTCAGCCCTAACCTAGAATCAGACCTGGATAAAGAAGTCAATCAATTAGAAAATAAAACCCCGGACCAGCAGTGGACCATTTTCACTGATGGAGCATTCAACGTATGGGGCACAGGGTTATGAGTAGTGCTAAAATCGCCACAAGGGGACACTATAGCCCAGGCTGTGAGTTGTGAGTTCAAAGCTACTAACAATGAGGCTGAGTATGAAGCCCTCATAGTAGGACTCAAGGTATGTCTAGACCTCGGTGTTCAAAACTTAAAGGTAAAAATTGATTCGCTTTTAATTGCAAATCAAATAAAAGGAATTTATACAGAAATGGATGAAAAAAAGATTTTATATTTAGAATATGCCAAAAAAAATTTACCATAAATTCATTTCATTTGACATTGAGCAAATACCAAGAAACCTGAATACCCAGGCTGATGCTCTGGCCAGCCTTGCTTCAAATTTCACCCCTACTTTTTTTGATAAGATACGTATTGTTCATATACTTAAACCTGCTATCAGCAAACCCGAACAAGTTACTCCTGTCAACACTGACAATGACTGCCGGACTAAACCCTACTACGACTGGTTCCTACGAGGTGTACTACCTCAGGGCAGACACGAAGCCAGAGCATTTAAAATTAGGGCCTCTTCTTTTTCCATCAGCAATAATACTCTGTTTAAAAGATCTCAGGCTGGACCCTATCTAAGGTGCCTTGAACCACATGAAGCCAAGCAAGTACTTCAAAAAATTCATAAAGGATATTGCGTCAATCATAAAGGAGGAAGAAGCCTGGCAAGCAAGGTACTCGGGACTGGCTATTACTGGCCAACCCTGAGGGCTGACTATCTAGACTATTGTGCAAAGTGTGAAGCCTGCCAAATACACGCCCCAATTAATCATCAGCCATCAGAAATACTACATTCAATATCTGCATCCTGACCATTCTTAAAATGGGGCATGGATATAGAAGGAAAACTCTCAGTAGCCCCAGGCCAAAAAGTGTTCATGTTAGCCATGACTGATTTCTTCTCCAAGGGGATTGAAGGGGATTCTTTTAGGCAGGTTACGGAAAAGGAAGTAAATATCCTTCATCAGGACAAATATCATGTGCAGGTACAGAGTCCCTTCAGAGATAGTCTGCGACATTGGCACTCAGTTCGTTGGAAAAAGAACCAAGGCTTTCTGTGACGAATGGAATATAAACCTGGTGACTTCGACCCCTGGCTACCCAAAAGCAAACGGCCCGGCTAAATCAAGCAATAAAGTAGTCATCAACTGCCTGAAAAAGAAGCTGAAGAGTAGACGAGGCAGATGGGTTGAAGAACTTCCACTGGTACTCTGGGCATACAGGATAACTCCAAAAACATCAACAGGCCAGACACCTTACTCCCTAGTATATAAGTGTGAAGCAGTCATCCCTGTGGAAGTACATGTGCCAACCTCAAGATACAGCCTAAACAACATCGAAGCAAATGCCGACCTGATGCAAGACAAATTAGTCCTGACAGAAGAATTGAGAGATTCTGCCAAAATCAGGATGGCTTCATATCAACAAACAGTAGCTAAAAGCTATAACAAGAATGTCAAAATTAGAGTTTTCAGGGAATGGGACCTTGTCATACGAAAATTATTCCCAAACAAAAAAGAAATATCAGCAGACAAGTTTACCCCTGCATGGGAAGGCCCATATTTAATAGACTCAATCGTCGGACAGGGAGCAGATAGGCTACAAACCTTAGAAGGAGAAATGATCCTGAGATCTTGGAATGTAACTCATTTGAAACTATTTCATATATAATTCTTGGAACAAAACAGCTATACCCTGTCCTGATAAGGTAAAAATTCAAATTTAAACTTGTAATTATTTGATACATCTATTCCTGCTTTCTTTGCCTGATGAAATTACCTGCCTTATATGATCAACAAGCAAATTCTATATGTACCCTGTATGAAAAACTTATGTGTTCTACCTTGCTTACATATACATACTTTAATATAATACTTGAATTCTAAAAAAATTATACATGAATTGTTGTTACATGAATAAAATCTTCAGGATTGAGGCTACCCTGTTATAGCTGTACTTTTTGAAGTACCTTTTAAAATTTTCCGCATCCTGTCGTGCCCAAACGAAGGTTGGTAACCCACACCAGATACGGTAAATACAGGCATGAAATAGTTGCCCAACACAGGTATTTACTGCACACCTCTACAACGGCTAGATGCAGTACTGTGACGTGCAAGAGGGTGAGAGACCTTGACGACCGTCCAAATGTCCTCCCGACAGGCCGAATACCAAGCCCTCCAGCCAGGCAGGGGACATAAGCCCTCCAGTTAGGCCGGATCCCACCCACTTTAATCATAACAGAAAAAACTGCATATGATTATAGAGTTAGTAAAACATAAGACAGGTTAACAGGCTGAAAAATATCTTTAACAGGTTAACAGGTTGAAGAAAAACTCATCAACATAAGAAGAAACAAACTCAGAAATCAGGCAATCCAGAAATAAAAAAAGAAAGCCAGAATGGCAAACTTGTCATCATTACCAAGCCCTCACCCCCTGGGGCAAAGGCAACAAAAAGTTTAACTTATCAGGGATACCTTCCCTAACAAGAGGAACCAAAATACCAGATTCTTTATCCAGGGACATCCCCCCTAGATGGACCAAACCAAAAATATTAAAATTTCATAAAAACTACTGCTTCTCCTAAGAAGCAACATCAACAGCATCACACTCGGCCTCCTTAGCAACCCCAACATCTTGCTCCGCTGGAGAATCCACTTCCTCCTCTTCACCAAGGTTGTGCAAATTAGGATACCTCTGAGCAGCAAGGACCATCTCAGCCTCAGGGTCCCATTTGGCTCTAGCCTCCACAGGCTCAGACATTGCAGCAACTTTCCCCATGATAAAGAAGTAGAAAGCAACATCATCAAGCTTGCCCTCCATGTCATCCTTCTCCATGTTGAGCTTCTCATTCCTCTACAAAGCCTGTTGCAACAGCTGTTTGGCAGACCCAGCTTCCAACTTGGCAGTATCACGCTGGATCTGCGCCCTCTTCAAATCAGCCTTGGCAGCAACTAAGTCAGCCTGAGCAAAGGAAAACTCAGACTTCAGCTTATCAAAATCATAGCCAAGTTAATTGACCCTGGCCAATAGTGAAGTAGACTGATAAGCATTGAGAAGAAATGTCATCGCAGCCTGGATATGAAGATAAAACCAACTATCAACAACACAAATCAAGAAGGTGTCAAGATAAAAAGCAGGCCAAAAGAAGAATCTAGGTACCTGCCCCAGAGATGCAAGAGCATCTTTCACAAGATTGACAGCATGATCCACCACGGCAACTGCTTTAGTGGAAGATTCAACTGGATACATTGACAGGGTTGAAGGAGAGATGGAGGTAGCAAATTCCTGGATCTTCTCCCTAGCAGCATCCATGTTATCCACCCTGGCCCTGACCTCCCTGATAAGAGGAGCAATGCCAACCGCATCCTGCTTTCTCTTTTGAGTTGCCGATGATGTCTTAACAGCTGCAGTAGGTGCAACAGGAGTAACCGGAATAGCAGGCACATCAGTCAGGTCAATTGGCTTATCAGCTTCAGTACCAGGACCACCGTTGCCCTGAGAACCCTCTTCCTTGATTTGAGCAAGCCTGGCATTCAGATTAGCCGTGCTAAATTTGCCACGCCTAGAAGATAACCTGGTAGCTGCAATATGAGACACTATATCAGCAATAAAGATAAAACTACCACAAACAGACTTCCCTAAGAAGAAGAGCAAAAGAGAAAAAAATCTCACCACCAGAGATAGAAACCTCAACAGACTTGGCAGGCTTGAGAGTCTTGGGGATGTTGTCAGCTTTTAAGCAATGAGGAAAATGAGCAGCCCTGCTACAATATGGCCGTGACCTCTCAATAGAAAAAAGATCCAAAAAAGCAGTTACCCTCTCAGAAGGATAATCTATATTACATACCCAATCGTCCACTGCAAGGCAAGGTATACTTTGTTAAATATTTCCTGCTTTCCCTTTTCTACTAACAAAATATGTGCAGGTAAAACAAAATAACAGGAAACTTACCAGCAACACAAGCGTCATAGTTGAGATATGCCAGGTCAGGCCGAACGGAGTTAGTCCTGATAAACATATAGCCAGCAGCCCAATTCTTATCAGCACCATTATCCAAATGTAACACCCCAACTATCCGGCCAAGATAATTGGAGCGTTACCATCTTGGTTTCCAGAGGTAGGGTTTCAAAACTCCAATCAAAGAACATTTTATTAATGTAATTTTTAATGATTTACATAAATGTAAACAAATGAATAAATAAAATACAACTCGTGACATCTATAATCTTCTAGCCAACTAGACTCGTCTCGTGATATCATCAAGCTCGTCCCGTCTCCCGCGTACTATCCAAACAACCTGAACATAACCTGCTCCCCATATGACCAAAGGATATCATATGGATCGACATAGGCCACTCCAAAAGAGATAGGTGACAATGCACACACACAACAAACGTCAGTTTCAACAAATAAATTAAGTGTGACACGACTCAAGTGTGTGAACATACAACATGACTATGATATGAATAACATGATATCCAACAACCGCCACCACGGTACCGGGACACGCCCAGACATACCGACAACCTCACTGGTACCGGGACACGCCCAGACATACCGTCAAACACTCTGGTACCGCGACACGCCCAGACATACCGATAACCACAAACAGGTACCGGGACACGCCCAGACGTACCGGGTCCGGAAGCCAACCAGATCCCCTACTAGACGTCGTGTCTCAAACACACGAGTCCCTCCAAACTCAAGTCATTAATGTGCACATCCCTCTTGGAGTGGGAAAGCTCCAAGAGGCGAACCAAGCGGAAGACGGTCTCCCAACCGTCTCCCGTCTCCTCAACAACAACCCAAAATCACAACCGCCATTATCCAACATACAATACAATACAAATAATGCAAGATACTGTACAACATGCGAATTACCGACTCAACCAATCATCTTAACCGATATCATGTTATAATGCAAATGACTAATCAATGCCGACTCACTCAACCATATAAACATAATGAAACCGAGTAGGATTAACCTACCGCGTAGCATATCCGCATAAGAAAACCGTCACACAAGTTAGGCCCGTCTCGTAAAACCGTCTCACAAAACCCATTTCCTAAAATACGATAATAATACAAATACGTATAAATATACTCATCTAATCATACAAATACGTATAAATATACTAATTCACGTATTCAAATACATATAATTATACGAATCTAATTATACTAATACGTATAATTATACGAATTAATACGTTTACGACTAAATAATACGACTTAGTTAAATAAATAAAACCCGTCTTAATTATTCACTCAAAAACCCGACTCGAACCCAAATACTACCACCACCACCGCTGCCACCATGGGCCACCACCACCACTTGCCACGGTGGCCATGACTAGCAGCGACAGCCCACTGCCACCACCCGCAACCACCACATCCGCCACACACACACACACACACACACACACACACACACACACACACACACACACACACACACACACACACACACACACACACACACACACACACACACACACACACACACACACACACACACACACACACACACACACACACACACACACACCCTTGCCGGCACCGGCCACCATCCCGGACTACGGTGGCCAGTGACCACCCCCACGCCGTGGTCACCACCGACAGCAACAATAATAGCACGGCAGTAGCAACAACAAAAACAACAATGGTGACACAATAACCCGCACCCCTTATTTTTCTCCCTTTTCCCGCCTCCTACAGCCACCCTCACGACCACCCAAGACCACCCCTCAACCCTCAGCCCAGATCTGCCCAAACCCAAACCAAAATCGGCCCGTAACCCGCTCGAAAACTCAGCCCTAACCCGTATGACACAACCCCCTTAAAACCCCTTTTTTTTCACTCGGTCAAACCTCTAAATGGTTGGTCAACGGCGGTCAAATGGGTGGTCAAGGATGGGTCAGAGGTGGGTCGAGGTCGGGACGAGTCAATGGTATGAATAAAATAATATAAAGGCTAGTATAAGATGGTTTACCTTACAATCTTGAGGCGAGGTGACTGAATCTCCTTTTCCTCTCTTTCTCTCTTCTCCCTTATCTTTTGTGGATATTTGGTGGATTATGTTGGGATAAGGTTGGAGTGGATAATGGTGGGATTATAAGGTGAGGGTATGTGTATAAATACATGTATCTTATTATTATTATTATATTATTTTATTATTCTCTCTCAACATAACTCGCTAAATATAATATAATAGAATATTATTATTATATAATTATTAATATGGAGTATTACAATCTTCTCCCCTTAAAAAGAACTGCGTCCTCGACGTTCACCTCACTCTCTCATTTCCTCAAATCTCATGCATTCTCTCGCACCTCACATGTTTATCAACCGTATACGTTCTTTCTAAACAACACACTCAGCCCAAAGGTCTTCACTCAATTCTCACTACTTTCTCACATTCTGTACTTTCTCTTTCCTAAATTTGCGAATTAATACATCTACTCCTCCTAAAAGAGAACTTCGTCCCGAAGTTCGACTATCAACCTCAAAATATGATCTCATACACTCATTACTAAATTCCACAAATGACCATGTTCCAGGTTCAATACTCTCCTACTCCTTACAATTCCATAAATAAACCAGATATGGTCCCAATGCTATTGGTATAACCCTACTCTACGAACCTTCCAAACGTCAAGGTACAAGGTTCCACCCACTGTTCGAAACCCTAATCCCATAAAAACTCCCAACTCAGTTGGTTCTAAGTCTACGCATGAATCTCGGGGTATAACTCGATTATTACTACACACATATATGTCACGTCTAATCTCGTACATGCACGTGTATGAAAAATAATCATAAACATACGAACTCTATGAAACAACCAAATAATGCAACGTCACTCATCGTGTGACTCAACCATGCTCAACATTCCCATTTTCCGGGAACCATGCCACGCATATACCGCGTCAAATCCACCACATGATCACATATGTGTTTTCAACATTCATTCCCATTTATTACCAACACTTCCGCTCATACGGAAGACGACAATCACAATCATGCAAACAATCACTATGCAACACACAACTTACCTTTTTCATCTTACTTTTACGCAACGAAAGGAACTCGCGTCGATTAACATACATCAACCAAGGTTATCACATCATTAATGTCACAAGTCCACTCATGCCGAATCAACAATTTCCATTTACTTTACAAAGCGTCACACCACATAGTAAAACGTAAACAATTCACACATATCATCTGTAAGGTTAATTTTGGTCATTCAACCCAAGTCAACTAATATAAACCTCGAAATAAAGATACATGCCCAATATTTGATCAAATATTCACAAAACAAGGGTCAAAACAGTCCACTCGGTCGGGTTCAGAAGGCCACTCGGCCGAGTAGGCGACCACTCGGTCGAGTGTATGGTACACTCGGTCGAGTGTCACCTGGGGGCAGAATGTTTTCATTCTCAACTTGGTCCCAAACTTCCTATTTCATCACACAAATGTTAATAAATCCCGATGGTAGCTCATATACCATTAGACAATCGAATCAAACATAGCTATTGGCCTTATGGTCATCATTACTACACAATTAAGATAAGATATCTAAGGCATACTACCTACAGAACCATACTATTTCATCACCAACAACTGCACTGTAGTGCAACACTCTAGTCACAACGGTAAACACAACGCATTTCACCATCTCATGGACACAGCCTGATCACTCATCACTCTCAAGAAACAGTAACAACATCGTCACTCACTTAAGCACTACAACAAAATCATGATCCAGCCCGTGGGCGTTTCACAATAACGCTTTGGAGGCAATTTTACAAACAAAATATATACTACTACTCTCATGGTCGGAGTCCGACACAACCACTTTCACACATCATTCCTATGTAATTAGGTTAACGGTCACATTATGTATCACAAATGATCAAACTCATTAACCACAAGATTGAATCCTTAAGCATTAAATGCCCCCACTCTTACTCTCATGACCACAAAACCAAACTTGGTGATACCAAATCCATAATTACATATATCCTGATTACTAGAACTAAACTCATCCACGATTATACTTTTTTTTTTACATGGATTCACTTAAAACTTACAACCAATTCCTCACTAAATGATGGGTTACCACTTGCAAAATATCCAACTCATCGGTCGCTCTAGTGCTCTATCTCCCGTACGCCGGTTTCCAACATCTTATCACTACTTATCCAGATTTACACCATTCTTCAAGTCACATCTCACGTTCTCCAGAACTTTTATCAGCTCATGTCATCGCTCTGTCTTACTCCTAGTTCCTCAATTATTCCCTCATCATTCTACCAATCCAAATTCAGCCATATGCTGGCTAAAATACTTGAGTCGTGCTCACAAGGTCACTCTCACATGTTCTCAAATTGCGTTCACTACCTATGCGTCCACACAACCACTAAGTATCCAATTCTTATTGCACTCCACTCATAATTTATAAGTTGTCTCTCATGATCAATTCACCATACTCAAAGCATTACATGGGCCAACTACTGTCCTAATGTTCCCAAATATTATCAAACTCGATGTCTATGTTTAATTCCACATATGTTGTCGGAAACCTATGCCTAAGGCTAGGGTGAGAAAACACTCTTTTTGGGCTCACACACAACTCTATACCCGAATATCCCGGGTTAACTGGACAGTAAGGATACTGAGAATTAAAACAATTCAAAACGGATATAAAAAGATAGGAAATCAAACAATCTTGGAGGGGATAGGAAATCATTGGTCAACACCCTAAAATAATGCCCTAATAGGACATTTGAAATATAATGAACTTTGAAAGACGATGCAATTTCAAGATCGAACTTTAGCACTTTCTTTACTTGTAATATATATTCTTTAATTCTCATTATGCAATTTTACTCAAATTTACTTAAATGCGAGATGCTATATTAAAACTCTAACATAAAGTCATTTGTCTCAAATTTCTCGAAAACTTTAATATGGAATAACCCGCCGTAGGATGGTACATGTCATTATAGGCCAAATTCAAAGTATCACTATTCGATTGGTACAAAACATAACTTAGAAAAATCAAAATATCCGGTGGGTATATCATTTATTTTCGAAAAGAAAATTTTCAAGACGGAGAATTTCTTATATATATGATTTCACAAAACGTCAAAATCAAATATTAGAGTAATACGGAATAAACGAAGTACGTCACGAGCGAAAAATCAAGCTTATTTATATTTTCTCAACATCTTCAGGAAATTTGTCGACCTTTAAGATGGAAAAATTTTGATTCACACCTTTTTATTACAAAATTCCAAAAACCATACTATAGTTTTACAATATCATTAACCATATTTGGGAAAAATCAAAATGTTCATATTCCTCACTTGGTTCAAAATTTTTAGGCTAAATTTCGCAACAAAATCTTCATTTATAAGACAATGTACCACACTACTAGGAATAACGATAATCTTTGTAAGACAAAACAAGTTTCACTCATGCAAATGAAAAGTAAGTCAAAACTTTTAAATTGAAATTTTCGCATACAAGATAAAATCCGACATTAACAACAAGCGTTAAGCCATTCTTGTTCAATATGACTCAACAACAAGCATAAAAAAAAATCCGGTTATCGACTCAAAAGCACAAATTCTAAGTTTATCCATGGTGGGAAAGAAAAATTTATCGTAAAAATCTAATTTTTGACCATTCTAATGATATGGAGAATCAACCATTACTATGAACTCGAACAAGGTCATGCAATTGTTTAATAAAACTCGAATAAACAAGTGTGTGTGTCTATATATATATATCTATAAAACCATTTCAAATTGCAAAAATGAAGGAGATGAACTCAACTGCATGGTCGAAATTTGAGAAAACGGGTCAAGAAGCGTGGAGTAGCAAGGTGTAATTCAAGCAACGAATCACAATATGAAAATTTCGAATTATTATAAGATAAATGGATGCTGAAGTTACGAGGTTCGAGGTATAAATGAAAAGATAAGGTAGAAAAAGCAAATTTTACACAAATTTCTCAGCTAAACAGGTCCACTCGGTCGAGTGCTTAGGGCACTCAGTCGAGTGCAACCCCACTCGGTCTAGTGACAGGTTAGTCGATCAAGTGGAAACCTTCCAGAAGTTTTCCAATTTCTTAAATTTGCCCACTCGATCGAGTGACAGGTCCACTCGGTCGAGTGAACTGTCTACTCGATCGAGTGACTCATCCACTCAGTCGAGTGACTAGTCAACTCGCTTAAGTACTACTCTACTCGATTGAGTTTGGTCTCACACTCACTATCTATGGGTATTACTCTCATAAGCACCACTATGCCACCAACAATCATCACCATGCTTTAACAATGACACTAGCAAATTCAAACACGTAATGATATTTACATGCCAAGACTCGGGACTAACGTCCCTCCTATCAAAACACACTAATCATATCTACAACCTACTACTCACATTAGTCTACTTATCCATTCATCTCATGCTATTATATTCTACACAAATGATCCTATCATACGATAACATATAACGAGTTATAATGCACACGCCTTCACTCCACATTTTACATATTATCATACATCAAATGGATAAGATATCATGTAAGGTACTTAGCCATGATCAAAACTATATGTAATCACACAACATTTCATTTGAGTAAGTAAATCATGCAAGATGCTAAACAAAATTCATATCACGCATATAATCATGCAACATATCATGCTACGTTTCCCGACTCGTAACCACCCACGTAGTGACCAACTGAGACGATAGGCACTAGCGTTGGCATGAGGGCGCGTACCCATCCAAAACCGATCTCCTATTGTACTCATGTCGGGTTTATTTTACTTAGACTCTCCTAAATTCATTTTTGGTTTATTGTTTTAGGTTCCAAAATCGTCGCTCTGATACCACTTTGTAACACCCCAACTATCCGGCCAAGATAAATGGAGCGTTACCATCTTGGTTTCCTGAGGTAGAGTTTCCAAACTCCAATCAAAGAACATTTTATTAATGTAATGTTTAATGATTTACATAACTGAAAACAAATGAATAAATAAAATACAACTCGTGACATCTATACTTTTCTAGCCAACTAGACTCATCTCGTGATATCATCAAGCTCGTCCCGTCTCCCGCGTACTATCCAAACAACCTGAACATAACCTGCTCCCCATATGACCAAAGGATATCATATGGATCGACACAGGCCACCCCAAATGAGATAGGTGACAATGCACAGACACAACAAACGTCAGTTTCAACAAATAAATAAAGTGCGACATGACTCGAGTGTGTGAACATACAACATGACTATGATATGAATAATATGATATCCAACAACCGCCACCACGGTACCGATACACGCCCAGACATACCGACAACCTCACTGGTACTGGAACACGCCCATACATATCGTCAACCACACTAGTACCGGGACACGCCCAGACATACCGATAACCACAAACAGGTACCGGGACACGCCCAGACGTACCGGGACACGCCCAGACGTACCGGGTCCGGAAGCCAACCGGGTCCCCTGCCAGACGTCGTGTCTCAACCACACGAGTCCCTCCAAATTCAAGTCATTAATGTGTACATCCCTCTTGGAGTGGGAAAGCTCCAAGAGGCGACCCAAGCGGAAGACGGTTTCCCAACCGTCTCCCGTCTCCTCAACAACAACCCAAAATCACAACCGCCATTATCCAACATATAATACAATACAATTAATACATGTTATAATGCAAATGACTAATCAATGCCGACTCACTCAACCATATAAACATATCGAAACTGAGTAGGATTAACCTACCTCGTATCATATCCGCATAACCAAACCGTCACACAAGTTAGGCCCGTCTCATAAAACCGTCTCACAAAACCAATATTCTAAAATACGATAATAATAAAAATACGTATAAATATACTCATCTAATCATACAAATAGATATAAATATACTAATTCAATACGTATTCAAATACATATAATTATATGAATCTAATTATACCAATACGTATAATTATACGAATTAATACATATACGACTAAATAATACGACTTAGTTAAATAAATAAAACCCGTCTTAATTATTCACTCAAAAACCCGACTCGAACCCAAATACTACCACCACCACGCTGCAACCGTGGACCACCATCACTAGGCACGGGTGCCACGGCTAGTAGCGGCAGCCCACGGCCACCACCAACCACAACACCACCCGCAACCACCACACCCCCCATACACACCCACCCCCCCCCCCACACACACAGACAGACAGACAGACAGACAGACAGACAGACACACACACACACACACACACACACAGACGCACGCACGCACGCACGCACGCACACACACACACACACATACATACACACACACACACACACACCCCTTGTCGGCACCGACCACCATCCCTGACTACGGTGGTCCAATGACCACCCCCACGCCGTGGTCACCACCGGCAGCAACAACAATAGCACGACAGCAGCAACAACGACAACAATGGCGACACAACAACCCGCACCCCTCATTTCTCTCCCTTTTCCCGCCACCTACAGCCACCCTCACGGCCACCCAAGACAACCCCTCAACTCTCAGCTCAGATCCTCCCAAACCCAGACCAAAACCAGCCCGTAACCCGCTCGAAAACTCAGCCCTAAACCGTATGACACAACCCCCTTAAAACCCCTTTTTTTCACTCGGTCAAACTCCTAAATGGTTGGTCAACGACGGTCAAATGGTGAAGGAAATGTATATTCATATACATACTAACATACTCATATATGTCTAAATTAATTTGTCATAAAATTAAAACGGATTTTATGCATGCAAACAATAATAAAATAGAGGAGAAATCATGTCCTTACATTGTTGATTTTCGGTTATGAGGGCACAAAAGAGATCACCTTTCTCTTTTGATCTTGAGCTTTCCCTTATGGATGAACAAGATCTAAGTATAAGATCTCTCCCTAAGCTTTATACCCAAGGCTTTCTCTTAATTAAGATTAATATTATAAGAACTAGTATAATATAAATCTAGAAGAAAATTGAACCAAAAATATTATTTAACACTTGAATATTTTCGGTTTTTATGAGAGAAGATTAGGAGGATTTATTCTCTCTAGGATTGTTGTTTTTGGATGAGCAAGTGAATGAATATAATACAAAACATTTTGTATATTATTAGGTAAAAATATGAGAAAACCATCATGGTTTTCTCTTCTCAAAAACCGGGTGGTAGGGGGGCTTTTTGGGTGAGCCAATGCATGAAATTGTTGCTCTTAACAATGTTCATAGGCTTGCATGGCTAGACCATTAGGTAATCATTATGTTTACTTAATAAATTAATCAACACAATATTAACCTAATGCCCCATTAATTTCGGTACAATCATAATATGGTGTCCATATTATACAATTTCTCAATATGTAACATGTCACATGTAACATAATTTGTTATGTATTTTTAACATATTAAAAATCAACGTATTAATAAAAAATACGTCACATACAAAAATTGATTTAGTAATTTCATAATTACTTGTGCCGAAATATTTTACCAATTTATAAATCGTATTTACAAAAATTCATTCAATTTCGATTGTTTCTTTAAACAATAATTTCATCCGAGTAATGAAACAATTCGATTACTCAGACCGTATCTCATTTAATCATATTTCAATATGATACGTAAATTTTACTTCCAAAATCGTCCGTCAATTTTCAAGTAATTTAATTAACTCGTAACGTTATACGATTAATTAAATAATCAATTAAGAGTGTTGCCCTATAGGTATGACCTAGGGGGTCAACTGATCACCACCGTCGCACGACAGTAATGTCAAACTCTAGTCAGCTAATCATTACCGATATATGTTGACCAGTTGACAGTATAAATACTTCCCAATTGTATTCTTTAAAATGAGATTTAATAATGATATTTAAATCATGTGATCGCACTATTGTTGAGGACACATTTCCCAACAATCTCCCACTTGTCCTCGACAAGTGTGCGTCACCAATTCTCTTATCCTATTACTATCTCCCACTCAATGCAAGGTGTCTTTCAGGTCGTACTTGCAAGTGATCATATCGAGAGTGGTTTCCTCGATCTGGAGAATAACTGATTGACCGGACTTATCTATCATAGATACTTTCCGAGCGTGGCCACGCATTTCCAGTTCATTACTCCTCGAGTGGCCCTGAGATATTGTTATAACCCTGACTAGGGGTGGACAATTCCTATCGCACTCATTCCCTTCGACTAGCCACAGCCATCATAACCCAAAATATGCCCATTTGACCCCATTTACGAAGGTCGTAGTAACACAAATCAAAGTTAATCTGGAACTGTGCCATCTTAGGCGAATAGTCTTTAGTCAAAAGAATCGACTCATTTGAATACTATAGTAGCTCTCGCCACGACCAGGCTATATAAATTTGCCAGAACTCTATAAGCGGTCATTAGGCCCGACAAAATGTTCCTAACAGTCTGCCTATGTGATCGACTAGTCATCACACATGACTCTATGGCACTTGAACTTGCCATCAATCGCCTCACACTCTAGTCACTTCGAGACGTCACCTCATATAAGTGACTATGGGCAAATACTATGTTAATCCGTGTTCACTTTAACGGTGTTCAATTGTCTCTACAACCCGTTTGGATGTAACAATGTATAAATTAAAGGTAAAAGACAAATGTGATTATGAACATGAACAAAAACAACACTTTTATTTCATTTCAAAATCTAATAAAAACTTGGTACACGTTTAAGTCCCATGGACGTAACATGTCCATCATGCTTAGCCTGCGATAAAGGCTTGGTGAGCGGATCGGCTATGTTGTCATCCGTCCCAACCTTACAAATCGCAATTTCCTTTCTTTCAATGAAATCTCTTATTACATGATATTTTCTAAGTACATGTCTAGATCTATTACTAGACTTTGGCTCCTTAGCTTGGAAGATCGTCCCACTATTATCACAATAGAGAGTGATGGGATCATTGGCGGTAGGTACTACTTTTAGACCTTCCGTGAATTGCTTGATCCACATAGCTTCCTTGGCGCTTCGATGCTTTGCTATGTACTCAGCCTCCGTTGTCGAATCCGCTGATTCTGACTTCCTTGAAGCTTCTCCAGCTTACGGCACCACCATTGAGCATAAACACGAAACCAACTTGTGATTTCATGTCATCTCTATCTGTTTGAAAACTTGAGTCCGTGTATCCATTAACACGCAACTCAGTGTCTCCTCCAAACACAAGGATAGAGTCCTTAGTTCTTCTCAAGTACTTAAGGATGTTCTTGACAAAGAATCCAGTGACTCTCACTGGATTTCCTTGATATCTACTCGTCATGCTCAAGGCATACGAGACATCCGGACGTGTGCATATCATGGCATACATGATTGATCCAACAAATGAAGCGTAAGGGATCAACTTCATGCGTTCAACATCATGGGGTTCGGAGGGACATTGAGTCTTGCTCAATATCGTCCCGGTTACCATAGGTACCAAACCCCTTTTGGATTTGTCCATGCTGAATCGTCGAAGAATCTTATCTACATAAGACTCTTGACTTAGTGCCAATATCCTCTTGGATCTATCTCTATAGATTCGGATACCTAATATGCGTTGTGCCTCTCCTAAATCCTTCATTTGGAAGTGGTTACCTAACCACTTCTTAACGGAAGACAACATTGGAATATCATTTCCAACGAGTAGTATGTCATCGACATACAAGATTAGGAACACAACATTGCTCCCACTGAATTTCATGTATAAACATGGTTCCTCAACATTTCGAGTGAAACCATTTTCCTTTATTACATCATTGAATCGATGATTCCAACTTCTTGATGCTTGCTTAAGACCATAAATGGATCTCTTAAGCTTGCACACTTTGTTAGGATTTTTAGAATCAACAAAACCGTCGGGTTGTATCATGTACACCTCCTCTTCTAAATGCCCATTTAGAAAAGCGGTTTTGACATCCATTTGCCATATTTCATAATCATGAAATGCGGCGATCGCTAACAAAATCCGTATGGATCTTAGCATGGCTACGGGGCGAAGGTCTCATCATAATGGAGACCTTGGACTTGGGTAAATCCCTTTGCCACTAGCCTAGCTTTGTAGACATCGTCATGTCCTTCTATGCCATTCTTGATTTTGAATATCCATTTGCATTGGAGGGTCTTGCCCCTTTAGGCAAATCTACCAAGTCCCAAACTTGGTTTTCAAGCATAGAATCCATTTCGGACTTCATGGCCTCAAGCCATAAGGTGGAATTAGGACTAGAGATTGCGGCCTTGTAGGTGGCGGGCTCGTCACTTTCCATAAGCAACACATCGAGTGTTCCATCTTCCTCGATAAGTCCCACATATCGATCGGGATGGCGAATAACTCGGCCCGTCCTTCTTAGTGGAGGAGGTACAACCGCGTTAGACGACGAAGGAACATCTTCTTGCGTCTCTACCTCGGTTTGTGGCTCTTGAACTTCATCAAGTTCAAAATTTCTCCCACTCTGTCTCTTAGAAATAAATTCCCGTTCTAAGAAGACAGCCTCGCAAGACACAAACACTTTGTTCTCTTGAGGTTTATAGAAATAGTAACCTCGAGAGGTCAAAGGATAGCCTACAAAGATGCACTTTTCAGATCTTGGGGCAAGCTTATTGTCGGGTTTAGTTTTGACGTAAGCATCACATCCCCAAATTTTCATGTAGGATAGATTAGGAACTTTTCCTTTCCATGTTTCAAATGGAGTCTTTTCGGTGGCTTTAGTGGGACTATTATTTAAAGATAGAATTGCAGTTTGGATTGCAAATCCCCAAAACGAGTTAGGTAACTCGGTTTGACTCATCATGGATCGAACCATATCAAGTAGGGTACGATTTCTCCTTTCGGCAACACCATTTAGTTGTGGTGTTCCAGGTGGAGAAAGTTGTGATATGATACCACAACCTTTCAAGTGTGAATCAAATTCAAGGCTAAGGTATTCACCACCACGATCGGATCGTAGTGCCTTAATCCTCTTGTTCAATTGGTTCTCTACTTCGTTTTGAAATTCTTTGAATTTCTCAAACGCTTCACTCTTATGTTTCATTAAATAGATATACCCATATCTACTTAAATCATCGGTGAAGGTTATGAAGTAGTCATAAATACCACGAGCGGTGATAGTCATTGGTCCACATACATCGGTGTGTATGAGTCCCAATAGCTCACTAGCTCGTGTCCCTTTACCGCTAAAAGGATTACGAGTCATTTTGCCAAGTAGGCAATATTCGCATGTACCAAATGTTTGATAATCAAATGGTGTAATCACATTAGTCGAAACTAATCTTTTGATGCGATTCTCGTTTATGTGACCTAATCGACAATGCCAAATGAACGCTTCACTTGGGTCACTTGATTTGAGTTTCTTTGATTGAATGTTATAAATATCATTTGTTGGATTTGAGGTCTCTAAAATGTAAATGCCATTAATGGAAGAAGCTTGGCCAATAACCAAATCATTCCTAGAAATAGTACAACGATTGTTCTTAATGACAAAACAAAAACCGTCCATGTCTAGCATGGCGATTGAAATAATGTTTTTAGAGAGTGTAGGAACATAAAAACAATTATGCAAATACAACTCAAATCCATTCGGCAAAGCTAAAACATAAGTTCCCTTGGATTCGGCCGCTACCCGAGCTCCATTTCCAAGGCGTAGATCTACATCTCCCTTGCTAAGCCTCTCCACATCTCTTAAACCCTGTAAATGATTACAAAGGTGAGAACCACAACCGGTATCTAGTACCCATGTCGTAGTGGAAGTATAATTTATATCAATAACATAAATTTCTTTAGGAATTGTACCTTTTGGAGCAATGAGTCCTTCCCTTATATTTCGCAAATACATGGGACAACTCCTAAGCCAATGTCCCATGCCATAGCAGTAATGGCACTCATCATTAACTTGCTTGAAGTTTTTTATTTTCTTTCCTTTCTTCTTAGACCTCTTGCCCTTTGAAGCAAGAACTTGATTGCTAGAGCTCCCACTAGCTTTGGCATCTTTATCTTCCAGAGAGAAAGACCCTATAGATCGCATGAGGCAGTCTTCCTGAGATGGACTCACACGAGGTCTAGTAGTAGTGGGTGGTTTAGAAGAAGTGATGAAGTTAAGGTTTCCATCCGAACCTATCCCGAAATGAAGTTCTCTAGTTGTATCGAAATTATTGTCGGAGCATACGTCGTCAAGAACATGGTGATATGATTCAATAGTTATCGGTGCGGTAGCATTTGATGGATTCATTGTAATGCACTACAAATATGGAGGAAAGGAAATATTAACATTTGTCTTTTTAAATCATACTTGCAAATTAACAAGATATGAACATTTATATAGTGACCTCTACCCAACTATAATAAATGATTCCAAGACCCAAATTCATATCAACTTCGGCACGGGGTAGCCGATGCAACCTTCATTAATATAACTCGGTGGATTAACCTTTTAATCGATTCTACTTTTAGAACTCTTGGTCGATAAAATTACTCTAATGTTTATCTATAGCCCAAAACACATCAACAAGGGCACGGGGTAGCCGATACATCCCTTATCAATAACTTTTGTTGAGTTCAATCCAAATTTCGAATAAATGTGTCCATTATCCAAACCCACATCAACTTGGGCACGGGGTAGCCGATACATCCATTATCAATATGAATTCGGTGGATTAACATTCATCACCCACTTCCCCTACGTAACAAGGTTTGTACCCCGGGGTAGCCGAGTGCACTCCCTCGCGAAATAGGTTTTCATGGTTTCTACTATTTGGTAAGGCTATGTCTCAATTGTTTGTTTTAGCGAGAGGTCATGTCAATTTATTATCTATCACGTTTTAAGTGAACTAAAGCGGTGAACTACGATAATTCTAATTGACACGGTCGATAAACTCGATAAAATAAGGATGCATGTTTTAGTTATGGCGATTTAGCGATGCATGTGACATAAAATAAAATGTAAGCATAAAGATAAAAATCCTAGTATGGCCTTTCCTAAAATAGAAAAACTCTTTAACTATTACATATTCGGAAACCAACTCCATTGGTCCCTTGAACTTCGGTTGTGGCACGCATCTCGAGGTAAAATCACATTTAAATGCCATTATTGTAAATTATGAACAATAAAAATCCGAAAAATTAACCAAAATATCCTAAAACATTTTAGGACCAAAAATATTAACATGCATGGTTTAATTTCGTGATATATCATAATAACACAAATTTTACAAGTTTTATTTGTTATTCTTATAACTCGGAAAAACTTTTAACCGATTTGCATGCAAACAACCGTGGCTCTTGATACCGATTGACGGAAATGTATATTCATATACATACTAACATACTCATATATGTCTAAATTAATTTGTCATAAAATTAAAACGGATTTTATGCATGCAAACAATAATAAAATAGAGGAGAAATCATGTCCTTACATTGGTGATTTTCGGTTATGAGGGCACAAAAGAGATCACCTTTCTCTTTTGATCTTGAGCTTTCCCTTATGGATGAACAAGATCTAAGTATAAGATCTCTCCCTAAGCTTTATACCCAAGGCTTTCTCTTAATTAAGATTAATATTATAAGAACTAGTATAATATAAATCTAGAAGAAAATTGAACCAAAAATATTATTTAACACTTGAATATTTTCGGTTTTTATGAGAGAAGATTAGGAGGATTTATTCTCTCTAGGATTGTTGTTTTTGGATGAGCAAGTGAATGAATATAATACAAAACATTTTGTATATTATTAGGTAAAAATATGAGAAAACCATCATGGTTTTCTCTTCTCAAAAACCGGGTGGTAGGGGGGCTTTTTGGGTGAGCCAATGCATGAAATTGTTGCTCTTAACAATGTTCATAGGCTTGCATGGCTAGACCATTAGGTAATCATTATGTT
This sequence comes from Silene latifolia, assembly GCF_048544455.1. Lineage (NCBI taxonomy): Eukaryota > Viridiplantae > Streptophyta > Magnoliopsida > Caryophyllales > Caryophyllaceae > Silene > Silene latifolia. Next base: position 191,930,477 of record NC_133536.1, read on the forward strand.
TACTTAATAAATTAATCAACACAATATTAACCTAATGCCCCATTAATTTCGGTACAATCATAATATGGTGTCCATATTATTTTTGTCAATTTCTCAATATGTAACATGTCACATGTAACATAATTTGTTATGTATTTTTAACATATTAAAAATCAACGTATTAATAAAAAATACGTCACATACAAAAATTGATTTAGTAATTTCATAATTACTTGTGCCGAAATATTTTACCAATTTATAAATCGTATTTACAAAAATTCATTCAATTCCGATTGTTTCTTTAAACAATAATTTCATCCGAGTAATGAAACAATTCGATTACTCAGACCGTATCTCATTTAATCATATTTCAATATGATACGTAAATATTACTTCCAAAATCGTCCGTCAATTTTCAAGTAATTTAATTAACTCGTAACGTTATACGATTAATTAAATAATCAATTAAGAGTGTTGCCCTATAGGTATGACCTAGGGGGTCAACTGATCACCACCGTCGCACGACAGTAATGTCAAACTCTAGTCAGTCAATCATTACCGATATATGTTGACCAGTTGACAGTATAAATACTTCCCAATAGTATTCTTTAAAATGAGATTTAATAATGATATTTAAATCATGTGATCGCACTATTGTTGAGGACACATTTCCCAACAAATGGGTGTCCAAGGACGGGTCAGAGGTGGGTCAAGGTCGGGACGAGTCAATGGTATGAATAAAATAATATAAAGGCTAGTATAAGACGGTTTACCTTACGATCTTGAGGCGAGGTGACGGAATCTCCTTTTTCTTTCTTTCTCTCTTCTCCCTTATCTTTTGTGGATATTTGGTGGATTATGTTGGGATAAGGTTTGAGTGGATAATGGTGGGATTATAAGGTGAGGGTAGTATAAGGTGAGGGTATGTGTATAAATACATGTATCTTATTATTATTATTATATTATTATATTATTCCGTCTCAACATAACTCGCTAAATATAATAGAATATTATTATTATATAATTATTTATATGGAGTATTACACCAAGTTGTTCAAAAGAGGAGTGGTCGAAGGCCAAGCCTTGAAATTAACCCTACCAGGGCTATGGGTCTGCAAACGATAGCAACTTTTCAAGTTGCTTAGAGAGAAGGACAGATTATGCTTCCCACACAAAAATACGATTGAATGAACCACCTTCGAAACTGAAGACATGATCTGATATGGCGGAACACCAATCTCCTTGATCACCTCCACCAGTAAAGAAGAGAGGAGCAACTTGCACCGGCCTTAAAATGCCCAATCATGAATACAAAAGCAGCCTGGATAAGCCTAGTCAGCCCTGATTGATGAATCTTTAGGAATCCAGACCTCAGCATTTGCAGGGATAACTCCCTTATCCTTCAAAATACTCTCAAACTCGGGTTTGAGACGGTTGGGAAGGCTAAGGTGGCCGCTGAGTGCTTTTGTTGGCTTAAATTCAAAATCGCCATGGAAGATAGACACCATTTCCATAGCAGGAGTACTAGATGGGATTTCAGAAGACTCAGGTCTATTTTCAGAAGTTTGTTCAGGGTTTGGAACATCAGAAGTACCAGAAGCAAGTGCTCCCCTAGTTGATTTTTTTTTACAGCCATTATTTTATTTTCTGGTTATTTGTGGGAAGATGAACAAGAGTTGAAGATGAAGATTGAAGAAGAAACTAGAAGAATTTCATAGGAAATAATCGGGTTTTTGGTGAAGAATCAAACTAGAGTAAAAAAGGTATTTATAGTGCGGTAAATGCCTAGGGTTACTGCAAGTAGCACGTGGTTATTAAGGCAGTTACAGTAAATAAACACTTGTCGCATTTAAAATCGACTAGCCGTTTCTCTATAATGATTAAACTCAACCGTCTGAAGCAAGTTACTTAAGTGATGTTTATCTTCTCATTACTGACCCGACTCAACGACAAAGAGAAGATAAAAGGGCAATTGTTAGGCCTGATATTTCCGCAATATGTTCAGCGTACAATCATGCCCTGGCCTAACATTCATGATAGAAGTTTCAGGATAGCTTAAGCTTGGCACCAGGCAGGAGAGGATAATATAAAGATATTATTTGACCAAGTCAATAAGCATTATATGGAATAATTTGGTAATTAAACCAGCAATTAAAGACAATAATTGGTCATTATTATGGAGCATTCATCCGGCTAATTAAGCGCATTGAAGACAACAATTAATGGTATCATTAAGAGAGAATATTATGCCATCAAGGAGGAAGATTACGCGGATATATGGAGAATACTATTTAAACAAGGCTGAAGACCATTTGAAGAGACACAATCTCATTCTACCATACAAGACAAGATTATAAGTTCTGCATTTACAATACTTAAGAACAATATACGTTGTTTAGTATAAGATACAATTATTCTCCAAATATTATAGTGAAAACCTCTCCTGGCTTGGTGCCCGTGGTTTTTTCCCATTCAAGAGTTTTCCACGTATAAAAACTATTGTCTTACTTATTCTCTTTATTTTCCTTTTCTTTACATTTTATTAAGCTTGCCTTGCAGCAAAACATAAGATAAACGAGCTAGTTAACCCTGCTAACACTCTACCATAATCTAATTCAGCCCTGCGCAGAATCTAGATAAAACATAAGGATTGCAGCATGAAACTTATGACACTCTTTGGGCTCATAATACGACCTATAAGACCCCCATATAGGAGCTTCCCCTTACAAGTTAGTCTACGGAAAGGCTTGCCACTTGCCAATTGAGTTGGAATACAAGGCCTTTTGGGCAATCAAAGCTCTCAATATTGATCTCAAGCTAACTGGAGAAAACAGGATCTTACAAATACAAGAGTTGGAGGAATTTCGACTTCACTCATATGAGAATGCAAAGATCTACAAAGAATGCACTAAAATTCTCCATGACAAGAGGATCAAGCAAAAGGCATTACACAAGGGAGATAAAGTCCTTCTATTTAACTCTAGATATCGACTCTTCCCCGAAAAGTTAAATTTACAATAGACGGGTGCCTTTGTGATCACAAATGTTGGAAAGTATGGAGACTTTAAGATAATGTCGGAAGAAGGAAACAGATTCAAGGTCAATGGTCAAAGAATCAAGCCATATTATGAAGGAGCCTTCATAGGAGAGGTTGAGGCCATCCGCCTCAAGCCTCTCACACCAGGACAAAGCATTGAAACGGAGGAGAGTTTGGTGGAGTCCTCCCTAAACCACCACTTGTAAATATACTAACTTACTTTCTTGCACTTAACTTCTTTACATTGCATTTTAATTACCTTGTTTTAAGCATATTTTTTGACATGAGAGCAAGTGATGGAGGGTTACTAATCAAATTTGAAGTGTGAAGGATATGAAATTCAAGTGTGGGGAAGCTATGCCTAGGCTAAGAGAGCCTATAGCACTCAATCCATTGCTAGGAAGCTAAAAGGAGGAAGCCTTAGAAGAGCTAAAAGGAGGGTCCTCACGAGTTGGCCTCAACTCGTGGGAGTTAGAGCCAAGAAGCCTTGAAGAAAAAGAATCCTGCATTGAAGGACGGGCGTCCTGTGATTGACCCGGGCGTCCCAATGGGAAGGACGGGTGTGCCAGCATGGGGACGCATGTCCCCATCTGCTTCTACAAAATTCCTGCAGCGTGAGACGTACGGCGCCCTCACCAATCCGCGCGTCTCCCTCCCGTGATCCTCTTCTATAGACTACCAACTCTCTTTTCTTTTCCTCATTTCCACCATACTTTTAGAGACACATTAACTCCTCTTTCTTCTAGTAACCAAATCTCCCTCACTAAAACTCAACATCCTCACCATAAACATCTCCAAAGAAACAAATCAACCACCCTAAACATTAGCTCACCCAAATCTAGGGTTTGAGAGGATCCAAAAAGGAAAGGAATCCTATTTAAGGGGATTTGATTTCACTCTCAACAACAAAGTTCTTGACTAGAGATCCAAAAAGAATCTCCAACTCAAATTTAATGAAAGCAAAAGGAAAGATCATGACAAGGGAAAAGAGAAAATCCACAAGGATAATTGGGATTTCTTCTTGCTCACACCTTAATACAAGGAGAAGGGAGACTGAGGAAATCATTGATCTCTCACGACTTGAGAATTTGCCCAACGTAGAATTTGTCAATGATGCGCAAAGGATCATCGTCTTCCATCGGTTAATGGGTAAGAACATCCTCCCTACAAAGATTGTTTGTCATGATACTTTGAGGAAATTGGTCATATATAACCAAACCGAGGCATTGTTTGATTTGTTTGGACTCACAACTATGTTCCACATGCATGAATTCACTTATCAATCAGTTGTGCTCAAATTTCTAAGTTTTCTAAAGATTTCTACCCTAAATAACACTATTTGCATTGAATTCCGATTGGAAAATGTCACAATGATGATGACATTGGTTGAATTTGCGGATATCTTGGGTCTAGATATGTCGACCTCTCGGCCATACAAGCCTAAGAACTATAGCGTAGCACCCTTTGAAGAGCCCTAACAGGCCGTGACTTGACAAGGATAAAGGATTGTTCGCTTTCTTACAAACAAAACCCCATTCTAAGATAGACATACCATTTCATCACAAGTACCTGGTGTGGTTTAAAACTCGTCGTCAAAAGCTACCAACCAAAACAATATTTATAACTTCACAAACTGCTCTTAGCAAAGATACAAGTAAAGGTCAGATCCCAAGGGACGGGTATTGATGTAGGATTCTCAATTGCAAATGGTTGTGTCTTAGGGTGTCACAATTTGGGTTGATGTAGAAGATAAACTAAACTAATCAACAAGAGGAATAAAAACAAAGTAAAGCAAATAGAGGGGTTGTAAACAATTGATTAAAGGCACTAGGGTGTCATGGGTTCATAGGGGATTCATGGGAGTTGATCATACAAACATGTTCTCAATTATATAGCAAGCACTTATTGTTGTGATGGGATCGAGTTGGTGTATAAGCTTACAATCCCTAAGAAGGTTGGGGTCCCGGAGCCGAATTGATTAGATTGTACAACACCTACAAGTCGACTTAATCCTTCCTATTAAACTATATGCATGGTCTAATGAGGCTCGAGTTGGTGTATGAGCTTACAAGCCTCATTGAAAAGGTAGGTGATGGGTAAAAAATGCAAGGATTCATAGGCTCGCATTTCATCAAATATAACATGTGCATAAGTTGAAATCACAGCAAGCAAGCAATTTAATTATGAAAATATATTAGATTAAGCATGAATCATTCCCATGTTTGTTTCCCCTAATTCCCCATTAACCCTCGCTAAGGAAAATACTCATTCATGATCAAGTTTAACATGTTAATAAGGTTGTCAATCATACTAACAAGGTAAAACATGATGAATAAATGAAAGTGATTAACAATAATTAAACAAGGTTAAGAGAGAATTATACCTATGAAGATGATTCCAAATAATAAAGCAAAGAATAATAGAAGTACTTGATGATTGATGGAATGTTGTCAATCCTCCAAATAAACCCAAATAATCTTCTAATTACCCAAAATAAAGGAAGAACAATAAAGAAATTAAGGAAAGATTAAGATGTGATTAATAATTAGAATTGTATTACAACTAAATTAAGACTAATTTGAGAGTATTTAGAGATGATTACAACTAGATTAAGGATGGATTAAGAGAGTATTAGAATTGTATCCTAATCTAGGTAGTACAAAGGGGTATTTATACTAAAGATTAGGTACAAGGATTAGGGTTACTAAGGGCTTAAATGACTATTAAGACCCTAAGAAAAGTTGAGGAAATGCTACTTCCGAAGGAAATGAGGGGATCCTAAAACTTGTTATCCGCTCGGATCCTGGGGAAGACGTTCGGATCCAGCTATTGCAACCCACTCGTCTTGGGCACAAGATGCCCGGATCATGGTGCTCAGAGACGCCCGGATCGTGTATGATCCGCTCGGATTCTTGGACAGACTACTTTTCTTCTTTTGCTCCATAACAATCTTCAAGGATCATGTCGGGGATGCAAGGATCTTTTCATCATTGCCCATTTCACTTTATTATCTACTTAGGCCTCTAGTGTTGGTCTTCTCTTTGATGCTTGGCCATTAGGTGCAATCCATTTAGCTCCATTTCGCCTCATAAATGCAAGGTTAGCAATCCTTTCCTAACAAGGAGACAAAACCTCAAAGAATATGCAAAATGGGAAACTAAAGATAGTAAATGACCCAATTATATGCTATAAAGCATGGGAACGTTAATTCGGGGACTAAATATGCTCAAATAGGAGTCACATCAAACATCGCCAAACCGAACCTTTGCTCGTCCCGAGTAAAGAGGTAACTACAACTAGGACCTTTATTTAAACTAACCTACTAATATAGACGAAATGAGACAATTAGCGGGTCTCACTCCGCCCCTTCAACTCACAACAAGACAACCATGAGGTAGGATGCCTTCTTGCAAAGCAAGGTGGAGCTTGCCAAAATGGCGACACATCCAAGCATTAAGCACACAAAAGCAAATAATGGATGCATCTACAAAAATGAATAGCCATTTTCCTCATCTAAGTGGCGGAAATTATCTAAAAGTGAAGCAATATAAGGGTACACACTCCATCATAGATACGTTTTCTTCAAACTACTAAGCCTAGAAGGATACCAATAAATCACCTCTAAGTTATGTCAAGCTAGGGTACTTTTGTCCTCAATTGTTAAATGCTTTCGTCAAGAGTAGACTCTCTATGGTGTTAGAAACAGTGGAGGATCGCGGAATTCCTCTTCTTGCCTAGACAAGAAGAAGGGTCGTCCCCTCTCTACCATGCATAAAAGTGGATTCGATGGAAAAAGGGATCAATAGATTTTGAGTTTCATATGGGAGTTTGCTTTTGATGTTGTTATTCCCTCCAATTTCTTGTGGCTTTTGACATTTTGAGAATACTTTCTTTTTGCCATTTCTTTGATGTTTGACATTTCAATACTTGACAACTTTCAACTTTTTGCATTTTCTTTTGAACATTTTCAAAGCCACCTCATTTGTAGCGAGGGTGCTTATATTTGAAGCATAGGAGTTCTAATTTTTGTACTCCTCTTTTCTTTGTTGAAAATCGCAAACTTTTTTACTTTCATTTCAATGCCTGAACTCAAATTTTGATAGTTTTTGTGCCCATTCCCTTTTTGTTGACAAAATGTGGTAGAATGTGAAGATGGTTGCATGGTTTCAAGGGTCACCTTGGAATAAACGGTAGCCAAGGAGTTATCACACCACAAGGTACTCTTGACTGGGCCTTAATGCATGGGTCAAATGATACTAGCATGACACATCCTAGGGTGTTTTACAAGCATTCTAATGAGCAAAGTCTTAAGAAGAAAAAGTATCTACAAAGGCCTTATATACACTTGTCAAGCTTCCCAAGTAGATGTTTTCACAATTTTTTTCTAAAATGCAACTACATGCCATGATGCAACTAATATTTATACAACCTAATGCAAATGCTTCTACCAACTAGTATGTCATATAAACTAAATGCAACTCCTAGAATCACATTGGTTTATACCGCATCAATCAAAATAAAGCCACATAGTCATTAACATAGAGAGGAAAAAGGAGATTGGAAAGCTCATACCATGTGGTCTTCATAATCCTCATGCCTCGGATGTGGCGTAGTCGGTCAATGTGATAGAAGGATAGACAAACAAACAAACAAGTACATATAAAATATACAATTCTATATTATAAAGGAATGAACCTGTTTTTGGTTTTTTTTTTTAAAATTTTTCAAGTTTTTGTGTTTATGAAAATAAAGGATATATTTTTGTATTTGTCAAAAATTTTCAATTTTTATCATTTTTGGTTTTAAGAGTCAAGTTAGAATTTCCCATCCCCACACTAGTATGGGCATTGCCGCCAATGGCCAATACGATAGGAAATTATGTAAGCTAGCTAAATGAGAATGCATGATTTCTACACTACTATGCAAGTTACGTGACATATATGCAAGTGATGCAATCTATACTACACTATATGATGCATGATTTTATTGGTTGGAGAGCTAATTTAGATTAACTCCCAATGCTTGTGCTTGAACTTCCCCAAACCAAGTAAGACACTATTTCTAGTGTAAAAAATGGGGGAGTTCATGCACGAGTATGCAATGCATGAAACTAGTTGTCCTTCTGGATTTTCAAAAGTGGGAACAATAAATTTATCATCACCTAGATGTTTCTAAGGTGGAATAATAGTCCTTCACTTTTACAAGGACAACACTAGAGTTTGAAATAATTAAATGTTAAACAAGTTAGAAAAGCATGAAATTTTTGACAAGAAAAATGAGGGGGAAAGAAGAGCTTCACCTTGGCCATGGCGAGTACCACATGCCCACTCTACCTAGCTCATGAACATTTTCATTGGTTACTATCATCCTCTCCAATATCACTATCCCATTGCTCCTTTGATGCATCGCTTTCATAGAAGTCCATAAATTCGTCCCCCTCACTATTAACGTCAACCGTATCACCGCCACTTGACCTTTCTTCTTCTCCTTCTCCATGTGTTCCACCGTTGACATGCTCCAAGTTTGGAAAAAGGATATCCATTTGAGCCCAAGAGGAAACCATTCCCTCTTCACTAATATGCCCTTGATGGGCCAACCGGTGAAATTGTGGATAGAGAGCGTAGTAATTATCCACTCTTGCTTTATATTGCTATTGGTGCATGTCTTGGAGTAGACACGTGACAAAGTCGTCTCTTGGAAGGATGAAGGGATTTGGGTGATGATAAGGTTGATATGGAAAGGGGTAAGGCGGGATGATAACTTTTTCTTTTTCATTTGCTTGAGGTTCATGTTGTTGAGGTTGAGGAGGAGGTGGGGTTTGATTTGCTTGGGTTGCACTAGTTGGGATGAGGTAGGATGGTACTTGTGAGAGGGGACCCCTTCGAGGTGATATCCTTGTTAAGCCTTCCATGGGAAGAAAAATGGGGGTGCTCCCCTTGCTTATCCACTTAATCTTTTGCTCAAAGCCTTCAAGGGCTATCCAATGGTGTTGTCGGAGAATCAACATATCATCAATCTTAGTGTTGCCCGGAAGAGGTATATAAGCATTGTTGTTCATTCACTACCGCGGGATCACATCGGGCTAAGAGAGTACATGTGATAAACCGGTAAGTAAATCGAATAATGGGGTTTTGAATGTAAGAGGTTGAGCATTCCTTAATGAAAGAGAAATCATGACCCGCATGGCTCGCCATAGAGGTGCTATGCTATAATTCCGCGGTTTTGATGTACAGGTATGCGATACATCAAGACTCGACACACTAGCAAACTCCACAAGAGTCATCATTCGAGTTGTGTTCTCTATTTTAAATTTCATAAAAAATGTCTTGTTCAAGGTAGAAATCTTTAGAAAACTCAAGAATTCAAGAACTAAGGACCGATAAGTGAGCTCATGCATGTTGAACAAGGTTGAAAGACCAAATAAATCGAAGAGTGCCTCGGTTTAATGATAGATGCCTAGTTTCCTCAATGTCTCATGACACATGAATTTAGTAGGAAGAATGTTCTTACCAAGGAGACGATGAAAGACGAGTTTTTGGACATCATTGACAAATTCTATGTTGGAGAACTCATTAAGTCTTGAGAGATCAACTATTTCTTCATTCTCTCTCCTCAATGTGTTGAGGTGGGATGTTTAGGAGCTTCCAATTACCCTTGTTCTTCTTCTTTCTCTAGGCAAGGATCCTCTTGGTCTCATCTTAAAATTAGATCTTGAAATTTTATTTGTGGAAGATGAGAATATTCTTTGTAATTGAGATCTTTCTTGAAACCCTAGGTTTTGGGAGTTTTTAATTTAGAGAGGTGAATGAGTGCTTTTTGTGTGAATTGAGTCATATGGGAGGGAATTTTATAATTTATAAAGGAAGGAAGGATGAGGTGTCATGAAATGTGTGGTGGGTAAGATTATATTTGTCGAAAATATGAGAGTAACACGAGAGGGAGACGCTCGGGCCGTGTTCAGGACGGGCAAATCCTTGCTCTATAGTAAATCCATAAGAGCAGATAGGGACGGGCGGATTGAGTAAAAGACGCTCGGATCCTCAGTCAGTGTACTCTGCAATTTCCGACCCGTGCTGGGACGTGCGAATTTTGCACAAGACGAGCAGATCACCGCTGGAGATGCTCGGATCCTTCAGGGGACGCACAGATTTACAAACAGCGTGAAATCATTATTTTGAAGCATATCAGGACGCTCGGATATTCTCCAAGACGAGCGGCTCAAGGCCTGGGATGAGCAACTTCAATATAATCTGCTCAGATTTACCAACGGAGCCAATTCTTCAATTTCAGCACTCCCAAAAACCCTCGTCCTGGAGCCAGGATGCTCGGATCATATCCAGCACGAGCGGGTTCCCTCCTGGGACGCTCGGATCACCTGCAATTCCCACGGGCTCAGGTCTGCCGGTGGGGGTCTCTTCCTTTTTGTTCTTCTTCCTCCTTATTTAATTAGGGTGCTTCCCCACACTTGAATTGCTAAATCCTTCATTTATCAAAAGAGTTAGTGACACTCCCTCACTGACTCTCATGTCAAAAATCGTGCTTTTATGTAAATGCGATAAAGTTAAAAGATATAAGTGAGTGGAGTTAGTATATTTACAAATGGTGGTTTGGAGAGGACTCCACAAACTCTCTCTTTGATGGTATTGTCATGGTGGGAGAGGCCCGAGGCGGATGACCTCGACTTCTCCGATGAATGCTCCTTCATAATATGGCTTCAACCTTTGGCCGTTGACTTTGAACTTATTTCCATCTTCCGACTTTATCCAAAATCTCCATACTTTCCTACCTCGGTAATTACATAGGGCCCCATCCATCTTGAATTTAACTTCCCGGGAAAGAGTCGATATCGGGAGTTAAATAGAAGGACTTTGTCTCCCTTGTGCAAGGCCTTTTGCTTGTTTCTCTTGTCATGAAGCAACTTTGTCCTCTCCTTGTAGATCTTGGCATTTTCATAGGATTGTAGTCGGATTCCTCCAACTCTTGGATTTGCATTATCCTCTTTTGGCCACTTAACTTGAGATCAAGGTTGAGAGCTTTGATTGCCCAAAAAGCTTTGTACTCCAATTCAATTGGCAAATGGCATGCCTTTCCATAGACTAGCTTGTAAGGGGAGGCTCCTATGGGAGTCTTATAGGCCGTCTTATAAGCCCAAAATGTGTCACCAAGCTTTATGCTCCAATCCTTTCGAGTCTTGTTAACGACCTTTTCAAGAAGTTGCTTGATCTCTCTATTTGAAACTTCAACTTGACCGCTTGTTTGAGGATGGTATCCCAAGCCGGTTCTATGTTGAACATCATACCTTGCCAAAAGAGATGTGAGCTTATTCTCATGGAAATGTCTCCCTCCATCACTTATGATTTCTCTAGGAACTCCGAACCTTAGGAAGATTACTTTCTTGAGAAATTTTGTAACCGTTTTGGCATCATCGGTTGGGGTAGCAATTGCTTCTACCCACTTTGACACATAATCAACGGCTACAAGAATGTACTTGTTTCCTTGAGATGACACAAATGGTCCTTGGTAGTCAATTCCTCAAACATCGAAAATTTCTACCTCCAATATTCCTCGTTGTGGCATCTCATTTCTCCAAGAAATGTTTTCGGTTCTTTGGCAAGGATCATAATGAAGAATAAATTCTCTAGCATCTTCAAATATGGTAGGCCAAAAGAAGCCCGATTGGAGGACGTTAGCAATAGTTCTTCGCGCTCCATGGTGTCCTCTATAAGGTGATGAACAGCATCCCTCTAGAACGCCTTGAACTTCCCATTGGGGTATGCATCTTCGGTAAAGTCCATCACTACATTCCTTGTAAAGATTGGGATCGTCCCAAAAGTATCTCTTCACTTCAAACAAGAATCTCTTTCTTTGATTGTAGTTCAAGTTTGGAGGAAGAACTCCTCCAACAATGTAATTAGCATAGTCGGCAAACCATGGTGTGGTGTGCTTCTCAAGTTGTGAATGGATGGCCATCAAAATATCGTCGGGGAAAGAGTCGTTGATTGGTGTCTCTCCCTCATCATCATGGAATCGAATTCTTGACAAGTGATCCGCTACTACATTCTCGGCTCCTTTCTTATCTCTCATCTCTAAATCGAATTCTTGGAGTAGCAAAATCCATCTCAACAATCTTGGTTTCGCCTCTTTCTTTATCAAGAGATGTCGAAGAGCACGGTGATCCGAGAAGACAATCACTTTCAATCCAAGAAAATAGGAACGGAATTTGTCTAAAGTATAGACAATGGCAAGGAGTTCCTTCTTGGTGGTGTCATAGTTCACTTGGGCGGTATCGAGAGTCTTGCTTATATAATAGATAGCATGCAAAGCCTTTCCTACCCGTTGGCCAAGAACCGCTCCAACGGCGTAGTTACTCGCATTGCACATGATCTCAATTGGTAGTTCTCAATTTGGTGGTTGGATGATCGGTGCCGAGATCAATGCTTCCTTGATTCTATTAAAGGCTTCAACACACTCATTAGTGAATTGGAGTTGGGCATCTTTAAGCAAAAGTTGAGTGAGGGGTTTCGCGATTTTGGAGAAATCTTTTATAAAACGGCGATAAAAACCCGCGTGACCGAGAAAGCTTCTCACCCCTCTAACATTCACGGGAGGTGGGAGTTTCTCTATCACCTCAACTTTAGCCTTATCAACTTCGATGCCCTTTTCCGAGATTAAATGACCCAAAACAATACCATCATTGACCATAAAGTGACACTTTTCCCAATTCAAAACAAGGCTAACATCTTAACATTTTTGCAATACAAGAGAAAGGTTATGCAAGCAAGAGTCAAAGTCTTTTCCATAGACACTAAAATCATCCATAAAAACTTCCATTATGGTTTCTAGATAATCGGAGAAGACACTCATCATGCATCTTTGGAAAGTAGCGGGGGCATTACATAAGCCGAAAGGCATTCTCCTATATGCTAAAGTACCGTAAGGACATGTGAAAGTGGTCTTATGTTTGTCATCCGGGTGTATCGGGATTTGGAAGAATCCCGAATACCCGTCAAGGTAGCAAATGAATTTGTTAGAGGCTAACCTCTCAATCATTTGGTCAATGAATGGTAGGGAGAAATGATCCTTTCTTGTTGCGGAATTCAATTTACGATAGTTAATACACATACGCCAACCAGTGATCTTCCTTGTGGGTACTAGCTCGTTTTTATCATTTGTTACCACCGTGGTACCTCCTTTCTTAAGCACCGCTTGAACGGGGCTAACCCACAAAGAATCCGATATAGGATATATGATTCCCGCATCAAGTAATTTCATAACCTCTGCTTTTACTACTTCTTGCATATGGGGGTTTAGTCTCCTTTGGGATTGGATGGTAGGCCTATTGTTCTCTTCTAGATGAATTCTATGCATGCAAAAATTGGGGCTTATTCTTTTAAGATCATCTAGACTATAGCCTATAGCTTTTTCATGTTCTTTTAAAACATTAAGTAAGCTTTCTAATTGATTCTCATCAAGTTTGTCATTAACAATCACGGGTTTAGTTTTAGATTCATCAAGGTAAACATATTTCAAATTTGGGGGAAGGGGTTTTAGAGTTGGAGTTTGTACCTCACTTTCTACCATTGAAGGTTCACTAAGGACATGCTCCATTTCCATTATACATTCCATTCTCATGGCATATTCAACTTGTTCCTCAAGCTCCTCATACCCATCATACTCAAATTCCATGACATAATTGTCCATCTCTTCTTCTTCCATGGTATGATATTTGGTTGCTTGTTCAACTCTAGTGGATTGTGATGCTTCCTCGAGAATGTCATTTATCAACACGGATTGCTCATATGTGAGCTCCTTGCAAGCTAGAGCGGCTTCAAGTAGATCTACTTATAATTCCCAATGCTTATCTTTGGCCTCACTTGCTTCTAAGGCTTCCAATGCTTGCAAAGGGTCTTTAGTAAGAGTAGTACCCACATGGTCCTCTACACAACAATCTATAATATCCATCTTGCAAAGTACACTAAGAAAAAGGTGACAGGTACCTTGAGGAAGTGCTCTCCCTCAAGGTGAAGAAAGACACGAATAAAAACAATTAATGAAAATCAAATCAATTGAACATCGTCCCCGACAACGGCGCCATTTTTGGTGTGGTTTAAAACTCGTCGTCAAAAACTACCAACCAAAACAATATTTATAACTTCATAAACTACTCTTAGCAAAGAGGCAAATAAAGGTCGGATCCCAAGGGACGGGTATTGATGTAGGATTCTCAATTGCAAATGGTTGTGTCTTAGGGTGTCACAATTTGGGTTGATGTAGGAGATAGACTAAACTAATCAACAAGAGGAATAAAAACAAAGTAAAGCAAATAGAGGGGTTGTAAACAATTGATTAAAGCCAGTAGGGTGTCATGGGTTCATAGGGGATTCATGGGAGTTGATCATACAAACATGTTCTCAATTATATAGCAAGCACTTATTGTTGTGATGTGATCGAGTTGGTGTATAAGCTTACAATCCCGAAGAAGGTTTAGGTCCCAAGGCCGAATCGATTAGATTGTACAACACCTACAAGTCGACTTAAACCTTCCTATTCAACTATATGCATGGTCTAATGAGGCTCGAGTTGGTGTATGAGCTTACAAGCCTCATTGAAAAGGTAGGTGATGGGTAAAAATGCAAGGATTCATAGGCTCGCATTTCATCAAACATAACATGTGCATAAGTTGAAATCACAACAAGAAAGCAATTTAATTATGAAAATATATTAGATTAAGCATGAATCATTCCCTATGTTTGTTTCCCCTAATTCCCCATTAACCCTAGCTAAGGAAAATACTCACTCATGATCAAGTTTAAGATGTTAATAGGATTGTCAATCATACTAACAAGGCAAAACATGATGAATAAATGAAAGTGATTAACAATAATTAAACAAGGTTAAGAGAGAATTATACCTATAAAGATGATTCCAAATAATAAAGCAAAGAATAATAGAAGTACTTGATGATTGATAGAAGGTTGTCAATCCTCCAAATAAACCCAAATAATCTTCTAATTACCCAAAATAAAGGAAGAACAATAGAGAAATTAAGGAAAGATTAAGATGTGATTAATATTGAGAATTGTATTACAACTAAATTAAGACTAATTTGAGAGTATTTAGAGATGATTACAACTAGATTATATTAGGTTCATATACCTATTATTAGACTCCTCTAATAGTGAACTAATTAACTTCTTAATTTGTGTTATTTAGATCTAGTGCATGCATAACAAAATAAGAGATTAAATAAGAAAACAATGTCCTTTACATTGTTATATTCGGATTTGTGGGCACAAGTATGGTCTCCTACCTTCACTTATTCTTGAGCTATGATGAGTATTAGGATGATCCTCCAAAATCCCAGTGTAGAGATCCTCCTCTTGATTGTACCCAAGATTAGCCCTTATCACTACTAAATAATATTTACTAGATATTTATTTAGTAGTCTACCTTAAAATTGATTACTAATACTCATATATTACATTAGTAATATTAGTAATATCTTTGAACAATTTAGATTTTCATTTCTCTAGTTTTAGAGAAAGATGAACAATGTAAGAGAGAAGTATGCATGTGTATGAATGAATATGCATAAGGAGAATGAATAAAAAACAAAAATCCTCCAAAATAATGAAGGCTGTACCGGTTTTGGGGAGTTAGAGGACCAATATATGGTCCTTCCTTTTTTCCTTTTGTTCTTATCTAAATGTGTAGGTATGTAAGCTAGTTAGACTAGGTATGATTACAAGTATTTTATCTCATAAAATAAATCAACCACAATCCACTACTACTACCTTCATTTCGGTCCATATGTATAAAATGGACTACCATTTTATTTTGTCAATTTGTCATTTGTCACACAATATGTCACATATAGTATGTTACATGTTATTAATTAATTTAATGCATATTTATCAAATAAATATCATTTTATAAATTAATTAAATTAAATATAACAAATTGAGTAGTGATACTTGATCACATAAATAAAATGGATCATATAATTATAATTCACAACATATTGTAATTATAATTAACCATTCATTCTTATCTGAATTGTTTCACAAACAATAATCGATTTTAGTAATAACGTATTTCAATTACTAAAATAAATCTTATTTAATCTAATTACAATAAGATATTAAATATTCTCTCTCACAATTGAATTGTTCAATTTTAAGGAATTGATTAACTTGTATCGTCATACAATTAATCAACTTTACAGATAAGGGCATCATCTTTTAGGTGTGACCTTAAGGGATCAACTGACCACCACCGTCCTACGACAGTAATGTCAAACTCTAGCAAGCTAATCGTTACCGATTAATGTTGATCAGTTGACTATTTAATTAATCATCCCTTTTTATTCTTAATATGAGATTTGATTATGATATTAAATCATGTGATCGCACTATTGTTAAGGACAAATACTCCAACAGATTAAGGATGGATTAAGAGAGTATTAGAATTCTATCCTAATCTAGGTAGTACAAAGGGGTATTTATACAAAAGATTAGGTACAAGGATTAGGGTTACTAAGAGCTTAAATGACTATTAAGACCCTAAGAACAGTTGAGGAAATGCTACTCCCGAAGGAAATGAGCGGATTCTCTAGCTAGTCTCGTGTTGATCTACTCGTCCCGTGCTGAGGCACGGGTTGTTCTGACTTGTGATCCGCTCGGATCCTGGGGAAGACGCTCGGATCCAGCTGCTGCAACCCGCTCGTCTTGGGCACAAGACGCCCGAATCATGGTGCTCGTATCATTTAATTAATGTTTATGCGAGAGGTTGATTATCTAATTCAGCTGATTTGGGTGTGATTTATATAATAGTCTCCTAAAGCACCAGACGACAAACAATGCGGTTTTTACGTTTGTCAGTCTATGTGGGAGGTTATCCACATAAAACTATCTACCATTCCGATACGGGTTAGTGTGATTTAAAAACTATTTCAGACATAAATTGAGTTCAATTCTGTATACTTCCACCATGTATTACATCTATTTTGATTATGTATATTTTGAATTGTAGTTTCCACAAATACTCAACAAAGCCCCGAAATATTCGCCAGAGGACATCAACCAGATGAGAAATATGTGGGCCAGTTATGTTGTTTCATTAGCGAGGTCTCAATAGTTTTCTCATGCTTTATGTACGAGTGTGTATATATAAATCCATTGTGTATTGGTTTCTTGTGTTTTCTCAATAGCAGTTGTGTTTTGGCTGTTGATCATCCTGTTTGTACTGTTTTTAAACTGGGTTTAATTTATTGCGGGGTGTAATATTTTGATACAGGATTGAATTTTTTTGCACGCACATTTCTTTGAATGCTATTTTTCCGCAAAGAGACTAAAAAAATAGCATTTCAAAGAAATTCTAGAACAAAGCTAAAATCATTTTTTTAAAAAAAAAAAATTAAAAACGATAACGGTTAAAAACAACCCGTTGCAAACAATTATTTGACAACGGTTTTATTTAGATAAATAACCGTTGACATATTTCCCTCCCATTCAAACCGCAAAAAATATAAGATAACGGACGATAACCGTTGTCGAGTTCAAAAATTTTACAACGGTTTCTTTAAGCAGAACCGTTGACAAAATTTCATCAATATAAATAGATAACGGTTACATACCGTTGTCAACAGATGAATATTACAACGGTTTTGCACGCAATAAAGCCGTTGTTAAATTTTGACATTCAATTAAATAAGATAACGAAATGAACCGTTATCATATATAATATTTAACAACGGTTTTGGAACGATAAGACGTTATCAATAGTAAACTACGACAACGGATTTGATACCATTCTTAAGATTTAACAACGGTTCTTGACGTTATATAACGGTCGCTTGTTATTTGTACAACCGCTGTATATATTTCACAACCGTCGTTGAAATAACGGTCCCGTGTTTCTATTTAAAAACGATAACTTGCATTATTTGACCGTTATTGGATGTCTTATTTGGCGTAGTGTTAGAGACGCCCAGATCGTGTATGATCCGCTCGGATTCTTGGACATACTACTTTTCTTCTTTTGCTCCTTAACAATCTTCAAGGATCATGTCGGGGATGCAAGGATCTTTTCATCATTGTCCATTTCACTTTAGTATCTACTTAGGCCTCTAGTGTTGGTCTTCTCTTTGATGCTTGGTCATTAGGTGCGATCCATTTAGCTCCATTTTGCCTCATAAATGCAAGGTTAGCAATCCTTTCCTACCAAGGAGACAAAACCTCAAAGAATATGCAAAATGGGAAACTAAAGTTAGTAGATGACCCAATTATGTGCTATAAAGCATGGGAACGAGGTTAATTAGGGGACTAAATGTGCTCAAATAGGAGTAACATCAGTACCCTACTAGCTCGACGCGAACATGCCGTGGTCAACGAGCTCGATCTTACCTTCGTGGAATCCTATTTGCAAAGACAAGGGAAGAGCGGGTACAATTTCAATGCCCCTTTGGTGTTGCTTGAACGATGGGCACGATTTAGAAATGGATATGATAATGGGATGCGACATATTATAAATGAAGGTTAGATAACAAGAATTGCCAAGAAGATTAATCCGAATTTCAACAAAGACAACTCCCATGTCCCTCTTCTGGGCAATACTCGACTTAATGAACAACTCCTATTCCAACAACATAATTGGATAGCTTATGAAGGGTATGCGAAGCAAATTAAATGGTTAACGAAATGGAGCACCCCACTAAGCCTTCCAAGAGAGGGATTAACAAGAATCTCACCTAGAAGAGGGCTCCTTTCCCGAGTACCATCATACTTATTACCCGGAAGTTCAACACAAGAAGACCAACCTACCCCACCTACTCAACAACAAGCAAATGAGCAACAACAAGATGAGGGGGGAGCGAATCACTATTCCTCCCTGCCCCTTTCCTTACAAACCCTACAACTATTGGAGTTAGTGTCTTCCACAATAGTGCGTTTACATAATAAATCTCATTAAAGGAATATAATCGAAATATTTAATTAATTGATCTTCGTCAGTTGATTAACGTAAATCGATAACGGTTGGCTGACTAGAGTTTAACGTTATTGTCGTGAGACGGCGGTGATCAACTGACCCCTTTCGGTCACACCTAAAGGAACGAAACCCAATTGATAACTAATTAATTGTATGAGATACAATTTATCTAGTCCCTTGATTTATAGACTAAAAGGTTAGTCGATCATGTTTAGAGAGATTTCGAGTTGCGAACTTGAGGCACGACATTTATTATTTAATTATGCGATAATTGAATAATAAATTTTGCGAGACGGGTTTTAGTTAATTAATTGTTACTTCACTAAAACTGTACTAATTGATTAATGTGATTAATATTAGTACGCAAATAATATGTGTAGTGGTACACGTATATTTACGAAGTGTTTTGGACGAAATTAATCGGGTAGAATTTAAACATAACGATGTTTAAGTAAAATTTACACGTATTTGTGCGACAAATATAAGAACCAGAATGGACCCGTAAATGGGACATTGGACCGTGTAAATGGAGTGTAATGGATGATTATAATCATAATCATTTCACTTTGCTTGTTTTTCATCCATAAGTTGTCATATGATCATTATGCATGTCATAAAGATTGGACAAAAATTGAAACAAGTCCACTCCTACACACTACCCTCTCCCACCGGTTTTCCTCCTCTATTAAGACCAATTATTGTTCATTTTTTACATGCTAGCTCACTTGTGTTTTGCATGTGAATAAAAATTGTCCATCTCTCTAAAATAAATATTCATCACTTACTAAGCTTGTAGTATACAAAATAATATTCACTAAGCTTGCTAGTAATATTTTAAATATTATAAAGGGTTAATTTTACATGTATCTGAAGGAAATGTAGATCTATATACATATTTAACATACTCATATATGTCTAATTAATTTGTCATAAAATTAAAACGGATTTTATGCATGCAAACATTAATAAAAGAGAAGAGAAATAATGTCCTTACATTGTAGATTTCGGCTATTAGGGCACAAGAGAGATCACCTTTCTCTTCTTGTTCTTGAGCTATTTCAATGGATGAACAAGATCTAAGAATAAGATCTCTCCCCAAGCTTTATACCCAAGGCTTTCACTTAATCTAATTAATATTATAAGTACTAGTATAATATTAATCTTAGTAGAAAATTGAACCAAAACTCTTTAAATCACATAATAGTTTCGGTTTTTAAGAGAGGAGAAGAGAGGATTTTTCTTCTCACTAGAACTTGTATTTTGGATGAGTAGTTAGAATGAATAATACACACATTACATTATGGTGTATATCAAAAATAAGAAGAAAAACCAAGTGGTTTTTCTTCTCTAAAAATCCGGCCAAGAGGAGGTGGAAAGGAGCCAATGCATGGGCTCATTTGTCTTCACAATGCACTATAGGCATGTAAGGCTACTAAAGCAAAACAATCATTATGTTTAGCTACTAATTAAATAATTTAATTAGCTTAAACCTCTTCTTTATTTCGGTCCATATGATAATATGGAATCCATATTATTTTGTCAATTGTCAATATGTAACATGTCACATGTAACATAATTTGTAATGTATTTTTTAACATATTAAAAATCAACGTATTAATAAAAATACGTCACATACAAAAATTAATTTAGTAATTCCATAATTCTTGTGCGAAATAATTTTTACCAATTTATAAATCACAACTGATTGTATTTATAACAATTCATTCAATTTAATTGTTACATTAAACAATTTATTTCATCCGAGTAATTATACAATTTAATTACTCAGACCGTATCTCATTTAATCACATTTCAATTTGATACGTAAATTTTACTTCCAAAATCGTCCGTCAATTTTCAAGTAATTTAATTAACTCGCAACATTATACGATTAATTAAATAATCAATTAAGAGTATTGCCCTTTAGGTATGACCTAGGGGTCAACTGATCACCACCGTCACACGACAGTAATGTCAAACTCTAGTCAGCCAATCATTACCGATATATGTTGACCAGTTGACAGTAACAATATTACTTCCCAATTGTATTCTTAAAATGAGATTTAATAATGATATTTAAATCATATGATCGCACTATTGTTGAGGACACATTTCCCAACAATCTCCCACTTGTCCTCGACAAGTGTGCGTCACCAATTCTCTTGTCCTATTACTATCTCCCACTCAATGCAAGGTCTCTTTCAGTCGTACTTGCAAGTGATCATATCGAGAGTGGTTTCCTCGATCCGAGAATAACCGATTGACCGGATTTATCCACTCGGATACCTTCCGAGCGTGGCCACGTATTTCCGATTCATTACTCCTCGAGTGGCCCTGAGATATTGTTTTAACCCCGACAAGGGGTGGACAATTCCTATCGCACTCATTCCCTTCGACTAGCCACACCATCATAACCCAAAATATGCCCATTTGACCCCATTTACGAAGGTCGTAGTAACACAAATCAAAGTTAATCAAACTGTGCCATCTTAGGTGAATAGTCTTTAGTCAAAAGAATCGACTCATTAGAATACTATAGCAGCTCTCGCCACGACCAGGCTATATAAATTTGCAGAACTCTATAAGCGGTCATAAGGCCCGACAAGGTGTTCCTAACATCTGCCTATGTGATCGACTAGTCATCTCACATGACCGTATGGCACTTGAACTTGCCATCAATCGCATCACACTCTAGTCACTTCGAGACGTCACCTCATACAAGTGACTATGGGCGAATACTATGCTAATCCGTGTTCACTTTAACGGGGTTCAATTGTCTCCACAACCCGTTTGGATGTAACAAAGTATAATAAAAGAGTTTTAAAAATAAAACTCGAACGACAAATGCGATTATCACACATGAATAGTCAATGCCTGATTACTATTTCATGTTCTATAATCTGATTTGATCTTGTACGTAGTTGTTTATTTCAATTCAATTGAAATGACATGACTCATCATGTTTAGCCTTTGAGAAGGCTTTGGTTAGTAGGTTTTATCAACTTCTTGTACCTTACTCAACCTTACTACATATTCGTTTTCCTTTGTAATGTATACATTTGCATCACAACACTTTCTCGAGTACGTGTCGAGATCCAATCAAGACATAGGCCCTCTTAGCCTAAGAATAGCTCCCACTTTGTTTTCACAAAGTGGGACTCATCCTCTTGCACATCTCATGATTGCAAGTGTACTCAATTTCCGTTATATATATATCTCTCATTGTTCTTTATTGCCTAGAACGATTCTAGAAAATCTACTTCTTAATTATCATAGCCACAATGGTATCTTAACCATCCTAATGTGTTTTGATTATGGTTTTGTCGGAAACCATGCGCAACCTCAATTGTCAATTGTCACTTGTGTAACACCCTTACACAAAATTGCATCATAAACACTTTGCTTTACTTCCTTAATGCTTCTGCAAGCACTTAAGGGTAATCTTTATATACTAGGTAAAGATTACTTAAATTCGATTTTGAAAACAATTCATCATACTCAAAGTATATGAAGTGTTATACATCATTACTCATTTAATTGATCCGGCAGAAGAAGCAAATGGAATCAATCAAATATGTTCGATTTAATTGAACTAGTCATGAATCTTATCAACATAAGACTTCTTACTGACGCTAATATCATGTGGATTTATCTTCATAAATTCGGATATTCAAGATGTATTATAATACTCCAAAAGTCTTAAATCATTCTCGATGATCAATATGTCATCCACATATCGGACTAATTAAAATTTCCGTAACTCCCACTAAACGTCATGTATAAACACAACTTCTCGACATATCGAGAAATGTTTTATCACATGATCCAAAAATGTTGATTCCAACTCATTGATGTCCTACTTAAGACCCTCTCTTAAGTTTCACATTATCTTAGGATTGCAAGAATCTTCAAAACTCAAGACATGTATTGAATACATTCCTTCTAATTGAAGAAGTGGGTTTTAGATTCACTTGCTATGTATTTCATAACCTCATAATGAAACACAATCCCTAAGAAGATCCAAATAGACTTAAGCATTTCAATTAGTGCAAAACCCTTTGCATCCAATCAAATTTTGAAATTTGTCTTTATTAGTGCAAAACCCTTTGCAACTAATCAAGCCCTTTTATTTTGGATTTTCATGGCTCTAAGCTTTATATTGAGTTGTGACTTAAACACTCTCATGTAAGTCATATGTTCATTACTTTCTAGAAGTAATCAATTTGAATCAAACGATTTCTTTGTAAGTTATAAGCTCTTTACTTTCTTAAAAGTAGCATGAATCCATCATTTTTAACAAGTGATGAATTTTAACCTCCTAGGTTTTGAAGAAACAATGTCTCACACAAAACGTCTCATGTAGCCAAGAAAGACCAGTTTCTTGCGACAACGTTTTACACAAAACATCTCATGTAGCCAAGAAAGACCAGTTTCTTGCGACATAACATCTTGTGGCTCTTTGTGGCTCTTTGAATAATTTCTCCCACTCTGTCTTCAAAAATAAACTTGTATTTTAGAAAGACAGCTTCATGAGCCGCAAACCCGTCGTACTCGTGATAATTGGAAAGGGAAAAATGAGCATTTGTTTCTTGTGAAAACTTACAAACATGGTACCCTTACCATTTCATATCTCATATGATTCGTTTTAGTGGAAAAATAATTTAGACAAAAATGATAAAAACCCCAAAAGGATCAAGTAACTCAAAGTAACTTGATTGAAATCCAAACCATATCGAATAGCGTTTGATTTCTTATCCATCCACACATTATTTCATAATGCGTGCTAAGAGAGATTAACTTGTGATACTATATCACATTTCCTTTGGCTTATATCAAAGTCTTCACTTTGATAATCCCATCACGACTAAATCGTGATTCCTTGAACTCTTGAACTTCTTCAAAGATTTCTTTATTTACCTTATTAAGTGAACATATTAGTGTCAACTTAAATCGTTGGTAAAAGATAATGATCAACCTATTTTGGATCGATGATATACAACCTCGATCACCTTTTCAACCAAAAGGCACGAGACATCTTGCTTTGAATACAAGATACACATATACCATTAACAATCTAATGGTTTCAAGAGTACTCGATAACTCTTTGCGTTTATCATTCCAAAATTTAAGGTTTGATCTGGGTTACCAATTTGAGTCTTGCATCATCTTCATGATATATATTATTCTAGTTTGGTTTAGAATATATTCACCTTGATAATGGGCTAGCCATACATCAAATCGTGGTGTAAAGGGTCACAAAAGTGAAACCTCTTTTGTATCGTAACAAGCTTGTATTCTAATTTAGAGTTTATGTACTTAATAGTCACAATTAAGCACAACTCCAAACCCAAAAACTAGATTTTGGTACACAATGACTCTTTCTCTCGACTTCATTGTTGCTAGTCGTCATATTCTAATCATCCTATGTATCCAACATAATGATGAAAACCTCCACTGGTTTCTAATATTGACGAAGTCGTACTAGCAAAATTTATGTTTAATCAAATAAACACTTAAAGAAGAAGATCCCATTAGATGTCCCACAACTAATTTGTTGATTCTTCAATAATTTGGGGTAGTTTCCTTTCTCGTGTCCAACATTTTAAGACAATGGAAACTTTATCGGTCGGGATTGATAGGTTTAGTATCGTCATTCTCAACAACTTTACTTTTAACATTACCTTGTATCAATTCCATTATAATCTTTACTTCTTGAACCTCGTCCTCATCTTAACAAGTTAAGAGAATGCTCCCACTCATTTCAATGAGTCTTTGCTTTGAGAAGCAAAATTGAATTCATGAAGATTACTCTTCATTTGTTCGTTTTAGTCTTAAAAACTTTCATTGAAGTGGTTGCGTTATTTTGGTCAATTACGAATTCTTGACAAAACTAATTACCAAAACAATTTTATCGCTTCGATGTACTTAATTCATTTAAGTATATGAAACATAATCCATTGTAAGTAGATGTGTTAGTCTAGAATCAAAAACCTGTTTGATAATGAATAACATTAATCTATACTCCTTTCAAGAGATCCTTATCAATGGTTCATTTGAGGTTTTAGAAGCAAATTCATATTTTGTCTTTAGTTACGATATTTTAATGGAGATTTGAATCAAAAAACGAAATGATATCGTATATGAATTGTGGTAAAGAAATAGAACAATATGATAACGGAATAGTGGAAAACAAAACATTCATCGTCATATTAATACTTGTAAACAAGTATAGCATTTACATAGTGACCTCTACCCAACTATGATAAATGATTCCAAGATCCAAATTCATATTAACTTGGGCACGGGGTAGCCGATGAAACCCTTATCAACATAACTCGGTGGATTAACTCTTTAATCGATTCTACTTTTAGAACTCTCGGTCGATAAATTTACTCTAATATTTATCTATAGCCCAAAACACATCAACAAGGGCACGGGGTAGCCGATGAAACCCTTATCAATTACTTTTGTTGAGTTCAATCCAAATTTCGAATAAATGTGTCCATTATCCAAACCCACATTAACTTAGGCACGGGGTAGCCGATGAAACCCTCATCAACATGAATTCGGTGGATTAACATTTATCACCCACTTCCCCTACGTAACAAGGTTTGTACCCCGGGGTAGCCGAGTGCACTCCCTCGCGAAATAGGTTTTCATGGTTTCTACTATTTGGTAAGGCTATGTCTCAATTAGTTGTTTTAGCGAGAGGTCATGTCAATTTATTATCTATCACGTTTTAAGTGAACTAAAGCGGTGAACTACGATAATTCGAATTGACACGGTCGATAAACTCGATAAAATAACAATGCATGTTTAGTTATGTCGATTTAGCGATGCATGTGACATAAAATAAAATGCAAGCATAAAAGTAAATAAATCCTAGTATGGCCTTTCCTAAAATAGAAAAACTATTAATCTATTACATATTCGGAAACCAACTCCATTGGTCCCTTGAACTTCGGTTGTGGCACGCATCTCGAGGTAACACCGTCTTTATGTATCCCCATTCTTGAAGTAATCCGTCTTTTGGAACTCCGGAATGAATAAAATTACATAATAAATTACATAATTTCCTATTATACATTTGTAACTAAAATAAAATAAATCTATTAAATTACAAAACGGTGATACGAGATCACAATAAAAATTACAACCGAATCGATATTCCCATACATTTCGGAAATACCAATTAAAATCTAAGGCCATACTAAGTAAAATTACATAATTCAAAATTACATAAATTAAAATTATGACAATCATAAAGAAAAATGCAGCATTATAATATGTATGAACATGGTTAATTTTTATGCTAAATCGCCTTTTAATTAGCCAATATCGTATATTACTCGGTTTTTACGGATTTGCGTGATTTTAACATTTTATAATCACAAAAATGCATAAACTCATATTTATGCATAAGTTAATTACCCTAACCTCTTAGGACTCAAAATATAGTCTTCACTAATAATTTGACCATAATTAACCTTTATTTATAAAATTGTTCATAAATGGACCAAAAATTACAAAAATAAGCCATTAAACTTCAAATAAATCGAAAAATTTCAAATAAATTCAAAATTTGAAATTTAAATTCATGAACATTCTGGAAAAATTCCATGACACTCATAATGTTCAAAATCTTAGGTTAAAAATTTCGAAAATTTTTCGGAAAAACAATGTTGCGGTTTATCGATATTTAATAAAATAATCATAAAAACATGGAAAAATTATTTTCATTAACTTTTCAATTTTAGATCTGAAAAATATAATAAAATGCAACATTAGACGTTTTTCCTAAGTCATAGATTATATTTTATTAATTTTTCACTAATAATGTCACTATTTATGTCATTTTTCTTCAAAAATTCATAAATCATGCTAAAAGACTTCTTTATAGCCAATTATTTTACACACATCTTGTAAAATTGCATGTGACAACATATAAATTTTCTATGACCAGATTCGAAATTTAACTCATATTAACCTATTTTTCTCTTAAATCCGAATTTAATAATGAAAAATTCATTTTTCGAGCATAACAAGTGCAAAAATTATGAAAATTTACAGGTTATATCAAAATAATATATGTAACAACATATCCAAAAACCAAGTGAAAATTAGAAGTATAGATAATTTTCGACCAAAAATGACATTTTTACTCATAAAATCACATTTAAATGTCATTATTATTAAATATGAACAATAAAAATCCGAAAAATTAACCAAAATATCCTAAAACACTTTAGGACCAGAAATATTAACATGCATGTCATAATTTCGTGATATATCATAATAACACAAATTTTACAAGTTTTATTTGTTATTCATATAACTTGGAAAAACTTTTAAACAATTTGCATGCAAACAACCGTGGCTCTTGATACCGATTGAAGGAAATGTAGATCTATATACATATTTAACATACTCATATATGTCTAATTAATTTGTCATAAAATTAAAACGGATTTTATGCATGCAAACATTAATAAAAGAGAAGAGAAATAATGTCCTTACATTGTAGATTTCGGCTATTAGGGCACAAGAGAGATCACCTTTCTCTTCTTGTTCTTGAGCTATTCCAATGGATGAACAAGATCTAAGAATAAGATCTCTCCCCAAGCTTTATACCCAAGGCTTTCACTTAATCTAATTAATATTATAAGTACTAGTATAATATTAATCTTAGTAGAAAATTGAACCAAAACTCTTTAAATCACATAATAGTTTCGGTTTTTAAGAGAGGAGAAGAGAGGATTTTTCTTCTCACTAGAACTTGTATTTTGGATGAGTAGTTAGAATGAATAATACACACATTACATTATGGTGTATATCAAAAATAAGAAGAAAAACCAAGTGGTTTTTCCTCTCTAAAAATCCGGCCAAGAGGAGGTGGAAAGGAGCCAATGCATGGGCTCATTTGTCTTCACAATGCACTATAGGCATGTAAGGCTACTAAAGCAAAACAATCATTATGTTTAGCTACTAATTAAACAATTTAATTAGCTTAAACCTCTTCTTTATTTCGGTCCATATGATAATATGGAATCCATATTATTTTGTCAATTGTCAATATGTAACATGTCACATGTAACATAATTTGTAATGTATTTTTTAACATATTAAAAATCAACGTATTAATAAAAATACGTCACATACAAAAATTAATTTAGTAATTCCATAATTACTTTGTGCGAAATAATTTTTACCAATTTATAAATCACAACCGATTGTATTTATAACAATTCATTCAATTTAATTGTTACATTAAACAATTTATTTCATCCGAGTAATTATACAATTTAATTACTCAGACCGTATCTCATTTAATCACATTTCAATTTGATACGTAAATTTTACTTCCAAAATCGTCCGTCAATTTTCAAGTAATTTAATTAACTCGCAACATTATACGATTAATTAAATAATCAATTAAGAGTATTGCCCTTTAGGTATGACCTAGGGGGTCAACTGATCACCACCGTCACACGACAGTAATGTCAAACTCTAGTCAGCCAATCATTACCGATATATGTTGACCAGTTGACAGTAACAATATTACTTCCCAATTGTATTCTTAAAATGAGATTTAATAATGATATTTAAATCATATGATCGCACTATTGTTGAGGACACATTTCCCAACAGTATCTAGTTAATACTTGTAAGATTATTTGGGTGTTGTTCTTGGGTGCTACTTGAAGGGGACTTTCTTTTTGAAGGTTTTTCTAGGAGGATCATCCATCTTTATTTAGCTCAAGAACAAATTAGATAGGTGATCTAGTTTGTGCCCATTTTTGCCATAAATATCAATGTAAGGAAATTGTTTTTTTTTTTTTTTTTTGCTAAAAGGTAAGCTTTTCATTAATAAACCGCAAATTACATCATACAATTTCCAACAAACAATTTCAAGGTGCTAATTAGACATGAGTTGCACCCTTACTAACCATGATCTATCTCTACTAGAGACATACTTTGTGTGATAATGAACAAAACGCATTCTAATGGCCTGCTGCACATTCTTTATCACAAGTACAGGCCGCATGACTCTATTAGACAACCTAGCTTCATTTCTTTGTTTCCATAAAAAATACCAGGTAGCTATAACCGCAGCAGTACACACTTCTTTCCGAATTCTACTCCATCTTCTCCTTGCAATCCTGACAAAGGTATGAGCAGGAGTAAAATCAGAACACAACCACTTCCCAAGCTCTTGCATAACCTGCCTACTAAATGAACAACCATGGAACGGATGACTCAAATCTTCTGTCTGTGAATGACAGATGCATCACAGATTATCAGTAGCAATTCCATACTGAAATAAACGATTCTTCAGCATCAGGGCATTGTGAGCAATGAGCCAGGCTATAAAGGAATGCTTGGGGACAGCCAGTTGACTCCATATAGCCTTACTCCAAATAACATCAGGTTGCTTATCTCTCACCCAATTGTTGCAGCTTTGAACTGAGTAACCATCCTCACTAATACTCCAAGCATTATCAGTAAATCCCCCTGCCAAATGATCACGAACCTGACAAATTTTCCTCCAATACCAGCTGATATCAGAAGGGGGACAATAATATTGCCAGGAGACATTTTTTAAATAGACATGATGGATCCATTGTACCCAAAGTTTGTCTGGCTTGGCTGCTATCCACCAGACTAACTTACCAATCAACGCAATATTCCATTTCTGACTGTTTTTGAGTCCTAAACCACCTTCTTTCTTAGGCACACATACCTTAGACCAAGCAATTAATGGTGATTTGTTGTGAACAGTACTCCCCTCCCATAGAAAGTTCCTGCAAATGGCATCAACCCTATCCAAAACACCTTTTAGCAACACAAACATTGCTGCCCAATAATTGTGTAAGGTGGACAGGACAGAACTGACTAAGACCAGTCTACCAACATAGGAGAGATGTTTAGCACCCAAACTTCTGATCCTCTCCACAATCGTATCAATTAGGACTACACAATCTTTCTTTTTTAACCTACCTGCAGTAATTGGTACTCCCAAATATTTGAATGGTAATGTGCCTTCCTGGAAGCCAGATACAGTCAGAATTTCTTCCTTCAGTCTACTCCTTACACCATTAAAATAGGCACAAGATTTCTGTGAGTTCATCTTAAGCCCTGAGTCAGCAGAGAAGGAAGAATAGGCTCTCAACAATACCATTATAGAGTGGACATCTCCTTTACAAAACAACAAAAGATCATCCGCAAACATCAAGTGAGTTAACTTCAGTTGCTTACACATAGGATGATAGGTAAATTGGAGCTTCTCAGTAGCACACTTGAGTATTCTACTCAAATACTCCATACACAATGTGAACAAAAGAGGAGACATTGGATCCCTCTGCCTTAATCCTCTTCTCCCTTGAAAGAATCCAAAAGTATCTCCATTAATAGCAACTGAGAAGGTAGCACTACTCACACACTCCATCACTAAACTTCTAAAATAAGGAGGGAAATGAAAATCCTCAAGGATCTCGCTCAAAAACTGCCAACTAACTGAATCATAGGCCTTCATTAAGTCCATTTTAAACATACACCTAGGTGTACAAGCTTGTCTATTGTAGAGCCTAACAAGATCTTGACACACCAAGATGTTTTCAATAATGCTTCTACCTTTAATGAACCCTCCATGATTTAAACTTATCAGATCAGGCAACACTCCACCAAGCCTAGTGCAAATGATCTTAGAAATGCTCTTGTATAAGACATTGCAGCAGGCAATTGGCCTATACTGAGTCACATGAGTAGGCATTTTGCACTTAGGTATTAAAGTCAATATAGTAGTATTTAGCTGCTTAATTAGTTTACCAGATTAAAAAACATCTAGGACTGCTGCACACACCTCATCCCCAATAATGCTCCAGGAATCCTTAAAGAAAGCACTGGAGTATCCTTCAGGCCCAGGAGCTTTATGCTCAGGGATAGAAAAAATAGCCTGCTTAACTTCCAGAGCAGTAACAGGTTGCATCAGAATCTCCCAAGGAAATTGTTTTTCCTTAACCTTTATTTTTATGCTTTTATATTTGCATGCATGTTACATAGGTCACTAAACTAACATATTATGAGATAATTTATTTTTAATTAGAGAGTCTAATTCGGATCTATGATCTTTCAAGTGGTATCATGAGCTAGGCTTGTAATTTGCATGTTGATTTTAAGCATATTAATAAATTATGAGATAATTTATAAAAACTCAAAATTTTTGTTAGAAGCGGGTTTAGCATGAAAATTTTTAGGCATACATACCTACTAATCTCAAATGGTTTGTGGTAAAATTTGGTGATTTATGAAGTTGTTGCTATTTTTAATGATTTTTGGTAGAAAACCGAGTCTAAATGCCGTATTTTAGTTAAAAGTTAACTAAAAATAGTTAAAAGTTGATTCGGGTCATGAAATATTTATGGTGTTTCATGCATATTTTCTGCAGATTGTATGTAAAATTTCGAATGTTGGTTTGATGTTTTGCATGTTTATTGATTTTATGAGATAAAAGTCGATAAAAGTGAAATAAATTAATCATATACTCGAAACATTAGTTCATGCCCTTAAATTTATGTAAATTTAAAAATATGATTTAAAAGTTAAAAGTGAAATTTAAAATGTATTTTCACCTTGTTTTGATGTTTATTGGTTTTAGTGGTTAAAAACCGATAAATATCGATCTTTTTCTTCATAAAATTTTATCCGAATTTTTGGGCATTTTTTCTGAAATTTCGGTGTTCTTGGGAGTGTTCCAGAATACTCAAAGTTTTTTGTTTCAAGTTTTGGTAATATTTTTAATTATTTTGGATTTATTACTTAAAAGTTATGATTTTACCGATTAAATTAGCAAAATATCACCAAATCAAACTAATTATTCATCATCAAATTAGTGAGGACTAATTTTTGAGGTTCAAATTAGTTTGGACAATTATTTTGGACTTAACTGAGATTTAAGAGTTGATTATTGATTTTTACATGCTAAAAATCGATTAAATCCACAAAACCGAGATGGATACCTACGATTGTTAAGATACGGCGATTTTCGGATCATTTTACAGCATTTTAAGCATATTTATTTAAGTTGAATGATTGATTGTCATTTAATTAAAATATTTATTTTAGGATTAATTCATAACAATACTCTGAACTATGGGGTTGCCGCTTAAAATACTCTGAACTCTTGTTTAACTACAAATATGCCCAACAATAACCCACCTTCACTAATATTAAAATAGATTAACTGGTGACCTGATAAGAAGGTCACCTTTATCCTTAAACGTAATTTCCCCTCTTTCCCTGTCATTATCACAAACCCTTATTTCCCTTTCAACTCCTTTCATCTCTTTTCCTCTCTTTTCCACCATTGACGCCTGACCTTCTTCCACACTCCATTTTCGATTTTTCTTCATTGATGAATCACACTGTCCTTGCATCTCTGATTTTATTCTTCTTCTAATAATTAATGGCGAAAACTGTTGTTGATCCATCAACGGCTCAGGTAAGTCTCCATTTCTTCTTTTATGGTCATTTTATTTGAATAATCTCAATTATTGAGTTGTTGTTATTTAATTTTTCAATGTGGCAATTAAATTTCGGCTTTTCATTTTCCCCTTTTTTATTAGGGTTTGTTCTTTCCAATCTTGAGTTGTAATTGCAATTAATTGATTATATATTGATGCTGGATATAGGATAATGCTTTAGCTGCCGTGACTTTGAAAATTTGGCATGGGGGCAGTTTTACGATGGAAGAAAAATCTTTGGTTTATATTGGTCGAATTTTTAGGACAATGTCTGTTGATCCTGATGAGATGGGTTGGTTTACTTTGGTTGAGGAAGCTGAAAAATGTGGGTTTAAGAGGGGTGTAGATGGTATATTTTTTTCTGAATTCAAATGACGGTTTAAAGAGAGTATTGGATGATAGGGATGCACAGTTAGTGTGTACTTTGGCTGAGCTCCAAAGAGTTGTGGATTGCTATATTATACCTGAGAAAGATATTAGTCAATTAATGCATTGGATAGAGGTTATTGATAGTGGTGTTGTTGTTAATAAGTCCACTAAATTAATACATAGGAGGGACCACTGAGAAAGTTGTTGCTTTTGAAAAGGAGGGACCACCTGTGTCATCTTCCTCATTTATAACTCAGAAAAAGACAACCTTATCTTGCTTGCAAAGATTACTGGAAAAAAAAAACAAGAGATGGAGTCCAGTACTCATATTGTTTGTCCAAATGTGCAAGCATTACTAGAAGTGGAGAAGGACAAAGCTCACAATGTAGAGTGGCAGTTTCTACCTCTACAGTATTCCAAGTGACCCACGGTATATATGTCTTGACTGTGGATTTGGAGGCAAGGACTTGTACATGTACAAAATGGGATTTGACGGGTATACCTTGTTTTCATGCTGTGGCTGCAATCTTTGATATATCTGCTCTTGCAGAGGATTATGTCCATGAGATGTATAAAAGAGAAGCATATTTGAGAAGTTACAACATGTCCATTAGTCCTTGTCCAGGTGTAATACCCCGTATTTTGATATTAATAATTTATGTAATTAATAATTAGTTAAAAGCATTTCTAATAATAATTACAAATAAGATGTTAAGTAAAATATAAAATTAATAATCCAAGTCGGGAATTGGACTTAGCTAATAATCGAGTGTTGGGTCGTGTGCCACTGATTAATTGGACCGGAATTTATTATAATAAGATATGAGTATAATCGGGATTTGCACCGGGAATTTATAATAGATAATATGGAAATAATAATAATGGAAAAGTAATAATAATTATATTAATTATCCTAATAAGTTAATTAGTAAAAGAGATGTATGGTAATTTTAATTATGGTAAGAGTAGTAATATATGATAATAATAATTTATGATGGCAATAATAATAATAAATCATACACTAATTAGAATAAGGTAATTATAATAGTTTCCTAATTGACCTTACATACTCTCTAATCTTACACTATAATTACCATGTTAATTCTGAAAAGTAATTCATAAAAATAAGAGAAGGAGTTTGAGAGATGGAAAGAGCAAATAAAGCAAGCGATAAAAGGTAAGACCGTCACAACTCATGTTTATATCGTCTTAATAATTTAAGTTAACGTTTATACACCGTATGGACCACCTTGAACAGTGTCGTGGACCTTAGTAGCTGCCCTTGACTGTCGTGACTGTAATAAGACAAACCTTGACAACATTTGACCACCGTGGGTGGTGTTTTGGACGTCTAAATAAGGGAGGTCGTGGGTGAGAAAGACGAGGTTTGTGTCGTGTGTGGGTGTCAACATGACCTGGGGTCTGGGTGGTTGGTTAGGTCGGCGGTAGGCGGTCCTACTGGTGGTAATGGGGTGGTCGGAGGTGGTGGTTGTTACGGTGGATACCGGATGGTGGTGGTTGCAGCGTGTTGTCTTTTATATAGGTCGTGCATAGTTTCTGGGCGGTCGTGGGGTGTAGTGAGAGGTCGTGGCTAGTGGTGGGACCACTGTGGGTCAAGGGAGACCACGGTGGTGGCCACTGGCTGTCAGGGTGGTGGTTTAGTTGTTGGTGTCGGGTTTAGAAGGGATAGTTATGGCGTGAAGGGTTGTGGGTAGCTAGTGGTGGTTTGGCTGGTGGTTTATGGTTTCTGGTGGTTCTGGGTACGGTGGGGGATGGTGGTAACCAGTAGTGGTGGTGGTGGTGGTCGTAGATAGGGGTTTGAAAGTGGAATTGTGTTTGTCGGGTTTTCGGTAATTGGTGATGCTTGTGGCTGTTTAGGGCGTGGATGTATGGGATGGTGGTGGTACGTTGGCTGGTGGTTGTGAGTTGTCGGGATACGTCGTGGAGCAGGCTTGAGGTCGAAGGTTTGGGTGGTGTCGATGGTGGCTAGGAGTGTTGGATATAGGCGGGTGGAGGGTGGTTGTCAAACACGGCAAAGTGTGTGATGTTGGGTGTTGTTCACGTAGTTGTTGCATGGGAATGTCTGGTGAGTTGATTTATTTAATTATTGTTGGACGGGTTTATTTGGGGTGTTGACTCGGGTTTTGTAATTTAATCGGGTTTTGGAATATCGTAATGTTATAATTAATAATAAATAATTAATGTATAAATTGATATTGAATTATAAATAAAGTATAAATAATTAATATTGGATAAATCATTATTTATGTTAGGTGACGATTTG
Source organism: Silene latifolia (assembly GCF_048544455.1). Taxonomy (NCBI): domain Eukaryota; kingdom Viridiplantae; phylum Streptophyta; class Magnoliopsida; order Caryophyllales; family Caryophyllaceae; genus Silene; species Silene latifolia. Next base: position 191,965,653 of record NC_133536.1, read on the forward strand.
TGAAGAAATTATAATCGGGTTCGGTTGCATTAATTATTCCGATTCTTGTTGAGCTGCTTAGTTGGAAATTCGCTATCAAGATAGGATAGCTACTCAATCACTTTAATGTTTACTTGAATGGTATTATCTAATTTTATTGGTTGAATTATTTGGAATTGTGATGGATGATATATGATTGTTGGTTGGTTGCATTGAGATATATTGTTTAATGACTACCTCAACTTGTGACTGAGATGATTTGATTATTGACTACCTCAGCTCGTGACTGAGATGATTATATTGATTATTGGATTCCTCAGTTTCGTGACTGAGACGGTAAGAAATTGTGTTGCTCAATTGTTTCCATTTTCATATCATGAGCACTTGCATTGGATACCTCTGAACAGGTTCTGCATGACTTGTTTCTGGGATGATGAGACTACCTCAACTTCGGTTGGGATGATGAAACTACCCCGGCCAGGGATTGGCGGGATGAACGGGAGCGTCGGAGGATTGATCATGAGCATGCATTGCATTTACATTTAGTATTGTTCTTGTATCCATTTATGTGGTCGTTTGGCTATTCCTACTCAACCTCGTGGTTGACCGTGTATTCGTGAACACCTCTGGTGAACCTTAAATGGGAGCAGATTTGACAGGTACTAAAGATTAGCTGACTCGGGAGCTATGGGATGCGTGAGAACTTGGCCTATCTACTTAGAAGAGTAGACCACGTAGATTATGAGATCACTTTATTTATTTCCGCTGTGAGTTGTATTTATTTTATATTAAGTTTTAGTTGATTAATTTGTAATACATATGTATTCATTAAAGTTTTAATATAAAGTACTTTGGTGAGTTGGACTTTGTTATTCACTACCTAGGAAAACCGAGATGGTAACAGTCTTATTTATTTGGGAATGTCTAGCTAAAGGCTCCTAAATAAATGGGGGTGTTACAAAGTGGTATCAGAGCAAAACGATCCTCAGGCCTAACCAATGAATAATAATGAACTTAGGATGTGTCTAATAAAATGAACCCCAGGTAGAAACTGTTAGGATCCCCTCTTAGTATGGTTAAGAAGGATCCTTTAAATCGTACCTTGGCCCTTCCAGTTTTGAACCGGTTACCTCGAGAGCTAGATAATTAAGAGTGGGGTAAATTAAAATAAATGTTTAGTATTTCTTAGGATCCATTGTTGACTTGGAGGTGTATTTATTGATTGGATGTGTATTATTGATGACCAATGTTACGAGACGTAACCTTTATTTTAAGGAGGATGAGATGGATAAAATAACGATGAGATGTTGAAATCATGAGCATGAAAGTAATTGTTGAATTTATATTGATTATTTGATTATAGTAGTATCATGTCTAGCGATATGCGGTTATGTGAATCCCGAAACCATGTTATTTACAATATTATTAGATGATTGGGTTTGTGACAGGAATACTTTAGAATAGATGTGTAGTGGTGTATGAATGTTTTATGACCAAGTTGTGTTACTACAAGTATAGGGGGGGTGTTAGTAAGAATTTGTGAGTTCGTAAAATGGATGTGGAAGCATGACCTTATTTAGCAGATTTTAACTCTATTTGATTTAGCTGCCATTTGACTTATGTAATCGTCTAAGGTTGAAAATTTTATGAGTGGTAAGCATGTGAGTTACTTTCCAATGTCGTTGGTCTCGTGTTAAAAAGTTTTATGGTTTGGGAGAAATAAATATTTTTATAGACAGTGGTCAGAATGTTTCTGTACAGTAAAGTTTTCGACAAACGAATTTGTAAAATTTCCCATTTAATTTGTACTTTATATTTTTACCTAATTCCAACTCCACTGTTTAAAAGACTCAAATATGTTTTCAAATTAATAAGTCACGTTGTAAGGTGAATTTTCGACAATTAATAGTGATTTTTACAAATTGACCTAAGTTTTGACTTATAGCTGATCAGTTTTTGGTTTCGACCCACTGAATTGTAAAAATATTTATAAATTGATTATTCGAAATTTGGACTTAATTCTTTTTCTCGTGGTTTAAAAACTCTTTATATTTCTGAAAAGTATAAAAAACTAAACGTGGAATTTAACGGTTATTTAATGGTGAATTTTGAAAGTTACAGCTGGACTTTGATTTCCGAAAACGCGAGTTTTTCCAAATGTTTAATATAAATATTTTATAAGTTCTTAACCTGTGATAGTTGAGAGGTAGGAGTGATCATAGGAGGACCTAGGAAATCGGGAGAAGGGTAACTAGTTAGTAGGATGATTAGACTCTTATCATTTATATAATTATTTCAATTGTTAGTGGTTTAATAATGTAAAAGTAGTTTCGAAACTTCGGGACGAAGTTTATTTTTAGGGAGGTAGAATGTGATACCTCATGTTCTAAGTTTATATTGTGATATATTCTCATGTTTTAAAATTAGTTTTGTGACACATTTTAGTAAGTATGATACGGTATTATAATGATTAAGAAAGCTTGATAATGATTGAGTAAGTTAATGATGTTGAATGATGCGTAGTTATAAGTTTTGTGATAGTAGTTGTGGGCGAACTTCGGGACGAAGTTCATTTTAAGGGGGGGAGACTGTAATACCCCGTATTTTGATATTAATAATTTATATAATTAATAATTAGTTAAAAGCATTTCTAATAATAATTACAAATAAGACGTTAAGTAAAATATAAAATTAATAATCCAAGTCGGGAATTGGGCTTAGCTAATAATCGAGTGTTGGGCCGTGTGCCACTGATTAATTGGACCGGAATTTATTATAATAAGATATGAGTATACTCGGGATTTGCATCGGGAATTTATAATAGATAATATGGAAATAATAGTAATGGAAAAGTAATAATAATTATATTAATTATCCTAATAACTTAATTAATAAAAGAGATGTATGGTAATTCTAATTATGGTAAGAGGAGTAATATATGATAATAATAATTTATGATGGTAATAATAATAATAATAAATCATACACTAATTAGAATAAGGTAATTATAATAGTTTCCTAATTGACCTTACATACTCTCTAATCTTACACTATAATTACCATGTTAATTCTGAAAAGTAATTCATAAAAATAAGAGAAGGAGTTTAAGAGACAGAAAGAGCAAATAAAGCAAGCGATAAAAGGTAAGACCATCACAACTCATGTTTATATCGTCTTAATAATTTAAGTTAACGTTTATACACCGTATGGACCACCTTGAACAGTGTCGTGGACCTTAGTAGCTGCCCTTGACTGTCGTGACTGTAATAAGACAAACCTTGACCACATTTGACCACCGTGGGTGGTGTTTTGGACGTCTAAATAAGGGAGGTCGTGGGTGATAAAGACGAGGTTTGTGTCGTGTGTGGGTGTCAACGCGACCTGGGGTCCGGGTGATTGGTTATGTAGGCGGTAGGCGGTCCTATTGGTGGTAATGGGGTGGTTGGAGGTGGTGGTTGTTACGGTGGATGCCGGATGGTGGTGGTTGCAGCGTGTTGTCTTTTATATGGGCCGTGCATCATTTCTTGGTGGTCGTGGGGTGTAGTGAGAGGTCGTGGCAAGTGGTAGGACCACCGTGGGTCAAGGGAGACCACGGTGGTGGCCACTGGCTGTCGGGGTGGTGGTTTAGTTGTTGGTGTCGGGTTTAGAAGGGATAGTTATGGCGTGAAGGGTTGTGGGTAGCTGGTGGTGGTTTGGCTGGTGGTTTAGGGTTTCTGGTGGTTCTGGGTACGGTGGGGGATGGTGGTAACCAGTAGTGGTGGTGGTGGTCGTAGATAGGGGTTTGAAAGTGGAATTGTGTATGTCGGGTTTTCGGTAATTGGTGATGCTTGTGGCTGTTTAGGGCGTGGGTGTATTGGATGTTGATGGTAGTTTGGCTGGTGGTTGTGAGTTGTCGGGATACGTCGTGGAGCAGGCTTGAGGTCGAAGGTTTGGGTGGTGTCGATGGTGGCTAGGATTGTTGGATATAGGCGGGTGGAGGGTGGTTGTCAAACACGGCAAAGTGTGTAATGTTGGGTGTTGTTCACGTAGTTGTTGCATGGGAATGTGTGGTGAGTTGATTTATTTAATTATTGTTGGACGGGTTTATTTGGGGTGTTGACTCGGGTTTTGTAATTTAATCGGGTTTTGGAATATCGTAATGTTATAATTAATGATAAATAATTAATGTATAAATTGATATTGAATTATAAATAAAGTATAAATAATTAATATTGGATAAATAATTTTTTATGTTAGGTGACGATTTGTGAAGAAATTATAATCGGGTTCGGTTGCATTCATTATTCCGATTCTTGTTGAGCTGCTTAGTTGGAAATTCGCTATAACGGTAGGATAGCTACTCAATCACTTTAATGTTTACTTAAATGGTTTTATCTAATTTTATTGGTTGAATTATTTGGAATTGTGATTGATGATATATGATTGTTTGTTGGTTGCATTGAGATATATTATTTAATGACTACCTCAGCTCGTGACTGAGATGATTTGATTATTGACTACCTCAGCTCGTGACTGAGATGATTATATTGATTATTGGATTCCTCAGTTTCGTGTCTGAGATGGTAAGAAATTGTGTTGCTCAATTGTTTGCATTTTCATATCATGAGCACTTGCATTGGATACCTCAGAACAGGTTCTGCAGGACTTGTTTCTGAGATGATGAGACTACCTCAATTTCGGTTGGGATGATGAGACTACCCCGGCCAGGGATTGGCGGGATGAACGGGGGCGTCGGAGGATTGATCATGAGCATGGATTGCTTTTGCATTTGCATTTAGTATTGTTCTTGTATCCAATTATTGTGGTCGTTTGGCTATTCCTACTCAACCTCGTGGTTGACCGTTTATTCGTGAACACCTATGGTGAACCTTAATGGGGAGCAGATTTGACAGGTACTAAAGATTAGCTGACTTGGGAGTTATGGGATGCGTGAGGACTTGGCCTATCTACTTAGAAGATTAGACCACGTAGATTATGAGATCACTTTATTTATTTCCGCTGCGAGTTGTAATTATTTTATATTAAGTTTTAGTTGATTAATTTGTAAGACATATGTATTCATTAAAGTTTTAATATAAAGTACTTTGGTGAGTTGGACTTTGTTATTCACTACCTCGGGAAATCGAGATGGTAACAGATTATTTATTGGGAATGTCTAGCTAAAGGCTCCTGAATAAATGGGGGTGTTACACCAGGCCAGAGACATTGGCCAAAGGTAGAGTTGCCACTGAATCCTCCCCCCATAAAAATAGGACCTGGTAGGCCTAGGAAGAAAAAAAGAAGGGCTCTACTTGAAAACCCTAAAAAACTAGGCAAGCTGACTAAGCATGGTATTGAGATGTCTTGCTCTGTTTGTAAGCCAAATTCCCATAATAAAAGAAAGTGCCCTGACAATAACAAAGAAGTAGCACCTGCTCCAAAGAGGCCAATGGGAAGACCAAGAAAATAAGGTGCAACAGAGGCAAATGAAGCATCACAAATTGCCTCTGAGGTTCACCATACAGCAACAGCCCAACCAACAAGGATTGGAAGGGGAGGAAGAGTGATTAGGACTGGTAGAGGTGCTGCTGCAAGAGGGAGAGGAAGGACTGGTGTAAAGGGTGGTGGAGGAAGAGGTGGAAGAGGTGGTAGGGTAAGTACCTCTTTGAATGAATCAATATCTGATAACAATTTTTTTCCTAGTTGTAAGTTAAAATCTCATAATAGTTTACCATGTTATCATTGCAGACCCCTCAAGGATTTGGGGTGCTCATTGATGAATCAGGGAATGCTTATACAAATGTAAATTTGCCTATTTGATTTTCTATTTCTAGTGCACTTAAACTAGTGAAAAATAGAATTGATCTTTCATTGTTACGTTATTGACAGGTTGTGGAAAGTAGTACAGGTCCAAGGAGCATTCTTCTTGGAGAAAGTACTCAGCAATCAGTCAATCAGTGAACCAGCAGACCAATTGAAGTTCAGTTGCTTACATGTCAAAGGAGCATCATGTAGTTTAGTTGTTATGTACTCTTAGATATCAAACAAGTTGCTATGTACTGAAGTTGTTAGGATTCACTAGATAACAGACACGATGTTGTGGGAATGTTGTCAGAATGCTATGTTTTGAGTATCTGTTGATATACAGATCTTTTGAATGCTATGAAATGAGATAAGTTGTTTCAAATGAAATAGAATTGCATTCCTTCAAAGAACTATTTCCATACATTATTGCTCAAATATAATCAAACTTTAAACATCCAACTAAATGCAAATATTACCCAAGAAATTATTAATCCAAACATTACAATTTTTTCCCCTTTTGAATGTTTATCTACTTCACCCTTCAACACAATCACTTCTAATCTGAGTTTCTCATTCTTCAATTTCAATTTCTTCAATTTTTCATCATAATTCTTCAATAAAAACCCCACTTCAGTTGGCATTGTTCTTGAACCAATTTCCACATGCTTCTCCTCCTCCAATTGAAAAAAACGACAGCCATTATGTTGTACCAAATAGCATCAACAAAAAAATTCATCAAAAACACCCTCCTACAAATCTGAGTACATACAACCAATTAAAAGAATTTTAATTTAATTAAACTACTTACCGGTCATAGAGGACATCCATAAAACTTCTTTCCAACATGTGAACCCTTCGTCGCCGTATGGTAGCAAAAAACGTCACTTTCACTTCTACAACTTGAAGATGATGATGATCGCTGCATTTGAGGGAGAATTTGAAGGACAAATTGTGTTGTAAAGGAGGAGAGAGAAAGAAAAAAATCAAATTGAAGTGATGAAAATGAATCAGCGAAGAAGTAGAAGTTGATAATTAGGGAAAAAGAAGTTGATGAATGTAAAGGGAAAAGTAGTGGGCCCTACGGTATAACCTGTTACAACAGGTTAAAAAAAGACCATTTCTATTTTAAGTGAAGGTGGGTTATTGTTGGGCATATTTGTAGTTAAACAAGAGTTCAGAGTATTTTAAGCGGCAACCCCATAGTTCAGAGTATTGTTATCAATTAATCTTTTATTTTATTGTACCTAGTATGGCCTAGTTAATTTTTAATCGTTATTACCCGAAATGAATGGGAATAGCGATTTGTTTGTAATTTAAATATGATCTCGTATCGCCGGTTTTTAATTAATTAATAGTATTATTTATTTTATTAATTAATGTATAATAGGAATAGCTATGTAATTTAATTGTAATAGTTATTCTTACCGGCGTTTCCAAAAGGTGAATTTACATCAAGACGAAGTCTATTTTTGGAAAGGTGTTCCAAATCCCACTTGAAGAAGCCCCTTTTGGAAGATGTTCCTATGAAGAGGCAAGGGACCAAGGAGTTGGTTCCGAAATGTAATAGACTAGTTTTTATTAACTAGGTGGCCATACTAGGATTTATTTATATGATTAATTGCTTTTATTTTCGCGCGTGCCAAAATCGGCATTCACATGCATTTTATTTTTCGCGGTTGTCAATTCACGTCATTTACATTCACCGACTTAGTTCACTTATAGGGATTTTATGACTAAATTGACAAGATCTCTCACATAACTAAAATTGAGATTAGCCTTATCAATTAGTAACACCTATGAATCCCTTGTTCATTAGAGTCACGCTCCCCAAGTGGGGTGTTTTCTTTTTACCTTAGGTAAGTAGGGTGGTAAACGGTTATCACGTGCCAAAATTGGTTGGACTCAACGGGATATAAGACGGTCTTGTGTTCCGGGGCTAGTATATGAATTTAAGGTAACTCGTCAACCAAGAGTTCTAGAGGTAGAATTTGTAAACCGTTGACTTACCGAATTTACACGATTATGGGATGTTTTGCCCAAGCGATGCTCATTTTTGTTTAATATTTGGGTCTTGGAATCATTTATATAATTTAGTGGGAGATTTTTTATAAATGTTAAAACTTGTTAAACATGTTTTCACAAGTAATTTTAAAACAATGAATGTTAATTTTTCCTTATTTTGTTGTAGCATTTTAATTCGCAATGGCAACTTCATCAACTCCATCGACTACTTCACTAGGCAAAGATTCATGGCTAAGGTCCGTAATGGACAAATGTATCCTAAAAGGTGTTGGTAGTAACTTTCTTGAATGGGAATCCAGCATCAAAAGCGCCGCGTTGTCCGACAACGTGCTCACTTACTTGACCGATGCTCCTCCCATCGAGCCCGGTCCAAGGGATTCATCGGTGGTGCGGACCGCCTATAATGACCACGTGAGGATGTCGAATGATATCAAAAATGTGTTGATATGGTCGATGTCCCCAAAGCTCAAGCTTTCATGCAATTCTTTAAATGCGTACGAGATATTCACTCGTATGATTACTATGTTTTCACAAACACCTAAAGTCCGTCAATACGATGCAGCGACACGCTTCTTTGAAGCAAAGCTTAAGAGGGGCCAAAAGGTTGGTCCCCATGTGCTAAAAATGGTCGAATATGTCGACATCCTAGAACGTCTAGGGTGTAAGATTCCTAAGACTCTTGTGGTGGATCGTATCCTCCACTCACTTCCCACCAAGTTTGCCCACTTTAGGGTAAACTATAACATGAATGACACGGATAAGAGTTATCATGAAATTCATGCACTCCTCACCTAAGCGGAGAGGGATATGGAAGCTAATGGGAGTGAAAAAGGGGATGTTCTAACCATGAAGTTCAAGAACATGTCCCTTGGAGTTAAGAAAGGAAAGGGGAAGGAAAAGTCCCAATTCAAGAAATCGTCAAAAAACCAAGACACGGGAAAAGGGAAAGCCGTTGAGAATGGCAATCCCAAGGCAAAAAGTGTCAAACTCCCCGAGGCCGAATGTTTCCATTATAATGGAAAAGGGCATTATAGGAGGAGTTGTCCCAAATACTTGGAGGATCTCAAGGAAGGGCATGTGATGCCTATTGGTATGATTTTCTCTCTCTCTATGTGATAGACATTAATTATGCTTGCCCTTCCACTTGGGTAACTTGATACCGGATGTGGCTCTCACCTTTGTAATCATTTGCAGGGTTTAAGGGACGTGCAAGCACTAGCAAAAGGTGATGTGGATCTCCGCATGGGCAATGGAGCTAGAGTAGCGGCCATTTCCGTGGGGACCTATATGCTCACTTTAGCTAGTGGTCTAGAGTTGTATTTAAATAAGTGTTATTTTGTACCAACTTTAACCAAGAACATCATCTCCATTTCCGCGTTAGACGCGGAAGGCTTTTGTTTTATCATTAAGGACAATAGTTGTACTTTTTCATTGAATGAAGTGGTTTATGGCAAGACCATCTCAATTGGATGCATTTATGTTTTAAATGATGTTAATGACGTTTATCATGTGGAAACTAAAAAGCACAAAACGGGTGATCCAAATGAATCCTACCATTGGCATTGTCGTTTAGGTCACATAAACGAAAGACGCATTAAGAGACTTGCTTCATCAAAAGTGCTCAAACCATTTGATTTTGAATCTTATGGTATATGCGAGTTTTGCCTTTTAGGCAAGATGACTCGTGCACCTTTTGCGGGAAAAGGGACACGACCTAGTGAGGTTTTGGCTCTCATACATACGGATATGTGTGGACCATTAACCATCACCGCTAGAGGAGGTTTTCACTAATTCATTACTTTTACTGATGACTTGAGTAGATATTGGTATGTGTACTTGATGAAGAATAAAAGTGAAGTTTTTGACAAGTTCAAAGAGTTTCAAAATGAAGTATAGAACCAATTGGATAAAAGGATTAAAACCCTAAGATCCGATCGTGGTGGTGAATACCTAAATTCTGAATTTGATTCACACCTAAAAGATTGTGGTATAGTATCACAATGGACTCCTCCTGGCACACCACAACTAAATGGTGTGGCCAAAAGGAGAAACCGAACTTTACTAGATATGGTTTGGTCTATGATGAGTCTAACCGAGCTTCCTAATTCGTTTTTGGGTTTTCCCCTCTTGTCTGCAATATTTTATCTAAATCGAAGCCCGACTAAAGCGGCCGATAAGAATCCATATGAGATATGGACAGGGAAAGTCCCTCATTTGTCATTCATGCGCATTTGGGGTTGCGAAGCGTACGTCAAGATCAAGTCTGACAATAAGCTTGCACCCAGGTCTGACAAATGTCTTTTTTGTAGGATATCCATGGGAAACACGTGGCTATTACTTCTACAATAAACACGAGAAAAAAGTGTTTGTGGCTCGTGATGCTGTCTTCCTAAAAAAGGAGTTTATTTCTATGAGACAGAGTGGGAGAAAATTTGAACTTGACGAAGTTCGAGAGCCACAAACCAAGAATGAGGTAGAGGAGAACGTGGAGGATATCATTACCTCTTCCTCTGAAATGGTAATTATTCCTAGAAAGTCAAGTATGATTTCTAATCCACCTGACCGCTACCTTGGTAACATCGAAGAGGATGGTGTTTTGTTACTTTTGGAAAGTGATGAACCCATTACCTACAAATCGGCCATGTCTAGTCCCGACTCCTCGCTTTGGCTAGAAGCCATGCGGTCCGAAATAGATTCCATGTACGAGAACCAAGTATGGGACTTGGTGGATTTACCTGAGGGAGTGCGTCCCCTTCAGTCTAAATGGATATATAAAATTAAGCTCGGCGTGGATAAACATGTAGATGTTTACAAAGCTAAATTGGTGGCAAAAGGTTTGACCTAAATTCATGGTCTACACTATGACGAAACCTTCGCTCCAGTCGCAATGCTTCGGTCCATTAGGATAATCTTAGCGGTTTCCACATTTCATGATTATGAGATTAGGCAAATGGATGTCAAAACCGCCTTCTTGAATGGGATTCTAGAAGAGGAAGTGTACATGATACATCCTGAAGGTTCGGTGGATACATCTAACCTTAAGAAGGTGTGTAAGCTCAAGAAGTCCATCTATGGTCTTAAGCAAGCATCTCGGAGTTGGAATCATCGCTTTGATCATGTTATTAAACAATACGGTTTCACTAGAAGTGTGGAAGAACCGTGTTTATACATGAAGTTCAGTGGGAGTAAGGTTGCATTCCTTGTCCTATATGTGGAGGACATAATGCTCATCGGGAATGATATTCCATCGCTCACTTCCGTTAAGGAGTGGCTAGGGAAACACTTCCAGATAAAGGATTTGGGAGAGGTACAACGAATCTTGGGTATCTGGATCTATAGGGATAGGTCCAAAAGGATACTAGCATTGAGTCAAGAAGCTTATATTGACAAAGTTCTTGACCGGTTCAATATGAAAGACTCCAAGAGAGGATTTCTGCCTATGGGCCAAGGGATTACTATGAGCAGGTAACAGTCTCCCTCTACCCCTAAGGAGATTGAATACATGAAAACCGTCCCTTATGCTTCCGTTGTTGGGTCTATCATGTATGCTATGATTTGCATTCGTCCCGACGTTACGTATGCCTTGAGCATGACAAGTCGTTATCAAGCCAAGCCTGGTGAGAGTCACTGGATAGCCTTAAAGAATATCCTTAAGTACTTGAGAAGGACTAATGATTCGTTCTTAGTGTTTGGAGGAGAAACTGAGTTGCGTGTAAGTGGTTACACGGGCGCAAGTTTCCAAACCGATCGGGATGATATGAAATCCCAATCCGGCTATGTATTTATGCTAAATGAAAGAGCAGTTTGCTGGAAGAGCTTCAAGCAAAGCGTTACCGCGGATTCAACAACAGAGGCTGAGTACCTAGCAGCGTCTGAGGCTGCAACGGAAGCTGTTTGGATTAGCAAATTCATAGAGGGACTAGGAGTAGTCCATTCCGCCGAAGATCCGATCACTCTATATTATGATAATAGTGGAGCTATTTTTCAAGCCAAAGAGTCGAAGTCTAGTAATAAATCTAGACACATTGAAAGGAAATACCATGTATTTAGAGATTATGTGGAAAGGAAGGAAATTGACATTTGTAAGGTTGGGACAGACGATAATATTGCTGATCCTTTAACCAAACATTTATCAAAGGCTAAGCATGATGGTCATGTCGTCACAATGGGATTGAGAACCGGATTTTCTTTAGATTATGGATATGTAATAATTGGATAGAGTATCTCTTTTTATATATATGATAATCTCATTCATTGTTTAAGCATTCATTTAGGAATCTTTTATTTAGTGTGACTAATTTTTAATACTTTGTTTATCTGAATATGTTGTGGAGATAATGTTGAACACTATTCAAGTGAATAAGATCAACATTGTATTTTGTCCCTAGTCACTTAATGAGGTGACGTCTCGGAGTCACTAGATTGTAAGTCGATTGATGGTTGTTCAACACCATGAGGTCATACATGATGACTAGTCGATTACATAGGCAGATTGTGTGATACTTTGCCGGACAGTGACCATTTAGAGAGTCCCTAAGTTCTATTCTAGACGCCTGGTCATGGCAGGGATCTCTATGATGTTCCTATGAGTCGATTCTTTTGACTGGAGACTATTATCCAAGTCAATGCAGTTTCTGAGTGACTTTGGTTTTTGTCCTAGTTCGTGCCATGAAAGGAGGCCAAAAAGGACATCTTCTGACTCATGATGATCTGTATTGGGCAAAGATAGATAGGGCATATAGGAATTGTCCACCCACATTGGGTTACTATATCTCAAGGCCACTCAAGGAGTTGTGACTATAAATGCGTGGCCACGCTCGGAAGTAATCTGTGGGAGATTTTTCCATTCAGGTAGTCACATTCCCAATCGAGAAAACCACTCGTGATATGTTCATGTGCAAGTGCGACCTGAAAGACACCTTGCATTGAGTGGGAGATTAAAACAGACAAGAGAATTGGTAGCGCACACCTTGTGTCGGACAAGTGGGAGATTGTTGGAGTTAGTGTCCTCCACAATAGTGCGTTTACATAATAAATCGCATTAAAGGAATATCATCAGGATATTTAATTATTTGATCCTCGTCAGTTGATTAACGTAAATCGATAATGGTTGGCTGACTAGAGTTTGACGTTATTGTCGTGAGATGACGGTGATCAACTGACCCCGTTCGGTCACACCTAAAGGAACGAACCCCAATTGATAAATAATTAATTTTATGAGATACCATTTATTTAGTCCCTAGATTTATAGACTAAAAGATTAGTCGATTATTTTTAGAGAGATTTCGAGTTGCGAACTCGGGACACGACAGTTATTATTTTTAGGGAGACGGGTTTTAGTTAATTAATTAATAATTCACTAAAACTGTATTAATTGATTAATGTGATAAATATTAGTACGTAAATAATATGTGTAGTGGTACACATATATTTACGGAGTGTTTTGGACGAAATTAATCGGGTAACATTTAAACATAAAACGATGTTTAAGTAAAATTTACACGTATTTGTGCCACAAATATAAGAACCAAAATGGACCCGTAAATGGGACATTGGACCGTGTAAATGGAGTGTACTGGATGATTATAATCATAATCATTTCACTTTGCTTGTTTTTCATCCATAAGTTGTCATATGATCATTATGCATGTCATAAAGATTGGACAAAAATTGAAACAAGTCCACTCCTACACACTACCCTCTCCCACCGGTTTTCCTCCTCTATTAAGACCAATTATTGTTCATTTTTTACATGCTAGCTCACTTGTGTTTTGCATGTGAATAAAAATTGTCCATCTCTCTAAAATAAATATTCATCACTTACTAAGCTTGTAGTATACAAAATAAATATTCACTAAGCTTGTTAGTAATATTTTAAATATTATCAAGGGTTAATTTTACAATTATCTAGTTAATACTTGTAAGATTATTTGGGTGTTGTTCTTGGGTGCTACTTGAAGGAGACTTTCTTTTTGAAGGTTTTTCTAGGAGGATCATACATCTTTATTTAGCTCAAGAACAAATTAGATAGGTGATCTAGTTTCTGCCCATTTTTACTATAAATATCAATGTAAGGAAATTATTTTTCCTTAACCTTTATTTTTATACTTTTATATTTGCATGCATGTTACATAGATCACTAAACTAACATATTATGAGATAATTTATTTTTAATTAGAGAGTCTAATTAGGATCTATGATCTTTCAACAACCACCCTAACCCATTTATTCTACCAAAAGATGATTTTGCTACGGGGTTACTTCAAGCGATGCCTAGGCAACAATATGATGACCGGGTGGATGCTTATTATGCTCTTTACCCCACTTTCTATCAATTAGCCTGCCAAGGGCGAATCAATGAGGAAAGAGCACTTCCTTCATGGGCTCAAATTGACATACTCTTTCCTACTTTGGCCCACGGGAATGAAAAAGCTAATATCTATGGTAAAGGAAAGGCGGAAGCCTCAAATGATGGTGATACCATAGAAGTGAATAGTGAGGGGGACGAATTCATGGAATTCTATGAGAGTGATGAATCAAAGGTCAATTGGAGTGATGAGTATGGAAGGAGCAATGATGATGAATGAGAGAGTTCTTTAGCATTCACTTGTTGGAGGAGGGCAAAGTGGCACCCACCATGGCTTTTATTTCTCTCTTTTTCCCATGTCAAAAATTAACTTGCATTTTAGTATAATTTAGATTAATATGCATTCATGTTATTTTAGAAAAAATTTCATAGCATGCATGACCTTGTGGCAAAACTCCCCTCTTAGCTTTAACCGGTTTGGGAAGTTTGATCAAAAGCAACCCGAGTTAATTCAAATTAGCTTACCAACCTAATCGAAAGCATGCATCAAGTATAATAGCTTGTTTGCATCATGTGTAATATCTATCATGTAGTATGCATTTAGTATAGAATTCATGCATTTCATATAGCTTCATGCATTTGCATTTGCATTTATTTCCTACCGTTTTGTCCATTGAGAACAATGTCTACACTAGTATGAGGATGGAAAATTCTAACATCTAACCTAACCTATTTTATAAAAACGATAAAAATTGAAAAATTTGAAAAATTCCAAAAACATTTTTTTTATTTATAGCATAGAATTGTATATACATGTTTGTTTGTCACTCTTATCACATGGGGACGACTACGCCACATTCGAAGCATAAGGGATATAAAGAAGACCGCATGGTATGATTTTTCCAAATCTCCTTCTCCCTTTCTTATATGTTAATGACAATGTGGCTACTTTTTGTTGATGCGGTATGAACCTATGTGATATTAGGAGTTACATTTAGTTTATATGGCATAATAGTTTATAGAAGCATATGCATTAAAGTTGTATATATGTTAGTTGCATCATGGCATGTAGTTTGAATGTTAGAAAATTTTCTGAAAATGCCTAATTGGGAAGCTTGACAAATGTATATAAGACCCTTGTAGATAATTTTTATCCTTGAGACTTTGTTTGCTAGAATACCCTCAAGACACCCTAGGTTGTGTCATACTAGTATCTTTTGTCCCATGGTCTAAAGCCTAGTAAAGGGTTTGCATGTGAGTTATCTATCCAACCTTATGATGTGATATGGTCTTGATCAACTTATCTAGGGGACCTTGATTGACTTGCTGGTTTGACAACCCAAAAATACTTTTCATTAATAAGTTTGAAGTGCTCATTTCAAAAGTTTTGTGATGTGGAATCGTTTTAATTGCCAAAGAAACCTCAAATATTTTGAATTGTTGAATTGCCGAGAAATTTGATGGAGGCATACCACTTCAATGTGCTTTGGTGGGGGATCCATTGAATTGGGCCCCCACACGGCTGTGAATTGAACCGCCCAAAGACAAAGTGACTATCACCCCGAAAAGCTATTGTCTAGAGGTTAACCGGTTGCCTAATAAGCGATTGGTGATATTAAAGGACACTAGAAAATGAGGGACAAACCCCATCTTAAAGTTTTGAAATGTGAAATGCGAAAGTTTAAATGAGGCCAAATTTTGAATGCTAGTAAAATCCACTACTTTTGTTTAATTGACTTGAGCACTTCATTCCTAAAAACCTTTTGTTATGCCACCTTGTTGAGCTTGGGACAATCCTTGGCCTTTATACTTGTAGAGAATCCGAGATTTATGTCATATGCCACTAACATCAAAGGGGTCATCCTTCCACCCCATCTGATCGCCCTTGACGAAAACATTTAGCAATTGTGGATCAAAGTAGCCTAGTTTAACACAACTTGGAGGTGACTTGTTTGTATCCTCTTAGACTCAGTAACTTAGAGAACCAATATCTATGGTGGAATGTGTGCCCTTAAATTGCTTCCCTTTTAGATGATTTCTGCCACTTAATTAGATGAGGAAAGTGGCTATTCTTTTGTAGATGCATCCTTTGACGTGTTTTGTGTGCTTCATGTTTGGATGCATCGCCATTTTGGCAAGCCCCACCTTGCCTTGCAAGAATGCATCTTACCTCACAGATGTCGTGTTGTGACTTGAAGGGGCGGAGTGAGACCCGTTAATTCTCTCACATCGACTATGTTATTAGATAGTATAAATAAAGGTCATAGTTTTATTCACCTCTTTACTTGGGACGAGCTAAGGTTCGGTTTGGGGATATTTCATGTGACTCATATTTATGCACATTTAGTCCCCTAACTATCCCCGTTCCTATGCTTTCTAGCATGTATTAGGGCTGTTTCTATCTTAAACTTCCTATTTTGCATATTCTATGAGGTTTTGGTGCCTTTGGTAGGGTAGGAGTGCTAAGCCTTGCCTAAACGGAGCAAAAGGGAGCTTAATTGATCCAATATAACGACCAAGCATCAAAGAGAAGACCGATACTAAAGGCCTAAGTTGATATAACAAGTAATTAGGCAACGATGAAGGACCCCCACGACCTTTAAAGGATCCCCACGAATTAGGGGGCAGCCAAATGAAAGAAGAAGCAAAACAACCCTTCAGGACGAGCGTCTCAGAGCCAAGACGGGCATCCCAATGCTAAGGACAGGCGTCCCCAAGCTCAGCCCGAGCATCCCAAAGGCAGGACGGGTGCTCCTCAGTGCAGGATGAGCGTCTATCGGGAAGAGGTCGTACGTCCCAAGCTCGGACGTGCAAGGTGTTAAACTTCATTTAAGGGGTTTAATCGTTATTTAATCCCTTAGTTAACCTAATACTTGTATTTAGTATAAATACTCCTTTGTAAGAGGAGATAAAACAAGTAGATTAGAGGAGACATTAGAGATTAATTAGAAATCTATTAGCTTAATTGCACTTTAATCCTTAATTATTGTTCAAGAATTCTTAGATCTAGTTGGGTAATTGAAGATTATTTTGGTTTTTATTGGAGAAATGACAACTCTTCATCATCAATCAAAGTTTCTTCTACTATTCTTTCCTTTCCATTTGCTCATCTTAAGATTGGTATAATTTCTTTACTCCTTACTTAGTCCTTGTTTATTGTTTTACTCTTCCATCATGTTTATACTTGTTAAGATGATTGACAACATTGTTAACATGTTTTCCATGATAATGAGTGAGTAGTTCCCTAACTAGGGTTAGTGGGGGATTAGGGGATTTAATCATGGGGTACATCTTTACTTAAAGTTCATATGAATGCTTTCTTGTTGTAATTTCAACTTATGCACATGTTATGCTTGATGAAATGCTTGATTGACAACCTAGCACGATTCTCTTATCCTTTTGATACGTCTGTCGTGTACCTATCAAAAATAAACTAACTAAACTAACTATATAGCTAGGGAAGTCAGGTCGATCTCCTCAGGGAGGCAAGATATCTATAGAAGTCCGTTTAAATTGTTTTCTAAACTAAAGGATTAAAGGAAGAGAAGTAAAAGCAGAGAAAGATGATGAACTATCAGATAAAAGCGGACATGTCAGGATTTCGGTTCACTACGGTAGTCCAGTGACTCAACTGTAAACAACTCAGACGAATTAATGCGAGACGGATATGGAAAGGTCCTTTCGGTCCACTTTCTATCCTAAAATACCACTAACTTAACTTTCATCCTCGTCAGGGTAGTCTACTGTTCATAGTAGGCCTATTTAGTCCAATCTTTCGATCCAGGATTAATTTTAGCCAGATTAAAAGGGTGACTTAGAAGCGTGCACTCAACTAAGTCGGTAAAATACAAATAAATTGCTATGGTGACAGAATCTCACAATTAATTCATCTAACCTATTTACTACATCATCACATTTCTACCGTAGTTCCCCTATTCCCATCATGAATCAGATTTAGCTACTCATATTGCTAATAATACTATCAAAACTAACAGCAGATAAATAACCAGCATTCAACATATTAAAATGATGATTAAATTGCATAAAAAGTAAATTAGGGCAAAAAGTAAATAAAGCAAGACGAAGAATTAAAGCAAATGAAATGAAGTTTATTATTAAGAAAGGAGAAAGAGATTACAATCGGGCGAATCCGGCGTAAAGAACAATCAAATCCGAGCGAAATAAATCCCAAAATAAAGTTACACTGAAGGAGAAAATAATACGCAGTCTTGAATGATAGATAAACTTTGATAGTCGGAAAATTAGGTTTTAATAACCTAGTAACGTAATGCTTAAATAGAAAAACAACTAAGTCCATAAGCGAAAATAAATTCACGGGCTAATTAAAGCCCACGCCAGCAGAAACAACTCGATCGAGTAAAACTCCATAAATCCTACTTGATCGAGTAGATTATTTACTCGATCGAGTAACCC
Organism: Silene latifolia; assembly: GCF_048544455.1. Lineage (NCBI taxonomy): Eukaryota > Viridiplantae > Streptophyta > Magnoliopsida > Caryophyllales > Caryophyllaceae > Silene > Silene latifolia. The sequence goes on from NC_133536.1 coordinate 191,984,179, forward strand.
CTCTTTACAGCACTTCTGGATCGAGTAGAAAAGCACTCGATCGACCAACCAAGGATGTAGAAACCACTCGATCGACTAACAAAACCACTCGATCGAGTCTTCTGTCTTCAATTCAGCACAAATCCATGCCCGACTGCCTCGTAAACCATGCCTTCACGCACTCCAATGCAGTATCTCACTCTGGAAAATCCCGTCTCCTCAAAATGCATGCAAAAAGGACGAAAAATGGTACGATTCCACTACTTTCGCGTTCATTTCTACAAAATGGACAAAACGAACCAAAGTAGCCAATTCGGGCATAATACTATATAAACAGCACAAAAATGCATAGAAATACGTGCTAAAATAGGCTAAAAAGACTATACAATATGCACGTATCAAATCTCCCCAAACCGAACCTTTACTCATCCTCGAGTAAACTAAAATGCAACTAATGGAACGGAAATGAAAACTCAGAGCTAGCTTAACTTGTCTACTTAAACCAATTTAATGCAACAAAAACTAACAGTTATAGCTAAGCAGTCAATACGCAAACGAGTTATAAGCTGTTCAGAAATATAGCTGACCTATCGACCTTGCAAGACCAACAAAATCGGACTCTCTTGTGGTCACTCTTCTCTCATGATGCAAAGGATGAATGTTATATGTAAAAGAGAGAAGGAAAGACAGTCACTCACCTAACGGCGACTTATATAGCATGCATGCAACAAAAATGAAAGACAATTCAAGTACTAATGCACACACTCCAACCAATAATGTCCGTCACAGCCGAGAGCTTACAAATAATATGGGAATAGCGAGGTTCAGGTGAGAAAAGGCAAAACAAGTTATGGTAATGTGGAGGTAAAAGCGTCAAGCTAGTTCCTAAACAGGACCATATAAGACCGTCGAATCTCAACTGACTGAAAAATAGAATACAAGTGCCCTTCATTTGGCACACATTTCACTAAACTCAAACACAATCTCCTCAAAAATATGGAATAAGAATGGAGGAGTTTGACGGTCACAAACTTTCCTTTTTTAACACCGTCTAAATGAATCAAATGAAATAAATAAAACTTTTTTTCTTCTCTTCTTTCTTTCACTGTACACGTGAATTATTTTTTTTCCATTTTTTTTCTTTTCTTTTTTTTTTCTTCTTTCCACGTTTTTTTCCTTTTTCTTTTTCAATTCTTTTTTTTTCTTTTCTCCTTCCTTAATTTTCACCAACTCTATACAAAAAGATATGGGCCAAACTGCAGATGGAAAATCATACCACAAAAGACATACTAAACTAGCTTGACTAGGCAGGCTCAATTTTGGATGTAGCTAATGGGTCAAAAAGGCAAGTTTTGGCTAAAGTGGAGCTAAATGGGTGAAAATATATAAGGAAAGGGGAAAATTGCAAGCACCTCCCTGCATGTGACACCAACCACAAACCCGAATGTGTGCATTTGACAAGAAATTGAATGTCATAAAAGTGCAAAAATGATGAACATGTTATGCAAGGAGTACTACTCTCAATTCCTAATGAACCGGTCATGAATGTCACCAGTTATGGGCTCTAAAACTCCGAATTTATGGAGTAGTTTGCCAATTTATCAAGTCAAGTCTAAACAGTCAGCTAGATTTGAACAGAAACTCGTAGACTATGCGTATGACAAAGCTAATAACTATCAACATAAGTGCAAGGCTCAAGTGAAATGACAAGTTATAGTGGAGTTTTATCACGGAAATCTACCGTTCCGACTCAACCTATATGCAAAAATAAACGTGAATATTTTTGAATTTTTAAAATTTTCTAATTTTTTTTTTATTTTTGAATTTTTTTAATGAAATAAATAAACAATGCAAGCTGAAATAAATAAACGTGAATGCAAAACAAATGCAAATGCAGACTCAAAAGGATGCAATACCCTCCCCAAACCAAAACGGACAACGCCCTCGTTGTCCTCCAGCATACACCAGCAGATATATATACAGGGGAACGGGAATATACAACCAATAAAGAATGAAAATAATAAAAAAGGAGACAAAAAGTAAAAGAGTAAGATGTACATACAAAATACGAACTTCCCCAAACCAGCCAGAAAACTGGGGAAGTGAGTAGACCAGTAGCTACCCATCAGCGTCGTCGTCACGGACGTCCTCCACCGTGAACTCCGGATCCTCCTCCTCCTCAGCAGACTCCGGGTACCCCTCAGCTGGGTACCGGTAAAAGGAAGGATGTGGCTAACCCTCTGGATCGGACGGTGTCGCCTCAAGTAGTACTCGTACAGAGGGTGCAAGGTAAGAGCTAAGTCCCTCTCCATACGAGCCTGTCGCTCTGCAATATCAAGCAACAAACCGTCACGGCGCCCTTGGTCCATGACCGCGGACGCCACAAAGGGTGGAGGTGGTACGAAAGTAGCCGGTAGGACCGGCTGTGCCTGTGTCTGGTCGGTGGGTGCAGGAGTAGGAGTAGGATTAGGGGTCGGGATGGGAGTAGCCGTGGAAGGCTGGGCACTCCCAGAAGGTGTAGACCCCTATCCAATCTCAAGTCTACGCCGCTTCTTGGCGGCGGGTAAAGTGGGAGGTGGTCGGAGTGGAAGGTGGTAGTCCGGAGGAGGTGGTAGTCGGTCGCCTCTAACGACAGTAGGCGAAGGGGCTAGACGGGGGAGAGTGTCACAAGGTAGGTCCACAGACAAGGAACCGTCTATCTTCCATGTCTAGTAGTCTGTGGTCAGGAGATGCTGAGAAAGCATGGCATCCAGACTCAGATACCTCTCTCCCTCGAGGTACTGCAAGTCACGAGGCCAGACGGGGTAAAGGGAACGAGTTAGAATGGTGGCTATGCCACCGCAGGCAATAGATCCCGTCTCCTTCAGCCCCTGGGCCTGAAAGTACTGGGCGGTCAGATAGGCAATGTTGAGGGTAAAAGGACCCTCACAGTCAATGTTCAGGTAACCGCCCAAGATGGAGAGCTCGGTGTTGGTTATGTTGTTTGGCTCCTTTTGGCCAAAAATGGTGCTCCCCATCAATCTAAGAATGTAACGGGCAGGGGGAAGGTGGACCTGTGCGAGCTTTCGCTCGGGAAAATTGGTTTGGGCCAAGGTCCGCCAAAGCTGACGAATGACCCTCCTAGGGGCGGTAACGTCGCCCGTAGAGGAAAGGCCAAGTCTGCGACCAAACTCCTCCAAAGTCATCGGAAAAGTCCGGTTGAATAACCGGAAAGACACAGAAGTACTAGTGGGGGCAGCGTCGTGTGCCCCGGAGGAAAAGGTGAAGGAGCTGAGGAACTCAAGACTCAGCTCCAGAAAGGTACGACCACTCATAGTAATGAGTCCGGCTATCCTCGTGCACCGTAGAAGCTCACAAACTGACTCGTAGATGCCGAGTCTCTCAAGTGCCGGTTTATCTAAAAACCGGGAAGGTACAAACTCACAGCCTAGGAGGTGATAAAACCTCTTACGATGTACACCGTTAATAAAAATTACCTGCAAGTAGTCTGGGTGAGAGTCGAGGGAGTTATCCCCTCGAACAGTGACCGTGCCCGAAGAAGAAGCAGCTGAAGTGGAGGGAGCGGCAGAAGTAGAGGTAGCAGGAGCTGGTGTAGAACGGGAACGTCCACGACCTCGACCTCGGCCCCGGCCTCTAGAACCCGAAGTAGAAGCCCGTCCAGTGACGGTGCGAGGAACTAGGGCCGCCCTAAAGGCAGATGCAACTGCAGGTGAGTCTGCCACAAGTGTGCTCACCGTGGCTGGAGTAGAGGTTGTGGCTGCTGTGACCACCACTGACGAAGAAAGAATAGCAGTAGTGCTAGCAGTGGTGGTGGTCAGAATCGAAGTGGCAATGAAACGGAGCTAGCAAACGATGCTAGCTGGCGTAAAAACTGTACCTGCAGCAGAGACTAAGAACACAGGGGCTGCGGTACTAACAGAAGTGGAGGCGGTGGTAACAGTAGAGACCACCGTCTTAGTCAGGGATGGACTAGAAGTCGAGCTAGTGGAGGGCAGAGAGGTAGAATCCATCCTGTATACAAAGGAAAGGGGATTTGATAAGAAAAACAGCATGAAAATCAGCATGGTAACAGCATGACAAATCCCAAATAGTCGAAAAAAAAATTCGACTTCAGCCCATAAATTCCCAATTTTCCTCAAAAACTCGAATGAAGGCGTATAAACAGCGATAGAGCAAGGTAGCAAGCATCTAAGCATGAAATTAAGCGACAACTGAGGTAAATTAAGCATGATAGCATGAAAATCCAGTTGACAGTATGAAAACCTAGTCTGACAGTCGAAATTTTCCGACTGTACTGAGCCTTTATCGCATAGTTCTCACAAAATTCGAAATTAAACATGTAAAAGCAATTAGGAATGGGGATTGATCATCAAGTAATACAAATAAGGGCAAGCAATAACAGTTATAGTCGAAAAACTCGACTAAGCAAGGAATTTCGAAGCCCTAAGCTAATTTACCTCATAAAAATGCGAAATAAAAGAAATTAAAATTCAATGAGGTGTAAGAATTACTTACTTGATGCTAGATGTCCTACAAAGAAGAATTAATCGACAATAAATAAGCAAATAAGGCAATTTTGGAACGAAAACCGCGGAACCCTAATTCCTTCAATAAACCGAGTAAAGCAACACGAATCAAGGTAAAAGTAGAGGGCTTTTGTCAATTAATTAACAATGAACACAACGTAGGAGACAGATTTGGTAAAAAAGGCAAGAAAAATGGGGATTTGGGGGGTTTTTTTTTATCGCAATATAGGAGGAGAGTCGAAAAATAGGGGAAAAATGAATTAAGAATCAAAAGTAAAGGAGTTTAAAGGAAACTCCCTGCGTGTCGATTCCCATTTTACTCGATCGAGTGGTTTAGAACTGCTCGATCGAGCACTTGAATAATCCATCTACTCGATCGAGTAGAAATTTACTCGATCGAGAACTCCCCATTTCTGCTTTACTCGATCGACTGGTATGACATTACTCGATCGAACAAAATCCACTCGATCGAGTACAAAAAGTACTCGATCGAGCTCTTTTTCTCGTGTAAGCTCTTGAATTCATCATTCTTCCTTTAAATTTGCGTAAAAATTCCCCAAACCTGCATAAAAACACCTAAACTTGATCAGTATCTCACCTGAACCTGACTAACAGGCTGTCAGGGTGTCAGGCTATCAAAGCACATGAAGATAGGCGCCAGGCCATGGAGAGGACAACGGTCAAAATACCAGGACGATATTAGACCATATACGCGTATAATAAAGGAATTATATACGCAGCATTAAGTGTGAAGATTACGCAGTAAATGCGGTAACTAAGGGAGGAATAATTAGCAATTATTACTGGCAATTATGGAGAATATTCTGCCTTTAATACCGGATCAAGTAGCCGTTCAGGGAAGAAGACTATATAAGGAACACTTTGAAGATACTAGAAGATATATCATTCATACGCAAAAAGGAGAATACACAATACTTAGAGAAATACAAAGATTGTCATAATCATATAATTATTCTCCCAAATAACATAGTGAAATCCTCTCCTGGCTTGGTGCCCGTGGTTTTTTCCCATTCAAGGGTTTTCCACTTACAAAATTACTTGTCTTATTGTTATTGTTGTTATTTCAATTACAGCTTATTACTGTACCCTGACGACCTGACCAACAGACTACCTAGAGCTAGTTAACCTTACACAACTCTACCCTGACCTGATTTCGCCTTGCGCAAAATCCACACAAAATAATTGGCGCCCACCGTGGGGCATCTAGCTCTTTAAATCCCTTTTTCCTATCTTACAAAAACTCAAAAACCTACAAAAATGGCCCAACCCACCGTTGAAGAACAATTGAATGCAGCTCTCCAAAAAATCGCTGAGTTGAAAAGTCTGAAAGAAAAAGTGGCCCAAACTGAAGCAGAAATCCTGCAATTGAAAGAATTTGAGTCGGCCCTGAAGCAAAAATTGGAAAAAACCCAAGGGGCAGGCTCTAGATTCCAACCAGGAACCCCGTTTTCATCAATCATTAAGAACATTGATTTTTCCAGTTTTGGGAGCCCAAGTTTTCCTAAAGCCATTAACGTAGATGGTGATGATGAACCAAAAGATGATGATAAAGAGAAACCTGATGAATCTGCAGCGGCCATCATGATGGCAGTAGTTCAGGAGATCAAGAAACTCAATGAAAAATTCGATAAGATACCAGGAGTACCGCATGGAAGAAGTCGCCCCGATAACTATCTTTGATTAAGCCTTTCATAGACGAAATAGCAAAAGTAGACCTACCAAAAAAGTTCACAATTCCATCCATAAGAGTCTATGATGGAACCACGGATCCACAAAATCACGTGGCTCTTTACAAGCAGAAAATACTGGCTGCATCTATTCCCAGCGAGTTCAAACAAGTTTGCATGTGCAAGGGATTTGGAACAACCCTGGCTGGCCCTGCCCTGCAATGGTACAGCAACCTGCCAACTGGCAGCATCCATTCCTTTGTCAACATGATCAATAGTTTCAACCAACAGTTTGTAAGTAGCAGGGAGCTGGAGAAATGATCCAGTTACCTTTACCGAGTTACACATAAGCCTGATGAAACTCTCAGGACATTTCTTGCAAGATTCAACAAAGAGAAAGTGTCTATACCCAGGTGTGACGTTGGAACAAAGAAGGAGGCATTCGGACATGGGTTACTACCATACAGTGACGTATACAACGAACTCACTAAGTATCCCTGCCACACCTTCGAAGATGTTCAGGCCAAGACTCTTGCTTTCATCAGGCTGGAAGAAGATAAAAGCTACAAACTTGGATCACCCAGTAGACCAAAGGATCATGAAAGAAGCAATAGGAAAAGCAACAAAGGGAACAATTATAGACATACCCCATATTCCAGGCCAGATCAGTCAGAAGTTAACCTGGCCCATGAGTATCAAGGTAAGGTTAAAGTTTATCCACCTATCTCCGAACATAACTTCAGTGTTGATATTGCAGGATTAATCCAGAGACTTGACAACATGGGATCAGCTCTTAGATGGCCCAAGAAGTCAGAAAATCCAAATCCCAGAAGAGACAATTCAAAATGGTGCGAATTTCACATGGATATTGGACACACCACGGATGATTGTTTCACCCTGAGGAAGAAAGTAGCCTACCTGTTAAAATCAGGGTACTTAAAAGACCTGATCAAGACGAAGGGCAGGAACGCAAACCAGGATAAGGAAAACCAGGTGCACCCTAGGAGAAATCCACCTCCCAACCTATGTGGAAGGAGTCTCATCCTATGAGAAGTTCGGAGTCCTTAACTGCCTGTCATCCTACAATGTTATCCTGGGCAGACCCTGGATTCACAATGTCAAGGCCGTACCATCAACCTATCACCAGTGTATCAAGATACCAACAGACTGGGGCATAGCCACAATCAAAGGGGATCACAAGATAGCCCAGGAATGCTACACAACAGCCTTGAAGCCTTCCAAGGCAGGTAAGTCCCTGGTATAGCAATTACAGTACCCTGTCAGGAGCACTTATGTGGCACCTCCCAGAATGGAAACAGATCAGGTAATCCTAGACCCTGAGTACCCTGACATGTATGTTTTGATAGGATCTGACGCACCGGATAGTGTCGCCCGAATCGGTAAAATTCCTTAAAAATAAATCATCTTGGTTTGCTTGGTCACATTTTGATATGACTGGAATTAGCGCTGATATTATTACTCATAAGCTCAATGTTGACCCGTCTTTTAAGCCTGTACAGCAGAAAAGACGCAAGTTTGCAGCTGAAAGAAATACCATTATTAACGAGGAAGTAGAAAAACTCTTGGATATAGGGATGATCAGGGAAGTAATATACTCTGAATGGCTGGCTAACGTAGTTGTTGTGCAGAAAAAGAATGGGAAGTGGAGAGTGTGTGTAGACTACACTGACCTGAACAAAGCCTGTCCTAAAGATCCATTCCCCCTACCTCATATTGATGCCATGGTAGACGCCACAGCAGGCCACGAAATGCTAACATTGATGGATGCTTCCAGTGGATTCAATCAGATAAAGATGCACCCTGCTGGCCAGGAGAGTACTCCATTCATTACAGACCGAGGCATATACTATTACACTGCCATGGCTTTCGGCCTGAAGAATGCAGGGGCAACGTACCAGCGCCTGGTCAACATGATGTTTAAAGACCAGATAGGTGGCATCATGGAAATATACATAGACAACATGGTGGTGAAATCCAAGAATGCAGAAGATCATGTGAAGCATCTAGAAATAGCATTTGAGATATTAGAAAAATATAATATGAAGCTAAACCCTGCAAAGTGCCACTTTGGCGTCTCTGCAGGCAAATTTCTTGGATATATTGTCACAAAGAGAGGCATAGAAGCTAGCCCTGAACAGATAAAGGCTATCCTGGAACTACAGTCACCCAAGTCTGTCAAGGATATCCAAAAATTAACAGGCCGGGTAGCAGCCCTGAACCGCTTCATATCAAGATCCTCTGAGAGATGCAAAACATTCTATAACCTCCTCAGGAAAAATAAACAATTCCAGTGGACGGATGAGCATGAGGCAGCTTTTCAGGATCTAAAATCCTATTTGTCATCTCCACCCTTATCGGCTAAACCGAAAAAAGGAGAACCTCTGTCAAGATACCTATCCTCATCATCGACACGAAGATCGTGTGATCTGGTGAAAGAACAAGACGGGCAGCAACATCAAGTCTACAGTAAAAGCCTGCTAGATGCTGAGTTGAGGTATGGACTACTTAAAAAATACGTTCTAGCTTTAATTATGTCATGTACCAAGTTGAGACCCTATTTTGAAAGTCAACCCATTATAGTCAGGACCAACCTGCCCAAAAAATCTGTCCTGCGTAAACCTGAACTTTCAGGCAGGATGGCCAAATGGTCGATCTGATTAACACATATGACATCTCTTTTGAACCCGGGCGTGATCAAATCGCAGGCCCTAGCGATCTTTTTGTGGCTGATTTTAGCCCTAACTGGAACCAGACCTAATAAAAGAGGTCAACCAACTAGAAAATAAAACCCTAGACCAAGAATGGACCCTATTCATAGATGGGGCATCCAACGCCCGGGGGACAGGGTTAGGACTAGTACTTAAATCACCACGGGAGACGTAATAGCTCGGTACGTAAGTCTGTGAGTTCAAGGCTACCAACAATGAAGCAGAATATGAAGCCCTGATAGCAGGCTTAAAGGTATGTCTAGACCTCGGTATTCAAAATCTAAAGGTAAAAACTGATTCACTCTTAATTGGCAATCAAATAAAGGGAATTTATACGGCTAAGGATGCAAAAATGATTTCGTATTTAGAATATGCAAAAAACCTTACCGCTAAATTTGCTTTATTTGACATACATCAAATATCAAGATACCTTGAATACCCAGGCTGATGCTCTGGCCAGCCTCGGTTCAAATTTCACCCCCACTGTTTTCGACAAAATACCAATTGTGCACTTATTAGAGCCAACCATCAAAGAAACCCGAACAGTCAATCCCGTCAATCGTCGGCGATAACTCTTGGACTAAACCCTATTATGATTGGTTTCTTCGAGGAATACTGCCTCAGGGAAGACATGAGGCAAGGGCTTTTAAAATTAGAGCTTCAACTTATGCTATCATCAATAACACCATGTTCAAGAGATCGCAGGCTGGACCCTACCCGAGATGCTTGGAGCCTGACGAAGCCAAACTAGTACTTCAAGAAATACATGATGGACATTGTGGCAACCACGAAGGAGGAAAGAGCTTGGGAAGCAAAGTTCTCAGGACAGGCTACTACTGGCCTACACTGAGGGCTGACTGCCTAGAATACTCTTCAAAATACAAAGCCAGCCAAATTCATGCACCAATCATACATCAGCCATATGAACTCCTTCATTCAATTTCCGCACCCTGGCCATTCATAAAGTGGGGGCATGGACATTGTGGGAAAACTGCCTGTAGCTCCAGGACAAAAAGTCTTCATGTTAGCTGTGACTGATTACTTCTCCAAATGGATTGAGGTTGACTCTTTCAGGCAAGTAACCGAAAAAGAAGTAATATCTTTTATCAGGACGAACATTATTTGCAGACATGGAGTCCCATCAGAAATAGTATGTGACAACAGAACTCAGTTCGTGGGGAAAAGGACCCAAGCATTTTGCCAAGAATGGAATATCAACCTGGTAACATCAACCCCTGGATATCCAAAAGCTAATGGCCAGGCGGAGTCAAGCAACAAGGTAGTCATAAGCTGCCTAAAAAAAGAAGCTCAAAAGAAGACGAGGCAGATGGGCTGAAGAACTTCCATTAGTACTATGGGTAGACAGGACAACTCCAAAAACTGCAACAGGCCAAACACCTTATTCCCTGGTGTATGGCTGTGAAGCTGTCATTCCTGCGCAAGTACGAGTACCAACATCCAGATGCAGCCTGAACAACGTTGAAGCAAACAAAGACCTAATGCAGGACAACTTGGTCCTGACAAAAGAATTAAGAGACGCTGCCAAAATCAGGATGGCATCATATCAACAAGCAGTCGCCAGGACTTACAATAAAAACGTCAGGGTCTTTAAAGAAGGAGACCTTGTCTTACGCAAAGTATTTCCAAATAAGAAAGAAAAATTAGCAGGCAAACTGGCTCCCACATGGGAAGGCCCTTACTTAATTGATTCAATTGTTGGACAAGGAGCATACAGGCTCCAAACGCTAGAAGGGGAAATGATCCCAAGATCCTGGAATGTAACTCATTTAAAATTATTCCATATGTAAAGATCAGGCTACAATCAGGTATAAATTTAATCACTACTCGACCTAACATGCTATGTGATGAACTACATGTTTTACATGCCCTGTCTGTATTTTATATATGTTCAAACTAACCTATCTATTTAATTTTTGAATCCTGAACAATTACACATGATAAAAGATTATATGTATAAATATTCAGGATTGAGGGCTACTCTACTATATATTCCTGAAACAAAAATTTTGCACTTAACTGTGCCTGACGAGTTGGTAACTGCCACCAGATACAGTAAAAAGTCAGGACCAATCAGGCATGAAATAATTGCCTGGCCTTACTAGGTTTACTGCCACGGATTACAACCGGCTGGACGCAGCAAGACAGGTGTAAGGGTGTTCTCTCCCAAATACTTAGTCTAAAATGCCCTCGTGACAGGCCGAATACCAAGCCCTCTAGCTAGGCAGGGGATATAAGCCCTCCTGACAGGCCGATTTTCCCACCCCTTCAACCATTATAGCAAAAAAAACTATACTTGGTTGAATTACTCATGAATAACAATATAAAATGAAAATAATGTGTAGGTCATTCAAACGAAATATTTGACAGGCCCAACAGGATGAAACTCACAAATCAAGCAGAGTCAAAAGTGAAATCAGCCAAAAGAAGGCCACCATGTCTATATCAATAAAAAACCTTTACCTCCTGAGGCAAGGACGCCAAAATATTCATAAAGACCAGGGAGAGTCTCCCTGATCCAAAACAGAAAAATAAAAATAATGTTTGTCTAGGGACATCCCCCCTGGATGGGCCAAAATACCAACTAAAAAAATTTATCACTGCTTCTCCTTAGAAGCAGCAGCAGCATCAACAACCTGCTCCCCACTCTTAGCCGGATCAGCCTCAACGTCCTGCTCCCCTGGGGAGGCGACCTCCTGTTCATTCTCCAAATTGTGTAGGTCAGGATACTTTGAAGCAGCGAAAGCCATCTCAGCTGCAGGGTCCCATTTAGCCCTAGCCTCGACAGGCTTCGACATAGCAGCCGCCGTTCCTTTGATATAAAAGTAGAGGGAAGCATCATCCAGCTTAAACTCCAAGTCAACCCTCTCTTGGGTGAGCTCCTCATTTCTGTCCAGGGCCTCCAAATGCCGCGCTTGCTCGAAACGCCTCGGTCTTAGCAAGATCCCTCTCGGCTGCACCCTTGTCAAGTCGCAGCTTTAGCATCCAGGTCAGCTCGTGCAAAATCCAGCTCAGACTTTAGCCTATCATAATCTGATCTCATCAGATCAATTCTGGCTACCAAAGAAGTAGCCTGATAGGCATTATGGAGACAGGTCGCAGCACCCTGATCAAAACAGAGAAAAATATGAGTAATTTATACCAACAATAGAAAACTACCAAAACAAAATACATATAGAAATTGTGCCAACCTACCTCCCTCACAAAGAGCCTAAGGCACCGACCAAGAGGTCAATCGAATGATCCACTAAAGCAACTGCCTGAGTAGCAGTCTCAACAGGGTCAAGGGTGAGCATGACATCTGATTTAGAAGCAGCATAATCCCTGATCTTCACCCTAGCAGCCTCCATATTATCCAACCTGGCTCTCACCTCCCTGACCGGGGCAGAAACATCAACATCTTCAATTCTTCTTTTTTGGGCTGCTGAACTTGTTTCAACAGGGGCAGCAGGTACAGTAGTGACCTTGGCAGCATCAGACTGTTCAGTCAAGTCAATAACAGGCTCAACATCCCCGCTTCCCTGGGGACCTTCCTCCTTAATCTTGGCCAGCATGGCTGAGAGGTCAGCCATACCAAACCTGGTAAGGGGAACAGACGACCTGGTGGCTGCAACACGAAATATTGTATCAGCAATATAAACCAAACATTTTTCAGGAAATTAAAAGTAAAGAGAAAAGAAAGATTAAGATAGACTTACTGCCTGATGTAGTGGCAATAGCAGCCCCTGATGGTTTAGCCGCCTTGGCAGCATCGTCAGCCTTCAAACAACGAGGTAGGTGACCAACCCCACAACAGAGAGGCCATGACCTCTCCAAAGGAGGAATAGCAAGGAAAGCAGAAACATTGGGAGTGGGATACTCGGTTTGATAACTCCATCAATCAACGCACACATAAGAGGTATGACTTATTATAATTTTCATTTTATTTTTCACTAACAAATCAAACATGCAGGACAAAGAAGGAAACCAAAAAGACTCACCAGCAACGCATGCCTCATGATTCAAATACGCCAAGTCAGGACCCACAGAATTGGTCCTGACAAACATGTACCCAGCAGCCCAGCCTTTATCATGGCCACTATCCAAGTTACTCAGAAGAGGAGTAGTAGACGCCCTGACCTTAAAACTTATATGGCCAGGACTGTTTGTTTTAACAGCATAACAGGTCTTCAAATCGTCAAGAGAAAAAGAGATATTGTGTTTTTTACAGAGATTCTCAATGGAACATACAACCTTCCACACCATTGGCATTAACTAATAAGATGGAACACCGATCTCTTTAATAACCTCAACCATAAGAGGAGAAAAAGGAAGCTTATAGCCTGCCTTGAAAGCCCAGTCATGGATGCAGAGCCAACCAGGACAAGCCCAGTCGGCCCTGATAGGAGAATTCTCATGGATCCAGACTTCAGCATCAGCAGGGATGATCCCCTTATCCTTCAAAATCTTCTCAAACTCAGGCTTCAAACAGTTTGCAGGAGACTGATCCTCATTTAAAGCCTTCGTAAGCTTGAATTGGAAATCACCATGAGATATTGAGATCATCTCCAATGGAGGATCACTCGGCTTATTTACTGTGGGAGATGGAGCGGCAGAAAAAGCAGGCAAGGTTTCAGAAGAAATTTCCTCAGGATTCTGAGGAGGAGGAGGAGTTGCAGGAACCGCTGCCCTGGTAGATTTTTTATTTGCAGCCATTATTTGAAAAATTATGGAGAATTGATTAAAAATTGAGGAAGTTGGAAATTAAGAAAACTGAAGAAAACGATTGTTGAAGAGAGAAGATGAGAAGAAATTGCGTTGCTGAGTTCAACTTAATGAAGCACACAGGTATTTATAGTGAAGAGGATTAGGGTTTCATCCGCAAAGGAAGTGGATAATCATTAAGGAAGTTGCAGTAAATAAACACGCGTCAGCAACTGCAGTAAAATAGCCGTTATAGGAATCTTATCAGGAGAAACTTAACCGTTGGGTAATCTTACCAATAATAAAATTATCTCCTCATTTTTCCGTCCTGGCACACTGCAAATGAGGAGATAAGGGGCAATTGTTAGGCCTGGAAATCCGCAGACCTTCCTGATCAGTATCTCACCTGAACCTGACTAACAGGCGCTGTCAGGGTGTCAGGCTATTAGAGCACATGAAGATAGGCGGCAGGCCATGGAGAGGACAACGGTCAAAATACCAGGACGATATTAGACCATATACGCGTATAATAAAGGAATTATATACGTAGCATTAAGTGTGAAGATTACGCAGTAAATGCAGTAATTAAGGGAGGAATAATTAACAATTATTACTGGCAATTATGAAGAATTGCCTTAATACCGGATCAAGCAGCCGTTCAGGGAAGAAGACTATATAAGGAACACTTTGAAGATACTAGAAGATATATCATTCATACGCAAAAAGGATCATACACAATACTTCGAGAAATACAAAGATTGTCATAATCATATAATTATTCTCCCAAATAACATAGTGAAATCCTCTCCTGGCTTGGTGCCCGTGGTTTTTTCCCATTCAAGGTTTTTCCACGTACAAAATTACTTGTCTTATTGTTATTGTTGTTATTTCATTTACAACTTATTACTGTACCCTGACGACCTGACCAATAGACTACCTAGAGCTAGTTAACCTTACACAACTCTACCCTGACCTGATTTCGCCTTGCGCAAAATCCACACAAAATAACTCGATCGAGTGGTTTAGAACTGCTCGATCGAGAACTTGAATAATCCATCTACTCGATCGAGTAGAAATTTACTCGATCGAGAACTCCCCATTTCTGCTTTACTCGATCGACTGGTATGACATTACTAGATCGAACAAAATCCACTCGATCGAGCTCTTTTTCTCGTGTAAGCTCTTGAATTCGTCATTCTTCCTTTAAATTTTCGTAAAAATTCCCCAAACCTGCATAAAAACACTTGCACAAATATCCCAAAATACCAAATACGCAAAGTAACAGTCTATAGTCTTTATCTACGCTAAAAGTTGTCTAGATTCTATTTGTCCAAATTAAAAGCAATAAAAGAAATTCAACGGAAAATTAAAAATTGTTTATACAAGTTGGTACACGGGGCATTTCCCCGCTCACTTCCCAGAGCAATTCAGTAGCCCCTCGGAGGGCTTCTGACTGGAGGATGTCACCTCAGCAACATTGATCGTCCTCTTCAGCTTCCATGAGCTTGAACTTGAATCATTCGGAGGAGAATAGTTCATATCCACATATGCTAAAACTTTTCTCACCCTTGCTCCTTTCTCACCGGCTTTAACTCTGTCACTCCCACTTTGACTGACATTAATTGCACAATGCCCTTTGACAACTCCTTCATTGCTTTTATCTGTACCTGCAGCAAGGAAAATAGACGAACTTTCCTTCTTTTTGCTCTCAATCTGAGGTGGAGGGGTAACAATAGCAGCACAATGCTCCAAATTTTCATTTGGAGTGCAAATAATGCGGTCAATAGAAGAGAGGGCATTGCAAGGATGAGCTTGCATGGGAGCCCTCCGGAACTTAGACTGATGGAATATCAGCTCCTCGTCCCCAACCTAAAAAGTTAATGTGTTGCCCCCGACGTTTATTACTGCACGGGTAGTAGATAGGAATGGTCTCTCTAAAATAATAGGGGTATGTGCATCTTCGGGGATGTCAAGTACAACGAAGTCAACGGGAATAAAGAACCTCCTGATCTTAACAGGTACGTCTTCTATTACACCTAGTGGCCGTGATATGCTACGGTCGGCCATCTGGACAGTCATGTTAGTACAATTAAAATTTGTCAAACCAAGTCTCTTAGCTAGAGACAACAGTAAGACACTCACGCTAGCGCCTAGATTGCATAACGCGTTATCAATCAAATGGGTACCGATATGACACGGAATCGAAAAACTACCGGGGTCTGACTGTTTGGGAGGTAACTTATTCTGAACTAGAGCCGTCCCTACCTCAGTCAAGGCTACCGTCTCATTATCACTAATATGCCTCTTACGCGATAAAATTTCTTTCACAAATTTAAGGTAAGAGGGTACCTGTGTCAGCAGTTCGGCGAATGGTACAGTGACCTGCAAGCTTCTCAGGATCTTGGCAAATTTGCCGAATTGTTGATTAGCTTTAGTATTCTGCAGACGCCTCGGGAAGGGAACCGTGATGGGTATCTCGAGTCCCTTGTTTCTCTCTTCAAATGTGTCAGCCGGATCAAGCTCCGTTACCATTGGACGCTTCTTTCCTCTCGAACGAGGTCTTTCAGGTGATTTCTCACTCAATCGAGCACTAGCAGGCTCTCGATCAAGCTGTCCGTTATCCATACTACTCGATCGACCAAAATTGTCATTCAATCGAGTAGTTTCTTCAACAGCATCACTCGATCGAGTAGAAAATTCACTCGATCGATCAGTTGGCTTTTCCTGTTCACTCGATCGAGTAGAAATTCCACTCGATCGAGTACTTTCTTCAACAAATCTACTCGATCGACCGCCAGAAACTAGTCGATCGAGTACTTTCTTCGCCGTCAGCTCATTTCCTTTGACAGAACACTGTTCATCAGCTATTATTTCCTTCCTCGGGTCTGATTTCAACACTTTCGGTCCCTCATATGAACGACCGCTTCTCAAATGAATTAAATTTACCGTCTCATGTGGATTTTTGTATGTTTTTGATGGTAAATGACCCGGTTTCCTTGTAGATTGGTTCGCGGCTAATTGGGCAACTTGAGTTTCAAGTGCCTTGATGGATGCATCTTTCTGTTGATCACTCAACTGCCACTGCTTTGTAAAAGATTGCAGCATAGTCTTTAGCTCACCAATCTCACTCACCCCTCCAGAAGATGATGCTCCGTGATTGGGAGGAGGGAAGGAAGGAGGCTTCTGAAAGCCTTGTTGATTCTTATGTGGAGGAACATACGGCTGCTCACAAAGGTGGGGGGGGGGGGGGTAGGATTGAGCACATTTTGGCTAGTCCACCTCAAATTGGGATGGACTCGCCCTTTTGTAATAGGAACCCCCCCCCCCCCCCCCCCTTGCCTATATTGTTGAAAGGCAAGGACTTGTTCCTTCTCCATAAGACAGCCACCAGCAGAGTGACCTTCATTGCTCCCACACCTCTCACATGTGACGGTCTCCCCTCTAGTAAGCACATGGACCGTCTGAGGCTCCCCAGCAGAGTGTAATTCCAACTTGTCAAATCTAGCATTCATGGCTTCCAGTTGAGCCACAACCTGCTTATCAACTGCATGAACTATTCTAATACCATCCCTCGGATTTCCATACTCAGCACTGTGATTCGCCATCTCTTCAATAAGGGCCCATCCCTTATCATCATCGGTATTTTCCTGGAATCTCCCATTAGATGACGCATCAAGTATAGCTCTGTGGTCATCGTACAGCCCATTGTAGAACTGGTTAGATATAAACCATGGGTCAAAACCATGGTGAGGAATAGATCTCACCAATTTCTTGAATCGGGACTATGCCTCATATAAAGTCTCATCGGGAGCCTGCTTGAAACTGGTAATCTTGGCCCTCAGCTGATTGGTGCGCTGTGGAGGGAAATATCTCTTGTAAAAGGCAAGAGCAAGAGACTCCCAATCTGTAACTCCTGCAGCTGTGCGGTCCAAGTCAGTCAGCCACTCCCTGGCTGAGTCGGTCAAAGAAAAAGGGAACAAAACCTCCTAAATCTTGTCTTGAGTTACCCCCTTTGTGGCGGGGATAGTAGAACAGTAGTCTATAAAGACCTTCATGTGCTTCCTCGGGTCTTCACCTGCCACACCTCTATAGAGATTTCTTTCCACCAGATTGATGTAGGAAGGACGGATGTCGAATGTATTCCCATCCTCAGTCTGGAGATTGAAACCCTTTGGAATTGAGGATGAGAGGCACCGAGTGACTGGAAAGTTTCGGCATCTTTACTTGTTGATCGGCAGAAATGGGAATGTCTTCTACTAAAGACTGGTCTTCTGCGAAAAGAGAATGATGTAGCTCTGGCTCGAAAGTACTCAAGTCTTCCTTTCGTGATTTTCTCAGCAGACGGAGTCTATGCCTGAATAGTCTCTCTGGCTCTGAATCAGCTCAAACTAACTCAAACCTGTCTGACCTGGGCATAAACAACACTGAAAGAAAATAAATAAGAACTGCCTCAAGGAATAAAATTTCCCTGAGACGGATAAAATAAACGAAACAAAGATAGATAGGGCAATTGGCTCCCCGGCAACGGCGCCAAAATTTGATACGTCTGTCGTGTACCTATCAAAAATAAACTAACTACACTAACTATATAGCTAGGGAAGTCAGGTCGATCTCCTCAGGGAGGCAAGATATCTGTAGAAGTCCGTCTATTTGGTCACAAATGGGGGGGGGGAGGGTTGTTTAAGTTGTTTTCTAAACTAAAGGATTAAAGGAAGAGAAGTAGAGAAAAGAGCAGTAAAAGCAGAGAAAGATGATGAACTATCAGATAAAAGGGGACATGTCAGGATTTCGGTTCACTACGGTAGTCCAGTGACTCAACTGTAAACAACTCAGACGAATTAATGCGAGACGGATATGGAAAGGTCCTTTCGGTCCACTTTCTATCCTAAAATACCACTAACTTAACTTTCATCCTCGTCAGGGTAGTCTACTGTTCATAGCAGGCCTATTTAGTCCAATCTTTCGACCCAGGATTAATTTTAGCCAGATTAAAAGGGTGACTCAGAAGCGTGCACTCAACTATGTCAGTAAAATACAAATAAATTGTTATGGTGACAGAATCTCACAATTAATTCATCTAACCAATTTACTACATCGTCACATTTCTACCGTAGATCCTCTAATCCCAACATGAATTAGATTTAGCTACACATATTGCTAATAATACTATCAAAACTAACAACAGATAAATAACCAGCATTCAACATATTAAAATGATGATTAAATTGTATAAAAAGTAAATTAGGGCAAAAAGTAAATAAAGCAAGACGAAGAATTAAAGCAAATGAAATGAAGTTTATTACTATGAAAGGAGAAAGAGATTACAATCGTGCGAATCCGGCATAAAGAACAATCAAATCCGAGCGAAATAAATTCCAAAATAAAGTTACAGTGAAGGAGAAAATAATACGCAGTCTTGAATGATAGATAAACTTTGATATTCGGAAAATTAGGTTCTAATAACCTAGTAACGTAAAGCTTAAATAGAAAAACAACTAAGTCCATAAGCTAAAATAAATTCACGGGCTAATTAAAGCCCACGACAGCAGAAACCACTCGATCGAGTGGACTAAAACCACTCGATCGAGCAAAACTCCATAAAACCAACTCGATCGAGTAGATTAGTTACGCGATCGAGTAACCCCTCTTTACAGCACTTCTGGATCGAGTAGAAAAGCACTCGATCGACCAACTAAGGATGTAGAAACCACTCGATCGACTAACAAAACCACTCGATCGAGTCTTCTGTCTTCAATTCAGCTCAAATCCATGCCCGACTGCCTCGTAAACCGTGCCTTCACGCACTCCAATGTAGTATCTCACTCTGGAAAATCCCGTCTCCCCAAAATGCATGCAAAAAGGACGAAAAATGGTACGATTCCACTACTTTCGCGTTCATTTCTACAAAATGGACAAAACGAACCGAAGTAGCCAATTCGGGGCATAATACTATATAAACAGCACAAAAATGCATAGAAATACGTGCTAAAATAGGCTAAAAAGACTATACAATATGCACGTATCACCTTTCAACAAGACTTGTATGACATAAACTAACTCAAGGCTTGTTAGACAATGCATATAGTTGGATAGGAAGAACCAAGTCGATGTAGCTGTTGTAAACTTGTGACCAACTCGGCTCTGAGACCCTAGTCTCCCTAAGAATTGTAAGATATAAACTAACTCGATTCCATTGCAACAATAATTGCTTGCATCTATGTAACTTATTTATGTGATCTCATCATGATTCCCCTATGAACCCATGACACCCTAGTAGTTTTAATCAATTGTTTACATCCCCATTTACTTGCCTTGCTTTGCTTTCCATTTGTTTACATTTCCTTTGTTAAGTAGTTTAGACTACATTCTCAACTCAAACCAAATTGTGACCAAAGACATAGCTACTTGGATTTGATAGCTTAGTTCAATACCCGTCCCTTGGGATCCGACCTCTCCTTACCGCTATACTAATAGTTTTTTGTTGAGATTATAAATATTGTTTGAGAGCGTAGACGACACGCTTCAACAACGGGTAATAGAAAAATACAGCTCTTCTCAAGATGTAACATGATACCGTAATTCAGCCATTAAATACCTTTCAATCTTGCAAGACAAATTAGTCTGATTCTCGCGGATACACTCATGCACTAATAAGTATGTAAGGGTGAGTTATAAGTGAAGATAGAAAGAATTAGAACACTCACTCGACTTATGAAACATGCATGCAATCTAATGTGATAGAAATTTCTCCAACTAATAGGCATTCACAATACAGACGAAAGTACATGTATCAAGGATAATAAGGGTGGCAAATGAGTGAAGGTATAGAAATGGATTGTGCCAAGGCACGTATGGATATGTGAGCTAAGACGGTAGTAGCAACTTCACTTGTTAACCAAAACCAAATCTATATCATTAAGCATATATTAACACCCACTAGAGAAATCATCTTATCTTTGACAACATATCAGAGACAAAAGAATCACTCTCCAATAATGTATTAGACTCTAATAACCATCCTTCTGTTCCCTTAACAAATGACAATGAAGCAACTTTTTTTTTCTTTCTTCTTTTTTTTTTCTCTTTTTTTCCACTTCTTTTTTTCGATTTTTTTTTTCTTTTTTTTTCTTTTTTTTCTTTTGCTTCATATTTTTCTTCCTTTTCCAGCATAAGGGATACAACACAATTCTAATAAATTCTACTACACCCACAAATGATAATAATGGTCCCAATCCCAACAATAGTATAAAAATAAACATGATAAACAAGAAACTGCAACTATCATAATAAGGTAGACAAATTCTAGGGTTGTAGCTATTAGAAATAGGATATAAAACGGCTACAAGGGTTCAAACATGCTAAACAAAAGGTAATGTAAGGCTTATTTGAATGGTAAGAATCGCCTTTTCTCATGTACTTAATCATATGAACGCTTAAAAATTAAGAAACTAATGTCACACTTATGCAGTTTGATATTACATATTCCACAAGGAGAACCACACTCAAGCCTAATTGACAATGAGACCAGTTTATTGATGTTCCTGGCCTAGGAAACTCTATAGACCTCAGAATTGAAGTAGTTTACCGACATAATTTTGTCAAATCTAATTAGCATAAGGCATGTCATTACGGTCAAGACTTGAGTTATGAGCTTTGTTTTCAAAAATAACGAGTCAAAATAATGTACATGGACAACTATTTGGGATTCAAATGCAAAAACAATGCAATTTAACATCATTGTTACATAATTCACCAAGACTTGACTTAAAACAAAGCAAAACATGTTTTGGGATTTTAAAAATTTTTAATTTTAATGGGATTTTTGTTTTTAAATGCACACAACATAAAATAAATCACACAACATGAATGTAAAGACTCCTCCCCCAAACCTAAATGTCACACTGTTCTTAATATGACGCCTAAAACATAGCAATCACACATAACAAATCACCAGCAACCTAAAGGACACATCTAACATAAGGAAGGGGAAAGAACTAGAGGTAATACCATAAAAGTAGAGACAACGAAAGAGAATACCAGGTAAAAGCTTAGGAGTTCCCCCAAACCAGCTACAAAAATAAGGGAAAATGACCAACCGTGCGAATCCACTATCTTCAGCAACGTTTAGACCCAAGAGCAAGGATACTCGATTGAGTGGTGATGGACTCGATCGAGTACATAATAGACGTACCTGTCCTTTATTTTTAAAACAAACGCCCATCCAAGGCATGATCAGTACAACTTAATGCACGCATGAGTAAATCAAAAAGTAGCACATGTGTTACACACAGACACAAGTAGCACCAATATAAATTGCAAGCAAAGAAAATACACAACGAATAATGTTCGGGCTCGTCAAACTCAAAGTTTAAGATAAAAGGCAAACATGGCATCCCTTTGCCTTCTATCTTGGCATCGACAGGAAAAGGATACACGGCCTCTATCATTATAGGAGCAGTCACATCTTCATGTACCTCAAAAATGGGTTCGTCTTTAAATATCTCAGCCTCTAGGGCGTCTAACCCAACTTCCAACTCAACACTTTCATCAGAGCTGTAAACCGTCTCAGGATGAGGCTCATCTCCATAAATCAAACATTCTATCTTATCTACTTCCTTGATCCATGGTCCCGACGCAATAGAAGGAGCGCGAGATGAATTCATGTCCAAACACAAAGCAAGGAATTCATCAATAGTAGGGTCAATAGCATTAATCATATGACAAGAAGCTTTTAAGTCAGGAGGGCGCGATGCCTTATCAAGACTAAAGGTGGTAGTGTCATCTCTAATATTGAATGTAAGACTCCCATGCCTAACATCTATAACCGCCCCAGATGTGTGCAGGAATGGTCGTGCAAGAATGATAGGAACAAGAGAATGCTCAGCCATGTCTATCACTACAAAGTCAACTGGGATGAAGAATTTTCCTATTCTAACTGACACATATTTTAAGACACCCATAGGGCACTTAATAAATCTGTCAGCCATCTGTAGGGTCACACTAGTACATTTAGGCTTAGTCTTGTTCAGTTGTTTGCAAATTTTGTACGGCATGACACTAACACTCGCTCCTAAATCACAAAGAGCATTATCAATAACTAATGGACCAATATTATAAGGAATAGAAAAACTCTGAGGATCCTTAAGCTTAGGTGGTGAATGGGATTGTAACATCACACTGCACTCTTCAGTAAAAGCGACCATCTCCACTTCATTGAAAGGCCTCTTCCTTGTTAATATTTCCTTTACAAACTTCGCATAAGCTGGCACTTGACTGACCAATTCAGTAAATGACACACTAACTTGAAGATTCTTAACTACCTCCATGAACTTTCCAACCTACTGATCAAGCTTGGATTTGTGTTGTCGGTGTGGAAAAGGTAGTGCAATGGCAATAGGCTCGGCTTCTTTCGCTTTACTTTAAGTTTTTGAAGCACCGTCATCAACCAGGGGGTTACCCGATCGAGTTTAGGTGTCACTCGATCGAGTACCCTATTTTTTCACTTGTTGTAGCTGAAAGGCGAGACACAGCAGCTTCAGTGGGGTGTACTCGATTGAGCCTGTGACCACTCGACCAAGTACACAGCGTGTTTCCTACTGTTTCGTCTTTCTTCTTGCCTCATGTTTTATCTTTGATTGGTTCATTCTCGTCATCAATTGGCTCAAGGTTACCAAATCCCTTAGGATTCATATAAGGGACCTCATCTTCAACAATAGGCATCTCCGGACTTTGATAAGTAGTACCGCTCCTCAATGAAATGACATTAACGTGATCATGTGCTTGTTTACCTTGAGGAGTTAGAGTTCCGGGCTGCATATAAAGATTTTGGACAGCTAACTGAGCAACTTGGGTATCCAATATCTTGTTATGAGCCATAAGTTTGGAAATTAGAGTTGCTTGCTTTTGTTGAGCCATAAGACTCTATTGCAACATAGCTTTCATCTCTGCTAGATCGTTGATACGTGCAT
This sequence comes from Silene latifolia, assembly GCF_048544455.1. Lineage (NCBI taxonomy): Eukaryota > Viridiplantae > Streptophyta > Magnoliopsida > Caryophyllales > Caryophyllaceae > Silene > Silene latifolia. Next base: position 192,007,770 of record NC_133536.1, read on the forward strand.
TTTATATAGTCTTTTTAGCCTATTTTATGCACGTATTTCTATGCTATTATCGTAGTTTTATGCTACGAAATGCCCCGAATATGCTACTTTGAGTTATTTTGTCTTATTTGCAGAAATGAACCGGAAAGTAGTGAAATCAAGCCATTTATCGTCCGTTTTGCATGCATTTGGAGGAAGAGTGAATTTGGAGCGGAATTATAGCGTTCTTGGGATGCGTGAAGCTGTTTCGGGAGCTAAAAGGACATGTTAAAGTCAAACTAACGAGATTAATGAGCTGCTGAAGTCAAGATTCACTCGATCGAGTACTTAACTGGTCGATCGAGTGGTTTTAGGTCAAATAATCAGTCGATCGAGTAGATTTTATGGTTGATCGACCAGTTCCATATTAGTGTTTAGTCGATCGAGCACTTTGTTTGGTCGATCGAATGGTCTGAGCCTTAGTTTGCTCGATCGAGTAGTTTAAAACCACTCGATCGAGTGGTTTATCCTACGGGCTTGGGCTTTTTAGTTTATTTCCGTCAAATAGGTTAAATAATTCCTATTTTCTTATAAATAGGAAGTTAGGACGTCATGTTTAGGGGGCTTCTCCTCTCTTATTATTCCAATACACTGTTACTGTTACTTTGTTCCTCTTAATTTCCGGATCTATTTCTACTGTAACTCTCTTCTCTCCCTTTTCTTCTTATTTTAATTTAATGTTTATTATTCCCCCTTCCCTTATTCTTGCTCTTTCGTTTATGTCTAGCTAATTCTCTTGCTAGGATTAGGGTAGTTAATGAATGAATGTTAATTACTAATTAGGCTATTAGATCTGTCGTTGTTGTTGTTGTCTTTGTTTTTAAACTGCCCTTAACTGTATCTTGCTAGTTGATTCGAAGCAATTAGCCTTTTAATATTGGTAACCCTTGACCTGGACCGAAAGGTTGGAATAGGTGAGACCCGCAGTGAACAATAGGATGCTTTAGTGAGGGCGAAAGTTAAGCTAATAGCATTTTAGGGTGAATTGAGACCGAAAGGAGATATTCATTACCCCTTAGACCGACACATCGACTGATTTGTGACCTTACCCGCAATTAACTGACGTTCATTGATGACCCGAAATCCTAGTTCCCTTCTCTTATTGTTAATTTCTCTTGCCTTTATCTTTCTTGCCTTTAGCCTCATTAGTTTAGTCAAAACATTTCAAACCCCCAGTTGTGACATTAGACAGATAGAATAGACAAGTAGATAGTAAACCACCTCTCTGTGGAGATCAACCCTACTTACCGCTAACTTCTGTTGGTAGTAATCTAGGTATTTATTTTTGGTACATAACGACCGTATCAAATTTTGGCGCCGTTGCCGGGGAGGCAACTATTTATTTACTTGTTTTATTTTGTCTGTTTTTAGCCTCAAGGAATTTATTCCTTGAGGTAGTTCTAATCTTTTTCTTTAGTGCTGTTTTGATAGGCCTTACAGGTTCTACCTAGACAGTTCTAGGTGAAAGATCGTCAAAGGGAAGGCTTGAGCACCTTTGACCCATCACCTATGTTCCATTATATGGCACATCAGGTGATTTACTGGAGGAGATGTGGTGCTGCTGAGCACGATGCAGCCTTTTGCATGGCAGAAAATGACGAAGTTTACGCGCTCAAGCAGCGCAGTGAAGCTAGTCAAGGAGCTGTAGTTGTGCCGCCACATCCACCCTATCAATGGCCACCGCGACAAGATCCTCCTGATATACAGAAAGAAGAGATTGCGGAGCTGAAGTCTTTGTTGGAGACACTTGCATTCCAAGTGCAAGAAAGTGATAAAGACACTTGTGCGCGATTTGATAAGCTCGATTTTGAAATTGCTCAGTTAGCAGCTGAGTCGGATAGTTGGCAACCAGAAGAGGTATACTTTACTGAGAGCGGTTTTTCCCATGAAGAAACCGTGTTGCCCAATGCTGAGGATGAATTTTATGACTCGGATGACGAATTTCTATCATATTTCAATAGTTTACACGAGTATTTCAGTGCTGTACAGGAAGAATCACTCGATCGAGTGACTTATATTAGTCGATCGAGTGATTTTCCAGAAAAACCGTTCGATCGAGTGGTTCAAAGCACTCGATTGAGTGAAAATCAGAAAGGAAGTGGTCGATCGAGTAACAATTCTACTCGATCGACTGAATTGGCCAGTGAGAGCGTTGATTCGTCATGTGGATTTGTTTTGGATGACGATTTTGATGAAGATAACGGTTATGGTGAATCTCCCCTATTCAAAGCCGAGTTGGATGCACTTGAGGCTGCGATTTACGGGCTGAAATCCACTGAGGAGGGTGACGAAGAGGCTACTGAGTCGGTAATTGGTCCTAGCACGGAAGAGGTAATAAATTTTTTATTTATGATTCTATCGTTGAGAGCAACCAACCCGAGGTAGTAAACGATAATTTATTTATTGTTTGTATAAATAGTAAATTGCCTCGTTTAATTTATGTTGCGTGTTCAAATGCTTTGCCCCTTCCCAGTAGGACGTATAATTTAACGATTTTTCACTGTCCTTATCATTTTAATTTCGTTAATCTGAAATGGAGCCCTAATTTATTGTCAATTGCTCCTGCGCTCCTTTATTTGGTGGATAAATTTAGGAGCTCTCATAGGAAATTTGTTAGGCTTAAACGGTTGTACAATTTTATTTCCTATTTCTTTGTTCCACTGTGGTGCTACTTACATTTTTGTGTAGTGTTAGGCCCAGTTTAGCCTGGTCTGACTCTAACCTGGCATGACCTTACTAGGCTGATTGAGGCAACTAAAGACCGGACAAGTCTAACTACTATTTGGCAGATAAAGAGTATTACAGGATAAGCAGGCTACTAAATCCTGGAAGAAAAGCCCGAAGATAAGTGTAAATTAGCCTGGTAAAGCCTCCAAATAGGCTGGATTAAGAAGATAAACAAGAAATGCAGTTGTATGAACTAATAATCACGTCCTATTCACAAAGAAGACCAAGTCTAACTACAAGACCTTATCACTCCTATGAATCAAGACGCATAAGGAGGAAGAGCTGAAGATTGGTTAAAGAAAAGAACGAGTCAACCGGTTTAATAGAAAGTGTGCCCTATTAATCTGGTAACAACTCCGACAATGGAGGGGAACATTAAGATTAATGCAACGTTAAAATTTGTACAACTATAAATAGCATTTGTAAACAAATGAGGGAAAATGAATTATTTCCTTAGTTATTTCACAATTTACCTCTGATTATTTCTCGAATACTCGATTATATTCACAAAATTGTACTCAGCTTATTGAGATAATACAAAGCGATATTCTTTATACTTAGTCTTTCCTTATTATTTATTTATAATATTTTTTCCAAGCTTATAGAACTAGATACCCAAATTACTCTTTAATCAAGCCGGTTCCGTTTAGAGAAAATCCTGCTAAAACAATTGGCGCCCACCGTGGGGCATCTAGTTCTTTAATCAAAAAATTCCTTTTACCATTTTCCATTTAATATTCACATACAAAAATGGTGGAACTCACCTCAGAACAACAATTAGCGGCTGCCCTGGCCAAGATCAAAGAATTGGAGACAATTCAAGAGAAGGCAACCAGTGCAGAAGCCAAATCGAGTTTAAGGAATCAATCTAACTCGAAAAAGAAATTGGAAAATCGGGCTTCGTGGCTCCAAGACCGATTCGAGCCAGAACCCCATTCTCATCCATTATCAAAAACATTGACTTTTCCAATTTTGGAACTCCGGAGAAGGATACATTATCCGGTACCCAAATCATTTCCAATGATGAAACAAACAAAACCGAAGCAGCAATAATGATGGCTATGCTTCAGGAAATCCAAAAACTCCACAACAAAATAGAAAATATACCCGGAGTGCCAGACCCTGTGGCTGAAGTAGAAATTGACAGCTTTGCTGATTCACCCTTTGCAGTTGAAATTGCAAAGATTGATCTCCCCAAAAAATTCACCGTTTCATCCATGAGGACTTATGATGGGACCTCTGATTCACAAAATCACGTTGCCATATTCAAACAAAAGATGTTAGCCGCCTCAATACCTAGTGAACTCAGGCAGGTCTGCATGTGTAAAGGCTTTGGTACAACCCTGACCGGAGCAGCATTACAGTGGTTCATCAATCTCCCAAATGGAAGTATCAAGAATTTTGCAGAACTGATCAATGCCTATAATCAACAATTCACAAGCAGCAGAGACATGGCCAACAAACCCGAGAACTGTTCTCAGGGTAAAGCAGCTCAAGAAGAATCTCTCAAAGAATTCCTGGCAAGATTTGTCAAAGAGAAGGTGGCCATTCCCGTGTGTGACGAAGAAACAAAAAGAGAAGCCTTCGAGCAAGGAGTTCTCGCTTGACAAGACATTTATGCAGACTTAACCAAAAAGCCTCGCCCAACCTTTGCCACGCACAATCCATCGCCTTAGAACATGTCGATTGGAGGAAGATCTCAACTTCGTAAACAAACTCGTCCGGAGGAAAGCAAGGTTATAGACACACTAACGTAAAAAAGCTCCTACCGTAAAGGAAGCAACCCCGATCAAGACCGTATTCCAGGCCTGAACGATCTGAAGTCAACATGGCACAAGAACACAAAGGTAACCTTTCTAGCCTACCAACTATTCCTGAATATAACTTCTCTATAAATACTGCAGGATTAATGAAACGCCTGGAAAGCTTGGGAGATACGGTCATATTGCCCAAAAAATCCGACAACCCCAGGAAAGATCCAACGAGATGGTGTGACTTTAATCAGGACATCGGGCACACCACAAAAGAATGCATCCAACTCAGGAAACAAGTGGCATACCTCCTAAAGAAAGGCTATCTGAAGGACTTAATCCAGCAGCCAAAGAACAAAGATGAAGGACAAAACAAGAGAGATTCAGGGAACGACAGAGATCCTCCTCCTCCTCCCCTCATCTATGAAGTCAAGTTCATAAATGGAGGATCATAAATCTGTGGTCTGACCAGCTCGGCTGCCAAAAGAATATCCAAGGAGTCTAGACTTCAGCCCCCTCTTAGACCTAAGTCATTTCCTGTTATTACTTTTGATGACTCAGACTTGCAGGGAATATCAGATCTACACCATGACAGCTTGGTAATTACCATACAAATTGGCACAGCTAAGGTATCAAGAATCCTGATAGACGGAGGCAGTTCAATCAATTTGGTGATGCATAACGTCCTCAAAGCTATGAAGATAGATGAAGGAAAGATCATCAAGAAATCCAGCGTCCTGGTTGGGTTTAGCGGAGAAACAAAGAACACCCTGGGAGAAATTTGCCTGCCAACCTATGTGGAAGGCGTGGCTTCATATGAAAGATTCGGGGTAATGGATTGCCTATCCTCATATAACGTAATCCTGGGCAGACCATGGATCCACAACGTCAAAGCAATCCCATCAACATATCATCAATGAGTGAAAATACCAATCGAATGGGGGATAACCACCATCCGGGGAGAACAAAGGATGGCTCAGGAATGCTACACCCAGGCTTTGAAACCCTCAAAGTCAGGTAAGTCCCTTGCATAGCAATTAAAGTCACCTGTCAGGGAAGAATATATTGCACAATCACGGATGGAAACAGAGAGGTCATTTTGGACCCGCAATTCCCTGACAGGAAGGTACTTGTAGGGTCAGATGCACCAGACTCGGTCAGACCCGATCTGGTCAGCTTTCTCAAAACTAAAATTTCCTGTTTTGCTTGGTCACATTTTGATATGACTGGTATAGATGCTAATATTATAACCCATAAGTTAAATATTGACAAATCATTTAAGCCTGTACAGCAAAAGAGAAGAAAATTTGCTGCAGAGAGGCATGCAATCATCAACCAAGAAGTTGACAAGCTACTGGACATGGGAATGATCAGGGAAGTAATGTACCCTTACTGGCTTGCAAATGTAGTAGTCGTCGAAAAGAAAAACGGCAAATGGAGAGTCTGTGCAGACTACACCGACCTAAACAAGGCCTGCCCCAAAGATCCATTTCCCCTGCCACACATAGATGCAATGGTGGATGCCACTGCAGGCCACGAGATGTTAACATTCATGGATGCCTCCAGCGGATTCAATCAAATAAAGATGCACCCTACAGATCAGGAAAGTACAACTTTCATCACTGAAAGAGGAATATATTGTTATACTGCGATGCCTTTTGGATTAAAAAATGCAGGTGCAACCTATCAAAGGTTAGTCAACATGATGTTCAAAGATCAAATAGGAGACACCATGGAAGTCTACATAGACGACATGGTAGTCAAGTCAAAAAAAGCAGAGGATCACATTAAAGACCTGGAGGTAGCCTTCAAGATACTGGAGAAATTCAATATGAAGCTCAATCCACAAAAATGCCATTTTGGAGTCTCAGCAGGAAAATTCTTGGGCTATATGGTGACAAAAAGAGGAATAGGAGCCAGCACTGAACAGATCAAAGCCATCCTGGAGCTAGAACCACCAAAGTCAGTCAAAGACATACAAAAGCTGACGGGAAGAATAGCAGCCCTGAACAAGTTCATTTCAAGATCGTCAGAAAGGTGCAAATCATTCTATAACCTGCTAAGGAAAAACAAGGACTTTCAATGGACCCCTGATCATCAGGCCGCCTTTGAAGATCTGAAAACATATCTATCCTTTCCTCCCTTATTGGCAAAACCAGTCAAAGACGAACCCCGACAAAAGATAATCACAACTAAATCATTGTCGGTGCGGTCCTGGTCAAAGAAGAGGACGGACAACAACACCCTGTCTATTACGTAAGTAAAAGTCTATTGGATGCAGAGATCAGGTATGGCCTACGTGAAAAATATGTTTTAGCTTTAATTATGAGTTGCACAAAATTAAGACCATACTTTGAAAGCCACCCTATAATAGTCAGAACCAATCTTCCTATCAAATTTGTACTTAGGAAGCCAGAATTGTCCGGACGAATGTACAAATGGTCAGTCCAGCTAAGCACGTACAACATAACATTTGAACCAAGGAAAGCAATTAAGTCACAAGCACTAGCAGACTTTATGGCTGATTTTAGTCCGACCCTAGAACCCGACCTAATAAAAGAAGTAAATAAACTGACCAGCGACCAAACAGACCTAGAATGGACCCTATTTGTCGATGGTGCAGCCAACATGAGGGGCACATGCCTGGGGGTAGTACTAAAATCGCCACAGGGGGATAGGATAGTACAAGCTATAAGCTGTTCATTTGAAGCTACCAATAATGAGGCGGAATATGAAGCCTTAATAGTTGGATTAAAGGTATGTATTGACCTTGGTGTGCAAAACTTAAAGGTAAGTACTGATTCCCTTCTTATTTCAAACCAAGTAAATGGAATATACACTGCAAAAGACTCAAAAATGATGCTTTATTTAGAAGCTGTCCAGAAGTTAAAAGAGAAATTCCGCAATTTTAATATTGACCAAATTCCCAGGGACTTGAATACCCAGGCCGATGCCTTAGCCGGCCTAGGATCCAACTTCAGTCCCCTCGATTTTGACAAAATACCCATCGTACATTTATTAGAACCTGCAATAAATAAGCAAGATGAAAGTTTCCCAATATATGTTGCCAACTTTTGGACAAAACCTTACTACGATTGGCTACAACAGAGAATCTTTCCCCTAAATAAGCAAGATGCCAGGGCACTAAAAATAAAAGCTACTTCATATACTATTATTAACAACGTACTTTTTAAGAAATCGCAGGCAGGGCCATACCTCAGATGCCTGGAACCACAACAAGCTGAACATATATTATCAGAAATCCATGAAGGATACTGTGGAAATCATAAAGGCGGAAGAAGCCTGGCAAGCAAGGTACTCAGAACAGGTTATTATTGGCCCACCTTGAGGGCCGATTGCCTGGAATTTAGCTCTAAATGTGAAGCTTGCCAGATTCACGGACCATATATCCATCAGCCATCTGAAGAACTACATTTCATATCCGCACCCTGGCTATTTATGAAGTGGGGCATGGATATAGTAGGGAAACTACCTCAAGCACCCGGACAAAAAGTTTTCATGCTAGCAATGACTGACTACTTCTCCAAGTGGATAGAAGCTGATTCATACAGGCAAGTCAAAGAAAAGGATATCATAGCTTTCATCAAACATAACATCATATGTAGATATGACATCCCCTCTGAAATAGTATGCTACAATGGCACGCAATTCGTGGGAAAAAGAACAAAGACCTTTTCTGTGCTCAATGGAACATCAACCTGGTAACCTCCACGCCAGGATATCCAAAAGCTAACGGCCAGCGAGAATCCAATAATAAAGTAGTAATCACCGCATAAAGAAGAAGTTAGAAAGAAGGAAAGGTAGATGGGTGAAGAGCTCCCCTTGGTCCTCTCGGGGTGACGAGAACCACGCCTAAAACATCCACAAAGCCAAACACCCTACTCCTTGGTCTATGGATGTGAAGCGATAATCCCAAATGAGGTCGACATTCCATCGGCCAGGTGCGGCTGAACACAATAACGAGCAATATACCTCTAATGGAGGATAACCTGGACTTAACGGAAGAGCTAAGAGATGCGACCAAAGATTAGATTGGCGAAGATATCAAAGAAAGAGAGTTGCAAAAAGCTATAACAAGACCGTCAAAGCTAGAGTATTCAGGGTAGGAGACCTTGTCCTCAGGAAAGTCTTTCAAAACACAAAAGAGAAGAATGCTGGCAAATTGGCCCCAACCTGGGAAGGACCCTACCTGATTGACTCAATAGTCGGCCAAGGAGCTTATAGATTACAAACCTTGGACGGTGAAATGATCCTAAGAGCTTGGAATATTGCACACTTAAAACTATTTCACATATAAAATATATCTGTCGGTCCAGGTATAATTTTCATCTTCACATTTCTTGCCTGACCTGATGTGAAACTAAATGTATGATACTTGCCATTATATGAATAAATGTCTTATATAATTTCTTCTACTATGTGCCCAAGTACTTGTCAATATTCTCATATTTATTTTTACCAAGTAGAATCTTCAATATTTGTTTTACATACTGCATTTTACTTAAAACAAACCTTAAAGATTGGGGGCCACCCCACCAATATCCAACTGATACTCAACTTTCAAATAAAAAACAGCCTTAAAATATTGAGCTCCATTTAATATACAAATCTGGAAAACCTTTTCCTGGATTGTATAACATAGATGGGTCATAAGCCCTCCAGACAGGCAGGGGACGTAAGCCCTCCAGACAGGCAATAACTCCACCCATAACACAACGAATCGCCGATCCAAAGACAAAACAAAAAAACGCCCGATCCAATCGAATAACTAGCCAGATCCAGTAAGACATCCAATACTACAAAAGTACCTTATCAAAACACAAAAAGGAACCAACAAAGACCAAATATTTATTCATCCAAAATAGCCGGCCTTGCCTCATACCTAATAATTATCCATTCCAGGGACATCCCCCCTGGATGGGCCAAAAAATACCTAAATATCCATTCCAGGAACATCCCCAGTGGATGGGCCAAAACGAAGAGGAAAAAGATAAATATAAGTAGGTTTTGAGCCAGTAACCGACTCACAACCATCCACCATTTCCTGATCACCAGATTTCTCCTTGGAAGCAGGAGAATCCAGTTCTTCTTCTTGACCCATATTGGCCAAATCCGGATACTGGGTGTCCAGTGCTGTCTCATCCCGGTCCGGATCCCAATTAGCCCTGTCAGATTCCGGATCCCTCATAGCATCAACCCGGCCTTTCCCAAAGAAGTACTGAGCGGCATCAGCAAGCCGCACCTCCACTAGTTCCTTTTCAGCACCAAGCTCTTCATTTTTTTCTCAGCTGATCCTGCATTGCCTGCTTCTCGGCAGCCAGCTCTTCCTTGACAGTCCTCAGTTCTTCCCTTACAGCCTCCAACTCTTGCCTGACAAACTTCTCAGCGTTTTTTGCAGCCATCTCACAAACTATAGCAGCCCTGGATGCCTCTCTAGCTGTCCCCAGCTGAGATTGAAGTACTACCTCATTACCCCTGGATGTGTGCAGCTCGCGGTTGATTTTATCCACTTTCTCTTCCAAGCTAGAAACCCTGGCCTGGACATCCCTGAGCTGACAAGCAGTAGCCAACCCGACATCCAATCCCTACAAGAAACAAAATCAATCAACCAAATATAAAGTAACACAAAGAACACATAACAATGAAAACATCACTTTAAAACTAACCTCCTTAGCTTGAGAAGCAAGTTCAGCAGCCTTTGTCACAAGAGAAGTCAAGATATAAACCACTTTAGTAGAAGACTCAAGGGTATTAGCAGACAAAAGCTGGCCGCCCATGTTAGCAGAAAATTCATTTATTCGTGCCCGGGCAGCATCCATATCGTCCATCCTAGCAGACACTTGCCTGATACTCCTGATTGGTTGAGCCTGAATAAGCTCTTTTTCTCCCCCTTCCTCTTCAGGAATAACATCTTCCCTTCTCCTTTTCGAAGCCTGAACGACCACTGGTGATACTAGCCTGGGCGGTTCTTGGGGAGGCTGGACATCAGAAACCAAAATATCAAGCGTCTTGTCACTCCCACTAGCCTCCTGGCTCTTAGACTGTTCAGCAATTCTGGCCACCCCAGCCTTTAAATCTTTTGCAGTAAAGCTGGCCAACCTAGCAGAAGACCTGAATACTGAATATATAAAGAATATACATAAATATCATATGAGAAGCGATAAAAAGACAACAATTGACATAAAGACATATATAAGACGTACAGGAAAGAGCAGTGGAGCTAGGCTTGCCTTTGGGTACTTTGACCACACTCAGCTTGGTCTTCATATACAGGGGCAATAAATCCCTGCCCAAACTAGCAGGCCAGGCCCTCTCTTCCTCAGGAATAGCAAGGAAAGCCTCTATCCTGGAAATAGCTTCCTCGTCAAGAGGATCAGAGTTCCAATCAGGAGCTGCAAAAATCATCAAAAATACACAGGTGAAACTCAAAACATCCTAATTTCATATAATATATATTGCAAACTAAGAGTACAGAAACCTACCACTCTCCAAGGAGGATATCTCGATAATCAAAGCCCGATCCCGGACTCTCGGTCCGGATGAACAGGAAAGTCTTTGCCCAACTTTTATCATCTCCAGAGTCCAGGTTAGTAATTAATGGAGACATTTTCGACTTGATTCTCAAATTAAAACGACCATTAACAGGATTTTTCATATGATATATTGCCTTGATATCATTAATAGTAATTACAAGATTATGTTTAGCACATAAATTTTCAATAGAATGAACAAGCTTCCAAACCATTGGCATAATCTGAAAAGGTTATACTTCCATAACACGAATGGTATCAATCATTAAAGGAGTAAAAGGTAACTTACAACCTGCTTTGAACGCCCATTCAAAAATACAGAACCAACCAGGTGACACCCAGTTAGCTCTGACTGGACAAGACTCAAGAATCCATACCTCAGTTGAATCAGGAATTAATTTCTTCTCCCTTAAAACCCTATCATAGTTTGTTTTCAATAAGTTTTCTTCAGGAAAGTAAGGATCCAGAGATTGAAGAGCAGAAAAAATAGAATCCTGATATTTAAAAGCTATAGCACGAGCAGGAGGATCAACTTCAATCACCTCCTCCTCCTCGGACGTCTTTGGGTTCGAGTTCGGCGAGCAGACTTTCTAGGGTGCAGGACGCTTTTTGGCTCCCATATCCTTTATTATTTAGTTTATTGTGATGAATTTTATTTTATAAGTTAGCAGAATGGAACTCCTGGGAAATAGGGGAGAATTTTAGAGAAAATTTAGCAAAGAAAGTGGAAGAAATTTGGTGGAAAACAAACTCATCGCAAATACCATATTTATAGAAGGGGAGCAACGGTGCAAAAACCCTAGAAAATGCAAAACTGTCAGCATGACATCATACAAATTAGCCGTTATAGTGTTTAACGGTAACTAGGAGTCTAAGAGTCATTGAGCAAATATAATTCTTTTTATTGTTTAACCCGGTAAAATTGACATCTCACCCCTGGCCTGATCCAGCACGGGCAAAATGTCAAGGGCCAATTGTTAGGCCCAGTTTAGCCTGGTCTGACTCTAACCTGGCCTGACCTTACTAGGCTGATTGAGGCAACTAAAGACCGGACAAGTCTAACTACTATTTGGCAGATAAAGAGTATTACAGGATAAGCAGGCTACTAAATCCTAGAAGAAAAGCCCGAAGGTAAGTGCAAATTAGCCTGGTAAAGCCTCCAAACAGGCTGGATTAAGAAGATAAACAAGAAATGCAGTTGTATGAACTAATAATCACGTCCTATTCACAAAGAAGGCCAAGTCTAACTACAAGACCTTATCACTCCCATGAATCAAGACGCATAAGGAGGAAGAGCTGAAGATTGGTTAAAGAAAAGAACGAGTCAACTGGATTAATAGGAAGTGTGCCCTATTAATCTGGTAACAACTCCGACAATGGAGGGGAACGTTAAGATTAATGCAACGTTAACATTTGTACAACTATAAATAGCATTTGTAAACAGATGAGGGAAAATGAATTATTTCCTTAGTTATTTCACAATTTACCTCTGATTATTTCTCGAATACTCGATTATATTCACAAAATTGTACTCAGCTTATTGAGATAATACAAAGTGATATTCTTTTTAATTAGTCTTTCCTTATTATTTATTTATAATATTTTTTCCAAGATTATAGAACTAGATACCCAAATTACTCTTTAATCAAGCCGGATCCGTTTAGAGAAAATCCTGCTAAAACATGTAGCACCTGCGCAGATGTATGATCTCATGCTGCGCGCTTTGAGCTGTTTTGATTATGACTGATTAGAGAGGCTCGAAGAAAAAGAAGGTCGAGCTGGGACCTGACTAAAACTAGCGCTACCCGTAGGCAACCCGGAGAATTTATTTTTCTTTTTATTTCATTTCAGTTGTAATAAATGGTTTTCGTACCATAAACTATTCAGTTAAGCTTGTTTTTGTTAAGTTTGCGGGCTGTTTTTATTTGCGTTTTGTAGGAACACACTGAGGCTTACTCGATCGAGTACTTTTTGTACTTGATCGAGCACTTTTGCTGATAAATCCACTCGATCGAGTGATTATTTTACTCGATCGAGTACCTGCAAAGAGAGAACTACTCGATCGACTGCTATTCTTTTCGATCGAGCCGTTTTAGATGCCCAGTTCACTCGATCGACCACTGTTCGAGTGCCATCGAGTGTTTTTGACTTGGATTAGCTTCCTGAGACGGTATTCCGGACCTTTAGCAACCTCCAATGTTCATGGTGGGTTTAGAGAGGTCCCTTCTTCGCGCAATCTTGTGAGCTTTCCGTATTTACTCTCTTTCTCTTTTAGTTGCATCCATATCTGTGTCTGCATATTGTTTTTATTGCATTTATGTTATCATATTTAATTTCTGTATGCATTGTTGTTTATTTTTCATATAAAATTTAAAATTTCATAAAAATTGAAAAATTGAAATTTCAAAAAATTTCACGTTTATTTCAGCATGTAGGTTGAATCGGAACGGTTGATTTCAATGATGAAATTGCACTGTAATTTGTCTTTCTGCTTAAGCCTTGCAATAAACTATTCTTCTTTTTAGCTTTGTCTTATTGCATATCTACGAGTTAATGTTAAATTTAGCTGAACGAATAGACTTGACCTGAAATTTTGGCAACCTACTTATAATTTCTAAGGATTAGAGCCTTATAAACTGGTGTCATTTATGACCGATTTCATGTAGGATTGTGAGTAGTTACTCCTTGCATAACATGTTCATTAATTTGCACGTATATGAAATTCAATTGCTTTTTGCTTGCATACATTCGGGTTAGTGGTTGGTGTCACATGCAGGGAGGTGCTTACAAATTCCCTTTTCTTTCATTTTTACCCATTTAACTCCACATTAGCCAAATCTGCCTGTTGATCCTTAGCTACATCCAAATTTAGCCTGCCTTGTCAAGCTAGTTTAGTGTATGTTTTGCGGTATATATTTCATTGTGCCAAGTTTGGCTTGTATTTTGATGATTCGGAGTTGGTAATCTATGAAGAAAGGGAGGATGATGAAAAAACGTGAAAAAAGAAAAGAAAAGAAGAAACCGAAAAAAAAATAGACAAGAAAGAAAAAAAATGTTGTTGTTTGATGAGATGGTTTCGCTCCTATGCTTTATCTATATCTCTTGAGGAGTATTTTCAGTTTGGTTTGGTGAGTTTTATGCCAAATGAAGGGCATATGTGCTTAATTCATAATTTAGTTGGAAATGGATGTTGTTATATGGTTCTGTTAGGTACTAACTTGATCACCTATACCTCCACATTCCCATAAATGTTTTGCCTTTTCTTACCCATTGCCTCACTTTACCATATTTTTGTAAGCCCTCGGCTGTGACAGGACCTTGTTTGGTTGGAATGTGTGTACGGTATTTAGAATTGTCTATTATTTTAGTTGCATGCATGTTTATGTGGGTCGTAGTTTAGGTGAGCGACTATTTTTCTTTCTCTCTTACATCTATATATCTTCACCCTTTGCTTCATGAGAGAAGAGTGACCCGAGAGAGTCCATTATTAAAGGTCTTGCAAGGTCGACGGTTTAGCTTTATTATAAACATCTTACAACTCGTTTGCATTTGACTGTTTGCTATAAGTGTTAGTTGCTTGCATTAAATTGGTTTAAGCGGGCATTTGTAGCTAGCTCTGAGTTATCTTTTCCGTTCCATTAGTTTACATTTAGTTTACTCGAGGACGAGTAAAGGTTTGGTTTGGGGAGATTTGATCCGTGCATTTTATATAGTCTTTTTAGCCTATTTTATGCACGTATTTCTATGCTATTATCGTAGTTTTATGCTACGAAATGCGCCGAATATGCTACTTTGAGTTATTTTGTCTTATTTATAGGAATGAACCAGAAAGTAGTGAAATGAAGCCATGTATCGTCCCTTTTGCATGCATTTGGAGGAAGAGTGAATTTGGAGCGGAATTATAGCGTTCTTGGGATGCGTGAAGCTGTTTCGGGAGCTAAAAGGACATGTGAAAGTCAAACTAACGAGATTAATTAGGTCAAATAATCAGTCGATCGAGTAGATTTTATGGTCGATCGACCAGTTCCATATTATTGTTTAGTCGATCGAGCACTTTGTTTGGTCGATCGAACGGTCTGAGCCTTAGTTTGCTCGATCGAGTAGTTTAAAACCACTCGATCGAGTGGTTTATCCTACGGGCTTGGGCTTTTTAGTTTATTTCCGTCAAATAGGTTAAATAATTCCTATATTCTTATAAATAGGAAGTTAGGACGTCATGTTTAGGGGGCTTCTCCTCTCTTATTATTCCAATACACTGTTACTGTTACTTTGTTCCTCTTAATTTCCGGATCTATTTCTACTGTAACTCCCTTCTCTCCCTTTTCTCCTTATTTTAATTTAATGTTTATTATTCCCCCTTCCCTTATTCTTGCTCTTTCGTTTATGTCTAGCTAATTCTCTTTCTAGGATTAGGGTAGTTAATGAATGAATGTTAATTACTAATTAGGTTATTAGATCTGTCGTTGCTGTTGTTGTCTTTGTTGTTAAACTGCCCTTAACTGTATCTTGCTAGTTGATTCGAAGCAATTAGCCTTTTAATATTGGTAACCCTTGACCTGGACCGAAAGGTTGGAATAGGTGAGACCCGCAGTGAACAATAGGATGCTTTAGTGAGGGCGAAAGTTAAGCTAATAGCATTTTAGGGGAATTGAGACCGAAAGGAGATATTCATTGCCCCTTAGACCGACACATCGACTGATTTGTGACCTTACCCGCAATTAACTGACGTTCATTGATGACACGAAATCCTAGTTCCCTTCTCTTATTGTTAATTTCTCTTGCCTTTATCTTTCTTGCCTTTAGCCTCATTAGTTTAGTCAAAATATTTCAAACCCCCAGTTGTGAAATTAGACAGATAGAATAGACAAGTAGATAGTAAACCGCCTCCCTGTGGAGATCGACCCTACTTACCGCTAACTTCTGTTGGTAGTAATCTAGGTATTTATTTTTGGTACATAACGACCGTATCAATCGTTATTAAGAGCTTGATGAGGAGGTTGTATCTCCTGAAATTGTTGATTGAAACTTTGACCTCCTTGGTTCTGCCTAAAAACGTTTCTTTGTGGTTGATTACCACGATTTTGGGGAATAATGTATGCATTCTGCTGCAGACTCCTCTCAGTGAAGAAAGTAGAATATGGAGTTCCTTGTTTGAAAGCCAGAAAAGCATGTACTTGCTCAATAGTACTCATACATCTGTACGCAGTATGACCATCAATATCATATCTTTCACAAGGCACCTTTTGTTGGACCATGGCATGAACCGTTTGCTGCTTTCCCAAGGACAAGGATGTCTTCAATTCAGCTATTTAGGCAGTTAAGGCCTCCAACTGTAATGCAACTGCACTATCTAAACCACCTCCTCTTGTACTTCTTCTGGGGTTACCATACTCAGTAGTGTGGGTAGCCATTCACTCGATCAACTTCCATGTAGTGACATCATTAGTATTATTCTGGAATCACCCATTAGCAGAGGAGTCAAGTAAAGCTCTATGATCGTCATATAACCCATTATAGAATTGATTGCACAAAAACCAAGTCTGGAAACCATAATGTGGAATAGAATGAACTAGCCTTTTGAAGCGAACCCATGCCTCATTCAGGTCTTCAGTGGGACCTTGTTTAAAGCTTATAATCTGACTTCTCAAAACATTGGTCTTCTGTGGTGGAAATCTCTCTTATAGAATGTAAGAGCCAAAGTGTTCTAATCCGTGACACCATGAGCCTCCATATCCAAATCTCTTAACCACTCGGCCGCATCATCTCGCAAGGAAAAAGGGAAGAGTACCTATTTCACTTGGTCTTGAGTTACTCCAGTAGATAGCAAAATGGAGCAACAGCAATCAGTAACCTTCTCCATGTGCTTAGCAGGATCTTCAGAAGCACCTCCACCAAACATATTTTGCTCCACCAGGTTGATGTAGGAGGGAAGAATCTCGAATGTACCTTTGTCTGTTGTGGGTAGCTTGAATCCTTTAGGAATGGATGCAAGAGTAGGCTCTGAATGACTAGCTAGAATAGGCATCTCGTCTGGGATAGGAACTGGAATGGCAGTGGCAGAAACGGGCTTGTCCTCTTCAAAGGACGAATTTTCTTCGAATGTAAAGTGCTCGTAGTTGATGTCAAGTGTACTCAAGTATTCCACCTGACTGATTTCTCTCTGAAAATTCCGTCTAGACCGAAAAGCCTTCTCTGGTTCGAGATGAAAGGGTATAGTCTCCGACCTATTAGACCTGGGTATACACAAAACTAACAAGAAAAATATCAAACGGTCTCAAGGAACTAAAGTTCCTTGAGACAAAAAGACAAGCTAAAAAAAACAAGCATAAAATAGTTGCCTCCCCGACAACGGCGCCAAATTTACTAAGGATTTAGTCGTAACACCTATATCAAAATAATCCTAAATTACTACTAACTAATAGCTAGTGTCAAGACAGGTATCGAATCCACATGGAGGCATTAATGTTCTAGTTTGCTTTTATCTAAGTCCGTCTTAAGGTAACAATTTCTGGGGTTTTGAAAGTTTGATTTCTAAAACTAGTTGCAAAAGTAAATAAGACAAAGTCAATAAAATTAAAGAGTTTAGGGATCAAGTTCACTAGGTAGTTATCCGGGGGTGAGATTTAATTCTTTAATAAAGCAATTTATGTTTTTTAAGGTCATATGATCGGCCGATTCTGATATGCTTTTTAGATCTAACTTAACATGCGGTCGCTATCATTAAATTAGTTCTATTCAGTTATCGTAGCCTATACTAGTCTTAACCTGGTCTGTGCAAATCCTAGTTTGTAATACTAATTAATCAATCCTACAGTAATCAATAAACTAGATTCAAAACAATAACTGAACAACAACAAAGAAGCAATTTAACTATCAATTCATTAATTAAACTCCCTTCTAACAACCTACATCCCTTTTCACCCTAGATAAGAGGTTTAGCTACGCATACTAACAAATCTAACAACAACAAGATGAATAAAAGACATAATTAAAAGTATAAAGAGATGAAGGAAGGATTAATTGAGAAACTAGATCTTGAATTAATAATAACTAAGGAAAGAGATGTGTCTTATTTATATATGATTTTAGGTTTGTTTTATTTAATTATTGCAATTTTTTTTCCCGACGATGAGGGGGTTGAATCCCCCTCGTGTCCATGCATTCCCGCACCACCACATGGACAATGTAAGCCACCCCCTTGGGGGCTGCAGTGGCCAAGTGATGTATTTGTGAGCGAATTCCGTGTTCTAAGTGTCTTTGCTTGTATTCATTGTATTTTGTAGGAAATGAAGCTTTCGATAGCTTTTTCCCATCAAATTAGCAAGCAATAAAGTTCACGTGGCTAAAAGAATCAAGACTTGACCATGGAGGGCATTTTTGGAAATCCGAGCATGGAAATTCCGAACATGAAGAAACTAGAATGCGTTGATGAACAAGTAAAGAAATGAAGATGAAGCCCAAAATAAAGTCCAAATGATCAAGTGGAAGTTGAAGCTCAGGTTTCCAAATTATGCTTTAACTCGAGGAATTTAGGAGCATTAATATGAGACTTTGGATACCCTTTGCTAATTAATCAAGGATTAAAAGCAATAAATCGAGATTACCACGTCCCCGATCGGGGTGGGGTGTCCCTAATCGGGGTCACCTTCGTCTAGGATTTTTACGTTTCTATAACACCCCTATCTACCAAGGAGCCTTAACAAGACCTTCCCTAGCAGATACGGGCATTGCCATCTCGGTTACCCGAGAGATAGTAGATGATAACGTCAATAAAAGAACTATTTAAAGTTTATACAAGTTTAACTCAAAGGAAAGATACAACTGAGTAACAACAACTATCAACTATGGTGAGACTACTCCATGCCAAGACTCGGTAGGAGACTCGTCCCTCTGACGCACCCAGCCAAGCTCCACATATCAACACCTGCTAAGACTGACTGCTCACCATAATGGATCACGGTAGACACATAACAAGAATAAACACAGACAAACCACACAAGGTTAGTAACTGAAGAACAACATAACGACCATAGAACAACACAAACAGCAATCTCCAACACCAACACTCCACCAATCATCTGACTAACACGAAGGTATAGTCCTGCCAGAATATCCATCGCAACGGATATTCTACATCGCCAGTGGCGACCGCAACCTTACCACCTATGCCCCGCTAAAAACTATAGTGCGAATAACCCATGTCCATTAATGTGCACATCTCCCTTGTGACGGGAACCACAAGAGGTGAATCAAGGGTGTGAAGCCAGTCCCGCATGTGACTCCACTCAGCCGAGGGCGCACCTTGCGAACCGCATACAATCACAACCATTCACACACAGAATCTCTAACACCCCCATTTATTTAAGGGCCTGGACTAGGACTCCTCAGATAAAGAAGGGTGTTACCATCTCGGAAACTCGAGGCAGTAGATAACAAAGGAAAAATAAACAGTACTTTAAATTGAAAGTTATAATTGTTTACAACTCAAATGGAACATGTCCCAAAATTGAAAATAAAGTCTGATAGCTAAACTGAAATAAAAGTGGGCTAGCTCTAAGTCAGGTGATCCATGCTCTCTCCCCCGCCAGCTCCATATGTCTCAACAACCTGTCAATCTGCTCCCCAGTAAATGGATCATCACAGGCGTACACGAATACACAGGGTCAACCGCGAGGTTGAGTAGGTAATACGATATAATAAAGAATGCAATGATATGATCCTCCAATCTCAACTCCATCACACACATCCCCGGAACGCCCAGCCATACCGATCCCCCGCAGACTATATCAATCGACCGTCGTCGATATACCGGCTACTCGTGGGCGAGGACACCAGGGCAAGTCTGCGAACTCCGCTGGGCCTTAATCGCAATAATCTCATCTCCTCCAACTCCAACTCCGATGCAAATGCAATGTATGAAACGTATGAAACAATAATGCTCAACAAGATAAATAAGATAATCAGATAGGTCATATATCACCGAACATGCCAACTCTTTATAATCGTAAGAACTCAATCAGTGTATTCCCCTACCTCAGTACTGCAGTCAAATAGTCGGGTGCTCAGTAATATTCCACAACAAATTCGCCCTCTGAAAGATAAATAAATGATAAACAATTACTTAAACTATTCCCGTTCCCAAAATAGAAAGTTACTAAAAATAGAAACTTCTTTAAATGGAAAGTTTTCTTAAATGGAAACTTTCCCGATATAGCAGCTTAGTTTTGGTCATGGCGTGGAAATACAGACACGTAAAAAATAAAAATTAACAGAGAGAATAATAAAAACACTCCCCTTTACTAATCCCATCTCAAAGCTACTCCACAATATAATACACTCTCTTATTCCAATAGTTAACCAAGTCTAATCTCATTACTCTGTCTCACTCAATACTCCGTCTCATAATATAATAATCAAATGTAACCACGTATCGTATTCTCATCGTCGAACCTAAGCTAAGGACAAGGGGTGGGTGAACTGGCGGATAAGACCGCGAAACAATACTTCCATCTCAATATCGATTTCAAACTCAAATAACTCAATAACCATGGTCACTCTGGACTGTAAACATAACTCGGCTCAAAGGCCCCATAACTCAAAACTCAATACTGGTAACCAATTTCCATCTCAATTTCAATATCGATATTGTCAAATATTCCATTAAAGGAACTGCTCAACACTTAGAGTAAGACTCTAAGCTACTCACCCACGAGTCCAGGTCAAAGAGTAGGACCAATAAAAACACAATACCATGACAAGTGACAACCAACCTCAAAACTCAACTCCATACATAAACACGGCTCAACCTGCACTATTACTGTGGTATCATCTCAATCCAAATAACATTATGAAAATCGTTTATACGTACTGCATCCTAAACCTTGCCACAAAGCTATAACCATCATTAAAATCATTAAACGTACAACTCCCTTAATTCCTTTCGTCATTAACAAGTAGTCAACATATACCCATCTCACAACTAATTAACTTAACAATAGGAAATATAATAGCTAGTATTATAAATAATTCGAGTAACAATAACACGGTTCACAGTCAAGAATTAAATCAACTACATATATCACGAATATAATAACAAATAAACATACAACCCCGAACAATAATAATAATATTAAGATCGGTAGAATCGTGTTACCTTTATTTGAATTAGTCGAAACTACTCAAAACCCGGAAATAAGGATCGGAGAACCCAAAATTGTTGAAAGAATAAAACGGCATAAACAAACTTGGGGAAGATAGCAATTGTTCTAAAGACTTGAGAAACAAGATAATTAAGGATTTTAAAATAAGTGTAATCATGATTATGAAACTTTGGTGTACTAAGAAAATTGTCTGCTTGAAGTTATGCACTAAGGAGGTGCCGCACACCCACTGAGGGGAATTAAGAGGGTATAAGAATAAATATAGGGTTTGGTTACAAAAACAATGGACACAATTATCGGTTAATATTAGAATACACATACAATCGTAAACTTAAGTGAAAGAAGTTTGGGTTTAGCCCGTTTTAAATAATCCAACCGACTTTTTAAAAGTAAAAATAATAAATTGACTTCTTAAAAGAAAAATAGTTAAAATAAATAAACAATAAAGTAAAATAATAAAATATTTGAGCTATTACAATCTTCCCCCCTTAAAATGAACTTCGTCCCGAAGTTCGCCACCCCGTAACGATAACCAAACATCCACAAGCATAAGACAAACACAAGTAGTACGTATACATAAGCTCTAAAACGCGAAGTGTTATATTCTATCCCCCTTAAGAAACTTTGTCCCCAAAGTTGAACATACGACAGAAGTATGTGGCACTTAAAGAACCACAACATTGACCGAATAATAACAATTTTAAACAGCAGACTCCATGCATGGTAAATTCCCAGTCAGCCAATTCTCAGTCAGGCAATCATAACATACCACTTAGCCAGATCGTAAACCATCAAGATTTTACAATCCTATCCTCCTTAAAACATGGTTACGTCCCCATAACCCCATTATAAAATTCCACATCCAAAGTTCAAGAAGATTACTGAAACAATAGGCACAAATCATCTGATAAGCTAATTACTCTATACTGGCAACTAGCATCCGACTTTTCAAGCAACAAAACACACTTGTCAATTTCTTGCTACGCATTACACAAAATCAAGGTAACAAATACTTGGATGCTTTGACACCAAATTAACACATTTACATCAATGTAGACAATAATCTAACTCATAGTTCATACTTGACGAATTAAAATATTCCATATCAGTAATCATATCATAGAAGTAAAATCCATATTTCTGCAAATCAGGTTTAGAGAAAGACACTAGGCAAAATTCAAGCAATGTAATAGCGTTTGTATAATTGAGACTACTTTACATAAAACTCACCGAAACAAATAAGATTATATTATCATATAACAAGGTTCATACTCATATCATATGCCTACCGTTCATGCTACAGAATTCATATTAGAGTATTACATGGTTACATCACATAATTCATATTTGATTAAACTTTTATATGAAACTCACATAACTTACAATTTCAACAATCAAACATCATGCAACAACTTTCAAAATTCATAATTAAATAACCGCTTAGCTATTTTGCGAGCTATTATCGTTTTTAGGAAATATAATGAATTAACTAATCATAGGAAAGAGAATCAATTGCAAAGCTTAAGGAATTTATTTATAACAAATTTTACAACTCAGTTGGTCGGAACAAAAACTTTACAGCAATTATACAGAAAATTGGGCAACTTGCAAAAATCACTATTAAATAACGACTCGTTAAGATTTTATGTGGCTTATCATTTTGAAAACGTGAATGAATATTCTAAACAGTGGAGTTGGAATTATGCATAAACAATAAACACGTTTTAAATGGTTTCTTTTTCAAAACCATGGGTCAAAACAGAACTGGGCAGTAACAATCTGACCATTGTCAACTAAAATATTTATTTCTCTCAAAATATAGTTCATATTAGCATGAAACTAAAAGCATTGAAAAGCTAAATCAGAATGTTATCACACATAAATTTTCACCATCATATAGAGAACACATTTTAAATGGCAGCCTGTACAAACAAGGTAACATTCTGGAATTTATTAAAAATTTTGGTTCCTGTAAATTACTTCACATTATCACACAACCATTCTTCCTCCAACACATGTTACATATCATTTGAGGCATAGAAATCTCGTTGCACCATATACATGTAATTGTCATCTAGAAAACGGTAAGGATTGCGAAACCGAAAATAAAATCAACTAAATAACTCAATAATCATGTATGTATAGGCAATGCATTAGTTTCTCATCGTAACAATCACAACTTATTTAAATACGAAAATATATCCTAGAAATCACTAAGGTGTCACTTATTGAATACTAACCTTATAACTAAATTAAATGTATATAATTAGACGTAAAAATTGGCATGAAATTTTCAACACACAACTATATAACATTCATGGCTTAGGGCAACTCATTCCACATACCACTAGACATGGATTGCTAAGGCAATTAGTAAAATAATAACAATCATAAATCTCAAAATTCGATCACATTTGCCTAGTAAGCAAAACAGTAAACTCTTGCAAAGAATAAGACATTCAACAAGAAGTATATACACACTTAGAATAACAAAGAAAACAATTATCAACGGACACGACACCCGTTTCGGTCTACTAGCTTTACACATAGGACTTAACTTGATTCTTCATCCTGTAACAACATAGCCTGGTTGGCTCTACTAACCATTCCAGTCAATCATGGTCATATCCCTCCTACATCTAACCTCTTAGGTAGCTATAGCTTATGGTGCCTCTTTGATCAACTCATTAAACATATCATTATATTATATCTCTACCTAAGGGTTCAGGGATCAGAAAGCCGCATGCATATCATCATATAATTCATAATTCACAACTCATGTCATCCATACACTAAAATTACACTCAATTATTCAAATAAGTCAGCATGCCAATATCAACCATATTCTTTCATTGCTCATCTTTAACCATGTATCACATCATTACTTACCTCATTCCGCTCCTGCAAAACTGTTAGTATAATATAGGCAAGGTCTGATCCTTTATTTTGTTACTACCCACTCTCTGCATCACTCAAGGATTACCAGGTTAGACTGAAAGGGCCAGTGGCTTGGTTTGAGGGGGCCCCTAACTCATTCCAATCCTGGGGGCTCCTAACAGTTACTAGCCTGGGTTCATTTTATTTGACTCTTCCTATGTTCATTATTTTTGTTCATTTGTTTTTAGGCCTGAGGATCGTTCGCTCTGATACCACTTTGTAACACCCCCATTTATTTAAGGGCCTGGACTAGGACTCCTCAGATAAAGAAGGGTGTTACCATCTCGGAAACTCGAGGCAGTAGATAACAAAGGAAAAATAAACAGTACTTTAAATTGAAAGTTATAATTGTTTACAACTCAAATGGAACATGTCCCAAAACTGAAAATAAAGTCTGATAGCTAAACTGAAATAAAAGTGGGCTAGCTCTAAGTCAGGTGATCCATGCTCTCTCCCACGCCAGCTCCATATGTCTCAACAACCTGTCAATCTGCTCCCCAGTAATGAATCATCATAGGCGTACACGAATACACAGGGTCAACCGCGAGGTTGAGTAGGTAATACGATATAATAAAGAATGCAATGATATGATCCTCCAATCTCAACTCCATCACACACATCCCCGGAACGCCAGACCATACCGATCCCCGGCAGACTATATCAATCGACCGTCGTCGATATACCAGCTAAATGGCCGAGGACACCAGGGCAAGTCTGCGGAACCTGCACAGGCCTTAATCGCAATAATCTCATCTCCTCCAACTCCAACTCCGATGCAAATGCAATGTATGAAACGTATGAAACAATAATGCTCAACAAGATAAATAAGATAATCAGATAGGTCATATATCACCGAACATGCCAACTCTTTATAATCGTAAGAACTCAATCAGTGTATTCCCCTACCTCAGTACTGCAGTCAAATAGTCGGGTGCTCAGTAATATTCCACAACAAATTCGCCCTCTGAAAGATAAATAAATGATAAACAATTACTTAAACTATTCCCGTTCCCAAAATAGAAAGTTACTAAAGATAGAAACTTCTTTAAATGGAAAGTTTTCTTAAATGGAAACTTTCCCGATATAGCAGCTTAGTTTTGGTCATGGCGTGGAAACACAGACACGTAAAAAATAAAAATTAACAGAGAGAATAATAAAAACACTCCCCTTTACTAATCCCATCTCAAAGCTACTTCACAATATAATACACTCTCTTATTCCAATAGTTAATCAAGTCTAATCTCATTACTCCGTCTCACTCAATACTCTGTCTCATAATATAATAATCAAATGTAACCACGTATCGTATTCTCATCGTCGAACCTAAGCCAAGGACAAGGGGTGGGTGAACTGGCGGATAAGACCGCGAAACAATACTTCCATCTCAATATCGATTTCAAACTCAAAAAACTCAATAACCATGGTCACTCTGGACTGTAAACATAACTCGGCTCAAAGGCCCCATAACTCATAACTCAATACTGGTAAC
Source organism: Silene latifolia (assembly GCF_048544455.1). Lineage (NCBI taxonomy): Eukaryota > Viridiplantae > Streptophyta > Magnoliopsida > Caryophyllales > Caryophyllaceae > Silene > Silene latifolia. Next base: position 192,033,403 of record NC_133536.1, read on the forward strand.
CAATTTCCATCTCAATTTCAATATCGATATTGTCAAATATTCCATTAAAGGAACTGCTCAACACTTAGAGTAAGACTCTAAGCTACTCACCCACGAGTCCAGGTCAAAGAGTAGGACCAATAAAAACACAATACCATGACAAGTGACAACCAACCTTAAAACTCAACTCCATACATAAACACGGCTCAACCTGCACTATTACTGTGGTACCATCTCAATCCAAATAACATTATGAAAATCGTTTATACGTACTGCATCCTAAACCTTGCCACAAAGCTATAACCATCATTAAAATCATTAAACGTACAACTCCCTTAATTCCTTTCATCATTAACAAGTAGTCAACATATACCCATCTCACAACTAATTAACTTAACAATAGGAAATATAATAGCTAGTATTATAAATAATTCGAGTAACAATAACACGGTTCACAGTCAAGAATTAAATCAACTACATATATCACGAATATAATAACAAATAGACATACAACCCCGAATAATAATAATAATATTAAGATCGGTAGAATCGTGTTACCTTTATTTGAATTAGTCGAAACTACTCAAAACCCGGAAATAAGGATCGGAGAACCCAAAATTGTTGAAAGAATAAAACGGCATAAACAAACTTGGGGAAGATAGCAATTGTTCTAAAGACTTGAGAAACAAGATAATTAAGGATTTTAAAATAAGTGTAATCATGATTATGAAACTTTGGTGTACTAAGAAAAGTTGTCTGCTTGAAGTTATGCACTAAGGAGGTGCCGCACACCCACTGAGGGGAATTAAGAGGGTATAAGAATAAATATAGGGTTTGGTTACAAAAACAATGGACACAATTATCGGTTAATATTAGAATACACATACAAACGTAAACTTAAGTGAAAGAAGTTTGGGTTTAGCCCGTTTTAAATAATCCAACCGACTTTTTAAAAGTAAAAATAATAAATTGACTTCTTAAAAGAAAAATAGTTAAAATAAATAAACAATAAAGTAAAATAATAAAATATTTGAGCTATTACAGAATCACCACGCAACACACATGACAACTAATCAACAGTACTAAGTAGGAAAACCTATCTTTAGCAATCAGCAGCAATATCGCATACATCCATACGAAGCCAAGACAACCTCCATCATCATCTGTCACCAACAGTAGGGAAAACCCTATTACTAACAACCATAACCACAACGAAACCTAAGTATGATGATGATGATGATGATTTACCTATGCTCGCCATTCCGGCGACAAGACCGCTACCCAACTCAAGTCTCCATCCCCATGGTGTCTCCAAGTGTAAAGGATCTCAAAAGGTTAAAGGATGATGAGGGAGATGGTCTATCGTCGATTAGGTTTAGGAAGAAAATAAAAATAAAACAGTTTTGGGTTTACGACTCATGAATTATATACTTACGCTGAACTCGCCGTACTCGACCGAGTATGGGACTTACTCGATCGAGTGGCCTCTACTCGATCGAGTCACTAGACTAGTCGATCGAGTAGCCTACACTAGATCGAGTTCCCACTTCCCAAAGGTTACTATGATGCAAGGTCGCTTGTGTGAAAGGTTCTAAGGGTCTAACATGTGTCCAAGGTCAGTCAACGGGTCCGTAATAGGGCGGGTATTTTAGTCTTCCCCTCTTAAAAAGAACTTCGTCCCCGAAGTTCAACTCATCGTCTCCCACAACCGAAAGTGTATCCTAAGTCAAGATAACCAACAACAACTTAACCGACAAGAACCACTATAACCATACTCAACCGTACCACCCAACTTCCCATGCCGACTAATCATCATCATCCTCAGATGCAAACATCATCCTCTCATGTGAAGATACTATCAACCACTACTCCATCACGAGTCATCATCCAAACATTAACAATTGAAAAGATGCATACATACAACTATTATTTCCATTTTACTATGCAATTTCAACACCATACAACACCAAACCAGTTCGACGTAACTAAGTTTCGCAACCAAATCATATCTTACTCCACAAATGATTAACCATTTCATACAAGACTTTGATTATTTCAAAAGAAACAACAATTAAATTACTAATATATTGCTTTAAAGACGACGTTTTTAACATTTTCTCGCGCGACATTACTCTTCCCCTCTTAAAAGGAACTTCGTCCCCGAAGTTCACCTTTAAGATGAGCTATATCATGACGAAACGAAAATCACCACCTATCTCTAGACATTACAAACTAATCATGGATTTAGGTTATCATATAATATATAAATAACAACACAAAAACAACTTGTCATGCCCAGCAATACCACCCGATATATATAGAAATTAAAAGTGATTCATCCATGTAACATCATGACAAAATGATTACCAAACGATTATATAAACTTAACAACCGCATAGAATGATAATTACCGCATATCGTCTTGATACCACTCATACATAAGTAAAGAGCATATAGGTGACCATCCATGGTCTAAATAACAACATGTGAGTCAACAAAATATCCCATGGTGCCAAGTACAACAACAAAAACGGTCTCCTTATACGTGCAGAGGTACTCGGTCGACTTAGGTGTACTCGATCGAGTATAAAATAGGTTACTCGATCGAGTTAGACATACTCGATCGAGTATGTGCAGGTCAGAATACTCATAATAATACAATATATATGGTAATCGATCGAGTTGAAGCTACTCGATCGAGTAACTCCAGGTCAGAATGCTCTCTAATGCCAAATCAAACAAAATATATGCAAGTTCCGGGATTTTATTCCCACTATCATTGTACCTACATAGCAATTTCAGAAATTCCAAACACAAAATATGGCCTTATGGCCGATTACAAACCGAAATAAAAATCGAAATACCAAAGTAAAGTAACAATCCAACATAAGTCCGCTAAAACAAGCATAAAACAAGAAACAGTCACTCAAAGTCACTGCCACGATCCTCCTCCATGTCATCATCTCCTCCTACTCCTGAGGTGCCTGCTCCTGAGGCGCCTCCTCCAAACCCTCCTCCAGTAGTTATTCTCGTGCCTGGGTCTCCTCCACTCTTCCACGGTGCTAGGAATCTGTAAGGGTAGCTCGTAAGGGCTCCCCATGTAGCCGGATCCACTCCGTAGGAGTGAAAGACACCACTATCATTCCCCATGCCACGCCACCAGACCGGTTGTGTCGAGTTAGTCCCCACACTCTGTACATAGGCCATCTCGTGAAGGTTCTGGAGCACCAAGGCGTTTAACACCCTCTTTGTGAGCTCGCTCACCTGCATCTGTGGGCTGAAGGAAGAACGGGAATGAAGTAGGCCTTATCCATGGTTGGAACAACGGGACTCATGGGTTTCAGAGCCGATGAAGCTTCAAAGTTGGTCAACCTCTCAGCTAGACGGGCGGCGATAGCGCCGCAACTAATGTGTCTGGTCGAGGACTTAGCCATCAAGGCTAGGCTAGCACACACTATCGTCGGGGCACTCTAAGCAAACCGCTTCTCCCGGGTGGGGTTAAGGTAGGATATCAACAACATCATCTCATGTGAGTTTAGCTTACTCACATCCTTCCTCCCGTATAACAAACTAGTCAAGGATCAGAGAAAGATCTTTAAGGCCATGTGTTGAATATAATTGATCAACATAGCATTCGAGGTCGGGGCATATCTACCGGTGAACAAAGGTAGGTAGCTACTAGCACCACACTCAGTTGGGACATCACTAAGATATCCCTTCTTGGCCTGAGTAAGCCTCAAGTGATCGGCAAACTGGTCAAGTGTCAGATAAAAGCTCGTGTTCATCAACCGAAAACCCACCATCTTGCCAGCCACGTCATTGGTAAAGGAACTCATAAACTCAAGGGTCAGAAAGGCATATAAATGCTTCCTCAAGTGATACAAGCCCTCCAAACCCAACACCTAAAGGATGTGACGGATATCTACCTCTATCTTTAACTCTTCCAAAACAACCGGATCTATGCACCTTGTTGGTCTCAAGTTGCGGTCTAGCAAGCTAACAAAGGCATCCCTTTGTTTTACATCAGCAAAGATTACCGTCGAATACCCAGGTACCGGCGGAACAACGGGTCCTTGGCTCCCTTCCTCCACCTCTTCCACGGCGGCGGTGTTAGCTCGAGTCCTCTTGGTCTGTCGTGTGGCAGCAGTTCTCGGCATCTGTTTCAACATAGTTTAGCCACACATCGGGTTTAAAAATTCAAAGTAGAAACTTTCAAATGCTTATTCGGAAAGAGCCAATGCTTAAGATGGATTTTCTTGCTAAAACATGTAAAATTTGATAGCAAAACATAAATTTACCAACGCCCTTTATTTTTTTGCAATTCATAAAAGATGGTTTAAAGTCTCAAAATACGAAGCTTAAGCAAATTATATAGGAATTTTGGGTTGACTTCTACCTTAATTAAGCTCAACAATACAACTTTTATAGCAAATTTGGGACAAAATTTCAAAATTTTATACTCAAAAGATGAAGCTTTAAGACGGAATTTTCGATGAAAATAGCTATAATCAAGCATTAAATATGATAATACTAGCATCCTTACCCTTTTTCAACCTTTAAATATGAAAAAGATGAACAAAATCAAAATTTTGGGAGCAAACCCTAGAAATTTCGGGTTTATTATATCACAATTTGGGCTCAAAATTATTGTTTCTAACATTAATTAACAAGGATTCAAGGAAGTTTCTATCAAAACCTAACAATTACAACGCAATCTTAAGGCACAAAAATCGAATTTCAGAATTTTCCGACACTACCACATGTTTTATTTGTATCAAAATCAAAAAAAAAAGAAGTAAAAAGTTTACCTTGAATTAGTTTGCAAACGGATTAAACGGATGAACTTATGATGATTGGAAACAAATCAAGCACAAATTACACCTAGGTTTTGTAGAGAATGAATTTTTATGAGATAATTAGGTTTAGAAATATAGAATAAGAAATAAGGAATGAGAGAGTTGAGGTTATAAGCCTCAAAAAATTTTAAGAATCCCGTGTTCTGTAGCAGCGGTAATCGATCGAGTATCTGCGGTACTTGATCGAGTAGCCTCTACTTGATCGAGTTGGGGTTGCTCGGTCGAGTTTTGACATTGGCAGAATTAACAATTATTCTGTTTTATAGCAAACTCGATTGAGTGACCAACCTACTCAATTGAGTAAGGCCTACTCGGTCGAGTAATGCTTACTCGGTGAAGTAATCCCTCGTACTCGGTCGAGTAAGTCAAAATACCCAACGAATGATCAAAAAGTGATTGGTCACCTACAAAATAACAAATCGTTCGGAGTCTAAGGCATACTTAGAGCTCGTCACTAATTATCTCTATACTATTACTATCAATTATCATTACTTTACATATAACACAAGTACCGCAAACTAAACCATTATAATTCTACTCTATTACATGCCATATATTATACGATCTTGCTATTACGTACCTTAATCCACATATTCACCCATATTGATAAATGACGTGAGCGTGTCGTTGTACACCCAATCAAAACACATTTATAATACTCAACAAACAACTAGTTGGCGGTAAGTCGAGGTCGATCCATGGGACGGTGTGCTTTGGGTTCTAAATCTATCTATCTCAATTTATGCTAGTGTCACAATTTGTTTGGGTTTGTAGTTGTGTCTAAAATAATGCAAGCAATAAAGTAAAACAAGCAATAAAAGGAAGGATGTAAACAAATGATTAAAAGTACTAGGATATCATGGGTTCATAGGGGATTCATGGGAGTTGATCATACAAACATGTTCACAAAGTTGCCAGCAAATAATATTGAAAAGGAACCGAGTTTGTGTGTGTCTTACAGTTCTTAGGAAGAGTTGGGTCCCGGAGCCAAATCGATTAGATTTTACAACACCTACAAGTCGACTTACTTTCCCCCTAATCACTTCTATGCATGGTCTAACTAGACTCGAGTTGGTTTATATCTTACAAGTCAAGTTGAATAGATAAGAGATGGTTGTAAATGCAAGCATTCATAGGCTTAGCATTTCATCAAATATAACATGTGCATAGGTTGACACCACAACAAGCAAGCAAATTAATTATGGAAACATATTGGATTAAGCATGATTATTCCCTATGTTTACTTCCCTTAATTACCCACTAATCCTAGTTAAGAAAACTACTCACCCATTATCATGGGAAACATGTCATTAATGGAGTCAATTATCACAACAAGTGTAAACATGATAAGAGCTTTAAGAAAATAAATAATAAAGAGTAAACAGTAAAGGAATTATACCAAACTTGAGATGATCCAAATAATAAACCAAGAATAAAAGAAGAGAACTTGATTGATTAATGAAGGGTTGTCAATCCTCCAATAATAACCCAATAATCTTCACTTACCCCCGAGACTAAGACGCTCGTATTACTAGGCTTCAAGTCGAGCATCCTGGAGGAGGGGACGAGCGTCTTGTCTCAGGGGACGAGCATCTTAGTCTCGGGACGAGCGGATTGGCGGACAGCTTCTTTGTTTGAGTTCGGATTGTAAAACGGACGTCATTTTCTCATCCGGACTCCTATTGGAGTGATTCAAAACCCTAGATCACTTGATTTTTCGATGCCGTTTCATCTAGCATACTTTCAGAGCCAAAGGAGCAACCCTTGGTTTGGATTTAGAGCAATTTCTTCTTGCAATGTCTTCCTTCTCGTCATCCTTACTTTTAACCCTATGATCCTTCTATATACTCTTTATTCCTACATACTTGGTCATCATTATTGCCTCCTCTTCATACTAGTCCATCCAAGATCGTACAAAAGTTTCTAAATATGCACGGGAGACGGGAATTTCCGCCTAATTACCTTCTTTCCTACAAAACATACGAAATGCACTAGGAAAGCAAAATAGGAAGAATTTGACGGATAAAATGGCTATGGAATGATATAATAGTATGAAAAATAGGTTCAATTAGGGGACTAAATGTGTGCAAATAATGTTCACATCAAATATCCCCAAACCGAACATTTACTCGTCCCGAGTAAAGAAGTGACAAAAAACTAGACCTTTATTTAAACTATCTTACTAATATAGCCGATATGAGACAATTAGCGGGTCTCACTCCTCCCCTTTAACTCACAACAAGACAACCATGAGGTAGGATGCCTTCTTGCAAGCCAGGATGGGGCTTGCCAAAATGGCGATACATCCAAGCATTAACACAAAACAAATAATGGATGCATCTACAAAAATGAATAGCCACTTTCCTCATCTAAGTGGCGGAAATTATCTATAAGGGAAGCAATCTAAGGGTAAACATTCCATTATAGATATGGTTTCTTCAAACTACTAAGCCTAGAAGGATACCAATAAATCACCTCCAAGTTATGTCAAGCTAGGGTATCTTTGTCCTCAATCGTTAAATGCTTTTGTCAAGAGTAGACTTCCTATGGTGTTAGGAACACTGGAGGATCGCGGAATTCCTCTTCTTGCCTAGACAAGAAGAAGGGTCGTCCCCTCTCTACCATGCACAAAAGTGGATACGATGGAAAAGGGATCAATAGAACTTGAGTTTTATTTGGGAGTTTGCTTTTTGTTGTTTTCCCCCCCTATTTCTTGTGGCATTTGACATTTTGAGAACATTTCTTTTGCTATTTCTTTGATGTTTGGCATTTTCAACACTTGATAATTGCAACATTTTCATGCATTTCTTTTTGAACTTTTTCAAAGACACCCCATTTGTAGGGAGGGTGCTTATTTTTGAAGCTTTAGGAGTCTATTTTTGCTCCTCTTTTCATTTTATGCAATTGCAAACTTTTTGACTTTTTATTTCATTTCTTGAACTCAAATTTTGAACAATTTTTGTGCCCATTCCGTTTTTGATGACAAGATTTGGTAGAATATGGATGATGGTTGCATGGTTTCAAGGGTCACCTTAGATTAAACGGTAGCCAAGGAGTTATCACATCACAAGGAACTCTTGACTAGGCCTTAATCCATGGGTCAAAGGATACTAGCATGACACATCCTATGGTGTTTTACAAGTATTCTAACAAGCAAAGTCTTAAGAAGAAAACGTATCTACAAGGGCCTTATATACACTTGTCAAGCTTCCCAAATAGACGGTTTCACAAAAAATTTCCTAAATTCAACTACATGCCATGATGCAACTAACATTTATACAACGTAATGCATATGCTTCTACCAACTAGTATGCCAAATAATCTAAATGCAATCCTAAATTCACATTATTTATACCGCATCAATCAAAATAAAGTCACATAGTCATTAACATAAAGAGGAAAAAGGAGATTGGAAAGATCATACCATGCGGTCTTCATTATCCTCATGTCTCGAATGTGGCGTAGTCAATCAATGTGAGAAAGGATGGACAAGCACAATATATACAAAAGACTATACTACAAAGAAAATGAACATGTTTTTGGTTTTTTCAAATTTCAAATTTTTATGGGTTTTTGTGTTTATGAAATTAAAACACTTATTTTTGTGATTTTTCGAAATTTTTCAATTTTTATGCATTTTTGGAATATAAATTCCCATCCCCCACTTTATTTTGGACATTGTCCTCAATGTACATGTAGGAGTAGGAATAAAAACAAAAGTACATTTTTTTTGGATTTTTAAAGTTTATGGAAATTGAAGTACAAATGCAATGAGATTATATGAATGAATGCATACTCTAACTAAATGCAATTCTATATGGAATATATAACAAATGAATGCAATCTACATTATACTAAATGATGCATGATTTCTAGTAAACTATGGTCACCTATGATCAAACCTCCCCAAACCGATTTAAGCACTATTTCTAGTGTAGAAAAGAATAGGATTGGTCATTAGTGACTATGCATGAATTCTAGTCTATATGCAACTATTTACATGAATCATGTGAGATATATTACAATACAACTATACTATATGAACTAACTAATGTAAATACAATATGAAATATAATACAAATGCAAGCTAAATGTATATGTATATAACTAAATGCAAGTGTAAATGTAATGCAAAGTCAAAGGATAGGATATCTTACAAATGGTGGTTTGAGATAGGACTCCACCAAACTAGTTTGAATTGTTTAAGTTCTTTTGCTTTGTCCATAGAGCTCAAGGCTCTTAGAAGAAGATCAAAAGCTTGTGAACAAGCTCCAATTAAGCATAAGTATGAGTTGCTCCATTTGAACGTGAAATTTGGCCAAGGAAGTTTGTCATATATCCTTTCTTTCACCTTGTCCTTGGCACTAGAGCTTTCCCAATGCTTCAAACCAATAAGCCCATGATTCTCGTCAACACTAGGTATGAAGTATGGTTCATAATGTTAGATTCATTAATCTCATAAGTTTACATATTCATATATGAATTAATTTATTTAGTCATAAAATAAATGCAAGATCTTATGCAAGCAAACTAAAACAAGATAAGAGAAAAAATTGTCAATCTTACTTATATGTTTCGGATATTAGGGCACCAACAAGATCTCCTTCTTGTTAGTTCTTGAGCTTCCTTATAATGGATGAACAAGGTTCAAATTAGAACCTCTCCCAAAAGCATATACCCAAGAAAATCCCTTAATAACTAATATTATTATGATCTAGTAATAATATAAGTCTTACTTAAAATTTTGACACAAAATATTAATTTGTTCTCTTGTAATTTCGGCCAAGAGAAGAGAGATTTTGTGAGGTTTTTCTTTCTCTAAAAGGTTTCATAAGTTGTAGAGAGAGTGATTATTTCTTACACTAGAAATTATATTATGAAAGAGTGAATAATGATAGATAAAACCATTAGCATTTCTAGCTAGAAAAACCGGTGGGGAGGGGGAATAAAGGGGCCAATTCATGAGCTTGTGTTCTTCTCAAGATCAACTAGGTTTGCATGGCTACTAGTAAGGTTTAATCATTGTATTTTCCACTTAAAATAAAAACACAATATACACCTTAAATTCCCTCCAATTTTCGGCACATTTAACATAAAATGGATGGTCCATTTTATTTTGTCATTTATCAATTGTGACATATCTGACACGTTACTTGACATGTGAAATTGTAATGTATTTTTAACATATTAAAAATCAACATACTCTTAAAATATGTCATATACAAAATCGACTAGTAATTCGTAATTACTTGTACCAAAACGGTTTATCCAATTATAAATTACAACGTCTTGTATTTATAATAAATTATTCATTCAATTTCAATTTCAATTGTTTCGTAAACAATAATTTTATCTAAGTAATAAAACAATTCGATTACTTAGACCGTATCTAATTTAATCGAAAATTAATAAGACACGTCAATCTTACTCACAAATCATCCGTCAATTTTAAGCAATTTAATTAACTCGTATCGGCATACGATCAATTAAATAATCAATTAAAGTATTTCCCTATAGGTATGACCTAAGGGGATCAACAGATCACCACCGTCGCACGATAGTAATGTCAAACTCAAGTCAGCCAATCATTACCGATATGTGTGGACCTGTTGACTGTAAAATATTACATCCCACATGTATTCTTAAAATGAGATTTAAACATGTGATCATCATGATCGACAGTTGTGATCACATTATTGTCGGAGGACACATATTCCAACAATCTCCCACTTGTCCTCGACAAGTGTGCGTCACCAATTCTCTTGTCCTATTACTATCTCCCACTCAATGCAAGGTGTCTTTCAGGTCGTACTTGCAAGTGATCATATCGAGAGTGGTTTCCTCGATCTGGAGAATAACTGATTGACCGGAATTATCTACCATAGATACCTTCCGAGCGTGGCCACGCATTTCCAGTTCATTACTCCTTGAGTGGCCCTGAGATATTGTTTTAACCCTGACAAGGGGTGGACAATTCCTATCGCACTATTCCCTTCGACTAGCCACAGCCATTATAACCCAAAATATGCCCATTTGACCCCATTTACGAAGGTCGTAGTAACATAAATCAAAGTTAATCTGAAACTGTGCCACCTTAGGCGAACAGTCTTTAGTCAAAAGAATCGACTCATTAGAATACTATAGTAGCTCTCGCCATGACCAGGCTATATAAATTTGCCAGAACTCTATAAGCGGTCATTAGCCCGACAAAGTGTTCCTAACAGTCTGCCTATGTGATCGACTAGTCATCTCACATGACTCCATGGCACTTGAACTTGCCATCAATCGCATCACACTCTAGTCACTTCGAGACGTCACCTCATGTAAGTGACTATGGGCGAATACAATGCTAATCCGTGTTCACTTTAACGGGGTTCAATTGTCTTTACAACCCGTTTGGATGTAACAAAGTATAAGATGAGTTAATAATAACTCAAACGACAAATGTGGACATCACATTCGGGTAGTCAATACCATATTACCACCTTGTGATGTATATTGTAAGTGTGTAAATACTAGTCGTTTGCAACATGAGTTTAACACACCTGGTTTCCATGTGTTCAAACTCTTGAATTGTATTTTCCTTTATTTTTATGTTTGTCTTACATAGCATGAATCTCACCAAGTACATATCTAGTTTCCCAAACTAGGTTCTGGTTCTTTACTTTGAGAGAATTTTCTTGTTGTTTATCACATAACAAACGAATTATAGTGGATGACATAACTCACACTAGTCAAATGTTCTTCCAACTCATAATGTACCAGGTATATGTTTTGTAGAATCTTGCAACAATTGTCAAGATGATTAGCCTAGCACTTCTCATAAGTCCTAGTCAATTTGAAAATACTAGTTTTGAGTAACTTCTTACTATAACCAAGTATCTTTTCAAACTTCTTATTTCTCCTTTTAGCTTAAATAACTTAGTATTTTCATAAATCCTTACGCGTTTTCGAACTTCAATATGTGCAACTTCTTGTCAAATAATAGAGTGTTCTATCAAACACTAGAATAGCTCATTAGTTCTCCTCGAGAATTCATGATGATTCTTCTATGGCTTACCAATGACTCATCATGCTCTTAAGCATATGATTCATTATAGGACATGTGCATGATTATTCTAATGGCGGAAACATTAGTAATCTTTAATCATGTGATCAACCATTCTTAGGTTCAATGAATGACCATGAATGCTTATGGTAATTCTATTTTCATCGATATGAATAACCTACGTTTCTCGTTGATTTGATGTGCATATCTCAATGCCAATCCAACATCCCATGATGTGATTGGATTCATCTTAGTCCATTTTCATCCAGAATTGAAAACTCAAATACTTCTTTGTGAAAGATAGTACTAGCTCGTCATTCTCAATGAGTAATGAGTTATAAATTTTACAAGATGATAGCTCCCACTAAATTTCATGTCTTCACATGATAATTTCAAACTCCCACTCAATTCCACATGTTTCGTATTTGACTACTCAATCGAAACATTTCAAGAATTGAAATACATTTTGCTTTGCCAAGTTATTAAGATAAAACCATATATGTTCCCAACATATCCTTTCAAAATACCTATTTTGAAAAGGTTTCAATCTTAAACTTATGGAAAGAGATTTTAATCTCTAACTCATTCATTTTTATAATGATGCGTAGAAATGTCATTATTTAAAAGTGAAATCCCATTTAATACACGTCCTTCTCAAAATACTCTTTTCGGAAGGAGGTTTAACCATTTTATTTTCATAATGAGGTTAAGTAATGACACTAGCGTGGTTAAGAATTAACTTAGCTCTTGTAGACATCGGCATATCTTTCTTTGCAACTTTTAATCATAAATCTCATTTATATTCAAGGATGCAACTTTGTTTCATTTAGGCTCTTAAGTAAATATTAATATTGAAACTCTATTTATATCTAGGTCATAAACTAGCAAAATCTCTTGTTGAGACTTTTCTTTAGTCATTTCCATTCAAGAACTTTCTTTTGGTCTCCTCGTGTAGTTATCTTAAGAATATATTCTTTTGATTACTTCATTTGGTCTCTTTTGTCTTGTAGATCTCATCTACTCAAGACCATAGATCTCATCTATTCATGTATACTATCTATTTAGGTATACAAATCATTCTTTCTTTCGTAGATCCCATTTACTCAAGCATACAAATTATTCTCTGTATTCTTTGTGTCTTCATTTTTCTCCCACTCTATCTTTGGAATAAATACACTAGATATTCAAAGATAGCTTATGAGACACAAATAATGATTTTGAAGTAGAAGGAGGATTATCTCATAGAATGACTAATAGATTTTAGATTTGATGAGTTTACTTGGTAATTGACATTCCTTTAGGAGAGTTCATCAACTCAACATCACTTTGTAATTGATCATACACAAGCCTTAAGCTTGTGGACATATAATGAATTCTATCATTATGTTGTCTATTGGATCACTTTAAGTAGATGATCATATGTTTCTATGTGCAAGAATGTAAAGACGAATTATTAGAACAAACAAATACGATAAAAGGGGTGACTTGGGTTGCTAGCCAAGCCACCATAATCCAAAATACAACCATTGTTTAGAAAGGATCAACCATTTCCATGTCAAACACGGAAATCAAAATAGTTCTAAAATTCATAACATTAAAATAAAGACAATAATAAAAGCCAAGCTTCATTGGTAGCTACTTCTAGCTCCTTCATGATTTCTCAAGCTTGCTTCTCTTTTCCCTTGTCTTTGCTTGGAGGAGGCCCTATTTACAATAAAAAAGGGGATACATTATCACAATTTTGTATCAAAATACCATAGTTGAATTAGAAACATAAAAGAAATGATAGTCATTTACCTACTGGAGTCATCTTTCCAGCTTTGATGTCACCAAGATACTTGGAACAATTCCTCTTCCAATGTCCAACACCATTACAATAATGGCATTTATCAAGAGGACCCTTCTTGGTTTTGGAAGTGCTAGCTTCAAAAGTCTTAGCCTTGGTGGACATGGGAGCTTGCCTCTTACCCTTTTTCCCATTCTTCTTGAACTTCCCCTTACTCTTAGTGCTTATATTAAGCACATCCTTAGGTGGGTTAACATTTAGCCCCATGTCTCTTTCGGCTTGCACAAGTAACTTGTGCAACTCTTCAAGAGACACGTCCTTGTCTTGCATATTGAAATTCACCCGGAATTGTACATATGCTTTGACTTTGGATAAGGAGTGAAGAATCCTATCAACAATGACCTCCTTGGGGATTTTAACCTTTTGAATTTTAAATGTCTCGACTAGCTCCAACAATTTGAGCACGTGAGGGCTAACCTTTTGGCCCTCCTTGAAATCGAGATCAAAGAATGCTGAGGCCGCCTCATATTGGACGATCCTCGGTGCTTGTGAGAACATTGTCACAAGTTTGGAATAGATTTCATAAGCGGTGCCCATTTTAAAGGCTCTCCTTTGGAGATCCGCCTCCATAGAAAAAATCAACAAATTTTTCATAGCGGCGGACTCTTTGTGGTAAGCCTCATATGCTTCCCTAGTGGCGGCACTCGACCTAGCATTAAGTTCGGGTGGAGAGGCCTCAATGAGGTAACGAAGCTTCTCGTCACCCAGGGCGGCTAATTTGAGTTGGGCATCCCAATCGGAGAAATTTGACCCATTCTTTTCTAGTTTACAACGATCCATGAAGGATCGGAGCCATGAAACATTAGTGAGAGTGGCGGCGTTGGTGTTTGGTGCGGCCATTTGTTATAAGAAATAAAAGGGGTCTACAAAACAAAATAGAAGGAATAAAACACTTGTCGTTTTTCAAAAAAAATAATAAAACTCGTAAATTTTAATTTAAACAAGTTTTGTAACATTTATCTAGTGACCTCTACCCAACTTGATAAATGATTCTAAGACCCAAATTCATATTAACTTGGGCACGGTGTAGCCGATTCATCCCTTATCAATATAACTCGGTGGATTAACTCTTTAATCGATTCTACTTTTAGATCTCTTGGTCGATAAAATTACATTAATATTTATCTTTAGCCCAAAACACATCCGGCTATGGTCGAGAATACTTTTGTTGAGTTCAACCCAAATTTCGAATAAATGTGTCCATGAACCAAATTCACATTAACTTGAGCCCTGTGTAGCCGATTCATCCCTTATCAACATGAATTCGGTGGATAGACATTTATTACCCACTTCCCCTACATAACAAGGTTTGTACCCCGGTGTGGCCGAGCGCACTCCCTCACGAAATAGGTTTTCATGGTTTCTACTTTTTGGTAAGGCTAAGTCTCAATTGTTTATTTTAGCGAGAGGTCATGTCAATTTATTATCTATCACGTTTTAAGTGAACTAAAGCGGTGAACTACGATAATTGTAATTGACATGGTCGATAAACTCGATTTAAAATGCATGTTTAGTTATGGCGATTTAGCGATGCATGCAACATATAAATAAAATGCAAAGCATAAAAATAAAATCCTAGTATGGCCTTCCTAAAATAGTAAATCTAATAAACTATTACAAATTCGGAAACCAACTCCTTTGGTCCCTTGAACTTCGATCTTGGCACGCACTTTAAGGCAACACTTTCTTTGATGGATCGCCTTCTCGAATGGCACCGTCTTCAAGGAACTCCGGAATAATTAAATTACAAAATGAATTACATAATATCCTATTATACATTTGTAATTAAAAATAAAAATAAATCTATTAAATTACAAAACGGTGATACGAGATCATAATAATTACAACCGAATCGATATTCTTATACATTTCGGGTAATACCAATTAAAACTAAGGCCATACTAAGTAAAATTACATAATTCAAAAACTATATAAAATTAGAATATGACAATCATAAATAAAATGCAGCATTATAATATGTATAAACATGCTAGATTTTATGCTAAATCGCCTTTTAAGAGCCAATATCGTATATTTATCGGTTTTCATGGATTTGCGTGATTATAACTTGTTAAATCACAATAATTACATAAATTCATATTTATGTACAAGTTAATTCCCCTAAGCATCTTACGACTCAAAAATTAGTCTCCACTAACATTTTGACAATAATTAAACTTGATTTCTAAATATTGTTCATAAATGGACCCAAAAATACAAAATTATGCTATAAACTTCAAATTAAATTATAAAAAATTTCAAATAATTTCGAAATTTGAAATTTCAACTCATGAACATTCTGGAAAAATACCATGACACTCATAATATTCAAAGCCTAGGTTAAAAAGTTCGAAAATTTATCGAGAAAAACAATGTTGCGGTTTATCGGTTTTAACAAATATGACCATAAAAATATGAGAAAAATTATTTTCATCAACTTTACACTTTTAGATCTGAAATATATGACAAAATGCAACATGTGACGTTTTTCCTTTAGTCATGAAGTATGTTTTAGCATTATTACTAATTATAGTCACTATTTATGTGATTTTTCATCAAAAAATCATAAATCATGCAAAAAGACTTCATTATAGCCAAATATTTTACACACATCTTGTACAATTTCATGTGACAACATACTAAATTTCCATGACCAGATTCGAAATATAACTCATATTAACCTATTTACCCATTTAAATACCATTTTAAATTTAAAAATTCATATTTCGAGCAAAACAACTTATTTTCACATGAAAATTTACAGGCCATCAGTAGATAATATATGTGATAACATGTCCAAGAACCACTAAAAAATTCGAAGTTTGGCTATTTTTCGTCCAAAAATGACATTTTTATCATAAAAATCACATTTTAACACCAATAATATATAAAATGAACAATAAAATCCATAATTACACCAAAATGTCCTAAAAATAACTTAGGACCAGAAACTTTTAACATGTAAAGTTATTTTTAGGTTTATCTTCATAAATCCAAATTAATTAGTTTTGTATGTTAATCTTATAACTCGGAAAAAGCATAAGCCGATTTGCATGCAAACAACCTAAGGCTCATGATACCGCATGTTAGATTCATTAATCTCATAAGTTTACATATTCATATATGAATTAATTTATTTAGTCATAAAATAAATGCAAGATCTTATGCATGCAAACTAAAACAAGATAAGAGAAGAAGTTGTCAATCTTACTTATATGTTTCGGATATTAGGGTACCAACAAGATCTCCTTCTTGTTAGTTCTTGAGCTTCCTTATAATGGATGAACAAGGTTCAAATTAGAACCTCTCCCAAAAGCATATACTCAAGAAAATCCCTTAATAACTAATATTATTACGATCTAGTAATAATATAAGTCTTACTTAAAAATTTGACACAAAATATTAATTTGTTCTCTTGTAATTTCGGCCAAGAGAAGAGAGATTTTGTGAGGTTTTTCTTTCTCTAAAAGGTTTCATAAGTTGTAGAGAGAGTGATTATTTCTTACACTAGAAATTATATTACGAAAGAGTGAATAATGATAGATAAAACCATTGGTATTTCTAGCTAGAAAAACCGGTGGGGAGGGGGAATAAAGGAGCCAATGCATGAGCTTGTGTACTCAAGGTCAACTAGGTTTGCATGGCTACTAGTAAGGTTTAATCATTGTGTTTTCCACTTAAAATAAAAACGCAATATACACCTTAAATTCCCTCCAATTTTCGGCACATTTAACATAAAATGGATGGTCCATTTTATTTTGTCATTTGTCAATTGTGATATATGTGACATGTTACTTGACATGTGAAATTGTAATGTATTTTTAACATATTAAAAATCAACATACTCGTAAAATATGTCATATACAAAATCGACTAGTAATTCGTAATTACTTGTACCAAAACGGTTTATCAAATTATAAATTACAACGTCTTATATTTATAATAAATTATTCATTCAATTTCAATTTCAATTGTTTCGTAAACAATAATTTTATCTAAGTAATAAAACAATTCGATTACTTAGACCGTATCTAATTTAATCGAATTATAATAAGACACGTTAATCTTACTCACAAATCATCCGTCAATATTAAGCAATTTAATTAACTCGTATCGGCATACGATCAATTAAATAATCAATTAAGAGTATTTCCCTATAGGTATGACCTAAGGGGATCAACTGATCACCACCGTCGCACGACAGTAATGTCAAACTCTAGTCAGCCAATCATTACCGATATGTGTGGACCAGTTGACTGTAAAATATTACATCCCACATGTATTCTTAAAATGAGATTTAAACATGTGATCATCATGATCGACAGTTGTGATCGCATTATTGTCGGAGGACACATATTCCAACACATAGTTGTCCGGAGACTTCCACTTACCACCTTCTTCTTCAATTTTTGTGATGATGATAGCATTTGAATTTATCAATCCTTCAAGAGTAGAAGGAGAATTCTCATAACATTGATGACCGGATACCTTAGGGGTTGATGTTGTGGGTGCCAAATTTCCACAAGCAAGTTCATTTGCAAGTTTGTTCTTGAGCTTTTCCACCAAGTACCCTTTGTATGATGCTTTGACTTTTTGAAGAAGGTCCACCATATCATCTCCAACAATCATTCGCTCCATGGTGGGTGCTAAAATGTATCCATGGTCAATAGGAAAGAGACATTCATCTTCCTCACGGAAGCATACCTCAAACTTCTCAAGGATAGACTCCTCAAGCAAGGTGATATCACAAGTCCATTCTTCTCCCCTATTCCAAAGGTCCTTGTAAGACACGTATTCTTCATAAGCATCTTTTATGGTCTTGTCATTATTAATATCTTCATATGAATCATAAATGGGAGTTTCACTCCTCTTCATTAACTCTTTCTCCAACACCTCAATGTTCACATCAAATGATACACCCTCATACTCACAAAGGTTAAGAGTATTTGACTTACTCAACTTCATATCTTCCTCATCAAATACCACACTATCATACTCACAAGAGCTCAAGGAGATTGACTCTTCCCACTTCACATCTTCTTCATCAAAGGTCATTGCCTCAAATTCACATTCATGTCCAATGCTCAAGGATTAGTGGGGAGTGTTTGTTTGGGTTGCTTTCATTTGGGCAATTCGAATTGCAAATTCCTCACCTTGGGTAATAATCCCTTGGAGAACATTATATTGTCCCTCTTTTGGATCTCCTCTAGCATTTGTTTGAAGAAGTTTTGTTGATCTCCCATCATTTGGAGAATCATATTTTGAATGGGCTCATTTTCTTGTTGTGGGTGGGTGTGAAAGTGGTTGTATTGTGGCAATTGGAATTCATTATGAAGTGGGTATTGTGTGGGTGGTTGTTGTGGATATTGGATGTGGTGAATTCGGTGGGAAAAATTGGGGTAGTAGTTAAGATTTTCATTGTACGAATAGTAAGGTAGGTTTGTGTTGACTTGCTTCTCAAACTCCCCATACCCATAGTCATACTCAAAAAATCCACCACATACTCCATATGTCACGTCTTAAGCCATCATCATGGTTAAGACAAGGAAACAACTACAAGCATGGAAACTACACAAAAATGGTAAGAACAATCCTTGAGGAACAAGTTCCTCAAGGTGAAAGCACAATTAAAATAGACAAATAAGTAAGAACTTAATCACATAGCACAATCCCCGGCAACGGCACCATTTTTGACGTGAGCGTGTAGTTGTACACCCAGTCAAAACACATTTCTAATACTCAACAAACAACTAGTTAACTGTAAGTCGAGGTCGATCCATGGGACAGTGTGCTTTGGGCTCTAAATCTATCTATCTCAATTTATGCTAGTGTCACAATTTGTTTGGGTTTGTAGTTGTGTCTAAACTAATGCAAGCAATAAAGTAAAACAAGCAATAAAAGGAAGGATGTAAACAAATGATTAAAAGTACTAGGATATCATGGGTTCATAGGGGATTCATGGGAGTTGATCATACAAACATGTTCACAAAGTTGCAAGCAATTAATGTTGTAAAGGAACCAAGTTGGTGTATGTCTTACGGTTTTTAGGAAGAGCTGGGTCCCGGAGCCAAATCGATTAGATTGTACAACACCTACAAGTCGACTTACTTTCCCCCTAATCAGTTCTATGCATGGTCTAACTAGACTCGAGTTGGTTTATATCTTACAAGTCAAGTTGAATAGATAAGAGATGGTTGTAAATGCAAGGATTCATAGGCTTAGCATTTCATCAAACATAACATGTGCATAGGTTGACATCACAACAAGCAAACAAATTAATTATGGAAACATATTGGATTAAGCATGATTATTCCCTATGTTTACTTCCCTTAATTACCCACTAATTCTATTTAAGGAAACTACTCACCCATTATCATGGAAAATATGTCATTAATGGAGTCAATCATCACAACAAGTATAAACATGATAAGGGCTTTAAGGAAATAAACTATAAAGAGTAAAGAGTAAGGGAATTATACCAAACTTGAGATGATCCAAATAATAAAGCAAGAATAAAAGAAGAGAACTTGATTGATTGATTAGTGGTTGTCAATCCTCCAATAATAACCCAATAATCTTCAATTACCCAAAAGTAAGAAACATGAACAATAATTAAGGAAAGATTAATGTGTAATTTGTTGAAAGATTAAATAGTAATCTAATCTAATCTACTCCTAATCTATTCTAAGAGGATTTTCTCATGTGGGAACTTGGTGGTTTGATTATTACAAATGGGGTATTTATAGTAGCGGATCAATAGGTTAAGTAAGGGTAAATTAGTAATTAACAATGCTAATTGTTGAGTAGGGAAATGCTCCTCTCAAATAAAGATGCTAGCTAGTCTCCTTTTTGCTAGTCTTTCAGAAATATGCGCATCTCGAGTGGGCTGGAGGAGAGACGGTTGCACTGGAAAGGAATCCGAGCGGATTGGTCTCGGGACGCTCGGATCACAAGGCCTCAAGACGAGCGTCTTGAGCACGGGACGTTCGGATTACTAGGCTTCAAGTCGAGCGTCCTGGAGAGGGGGACGAGCGTCTTGTCTCACGGGACGAGCGTCTTAGTCTCGGGACGAGCAGATTGGCGGACAGCTTCTTTGTTTGAGCTCGGATTGTAAAACGGACGTCATTTTCTCATCTGGACTCCTATTAGAGTGATTCAAAAGCCTAGATCACTTGATTTTTCGATGTCGTTTCATCTAGCATACTTTCAGAGCCAAAGGAGCAACCCTTGGTTTGGTTTTCGAGTAATTTCTTCTTGCAATGTCTTCCTTCTCGTTATCCTTGCTTTTAACCCTATGATCCTTCTATATACTCTTTATTCCTACATCCTTGGTCATTATTCTTACCTCCTCTTCATACTAGTCCATTCAAGATCGTCAAAAAGTTTCTAAATATGCACAGGAGATGGGAATTGCCGCCTAATTACCTTCGTTCGTACAAAACATACGAAATGCACTAGGAAAGCAAAATATGAAGCATTTGACGGATAAAATGGCTATGGAATGATATAATATTATGCAAAATAGGTTCAATTAGGGGACTAAATGTGTGCAAATAATGTTCACATCAATAACAGTATTCTACCTTACTCATATGTATATCAAATTCTACAACACAGCAAAACAAAACATGATCACTCAATCTACCAGGTATCGCAAACTTGTAAACCAGTTACCAAACTTACACGTCACCCCATATCTTCATATCATTTATCAAATATAGCAAATGTTCAAATCAATTATCACATACATGCCACCACATGTCCGTACACATCCTTCTAATACCTCCTACTTCTCCTTCACATGCTCACGCATACATAACTATACAAGCAATTACGCATCACATGTACTATCATCTACACACATGACATTACCTTTACACATATATCTTACACATTACACACATATGCTCATATAATTCCCGACTCAATATCCCCATTCGAAGTGGATGCCTTAAACATATTGGGCCCGGGATTTTAGAATGAGGGCACCTTCTCACCCAAAATCAAACACACAAGGGGCTCCCAACATACATACACCAGGTTCATTTTATTTGACTCACTACGTTCATTATGTTCATTGGTTACAGGTTCTAAAATCGTCGCTCTGGTACCACTTTGTAACACTCACATCTACCAAGGAGCCTTAACAAGACCTTCCCTAGCAGTTATTGTAACACCCTCATTTATTCAGGAGCCTTTAGCTAGACATTCCCAAATAAATAGGACTGTTACCATCCCGATTTCCCGAGGTAGTGAATAACAAAGTCCAACTCACCAAAGTACTTTATATTAAAACTTTAATGAATACATGTTTATTACTACTTAACCAACTAATCTTAATATAAAATAAAATTCATCTCGCAGCGGAAATAAATAAAGTAATGTAATTGTTCTATGTGATCTAGACTTCAACTATGGTCCAAGTCGAGCTCCCATCCCAATGCTCCTGAATCAGCTAATCATTAGTACATGTCAAATCTGCTCCCCATAAATCGGTTCACCGCAGGTGTTCACGAATACACAGTCAACCGCGAGGTTGAGTAGGAATAAATACTAACAACAAAAACATACGATAACAATCCAATTTTCTTTTTACATTGCACAACCCCCTGACAACGTGCTCCATCCTTTTACTTAGCACACCTCCCTTAACAACGCGCTCACTTTACTTTGGTACCCCTCCCTTAACAACGTACCTCCATCATGTAATAGTACCTGTCTCTCACAACGTACATATTACCATCACCCCAGTGTACAAACTCCCTCAACAACGTACAACTGACTGTCGCACAACTTTTCACAATAATCATGTTCACAACCAACGATAACAATTCAAATCACCTCATCAATATTATTAACACAACTCAATATAATTCCCCCTTCCAACAGTTATGATATGATTAACCAACATATGCAATATAAATCTCCCTTCCAACAATTACGATTATAGCAACCAACACAATTCACATACGATCAATTCACTTTAATGTAAACCATCCAACAAACATTATCGAGTAAAAGTTGAGTAGGATTTATCCCTACATGGCAAGCGATTCCAATAATGCAGCTTAAGCAATTCAAATAATTAAAGCAATCCGACCCGATTATAATTTCTTCACAAATTAACCTAATCAAAATATTATAATTATTTCGCCAATTATTAATCATTACTTCTCATTACTATTTATAAATTTATATTCATTATTCCAATTAACTATTTATTATTATTATTTAAGGTCTACGATACTTAAAACCCGATTCAAATATAAACCCGAGTTACCCGAATTAAACAATTAAAAACCCGTTCATAAAACAAACAAACACCACCCTATACCCCGTGTAAACCGTGTTCAACCACCCCCCATAAACACCCTCCAAACCGACACCACACACCACCACAGCCACCACCCGACCTCGACACCCCCAACCTAAAACCCCACGTATCCAACTCACCCCTAACCACCAGCTAAACCACCATGAACAACCCACAAACCCACGCCCTAACACACGACACCACAGCACCCGCCCTTCAACCAGTCTCCCAAAACAGTCCAACCCCGACAACCACACCCAACCTAACCACTTCCAGCCACCACCATTGTCACCCATAGTCCACGACGATTCTAAAGGTACCCTCCAACCTCACTCACGGTCAGAAACGCGACCACGACGCTCGTCTTAAAACAACAACGTCAAAACACTGCTCTCCCCAGTTCTTGCGATTTCCGGCCACCACCCGCTCAAACCACCACATGCCACCACTCAACCACCACCAACCAGACCGCCCACCGTTCCCCATCACAACCAACCCTTGCCCAGGTCACGACGGGTCAAAATAGGGGTTCAACTACCCATCGCGAACCCACGGTCAAACTCGCAGCACCCCTCCTGACCAGCCACCTTTAGCCGCCTCAAAACCACCCCAACCCTAGTCAACGACGGTCAATAATGGTCAGGTCTTAATCTTGGCAGTCCAAGGTTGCTCTAGGTCCAAATCCCGAGTCCTATGGCGGTCTATAGATGTCATACGGTCGTCCTAAAGACGCTTGCACAATAAAGTATAAAACCGATTTAAGATGAGTAATTACCTCGAGTCGATTAATTGGTTTATGTTAATTCCTTCTTCTTCCGTCTCCTAAAGCTCCTTCTTTTAATTTGCGATTTATTTCTCAGATTTAATAGGGTGTTTATAGTGTAGGATTAGAGAGAATGCGAGGTCAATTAGGAAACTATATAATTTACCTTATTCTAATTAGTATAAGAATTACCATTATTATAATTACCATTATATTATTATTATTATTATTATTATTATTATTATTATTTTTTTTTTTTTTTTTTTTTTTTATTATTATTATTATTATTTTTTATTATTATTATTATTATTATTATTATTATTATTATTATTATTATTATTATTATTATTATTATTATTATTATTATTATTATTATTATTAT
This sequence comes from Silene latifolia, assembly GCF_048544455.1. Taxonomy (NCBI): domain Eukaryota; kingdom Viridiplantae; phylum Streptophyta; class Magnoliopsida; order Caryophyllales; family Caryophyllaceae; genus Silene; species Silene latifolia. The sequence continues at coordinate 192,057,590 of NC_133536.1, forward strand.
TATTATTATTATTATTATTATTATTATTATTATTATTATTATTATTATTATTATTATTATTATTATTATTATTATTATTATTATTATTATTATTATTATTATTATTATTATTACTACATGTGTTAATCTTACCATAAATAGGATTTCCTCATACAATATTTACTAATTTATTATTGCCATAACTTTATTATTATTATTATTGATATAATTATTATTACCTTTATATATTATTATTTCTATATTATATTATTATTAATTCCCGATACAAATCCCGATCACACTCATACTAGATGAACCATAAAATTCGGCTCAACTAACAATGGCACACGGCCCAATGCTAAACATTAGCTAAACCCAATTCCCGACTTTCTTTATTACGTTATTATTTAATTAACGTCTTACTTGTATTTATTATTAGAAATGTCACTTAATCAATTATTAAATTACATAAATTACTTTCATAAATTATTATCAAAATACGGAGTATTACAGTTATGGGCAGTACCATCTCGGTTGCCCGAGGGATAGTTTATCATAACGTCAATAAAAGAACTATTTAAAGTTTATACAAGTTTAACTCAAGGGAAAGATACAACTGAGTAACAACAGCTATCAACTATGGCGAGACTACTCCATGTCAAGACTCGGTGGGAGACTCGTCCCTCTGACGCACTCAGCTAAGCTTCACATATCAACACCTGCTAAGACTGACTGCTCAACATAATGGATCATGGCAGACACATAACAAGAAGAAACACAAACACATCACACAAGGTCAGTAACTGAAGAACAACATAACGACCATAGAATAACACAAACAACAATCTCCAACACCAACACTCCACCAATCATCTGACTAACACGAACGTATAGTCCTGCCAGAATATCCATCGCAACAGATATTCCACACCGCCAGTGGAGACTGCAACCTTACCACCTAACCCCTCTCAAAACCACAGAGCGAATAACCCATGTCCATTATTGTGCACATCCCCCTGTGGCGGGAACCACAAGGGACGAATCAAGGGCATGAACCCATTCCCGCAAGTGACTCTACTCAGCCGAGGGTGCACCTCGCGAACCATTGACAATCAGAACCATTCATACACAGAATCGCCACGCATCACACATGACAACTAATTAACAGTCCTTAGTAGGAAAACCTACCTTAAGCAATCAGCAGCAACACCACATACATCCATAAGACAAGACAACCTCCATCAACAACAGTAGGGAAAACCCTATTATTAACAACCATAGCCACAACGAAACCTAAGTACGATGATGATGACGTACCTATGCTCGGCATTCCGGCAACTTATATACTTACGTTGAACTCGCCGTACTCGATCGAGTATGGGATTTACTCGATCGAGTAACTAGACTACTCAATCGAGTAGGCTACACTAGATTGAGTTCCCACTTTCCAAAGGTTACTATGACGCAAGGTCGCTTGTGTGAAAGGTTCTAAGGGTCTAACATTTGTCCAAGGTCAGTCAACAAGTCCCTAACAGGGCGGGTATTACAGTTTAACCCTTTATTCTTATATATAGTGTGCTTAATCCGTCATAAGGGGATATCTTTCATACACTTTTCATACACCTTAGCACACAATACTCTTAGTTTTCAGAATAGTTTACATTTCCTTAAGCATTTCCTTAATGTGATAAACAACTTACTTAAGCATTTCAAGTTATAATTCAAGCTTTCCATTCAACTTATTTGGATTTCTCATTTGTGTTCTTCTTGTTCAAGTTCTATTTCCTTTGTTATGGTAATTTTATTACTAGCTTTAGTTCGTTAAATCACTCGTTATTTCCATTGTTATAATGTTTTCATTATCGTCATTAGCATTTTCGTATTGTTATTGTTATTACATTTTATTGTCAAGTTATCATCATCATAAGTTTAATGATAGCATTTTCATAATCATATTTCATCAAGTTCATTTTGACATTCACATGTTATCATCATTCCTTAGTTATTCTATAAAGTATTGTTTCTAATTTCTATGTCATCATTTATTATATTACTAATTCATAATTATTCATTTAGCTATAATTCTTTTATCATCATGCCTATCATATCATATCCTATTAGTTTAGTTTCCAATATGAGTGAGTAGTTTACTTTGTCTAGAGAATAGGGAAGCCATGCATAATTAGTATTTGTAATTGTTGAATTAGGATGTTATGATATCGTCTAATCGTTTCTATCACATGCTTGTATCGTTTGCTAATCTTTGGTAATTGATCACTATCTTTGATTAAATTTGTTAATTCACTTTTACAAGTCGAGAGGCGTGGAATTGAAGTAGACTAAGCATGTTTTAGTAGACCGATCTAGTCATAACGAGAGCTCACTACAACCCATTCTATGGTTGGCAATAAGGCCAAGAGGTGGTTGTCATTAGACCTAAAAAAATAACGTTACTATCAACTCCTAGTTTGACATGAGCATTTACATATTTGCTTGTATGACCCGACTCCTCTAGAATCTTTTAGAATTATTAATTTACATCATTTGATTACAAGTTTACCAACCAAACCCAACGAACAATCGTAACCGACCTAGATAGAATTCTACACATAGCAATGCACTATGCGACTCCCGTCTCCTTGTGTTCGACCCCTACTTTACTAAATTCATTTTTTAGCCAAGTCTAGAGTATTTTTGTTAGGTGTGCGATAGCCTATAAAATTTTGGTGCCGTTGTCGGGAAGCACGGTTTTGTTGCATTTTGAATTGATGATTTCTATCTTGTTTTATTTTGTCTTTAGGAACACTTGTTCCTTGAGACTGTTACTCACAAGTTTCTTGAAGATTGTTGTCTTTTGCCCAGGTCCTCTCGCACCGAAGAATTGCTTCCTTTTGATCTGAAGCCCGAGAGAACCTTCCGTAGCCAACTCAATAATTTCAAGGAGCTTGCCGAATCTTCTAGTCTCAGTGATTTAGGTCGCATTCGTACCAATTATCCACTCTGTGACGAAGAAGAAGGTTGTAGTTCATCAACTCCACCACCACCACCATCACCAATCAAGAAAATTGTGAAGCTTTGTGATCATTCCAAGACCATCGCGACTATACTTCCTAGGGGTATTACTACTACCCAAATTGGAGCCGTAGATTTCGAGATCAAGCCCGCTTTCATTAGCCTTGTGGAGAGAAAGGAATTTGGGGGAAGTCCTTTGGAGGATCCCAATTTGCATGTACAAAATTTTTGTGACTATTGCTCAATGATTAGGCAAACGGGAGTCACACTGTTAGGTTCATATACCCCTATTAGACTCATCTAATTCATTTTATAAATTACCCATAATTTATATTTATGTGGATCTACTGCATGCATAACAAAATAATGAAATAAGGAAGAAAACAATTTTTCCTTACATTGTAATGAAACGAAAATGGGCACAAGGTTTACCTCCTTCCAACCTTGTTCTTGAGCTTAATTAATTCGGGATGATCCTCCAAATCCAAGTATCCAAATTAGAATACCTCCCATCATTAGCACCTAAGACTTTACCCAAAAGTTTCTAATGATATTAACTAGATATTATTAGAAATTATAATCCCTTATTATTATTATTACTACTCTACTAATTGGAGAAATAATATTAATGTGTGGTTGCGAGAATTTTAGAGAGAAGCATGCCAAAAATTAGAACAAGGGAAAAATGAGCGACCAAAGTGCTCTATAAAGGCAAAAAACGGGTCACTCATGTCCCTTAGTGGGCCATTTCTTTTTCTTATTTTATTTGCATGCTTGATAAGTAATGAGTATTACTAGAGTAGGTTTATCATGCGAGTAGTGAAATCATTACATGTAATAATAGTTGATTAAAGAAATGACAAAATAATTTTCCCACAACATGTTATTTTCGGCCAATATAAGATAAAAATGGACCATTTTGATTTTGTAATGTTTGTCACACAAACATAAGAATCATTTAATTATTTATCTTATATAAATATACATTAGTTTGATCATACAACAATTATATAATATAAACTAATAATTAATATACACTTAACTCTTAAGTGATAATTATGTCATTATATGTAAATATAACGAGTCCTACAATGTCCAATTTAATTAATTTACAACCCTTGTAAATTATAATCAATGAATAACCTTTACCTCTAAAATTATAATACCTTGATTAATTTAATGAATTAACGCTTAATTATTAAATTAAATCTTATTTAATCACATTACAATAAGATGTAAAATTTTATTAGTCAATCATCGCATAATTGAATAATAAACTTGCGTTGACTCGGGTACTAAACTCGACCTCAACGAAACTCAGACAACTAAATATACATTAATAACAGGGATTGACCAACCCGTATCAAATACTTTGATCAGAATTATTTGGGTTCCGTCCTATAGGTGTGACCTCAAGGGATCAACTGATCACTACCGTCAAACGACAGTAATGTTAAACTCTAGTTAGTCAATCATTACCGATTAATGTTTATCAGTTGACTATATAATTAAATCATCCCTTTTGTATTCTTATTACGAGATTTAATATGTGATCGCACTATTGTTGAGGACAAATACTCCAACAATCTCCCACTTGTCCTAGACAAGTGTGCGTCACCAATTCTCTTGTCTTATTATATCATCTCCCACTCAATGCAAGGTGTCTTGCAGGTCGTACTTGCATTTGATCATATATTGAGTGGTTTCCTCGATTTGGAGAGTAACTGTCTGACCGGAATTATCTACCGTAGGTACCTTCCGAGTGTGGCCACGCAAGTGGCTCTGAGATTTTAGATAACCCTGACAAGGGGATGGACAATTCCTATCGCACTATTCCCTTCGTATAGCCACAACTCATCATGACCCAAAAGATGCCCATTTGATCTCAGTTACGAAAATCGTAGAGTATAAATCAAAGTCACTCAGAAACTGTGCCACCTTGGGCGAACAGTCTCTAGTCAAAGAATCGACTCAAAAGAATACAATAGTAGCTCTCGCCACGACCAGGCTTTATAAAAATTACCATAACTCTATAAGCGGTCACTGCCCGATAGAGTGTCCCATACAGTCTGCTTATGTGATCGACTAGTCATCCCATATAACTCTATGGCACTTGAACTTGCCATCAATCGCATCACACTCTAGTCACTTCGAGACGTCACCTCATATAAGCAATTAGGGGCCAATACTATGTTAATCCAATTCACTTTAATAGGGTTCAACATTGTCCATACAACCTATTTGGATATAACAAAGCAATAAAAGAGTTTAATTGTAGATACCCGTATCCGTCGATATTGGAATTTATAGAGAACCCGAGAAACACCCGATGATGATAGGACACATGTATTTATTAGTTGTCATTGTCATTATTTGGGTTCGTTTTACGATGTAGAATGAGCGTTCTCGACGAAGTATTTTATTAATTTAAATGATATTTAAATTAAAGTTTTTAAGGTGAATTCATTTTACTTTATTTTGAATTTATGTTCTCAAGTTTATTTTATTGAAAATAAAATTAATATTTGATTTGAAAAATCACTTTATGAGTGTATTTGATTTGAAAAATCATTTATTTTAGTGTGTTATTTGATTTGAAAAATCATTTATTTTAGTGTGTTATTTGATTTGAAAAATCGATTTCGAAAGTTGAAAACTCGTTTTAATCACACAATTTGTGAGCTCGTTTTATGCTTGATTTGGGCTCGATTTTCGACGCACTTTCGACCTAACTTCCTCTCCCATAACCCGCGTTCGATTCTTAGCCAAAGCCTACCCCAAACCCTTTGTTTAACCCACCCAAATCTCGTTCCAAACATCCCCCCAACACAGCCCAATTCCTTCCTTTACCCGTGTTTGTATAGCCCATCGAAAGCCCTTCTAAACCGACTCAAACTTGGTCCAAACCCGCAACCCATCACCACCAACCCGTGCTCCACATTACCCACAACAACCCAGCACCTATACCACCTCGAAACACTTCCACAAGGCCATCCAAAATAGGCCCCAGAACGAAACAGCACAAGCAGCCCCCCTTGTTTTGCGTGCTCAAACCCGAGTCCAAAACCCGCTCCAAACACCACTTAAACCCGTGCCGATTAACCCTAAACCATACCCTAGTATCCTACCCATATTATCTTAGCTTAAACACCAAGCAAACCCCCCATACAAACCCTAAAAAGCCCACGAATAGCTGATGGACAGCAGCTATGCGAAACAGGCCCGACTGCTTGTTGCCCTACTTCTACCCTTCGAAACTCCTTATAAATACACCCCCTTCACCATACATTCATTCCTCTAAGTTCTCCATACATACAACCGTCACTTACAAGCTTTAAACCCCAGAAACAAACCCTAATTGCCTCTCAAAAACCCTCAACAAAACCGACTTACAAACTGAGAATCAGTTTGTGTGTCCTCTTTGAAACCCTTCGTTCAACCATCAAACCTCCATTAAAATTCGAGTTTATTGTTCCAAATTAACCACACAACATCCACCTGCATCTTATACAAAGATTTACGAGCCAAATTGCCCTTGAGAGTACACGAATCCCCTCGAAAAACAGAGTGTTATACACTCTGTTTTCGCGGTTTTTCCTGTCTGTCCAGTTCTGTTTGTGCTCATTTTTCGTGCCCAATAACTCAAAAAGAGCAGGGATTGTTTTAATATCTCTGTTATCCTCTCATTCTAGTTTTCAAAACATCTTTTAAATCGAATGTTCACCGTGAAACGAGAGAGAAATCGCAGTTTGAAAGTTGCTGTCCAGATTTGCAAAAAACGTGTTGTTTGCTTTGTTCCTTCGTCGACGACGGCCTCTCGAGATAAAATCTACGATCGATTATGACCCAAGACGGTGTCAATGATACATGTAGATTGAGGGTGCATCAAATCCTCCTCTTTCTCCCTTTTATTTCATTTTTTTATGTTTGTTTTTTATTGTTTCGTTTTATTTTGTTTATCGTTTGTTATCGTTAACTATGAAACTAGTTTAGTCCGAGTATGAGTTAAAGTACCGCCACGAACACCCGCGTTGACTTGAGATGGGAAAGAAATCCGCTACATCAGTCGGTCGTATCCCCCGTCTCATTTACATATCCTCGTGTTCAAGGTAGGGCATTAATAAAACGAATTCTAACTTCGCTCTTCGCTTTTGACTCCTTGCCTGTTTCGTCCAATTCGACATACCCTAGGACCATTCACATGTTAGTTCGACCTATGATTGTTAACATATGAATCATTTAGATGACATTAGATCAATTTAATAACCTAATTAGACACGTTAGGTGGCTTCGACACAAGCATTAAAATCAACTAACAATTCTGTAACTTAATTGAATGCATCTTTCTCTTACACATAATTTCTCGCTAGTATAAGAGTGCATGATTAGCACCTTCTTATTAACACTCGATGAGTTAAATTAATTAGCGAACTTGACCTAATTCGACCCTTTAGGCCGTGTAGAGCACCCGGTTTTAGGCAAAGCTTTCTGACCTCTTTTATCATCGTTTTCTAATGTACATCCCGCATCGCTTCGCAAATCTATCTAACCTAATGAATTTAACCTAGGAACTAGGGTGGACGTGGCTTTAGGCCGTGAGGGTGGCCGTGCCTTTTCTTGTTGCGTTTGTTTTATATCATTTGCTCTTTGTCGTTTCGTTGCTTGTAATTTATAGTTTGTTCATCGAGTTGTAATTTTCAAGTTTGTTTTACTTTTATCGAGTCAAAACTTCTTCAAAAACCTTAGTCTTGTTTGGTTAGATGGTTGTGCCCCAATGCATGTGAGAGCGTAGTAAATCGCATGTTGTTTAAAGCGACATGGCCCGATTTATGCTAATGCATGCTTTGGTGCGTAGCCCTATGTCTAATTCGATAAGATTAAGTGAAAGCACGCATTACGAGGAGTGACCCAAGGCCGTGAGTCATGTAAGCCGTGGGCCACCCCCTTGTGCACGTTTCCCTAGGCCGAGTTGGCCGTGTAGTGTGTCGTGTGTGGTTTTGTGCATAGCGTTGTATTTTAGATCGAGTTGTATCTTTAATTTCTCGTTGTGTCGGCATGAAATGCCTGGGTTGTAATAGGGTAGATCCCAACGGCTCCCCCTTTCCCATCAAGCCTTGTTTGTTTCGTTTATATGTTGTTAGATCAATCAACCCACATGCTAAATTACAACTTTGACAAAGTTAGTTTAGTTGCATCTAAATCGACATAGAAACTTCACATGTTAGCCATATATCGTAGTAGCTATGACCTTGTTTGAAATCCGACACTTGACTTAGTAGAGGCCGTTATTGACGGGCGGGGTTAGGTGTCCTTATGGGCTTCCTAACACGTACCCTCACCCCTTACTCAAGATCTATGGTTTGTGGATCCGTCTAAATACCATTGGATTACGAGAGTCATTCAAATCGAGTGATATAGGGTACAAGTCTTTATCTTTAATCACTCGTAGTCGATTGGCTTTATGCTTTTCGATGAAAGGTGTAAAGTTGACTTGAACGGTTCCAAGTTCCCAAAAAACTTGGTGGCGACTCTAATTTGTCTTAATTCGATTCGAAAGAACCTCGAGTCGATTATGCCTAGTGTGGATCCCGCGGACGCAGCTTCCCGAGGGCCTTGTCCACGATTTGGCGACTCATTTGGGGAAAAGAGGACTAGTTACACTTTGTTTCTAGGGTCTTTTCCTCCGAGGTGAAACTTGAAAAGAAAGTATTGGAAAGTAAAACATTACTCGTAGTGCTACGATTCATGCATAAACCCTTAAGGACTTTCCCGGGCCGTCCCAGCGCTTCTTTGTGACGCGTGGGGGGCGACGTCCCACTATGCCAGGACCTTGCACATTGCTTGCTTCCGCTCCGCCCCGTCGTGGTTCTTGATGGTGGGTATGCTCTTCTAGGTACTCTACCTAAAGGCCCTTGCTCTATAAGACCCAAAAAGGATGGAGGGCATAGACCTTCTTGTAGAAGACTTGCCGAGACTTAGAGATGTCTAGGAGCATACATCCTTATAACATGAGAATGACAATGTGCGAAATGAATTTCCCGAGTCTTTTCAAATTTTCCGTATCGATTTCAAAACCGAACTTTTGAACAACTTACTTTCAAAATATCATGGTTTTAAAAACGCGGAATGCTGCCCAAGTAGGACTAGATTTTTACGGCCCAAAATGAGCTTTTATAGCCGGCATGATGCCTATTTTAAATCTCATTTTCAAATCGATTATTCGTTTTTTTTCAAATTCAATCCAAAATGCTTCTTGAACCTTAACCAAGCATGAAATGCGTCAAGTCGTGTCCGGGTCCTGGCCGTGTTAGGCTAGGCGTGTTTTTCCCCGAGAGTCTAGAACACGACCCTGTTGGGTCACCCAAGCTCACCTCTTGGGATTCGAGTCATGTGGGTCAACCAATTGGTCTAGGATAGTACACAGAAACGTCCAAGCTAGGCCATTTTAGGGCGTTTCACTTAAACCTATGGGCTATGTTATTCCAATCACGGGTTTAGTCACACCGATTCCAATTTAGAATCGAGCTATGACAGCTTGAGTCATGTCGTCTTGTCGAGTCTAAAATGAATCGAGGTCTAAATCCAACTGTGAGTCGAACCTTTTGGTTAGTCGGTCATAAGTCGAGTCTTTGTTTGAGTCAAGTTGGTGTCGTGTCCTTAAGTGTGCAGGGGCTCTTATATTTGAATATTGACTCAGTTCGGGGTTTTCTTGTAGAAAGGCCGCCAAAAACCCGACTTCAAGCAATGGAAGATGTTGTTAACAAACTCACTGAGGCCGTGAACCTCATGATGGCCAGAATGGATGTGATCGAATCCAAGCTGGGTGAAGATTCCTCTTCATCTACCTCACCTCTGACTGATCTGGAGAAACGGTTCAATTTCATTGAGGACCGTCTGAAACTCTCTCGAGGGAAGAACATCCATTACGAAAATGCTAGGGCCTATGCCCCAATTCAGGATAAGTTGCCCACAAACGTGGTACTCACTGATATCCCAAAGTTTAAGGGCAGAGAAGATCCGGTCAACCATGTTAAGGCCTATAAGGGGTACTTAGCACTGAAGGGAGTACCTGCTGACATGCTCTCTGAAATTTTCGCTCAATCTCTGGATGAACACCCGAAGGCGTGGTTCTACAATCTGGACCTTAAAAACTTCCCTACTTTCGAAGATATCACGGTGGAGTTCTGCAAGCACTATGCTGATAATGTCGAGATTCAAACCAACATAAGAACATTGGAGGTGATGACACAGAAAGACAAAGAAGGCTTTACTGAATTCCTTGCAAGATGGCGCGCTGAAAGCGTGAAATTAGCCAAGAAGCCTGACGAAGTTGAAATGGTAGATAAGTTCGTAAAGAATCTACGACCTATTTTCCGCAATGCTCTAAAATACCAGAATTTTAACTCTTTCAAAGAATTGATAAGAATCGGGATAAAGGTAGAAGATGATGTCATAAGGGCAGAGGCTGAAAAGCCGAAAGGGTACCAAGGGGCCTCATCGTCTAAAGCCAAGGCCCCAGCAACGACCCATATTGATGAAGCCATCAATCTCTTTTAAGGGCAATCGAAGAAGTCGCAGCGCCAAACACCTAGGGCATTCACCAATATCGGATGCACGTATACATATGCTCTCTAGAGGCTCATAGTCCAAGGAAAGCTAAAGCCTATTTGTCCAACTCCGGACCCTCTTGCTGATCAACAAGGTAAATGGTATAAACCAAACGCCTACTGTGCCTTTTATCAAGGGAAAGGCCATGATACTGAAAGGTGCTATCGACTGAAGCACGAAATCCAAGACATGATTGAGAATGGAACACTCCCGATCCCAACTGTTAAACCTAATAACATCACCAATCCATTTAGCGATCACGCCAATTTTGTTTCTGTCGAAGACAATGTCGATTATTCCCATCTTATCCGCCCATGTCAATTGAAAGGGTTGTTTATCGGGAAAGTATTTGTGGATTGCTTTAAATTTTTGCGAAGCCCCAAGAATGAAATTCAAGTCGGAAGTCTTGCTCTAGAATGTACTCCTCTCGTTAACGAAGTTAATAAAAGACAATTCGATTCACCAACCTTCATCATTGGCGTAGGTCCTCAGAGGACTACCTCGGGATGGAGGCAGACCATCGAAGGGATCAAGGACAAAAGCCGAGCATCTAAGTTGACAGCTGAACAAGGGAAAGCTCAAAACTAGATTTGAAAATTATGAGTCGGGATCTGTTTTCTTATCTTAGTCGAGTCGAGTCTAGGACTTTATTTTCTTGAAGTTGAGTCGTTTGTTCCGCGATGACCTAAGGTGTGTCCTATGAATCGTTCCTTTGGGTCTGTTAAGCAATTGCCTTTCCAATAAAAAGTTGCAGCTTCGTTTCCAAATATGTCTTGTTTTCAATCCTCATCATTCCGAAAGCATGATAAAATGCACAACACACTCAAAGGCATCCCTGGGGTAGAAATATGTCCTGTTTCAAGATGTAAGGTACACTAGGATCCCGTGTTTGATTCCTTTACCTATTCCATGTCTGGTGGTAGAAAACCTCCATCTGAACCAATGTTTATGACAAGCTTCTAGATGATTCTATGACGAACCCGGACTAGCTCCTTGTTTCCCCTACCGACGATGACGGAAGGCAAGCCTTTTCCTCATAAAATCATCCCCTCTGAAAGAGAGAAGAAACCAACCCGTTCTAACAAGGAATTGTTAGTTCTGACCCAAATTAGTTGGCGAAGCCCAGTTTTCAAGGTGTATCCATTTATGACTAAGAGAATGAATAGAAGATCATTTTCAAAGGGAGAAAAAAGATGAAAAAGAATGAAAAATGAGAAAAAGAGAAAAATTGGAAAAATGAAAAAAAAAAAGAAAAAAAAAAGAAAAATGAAAAGTGATGAAAGAAAAAGAAAAAAGAAAAAAGAAAAAAAAAAGATGTTGAAGTTATTGCAAAAGGTTTTTGGTTGAATGTCGAAGTTACGGAAGCCAGAAGTCAAGTCAAGTACCCATAGTTGAAGTTCAATTGGCAAAGCCCAAAAGCTTAAGTAGTAACCTCTTTACCCCTAAGTCCTTCCTGAGACAGTTACAAGGGGATAGTCAGGAATTTTGAGAATCATTCCGCTTGTGCTGTTACACCCAGCCTTTAGGGACCAGATATGGAGATTTGAACCCACATTGTTTTCCAACCCATTTGCACTCGAGTTTCATCAAACCCGAGACACCTTTTCCAACCACGATGTAAGCCATAACCCATTGGCCTTAGCACCAGAAAATGAACCTTCAGAATGATGGTCCACTATTCAAGCCTTTTGTTGCCAAGCTCCACATCCAAAAGAACCACAACCTTTTGTACCAATCCTAGACACGGGATTTAACGGTACCTTACAGGCTAGAATGGGATACGACATGATACCTTAGGTGAAACCTTCGAGTGTGTACACACAATCAATATGCCAAGTTTATGCACCTTCATCGAAATACGTCGGATTTGATTTCGCTCCACGCGAATACGTAGGCAGTTCTTCAGAATAAGGGATTCAATCCACCCGTCATCCAAGTTATCATCTTGTCGGTTTCTTACGGGTCTTAACCAAGTCCAAATGAAGCCACCTTTGTTTGAGTCGGTCTTAGCACTCGATTTAGGCTAGGATAAGGATATAGGTTCAGATGAGTAGTGTTAAGTCTCAGAATGAGCTTTATCTAACGGATTAGGCAAAGATGCTGAGTCATATAGATGTAGGTTTGTGTTGGGAACAGAAAATATGAAAAACCCGCTGAAAAGAAAGAAGGCGTGGAATAAAAAATAGTAAAAGCCCGCTGAAAAGAAAGAAGGCGGTGGCAAGAAATGATGAAACTTGCTGAAAAGAAAGGAGGCGAGGAGAAGAGTGACAGAATGTTCCCAACAAAAGTCATGTGTGATGTCTAAGTGTTCTCATAAAATCAGTCTGTGTTTAGTGTCTGGGCGAAGCTAACGTTGTTGCTTCGTGAGTTTAATCCACCTTGTCAATGCCAAGTGATCTTGATTCCCATGTGCCCTTGGGAGCACGCCCATGCCATACGATATCCATGTCTCAAGTCCGATGGCCTTGTGATTCCCGTTTGCCTTCTTTTGGCGCCAGAATGGCCAATTTACGTTTCTACCCCCAACAAGTCAATAATCGAATTAAAACCCGGGCACACTTACGGTTTTATTTTCCTTTTTATTTTACGGTAGCGGGCTACGCCCACGTTATTTACGGGTCATACAGAGTGTCTGAGTCGTATTCCCTGCTCACCCATCAAGGTTCAATTTCAAAATGCCAAATATTTCAGAATTCCGAAATTTCAAAAACTTTTTGCATCAAATTTTGGGTCGATGGCCCAATTATTCAAAATTTTCAAATTGTTCAAATTTTGGGTCAATGACCCAGTCTTTCAAATTCAAATTTCGAGTCAATGGCCCAATATTCCAAGTGATGTCAAATTCAAAATTCGAGTCGATGACCCAACTATTCAAAATTTTCAAATTCAATTTTCGGGACGATGACCCAATCTTTTAAATAATCCAATTTTAAGATCGATGATCGAAATGTGCTTATGTGATGGTTATTGCTAGTACGTTTTTGTGTTTCAAATATAGCAAGATATGCTTCAACTGGGGGCTCTAAAGTCTTCGACTTTAGAGCCATTGCAAACTGGGGGCTCTGAAGCCGTTGGCTTCAGAGACCATTATCAGGATGTAAAGGATGACATCCACCAAGAATTCAATTCAATACAAGAGTATGAAATGGAAGAATTCCGTAGCTGAAAGCAAATGATGAAAGCGGCGGCAACCTCCTCGGAAAGTCCCGTCCCATTCGGACAAGCGCCAGCAGATGATAAATTTTGGGCAAATGTCAACAGATAATGAATTTTGGACAAATGTCAGCAGATGATAAACTTTGGGCATGTGTCAGCAGTTGCCGAACTACGACGCGGGTTTGATTCCGTCAGAAACGGATACGTAGGCGCCTAAGGATAAGGCTTAATCCACCATATATGCAATTTATGGGTCGACGACCAGCGATGATAATTTGACGCAACAGAAGCAAGAGTTAATCCCCGACGAAGTTTCAGGTATGATCTCTTCTTATGGCTGGCGAGCTTACATACGCAGGTCTAATGGACTATAAACGACCCGCAGAATCCTCAGGTCGAGAGGGACCTGGGGTATACTTTGACGTTCGCCTTGTCCAAGCCTCAGTCAAAGTGGGGGCTCTGTAGATACCCGTATCCGTCGATATTTGAATTTATAGAGAACCCGACAAACACCCGATGATGATAGGACACATGTATTTATTAGTTGTCATTGTCATTATTTGGGTTCGTTTTACGATGTAGAATGAGCGTTCTCGACGAAGTATTTTATTAATTTAAATGATATTTAAATTAAAGTTTTTAAGGTGAATTCATTTTACTTTATTTTGAATTTATTTTCTCAAGTTTATTTTATTGAAAATAAAATTAATATTTGATTTGAAAAATCACTTTATGAGTGTATTTGATTTGAAAAATCATTTATTTTAGTGTGTTATTTGATTTGAAAAATCATTTATTTTAGTGTGTTATTTGATTTGAAAAATCGATTTCGAAAGTTGAAAACTCGTTTTAATCACACGATTTGTGAGCTCGTTTTATGCTTGATTTGGGCTCGATTTTCGACGCACTTTCGACCTAACTTCCTCTCCCATAACCCGCTTTCGATTCTTAGCCAAATCCTACCCCAAACCCTTTGTTTAACCCACCCAAATCTCGTTCCAAAAATCCCCCCAACACAGCCCAATTCCTTCCTTTACCCGTGTTTGTATAGCCCATCGAAAGCCCTTCTAAACCGACTCAAACTTGGTCCAAACCCGCAACCCATCACCACCAACCCGTGCTCCACATTACCCACAACAACCCAGCACCTAGACCACCTCGAAACACTTCCACAAGTCCATCCAAAACAGGCCCCAAAACGAAACAGCACAAGCAGCCCCCCTTGTTTTGCGTGCTCAAACCCAAGTCCAAAACCCGCTCCAAACACCACTTAAACCCGTGCCCATTAACCCTAAATCATACCCTAGTATCCTATCCATATTATCTTAGCTTAACCACCAAGCAAACCCCCCATACAAACCCTAAAAACCCCACGAATAGCTGATGGACAGCAGCTATGCGAAACAGGCCCGACTGCTTGTTGCCCTACTTCTACCCTTCGAAAATCCTTATAAATACCCCCCCTTCACCATACATTCATTCCTCTAAGTTCTCCATACATACAACCGTAACTTACAAGCTTTAAACCCCAGAAACAAACCCTAATTGCCTCTCAAAAACCCTCAACAAAACCGACTTACAAACTGAGAATCAGTTTGTGTGTCCTCTTTGAAACCCTTCGTTCAACCATCAAACCTCCATTAAAATTCGAGTTTCTTGTTCCAAATTAACCACACAACATCCACCTGCATCTTATACAAATATTTACGAGCCAAATTGCCCTTGAGAGTACACGAATCCCCTCGAAAAACAGAGTGTTATACAATCTATTTTCGCGGCTTTTCTTGTCTGTCCAGTTCTGTTTGTGCTCATTTTTCATGCCCAATAACTCAAAACGAGCAGAGATTGTTTTAAGATCTCTGTTCTGCTCTCTTTCTAGTTTTCAAAACATCTTTTAAATCGAATTTTCACCGTGAAACGAGAGAGAAATCGCAGTTTGAAAGTTGATGTCCAGATTTGCAAAAAACATGTTGTTTGCTTTGTTCCTTCGTCGACGACGGCCTCTCGAGATAAAATCTACGATCGATTACGACCCAAGACGGTGTCAACGATACATGTAGGTTGAGGGTGCATCAAATCCTCCTCTTTCTCCCTTTTATTTCATTTTTTTATGTTTGTTTTTTATTGTTTCATTTTATTTTGTTTATCGTTTGTTATCGTTAACTTTGAAACTAGTTTAGTCCGAGTATGAGTTAAAGTACCACCACGAACACCCGCGTTGACTTGAGATGGGAAAGAAATTCGCTACATCAGTCGGTCGTATCCCCCGTCTCATTTACATATTGATGTGAACATTATTTGCGCACATTTAGTCCCCTAATTGAGCCTATTTTGCATACTATTATAACATTCTATGGCCATTTTATCCGTCAAAACCTTCCTATTTGCTTTTCTATCGCATTTCATATGTTTTGTAGAAAAGGAGATAATAAGGCGGAAATTCCCATCTTTCGTGCATATTTGGAAGCTTATTGATGATACTAGATGGGCTAGTATGAAGAGGAAGCAAGGACTAAAGATCAATCCCACAAGAATAAAATGGAAGTGAACAAAAGGGAAGAAAAGAAGAATCATTGCTGAAGAACAATCCGAGCGGATTGTCTCCAATCCGCCCGTCCCCTTACAGCACAATCCGAGCGGATTTCCACCAAAGACGCTCGGATAGCCCCGCCAGAATCCGCCCGGATTCCATCAATTCCGCTCGGATTCCAAAGCCAGAATCCGCCCGTCCCGACCCTATTCCGCCCGGATTCCAGCACAGCACGGATTGTCTTCTCCAAGCTACGAAGAAAGAAGCCCTTCTCTCGGAAAATACCGGCTCCTCCTTGCTCAATCTAAAAAGTGTAATTACTAGTTTAGCCCTTAGTTAACCCTAATGCATCCACCTAATTTCCTTTATAAATACCCCATTTGTAATAATCAAATTATCAAGTATTATTAGGGGATCTCTCTTAGCTAGAAAATCTATCCTTAGATTAGATTAGGAGTAGTTTAGAATAGATTACTCTTTAATCTTTCCATAAATTACACATTAATCTTTCCATAATTATTGTTCAAGTTTATTATTCAAGTTTATTATTGGGTAATTGAAGATTATTGGGTTATTATTGGAGGACCCATTGGAGGATTGACAACCTTCCATCAATCATCAAGTTTCTTCTATTATTCTTTGCTTTATTATTTGGATCACCTCAAGTTTGGTATAATTCCTTTACTCTTTAATCTTTATTGTTCATCTCTTCATTCTATTATCATGTTTATACTTGTTGTGATGATTGACACCATTAATGACATATTTTCCATGATAATGAGTGAGTAGTCTCTTTAGCTAGGGTTAATGGGTAGTTAGGGGAAACCAACATGGGATTGATTCATGCTTAATCTAATATGTTTTCATGATTAAATTGCTTGCTTATTGTGATGTCAACTTTATGCACATGTTATGTTTGATGAAATGCTAAGCCTATGAATCCTTGCATTTACAACCATCTCTTATCTACTCAACTTGACTTGTAAGATATAAACCAACTCGAGTCTTGTTAGGCCATGCATAGAAGTTGATTAGGAGGAAATTAAGTCGACTTGTAGGTGTTGTACAATCTAATCGATTCGGCTCCGGGACCCAACTCTTCCTAAGAACCGTAAGATATAAACCAACTCGGTTTCTCCACAACATTAATTGCTTGCAACCTTGTAAACGTGTTTGTATGATAAACACCATGAATCCCCCATAACCCCATGATATCCTAGCACTTTTAGTCAATTGTTTACATCTTTCCTTTTATTGCTCATTCTACTTTATTGCTTGCAATAGTTTGGACACAACTACAAACCCCATCAATTGTGACACTAGCACAAATTGAGATAGATAGACTTAGAACCCAAAGCACACCGTCCCATGGATCGACCTCGACTACCACTAACTAGTTGTATGTTGAGTATTATAAATGTGTTTGATGGATGTGTGACGACCAACTCTTGTCCTATCAAAATGGCGCCGTTGCCGGGGACGGTGCTATGTGATTAAGTTCTTACTTGTTTGTTTATTTTGATTTTGCTTTCACCTTGAGGAACTTGTTCCTCAAGGTTCGTTTTTACCATTTTCTTGTAGTTTCCATGTTTGTAGTTGTATGTTTATCTTGGCTATGATGATGACTCAAGACATGTGTTATGGAGTATGTGGTGGATCTTTTGAGTATGACTATGGGTATGGGGAGTTTGAGAAGCAAGTCAACACAAACCTACCTTACTACTCATACAATGAAAATCCTAACCACTACCCCAATTTTTCCCACCAAAATCACCACACCCAATATCAACAACAACCACCCACCCAATACCCATTTCACAATGAACTTCAATTGCCACAATACAACCACTTTCACACCTACCCACAACCAAAAGATGAACCCATTCAAAACATGATTCTCCAAATGATGGGAGATCAACAAAACTTCTTCAAACAAATGCTAGAAGAGAGCCAAAAAGAAGATAATGTTCATAAAGACATTGTTATCCAAAGAGAGGAACTGAGGATTCAAATTGCCCAATTAAAAGAATCCCAAGCAATCACTCACCACCGTTCTTTGGACATTGAGCATAAATGCGAATTTGAAGTAGTGACCTTTGACATGGAAAATGAGAAGTGGGAGGAGCCAAGTTCCTTGAGCTCTTGTGACTATGAAAGTGTTGTGTTCAATGAAGAAGACATGAGGTTGAGAATTCCAAATACTCTCAACCTTTGTGAGTATGAGGGTGTGTCTTTTGATATGGACGTTGAGGTGTTGGAAAAAGAGTTACATGAAGCCCACATTTATGATTCATGTGAAGATAGCAACAATGATGATGAGCCTAGCGGAGGGACTCACAATATCACCTTGCTTGAGGAACCTATCCTTGAGGCATTTGAGATACCCTATCATGAAGAAAAACGTCCTTCCTTTATCCTTCATGAAGACCACTTGGCACCTATCTTGGAGCCAATGATCATTGAAGAGGATATGATAGACCTTCTTCAAAAGGCCAAAGTTTCTTACAAGAGCTACTTGGTGAAAAAGCTCAAAGAGAAAATTGCTCGTGAGGCTACTTGTGAAGATTTGGCACCCGCAGTCTCAATTCCTAAGTTGGTAAGTGGAAGTCTACGGATGAAAATGAACCACACTTCATGCTTAGTGTTGACAAGAATCATGGGTTTACCTATTTGAAGCATCGGGAAAGCTCTAACGCTAAAGAGAAGGCAAGGAAAAGTACATTCTACAAGCCTCCTTGGCCAAGTTTCATATTCAAATTGAGCAACCCATACTTGTGCTTATTTGGAGCTTGTTCACAAGCTTTTGATCTTTTATTAAGAGCTTTGAGCTCTATGGATAAGAATTTCTACAAATTGAACTAGTTTGGTGGAGTCCTACCTCAAAACCACCGTTTGTAAGATATTTCTTGGACCCTTTACTTTGTATAATATTGTACATTTACATTTGCATTTAATTTCTTGCATAAGAGAGAAGAGAGAGAGAGAGAGTCATCTTACATGTTTCATGAGCAAATTTCAGAAAAAGATAAGGAAAAAGAGAAAACCAGTGAAAAGGGCGGTGTTGTTTCACGAAGAAGAAAGAAGAAGAAGGAAAGAAACAGAAGACGCCCGGATCGAGAGGAGGACGCCCGACCAAGACCCACGGAAAAGAAAAAGGCTAAAACTGGAGGAGAATCCGTGCGGATTCGAGCGAATCCGCCCGTCCTGGACAATACGTCCATTTTCTTCACGTGACGCCCGTCCCGTGTGTCATCCAGAAGCAAGATTTTGAGCTGTGAAAGAATCCGTGCGGATTGTTCATAATCCGCCCGTCCCGATCAAGCCGCGCGTCTTAGGCACAATACGCCCGACTTTTCCCACTTCCCAGCCGAGGAAGTTTGTTGTGTTTGAATCCGAACGGATTGTAGCAAAGACGCCCGTCTTCTTCCTCGACAATCCGCCCGTCCCGACAGAAATCCGCTCGGATTGTCCTGTTCCTCCGGATAAAACGGGTTTGATCCAACCTTATCCGTTCGGATTCCCTACTCCTTCTATATAATCACCCCCTTTCTCCCTCATTTCCTCACCTACCCAAACCCTAAAACACTCATCTCAATCCTCAAAATCACCATCCCATCCTCAAAAACACCCCCATCACCAACATCCAAATGGCACCATTGACAAACACCAAAGGAAAGGCCAAGAAATTGGTTGAATCATTCGGGAAGAAGCGCAAGGGATCAACCTCTTCAACACCACGAGAGGTAGTACTACCAAGGAGCTCCCAACCCTTAATGAGGGGAGGCATTGAACAACTCAACCGCTTTCAAGAGGTGCTCTTTCAATCCGACGACCACCGCCAAAAATTTGTCGAGCTACTAGGTAAGAAGTACGAACCTACTCAATTTGTAGACACTAGGGTGTTGGAAATCCTTAAGATAAGGTACCCTACCGAGATGTTCTTTAATGGCCTTGGCATCGGGAAACTTTTCCATGCCCATGAGGAGACTTACCTTAGTCTCACCCTTGAATTCTTGAGTAGTCTTTGCATTGTGGCGGATACCCACAACAATGTGGGCATGGAGTTTAGGTTATGCAACCTAGACCATATTATTTCTCTTGAGGAATTTGCCTATGTTTTCGGTCTTGAAGTACCCACCGACTATACCGAAAAGCCCGATAATTTTGGTGTGGACTTTCTTTGGAAGACTATCTCCGGGAGGGACTTTACCCATATAAAGCGTTGCTATACCTTTGCCATCCAACATCCGGTGATTCGATTCACCGAACGCTTTGTAGCCGGTTGCATCAATGGGAGGTACGAACAAGATAGGTGTACTCTCATCGACTTAACTTTTCTTGAGTCCTATTTGAATGTTCGAGCAGTGAGGCGTTATAACTTTAATACGCCACTTGAGATACTTACTAGGTTCCATGATTTTGCTCAACGGACCACCCAACTCAAAACCTTCGTGATGGGAGGTCTAATTACCATTTTGGCCCACCACCTTTGTCCCGGGTTCAATACCCGAGGAACCTATACTCCTCTTGAGGGGAGGACTTTGATTGATGAGCACACCATCTTCCACAGTCACCGATGGTGCAACTACACTCGAGATGGGAGTGTGGAGTGGCACACCAAGGGATGCACTTCAATGATCCTTGAGGGATGGAAGATACCGGGCATTGACCCAAGATTGAGCCCATACTCTCCTCCACCAAGCTACCTCCTTGATATCCAAATTCTTGATAATCCCCCTCAAAGGGAAGAGCCACACCGTCAACCACCTCGTGGAGGGCCGGGAGTACCTATTCGCCCACCTTCCTACGTACCTATCCCGCCATACCCTACTCCTTATACCGAATTTCAGCCGGCAATCCCCAATACCCCGGGTATTAATGATTTGATGGCACTCATGAATAGAGTGGACCTTGGGGTGCATAAGGGGAGGGAAAACAACTACTTGGCCCTCTACCCCCAATACTATAACATGGCTCAACAAGGGTATATTGACCCCGATGGTCCCAAGCCCTCTTGGGCACAACCGGAGCTCTTGTTCCCAAATTATGGGGACCAAGTTTGGGGTCGAGGAGACGGAGGGCATTCTAGCCAAGGTGGAGGGTACTCGGGTCAAGGAGGAGGATTTGACCAAGGAGGATATTGGGGCCACGCACCAGGATACGATCAAGCCGGGAGCTCTCATGGTTATGGCTATGATCAAGATGAGGATGACGAGTGAAAGAGGCCTACTTCACCACTTCCATTTGTATGATAACCCATCTAGCTTTTGCATGCATTTGTATTATTTTTCACATTGTATTTACATTAGTTAGTTCATTATAATATACATCACATGATTCATATAGATAGTTTCATATAGACTAGAATTCATGCATTGTCACTAGTGACCAATCCTATTCTCTTCTACACTAGAAAGAGTGTTTAAATCGGTTTGGGGAGGTTTGATCATAGGTGACCATAGTCTACTAGAAAACATGCATCATATAGTATAGTTTAGATTGCATTCATTTGTTATATATGTCATATAGAATTGCATTTAGTTAGAGCATGCATTCATTCATACCATATCATTGCATTTGTACTTTATTTCAAAAAAAAAAATCAAAAATCCAAAAAACATGTATTTCTTTTTCATTCCTACTCCTACATGTACATTGAGGACAATGTCCAAAATAAAGTGGGGGATGGGAATTTATATTCCAAAAATGCATAAAAATTGAAAAATTTCGAAAAATCACAAAAATATGTCTTTTAATTTCATAAAAACAAAAACCATAAAAATTTGAAAAATTTAAAAATCCAAAAACAAGTTCATTTCATTGTAGTGTAGTCGTGTATATATTGTTGTATATATTGTGTTTGTCTATCCTTGTTCACATTGATCGACTATGCCACATCCGAGACATGAGGATATTGAAGACCGCATGGTATGATCTTTCCAATCTCCTTTTTCCTCTTTATGTTAATGACTATGTGGCTTTATTTTGATTGATGCGGTAAAAACAATGTGAACTTAGGACTTGCATTTAGTTTATATGGCATATTAGTTGGTAGAATCATTTGCATTAGGATGTATATATGTTAGTTGCATCATGGCATGTAGTTTGCATGTTAGAAAAAATTTTGCGAAACCGTCTACTTGGGAAGCTTGACAAGTGTATATAGGCCCTAGTAGATGCTTTTTCTTCTTAAGACTTTGCTTGTTAGAATACTTGTAAAACACCCTAGGATGTGTCATGCTAGTATCCTTTGACCCATGGATTAAGGCCTAGTCAAGAGTACCTTGTGGTGTGATAACTCCTTGGCTACCGTTTATTCCAAGGTGACCCTTGAAACCATGCAACCATCATTCATCCATGTTCTACCAC
Organism: Silene latifolia; assembly: GCF_048544455.1. NCBI lineage: Eukaryota > Viridiplantae > Streptophyta > Magnoliopsida > Caryophyllales > Caryophyllaceae > Silene > Silene latifolia. Next base: position 192,080,244 of record NC_133536.1, read on the forward strand.
ATTTTTGTCAACAAAAGGGAATGGGCACAAAAAGAAATCAATTTGAGTTCAATAAAATGAAAAGTGAAAGAAAGTTTGCAAAAATGCATCAAATGAAAAGAGGAGCAAAAATAGAACTCATATGCTTCAAATATAAGCCACCCTCACTACATATGGGGTGACTTTGAAAATGTTCAAAAGAAATGCAAAAAGAAAGTTGTCAAGTGTTGAAAAGCCAAAAATCAAAAGAAATGGCAAGAAAGTGTTCTCAAATGTTATATGCCACATGAAATTGGGGGGAAAAATAAAAACAAAAGCAAACTCCCAAAGTGAAACTCAAATATCTATTGTTCCCTTTATCCATCGTATCCATTTTTGTGCATGGTAGAGAGGGGACGACCCTTCTTCTTGTCTAGGCAAGGGGGGGAATTCCGCGATCCTCCAGTGTTTCTAACACCATAGTGAGTCTACTCTTGACAAAAGCATTTAACGATTGAGGACAAAGGTACCCTAGCTTGACACAACTTGGAGGTGATTTATTGGTATCCTTCTAGGCTTAGTAGTTTGAAGAAATTGTATCTATGAAGGAGTGTGTACCCTTGAATTGCTTCCCTTGTAGATAATTTCCGCCACTTAGATGAGGAAAGTGGCTATTCTTTTGTAGATGCATCCATTATGTGATTTTGTGTGCTTAATGTTTGGATGTGTCGCCATTTTAGCAAGACCCACCTTGCCTTGCAAGAAGGCATCCTACCTCATGGTTGTCTTGTTGCGAGTTGAAGGGGCGGAGTGAGACCCGCTAATTATCTCATATCGGTTATGTTATTAGGTTAGTTTAAATAAAGGTCTAGTTTTTGTCACCTCTTTACTCGGGACGAGTAAAGGTTCGGTTTGGGGATATTTGATGTGAACATTATTTGCGCACATTTAGTCCCCTAATTGAGCCTATTTTGCATACTATTATAACATTCTATGGCCATTTTATCCGTCAAAACCTTCCTATTTGCTTTTCTATCGCATTTCATATGTTTTGTAGAAAAGGAGATAATAAGGCGGAAATTCCCGTCTTTCGTGCATATTTGGAAGCTTATTGATGATACTAGATGGGCTAGTATGAAGAGGAAGCAAGGACTAAAGATCAATCCCACAAGAATAAAATGGAAGTGAACAAAAGGGAAGAAAAGAAGAGGAATCATTGCTGAAGAACAATCCGAGCGGATTGTCTCCAATCCGCCCGTCCCCTTACAGCACAATCCGAGCGGATTTCCACCAAAGACGCTCGGATAGCCCCGCCAGAATCCGCCCGGATTCCATCAATTCCGCTCGGATTCCAACGCCAGAATCCGCCCGTCCCGACCCTATTCCGCCCGGATTCCAGCACAACACGGATTGTCTTCTCCAAGCTACGAAGAAAGAAGCCCTTCTCTAGGAAAATACCGGCTCCTCCTTGCTCAATCTAAAAAGTGTAATTACTAGTTTAGCCCTTAGTTAACCCTAATGCATCCACCTAATTTCCACTATAAATACCCCATTTGTAATAATCAAATTATCAAGTATTATTAGGGGATCTCTCTTAGCTAGAAAATCTATCTTTAGATTAGATTAGGAGTAGTTTAGAATAGATTACTCTTTAATCTTTCCATAAATTACACATTAATCTTTCCATAATTATTGTTCATGTTTATTATTCAAGTTTATTATTGGGTAATTAAAGATTATTGGGTTATTATTGGAGGATTGACAACCTTCCATCAATCATCAAGTTTCTTCTATTATTCTTTGCTTTATTATTTGGATCACCTCAAGTTTGGTATAATTCCTTTACTCTTTAATCTTTATTGTTCATCTCTTCATTCTATTATCATGTTTATACTTGTTGTGATGATTGACACCATTAATGACATATTTTCCATGATAATGAGTGAGTAGTCTCTTTAGCTAGGGTTAATGGATAGTTAGGGGAAACCAACATGGGATTGATTCATGCTTAATCTAATATGTTTTCATGATTAAATTGCTTGCTTGTTGTGATGTCAACTTTATGCACATGTTATGTTTGATGAAATGCTAAGCCTATGAATCCTTGCATTTACAACCATCTCTTATCTACTCAACTTGACTTGTAAGATATAAACCAACTCGAGTCTTGTTAGGCCATGCATAGAAGTTGATTAGGAGGAAAGTAAGTCGACTTGTAGGTGTTGTACAATCTAATCGATTCGGCTCCGGGACCCAACTCTTCCTAAGAACCGTAAGATATAAACCAACTCGGTTTCTCCTCAACATTAATTGCTTGCAACCTTGTAAACGTGTTTGTATGATCAACACCATGAATCCCCCATAACCCCATAATATCCTAGCACTTTTAGTCAATTGTTTACATCTTTCCCTTTATTGCTCGTTCTACTTTATTGCTTGCATTAGTTTGGACACAACTACAAACCCCATCAATTGTGACACTAGCACAAATTGAGATAGATAGACTTAGAACCCAAAGCACACCGTCCCATGGATCGACCTCGACTACCACTAACTAGTTGTATGTTGAGTATTATAAATGTGTTTGATGGATGTGTGACGACCAACTCTTGTCCTATCACATATCCTCGTGTTCAAGGTAGGGCATTAATAAAACGAATTCTAATTTCGCTCTTCGCTTTTGACTCCTTGCCTGTTTCGTCCAATTCGACATACCCTAGGACCATTCACATGTTAGTTCGACCTCTGATTGTTAACATATGACTCATTTAGATGACATTAGATAAATTTAATAACCTAATTAGACACGTTAGGTGGCTTCGACACAAGCATTAAAACCAACTAACAATTCTGTAACTTAATTGAATGCATCTTTCTCTTTCACGTAATTTCTCGCTAGTATAATAGTGCGTGATTAGCACCTTCTTATTAACACTCGATGAGTTAAATTAATTTGCGAACTTGACCTAATTCGACCCTTTAGGCCGTGTAGAGCACCCGGTTTTAGGCAAAGCTTTCTGACCTCTTTTATCATCGTTTTCTAATGTACATCCCGCATCGCTTCGCAAATCTATCTAACCTAATGAATTTAACCTAGGAACTAGGGTGGACGTGGCTTTAGGCCGTGAGGGTGGCCGTGCCTTTTCTTGTTGCGTTTGTTTTATATCATTTGCTCTTTGTCGTTTCGTAGCTTGTAATTTATAGTTTGTTCATCGAGTTGTAATTTTCAAGTTTGCTTTACTTTTATCGAGTCAAAACTTCTTCAAAAACCTTAGTCTTGTTTGGTTATATGGTTGTGCCCCAATGCATGTGAGAGCGTAGTAAATCGCATGTTGTTTAAAGCAACATGGCCCGATTTATGCTAATGCATGCTTTGGTGCGTAGCCCTATGTCTAATTCGATAAGATTAAGTGAAAGCACGCATTACGAGGAGTGACCCAAGTCCATGAGTCATGTAAGCCGTGGGCCACCCCCTTGTGCACGTTTCCCTAGGCCGAGTTGGCCGTGTAGTGTGTCGTGTGTGGTTTTGTGTATAGCGTTGTATTTTAGATCGAGTTGTATCTTTAATTTCTCGTTGTGTCGGCATGAAATGCCTGGGTTGTAATAGGGTAGATCCCAACGGCTCCCCCTTTCCCATCAAGCCTTGTTTGTTTCGTTTATATGTTGTTAGATCAATCAACCCACATGCTAAATTACAACTTTGAAAAAGTTAGTTTAGTTGCATCTAAATCGACATAGAAACTTCACATGTTAGGGTTTTAAAAACGATGTTTGCATATCATATATCGTAGTAGCTATGACCTTGTTTGAAATCCGACACTTGACTTAGTAGAGGCCGTTATTGACGGGCGGGGTTAGGTGTCCTTATGGGCTTCCTAACACGTACCCTCACCCCTTACTCAAGATCTATGGTTTGTGGATCCGTCTAAATACCATTGGATTACGAGAGTCATTCAAATCGAGTGATATAGGGTACAAGTCTTTATCTTTAATCACTCGTAGTCGATTGGATTTATGCTTTTCGATGAAAGGTGTAAAGTTGACTTGAACGGTTCCAAGTTCCCAAAAAACTTGGTGGCGACTCTAATTTGTCTTAATTCGATTCGAAAGAACCTCGAGTCGATTATGCCTAGTGTGGATCCCGCGGACGCAGTTCCCGAGGGCCTTGTCCACATTAATAAAACTCATTCGATGAATGCATTATCACATATGTAAAATTGATACAATGTCAATTACTACATAATCTATAATTCATATTCCATTTTGTATATAATTGCACATTTCAACTCAACTGAAATGGCATGACTTATCATGCTTAGCCTATGAAAAGGCTTTGGTTAGCAAGTTTCAGCAACACTTTGCACTTTCCCTAACCTTATTATATATACTATTTCCCATTTTGTGTATAATCTTGTATTATAAGAACTTCTTTGAGTACGTGTCTAGATCCAATCTGGACATTGGCTCTCTTGCCTTTGAATAACTCCCACTGTCCTCACAGTGTGTAGGGATAGGACCTTCAGTCATTGTAATTAACTACCATAGTTCCTCCAATTCATAAAACCGTATCCTAATATCATCCCTTCCTTCTTGCATATCTCGTTATTGCAAGTGTACTAAATTTCCATTGTGTATATCTCATTGTTCAACTACCTAGGATGTTTCTAGCAGATATCCTCCTTAAATAATATAGCCAAGATGGTTCTCTAACCATCCTTATGTGTTTAGAATATGGTTTTTGTGTAACTCCTTGCACATAAATCCCTCTCAATTCTAAATGCTTAGCTTCATCTCTTTAGTACTTCCTGAGTACTAACTAATGAACTATGTGGCTATATAGAGACTTCTCTCAAAGATTCGATTTGTAACTTCTCGTCATACTCCAAGTATACGAAGTTTAAGAATGGGGATACATCTTAGCATAATGAATTAATCCCGCAGCGGAAGCATGTGGATTCAATTTCTACATGTTCAATACTTTTGAACTTGTCAAGATTCTTATTAACATAAGAATATTCATTTAATGCTAATATCCTCTTAGAACTAACTTTATAGTTCTGGATACTTTAGAGATGTATTATTCTTCTCCTAAGTCTTCCATCATTCAAAATGATCAATATGTCCCTTTCATATAAGACTAGTAACACCACATAACTCCCACTAAACACCGTGTATAAACAGAACTACTCAACAATTCGAGAAAAGTTTATCACATGATCAAAACATACAATTCAACTCCTTAACTTCTACTTAAGACTTTTCTTAAGTTTTCATCCTACCTTAGGGTAGTTGCGATTTTCAAAACTCATGCAAGATGATATTAAATCCAACTATAAAATCCGAATTATAATGAAGCATTGTTGTTGTGAGCAAACACCCTTTGCCACCAATCAACCAAGCTAAATAAACATCTTTATGTTTATGCTCACTTCGGACTCTTGTGGAGTTGAGATCAAATAAAGCATCTTAATAAGTTGCAAGTTTGTTACTTTCAAAAATAATATGACTCCTGTCTACTTAGGTTTCAAATCAATATTTACTGATTTTGACCAAGAAATACCACTTTCCTTACGTCTTATCTTCAGTTTGTGGCTCTTGAACATTTTCTCCCACTATGTCTTTAAGAAATAATCCTTCTTTCTTTAATAGACAACATCACGAGCCACAAACCCTTTGTTCTCGTGATCATATAGGAAGAGAGAGCACATGTTTACTATCGAAACAAGCTACAATTTAGGTACTAGGCCTAACCACATCTCATATGAAAAGTAGATGATTGCTTTAACCATGTTTCATTTTAGTGGAAAATTTTGAATGCGAGGCAAATTTTATAACAGAAACTACCACCAACTACAATGTAAAGATTCAATCATATCGTATAGGATTATTTGTCACTTTCTAACACACCTTATCTAACATTATGTGCTTATGAGGGTGAACTTGTGATATTATATCAAACTCCTTTTCGTGCAAATAAAAGTCTTTACTTTATTTTTCCCTAACTTAATTAACCAAGTACTAATACTTTGTTTTTATGATCTTTAGGTTTTGTTACTTTTAAACATTCATTGAATTTATTCAAATAATTTCTCTTCTTGCCTCATTAAGTGGATTTTAAGTATCTACCTAATTCGTTGTTAAAAGAGATGATGAAGTAATAACCTTGTCTGATTGAAATTGTATTCGACCATACACTTCAAAGTGTAAATAGGGCGAATATCTGGCTCTATTCAAAATCCTTTTTCTAGAAAAAGTCATGAATTAACTTGCTTTGAATACAAGATTCGCATACACCAAAATATTTCCAATTAAATGGTTTGGGAGACTAGTCAAAACTAGTTTCTAAATGTGATTTTCAATCGAGAATCGAGAAAGGATTGGGGTCACCAACTTGAGTCTTGTATATATGACATTTTATTTCTAGTTTGAATATAATTACCATGATTTGTATGGTCTCACCATAAACTTAATCGTGGTATGTTAGGGCACAACGCTTGTTTTAATTACATAAAAGAGAAACCCTTTGCGTTTTATACAAAAACTTGAATTATATTTGATACCGTCGTTTTGTATCAAAATTAAATTTATAAATCCGAACTAAAACTATAGCTAATGATAGTAAGGGTCGAACCACAGAGAGACAAGATCAATTCTATTTGCTATTTTCAGTCTATAAAAGTAACGATTAAATGGGGGTTTTGAGTTTGTTTGATTCTAGAGGCTAATTGGCAAAATAAGAAATTTCTCAAATAAGAAAAAAAGAGATCAGGAACTTCGGTTCACCATGGCTAAGGTCAGGTAAAAAAGGTAGCAGAGGTCCTGTAATACGGTCTCAGGAAATATGAGCAAGCCTTTCGATCAATGCTCAAATTTAACCTTACGGTCTTCTAGTTCCCTAGAATTTCTCAAAGCTTTCGCTCAAAGGAAATTCCAAATCTAATGATAACCTAACCTACTAATCTATCAATCTAGCAAGATGGGTTTACCAAAAGAAAACAAGATCGATATGGAAGAAAATCATACTAATAAAATTGACCCTAATTTACGCCATGGCTCACCTCGTTCCCAATCAAGATAATTAGCTATGCATGATTAAAACTATAACAATTGCAAAATTGAAGACGAAGAATAAAATTGACATGATTGAAATTGAATTTAAGACAAAGGATTAAAACTGAATTGCTTGAACATAAATTGGTAACAACAAGAATTAAAGTGGCAAGAAATAAGAAAAGAAGGAAATTGAATTAAAGTTTACTAAAGAATTGATGAACAAAGCAATTGAATTGAAATCCGTAGTCTACACTTTCTTGTTTTTCCAAAACTAGATCTAAAACTTCCGTTCTTTAATAATCAATAGCATAACCTAAATTATTGTTACCTTTTACTGATAAACGTTCTCCCAAAAGTTAATTACAAGTGGGCTTTTAAAATTCTAATGCATAAAGTAAATCACAGGTTCGCGGCTTGGTCGATCGACCAGGTGGCACGGTCGATCGACCAAGCAGTACAGTGCTGACTCCTCTGCTGAGCTTCCACGGTCGATCGACTGGAGATGTTAGTCGATCGACCAATCGACGCTGTGCAGTAACTTCTTTTCTCTTCCAAACAGCCTCTTCACTCCATGCACGCATCCCGAGGTGAACAAGTCCGAACTCCCATCTTCCAAGTTTCCATAAAGTTGCTTCCGGAGGACGATTTAAGCTTGATTTAGCTTACTTCCACTCATTCCTACAATAAATCATAGAAATTCCAAAGTAAACCGTTTCGGGAGAAATAATAGCTTTAAGCTAACAAATACGCATAGAAATACGTGCCAAAACTGCAAATAAAATGTATAGAATATGCACGTATCAAATCTCCCCAAACCAAACCTTGCTGGCCCCCAAGAAAGCACTATGACCTGACTAAAAACCTCTAATGGAACGGATTTCATGCTCAGAGCTAATACAAACCATCATACCCAACCAATTTAATGCAGCTATTAACATCCAAGTATCTTGTCAAATGCAAACGAGTTGAACATGTTAAAGAATTTGCCAAACCTTTGACCTTGAAAGACTCGTATATATCGGACTCTCACGGGTCGCTCATTCGCTCATTTGAGTACAAGGTAAGATATATTATGCAAGACAGAAGAGTGATAAAAATAAGACTCTCACCTATCTACGGCCCATAAGAACATGCCTGCAATATAACATGAATAAAGTCTCTATAACCGTGCATATGCATTCCAACCATTTAATGACCATGACACATGCCGAGGCGATTTGGGATTGTGAAGCTAGAGGTATAAAGAGGCTAAAATGAATTTGGGAAAGAGGGGTTAAGCCGAGCTAATAACCACTAAACCAAATAATAAGGAAATCCACTTCTTACTACCACTTACCAAAAATAACAATTCCCCAAAATAATATGAATAGCACATGGGAATTAAGAAATCACCATCCGAAAATCAATTTAAACATGTGATCTCTCTCTTTTTTTTTTCATTTTCTTTCTTTTCTTTTCTGACTTTCTTTTGTTTTCTCTTTTTTTTTTTTTTCAATTTCTGGACTGGCAGTCGATCGACCAACAACATCAGTCGATCGACCACCCCTGCTGGCCAGTGCTCTCTGCCCAGTTCAGTCTCCTCCTTTTTTCATTTTTCTGAGTTTTTCTTCTCCTTTTTTTTTTCTTTCCTTCCCGCCATTTCACCTCCAACTTCACATGAGGAACAAAATAACCAAAAGACATTCAAGCAATTCCCAAAACACTAACATTACTAGCTCGAATAAGGTAGGCTAAATATAATATGTAGCTAAATGGGACAAAATAAGCTATTTGCCTATGTGAGGTTTATGGGTAAAATGAGAAAGGGGAACCTCTACCACATGTGTCAACAAACCACGGACCCGAATGCATATAGGTATCAAGTAGACTAGACTCATGCTTATGCAAATTAATGTGACATGCCTTATAAGAAGAAACTACTCTCATTCCTACATGAAATCGGTCATGAATGTCACCGATTTATTAAGCTCTATCCTTAGAAATTTAAGTAGCTTGCCAATATTGAGTCAAGTCTATTCGTTTAGCAAAATTCCAACAAAAACTCTTAGACTATGCAAGTGACATACTTGGAAATGTTCAAAGTGCAAGGAAAGGGCAATGAGACAATATGCAATGCAAACTCATCATTGAAATCCTTCCGTTCCGACTTGACCTAAATGCGAAAGTAGAGGTGATTTGTTTGAATTTTTGGTGGTTTTTCAATTTTTTGTTCCTTTTTTTTAAAAATTAAAAAACAAATGCAAGCTGAAATGCAATAAACGTGTGACTAAAATGCAATAAAAAACAAATGCAGATGCAATAGACATATACAAATACCCTCCCCAAACCAAAACGCACAATGCCCTCATTGTGCTCAACAGCAAATCACCAGCATCAACAGCGATAATGGGAAGAATATAAGCAACAACAACATAAAAGGAAACTAACAAAAAGGTATCGGAAACTCACAAAAGACGACCTCCCCAAACCAGCCAAAAAAGGGTAAGGTCATAATACATCTAGTCACCACCTTCATACTCAGAACAACTCTTCTCCTCGGACTCCGAGTCGTCTTCCTCTTCTGCCTCAGCAGCAACGGCAGTAGTAGTCGTGGGAGTAGACCTCGTAGCAGGCGGAGGGTATCCGCCCACCGGGGGAACAAAGAAGGACGGGTGAGTCCAGGGACCTCGTGGGAGCATCCCCGTCCGAGCATACTCCTCGTAAACTGGGTACATGGCCAGTGCGATGTCTATCCTGTGCTGATCAAAGCTCATGCACAAATCACCCAACACACGTGAAACCGCCCTTTGGTCCATGATCGCAGGGATAACAATAGGTGTAGGGGGACGAAAAGTGGCCGGGAAACCCGTGGGAGCAGGAGTGGAGGAGGAGAGGGCCTGTGAAGAGGAGGCACGAGCTCACCTCGAGGTACTAGCACTAGTGGTGCCCGCCCTAATAGGGATCCTGTAGCTAGGCAAGGGCGGGCGAGTCGCCCCCAAAACAGTGGTAAGGGGCAAGATGGGAGGGAGGCCAAGGACAGGGATGGAGTCGCAAATGGAAGAATCAATCTTCCACCGACCCCGTGTATCAACCCACTTCACAGACCTGGCGTACTCAAGGTCCATGAAGCATGCGTCAGGGTCAAGAGGGGCCTCCTCTCTAGGGAAGACAAGAGCCAGACGTTTGGCGATACGAGTCACCAACTCACCACAAACAGTAGTGGCCAAAGAGGTACCCTCACTTATGGTGTGAAAGTGAGAGGCAGTCAAATAAGCTATGTTATAAATACGGGCTACCCGACTTTCAATGTTCAGATAGCCCGCCAAGATAGACAATTCAATGGTATTAACATTATTTGACTCCTTGCGGCCGAAAATGGTATTACCCATTAGCCCGAAAAAATAACGAAAATGAGGTAAGTGAACGGAAGTGCCCGTCCTCTTAGGGCCGTTCCAGTCAGAGATACACGACCACATTACCCTGTGCACATCAGAAGGTTCCGAGGTGTTACCCTCGAAACAAAGACCCAAATAACCAGCAAATTCGGCCAATGTCAAGGAGTAAGTGACATTAAACAGCCGAAAAGAAATGCAAGAACTACTCCTATTAGCTTCAAAAGAAGCCTGGTTAAAAGCAAAAGACGAGAAAAACTCAAGGGTAAGAGTGTAGTAGGTGAACTCAGCCATGTCCACTAGTCCCGACATCCCTGTCCCATTTAGCAGAGACACGACAGATTCAAGACACCCTAGTTTCTCTAAAGTTGGCTTATGAATAAAACGGGTAACCTGAACTTTTATTTTTTCGACCAAGGTAATGAATTTAGCTCGCTGAGTAGAGGTAGAGAAAGTAACCTGCGGATAGTCAGGTAGACTATCCGTAGTTGCCTCGATTATTAACGGCGGACCCCGCGGCCGTTTAGCCGCTCCTTGACTGGACTGCCCACTGAACATCGTCTGCTTCCCTTTTGTCATTGTTGCTTCCTACAAAATGAACAAATCAACAACTAGCTTCCCATAACCTTTAACAATGACAATTTATGAAACCCCAAACAAAAGCAGAAATTGCAAACGAAATTAGGGTTTCGAAAAATTGGGGAAAACGGAATTAAGCATCTCTTAGTTGCTAAGATGTCTTGAAAATCAAGGGAAAAGGATAGCAAGGTGCAATTAAAGCATAAATTCGACAAGAAATCAACCCCAAATCGATTTTCCCCAAATCGATTTTTCCGACCCAAGGTAACAATGCTCGAAATTTGGGCATAAAAGTTCAGCGAGAATGGAATTTAAAGGACGAAAATAGGATTAGAAACATACCTTTGATGAGAACTCGGGAATTTGAACAAGAAAAATCGAAGTAAAGGGGTAGATTGGCAGGAAAAATCGCGAAAAAGGGAAGAACAAGGGTTTTTCTATTTTTTTATTAAAAGAGTATGAATGAATGAATGAGAAAAGAATTAGAACTTCCCTTATTAACTTGCGTTCTGGGGTCGCACGGTGGTCGATCGACTATCTGACCCAGTCGATCGACCAATCTTCCCTTATAAAGCTCTCTGACTTTTCCTCTTCAGTCGATCGACTGATGTGCTTGGTCGATCGACTGTAGGTACCTGGTCGATCGACTGATGTGCTTGCAACTAATCTCATTTACGTTAAAATTGCTTTTCCAACTTAAATTTCCCGTTTTTCTCTCATAAACATTCAGTAGATCATCCTACACACTTTGCATAAATTAATTACCTGCAAACATTAACAAAGGCGCACGTTCTTCCAAAAAAAGGAATTGCTAATTAAAATGAAAAAAAACTAAAAATCCTAATGCAAATTAATGAAACAAAACTGTAAAGTTCCTAATTACAAAAAAAATGTATAAGCCGGGTTGCCTCCCGGTTAGCGCTGGTTTAAGAGGTCCCGCACGACCTTTTTACCTCACTTTGAAGCTTCTAAAATTGGGTCAAAGTCACATGCCCGACCTGCCCAACAAATTAAATCACACCGTGATAGTGTTTCACGTATTGACCGTTCACTTTGAATCGGTCTCCAGATAAGGTCTCCAATTCAACTGATCCGAATTTTGTAACTGCCGTGACCGTATAAGGGCCAGTCCACCTGGATTTTAGCTTACCAGGAAATAAACGGATACAAGCATTAAAAATAAGTACTTTATCGCCAATATGAAACTCGCGCTTAATGATTCTCTTGTCGTGCCAGCGCTTCATTTTCTCTTTGTAGATCCTAGCATTATCATAGGCCAGCAGCCTAAATTCCTCCAAATCATTCAAATTTGTGTCATACGTTTCTCACGAGAGAGGTTAGGATCCAAATTCAAATCACATATAGCCCACCAAGCCTTATGCTCCAACTCAACAGGTAAATGACATGTCTTACCATAAATCAATCGGAATGGTGACATCCCAATCGGCGTTTTAAACGCGGTCCTATAAGCCCATAAGACATCATCTAACTTAAGACTCCAATCTTTCCGTGATTTAAAAACAACTTTAGCTAAAACTTCTTTCAATTCTCGGTTAGAAATCTCAACCTGACCACTAGTTTGGGGATGATACCCCAAACCTCTACGATGTTGGACACCGAATTTAGTCAATAAAGCACTAAGTTGTTTCTCTTTAAAATGCATTCCACCATCGCTAATGACAACCCTAGGGACACCAAAACGAGGGAAAATAATCATTTTAAATAGCTTAATCACGGCTTTTGCATCGCAATGGGGAGTAGTGATAGCTTCTACCCATTTGGACACATAATCTACAGCTACGAGGATATATTTATTACCTTGACTGCTCGGAAAAGGTCCTTGATAATCAATGCCCCAGACATCAAAAATATCAACCTCTAGAATGCCTACCTGTGGCATCTCATGTCTCTTTGAAATATTCCCCGATCTTTGACAAGCATCGCACTCAGCAATAAAATTGCGACTATCTGCATGCAAAGTTGGCCAATAGAAACCAGATTGGAGTACCTTAGCCACAGTCCGGGATGATCCATGGTGACTACCATAGGCAGAAGAGTGGCAAGCTTCTAGGATATCCTTCACCTCCCACTGAGGCACACATCTCCGGATAAGACCGTCTGCGCATTCCTTGAAAACATAAGGATAATCCCAAAAGTATTGTCTAGCATCATAAGCGAACCGCTTCTTCTGCTGCCATGAAAGCTCGGGTGGTATCTTACCCGTCACAGCAAAATTAGCATAATCAGCAAACCACGGAGGTGGATAAGACCCCGAATTAGTAATAGCTAACAAACTCTCATCAGGAAAAGAATCATTAATGGGTAACGAATCCTCCCTTTCTATCAGCTGCAGACTAGATAGATGGTCAGCCACCACATTCTCTGCACCTTTATTATCTTTGATCTCCAAATCAAACTCCTGCAAAAAGAGTATCCACCTCAAAAGCCTCGGCTTCGCATCCTTCTTAAGAAAGAGAGTCTTCAGCGCTGCATGGTCAGTATAAACAACAACCTTAGAACCTAACAAATAAGACCGAAATTTGTCTAAGGCAAAAACTACAGCTAGAAACTCCTTCTCAGTGGTGTAATAATTGACTTGAGCCTCATCCAGAGTTCGGCTCGCATAATATATGGCATTCAAAACTTTATTTTTCCGCTGTCCCAAAACTGCACTAATCGCATAATCGCTGGCATCACACATAATCTCGAATGGGAGGTTCCAATCAGGCGGCTGAATGATTGGCGCAGAAACTAGAGCCTCCTTTAACCTGTTAAAAGCTAAAAAGAACTCATCAGTAAACTCAAAGACAGCATCCTTAAGGAGCAATTGTGTAAGTGGTTTAGCAATTTTTGAAAAATCCTTAATGAAACGCCGATAAAAACCGGCGTGACCAAGGAAACTCCTCACTCCTTTAACATTCACGGGAGGAGGCAATTGCTCAATCACCTGCACTTTTGCCTTATCAACATGTATACCCTTATCAGAAATCAGATGCCCTAACACAACTACCTCATTGACCATGAACTGACATTTTTCCCAGTTTAAAACAAGATTAACATATATACAACGCTGCATGACTTTATCAAGATTAGCTAAACAACGATCAAAGTCATTACCATAAACTGAGAAATCATCCATAAATACCTCCATCATGTTTTCTATATAATCAGAAAAAATCCCCATCATGCACCTCTGAAAGGTAGCTGGGGCGTTACACAATCCGAAAGGCATTCTGCGGTATGCAAAAACACCCTGTGGGCAGGTAAAAGTGGTCTTACTCTGATCATCCAGATGAACAGGGATCTGAAAGACCCTGAATATCCGTCTAGAAAACAGAAAAATTTGTTAGAAGCAAGTCTTTCACTCATTTGGTCAACAAAAGGGAGGGGGAAGTGGTCTTTCTTGGTGGCGGCATTCAACTGTCTATAATCAATGCACATCCGCCACCCTGTCACAACTCGCGTTGGTATTAATTCATTTTTCTCATTTTTAACCACGGTAGTCCCTCCTTTCTTCTAACTACCTGAATCAAGCTAACCCACTTGGAGTTGCCAATCGTATAAATAATACCTGCATCGAGTAGTTTCATCACCTCGGCCATAACAACTTCCTGCATCTTCGGGTTCAACTTGCGTTGACCCTGTCTGTAAGGCTTGTGGCCTTCCTCCAGCTCTATCATGTGCATACAAATATCAGGGCTGATGCCCTTAATATCATCCAAAGAGTAACCTAAAGCCATCCTATTTTTCTTAAGCACACACATCAAAGCAGAAAGCTGGTCATCATTAAGCTTAGCACTAACAATAGCTGGGTACTGCTCCGTATCATCTAGAAAAACATACTTAAGATTAGGAGGAAGTGGCTTATGCTCGGCACCTTTACCTCTACAAAGATAGGCGAAATCGGCTTCAATGATATAGCAAGTGTTTACCAAATTCTCGTTGGCCAGGCTTAAGAGCATCTCATCTTCTTCCTCTGTGAGCTCGTAGCTTTCCATTGAGGCTACCAAAACATCTAGCTCCTCAGCATTCTCCGCTGTACTATCTGCACACTCATCTAAACGGGTTAGATCAGCTAAGGGACTGCAACACTGGCCGTAGGATCAGCAACCTTCGGCTTCCGTAAATTTAAAACCTCCGTCAAATCATCAATAAGTATAGAATCATGCAAATTAATTGATGGATTTGCGTCCTGTGCTGGAGACCCGGTCGATCGACCATTGGGCTCGGTCGATCGACCAATCACACTGGGTTTGAACAGTTTCTGGTCAGAAACTCCTTCGTCAGGAACTTCGGTCGATCGACTGATATTGTTGGTCGATCGACCGCATACGCTGGGTTCAATTAGTTTCTGGTCAAAAACTTTTTCATCAGAGATTCCGGTCGATTGACTGCAGTTGTTGGTCGATCGACCGCTGGTACTGGCAGTAAAGCTCGTTTTTGCATCAGAATTTAAATTTGTCTTTTCATCATTTCGTGAGTCTTCTCTTGGCTTATCGGGACCATCATAAGAAAGGCCACTTCGGAGATTAATGGCATTAATGGTTTCAATTGGCCCCTCACATTTGCTTGAAGGATTGGCGACTTGGTTAGCCGCTAAATTCTCTAACTGCTTCACAAAATTCTTCGCAGATTCAATCCCAACTTCTTCTATTTTTGTGACTTGAACCAAAAGAGCTCGGACTATTTCTCTCAATTCCGCGGTCTCATCTGAGTTATGAACAGGAATTTCAATCTCTCTCTCGGAAACCTTAGAAGTCTCGAGCTTTTCGAGCCGGGCTGTAATAGAAGCTATGGGTATCGCAACGGCACTCATTTCATCACTTTGCTTTCGCGAGTTTCCACGCGAACTCCCAAACTCGGCTCTATGGACTGCCATCTTCTCAATAGTGTTCCAACCTTTATTCTGACCAGTATTATTTTGGAACCTACCATTCGCAGCTGCATCCAGGATAACCTTGTAGTCATCATATAAAGAATTGTAGAATAAGTTGCAAAGTACCACTGCTGGAAACCGTGGTGAGGGACAGACCGAACCAAACTCTTGAAACGTCCCCATGCTTAACAAAATTCGTCATCAGGTCCTTGCTGGAAATTTGTAATTTTGCTTCTCAAGGCATCAGTCTTTGCGAGTGGGAAGTATTTTTTGTAGAAGGCTAATGCTAGAGATGTCCAATCTTTGACTCCAGCTGCTACCCTATCGAGGTAGCGATACCAATCTCGCGCAGAATCCTTCAAGGAGTATAAGAACATCATCCCCTTTACTTCATCTTGGGTCACCCCAGTTGGTATAGGTATGGAACATCAGTAGTCTGTGAAAATTTCCATATGCTTCAAAGTATCCTCGTCCGGTAGACCAGCAAACTGATTTCGCTCCACTAAATCGATATAGGAGGAACGGAATTCGAAGTGACCATGAGTAGGGGTGGGTAAATCGTATCCCTTTGGAACAGGTTGCACTTGTGGCTGAAGATTATCATATATTGTAGTCATGATTGCGAAACGGAGAGTACTCAAGCCTTCCTCTCAAAAATCTGTCCTCTAACTGTGCAAAAGCAAAACTAGAAGTAGGAGTAAGCAACGGCCTCAAGGAACCAAAGTTCCTTGAGACAAGAAAAATAAACTAAAAATAAAGCAAACAGAAATACACCGTCTCCCCGGCAACGACGCCAAAATTTGATACCGTCGTTTTGTATCAAAATTAAATTTATAAATCCGAACTAAAACTATAGCTAGTGATAGTAAGGGTCGAACCACAGAGAGACAAGATCAATTCTATTTGCTATTTTCAGTCTATAAAAGTAACGATTAAATGGGGGTTTTGAGTTTGTTTGATTCTAGAGGTTAATTGGCAAAATAAGAAATTTCTCAAATAAGAAAAAAAAAAAGATCAGGAACTTCGGTTCACCATGGTTAAGGTCAGGTCAAAAAGGTAGCAGAGGTCCTGTAATACGGTCTCAGGAAATATGAGCAAGCCTTTCGATCAATGCTCAAATTTAACCTTACGGTCTTTTAGTTCCCTAGAATTTCTCAAAGCTTTCGCTCAAAGGAAATTCCAAATCTAATGATAACCTAACCTACTAATCTTTCTATCTAGCAAGATGGGTTTATCAAAAGAAAACAAGATCGATATGGAAGAAAATCATACTAATAAAATTGACCCTAATTTACGCCATGACTCACCTCGTTCCCAATCAAGATAATTAGCTATGCATGATTAAAACTATAACAATTGCAAAATTGAAGACGAGGAATAAAATTGACATGATTGAAATTGAATTTAAGACACAGGATTAAAACTGAATTAAAGCTTACTAAAGAATTGATGAACAAAGCAATTGAATTGAAATCCGTAGTCTACACTTTCTTGTTTTTCCAAAACTAGATCTAAAACTTCCGTTCTTCAATAATCAATAGCATAACCTAAATTATTGTTGCCTTTTACTGATAAACGTTCTCCCAAAAGTTAATTACAAGTGGGCTTTCAAAAGTCTAACGTATAAAGTAAATCACAGGTTCGCGGCTTGGTCGATCGACCAGGTGGCACGGTCGATCGACCAAGCAGTATAGTGCTGACTCCTCTGCTGAGCTTCCACGGTCGATCGACTGGAGATGTTAGCCGATCGACCAATCGACGCTGTGCAGTAACTTCTTTACTCTTCCAAACAGCCTCTTCACTCCATGCACGCATCCCGAGGTGAACAAGTCCGAACTCCCATCTTCCAAGTTTCCATAAAGTTGCTTCCGGAGGACGATTTAAGCTTGATTTAGCTTACTTCCACTCATTCCTATAATAAATCATAGAAATTCCAAAGTAAACCGTTTCGGGAGAAATAATAGCTTTAAGCTAACAAATACGCATAGAAATACGTGCCAAAACTGCAAATAAAGTGTATAGAATATGCACGTATCAATATTCTTACTTAGATTAAGTGTATATCATAACAATAATTGAGGTACATTTATAAATACAAAACTAAAATGAGTACACTATAACGCTTATATGTCCATGGATGAAATGGCAACTACCCTAGTTCCATTCATGTAAATTTCTGAATTTATTCTTGCTAGTCGTCACACGATAATGCTAAATATTATGACGAAATCCATAAATTTATATCAAATACTCATGATGTGGTAATTAGCAAGAATGCAATGTCAATGTCATAGATATTCAAGGAGGAATATGTTGGAGTCACACGACCAACTTCCTTGATATTTACTTATTTGGGGTTTGTCTCTATATTAGTGTCTAACACCTTCTCTTTCGAGCCTAGTTCTATTCTTAACAATTAAGACAGGTACTTGCTTCTTATTGCTCCCAATTACTTCAAGAATTTCTACTTGATGAAGACTTATCTTCATATAAATTCCTAGTTAATCCTTCACAAGGATGAACTCTATTGTGGTATTTGGTTAGTCAAAATTTCTAACAAATTAATTTACCAATTTAACATTGTCATGTTCTTAACAACTTAAGTGCTTGATGAAAAGTGTTTAGGTTGAGCAATAAGACTTTTGAACCATGGATGCATAGAAGAATTATCAAAATATATTTTTGACTAATTACTACTTCTATTTATTATTCTTCATAAGAGATTTCATATACATGGGTATGTAAGGAATTTAAGATGTTAATCTTTAATTTGCATATGACAATGCCTATCGAGTTCTATGGAATAAAACGATTCCTATGGAGCTAGTCCATAACCTATGATACGGTTCATTTTTAGAAAGAGATTCCTTATCATTAGCAATAGTGGTTTAGCGGAGACTCGTGTTACAAACAAATAATATCGCATATGAGTAGGAGTAATGAAATAGAACAACATTTAAAAACAACGAAATAGTGGGAGAATTAAAGATTCATCGTTATATCTAAAACATTTTAGCATGTTTTAGCATTTATATAATGACCTCCACCCAATTATATAAATGATTTCGAGACCCAAAATTCATATTAAATCTAGGATGTGAGCCTACGGGCCCTCTACACCTCTTGCTAATATAATCTTGGTGGGTTAACCCTTTTAACCGATTCTACAATTAGAACTCTCGGTCGATTAATTTACGTTAAGTTTATCTTTAGCCCGAACCTATTGAGACAACGGTCCCTCTAATACTTTCGTTAAGATCAACTAAATTTCGAAATGTAATAACATTTTATTACCCCACTTACCCAACGTCAATAGAGAGCACCCCGAAAGATCATATTGTACCCTTATGAAATTGAGATTCATGGGTTCCTACTATTTGGTAAGGCTAAGTCTCAATCTTTAAAATGTGTGAGGCCGAGTCAATTTATTATCTATCAAATTTAAGTGAACTAAATTTTCAAACTAACGATAATCATAATTGACACGGTCGAATACTCGATATGATAAGCATGTGTTTTTTATGGCGATTTGGCAATGCATGTAACATATAAAAATAAATGCAAAGCAATAAATAAATTTCCTAGTATGGCCTTCCTAAAAAATAAAATCTAATAATCTATTTACAAATTCAGAAACCAACTTCATTGGTCCCTTGAACTTCAAATGGCAAGCTTTCCAAGGACTCTGTCTTGATCGGAATGCCTTTTCAATTGGCACCGTCTTGAAGGAACTTCGGAATTACAAATAATAATAATATACATAGCTATTCCTATTATACATTTGTAATAAGAAAAACTAATAAAATAAAAGTTATACGAGATCACATTAAAATTATAACCGAATCGGTAATCCCTTACATTACGGGTAATACCGATTAAAACTAAGGCCATACTAAGATAAAATTACATAATTCAAAATTACATAAATAAAATATGACATTGATCAATAAAAAGTGCAGCATTATTATATGATCTAACATGCCAAATTATGTGCCAAATCGCCCTATTTAAACCTTATATCGTATATAATCCGGTTCTACGGAGATGCGTGATAATAACTTATTAATATTATAAATCAATATTTAAATCAAATTTAAGCCCAAGTTAATTATCCTAACCTTCTTAGGACTCAAAAATTAACCTTCACTCAATTGTTTGACAATTATTCAACTTGGTTTTCTCTTACTGCTTATTAAACTTCTCTTAATCATAACAATTATGAAATAATTCCCAATAAATCATAAAATTTGAAAATTTTCGAAATCACATTTTTTCAAATACTGTAATATTATCAAGATTCCAAAAACTTAATAAAATTTGCCCACAAAATACTTATAATTTACTTCGTAAATAAATCGTATAAATCATAACTTATACCATTTAATTCCAAATTAAACATAACAATTATGAAAAAATGAAAATCAAAATTTTGAACATTCTTAAAAAATTTCCAACACCTGGAAATGGCAATATTTCAACCAAAAAATTCGAATTAATTTTTATGACTAATAAAGTTGCCCTTTTATCGATTTTATCACATAAAAATCAATAAACATACCAAATCAATCAAAATTAATCATGCAACTTTAGATCTGATGTTCATATCATATATAAAATATTAAGGAAACATTTCATGCCATAAAATTCATTTTAGCTATTTTTGCTAAAAAATAGTCACTATTTATATCATTTTAACCATTAAACTTATATATCATGTATAATAAATCACATTTATCTCAAATTTTAGATACAATCTGTAAAATATGTACGTGACATCATATTAAAATTTCATGACCTGTTTCAAAGATTAACTATTTTTAGTCATTTAACCTCTATTTATAGCATTTTTATCACATAAAAATCATAAATCATGCAATATTAATCACATTAATACGAAATTTTACATACAATACATAAAATATGCATTTGAGGTTATACTAAAAAATCACGGCTAGTAGTGAAGTTTAACTATTTTTAGCAAATAAAAGTTCATTTTGCTCAATAAAATGTAATTATTTCACTAAAAATCATTAAAATAAGCAATAATCATTCATAAATCATCAATATGACCTAAAAACATTTTATAACCAGAATATATGACATGAAAAATAATTTCGTGGCGTTATCACATAAATCACAAAATAACTAGTTTTAATTAAATTACATTTAACTCGGAAAAACCAAACCGATTATGCATGCAACACCAAAGCTCTTGATGCCAATTGTTAGGTTCATATACGCCTATTAGACTCATCTAATTCATTTTATAAATTACCCATAATTTATATTTATGTGGATCTAGTGCATGCATAACAAAATAATAAAATAAGGAAGAAAATGATTTTTCCTTACATTGTAATGAAACGAAAATGGGCACAAGGTTGAACTCCTTCCAACCTTGTTCTTGAGCTTAATTAATTTAGGATGATCCTCCAAATCCAAGTATCCAAATTAGAATACCTCTCATCAATAGCACCTAAGACTTTACCCAAAAATTTCTAATGATATTAACTAGATATTAT
Organism: Silene latifolia; assembly: GCF_048544455.1. NCBI lineage: Eukaryota > Viridiplantae > Streptophyta > Magnoliopsida > Caryophyllales > Caryophyllaceae > Silene > Silene latifolia. The sequence continues at coordinate 192,101,603 of NC_133536.1, forward strand.
TAGAAATTATAATCCCTTAATATTATTATTACTACTCTAGTAATTGGAGAAATAATATTAATGTGTGGTTGTGAGAATTTTAGAGAGAAGCATGCCAAAAATTAGAACAAGGGAAAAATGAGCAACCAAAGTGCTCTATAAAGGCACAAAACCGGTCACTCATGTCCCTTAGTGGACCATTTCTTCTTCTTATTTTATTTGCATGCTTGATAGGTAATGAGTATTAATAGAGTAGGTTTATCATAAGCATGCAAGTAGTGAAATCATTACAAGCAACAATAGTTGATTAAAGAAATGACAAAATAAAATGTTGTCCCACAAGAAGTTATTTTCGGCCAATATAAGATAAAATGGACCATTTTGATTTTGTAATGTTTGTCACACAAACATAAGAATCATTTAATTATTTATTTTACATAAATATACATTAGTTTGATAATACAACAATTATATAATATAAACTAATAATTAATATATACACTTAACTCTTAAGTGATAATTATGTCATTATATGTAAATATAATGAGTCCTATAATGTCCAATTTAATTAATTTATAACCCTTGTAAATTATAATCAACGAATAACCTTTACCTCTAAAATTACAATACCTCGATTAATTTAATGAATTAACGCTTAATTATTAAATTAAATCTTATTGAATAATAAACTTGCGTTGACTCGGGTTCTAAACTCGACCTCAACGAAACTCAGACAACTAAATATACATAAATAACAGGGATTCACTACTACAGATACATGCTATAACAACGGTCAAAAACCGTTGTTATATAAAAAAGCGGACGTTGTTAAAGCGTCCGTTGTAGAAGGTTTTAACAACGGTTGGTTTTCTTAAGCAACCCGTTGTTAAAACTATTAACAACGGTTTTAAGTATCAAAACCCGTTGTGGAAAGTGTGACTCAATTTTGGGGGGAAAGTTATAACAACGGGTTTTAATATACAAAACCGTTGTTATAACTAAAGACAACGGGTTGTTTGTAAATAACCGTTGTTGTTTGTTCTAAAAAAATAAAAAAAAAATTTAAATTAAATATTACTAAATGCATGCATAATTACGGCCCGTTAGAATTCCGATGCATGCATTATTACTGACATCACTGTACATATGAACGGATAATATGGAATGAGAAGCGTTAGTAATAAGATTTGAAGCAGCATTATTGAGAGATATGATGATGATTATGGCACAACTTCCTAACATATATATTAATTAAAAAGCAACTCAACCCACACATTGCTTAGTATAAATACATTGCATTATCTCAACTAACATTTCCATTATCTCAATATATTCATCTCCAAACCCTAACTGCTAAAACAAACTCTACTTAATCTTTCAAAACAAACTCAAAAAACTCCAACAAAATGAATGATTTCATCCTTAAGACTCTTACCATGATCGAGAACAACAACAACTTCATCCGCCGGTTCCTCCATAGTGAGGAAAGTTTCAGGAGCTACCTTGCGGATGCTCGATCCGCACCGAAGCACGCCAAAGAAGATGGCTTGACGGAGCGGCAGCGATTGCGGCTATATGACGATATAGCAATCACGAACGGAACCTCCAAATAGCCAAGGAGGAGAGGACGGATACGATAGAGCAGAATAAGATCCTCTATGAAAATATAAGAATTGTATTTTTATATATGTAATTTTTTTTTAATTTATGTATTTATAAATATATATATATATTAATTATGTTTATCTTACTTCTTCATCTTGCTTCTTCATTGTTTTACTAACTAATTATGCAAACAATACTTAAACAAATAACATAATGGTCGATAAAAACACATACATGCAAAAGAAATAAATAGAAAAAGAAAATAATGACGATGAAACTAACAGTGACGGCGAGATTTACCTGATATATACAGAACGTAATAGACGATGAAATCAACAAAGGATGGCGAGAAGATAAAGCGACGATGAGAAAGAGAGAAAGAGAGAAAGAGAGTGTGTGTTTTGTGTTTGTTTGTCTGTTGTGTTTGTGTTTGTGTATTAAGGGTTGTGTTTTGTGGCTGCAGCAGACTTCTGTTTGTGTGGTTTATAGTATGGAAGGTATTAACAACGGTTATTAAACAACAACCGTTGTGAAATATGTTTTAACAACGGTTGTAAAAAACACCCGTTGTTAAATAAGTTTTAACAACGGGTTTCAAAAATAACCGTTGTGATTACTTTTCACTAACTTTGCGCCAATTTTGCGCCAAATTATTAACAACGGTTGTGCATGTGTGACCCGTTGTTAAAACTAATAACAACGGTTTTTATAACCATACCCGTTGTAATTTATTTTAGTAAAATTCGCGCCATACATTCTACAACGTCTATTATGATTTTCGTGAATAATCGTTGTTAAAGGGGCGTTGTAGTTGCATGGATTTGTAGTAGTGATTGACCAACCCGTATCAAATACTTTGATCAGAATTATTTGGGTTCCGTCCTATAGGTGTGACCTCAAGGGATCAACTGATCACCACCATCAAACGACAGTAATGTCAAACTCTAATTAGCCATTCACTACCGATTAATGTTGATCAGTTGACTATATAATTGAATCATCCCTTTTGTATTCTTATTACGAGATTGAATATGTGATCGCACTATTGTTGAGGACACATACTTCAACACACACAATCTCAAATAAGGGAGAAACTTTTCGCTAGGATCAATAGCCTTGATTGAACCGCCATGGAGATCACCAATAGGGATACTTTGGCTCTTGCTTTTTATCAAAAGTATTTTCCACCGGAGAAGACACAAACTTTAAGGAGTCAAATCACGGGGTTTCGTCAACAAGGGCTAGAGAGCCTTTATGAAGCTTGGGAAAGGTACAAGGAAATGCAACGACAATGCCCACATCATGGGTTGGATCCTTGGTTTTTCGCTATTACGTTCTACAATAGGTGTTGTGCCGAGTCTCGGTGTTTTCTCAATTCCGCTAATAATTGGAGGTTTTATCAAATTAAAACCGATATTGCTCATGCCACAATTGAATCCATGGCGATTCATGATTCGCAATATGTCAATTCCCGAAGTACACCACTAAAGAAAAAGAAGGAGTCTTCCGATACATCCGTCTTGAATACTCAAATTGCCTTTCTTCAACAAAAATTGGAGGCCCAAAATGCGGCTTTATCTCTTCAACATGTCAATGTTATGTACACTCCCGGCCAAATACTTGTTTGTGAAGGTTGCGGATGTGCGGGACTGAAGAGTCTATTGAACCAAAATACTCAAGAAAGGGGGGGGGGGAGGGTGAATTGAATATTTAAAACTTTTTAAAAGCTTTTTCGATTATACTAACGTAATTGATTATTTAAAGTTTATTGATTAAACTTTAACTAATCAATTAATGAAGGTAAACGTAATAAGCGAAACAAACGAAAGAACGAAGAGACACACGGTTTTTGAAGTGGTTCAGTTTCACAAGTCGAAACCTACGTCCACTATTCTCGATTAATAAATTTAGTACCTTTCTACGGATTACAAATTTACTTACCCAACTCGTACAACTAACTCTAGTTGTAACTCAATGAGTACCGTTAAATACTCGAGTGACTAACTTACGCTAATAAGAAAGCACTAATGATTCTAACAAAGGTTCACGTTAATGAACGATTTAAGAAATCAACTAAGCACTATTATCTTATAACGATAAATGAAGAACGAGTATGCGAGTTTTATAACCACACGACCTTTCAAAATAACAAAACGGTTTTCCTTTTAAAACACACGGTTTTGCTTTGCAAAGATGAAATCAATTTTTATGCTTAAGGTCTCTCTCTTAGATGTTGTAAATAGCAAAGTATTTATAGAGGAAGAAGAAGTAGGCTACACGGTTTTGTCAAACCCTAATAGCCGAAATATTAAGATATAAAAACAAATTATATCTTATTATTATCTCTTTCCTAAAAGCCTTAAAGATAATAAAGAATATTCTAAAAGATAGAATATAATTTTTCCAAATATTATCTTTACTATAAATTCTAAGATTATGATAAGATTTCCTAAAACAAGAATATCTTTAACCAAAAACAAATATATTAAGTAAGATATATAAGATATGTAAACATATTATTATAGAATAAAATCTTTACCTAATATACCGTAGGTAACACGAGATGTCACGGCCCATAAGCCTCGTGAATCGTGCAAACCCTAGTCTTAACAAATGATTAGAATTTAGGTTTTAAGAGAGGCTATGTTGAAACCCTAATTAGTAGCAAAGTCCAATTCATAAGTTGATCCATTACAACTACTAATTAACGTTTAATACAAAGCCGGACTCCTCACTAAACCGGGCTTTATTATATAAATACTTTCATTAAAACATTAAAATAAACTTTAAACAATTACAAAACAATTTTCGAAACAATTAAAAGTCGTGTATAAAAACTCAGCATTTCAATGTTATAGTAGGAGAGTTATAACATTGAGCTCTTTTACTAGTAATGTTATAGCTGCAAAGCTATAACATTACCAATTCAAGAAACTCATTCTTAATTACCATTACGAGATAATCACCTATACTATTCTAATCTTCAAGAAGATCTTCGAGTACAGGCTATGTCATCATCCAAGCTTGATTAATCTTTAGACGGACTTCGTCTTCACATAATACTTGAATGGATCTCGAACCGTTTGATCTTGATTGAAGGCTTGAACGTTCCATGCAATTGTCATAATCTTCTACGTAGCTCGTAATAGATTAATTCTAAAGCACTTAACAAACGATGACAAGCAACAAGTATATAGAATGTAAATCACCTTGACATCATCAAAACATAAACATATAAGCTATATGGTTCAACAAATTCCCCCTTTTTGATGATGGCAAGCCTCCTTACATTTGTGACTAATTGGGTAGTTCCCCCTCAATATAATACCGTTATCTTGATAATAAAGATTAACGCAAGATCCAAACGATTCTTCAAAAACCGAAACTTTAAGGACTTTAAGAGACAATTGGTCTTGACAAGGAGCAAACTTAGGTAGATGCTTACTATAAACGTTCTTTCCCCCTCTTGACATCTTCGAAAAGCTAAGAACAAATCAAAAATGACTAGAATAATATAAGACGAGACAAGAGATAAAACGTCATAGGAAATAGTAATAACACGCAAGACTATAAGCATCCAAAAGATAATTATCATACAAACTAGGAATTAAACATGTTTAAGCCAAAGTGGGCCGAATTAACACATGTCTAATGAAACACTTGGGCCATAACCACAAGTGCATTGCCAAAATGGGCCGAATGATAATGTTGTAAACACACCAACAATAAGAAAAAGAAAGCTAAGAAAGATAAGGGCTAGACAAGGTAAGACGAGAGGAAATCAAATGTTACGGGTCTTATACGGGTTTATGTAGTCGGGCCTAGTACAATGCTCTAAGGCATCAAGACGGTCAAACGAGCTTCGAACCAGCTGAGAAAGTGTACCAATGCTCCTCTCAAAGTTAAGCACTTTCAAGGAAAGAGCTTTTGTGGCCTCCAACGTGAGCGCTTGATCACCGGCCATTGCTTTTCCGTGCATAACCAAAGCTCCACCCTGACTCGTAAGGAAAGTGAGACAATCACCGTATGGGAACACTTCCCCACGTATTGCCTTCAACTCCCTTTCAAAACCCGCTAACCTTTTGTCTACTTCCTCCATCCAAGAGTACACCCGAGTAGCATCCAAGCCCGAGTCTAAAGACCGAGATGGTCCAACCCGTGACAACACCGTAGCCAAATTAGTCGAATGCTCCTCTAATTTCTCCATTAAACCACTCACAAACCCCTCCAACTTTGACTCCATGGCTCCCAAACCCGAATCTACCGGGGTTTTCTCAACATCTTTGGCAAGAAGCAACTCGGGTCCATCAACAACAAGACCCATTAGCTTGATCAACTTGTCACACATCCAGTCCTGCGCACTAACACCGTAACTATCTTGTCCCACCACACGCTTAATCTCCAACAACCGAGACACCCACATCCCATAAGGTAAATCGATTGTGGTGCTCAACTTCTCTTTTGTCACCGTGAGACTTGTTTGAAGTATACGGTGCAACACGACACTGCCCAAATTCACTTTCTGACCTTCCAACCAAGAATAGACCATTATAGCTTCATAACTCGACACCTTATCACGGCCTCCTCTCCTCGGCACCACTGTGTTCCACAAAAAAGTTCAAGAGAAACTTGATTTTTGCCGAGAGAGGACGAACCACGATATTACCTCCCTCCGTCATCTCCTCAAAATACTTCTTCACTAACAACTCCTTTTCACTCACAACATTAGACCATTCAAGACTCGGATTTAATTCAATTCCTTCATCGGGAACCGAAAAAGCAGAGCAAAAATCCAAAATAGAGACCGTCACATCCACTCCATTAACAACCGCATGCAATACTCCTTTCTTAATTGAGACACTAGCAAAGAATTGAACCACCTCAACTGGGTAAACAGGACCCGAAAACTGACTAATGTGACTCCACCCTTGAAAATCAAGAAAATTAACAAAGAAAGCAAGAGCGGGAACACTAACCAACCAAGATTTCGGATAGTACCTACCACCATGAATGGAATACCTCAAAACTCGATTAACTAGGATGCTTACATCATGAGTAAGCCGAACACGATTTAACCCCTCCTTGGTTGCGGCTTTTGAAACATCCCTAAGCAAGGTACGAGCAACACCATTCCGAACTATTACCTCGAGTTCCTCCACAGCTTCACTATTATCGACAACCACCTTATTTTTTCCTTTGAAAAGACGGCGTCTTTTGCCTTCGGACACCGATTCGTCCCGACTACGAAACAGGGGCGTATTTTGGTTTGGTTGTGGTGAAGGACAATTAATGGAATGAGGATCATGTGGTGGTAGAGGTAATGTTTGGTTATGAAAGGGGCGGTTTTGGTGGTGACGGGTTGAGGATCGGGTAGTTTTTGCATGAGTTGGATGCATGATGATGGTGATTGTTGAAAAAGGAGGTGATGGTGATGGTTTGTGTAAAGAAGATGAATTGTGATGATGGTAAAAATTTGAGAGAAAAAAAGTATGCAAGTGGGGTTGGGTGGACGGGTAACACGCAAGGAGGGTAGATATAGGTGTAGGCTAGGTATAGGGTTAACAAGTGGATGTCAATTATGGTAAGTGCCTTAATTAGGAATCAGTATTATGATAGGTATAGGAATTTATGGTGATAAGACAAAAATTAGGAAATTGATTCTATATAGGAAGCATGAGCCGTGTAAATGAGAGCTTGTTTGGAAGATTTTTTTGTAAATTGGAAAGATAAAAAATATGGTGTGCTTTGTTTACTGTGATAAGGAATAAGTTTGTATAAAAATTAAATTCTAAATAGCAAATTGAATTTTATGATAAAAATATTTCTATAAATGAAATTATTCATGCAACGCAATATACGGATACAGTCATACAATCTTAACTTAACTAGTCAGTCATAAAAGGATTGAACAAGTATAGAAACTTAGGTACCACCGATTATACCAATTTCCAACCGTAAAGTCTCAAATCGATCTCTAGCTAATGATTTTGTCAAAATGTCTGCCCATTGTTTTTCAGTACTAGAAAATTCAAGTTTTATATTCCCCTTCTGAACATGGTCTCGTATAAAATGGTGTCTTATTTCAATATGCTTGGTACGTGAATGTTGTGCGGGATTTTTAGAAATTATTATCGCACTAGTATTATCACATAAAATAGGAATACATTCTCTACATCAACACCATAATCACGTAATTGTTGCTTAAGCCATAAAAGTTGAGTACATACCAGTCCTGCAGCAATATATTCGGCTTCAGCAGTTGAGAGAGCAACCAAATTTTTTTTCTTCGAACCCCACGTGATGATACATGGTCCGACAAAGGTGGCGACACCCGACGTGCTTTTTCTGTCTAGAGAACATCCTGCGTAGTCGGCATCGGAATAACCGACTAGATCAAAATTGCACTCCATTGGATACCATAGGTATAAGTTGGCCGTTCTAATTAAGTAACGTAAAATTCGTTTTACGGCCGTCATATGCGATTCTTTGGGAGATGATTGATATCTCGCACAAACGCATACACTAAACATAATATCGGGTCTACTTGGGGTCAAATATAACAGTGACCCAATCATCCCATGGTAAGTAGTTTCATCAACTGATTTACCGTTTTCATCCAAGGTCAATTTCTTGTTCTCGACCATTGGAGTAGCATGGCATGTGAGTTTTCCATTCCGAATTTCCGAATCAACTCCTTGATGTATTTATGTTGATGGATTTTAATGCCTTCATCAGTTTGTTGTATTTGCAGCCCTAAGAAGAATTTTAATTCTCCCATCATACTCATCTCGAATTCGGAGGTCATCAACTCAGAAAAATATTTGCATAGGCTTCGGTTGGTCGATCCAAAGATAATATCATCGACGTATATTTGAACAACCAAAAGGTCAGAACCCTCAGATTTTAGAAATAGGGTTTTGTCGACGGATCCTCTACTGAATCCACTGTCAAGTAGAAACTTAGATAATCGATCGTACCAAGCCCTAGGTGCTTGCTTTAATCCGTATAGGGCTTTATCCAATTTGAACACGTGATCCTCAAATTTGATGTTCTTAAAACCAGGGGTTGTTCAACGAAGACTTCTTCTTGTAAATAACCATTCAAGAATGCTGTCTTGACATCCATCTGGAAGAGTTTCATTCCCTTGTGTGCGGCGAATGCTATTAGAAGTCTGATAGCTTCAAGATGAGCAACAGGTGCGAAAGTCTCGTCATAATCTATTCCTTCTTGTTGATTATATCCTTGGACCACCAATCTTGCTTTGTTTCTGACAATGACTCCGGCATCATCTAATTTGTTCCTGAAGACCCACCTAGTTCCAATGACTGAACGATCTTTTGGTCTAGGAACTAAATGCCAAACCTTGTTTCTTTCGAACTGTTAAAGCTATTATTGCATAGCTATAATCCAATCTGATTAAGCGAGAGCTTCATTGATATTCTTTGGTTCGATCATGGATAGAAAAGAGTAGAAGGAACAGAAGTTGTTTAAAGAACGTCTTGTTTGAACACCCTTCTTAATATTTCCAAGAATATTGTCCATGGGGTGTGAATTCTTGTATTTCCATTTTGTTGAAGTGCTTGGTTCCTCATCGTTATTTGAGCTTGACCCGACTTCATTTGGTTCGGAATTAGAGGAAGTTCCCCCTGAATCAAATCCGGGTGTTGTGTTTGAGCCGATTATAACCTCGGACTCTACACCTTGATTTGGATTCAATGTTATAGTAATATCATCTATAACATTGGTTTGGGAGTTCTTGTCTTGAGTCAATGATATAGTATTATCAACTATAACTTTGCCTTTCTCCTTTTTATCTTTTGAGGAACGATCAAGTTCATCATTCTATCCCTCAATTTCATTGTCCTCCAATTTCAATTCCGGGGGATCGTCTCTTGAAAGACGAAAGTCGGGTTCATCCAAGTCTTCTTCCTCATCCTGTAAAGGCTTATCGAACACGTTATCTTCATCAGAAATAACGTGGACACTTTCTTCAATACAAAGAGTTCTCTTATTAAAGACCTTGTAAGCCTTGCTATGATCTGAATATCCTATAAAAATCGCCTCATCACTCCTAGGGTCGAATTTACTTAAACGGTTTTTACCGTTATTATGTACAAAACATTTACTCCTAAAACAGCGAAGATGGGAGATATTAGGTTTTCAACCTCTGAGGAGTTCGTATGGGGTTTTCTTAAGGATAGGTCGGATCATAGCACGATTATGGATGTAGCAAGAAGTACTAATGGCCTCAGCCCAAAAATTATGAGGTAAACCACTACACAGAAGCATTGTACGTGCCATATCTTCTAAGGTTCTATTCATACGTTCAATGACACCGTTTTGTTGAGGAGTTCTTGGTGAAGAAAAGTTATGCCCTACACCATTAACTCTTGACAATATTCTATAAAAGTTTGGTTGTCAAATTCGGTGCCATGATCCGTACGAATAGATACGAGATTAGTCTTATATTTGATTTGAACACGTTTCATAAGACAATCAAATTCATCAAAAGTTTCATCTTTTGAGTGAAGAAAGATAGGCCATACATACCTTGAGTAGTCGTCTACAAGAACAAAGATGTACCTGGATCCTCCTCTACTCCTTACCTTCATAGGTCCACATAAATCCATGTGTACCAATTCCAAGGATTGATTTGTGCTTTCTACTCTTTTTGGTTTGAACGATGATCTTACTTGTTTGCACCTTGCACACGTGTCACACATCTTTTCTTGGTCGAACTTGATCTTAGGTAACCCTTCAACCAAGTCCCACTTCTTGAGTTTATTCAGGGTTAGTGAGCTAATGTGACCAAAACGTTTATGCCAAAGACAAGGATCATCAAGTGTAACTTTCATGCACGAAAATGAGTTAGTAGGCACAGCATTTAAATCTACCATATAAACATTCCTTTTTCTGTGGCCTTCAAGAATAACGTTGCTAGTTCCTTCAATAATAATGCGACAACTATCAGTATGAAAAACTACTTTGTTACCTTTGTTGCATAGTTGAGATATACTTAGCAAGTTATGCTTCAGACCATCCACGAGATAAACATCACTGATCGCGTGAGACTTAGAGATTCCGATTTTGCGAATGCCAATAACTTTTGCCTTTTTGTTGTCCCCGAACGTCACTTTTCCTCCGTTGAAGGGCTTGCGTGAAAGAAATATATTCTTATCTCCGGTCATGTGTCTTGAACATCCACTGTCAAGATACCATTGATTGTTTTCTTTCACTACTTCCTGCAGAAAGGATTAGATACAATTTTTAGGTACCCAAGCTAAGTTGGGTCCCTTATGATTAGTTACTCTATAAACTAAGTCCTTTCGAATCCAAACTTGTCTAATAACCGTTTTTCTAACCCTTGGTTTATTTGGCTTAGGAGGAGTTCTAGGGTTAGGGTTTTCTCTAGGTCTAGGAATTTCTCTAGGTCTTTCACGACTATTTCCCTTGTAAGTAGGTTTACTAGGTTGAGATCGACAAGGGTTTTGTGAGGTGCTAGGTTTCTTAGCGTAGTCAAAGGCCATGTCATAGTACCAACAAAATTTATTGTTCCTTTCTTCGTTAGGTTCTTTAGTGGGGGTTTCCTTATCCTCGACAACTGTGTCAACAGTTTTAGCATGTTCGGCATTTTTTCGTATATCATGAGCCTTTTTTACACAATTGATTTGGATGTGACCTGTATGACCACAGTAATTGCAAATCAGGTATTCAGGAAGATCAGCATACTTTCTTTTTCTGAAATCAAAATCCGAAGGTGTTGATTTGCATTTAGAGTGATCTCTACGGCGGTAGCACTCATGTCCTAACCCCATCTTCATATTATTGTCTGATTGTTCGGTTAGGAAGTTTAGGACTTTTGTGCTTCCTTCCCACTTATCATGGACCTTTCTAGCGTGTAGAAGTAGGTCTTTTAGGGTTTTAATTTCCTCTTGACATTTCGTGTGATTTACATCATTGTCCTTTTTAAAGTTATCACGAAAGTCTTGGAATCGTTTATTAAGAATGAACACAACATCGGTGTGGTGTTTCTTAACATTGATCATATCGATCTTAGATTCTTTCAATTGATTTGAAAGAGAATCTATCTCTTTCTTTTGGTCTAAGATCACTACTTCATTAGATGTGACCTTAGCTTCCAAAAGTTCTTTGGCTTTTCTAAGTTCTAAAGTTATAGCTTCATTAGCTATAACTTTGGCTTGAAGGTGCTTGATGTTAAGCTTTAGGTCTGAAGTTATAGCTTCATTAGCTATAACTTTGGATTCTAATTTCTTCTTTTCAGCCATAGTAGAATCTAATGCTGTAGCTTTCTCAGCTATAACTTTAGATTTTAACTTCTTAGCTTTAGCCTTGAGAGTATGATTTTCTTCCGCAATTTCGAGAATCTGTTCCTTTAGATCTTTCAATTCCAAATCCTGTTCGTGACACTTATCAAGAGATTGTTCAAAGTATTCAATTAAAGCACTTTTAGACAATTTCTTAACATGTTTTTTAAGCTCAAGATAACTTACCTCTTCATCGTCATCATCGTCTGATTCTCCGAGAAAGCAATAGTTTGAATGAGAAGTTGTGCTTTCATCATCACTGTCAGAGATTAGGTCAAGACTAACACTGCTGAGACACAGGTTTGCTACTTCGTCGTCTTCAGATTCCTCGTCATCTTCTGAGTCTAGGTCTCTCCAACACGAAGCCATCATAACTTGCTTGAATTCTCTCTTTGTCTTCTCACGTTTTCTCTTGTCCTTAATCTTCTCCCATGTCGGACAATCTTTGATCATGTGACCAGATTCTCCACACTTGAAGCATCCTCTATTTGCGAAAGATGACTTTGAATCAGTAACCTTCTTATTGGACGACTTGTTGTTGTTGTTGTAGGATGATTTTGTTTGTTTGTTTCAAAATATCCTATTTTTAAAACGGTGTGCAAACAAAACAGTTTCATCCTCTATTTCAGAGTCAATTTCTTCACTCTTTAAGGCCATACACTTATTGCGATTTGGTTCAGCGTCATCCTTGTTAAGAGTAATTCCATGGGCCATGAGAGCACCAATGAGTTCTTGATAGGAAAGGGTTTCAAGATCTCGTGATTCCTCCATTGCGGTGACCTTAGCACGCCACTTCTTAGTAAGGCTCCTAAGAATCTTTCTTGCAATGTCCTCAGTACTGAATTTCCTTCCTAGGTTTTTCAGTTCGTTTATGATGCTTGAAAACCTTGCAGACATGCTATCTAAGGACTCATTAGGCTCCATAATGAATAGCTCATATTTTTGCATAAGCAAGTCAATTCGGTGCTTCCTAACAATGGAAGTACCTTCATAAGCTAATTCGAGCCCATCCCATATCTCCTTGGCCGTGGAACATGAAGAGAACCGATCAAACTCAGTGGAAGTCATTCCGTTTTGCAGAAGACTTATTGCTTTGGAGTTCTTCTCGGCCTTCTTGTAGTCGGCCTCGACATAGTCCTCTTCTTTCTTTTCATATGTAGTGCCTTCCTCGGATGCCACAAGAATTTTGTGCGGTCCGTTTTGAATAATCCTCCAGCACTCCCAATCGTGTCCTTTCACATAGTGAGTCATCATGTTTTTCCACAATCCGTAATTCTTCCCATCAAAGACAGGACACTTGAGATATTTGGAATCCATTTATCACGTGATAGGCAGCGGAAAATAAAACGATAAGATAAATGAAAAACAAGATAGATCAGCCTCTTTGCGGTTAGGCAATCAAGAGCACGAGGCTCTGATACCAATTGAAGAGTCTATTGATCCAAAATACTCAAGAGAGGGGGGGGGGTGAATTGAGGATTTAAAACTTTTTAAAAGCTTTTTCGATTATACTAACGTAATTGATTATTTAAAGTTTATTGAATAAACTTTAACTAATCAATTAATGATGGTAAACGTAATAAGCGAAACAAACGAAAGAACGAAGAGACAGACGGTTTTTGAAGTGGTTCAGTTTCACAAGTCGAAACCTACGTCCACTATTCTCGATTAATAAATTTAGTACCTTTCTACGGATTACAAATTTAATAACCCAACTCGTACAACTAACTCTAGCTTTAACTCAATGTGTACGGTTAAATACTCGAGTGACTAACTTACGCTAATAAGAAAGCACTAATGATTCTAACAAAGGTTCACGTTAATGAACGAGTTAAGAAATCAACTAAGCGCTATTATCTTATAACGATAAATGAAGAACGAGTATGCGAGTTTTATAACCACACGACCTTTCAAAATAACAAAACGGTTTTCGTTTTAAAACACACTGTTTTGCTTTGCAAAGATGAAATCAATTTTTATGCTTAAGGTCTCTCTCTTAGATGTTGTAAATAGCAAAGTATTTATAGAGGAAGAAGAAGTAGGCTATACGGTTTTGTCAAACCCTAATAGCCGAAATATTAAGATATAAAAACAAATTATATCTTATTATTATCTCTTTCCTAAAAGCCTTAAAGATAATAAAGAATATTCTAAAAGATAGAATATAATTTTTCCAAATATTATCTTTACTATAAATTCTATGATTATGATAAGATTTCCTAAAACAAGAATATCTTTAACCATAAACAAATATATTAAGTAAGATATATAAGATATGTAAATATATTATTATAGAATAAAATCTTTACCTAATATACCCTAGGTAACACGAGATGTCACGGCCCATAAGCCTCGTGAATCGTGCAAACCCTAGTCTTAACATATGATTAGAATTTAGGTTTTAAGAGAGGTTATGTTGAAACCCTAATTAGTAGCAAAGTGCAACTCATAAGTTGATCCATTACAACTACTAATTAACGTTTAATACAAAGCCGGACTCCTCACTAAACCGGGCTTTATTATATAAATACTTTCATTAAAACATTAAAATAAACTTTAAACAATTACAAAATAATTTTCGAAACAATTAAAAGTCGTGTATAAAAACTCAGCATTTCAATGTTATACTAGGAGAGCTATAACATTGAGCTCTTTTACTAGTAATGTTATAGCTGCAAAGCTATAACTTTACCAATTCAAGAAACTCATTCTTAATTACCATTACGAGATGATCACCTATACTATTCTAATCTTCAAGAAGATCTTCGAGTACAGGCTACGTCATCATCCAAGCTTGATTAATCTTTAGATGGACTTCGTCTTCACATAAGACATGAATGGATCTCGAATCGTTTGATCTTGATTGAAGGCTTGAACGTTCCATGCAATTGTCATAATCTTCTACGTAGCTCGTAATAGGTTAATTCTAAAGCACTTAACAAACGATTACAAGCAACAAGTATATAAAATGTAAATCACCTTGACATCATCAAAACATAAACATATAAGCTATATGGTTCAATAGGGACATTGCACCGCCTTATGTAGGGCCACCATTGAGGAGGTAAATGCTTTTCAAAGTTTTAGACAAAGTTTATTTCCACCTGGTGCTTTTTCAAATACTTACAATCCCAACCAAGTACCACCCGAATTTGTTTTACAAAAGCGCAAATGTGCTAAATCCTCAACCACAAAATACATTTGTGTCCCAACAACAAAAAATCAATTTTGTACCTCAACAACAACAACAACAACAAGAACAACAACAAAAATAACAAAATACCTTCATTCCACAATAACAAAGGTTCAATTACCCACCGGGCTATCAAAATCAAAATCAAAGCCAAAATCAAAATCAAAGGCCACCACAACAAAACTTCCAACCAACGCAAGGTCAATCTTCAAATTCCTAACAAAATGACCAAGGGGGAGCAAACTTGAAGATTTGGTGATGAAAATGGCTAAGACCCAATTCAAATTTTTGGCTCAAATGCAAAAGAGTGATCAAGCTCACAATGCCGCCATCAAAATACTAGAGTATCAAATGGCTCAACTAGCTGCTTCTAGCTCTTAAAGGAAGACAGGTCAACTACCACCCCAAGGTAAGACACCACATTATACCGTTATTTCTATTACCTTGAGAAGTGGTACCAAGTATGATGAGCCCTCTATGCCCAAAGAAAGTGAGAATGTTCTTGTTGAAATGGAGGTTGTTGAACCTTTTGTTATTGAAGAAGGGAAAGATGTCGAGGATGCTCCTCTATAGAAATATGTTGAAGTCAATGTTCCGGAAAAAGTCAAAATGCCTTTCCCTCATCGATTGGCCAAATATCAAAAGAAGACTCAATTCGGTAAGTTCATGGAAGTAGTTAAGAATTTACAGGTAACCATTCCTTTTACCGAATTAATCACTCAAATTCCATCATATACTAAGTTGATGAAAGATATTTTAAGTAAGGAGGACTTTTGATAATGTTGAAACTATGGCATTCGCTGCCGAGTGTAATGCTCTTTTGCAAAATAAGTCCCCTCCTAAGTTAAAAGATCCCGGTAGCTTTTCCATTCCATGCACCATTGGAACCTATACTATTGATAAAGCTTTATGTGATTGAGGATATAGTGTGAGTGTGATGCCATATTCTATTTGTGATAAGCTAAATATGAGAGTCTTGAAATGTACTAGTGCCATTTTGCAAATGGCGGATCATTCTATAAAACGTCCTTTGAGAGTTTTGGAGGATGTTCCGGTTAAAGTTGGTAAATTTTTCTTTCCGGTTGATTTTATTATTCTTGACGTGGCCGAAGATGCACAAATCCCAATCATTTTGGGTAGACCTTTTCTACATACCGCGGGTGTGGTAATTGATGTCAAGAATGGTAAGTTCACCTTGGAAGTTGGTGACGATAAGGTCACGTATAACTTGAATAGTGCCATGAAGCGTCCCATGCTTGAAGTGTCTTGTTATTCTATTGACGTTTTGGATATTTTTGATGTTGTGATAGAAGACTCAATACCTCGATCAATGGCTAAAGATCCCTTGGAGGCACTCTTGTTATTGGAATCATTTGCAGGTGATGATGAGATTGGATATGAGGAAGTGAATGCTTTGGAGGTTGAATTGGATGGAGAAGAGCTAGCATTGGAGGGAAGCTTACAATTTTTAGGTTTGGTTTCTACTCCTCAAGATCTTGAGGTACAAAAACCCGAACTTAAACCCCTCCCCTCTAATTTGAAATATGCTTTTTAAGATGAATTGGAAATGTGTCTGGTCATTGTTAGTGCTCATTTGAGTGAGAGTCAATTATCTTCATTGCTAAATGTTATAAGAACTCACAAGAAAGCCATTGGTTATAAACTTGATGATTTGAAGGGAATAAGCTCGGATTTTTGCACGCATAGAATTTACCTCGAAGAGGATCATAAACCATGTGTCCAAGGTCAAAGACGATTAAATCTGAACATGCAGGAAGTGGTTAAAAAAAAGGTCATTAAATTGTTAGATGCGGGAATTATTTATGCAATTTCCGACTCTAAATGGGTTACGTTAGTCCGGTCCAAGTGGTTCCTAAGAAAGGAGGAACCACCGTAGTAAAAAATGATAAAAATAAACTCACTCCCATTAGAATTGTGATGGTATGGCGTATGTGTATTGACTATAGGAGGTTAAATTTGGCCACCAAGAAAGACCATTACCCATTACCCTTTATTGACCAAATGTTGGAAAGGTTGGCATGTCACAAATACTTTTGCTACTTAGATGGTTATTCCGGGTTCTTTCAAATACTCATTCATCCGGATGACCAAGAAAATACCTCTGGACATGGCCCACCTGCAGGTCCGGTTCGATCTGCGGACGTGCAGCGGTCTTTTTGAAAGGCACGCTCGGCGGCGTAAAAATGCTTTCGACCGAATCGTTTTAGATCGGTCGGTTGCGTCTCGGTAAGGGTCTCGAAACGATTAGAGATGTTCGGAGTCGCCACCAAGCATTTGTGGGATGCTTGGAACCCATTCGAAATCCACTTTATACCCCGGTCAAATCGAAGCACAAAGCAGCGTTTGACATAGGTACTAAAGATAAGGAAATCGTCCCTCTTTAGCATCCTATCTCTAGAATGACTCTCGTACGCCCTGGATAAGGTCGTCCACTATCCAAAGTTTCTGAGTAAGACGTGAAGGTACGTATTGGGAAGCCTTTAATCGGACACCACCCAATCCCGCCCGAGTAGCGCCTCTCGATCGATCTTGGTTGGTTGAATGCAAAAGTTGATAAAACGGTTTAAATGCATGAATGCGCATCCAATAATTTAAAACTAACATGTGAGAGCTTTCTAAGTCGGTTGATTTAATCCAAATATCAAGTATAAGATGTCGAGTTGGATTTATGGTTGATTTGCATGCAAGACGGAAATTAAACATCCATTTAACGTTTTAGGTTTATGGCGCATAACGTGATCCATTTGTCTTAGTAAATCATTTTGCAAATATGATTTTGAATGAGCAAATAGTCATCTGATCTGTCCTATATCCGGGCTAACCGGAGTCGGGGTCGTCCTGGACTAATGCTGGAAAGGGAACAGACCCTGCACCAGGCAGCCGTATGAGGCGCGAGCCTGTTGGCGATGCAAGGGGCTCTCCCCTGGTTTTGAAAATAAGAAAGAAAATGCCTGTTTAGGCGCGGGTCAGTCAACGGTTATATGCCATGCTCTGACCTTTTGAAAAAGATAAAACGTATTGAAAAGTGGACATTTGACCCAATTTGATTTGAGGAACGGGACTCGAATAATCATCATTATTTGATGATATTCGGTGTCGGGTTCGACTTTGACAAACTTGACATGAATAGTTTTGAAAATGATTATGAACTAATTGTTTTAAGTTCATTTGAATATAATTAGTCGTTACTCATCATCGTACCCGGGTTGAAATCCGGCATGGTATGTAGAACCAAGGATGACTTTGTGTTGGTGACTAATATGCTTGTTTTGAAAATGTAAAGAAATGATGAAAGGCTTTAAAATACCTCCCAAAAATGAAATAAAAGGTTTTAAAATACCTTTTAAATGTTATTAACCAAATATTATCACCGAAACACGGATTTAACCATCATGCTATGAGGAACCAAGGGTGAAAAAATGTTTTATGGTTAAAACAAATAATATGAAATAAAAGGGTTCGAAAATATTTGAAATAATAAAAACCGGTTGTAAATATGGAAATGAATTAAAGGGAAATGACGAAAACAAACACGGTTGATTTCTGACCTGGACACCGCATTGAGGCGCGGGCAAACCGGCGAACCAAGGGGCTTCTGTCTCAGGCCAAAAATCAGTTTTGGCTCGTTTATTCCATGTTTTGGTTCATGTTATGCATGTTTTAGCATGTTATAGTCATGAAACAAATAAAAACATGATAAAAGAAGGATTTTTACACCCTCATACTTACATGTTTGGTTATGGCGAGTGACCGATGTAAGTGTAACAACTCGTTTGGTCGGAAAAAACTCGGTTTAAAACCGTTTTGGTAAGTAAAAAAGAGTGTTTTAAGATTAGTGACGGTGTAGTGGTCGAAGTGGTCGGCCAAGTGATTTAATGCACGATGACGGTACCAAACAATGTGTAAGGCTTGTATTTACGATCGGTAGGTCGTAAATACGCGTCGGATTGTGACTTAAGAAGTCAAGTCGAGAATTTTAAGGGAGAAAAGAGCGGGCGGACACTCGCGTGAGTTCTCAAATTGGGGCATTTGAGGGGTATTTATAGGAAAATGAGTGTTTGTGTGAGTTTTGAGCGACGTGGCCATCTGGGCTGCTCAAAGAGGTGCGAGCCACGTCGCGGGTCTTCGAGTTGTCTTGTCGCTTTCACACAAGAGCAATCATGATTTGTTCTATCCTAGGATTTGTAGTCATATGTTTAGTACTTGACCATTCATAAATCCGGGAAATCTTAGCATAGAAGGTTTTGAATGTTTGTTTTTTGTGGTTGGCTTGGTTTGACTCTTTGTTGGAGTCGGGATTTGAATTTTTGAGTCGG
The DNA here is from genome assembly GCF_048544455.1 of Silene latifolia. Taxonomy (NCBI): domain Eukaryota; kingdom Viridiplantae; phylum Streptophyta; class Magnoliopsida; order Caryophyllales; family Caryophyllaceae; genus Silene; species Silene latifolia. The sequence goes on from NC_133536.1 coordinate 192,121,042, forward strand.
TTTTTTATCCGGTGTCGGTTTTGACTCTAGTTAGTGTCATTGCGACCCCGTCGTCGTGCATTAAACACTCCAGGTATTTTTGGAATGTTTTCAAATGTTTTATTTTCTTAATATTTTTAAGTTTTCCGACGTAAAGTTGTACACAAACTGTCGATCAAACGTCGCGATTCCAAGACATGTTATAGTCCGATAATCATCGGGTGTTTGTTGGAGTCTCAGCAGATACTGGGTATCTACAAGACCACATTTACATGTTCCTATGGTACCTTTGCTTATCATAGGATGCCTTTTGGTCTTTGTAATGCCCCCGCTACCTTCCAACGTTGTATGATAAACATCTTTTCTGATTTCATTGAATCTATCATGGAGGTCTTTATGGATGACTTTAGCATTTATGGTTCTTCATTTGATACATGTTTGCGTAACTTGACTAAATTTTGAAGCGTTGTGAAGAAGTTGACTTGGTTTTGAATTGAGAAATGTGTAACACCCCCACATACCAATGTGCCTTACCAAGGACCACCCTAGCATGAGAGACTGTTACCATCTCGGTTTTCTGAGGCTAGTATATCAAAAGTAACCATTCCAAAACATTTATTAATGTATATAAAGTTAACGATTACATTGTCTCATAACCGACTCAAAAGAAAAGTATAAGGATTCCAATACAACTGAAATCAAAACAGCTAAACTCGTAACAGCGGAAGCTAGACTCAAAGTGATGACATTCCATCTCATCCCCGTAGCTAAAGACAACCATCACCTGTCACAATATGCTAACCATCCCCGAATGGTTCACCACAGGTTTACAAAACAACAACAACGGGGTCAGTTCACTGCATAATTAAAATAAGACAAAGTGCAACAAAGGTAAACAGCTGCTCCACCATCAATCTCCAACTCCCAATCACAACTCATAACTGACTACACACTAAAGTGTGTAGCCCTGCCAGTGGGGGACCACAGCCTTGCACACCTAAGCCCCGCTCATCAATGAGCGATAACCCTGTTCATTAATGTGCACATCCCCTCCTGTGGCGGGTTTCATAGAAGGCGAATCAAGGGCGTGAAGCCACTCCTACAAGTGACTCCACTCAGCCGAGGACGCACCTCGCAAACATCACCAACCATCTCAACACCAACATCCCATACTCCAATCCACCAACAACAATCAATCACAATATAAATCGTATCAATCAATTAAAACAATGCATATTACATCAATTAAACAATAAACTAAGAAGGGAAACCCTACCTCTTCGCAATCCAACCACACATAAGCAATCAATAGCAATTCTCCATGACACCGTCACATACACACGAATAATCACATACCATCACTATAAACCATTCCCCCAAATTAACCCAAATTAGGGTTTATACAAATTCTAACAATAACTATGATAAACTGATTAGGAATTCTAGAGACTTACAAACACAGACGACATGGACAACGAGATCCAAATGCGCACAAGGCTTAGGAAAAGTTGAAGATGATTAGAGATGTTTATAGCGTCGTTAGGTTTTGTAAAATAATGATTTAGAACTGATTTGCAACTGCTCAACACGCCATTTATACTTCTCTAATCATTTTAATCAAAACCGTGGAAATAATTCCCGTCAGACCGGATACTCGGTCGAGTATTGAGAATACTCGGCCGAGTATTCCTTACTCGGTCGAGTATTACCATACTCAGCTGAGTATTCCTGGACAGTAGCCTGGCAAGAAACACACGACGCATTACTCGGCCGAGTTAGCCCTATTCAGCCGACTAATAGGACTTAGAAAAACGTGGTATTACAGTCTTCCCTCCTTAAAAATGAACTTCGTCCCCGAAGTTCAAACCCAACCTATAAAAGATGAACACCCAACACTAACTCCACCAACCATGCTTAGTTCCACAACACGGCTCACGATATCGTCTCACTACAGCATAGCCTCTCGATACTAACTCCATAATATTATCGAATACCAACAACATAAGTGTTGCCAACTTTGTCTTACTCCTATAACGCTCACTAGCAAACTCAATACCAAGACAATCCACCAAACAAGATCAACCACCGAAACGGAATATTACATTCTACCACCCTTAAAATGAACTTCGTCCTCGAAGTTTACTCATACACATAAACATCATCACCCAATCCATCCTTTATTCTACAGCAACACTCAAACCTCCAATTATACTACAACATGTACAACCATCAAACATTCTTTGTCGCATCCTACTCCTCTTAAGATAAATATTACATCCTCGTAACTCAATAATAATAGATCCTTAGCTACATCTTCTCATTATCGTCATCACTACCACATGTCAACGATAACCGCCTATAGCCTCAACACTTACCTATATCCATTCCTATATCCAAGGCTCCCTTACTCTAGCTATTCTCATATCTCCATTCATTCTGCACACCACCTAAGCTATGCCACAAAATCCTTAGCATAACCATTACCGCAAAACGATATACTTCTTTATACATGCACTTATCCCCACAATCATACTCATGATCCACAATAGTTACACACACTCACACTAGATCCTCAAGTTCTCCTGTTTATTGTCGTAAAACTCATCCATAACTTAACATAATACTAGTTCCCAACACCCTTTACTCACTGTCCCAATAAAGATTACGAACCACTTCCCGCTTCCAACTCAGCGCACATACATTCCACAAAACTCCTGCCACAGCTATGTCAACCAATGCCTCATCTAAAACAAGATCGAAAGTACTCTAACAACTTCTCACAACTGTGTCCCATTAACAGAATATCACTATACCATGACAACAACGGAAACATAAGCAACTTTCTTCCATATCATACTCTACTCTCACTCCAAAGCCGAAACTGGTAAGAAACATTAATAAACAAAACAACAACCTATATGCCCAGACCAACCCTGACAGGAAACAGTAGTAAACAAACAACAATCTATATAACTGATATATACTTTCGAAGTTCGTCTCATCATATTCCCGCCTACTCCACCACAACCGATGACGGCATCGTAACACCACCATCAACAGCCGCACCGCAGCTCGAACAGACTCGTATCACAACACGAAGTACCGTGCCCGGATAGCCACCTGAGGCACAACAACCACAGCGACAGTTATCGCAACTTATACAATCCCATAAACACTGACTCAGTACGACTTCCTTGACCAGAAGACTTCCTTAAAACCGCTTTACTAGATCACAACGCAACATATCATACGGAATAAACAGATAATAACCTTACGAATGTCATCCATACTATTACTCATGAGGTCGGAACATCACACTATCACTTACATATATCATAAATACACATACAAATATAACTAGCCATGCCAGATCACCCAAATTACCACTTTTTGAATATCATCCTATTAGGTTACCGTACACAAGATATGATGGGGAACACTCATATAACGACTTATAACTATCACACCATACCATTACTCGTGAGGTCAGAACCTCACACAAACATTTACACACATCATGGACCCATCATCGAATCTAACTAGCCAATCCAGATCACGTAAGTTACCACTTGATAATGGATATATCTCACCCGAGCTTAACTCAGATGTCCTTCATAACATATCCTCCCATCCACACAATTATCACCACCCGGCGAACGTAACCATATTGTCATAAGTACCCAACTACTAGAAAACAACTCCTATATCCCCATCTTATACTCCCTCACCACCATACATACTAATCAGGCCTTCACCAAATCAACCTCTTTAGAATGGCTAACTTCCCTATTTAACATCATCCTTATCCACTAGTGACAACACTACGACACCACCATCTTTCATGTAACAACTCTCTTATAATCACCTATAACTTTAACACATCATGTAACTACTCTCTTTGGTTATCATCCCAAATAACGAACATCAAATCCATCAACAAAATTTACCTCAACATTCTTTCCAATTTTATCCTTAATTGTATCGTCGCCTAACTCTCAGCCAAAATCTCATATCGTGCCAACACTCTACCAATTCCGTACTCACTTAATACCTCGAAACTTACGGCTAACATGTCGTCCTGGACTCTTATATAACCACTAACTCACACCCTCTCATGATACAATCGTACATTTCCATAATTCCTTACTTTCATGTTCCATAACTTTGGTCAACGTTCTCCCAGATTACTTCCATCCTTCCTTACTCAATAATACCAATTAATAATTCATCTCCTTCCTTCTTCTACCTAACTCTTTAGTAATCCGATTACCTTCTTTTTGATCCATAACTCAAATCCCATTATTTCTTATCAGTATCTTCTCATTCTTTCTTATCACTGATCCTCTCCAATCATACTACTCACTCCCACTTGTCACCATCAAGTCCACCCAACTAACGGTTACTCTTCAATTCGTTGTATCTCCCTTTCGTGTCCCTAGAAAACCAAAAATTCACCTCATAATCTTAATTGTCCAAAGAATTACCCGCTAGGCTCACCTCTTGATAATCCAAATTCCCAAACTCGGCCACTACCTACACATCGCGGCATAACTTGATCTCACTATACACCATTCGTTTCCATCCCTCTGTAACAACCTTTCATCACATACACCCTTAACCAACACAATCATAATCGTCTCCCTCCATAAATCCTTACACATCCCAATTTGCCACTATTCGCATCCCCCATCTCAATCTTTGCATTGTCACGTTTCTTTAAACTTACATCACCCTTGCCCATATACACTTACTTTTATATTACTCAACACGCGACTATATCACTCGCCACATCTCACAAAACATGCTCCCCGCCTCGATAAGCTCATCAATCTTCCCTTTCCTTTTCCACTATCCCTCATAACCACGTATAACTCATGTCCTTCCTACCCAACACATATCCCTCATAAGCCGGCATTCTCCACATCGTAGCATCTAGTAACTTGCGTATCAAGACCGTCACATATCTAAAAGAATGCTTTAAGATCAAAACATACATGTGCACATAATCTATGGCTCAAAACATATGTAAGAATGTAGTCGCCGACTCAAATCAACCGCCCAAAGAGGTACTCGGTCTAGTAAATGGCGTACTCGGCCGAGTATAGGGCACGCAGTCGAGTAATAAGACTACTCGGTCGAGTTCTCGACTCTAGAAGCTGAACAGAATTATCACAGAATGATTACTCAGTCGAATATGGTTTACTCGGCCGAGTATGAAAGGTACTCGGTCGAGTAGGGCCTACTCGGCCGAGTTCCAGCACAGTTCTCAACAACGTCCAGTTTTCGTAAAATAGTCATACCTCACTCGTTACTTGGTCAATTTGGGCGTGTGAGCTATCGTTAGAATCGTAAGAAGAAAAGCTATCACCTCAAATTTGAATCACTACAATATCATATCTAGAACTCTACTTATTAAAGTTTTAAGACAACCCTTTCGTAATCGGTCGTCATGCAAATCAATTTTTCTAAACAAAACAACTTGAACATGAATAAGGCAAACAATAACAACTCAATACTTCTAAAAACCAGTACATAGGTGAACTTTTATCATATCCACATGTTAATTAAACACAACATTCATATATATATATATATATATATATATATATATATATATATATATATATATATATATATATATATATATATATATATATAGAGCAAAGTTCTCCTAAGTCTCTTCCATCTATTGAGTCCCTAAGTCTTTCTAAGGGCCTTTGGATGAAGGGAATCAATGGGTGAGATTAGATCTCAATGGAGGGCTATAAACCAATCTCCTCTAATTAGCTACTCAACTCAATTAAATTCCTCCCTAATCATCATTCATCCCTCATTAAATCATTAATGAGAACCACTAGGATGATGAGAACCATGAGAACCACTAATAATACTACTAATATTAACATTACTAATTAATAATACTAATAATGTTACAATTTACGCGCTCAACTCCCAAACCCTTCAACTTCAATCATTTCCCAATTTTCCCTTTCTCACTCATCTTCTTCTCTCTCTACCACCCTCATCATCCGCGTTTCCAACCGTCGCCATTTCCGTTCGTCTTCTCCGATCGTCGTCGCTGCTCATCTCTACCCTACCTTCATCGTTTCCGATCATCTGCTTCTCATATTACGGTTCAATCCATTCATCAGGAGCATTTTCGCGAGATTTATCAATCTCATTCCTACTAATTCAGGTACTATGCTTCCGATAATGGCGATTGTCCTGTAATTTTATCATGCATGTATTTTTCCCTTCGACATTCATCAATTCCTCCGAGATTCATCAATTCATATTAAACTATTAACCCTAATTTGCAGTAATTTCCCTAATTAAGGTATTTTAATTGTTATTCTATAATGAATTCTTAGATTCGGGACATAAATTCAGAGTTTTAATGTGTTGAACACATTTGCATAGAAAATCAGAGTTATACGTTGCTTATAGTTTAGTGATTTCTGCATTTTTGTTCTGATTGCATGTTCAAGTAATTTTAAATAATTGAATTTGCGGATTTATGAGTTTTTATTCTGATTGCATGTTCAAGTACTTTTAAATAATTGAATTTCTGTATTTTGTGAGAGTCTTTTGGTTTTAAATGATCTATATTGTTTGGATCTGAAAAAATAGTCGACTTGCTTGTTGTTTTCAGTATTTTTTAGCCAAGTAAGCTGAGGTTTTAGGATACTTGTCCTCTGTCCGTGCATGAAATAAGGTACAGCGTGCATAAAATAATGTTCATGGGGCATCAAATAAGGCCCTGTCCGCATCAAACACGTCGTCACTTTAAAATTAGCAGTAGGTTCATTGTCGATAAGGTGCCAATGCTTAATTAGTAGAGTGCCCTTGACTCGGAAAATCTGCATATTTACCAAAATCTAAATGCTCTCGGTTGTGCATTGTCCGAAATTTCTAATTTCACCTGTGTTAACATCAGTCAATACATTCACAGATATGAGGCGAAAAACTGTTGCAAGGAAGAAAAACACACCAGCCAAAATTACACAAATAAAAGGAGGTAGATCAGTGAAAGATTATTTCCCACCAAACCCAACAAACTCAACTATAAATGATGCTGTTGACCAAAGTATGTTGTATGAAAACCTGCATAGTTTTGTCTGTTTTTATGTTTCATCCCTTCCTTACCCCAAAATAATGATAGACTACATTTTAATGCTCTCTCTAAACTTGGATGCATTACCTGTATTGCTTGCTTAATGTGATATTTCCTGAATTTATCTTAGTGTTTTTCGGCATGCTTTATGTGATTTTCAAATGACGGACTGCTTGTACTCTTTTCCTTACTAGTTCCTATTTCTAGTTTTTTCATTCGAGAGTTCAATTTGTGATGCTTGTAGGTCATTCTTTTACTGGTCAACTACTTATACATAGCCAAGTATGGCCAATTGGTGCAAGGGGTGGGTAGTCAATATTCATGAAGAAGATAAAGCACTTTTTGTCAAGAATTACGTAAGAGAAAAAAAAGAGGCTATGGGTTTGTCATTTGCTCCCTTAGACAAAGTTCAGTTTACCGACAACTGTTATCAAGCCCTACTTGATGATGTTTTCAATAATGAAGATCTAGTGACTAACATATTTAACCAACTAGATTTTTACGAAGATAAGGCAAATATGGCGTTGGTCTGTAGGAATTGGTCTCAGCTTTTCCTCATACACCCAACTGCACCTCGCATTGAACATGCATTTGGCATTTCTCTACGGACCAATGATATCAATGGTGTAAGAATTGTTCGTAGGGGTCCTAAAATAATTTATAAAAGATGCAAATGCTTTATGACTGGAGATTTGGCAGCTAAATTGCTCCTGCATCATCAACAAGAGAAAAATATTTACCAAAGAGAACATCTTAATGCTCTTGATGATGCTGAACGTGCACATGTGAATGAGTTGCTTCATGCTTTAGCCACGCCATCTCCTGCACGTGACACAAAGCGATTGCCATTTCAACGACTTAGCAACTCGGGCCGTTTGCCTTTTTTCGGTTTTTCCTCTATTTAGGCGTTTAACGGTTCGGTCTTAAAGTTGCCCTAGTTTCGATCTTTTGTGGTACTCTTGTATAATTCCATGTATTAAGCCACCTTTGTATAATTATGTAGTCGGGTTTTCCCATTTTCAATGTTGTAAAGCTTTGTCATGTATGGATGATATATGTTTTATTAATGAAGTTTCTTTTCCTTATTTTGTTAATCATCGAGATTTTCATTGTTTCATAATTACATGAAGTTTTTGGATCTATGGAACAGCCTTGTAGATGCATCAAAAATAATCTCGGTGCATTAAAATACCCCTGTATATGCCTCAAATAAGTTGCCTTCTTAACCTACTTACTTTGTCGATAATCCTCCCAACCCAAGTACTCCAAATGCAAAGCCGGACCAAATTCCTCCTCCACGTCGACGAGTCCACGTATCCAACCAAGAGTTACTTGAGCAAGTACCACCGGATATGCTTTCGGTAACAACAATGGTGAGGGTTTACCTTTTCTTGTCCCTTTTAAAGATTTCCGATATATGTCGTTTGTTCGAATATTAATGGTGATGGTTTAAGGTGCAATACCCTTATGAATGCATCAAGTAGCCTTGTAGATGCATCAAAAAACAATCCATATGCATTAAACAACCATGCCTTGCGGTTTTCTTCTTGTTCGAATGACAATAGCAAGGGAAAGGGTTTAGGGTGGATTAGGCGGACCCGCGGTAGCGGTCCGCCTAATCCAACCCTAAACCCTTTCCCCGTCCCGTTTAGGACACCCGGTCCCCTTTCTAAAATCCCGTCCCCAAAAAAAAGGGTTCACTCGTCCCCTTCTAGGGTGTCTTTAGGTTTTCGTGTTCGAATGACAATAGCAAGGAAAGGGTTTAGGGTTGGATTAGGCGGACCCGCGGTAGCGGTCCGCCTAATCCAACCCTAAACCCTTTCCCGTCCCGTTTTAGGACACCCGGTCCCCTTTCTAAAATCCCGTCCCCAAAAAAAGGGTTCACTCGTCCCCTTCTAGGGTGTCTTTTGGTTTTCGTGTTCGAATGACAATAGCAAGGGAAAGGGTTTAGGGTTGGATTAGGCGGACCCGCGGTAGCGGTCCGCCTAATCCAACCCTAAACCCTTTCCCGTCCCGTTTTAGGACACCCGGTCCCCTTTCTAAAACCCCGTCCCCAAAAAAAGGGTTCACTCGTCCCCTTCTAGGGTGTCTTTTGATTTTCGTGTTCGAATGACAATAGCAAGGGAAAGGGTTTGGGTTAGATTAGGCGGACCCGCGGTAGCGGTCCGCCTAATCCAACCCTAAACCCTTTCCCGTCCCGTTTTAGGACACCCGGTCCCTTTTCTAAAATCCCGTCCCCAAGAAAAGGGTTCACTCGTCCCCTTCTAGGGTGTCTTTTGGTTTTCGTGTTCGAATGACAATAGCAAGGGAAAGGGTTTAGGGTTGGATTAGGCGGACCCGCGGTAGCGGGTCCGCCTAATCCAACCCTAAACCCTTTCCCGTCCCGTTTTAGGACACCCGGTCCCCTTTCTAAAATCTCGTCCCCAAAAAAAAGGGTTCACTCGTCCCCTTCTAGGGTGTCTTTAGGTTTTCGTGTTCGAATGACAATAGCAAGGGAAAGGGTTTAGGGTTGGATTAGGCGGACCCGCGGTAGCGATCCGCCTAATCCAACCCTAAACCCTTTCCCGTCCCGTTTTAGGACACCCGGTCCCTTTTCTAAAATCCCGTCCCCAAAAAAAGGGTTCACTCGTCCCCTTCTAGGGTGTCTTTTGGTTTTCGTGTTCGAATGACAATAGCAAGGGAAAGGGTTTAGGGTTGGATTAGGCGGACCCGCGGTGGCGGTCCGCCTAATCCAACCCTAAACCCTTTCCCGTCCCGTTTAGGACACCCTGGGTCCCCTTTCTAAAACCCCGTCCCCAAAAAAAGGGTTCACTCGTCCCCTTCTAGGGTGTCTTTTGGTTTTCGTGTTCGAATGACAATAGCAAGGGAAAGGGTTTAGGGTTGGATTAGGCGGACCGCTACCGCGGGTCCGCCTAATCCAACCCTAAACCCTTTCCCGTCCCGTTTTAGGACACCCGGTCCCTTTTCTAAAATCCCGTCCCCAAGAAAAGGGTTCACTCGTCCCCTTCTAGGGTGTCTTTTGGTTTTCGTGTTCGAATGACAATAGCAAGGGAAAGGGTTTAGGGTTGGATTAGGCGGACCCGCGGTAGCGGTCCGCCTAATCCAACCCTAAACCCTTTCCCGTCCCGTTTTAGGACACCCGGTCCCCTTTCTAAAACCCCGTCCCCAAAAAAAGGGTTCACTCGTCCCCTTCTAGGGTGTCTTTAGGTTTTCGTTTTCGTGTTCGTCCCCTTTCCCATCCCGTTTTTGGACACCCGGGCCCCTTTTTAAAATCTTGTTTTCCTGAAATAAGCTTGTATATGCATGAAATAAGCTGTCTTCCTGAAGCTAATCGGTGTTTTGTTTGGTGTGCACTAGTCTTGTGAATTAATGGACTAACCTTTTATATGCATCAAATAACTGTTTAAGTGCATTAAACAACATTCGTGCATGCATGAAATAAGTCCGTCTTCCCGAAGCTAATCATGTTTTGTTTGGTGTGCACTAGTCTTATGAATTAATGGACTAACCTTGTATATGCATCAAATAATCATTTAAAGTGCATTAAACAACATTCGTGCATGCATGAAATAAGCGGTCTTCCCGAAGCTAATCACTGTTTGGTTTGGCGTACAATGGTCTTATGAATTCATGGACCAACAAAGTGTATATGCATCAAATAATCGTTTAAGTGCATTAAACAACTTCGTACATGCATGAAATAAATCTGTCTTCCCGAAGCTAATCACTTTGTTTGGTTTGGCGTACAATGGTCTTATGAATTCATGGACCAACAGTGTATATGCATTAAATAACTGTTGAAGTGCATTAAACAACTTTTGTACATGCATGAAATAAACTGTCTTCCTGAAACTAATCACTGTTTGGTTTGGCGTACAATGGTCTTATGAATTCACTAACCAACCTTGTATATGCATCAAATAACTATCTATGTGCATAAAAAAATTTAGTATATACATGAAATAAGCTACCTTACTAATGCGACTACTTTGTGATAATTCTCCCAAACCAAACCCTACAAAGAAAGAGGCGAAACAAATTTCACCGCGGCAACGGAGTCCGCGTGTTAAAGCCAAAGTTCACGACGAAGTTACACCAGAGTTGCCTCCTAACAAGAACAAGAGGAAAGCAGCATCAACAAGCAAAGAGCCAACGCAAAGTATAAAAAGAAGAAAGCGTTCTGACAAGTATAAGCCTCTCCTCACTCGGATGAGTCCTTCCTTGATCACTAATTTCATCAAGTTGGGGCCATCCGAACAAAGAAAATTGATGCCATAAACGGTATGGGGTTCGGAGGGTTGTTACAACTTAAGTCGAAGAAATCAATGGCCATCGGCCGATGGATTGTCGAGACATTTAATCCGTTCAATTGTTCATTGATGAACCGCGATCTTGTTATCTCTCGATGAGGATGTCCACGTTGCAACCGGACTTCCTATGGGACCGATTGACATTGTTGCAAATGGAATGTTCTGTAAGGAAAAGGAGTACACAAAGGTCATCAAGAGGTATAAGGCTCAGTTTACCACCTCAGATATTACGAAAAAGGTTCTCTTAGATAATATGATGGAGCAACGGGATGGTGGAGACGATTTCAAGAGGAATTTCCTCATCTATATCGTCAATGTTCTCTTGATGGGGGTAGTAGGTGATCATCCTAGCCCTCGGATATTAAGCTCCCTTTCAAATCTCGCCGATGTCCCTAACATGAATTGGTGCAAATTTTCACGGACCCATATGATCAACAACGTCATGTCGTGGAAGGCGGCTATAGCTAATTCCCCTAAAACTTATTTTAAGGGACCGATTCTGATTTTCCAGATTATCTACTTGGATAGATGTGTTTTCATGACGAGAACGGTGTGTCGATCATTTCCCTTATTAGCGAATTGGACGGATGAGAAAATTAGAGAAAGGGTTAAGTTGGAGAAGCAGAAGGGGGGTGGCTTTGGCAAGGGCTCTGTTGAACCCATATTTGCTTATGTTGCACCTCAACATGAACGTGAACCCGTACGTTTACAGACTCGAACTCGAACCTCAAATTGAACCTCAACCTCAACTCCGAACCTCGAACTCGAACTTGAAGTCGAACCGGTTGATGAGAGGACAGAATCCATCAAGGTTTTGGCAAGCACAACCATTCGACTTGCAGACATTTATGGTGACTTTACCAAAGCGATTAGAAATGCTAAGTGTAAGGCTCCCGCATTCCCTACTGTCACGCAAATGTCAAAGTTGGCGGATTGTTTATTTGAAGGATTTTCCCTTTCACAAAGAGAGTACTGAAAGAAGGTGAAAGGGAAGGTGCTTATTGTGAAAGGGAAGGTGCTGATTGTGAAAGGGAGGGTGCTACCATGGAGAACATGGAGGAGGATGAAGTGGAAAAGGACAATGAGAAAGATAAGAATGTATTGAAGGAGAGAAAGGAGGAGGTGGCAGTGGAGAAAGAGTTGAAGAAGGATGAGGGTAAAGTGGAGGAGGAGGAGTTGAAGGAGGAGGTTGACATGAGTTGTGCAGATGATGCGTTTCTAGACAATCCCACTGTCATGGCTGAATTAGAAGGGATCCTTAATAATGCATACACTCATGTTGGCAAGGTGTTTGATTCACATCATGAAAATATGTGGAACGAAAAAAGGCAAAGGAAAAGAGGGATAAGGCGCTTGGAAGGACCGTCTTTCACCTTTTTTAGTGGTGATGATGCGCTATATAACTCTCAAGAGTTCCTTGAGTCCAGGTTGCAGGCTGCTTCAAGTGTTCCTCATTCAAGCACAACAACTACGACGTCTGTTCCAGTAGTTCATCCTTTATCGCCAATATCGCCAATTCTGATCTCATCCCAACCATCGCCTGTAGTTATCTCCTCTCAATTATCGTTGGATGAATCGCCAATTGAGCCTTCTTGTCCAACTGTCCCCTCAGATTATGCCATTGAGAGGCAGGTGGCTGGTAGAAGGGTGCTCCCTAAGAGGTGTGTTGAGGTAGCGAATGTTTACCGGTCACCTTACTTTATCAGAAACGTGGACATGGTTCGTGACTTGAGTCGATCGGAAAAACTGGTAGGAGACTATGCATTTTCAGAGGACTTAGATGAAGAGTATGTATCACTCTCCTATATTTTAATTTTATTCGGCATATATGTATTACATTTTCTTTGTATAACACTAAGTTTCATGTTATCATAATCGTATAGGAGGTTTTATTTAGTCATGCGGGCAAGACTCTCACACGAAGTCATATGAAGAGTTTGCTTCTTGATCGTCGAGTTCATACAGATGTCATTTCTGTGTGGTGTGATTATTTGAATGTGGCCAACAAATTCAGAAATCGTAAATGCCCTTGCCGTCTATTTATCACAGAGACAACTGACGTAAGTGTTCCATGGCTGTTCTCAACCTTGGGATGCATTAGACTTTCGAATGCATGAAATAATCTTGTAGATGCACGAAATACCAATCTAGGTGCATTAAACAACACTGAACATGCATCAAATAAGTGCCCAATTATTACAAGTTTTTATTCTCTAATACGTGTCACCTAATTTAATGAACAGATTGACTCATTGGATGTCAAATTTGCGGACGTGGAGTTGGTAAGTCCTTCAAGATTTTCACATTTCCATGGTTGTTTACAACTAAGTGTCTTTCTTTTCATTATTGTCTTTGTTTTCAATGTCGTACAAGTTTTCATTCCTATAGTTACACCCTTGCCATTTGTCTTCTTTACCATGTTAGTAAGAAGTCATTAGAAGTGATGCACTTGATGCCTCCGTCAACTGACTATTCCCGCCATGTTAGACCTGTGGTATATCTTCAGATCTTTTTGCCATAAAGTGCCTGATTTTCGTCTAATTTTTGTGAGAGATTATTTACTTGTCATTGTTTTACCTTTATCAGAAGAACTTGTTGGGTACGCTTTCAAGTAAGATTCCAAACTTGGTGTCTTCATGGCTTTTGATTCCTAAGTTGTATATTCCGCACGTTGCCGTTGATGTCGAGCATGATACTGGAATCTACCTCATGCGTCATATGGAGATGTACAACGGGGCTAAGGGACGCTTAGGTTCAAAGGTGGGTCGTAAAGGGAGTAAGTCTGTATTATTTAATTCAACTTTTCCTTGTATGTGCATTAAATATGAAGTCACTGATGTTGATTTCTTTTGTTGTTATTGTTCAGAGAGTTGATGTTACACGTTATGTTGTGAGGGTTTGCAATGAAATACTAACTTGGCGATACAACTCTTATAAACTTCAAGTGACGGCCGCAAAGAAAGGACTACAAGAATGGCGTTCGGCTTTCGGTAATGCGAAATCTTAAGTAGCTTTGTTTTCCGTTTTTCCGTTTTTCCATGTTAATAAAGGAGCTTTTATTTTCCCCTTTTCTCAGTAATCAAGCGCCACATGATGATTTATCATATACAGATGCACACTTGATCAATTATATTCGGAATAATAAGAAGAACAAGGAGTAAGTTCTAACTGACCATACAGCTTTTTAAAAACTTCAGTTTTTGTCCACTCTCTGCTGTTCCGTGTTTTCTAATCTAATTGCAACATGTGCATCATTAGTGAGGTCGTTGTAGAAACCGATTGGTTGCAAGTTACCCAACACGCGCTGCACTCCTTGCTTTGCCCAGAAATTGGGTAATGGATATGGTTATTGATCTTTGTTGGTATTCGTACTACAATCGAAAACCCGAGTGTTGTGTATTTTCCGACAATCATAAAGGTATTCATATTTCTTATTGTGTCAAATGCTTGTTTTTGGTTTTTGAAATGACAGAGAATTTTGACAAATGTTCTCAAATTTCAGGGAGTTGTCGGTAAAAAGGGGTTTCGAAGTCAATACGTCCTACTTGACTACTTGCCCCTCAATCTAAACACAACCCAACTGGTAAATAAATATTCTCTTACTTTTTTTTTCCTTCTCCTTTTTTACAATGCATTCTTTTTTCATTTGAAGTCGATAAATCCTACTTGACTAGTTTGTAATATTTCAGGCTTTCTTTCCTTATTGTGTGGAGAGATCACATTGGTTTGCATGCGTTGTTGACTTTGGGAAAAGGATGAACTTCATACTCGACTCCACCTTCCCGGTGCGCCGTGAAGTCGAGCAAAAATTTTTAGTTGAACAGGTATGATTTATTAGTTTTTGCACAAAAACATGTTACCCCTCACTTATTATATCCGGAAGGTCGCTCAACAGATTTTTGATCGCCCAAAATGCATTGTCGAATGAAAATACTGTTGGTGATCTTAATGTGCATGAAATACCCTTCTATGTGCATGACATACCCTTGCATGTGCATTAAATAGCCTTATACCACAATCACAATCACTCACTGTCTTGTTTTTGTATAGCTCCTGCCTGCTTTGGAGATCATCGCAAGAGACTCTCCAAGATACACAAGGTTGTTGGAGATCAAGACTTTTCAATGGGAGGTTGTGCAAGTGCCTCAACAAAAGAATGGGTATTCTTGTGGAGTTTATTTGTTAAAGTGGCTAGAAAATTTGTGTGATCAAGCATCATGGAGTGATAAGAGTTCTTACGAGGTATAAATTTTTCACCAAACTTTTGTAAACATTATTCAGTATATTTTATTTCAAGCATTTCAATATTTGTTGTCAAATAAAATTTTTACGTAGGATTTGGATGAATATGGTACGAGTATGATTGCACGTCTCATCAAATGGAAGCAAAACAAGAGACAGGTAAATATAAAGAACCTTGAATGCCTAATTTAAATTTTGCCTACTTTTAATCTTCTTTTCATTAGATTCTGTCTTGGAGTGACTTTTACGTAACAGTATTTTCCCCCCCGTTTTTTTGTAGGATTATCCCTAGGTGATATTTTCTAAACACTTGAGTCGAGGGATGTGCAAAGGGAGTGGCAGATGACCTAATCCAAAATTCGAAACACTGCCATTTTTTTTATCTGATTCCTTGAGTCGCGGGATGTACAAAGGGAGTAGACCCTGGAATATTAGATTCTTGTGGAGTTTATTCTGGAATATGTAGTACACTAAGTCTTGAGAGTACATATTAGATTTTGGAATATGTAAGGCGTGTAAGACATGAAGTCATGTTTCTGGACTAATTCTAAAAACATGTCACGGGGCAACGAAAACGAGAAACAATTTTCAAAATTGGAAAACGAACATGTCACGAGGCAACGAAAACGAGAGACAATTTTCAAAATTGGATAACGAAAAAAGGTCAGTAATGAAATCGAAAACATCGTAAATGCATTAAAAACTGTTCCACATGCATGGAATAACAGTGTGCATGCATGAAAAACAGGTTTATTAGACGACAAACTCGGGTTAGGAGGAGCGTTCGAGTTTCATCAGTAATTGCATATCATCTCATTACAAAAATGGTAGCATTTTGGTCAGCTCATTATTTACTACGGTAGATGTTACAAGTAGTTTGAATTATGCGACTTTTTTGCTGCTTTATTGTAATTTTTTCCCACCATGGATTGAGTGATTAATAATGAATCAATGAAACGGAAAAGCACAATAAAATTTAAAAACGCTATAAATAAAATGACAACTTAAACCGTTACTTGCATAATGTGTGCATGAAAAACTGTTCCACATGCATGAAATACATGTGTATGTGCATGAAATACCATTGTATGTGCACGAAATAATGGTGACAGAAACACTCGGGCTTTACATTCTAGAAGTGTTGCATTCATTCGTTTGAAGAAAAAAAGTCCAACATCTATCAAATAAAATAAAAAGTCACGAATTATTCAATAAGGCAAATGTCCAATATCTATCAAATAAAATAAAATTCCCAAATTTTTCAATAAGGTAAAATAAAAAATGACTCTATTCATTGTCGGTTGTCCTTCGGTCACAATTCCTACCGTCGTGGTTCGCCATCTCCCCACAGCCCCGCATTTTCTTAGCGCTTTCTTGGTCACTTCCCCAGCTCGTTCTCTTTGTGAGATCAACCTTTTTCCCGAGCCTTTGTTTTTGCACTGCCTTGGAGGCAAAACCTTAATCTCACTAGGCATGTTTGTTCCTAAAAGCATCCCAATTTCAGCATTCTTGTCCTTTACCTTTGCAATACCAGTATTTCCACTTTCATCAGGGGTAATTTTTACCCTTTCCTTGAACTCACGCAAAATCCCAAGCAACTCATCATCACAATGCCCAGGACTCGTTCAACAAGTGCCACACAAGTAAACAACTCCGACCATAACTCGCCAACTTTGTTTTTCTGTACATCCATTGATGTACAATCGCAACAACGGCCATTAGGGCCGACGATTGGCTGGCGGGTTGCTAGTTTGCTCCACCGACTAAGCAGGTAGTCACTTGGAACTTTCTCGAATTCCCGATCTTTAAAGACACACAGAGCATGTCGACAGAGCATTCCATGTCTTTCAAACTTCTTGCATGTGCATACCACTGAAACATCATCCTTCTTAAAACCAACCTTATACGTTTTATTTCGAACTTGATCTATGATATCTGTGTATAGAATTGGATAGGTTTTATCTTTTTCTTTATCCCCAACACCACATGAATAGCAAGCTGCTTCGACTTCCTTTTGAAACTCGCCGAAAATTGTTGGAGTGTAGATTTCGATGCATGCTTTTCTAGGGCTAATGGAGTCGACAACGGGGAAGGAGTTTTTGATTGTGCAACAAGTTTCGAATGAGTCCATCTTTGAGCATCCATTGCACTCTCAAATCTCATCCAAAACTCAACTAGGGTTAAATTAGGATTAGTGAAGTTCTTTGAAAAAGTGGTTTTCGACTCGACCGGAGGTCGTTCTCATCAAGCCTCCTAAAAACAGATCACGAAAGTAAGATGGAACCCACATATTTCTAATGTTGTACTTCTCCTTAAGCCACTCGTTATCCGACAACCCATGAGATTCAACTACTGTTGTCCACCTTTCCTCAAATTCAGGCGGCTCCACATCTTCGCTCCAAACACATCGGTTTATCTTCTTCAGGAACTCAGTATCTTTACATATTACAGGCCCTACTTTCTCAGGCAACTTTTTTAGTATGTGCCACATGCAATATCTGTGTTGCACCTTGTCTTTCCAGGCTAATTTCATTCCTTCTTCTATCCCCGCATCTTCATCGGTTATCATACAAACTGGATGACGACCCCCATAGCCTCTACGAATTTCGTAAATAGCCAAGCAAAGGACTCCTTACTCTCATTTATAATAAGTCCATTTCAAAGGTCACGCATCTCTTATGATTATCCACGCCTGTAAAAGGACCAAATATCATCCTATACTTGTTTTTTCTAAAGGTCGTATCAAAAGAGGTCATGTCCCCGAATAGCAAATAGTTTTTAATACTAATAGGGTCAACCCAAAACACATGTGACAATCGACCTATCTCGTCTACCTCAAAATCAAAATAAAAAGATGGACACATGTGTTTTATCTTCATAAAATGCTCAATAAGCATTTGAGCATCCCCCTCTGATAAATAATTTTTGATATCTCTAGAAAAGTTCTTAAAGTCTTCCAATGACGCACCCACATTCCTATAACCTCTAACATACTCCTTGAACAACCTATACGACTTAACTGGACCTATGTTATTTTTGGAGTTGTCAATTATCATTTTTTTGTGAACTACATTCAACTCTCTCGTTTGTGTCAAATGTACCATTGTTGATGGTGTTTGTGGCATATGATTATGACCTTCATGAAAATCATATATTTGGTATTTACCCATATCAGGACCTTCCTCCAAAATTCGCTTAAATTTAATACAAGAAGGACATTCTATCCTAGTCCTTTGCCTCCTGTGATTTTTCCCTTTCGCTTCACATACTCCAGCCTTATTACACACAACTTTTTTATGCGTAACGACACCATTTTTAGACTTTTGTGAGCTTAATCTAGTCACAAACCCAGATTCTTTTGCATATGCTTCATAAAACTCAACACCTAGTTCAAGCTTATCGAATAGCATACCAATAACAGGCTTAAGATGGTTGAGACACTCAAAAACCCGATTCGTGTTGCTTGAAGAACCTTCTGCTGCCTCCTCGTCCTCTGCCTCCTCTACTATGATATCTGCATATGTTGTGCAATTAAAGTCAGAAAGGCGAGGGATAAAAAGCATATGAAATGTACCTTTAAAAAGCTGAAAACATCAAGCAACTACCAGGATGAATAGAATTGTACCTTCAACAAATTCGAAAGTCACAACTTCAGAACATCATGTTCAACTCGCTATTGCGATATTTCTAATATAGGCTGACATGCATTAGCTTCAACATTCGCTCCTTCGTTTGTAATGACATTTGAAGAAGTTTGTGATAGTATTGAGGAGTTGTCTTTGTCATTATTGCTGCAACAAGAAATGTCAAAAATTAAATAAGCAACAATACAACAAAGATAATTCATGAAATTGAGTCCCCGATTTTAACAAATGTAGGCAATTTCACAATTTCTCCAACCCTAATTTCTCAATTAAGCCAATTTGATTCACAAAATCATATTTTGATGCACCTAAACAGGAATTTGATGCATATAAACAGGAATTTGGATGCACATAAACAAGATTTTGATGCACATAAATGGTCTCCAACCCTAATTTCAATGTTTCCCCAATTTAATTCATGAAACCCTAATTTCTCAATTAGGCCAATTTGATTCACAAAATCACATTTTGATGCACCTAAACAAGAATTTGATGCACATAAACAAGAATTTGGATGCACATAAACAAGATTTTGATGCACATAAACGGTCTCCAACCCTAATTCTTTCCCCAATTTAATTCATGAAACCCTAAATTCAGAAGCATGATTTATCAATCCAGAAACTTAAGAGACGAATCAAACCCTAATTTAATGGTTTCAACAAATTTCTCAAATCCCCTAACCCTAATTTCTCGGTTTCCCCAATTTAATTGACGAAATCCTAAATTCAGAAGCATAATTGTTCAATTCATAATTCTAATCGGTTAATCAATCCCTAATTTCACGAACAATCTAATTTAATCGACTAAATCAACTAATTTCACAACAAATAATCATAAAGATCGAAATTTTACCTCGAATTTAAAGGCGTCATTGATTGAAGCAAAATCGAAAGGTTGATTGTCGAAGAATTTATCGTTCGATTGTAGAGAAAGTTAAGGTTTGATTATCAAAGAGGCGATGGCGGAAGGTTTTAATAGTCGACAGATGAGTTGAAGAGAGAGAGAAAGAATGATGAGAGAGAAAGCAAAATTTAACAATGTCTGAGTTTAGGTGGGTTTGGGAGGGACGCGCGAAAAAATTTGGGGTTTGTTTGAGATAATACACAGCGTGTGTATTATTGGATTGTAGTATTATTAGTGGTTCTCATGGTTCTCATTATATGGGTGGTTCTCACCGGATCTCGACCCTATATATATATATATATATATATATATATATATATATATATATATATATATATATATATATATATATATATATATATATATATATATATATATATAGCAAAGTTCTCCTAAGTCTCTTCCATCTATTGAGTCCCTAAGTCTTTCTAAGGGCCTTTGGATGAAGGGAATCAATGGGTGAGATTAGATCTCAATGGAGGGCTATAAACCAATCTCCTCTAATTAGCTACTCAACTCAATTAAATTCCTCCCTAATCATCATTCATCCCTCATTAAATCATTATCACAAACCCCTCATATCTCTCTATATCTCACATTCTCACATTCTCTCATCAAACAAAAAAAAACCAAAAACCAAAAACCAAAAAAAACCCAAAAACCACCACCACCAAAAAAACCAAATTATTCTAACCAAACTTCCTCACCCACCACCACCGACCGCCACCTACCACTCCGCTTATCCCTATACTTCCTCCCTCCTCGGCCTCCTGTCACCACCCGCCGTCACCACACACCCCACGGCCGCCGCACGCCGCAACACTACCTCCGGCCACCCCACCAAAACGCCCAGATCCGCCGCACACCACTGTCGTCTTTATTTTTCTTTTTCGTCTTTTTTTTCAGATCTTGTTTCCTATTTATTTTTCTTTTTCTTATTTGATATTTGTTGTTGTTGGTTGTTTCATTTTGGATCTCGGTTTTTTCAGTATTTTTTTTTTCCCCTTGTTTATCATTTGTTTATCTTTGAATCAAATACCCATAAAATAAACAAGGCGAACAAATGATTGAGATGGAGAGTATATTGTTAGCCCTTTTTGGCAATCGGGATCGTCATAGTGTACTGTTGTTTATTTTATTTGTGGTGTTTGGTTGCCTTTAATCTATGTTGGACTTTGCTTAATGATGCGAGGAATTTTGTCAGTTGCATTTGTTTTCTTTAGTGTCATAGTGTCATAGTGTACTGTTGTCGGTTGGATTTGGAATTTTGTCCGTTGAATTTTGTCGGTTGGATCGTCATAGTGTCATAGTGTACTGATGTTTATTAGACTTGGCTTTGTGATGTATTCTCGGTTACAGAAGAGGAGTTTTGTTGTTTGAATTTCAATGGTATTTTGGTTTTTATTTCTATGTTTTGGATTTTTATATTCACATTGGTGACACTTTTTTTTGTTAAAATTATACTTATCGTCATTAAAGTTATACTTTTTTCTGTTACAATTACACTTTTTTCTATTAAAGTTACAATTACATTTTTTTTTATTACAATTACACTTTTTTCTTTTGAAATTACACTTTTTTTTTGTTGAAATTACACTTTTTGTCTTTTGAAATTACACTTTTTCTTGTTGAAATTACACTTTTTTTGTTATAATTGCACTTTTTTTTTTTATATAAAATTACACTTTTGTTTGATTAAAATTACACTTTTTTCTGTTAAAATTACACTTTTTTCCGGACTAACTAATTTGGACAATATGGAGTAACTAATTTGGACTAACTAATTTGGACAATATGGACTAACTAATTTGGACAATATGGACTAACTAATTTGGACAATATGGACAATATGGACTAACTAATAATCTAATATGGACTAATTTGGACTAACTAAAGGAGTTATTTACGACTAAATTTGGACTAAAAATACACTATTTACGACTAATTTTGGACTACAAATACAATTTTGGACTGAAAATACATTATTTCCGAATAAATTTGAACTAATAATACACTATTTACGACTAAATTTAGAGTAAAAATCCACATTTTGGACTAAAGTTACACAATCCATTTATTTTGAGTCATTGAGATTGTGAAATTTCAATCATTGTCCACTAAAGTGTAACTTTAGTAAATTGATAGTCTGTATCTTTTATCACTTAATTTTAGTCCATAAAAAGTGTAATTTTAGTCCTTAATTTTAGTTCACCAAAAGTGTAATTTTAATCCATAAAAGTCTAATTTTAGTCAACAAAAGAGTAATTTTATTTCACAAAAGTGTAATTTTAGTTAAAATTGTGTAACTTTAGTCCAAATTGTATAAATTTAATGAGTATAATTTTAGTCCAAAAAAGTGTAATTTTAGTCCAAAAAAGTGTAATTTTAGTCCACAAATGTGTAACTTTAATCCACAAATGTAATTTTAGTCTACAAAAGTGTAATTTTAGTCAACGGAAGTGTAATTTTAGTCCATAAAAGTGTAATTTTAATCCAAATTGTATAACTATAGTCCAAATTTGTGTATCTTTAGTCCAAATTGTATAAGGTAAAATTTACAAATAACTCCATTAGTTAGTCCAAATTGTGTAATTTTAGTCCAAATTTGTGTAACTTCAGTCCAAATTGTTCTATCTTTAGTCCAAAAGCGTACTTTAGTCATTGAGAGGGTAACCTTAGTAGAGATAAGTGTAACTTTAATAATAAAGATAAATGTAACTTCAATGAAGACAAGTGTAATTTTAACAGAAAAAGTGTAATTTTAACGGGAAAAAGTGTAATTTTAACCGGAAAAAAAGTGTAATTTTAACTAAAAAAAGTGTAATTTTAACGAGAAAAAGTGTAATTTTAACCGGAAAAAAAGTGTAATTTTAACGAAAAAAAGTGTAATTTTAACGTTAAAAAGTGTAATTTTAACAGAAAAAAGTGTAATTTTAACGTTAAAAAATGAAATTTTAACAGGAAAACAACTGTGATTTAAACCGTAAAAAGTGTAATTTTAACGGAAAAAAGTGTAATTTTAACGGACAAAAGTGTAATTTTAACCGAAAAACTGTGATTTTAACCGAAAAAAGTGTAATTTTAACGGAAAAAAGTGTAATTTTAACGGACAAAAGTGTAATTTTAACCAAAAAAGTGTAATTTTAACCGAATAAGTAAGTTTAATAGATCCTAAATCACACAATACCAAGACAAAATTTTAAATACGAAATTTGGCATTTATATATAACAAGACGGATATTAACAAAGTGATATCAACAAGAAAAAAAGTAAAAAATGAGATTTCATAACTAATAGATTTAGTACTAAAATCACACTATAATTTGTAAGATTGTCAATAACCGGAAAAAAAAAGACCAAAACATCAAAATTGAAAAAAAAAACAAAACGGAAATGGAAAAAAAAAGGGGTCAATGAAAATTTATCTATTTTAGTAGATCTAAGATTAAAATTAAAAAAACTCACAAAATTAAAACAATATTATATAGCAAGACGATATAAGGAGAAAAAAAACAAAAAAAATAAATAAAAAGAACACCCAAACATCAATTTCTTTTTTTTTTTTTTTAAAAAAAAAAAAAAAAAAAAAAAATTAAAAAATGGCGGCGGCGGTGGCGGCAGCAGCGGTGGTGGTGTCCGGTGGGTGGTGGTAGGTGGATGGTGAATGAGGAAAAGATGAGTAAATGATTTATTTGGATTTTTTGGGTTTTTTATTTGTTTGGTTTTTTGGGTTTTTTTTTTCTTGGTTTTCTTGGAGAGAATATGGAGAAGTGAGATATAGAGAGAGAATGAGGAGATGTGATAATGAGTTGGTGAATGAAAGATGAGGAGGATTAATGTAGTTAATGAGAAAATTAGAGGAATATGGCAAAATTAGAGCATTAACCTTAATTTTTGGGTTCTCATCTTAGCCCTCCATTTCCAAGATCCAATGGCCCATAATGGGACTTATGGACTCAAATGTAAGAGGATGACTCATTTGATCTTTTCACTATATATATATATATATATATATATATATATATATATATATATATATATATATATATATATATATATATATATATAGAGAGAGAGAGAGAGAGAGAGGGGGGGGGGAGGGGCAAGGTCAAATGAGTCCACCTAAATAGGTGAATTCTTAAGTCCTTATCTTAGCCATTAGATCTTCTAAGATTGATGGTTGAGATTTGAGACTTCTAATTAATTTTTGAAATGAAACTTTAATGTTTTAAAAGTGAAACTTTAATCTGTGAGAGCAAATTTAATTCTTTACGATTGAAACTTTAGTTTTTTAAAGTCATTTTGTAAATAAAAAATTAAATTTATGTATTTTTAAATATAACTTTAATGTTTTACGAGTGAAACTTTAATGCTTAAAAGTGAAACTTTAATTTTTTTAGGCCATTTTTAATATAAAAATTTGAATTTATGGAATGATGTGATAGTGATTAATATTAATTTAATTTAACTGATTTTTGAATGTAACTTTAATAGTATAGGAGTTCAACTTTAATGCTTAAAAGTGAAACTTTAATTTTTTTAGGCCATTTTAATAAAAAAAATTGAATTTATGTAATAATGTAATTTTGACTAAAATTTATTTAATTTCATTGATTTATGAATGAAACTTTAATGTTAAACGAGTGGAACTTTAATGGTGACGAATGAAACTTTAATTTTTTTAGGCCATTTGACGAGTGAAACTTTAATTAATATTTATTTAATTTTCAGTGATTTATGAATGAAACGTTAATGTTAAACGTGTGAAATTTTAATGGTGATGAGTGAAACTTTAATGGTTTTCAGGCCATTTTCAATATAAAAGTGTGTATTTATATAACGATGTAAAAATTTGTTATTTCTCGAAGTTACGAATGAAACTTTAGTCAATATCAGTAAAACTTTAGTCCATATCTTTGAAACTTTAATCCATATCCCAACATCATTACCCCAAGACCACCACGACACCCCACCACCGCCTCTGACCACCAACCACCACCATGACCTCCCCCCTGCAACAACCGCCACCACGTACCACCAAACTGGAAAAAAAAGGGAAGACCACGACATTCTTACCCCCACCCCACGACCGCGACATCCACAACCCCACAAATCCCCCCTGCAACCACCACACTCCTATCAGATCTGAATGAAAAAAAAATACAAGACAGACGAAACCAACACCAAAATCAACCACCACCACAAAGCAACCACCAAATCTAAAAAAATAAAGAAAAAAAAATATAAAAAAAGAGAAAGGGAAGGAGGGAGGCAGATGTGCGTCGTGGAGGCCGAGGGAGGCACGGGGAGAGAGGGAGGTAGAGGGAGGGGTTGGTGGTGTCGGCGTGGTGGCGACGAGGCAGATCTGGGTGTGGAGGGAGTTTTCGTGGTGGCCGAGGGAGGCAGAATAGAGGATAGAGGGAGAAGAGAGGAGGGAGAAGAGAAAGTTTGAGGGCGGCAGGGGAGAGGCGGCGGTAGTGGCGGCGTCGGGTTAAGTGCGACAGTAGGAAGAGGAAAGGTTAGAGATTTAGAGAGAGAAGTGAGAGTGAGGGAGGCAAGTGAGTGAATGAATAGAATTAGGGGTTGTTGGGGTTTTATATGGGCTTTTATTTTCAGATTTAATCTTGGCCATTGATTATGTTATAATCTAATGGCTAAGATTAGGACTCATGGACTCACCTAAGGAAGGTGGTTTCATTTGATCCTATGTATATATATATATATATATATATGTATATATATATATGTATATATATATATATATATATATATATATATATATATATATATATATATATATATATGCATGACCTTAATCACATGATACTACCAACAAACCAAACATTAACATCATCATGATCATATAGACATAACCCACATCACATTACATATACTCCAATCACTTCCATTCAACCCAAAAGTATACTTCATCCAACATATATACTGATGTGACTCATATTTAAGCATATTTAGTCCCCGAATTAGCCTCGTTCCTATGCTTTTTAGTGCATAATTGGGTCATTTACTATCTTTAGTTTCCCGTTTTGCATATTCTTTGAGGTTCTGTTCCCTTGGTAGGAAAGGAGTGCAAACCTTGCATTTTCATGGCAAAATAGAGCTAAATTGATCAAATCCAATGACCAAGCATCAAAGGGAAGACGATACTATAAGGCCTATGTAGATAATAAAGTAGATTGGGAAATGATGAAAGGATCCTTGCATCCCCAACAAGATCCCCGAGGATTGTTGAGGAAAGAAGAAAAGAGAAGTGCTGACCCAGGACGAGCGTCACCCTGCCCACCAATCCGAGCGTCTCGATGCCAAGACGATCGTCTTGATTAGGCCAACAAATCCGACCGTCTCTCCCCTGAACCGCTCGGATTCCCTTATAGAACCCGCCGTGCTTACTGTCTAGACGCTCGGGACGAGCAGATTTTCTGGAGACTACCAAAACGGAGATGTGCATCTCCTTGGAGAGGAGCACTTCCTCAACTTTTCTTAAGGGTCTTAATAGTCAATTAAGCCCTTAGTAACCCTAATCCTTGTACCTAATCTCTAGTATAAATATCCCATTGTACTACCTAGATTTATATATCATCTTAATGGGATCTTAATCTTATCCTAATCAAGTCTTAATACTCTCTTAGTCTTGTAATCAACTCATAATTTAGCATTAATAAAAATCTCATTTCTTAACTGTTCCTTAATTTCTCTATTTTTCATCATTTATTTTGGGTAATTAGAAGATTATTTGGGTTTATTTGGAGGATTGACAACCTTCCATCAATCATCAAGTACTTCTATTATTCTTTGCTTTATTATTTGGAATCATCTTTATAGGTATAATTCTCTCTTAATCCCTTTTTAATTATTGTTAATCATCTTCATTTGTTCATCATGTTTTGCCTTGCTAGTATGATTGACAACCTTGTTAGCATGTTAAACTTGATAATGAGTGAGTAGTTTCCTTAACTAGGGTTAATGGGGAATTATGGGAAACCAACATTCACTAGTAGAAAAAGTCTCATTGACATCGGTTATTTTACCCCATTTACATCGCTTTTGTGGCGATGTTTCTGGGGGCGACGTATTTAGTATTTTTACCTTAACATCGTTTTTAGAACCGATGTAAATAGTATACAATTTATATCGGTTATAAGTGAAAACCGATGTTAATTGTGTTTCAATTACATCGGTTTTGGTCTAAAATCGATGTATATAGTATATTATTAACATCGGTTATAGGTGAAAAGCGATGTTAATAGTGTCTAAAACTGATGTAATGTAAATGACAATCATATACTACATAATTCTACATCGATTTTGGTCTCAATTACATTGGTTTTGGTCTCAATTACATCGGTTTTGGTCTGAAACTGATGTAGTATGAAACTAATGTAGTATGTTTCAGGTTCGCAAATGACGATTTACTGATAACCTATTTGTGAATTTTTACATTATTAGGGACCTGCAAAATGAATCAATATACAAATAATAACCGTGCATCTCATTCCTTCCAATAATTCAAACAGAACTATATATTTATTATACCAAAAAAATATCATAGCGTATACAATTCCGTCGCATTCATGCATAAAGTAGTCTAAGACACTATACTACACGCTTCTACGACGCAAAACGTGTATTTTCAATTACAATTTCTAGAAATCTAAACCATACATACTCTAGACGTTCTTTCCACAATAAAGCGACCAAAGCTCTCGAACATCGTTCATTTGTCCAATTGTCATTTGCGAACCTGAACCACACTACATAAAAGAACAAGGATTAGGAAGAGGTACACACTTAGAAAATACGAGCAATATCTATATATAAAAATTCTATACGAACAATCTCTATACATAAAAATTCAAATAGTTCGAAACAATAGATCAATATACCTTTACTATGTCGTCCGATCTGATGATGCGTAACGTACGGTAATATCATACATGCACTTCATAACATCATAACCGCACTCATAACTTTGCGGGTGTTGAGGGCACTACATTTATACCAAATTAAGAGTAAGCAAGCAGTCGACAAGGGCACTAACAGTACACAAGAAAAAGTTCCTATATTCATATGAAGCGCGAGTACCATACTACAAATTACTATTGAGAAAGTGTGCGATAAATGAATAAATGTCGGAAATGAACTTATCGTAGATTGGATGTTACTTGTTAGTACATTTCATGTTGAAATATGGCCACCCTAAGCCTAAAGGATAGAGGGTTCAAGACTTCCAAGACGGTACTCTAATATGCTTAACAAAAAAGATGATAAATGTAGTTGAAAATAGAAAAGTCGAGTTAAACTAGCAGCTAAGTAGTAACCCCATACCTGAATACCATCAAATGCAAATATGCAATTTATTTGGTGGATCACCCATACACGTTTCGAAACAAATTGAGTAAATAACGAGCAGAAACCAAAGAACCATCAAACTTAGTTTCAATTACCTGTGACGGCTGTGAGCATTCCTGTTGAACCCTGTCCAGCTTCGTAGATTCCTGAGAAGAATCTACATAGCAAACACATGTGATTATATGAACAAATAGATGAGTAACATAACTCTTCTCGTGGTAGAAGTGGACGCTTGCATTTTTACCAATAGACAGAAAGAAAAGCAAACAAACCTTTGTAGTCGATCACAGACTTGGAATTTGGCAACTCCCTATTTAATCGGTTATTTCTAATGATAGCCTGTGTGATACATCGACTAATTCTTCTTGACGTATCAAGTTGCTGCTCGCCGTATTTGTTGGAAGAACTTGATGCACAATTGATACTTCCACGATCACACGGGACAGTCTTATCGAAAACTAGGGGTAAGAAGTCAATAGTGAATATTTGAACCTAATAACTAGAACACATCAAGGCCCATGCCATTACATTCAAATGATTTTCTAAGAATTTTCTGAAACAATGTAGTTCCTTGGAAAAGAACAAATGGATATCTTAGTAATTCTCTTTGAACATAATCTGGCATTTCCATGAAACCAAATGTCGAAACCCAGGTCTCACTTAGCGTAGCTATATACCTGGTAGGACCAGTCTTTCAACGCCTAGCTCAACAAGCATCTGAAAAGGAACAAAATGGATGTTTTCCATTTAACAAAGGAAAACCATGGTAATAGAAATGTTAATTGGGTGACAAAATTTGCAATTTATAAGAGGGTTTGAGGGACTTCTGTATCAATACCTAATTATTTAATCACTCAAAGGCAGAAATAAAACTGAACGTGCTCAAAGAAATTACCTTTTCTAACTCATGTAGAAGCAGTAGACACATTCCCTAACGGCGATACTTGAATGGTGTAGCTATTAGCGGCATCTCAGCAACGTTTTGACCATGGATTCTTAATGCAATGTAAGCACCAAAATGAAATGTCACACATATATTGAACAAACCAAGCAAAAAACAATAACTATACAGGAAAAGCATGACATAAATGTATTCAGCATGTTATCTCACAAAGCAGGGCTCTCTTTTATCTTAATTCTACTTGAACCCTTCATAACAATCCTAATCTACCTTCTTTATCTTTCTTCCCTTGTCAAGAAGAAAATTAACCATCCTAAATTGCGACTACTTCACAAGTTGAATCTCATATTGAATCATGAGCAATTTCAATTTGAAAATTAGGGTTTTACCTAATTCAATCCCCAATTATTTACATACAAAAAACTCAAATTCAATCCTTGATTAATTACATACAAAAAAAAAAATCGAAAATTAGGGTTCTTACCTCCGAGATGCTGATGGTCGAAAATTAGGGCGTAGGTGTTTGAAAGACAGTACATTGAGTAATAGTTGCAGCGTGATAAGGTGAGGACAACAACGTGATGATAGTAGAGGAAGCGGCTGTATTGTGGTCGTCGAGGGTGATAGTCAGACGGTAGAGGGCGCCGGCGTGAGATGGTGTTTGAATCTATGAGGTTTCGTTTTTGAGAGGCGAAGGGTTTTTTGTTTTGAAGTCTAAACGGAAGTTCTATGATAATGGGATATGAGTGATCTTGTGTTGAAATTTGACATCGATTCAATAAACAGAAGTAACATAAGTATGACGTAAAAATTTTACATCGGTTCTAATAAAACCGATATAACGGGAATTAATTAACAACGGTTTTCAAATAACCGATGCTAGCAACTGATGTAAATACAAAATCAAAAATAAGTTACATCGTTTTTTTAAGAAAAACGGTGTCAATAATTAAGCTTATAATTTTTACATCGTTTTTAGTGAGAAGCGATGTCAACATGGCGATGTCAATGTCACTTTTTCTACTAGTATGGGGATTGATTCATGCTTAATCTAATATGTTTTCATAATTAATTTGCTTGCTTGTTGTGATTCCAACTTATGCACATGTTATGTTTGATGAAATGCGAGCCTATGAATCCTTGCATTTTTTACCCATCACTTATCTTTTCAATGAGACTTGTAAGACATAAACCAACTCGAGTCTCATTAGACCATGTATATAGTTGGATAGGAAGGATTAAGTAGACTTGTAGGTGTTGTACAATCTAATCGATTCGGCTCCGGGATCCAAACCTTCTTAGGGATTGTAAGATATACACTAACTCGATCCCATCACAACAATAAGTGCTTGCATCTAGTAGAGAACATGTTTGTATGATCAAATCCCATGAATCCGCTATGAACCCATGACACAGTAGTGCTTTTAATCAATTGTTTACAACTCATTTTAATCATCTTGCTTGTTTTCTTTGCTTTTCTTTTATATTGTTATTTAGTTTAGTTGATCTTCTACCTCAACCCAAATTGTGACACCCTTAGACAGAACCATTTGCAATCGAAAATCCTACATCAATACCCGTCCCTTGGGATTCGACCTTTACTTACCTCTTTACTAAGAGTAGAGTAGTTTGTGAAGTTATAAATATTGTTTTGGTCTAGGTAACTTTTGACGACGAGTAACAAAACCGATCCGCCAAAAATGGCGCCGTTGCCGGGGACGGTGTTAACGTGATTTGATTTTCTTTGTTTGTTTTTAGTTGTGTCTTTCTTTACCTTGGGGAAGTCAAATTCCTCAAGGTTTGTTCTAATTGTTTTTGAGTTGTTTGATATTTTGCATGTCTAGGAGCTCACAAGGTAACTTGTTACCAATTGATCTTGAAATTGAAAGAACTTTGACCAACAATAGAAGACTTGCTAGAAATACTTTGAGAGCTGTTGGTGAGATTGTGGACATTCAACCAAATAACATTGAGTTCATCAACCCTTTTGCAAGAGAAGGAGAGGATAACCCAACACATAACCAACCACAAAATCAACCCACAATGCCTAAATTTTCATCACATTCCGTACCAACCGAGGAGAACCTACCAAATGGTACTCCTAACCCACAACACTTAACCGGTAATTTCATTACAAAATCCGAATTTATACAATTAGTTGAGAGAAGTCAATTTGGGGGAATGCCTAATGAAGACCCTCATTCTCATATGGAGACTTTTTGTGACTATTGTGATGCGATTTCTTAAACCGGAGTGACTCAAGACCAAATTCGATGGGTCTTGTTTCCTTTTTCTTTGATTGGTTCCGCAAAACAATAGTTAAAGAGCCTAGACAAGGCTACTCTTGGTATTGACTCTTGGAATAAATTGGCACTTGCTTTCTACAAAAAGTTCTATCCTCCGGAGAAGACTAACTTGTTGAGAGCCCAAATCACCGGGATCAAACAAAGGGATGAGGAATATTTGTATGAAGCATGGGAGAGATTCAAGGATACTTGTCGATCTTGTCCACACCATGGACTTAGCGAGTGGTTCCTTGTACAACAATTTTGGAACGGTCTATATGAAGACTCCTGAAACATTCTCAATATGGTATCAAATGGTATGTTTACCGAAGTTGATTATAATCAAACATGGAACAAGATTGAGTAAATGGTGGTCCATAACTCACAATATAGTAGACCTCGGAAGGCTACTAGAGGAGGAAAGCATGAAGTGGACTCTATTACTCAATTGGCTGCTCAACTTAGTGCTCATATTGACACCATTAATTTGAAGTTTGAGAAGGCTATGGCTAAACTTGAATAGGCCTCCAAATCACCTAAGCAACACGTTAATGCCATGGTGGCATCTTCATCAATTTCAAGTGGAGTATGTGAGAGTTGTGGAACTTTAGGACATGACCAAAGTGAATGTAGGGGAACAAGTGAATGCTTTCCAAGCATACAAGAGTGGTACCCCTTATTCCAACTATTATAATGAAAACACCAAATTCCATCCAAACCTCTCATACAAAAACCAAAATGTTCAAAACCCTCAAACAACATACACCCCACCTCCAATGAGAAACCAAGCTCAAAGACCCTTTTACAATCAAAACCAAATTTATCAAAATCAACCTCCATACAATCAAACAAATGACCAAGGTTTTGATGTTCAAAATGAGGTCCTCCAAATGCAAATGAACCAACAAGAATTTTTCACTCAAATCCAAAAGGATAGCCAAGAAAAAGACATTACCATTAACAACATACTAGCTCACACAAAGATGTTGGAGACCCAAATGTCTCAATTAGCATCTTCTAGTTCACAAACACAAAAGGGGCAATTACCACTTCAACGTAATCCCCCAAGACAAGAATCGGTGAGTGCCATCCATTTAAGGAGTGGTACAAGGTATGAAGGGCCGAAGAGACCCGTTGATGAAGATGTTGTGAATGCTAGTGACAAGGAAAGAGTTGTTGAAGACTCTAAGAAAGAAGAAGAACCCACCACCATTCAAGAAGTTTCAAAGGAGAATGAAGAGAAGGCTAAGGAGAAAGAGCCTATTGTGATTCGGCTTCCATTTCCAAGTCGTCAAGCTAAACCTAAGTTTGATGAACAACTTGGGAAGTTTATGGAGATTGTAAAGAACTTGGAAGTCTAAATTCCATTTACGGAATTAATCAATCATGTTCCGGCCTATGCGAAATACATGAAAGATATTCTTACAAAGAAGAAATCCATCCGGAAGCTTGAGACTATTGCTTTCACTAAGGTGAGTAGTGCCATCCTATAAGGAAGTTCACCTCCAAAACTAAAGGATCCGGGAAGCTACTTTATTCCATGTACCATTGGCGACACCACAATCAACAAAGCTCTATGTGACCTTGGGGCAAGTGTGAGTGTCATGCCATATTCGGTGTGCAAGAGGCTAGGAATAGGAGAGCTTAAGTGCACTAATATCACGCTTCAAATGGCGGATCGATCAACAAAGACACATTTAGGGGTATGGGAAGATGTGCCGGTAAGAATTGGTAAGTTCTTCATCCCGGTGGACTTTTTTTATTGTTGACATGGAAGAAGATTCCAACATTCCTATTATTTTAGGAAGACCATTCTTACACACCGCGGGAGCGGTGATTGACGTGAAACATGGAGAGCTAACACTCGAAGTGGGAGATGAAACGATCACTTTTAATCTTGACAAGACAATGAGAGGTCCCCGATTGCATGAGCCATGTTTCATGATTGACCATTATAGTCGAGAAAGTGATAGGAAGAAATTGGCATCTCCATGCAAAGAACAAGCTATGGGTAAAGAATCACCACCCATATCGGAGAAGGAAATGGGTGATCTCCAAGATGCTCCATCCAAAGAGCAAGAATGTTTCAACAAGAATGAGAGCTTGAATAGCTCACCACCACTCAAGACAAGAGAAGAAGAAGAAGGCCTCATTGGCCATAATGACAAGAAGAAAGAGGAGTTGTTCTCATCAACTCATGATACTATTGGGGAACAAGTAGATGAAGTATGCGGTCTTTGGGATGATGAGTTTGAAGGGTTATTCAATCCCTATATCGGTAATGCTATGATCCAAGACCACAATGAAGAACAACATGTGCAAAGGTCCATTGAGGATCTTTATCATGACAATGAACAAGCTTTCGACTAATTGTTCAAGGTGTTGAGCAACATCAACAACACCTTGGCTATGCCCCCTTGACATCTCATTTATGGATGAGAGTTTGGTGGAGTCTTCTCTAAACCACCATTTGTAAATAATCTAACCCCTTAACTTGCATTTTACTTATTGTATTACATTTTTGTCAATTTTAGATTTGTATTTTTATGCCTTGATCAAGATTTTCATTTTGAGAGAAAGTGAGGGAGGGACTTATATGTTTATTGATGTGTAGTGTTTTGACATAGTGTGGAGATTGAAATTGCCTAGGCTATCCAAGCCCTTCGTCGTGCCCCCACAATGAAGACCAAAGGAATGAAGAGTAAATGACACGGGTTGTGAAATACCCACAGATGGAACTGAATTCGTGAGGTAGAGGGACAATCCGAGCGGCCCGACAAGAATCTGCTCGTCCTGATAGTAATTCGAGCGTCCTGGGAAGAAGACGCTCATCCTGAGAGAGCTGGAATGAAAAAAATTTGATCTGACTGAAGATCCGAGCGTCTCCACGTAGAATCCGCTCGTCTCAGTCAAGACGCTCGTTTAACGAAAGATCCGCTCGTCTTACTGCTGGTAAAATTTGGATTTCCTCCTGACAAGGAATCCGAGCGTCCTCAAGTAAATCCGCTCGTCTCCCTCAGAAAGACGCTCGTCTTCCTCAGAAGACGCTCGTCTCAGCACGGTCTTATTTTCTGAAGCAAAGTGAAGCAGGTTCCGAGCGTCCCGACCCAGAATCCGCTCGTCTCCCATGTGTAATTCAAATCCAATGGGATTAAAACCCCACCTTTCCCATTTCATTTTACTCATTCAAAACACAACCACGTCTCCAAAACCCTCAAAACCTTCATCCACAAAAATCAAATTTCTCAACCAAATTCACCAAATTAATTCCAAACTCCCTAAAAACTGAAACAAATCACTCCTTTGTCAACAACAAGCAATTAAAACACCAAAATCTTCAAAGTTTGAATCAATTTTTAGAATACAAGGCAAAATTCAACTATCCTAAATCGATTTGGGTCTTATTGAAACTTGAAGAAATCAAGCATACCTTTGGTGTTATTACATACAAGGAGAAGATGGCTAGGACAAAAGGTGGAAGCAAGGCACCTCCAAAGAAGAATCTCTCAAAAAGGCAACAACCTCTACAAGCTTCAAAGGCTTTGGTGGTTTAAAGTGCAAGTATGGAGATTCAAGAGACTACTCCTCCTATGGTGGAAACTACTACTTCTACTCCGGTTTTTGAGCAACTACATGATTATCCGGAGGTAATTTTCATATCCGATGCCCATAAGAAGAAATTTTTATCTCTTGCTAAGAAATCTATTTTACCCACCAAATTCATATGCCAAGAGACCTTGACCAAATTGGGTGTCTTAGAACAAACAAAGAATTTCTTCGAGTCCATGGGATTGCTTACTTTGTTTAATATGAAAGAGTTGACCTACTCATCCCTCACCTTGGAGTTTTTAAGCTCATTGCAAGTTACCAAGGTGGAAACTCGAACAAACATTGAATTCCGCCTTGAGAATGTTGATAGGAAAATGTCTTATACCGACTTTGGAAAAGTTTTTGGCCTTAGCAATGACTCGACCTATGTGAAGCAACCGATCACAAAATATGATCCCGCTCCCTTATGGAAGGCTATTACCGGGAGAAAGTTTACATCTTACCATGATTGTCGTGCCCTTTATGTCCATCATCCACGCATAAGGGTGTGGCACAAGGTTGTTGGGCATACTTTGATTGCTAGAAAGGGATCAAACCACTTCACCGAGCTTGATTTTATTTATCTCGAGTTAACCTTGAATGTTGGTAGAGAGTTCACCAAGAGGTACAATATTCTTATACTTTTGATCGAGAGGTGGCTCAATATTGACCAAGGAAAGGAAGGCACGGCCTTTATTGTTAATGGAGGATTGGTAACTTATTTGGCAAAACACTTCAACAGAGAATTCAACAAATATGGAACTTATAAACCGGTTAAGGGAGGCCATATCATTGATCTAGCCACCATGGTTCAAAAATTCAAATGGGTCAAGAATGATACTCTTGACGACAAATTTGGGTGGTTAACAAAAGATGTCAAGTCCTTCACTTTACCGAACAAAATTTGCCGATTAAATGTCCATAGGCCACACTACTTTCTCCCACTCTCCGAGGAAGCTGATTACATTATACAATATCAAAGGAAGGACATTGCCAAGCCCTCCTCCTCTATTTTCACTCCACCTTACCCATTCACCTACCATGAGTTTCAACCCAAAAATGTTAAGGCGGGGAATGACTACTTGACTCTTTTGATGCAACAACTGCACAAGCAAGCTTATGAGGATAGATTCGATGCTTATAGAGCACAATATCCGCCCCTCATACATCTAGCTAGGCAAGGACTTCTTGACCCATCTTGTCCTTTGCCTAGTTGGGCGGATAGGGAAGTCTTCTTTCCTAGTGCTTTTAGGGGTGCTAGCTTGGTTGAAGAGGAGGTTGTTGTTGTTGTTGAGAGTGGTGAAAAAGAAGGTGAAGAAAATGAAGAAGAAAATGAAGAAGGTGAATAAGAAGAGGGTAGTGAGGAAGAAGAAGGAAGTTCAAGTGCAAGTGATGGTAACTCCGGATCTATGGAGGTTGATTCTAGTGAAGAGGCTGATGGAGATGGAGATGATAGTGATGACGCCATCGGCGAAGATTGAGGATTATCAAGCTCTTGGGAGGATGCCACATTACTTTGTGAGTTTCCTACACCTCCTTTAAGGTTTGTTTATTTCTCTTGTTTTTCATATAATTTATCTTGATCATGATTTTTGAGTCCTAGCATCAATTAAAGGACTCACACGTCTGTCCCATTGAGGTGTTTCTTTTATTGTTCCCATATTCAAAATCCAAAATGACAATTGTAGTTTCATGCATAGCATCTTTATGCATAAACTCCCCCAATTTTTGACATTAGAAGAAGTGTTTATTTTGGTTTGGGGAAGTTTATGCATATTTATTGGGAGCTAATCTAAATTATGCTCTTCAACCCAAAAAAAAAATCATGCATCATATAATATAGTTTAGTTGCATCACTTGTTTATATGTCATATAGTTTGCATTTAGCTTAGAAATTACGCATTTCCATATAGATTGCATAATTTCCTATCGTATTGGCTATTGAGGACAATGCCCATACTAGTGTGGGGATTGGAAATTCTAACATGACTTTTTAAAACAAAAATGATAAAAATTGATAAATCTTGAAAAATACAAAAACATGTCTTTTTATTTCATAAATCATAAAAACCATAAAAATTTGAAAAATCCAAAAAAATGTTCATTTTCTTTGTAGTGTAGTCTTGTATATATTGTGTTTGTTCATCCTTTTTCACATTGATC
Source organism: Silene latifolia (assembly GCF_048544455.1). Lineage (NCBI taxonomy): Eukaryota > Viridiplantae > Streptophyta > Magnoliopsida > Caryophyllales > Caryophyllaceae > Silene > Silene latifolia. The sequence goes on from NC_133536.1 coordinate 192,158,541, forward strand.
GACTACGCCACATCCGAGACATGAGGATATTGAAGACCGCCTGTTATGATCTTTCCAATCTCCTTTTTCCTCTTTATGTTAATGACTATGTGGCTTTATTTTGATTGATGTGGTATAAACAATGTGAATTTAGGATTGCCTTTAGATTATTTGGCATACTAGTTGGTAGAATCATATGCATTTGTTAAGCTGTTGAAATATGGGTTACTCGATCGAGTAGATGCTGCTGAGGGTTTGCCCGATCGAGTGGTTTTAATCCACTCGATCGAGTGGTTTCGCTGTTATGGGCTTTAATTAGCCCGTGTGTTGATTTATTTCGCAAAACTTATTTACTTTTCTATTTAAGCACGCTTTACTAGGTCATTAGGATCTATCTTTTGATTATCTAAGTTTTCCTATTGTCAAAACTTTACTAGGCTACTTTTCCCCTCCACTGTAACCTTGTTCTCCGGATTTACTTTGCTCGGATTTTGTGTTCTTTACGCCGGATTCGCTTGATTGTAATTCCTTTCTCTTCTCTTAATTATAATTAATCATTTGTTTGCTTTAATTGCTTGTTTACTTCGTTATTTCTTCTGCCCTAATTTCTCTTTTATGCAATTTTATTATAGTTTTGATATGTTGAATGCTGGAAATTTATCTGCTGTTAGTTTTATTAGCGATATGAGTAGCTAAACCCCTTTCATGTTGGGATTAGGGGATCTGCGGTAGGAATGTGACGATGTAGTAAATGAAACGGATGAATTGATAGCGAGTCTCTGTCACCATAGCACTTTAATTGTATTTATCAACTTAGTTGAGTGCACGCTTCTGAGTTATTTCTTTAATCTGGCTAAAATTAATCCTAGATCGAAAGATTGGACTAAATAGGCCTGCTATGAACAGTAGACTACCCTGACGAGAATGAAAGTTAAGTTAGTGGTACTTTAGGATAGGAAGTGGACCGAAAGGACCTTTCAACATCAGTTTTGCATTAATTCGTCTGAGTCATTTACAGCTGAGTCACTGGACTACCGTAGTGAACCGAAATCCTGACATGTCCCTCTTTATCTGATAGTTTAAACTTATTCTTGCCTTTACTGCTCTTACCCTTTATTTCTCTTTCCCTTAAAACTTCGTAGTTTAGAAAATAATTCAAACACCCCCCCCCCCAATTTGTGACCAAATAGACGGACTTCTACAGATATCTTGCCTCCCTGTGGAGATCGACCTGACTTCCCTAGCTATATAGTTAGTTTAGTTAGTTTATTTTTGACAGGTACACGACAGACGTGTCAAATTTTGGTGCCGTTGCCGGGGAGGCAATTGCTCTATTTGTTTCGTTCCGTTTATTTTATCCGTCTCAGGGAATTTTTATTCTTTGAGGCAGTTCTTATTCATTTTCTTTCAGTGTTGTTTATGCCCAGGTCAGACAGGTTTGAATTAGTTTCAGCTGATTCAGAGCAAAAGAGATTATTCAGGCATAGACTCCGTCTGCAGAGAAAATCACGAAAGGAAGACTTGAGTAATTTCGAGCCAGAGCTACATCACTCTCTTTTCGAAGAAGATAGTTCGATTTCTACAGTAAAGATGCCAAAGCTTTCCAGTCATTCGGTGCCTAAAGCATCCTCTATTCCGAAGGGTTTTAATCTCCAGACTGAGGATGGGAATATATTCGACATACGTCCTTCTTATATCAATCTGGTGGAGAGGAATATCTATAGAGGTGTGGCTGGTGAAGCCCCGAGGAAGCACATGGAGGTCTTTACAGACTACTGTTCCACTATCCCCGCACTAAGGTGGTAACTCAGGATAAGATTAAGGAGGTTTTATTTCCTTTTTCTTTAGCTGATTCAGCCAGGGAGTGGCTGACTGACTTGGACCGCACAGCTGCTGGGGTTACAGATTGGGAGTCTCTTGCTCTTGCCTTTTACAAGAGATATTTCCCTCCACAGCGCACCAATCTACTGAGGGCCAAGATTACCAGTTTCAAGCAGGCTCCCACTGAGACTTTTTATGAGGCGTGGTCACGATTCAAGAAGTTGGTGAGGTCTATTCCTCACCATGGTTTTGACGCATGTTTTGTAGCTAATCAGTTCTACAATGGGTTGTATGATGACCACAGAGCCATACTTGATGCGGCATCTAGTGGGAGATTCCAGGATAATACTGATGATGATAAGGGATGGTCCCTTATTGAAGAGATGGCGAACCATAGGGCTGAGTATGGTAACCCGAGGGATAGTATAAGAACAGTTCATGCAGTTGATAAGCAGGTTTTGGCTCAGCTGGAAACCATGAATGCTAGATTTGACAAGTTGGAGGTACAAGCTGCTGGGGAGCCTCAGACGGTCCATGTTCTTACTAGAGGAGAGACCGTCACATGTGAGAGATGTGGGAGTAATGATGGCCACACTGCTGTTGGCTGTCTTGTGGAAAAGGAACAAGTCCTTGCCTTTCAGCAATATAGGCAAGGAGGGGGTTCCTATTACAACAACCAAGGGGCAGTCCATCCCAATCTGAGGTGGACTAGTCAAAATGTGCTCAATCCAACACCTCCTCCGCACCAGCAGCAGCCTTATGTTCCTCCACACAAGAATCAACAAGGCTTTCAGAAGCCTCCTTCCTTTACTCCTCCTAATCACGGTGTATCATCTTCCGGTGGGGTGAGTGAAATTGGTGAGCTTAAGTCTATGTTGCAAGCTTTTACGAAGCAGTGGCAGCTGAGTGATCAACAGAAAGATGCGTCCATTAAGGCACTTGAAACTCAAGTTGCCCAATTAGCCACAAATCAATCTTCAAGAAAGCAGGGTCAATTTCCGACTCAAAATGAGAAGAATCCACACGAGACGGTAAACTTGATAAATCTGAGAAGCGGTCGTTCATATGAGGGACCGAAAATGCAAAAATCAGACCCAAAGAAGGCTATAACTGATGATGAACAGTGTTCTGGCGAAGAAAATGAGCTCACGGCAAAGAAAGTGCTTGATCGACTGGTTTCTGGTGGTCGATCGAGCAGATTTGGCGATGAAAGTGGTCGATCGAGTAGTTTTTCTACTCGATCGAGTGAACAGCAAAATGGAGTTGCTCGATCGAGTGAAAATGTCACTCGATCGAGTGATGTTGATGAAGATTCTACTCGATCGAATGGGTATTTTGGTCGATCGAGTAGTTTTGATGACGGGAAGCTTATTCGAGAGCCTGCTAGTGCTCGTTTAAGCGATAAATCACCGGAAAAACCTCGTTCGAGAGGTAAGAAGCATCCAAAGGATACAGAGCTTGCTCCGGGTGACATATTGGAAGAGAGAAACAAGGGACTCGAGATACCTATCACAGTTCCCTTCCCAAGGCGTCTGCAGAATACTAAGGCCAATCAACAATTTGGCAAATTTGTCGAACTTCTGAAAAGCTTGGAAGTCACTGTGCCATTCACCGAGTTGCTCACAAAGGTACCCTCTTACCTTAAGTTTATGAAAGAAATTTTATCGCGTAAGAGGAATATTAGTGATAGTGAGACCGTAGCTTTGACTGAGGTGGGGTCCGCCCTATTTCAAAATAAGTTACCTCCTAAGCAGTTAGACCCGGGTAGTTTTTCAATTCCGTGTCCTATCGGTACCCATTTGATTGATAACGCGCTATGCGATTTAGGCGCTAGCGTGAGTGTCTTACAGTTGTCTTTGGCTAAGAGACTTGGTTTGACAAAGCTGAGTTGCACCAACATGACTGTCCAGATGGCCGACCGTAGTATATCACGGCCACTAGGTGTAGTAGAAGACGTACCTGTTCAGATCGGGAGATTCTTTATTCCCGTTGATTTCGTTGTCTTAGACATCCCCGAAGATGCACACACCCCTATTATTTAAGGGAGACCATTTTTGTCTACTGCCCGTGCAGTTATAGACGTCGGGGGGAAGACTTTGACCTTTCAGGTAGGGGACGAGGAGCTGATTTTTCATCAGTCTAAGTTCCGGAGGGCTCCCATGCAAGCTCCGCCTTACAATGCCCTCTCTTCTATTGACCCTATTATTAACACTCCAGATGAAAATTTGGAGTATTGTGCTGCTATTGTTACCCCTCCACCTCAGATTGAGAGCAAAAAGCAGGAAAGTTCGTTTGTTTTCCTTACTGCAGGTACAGATGAGAGCAATGAAGGAGCTGTCAAAGGGTAGTGTGCAACTACTGTCAATCTAACTGGAAGTGAGGATGCCAAAGATGGTGATAGAGGAGCAAGGACGAGGAAAGTTCGAGCTTATGTGGATGTGAACTATTCCCCTCCTAGAGAATTAGGGGGCGTTTGGTTGGGGGGAATAAGGAAAGGGAAAGAGAATAAAAATGGTTGATTCCTTTTGTTGTTGTTTGTTTGACACAAAGAAAGGGTAACCCATACCCCCCCTTACCCCCAAAACCATTCTCATCCATACCCCTCCCCCCCTTGGTTAAGCTCATAACCCCATAATCCCTTCTTCCTCCTACTCCCTATTTCCACCACTCCCACCAACACCCACCACACCCTCTCACACCGTCAACCACTGCCACCTACACCCTACACCCACCACACCGACACAACCACCACCAGCGACGCCGACACAACCACCACCAGCGACGCCGCCTGTCCACGCTACCCCATATCCTCAACCACTAAACACCACACCAACACCTTCAGTAACTCTCCCATCCCACCAACCACCACCAACACCTTCCTCGGTCACACCACTACAACCGCCCGATGCCGGCCACACCAGATCTGGTGTTTTAAGGGGTGGGGGAGGGGTTTTCGAAGGGTTTTGGTGGATTTTTTAGAATGAATAAGGTATTTGGGGTCGGGATTGTGGTGTTTGTTGAGGGCGTGAGGCGCGGTTATTAGGTTCGGCATGGGGTACCGTGAGGATGATCGTCGGCGCCGGTACTTGTGGTGGTGTCGGTGTAGATAATGGTGGCGGTGGTAGGTAATGGTGGTGAGGTGGTGGATGTTGGCTTTTAATTCCCTTTTCCCTCTAATTGTCAACCAAACACCCAAGTATAATATGGGTGATCCCATTTATTTCCCTCTCTTACCCTTTCTTGATTTCATTCTCTTACTCTTTCCCGTACCAAACGCCCCATTAAATGATTTAAATTCAAGCTCATGGAAGTTGAAGGGGACAATCAATGTTGCTGAGATGACGTCCTCCAGTCAGGAGCCCTCCAAGGGGCTACTGAATTGCATTGGGAATTGAGCAGGGAAATGCCCCGTGTAACACCTTGTAATAAATAATTTTTGAATTTTCCGTTGAATTTGTTTTATTGCTTTTAATTAGGACAATTAGCTTTTAGACAGTTTTAGCGTAGATTTAAGACTATAGACTGTTCCTATGCGTATTTGGTATTTTGGGATATTTTTGCACGTGTTTTTATGTAGGTTTGGGGACGTTTTACGCAAATATAAAGGAAGAAAGACGAAATTCAAGAGCTTACGCGAGAAAAGAGCTCGATCGAGTACTTTTTGTACTCGATTGAGTGAAAATATGGTCGATCGAGTGCTTCTTCCAATCGATCGAGTAAAGCATAAAAGGGGACTTCTCGATCGAGTAGAATTCTACTCGATCAAGTAACTGGATCATCAAAAGTCCTCGATCGAGTAATTTAAAACCACTCGATCGAGTGGGTTTGCAAGAGGACGCAAGGAGTTTTCCTTAAACTCTTATGTTTTGTTTCTAAATTTCATTTATCCCCAATTTTCGACTAACCCTTCCCTTATTTGCGATCAAAACTCCCCCAAATCCCCATTTTTCTTGCTCAAAAACCAAATCCGCCTCCTAAAAATTGTTGCTTGCTAATTAATCTCTCATAGCCCCTTAATTTCCCCTTGATTGGTGCCCGTTTTCTCGGTTTTAAAGAGTGTTTAGGGTTCGCGGTTTTTAGCTCGAAAAATCGCCTCTTTTGCTTGTTTATTTGAAGATTAATTGCATTTGTAGGATTTCTATCATCAAGTAAGTGATTCCTTCATCCTCTATGCATTTTAATTTCGATTATTTTGAATTTTATGAGGAAAAATTGGAACTAGGGTTCGAAATTTTGGTTTAGTCGAATTTTTCGACTTTAATTGCCTTTGTTTGCTCTTACTTGTCTTGCTTGATGATCAAATCCCTATTCCTCGCTGTTGTTGCTTGTTTAAATTCGAATTTCACGCAAAATTTCGCGATTAGGGCTGTTTCAATCGAGTTTTTCGACTGTCAGACGGTTTATATGCTCTCATGACTTAATTAACCTCAGTTGTTGTTAATTACTGCTGTCATTACATGCTATCCCGCTCCTTATCGCTATTTACATGCTGTAATTCGAAACTTTCAAGGAATGTTGGGAATTTTTGGGCTGAAGTCGATTTTTTCGACTGTTTGGGGACTGCAATGCTATCACATGCCGGTTTCTTGATGTTTTAGCCGCTGTTTAGCCATTGTTTTCTTATAATGTTCCCTGCCCCTTGTTAACAGGATGGAGTCTAGCTCACTACCTTCTACCAGTACCACTTCTAGCCCGTACTTGAGTGAGACGGTGGCCCCTGCTGTTGCCACCGCCTCCACGTCAATCAGTACTGCAGCCCCAGTGTTCCTAGTTTCAGCTGCAGGTACAGTTTTCGCTCCAGCTAGCGCTGCTGCTAGCCCAGTACAGGCTGCCACTTCCTCTACGTTCACCACCACTGCTAGCACTACTGCTAGTTTCTCTTCAGTGGTGGCCACAACAGCCACTCCTTCTACACCAGCCACTGTTTTCACGTCTGTGGTGCACTCGCCAGCAGCCGCAGCTGCCTTTAGAGCAGCCCTGGTTCCTCACACCGTCGCTGCACGGGCTTCTGCTTTGAGTTCCAGAGGACGGGGCCGGTTTCGTGGACACACTAGAGCTACTCCAGCTCCTGTTACCTCCACCTCTTCCGCTCCTAGCACTTCTACAGCTGCTGCTCCTTCTACTTCTGGCACGGTCACGGTTCGAGGGGACACTTCCCTCGACCCTCCCCCAGACTATCCGCAGGTACATTTTGTTAACGCTTTACATCGCAAGAAATTTTATAACCTGTTGCGCTGTGTGTTTATACCTTCCCGATTTCTAGAGAAATCGGCACTTGTGAGACTCGGCATTTACGAGTCGGTTTGTGACTTACTACGGGGCAAGGGGATGGCCGGACTCATCACTATGAGCGGCAATACCTTTTTAGAGCTGAGCCTTGAGTTTCTCAGCTCCTTTACATTCTCCTCAGGGGCACACGATGCTGACCCTACTAGTTCTTCCGTGTCCTTCCGGTTGTTTAACCGGACTTTTCCGATGACCTTAGAGGAGTTTGGTAGGATACTTGGCCTTACCTCTACGAGCAAGACTGCCCCACCTAGGAGGGTCTTCTGTCAGCTTTGGAGGACCCTGGCCCATACCAATTTTAGGGAGCGAAAGCTCCAACAGGTCCACCTTCCCCCTGTCCGTTGTTTCCTTAGACTGATGGGGAGCACTATCTTCGGCCGAAAGGAGCCGAACAACATCACAAACACCGAGCTCTCCATCCTGGGCGGTTACCTGAACATCGACTGTGAGGGTCCTTTTACCCTCAACATAGCTTACTTGACCGCCCAGTACCTTCAGAGCCAGGGGAAGAAGGAGACAGGGACCATTGCCTGCGGTGGCATAGCCACCATTCTTGCCCCTTCCCTCATCCCCGTTTGGCCTCGTGACCTGCAGTACCTCGAGGGAGAGAGGCTACTGAGTCTGGATGCCATGCTTTCTCAGCATTGGCTGACCCCAGACTACCAGACATGGAAGATAGACGGCTTCCTGTCTGTTGACTTACCTTGTGAGACTCTCCCCCGTCTAGAGCCCTTGCCCACTGTTGCTAGGGGCGCCCGTCTGCCACCACTGCCTCACCTTCTCCTTCCACTCCGACCTACTCCTGCTGCACCCGCCGCCAAGAAGCGGCGTCTTTAGACCGGAGAGGGGTCCACACCTTCAGGGAGTACCCAGCCTTCCATGGCTACTCCCATACCGACTCCTACTCCCACTACTACTACCACTCCTACTCCCACTCCCACTGACCAGACACAGGCTCAGCCGGTCCTACCGGCTACTTTCGTACCACCTCCTCCCTTTGTGGCGCCCGCGGTCCTGGACCAAGGGGGCGCCGTTTACGGTTTGTTGCTTGAGGTTGCAGAGCGTCGGGCTTGTATGGAGAGGGATTTGGCTCTTGCTTTACACCCTCTGTACGAGTACCACTTGCGGGCGACACCGTCCGATCCCAGAGGGTTGGCCACACCCTTCCTTCTATAGGTACCCACCTGAGGGGTACCCGGAGTCGGCTGACGAGGAGGAGGACGAGGACCCGGAGGTGGTTGTGGAGAGAGATCATGCTGAGGAGCAGAGGAGGAGGGAGGAGGAGAGAAACCCGGAGTACACGGTGGTAGACGACGACGACGACGACGATGAGTAGCTACTGGTCTACTCACTTCCCCAGTTTTCGGGCTGGTTTGGGGAAGTTCGCGTTTTGTATGTATCTCTTACTCTTTTATTTTGTCTCCTTTTTATTTATTGTTTTTATTTATTATCGGTTGTATATTCCCGTTCCCCTATATATATCTGCTGGTGTATGCTGGAGGACAACGAGGGCGTTGTCCGTTTTGGTTTGGGGAGGGTATTGCATCCTTTTGAGTCTGCATTTGCATTTGTTTTGCATTCACGTTTATTTTTCAGCTTGCATTGTTGTTTATTTTATTAAAAAAATCCAAAATCCAAAAAAATTAGAAACATTCAAAAAAAAAAATCAAAATATTCACGTTTACTTTTGCATATAGGTTGAGTCGGAACGGTAGATTTCCGTGATGATAATGCACTATAACTTGTCATTTTACTTGAGCCTTGCACTTCTTTTGATAGTTATTAGCTTTGTCATACGCATGGTCTACGAGTTTCTGTTCAAATATAGCTAACTATTTAGACTTGACCTGATAAATTGGCAAACCACTTGATAAATTCTGAGTTTTAGAGCCCATAACTGGTGACATTCATGACCAGTTAATTTAGGAATTGAGAGTAGTACTCCTTGCATAGCATGTTCATCATTTTTGCACTTTTATGACATTCAATTTCTTGTCAAATGCACATATTCGGGTTTGTGGTTGGTGTCACATGCAGGGAGGTGCTTGAAAATTTCCCTTTCTTTATATTTTTCACCCATTTAGCTCCACATAAGCCAAAACTTGCCTTTTTGACCCATTAGCTACATCCCAAACTAAGCCTGCCTAGTCAAGCTAGTTAGTATGTTCTTTTGTGGTATGTTTTCCGTTGCAGTTTGGCCCGTATTTCTTCTTTTGGAGTTGGTGTAAGTATAGAGGAAGGAGGAAAAAGAAAAGAAGGAATTGAAAAAAAAGAAACAGGAAAAACGTAGAAAAGAAAAAAAAAAAGAAATGAAAAAAAGAAAGAGCTGGAAACGTGAATCAGAAAGAAAAAAAAAAAGAAGTTTGAAAAAAAAGAGTTGATTTATTTCAGTTAGTCCATTCAGACGGTATTAAAAAAGGAAAGTTTGTGACCGTCTGACTCCTCCATTCTTATTCTATATTTTTGAGGAGATTGTGTTTGAGTCTAGTGAGTTTTGTGCCAAATGAAGGGCACTTGTGCTTAGTTTTTCAGTCAGTTGAGATACGGATGGTTTATTATGGTCCTGTTAGGAACTAGCTTGACGCTTTTACCTCCACATTACCATAACATGTTTTGCCTTTCTTACCTATAACCTCACTATTCCCATACCTTTTGTAAGCCCTCGGCTGTGACGGACATTATTGGTTGGCGTGTGTGCATTAGTACTTGAATTGTCTTTCATTTTTGTTGCATGCATGCTATGTAGGTCACAGTTAGGTGAGTGACTGTCTTTTCTTCTCTCTTTTACATATAACATTCACCCTTTGCTTCATGGGAGAAGACTGACCATGAGAGAGTCCGATTTTGTTGGTCTTGCAAGGTCGATAGGTTGGCTATACTTCAAAACAGCTTATAATTCGTTTGCGTTTTGACTGCTTAGCTTTAACTGTTAGTTTTTGTTGCATTAAATTGGTTCAAGTAGACAAGTTAAGCTAGCTCTGAGTTATCATTTCCGTTCCATTAGTTGCATTTTAGTTTACTCGAGGACGAGTAAAGGTTCGGTTTGGGGAGATTTGATACGTGCATAATATATAGTCTTTTTAGCCTATTTCAGCACGTATTTCTATGCATTTTTATAATGTTTTTATGGTATTTTGCCCCGAATTGGCTACTTTGGTTCGTTCTGTCCATTTTGTATAAATGAACGCGAAAGTAGTGGAATCGTACCCTTTTTCGTCCTTTTTGCATGCATTTAGAGGAGACGGTATTTTCCAGAGTGAGATATTGCGTTGGGAAGCGTCAAGGCACGCATTACGAGGCATTCGGTGATGGACTTGAGCTGATTTGAAGACTAAAAACTCGATCGAGCAGTTTTACCACTCGATCGAGTGGTTTTTACGTCCCATATTGGTCGATCGAGTAGTTTTCTACTCGATCCTTAAGCTGCTGAAAGATGGGTTACTCGATCGAGTAACTTTCTACTCGATCAAGTAGATGCTACTGAGGGTTTGCTCGATCGAGTGGTTTTAATCCACTCGATCGAGTGGTTTCGCTGTTATGGGCTTTAATTAGCCCGTGTGTTGATTTATTTCGCAAAACTTATTTACTTTTCTATTTAAGCACGCTTTACTAGGTCATTAGGATCTATCTTTTGATTATCTAAGTTTTCCTACTGTCAAAACTTTACTACGCTACTTTTCCCTTCCACTGTAACCTTGTTCTCCGGATTTACTTTGCTCGGGTTTTGTGTTCTTTACGCCGGATTCGCTTGATTGTAATTCCTTTCTCTTCTCTTAATAATAATTAATCATTTGTTTGCTTTAATTGCTTGTTTACTTCGTTATTTCTTCTACCCTAATTTCTCTTTTATGCAATTTTATTATAGTTTTGATATGTTGAATGCTGGAAATTTATCTGTTGTTAGTTTTATTAGCGATATGAGTAGTTAAACCCCTTTCATGTTGGGATTAGGGGATCTGCGGTAGGAATGTGACGATGTAGTAAATGAAACAGATGAATTGATAGCGAGACTCTGTCACCATAGCAATTTAATTGTATTTATCGACTTAGTTGAGTGCACGCTTCTGAGTTATTTCTTTAATCTGGCTAAAATTAATCCTAGATTGAAAGATTGGACTAAATAGGCCTGCTATGAACAGTAGACTACCCTGACGAGAATGAAAGTTAAGTTAGCGGTACTTTAGGATAGGAAGTGGACCGAAAGAACCTTTCAACATCCGTTTTGCATTAATTCGTCTGAGTCATTTACAGCTGAGTCATTGGACTACCGTAGTGAACCGAAATCCTGACATGTCCCTCTTTATCTGATAGTTTAAACTTATTCTTGCCTTTACTGCTCTTACCCTTTATTTCTCTTTCCCTTAAAACTTCGTAGTTTAGAAAATAATTCAAACAACCCCCCCCAATTTGTGGCCAAATAGACAGACTTCTACAGATATCTTGCCTGCCTCCCTGTGGAGATCGACCTGACTTCCCTAGCTATATAGTTAGTTTAGTTAGTTTATTTTTTACAGGTACACGACAGACGTGTCAAATTTTGCGATTTGATGCGTGTATTTTATATAAGGTTTTTACCTCATTTTTACACGCATTTCTGTATTATTTATGTAGCATCTGGCTACATAAATAACCCCCGAATATTCTACTTTGGTTCGTTTTATGTAAATTGCAGGAATAAACCAAAGAGGAGCTAAATCGAGCCTTAATTCGTCCCATCTGCATGCATTTACGGAGAACGAGGAGTTGAGTCGGAGCTTGGAAACTACCAGTTTGAGGTGCGCATAGAAGAAAAGAAGCTAAGCAAACAAAGGAAGAACTTCAAATTGCTAGTGCCTATTTTGGAGAGCCATATCTCGAGTTCTACAGAATATATTCAGGTGATTCTAATTTGAGATGAAAGCTTGTCCTCTTAGCTTTACAACGCCACCGGAATCGCCCTGTTTGCCCAAGTAACGAAGAAATGGCAGCCGTTTGAAGCTCAGTGCGCAAAGCAGGAAATTGTGCGCTGGAAAGTACTCGATCGAGTACAATTATGTTCGATCGAGTCCTTTTTCTACTCGATCGAGTAGTTGCATTTTAGGATTTACTTGATCGAGTAGATTTTCTACTCGATCGAGTGGTTTGAGCTTAATTTTACTCGATCGAGTGATATAAAGTTACTCGATCGAGTAGTTTTTGTTATTGGACTTGGGTCCGTAACGCATTAGGTCTAATTACGCATAGGTTTATTATAAATAAGGAGATTAGTCTTGCTAATCAATTATCTCTCCCTCTCATCATACATCTCTTAGTTTACATCTCAAACACTTTGCTACGATTTCCGATCTACAACTTTGTAACCGTACTCTTTCCCTTTTAATTCATTCTTGTTCCTTTATTGATTTTATTATTTTTCCATTTAGTTATCATGTCTTATGTTATTAGATTAGCAATTGCTAGTGTAGTATACCGAGATATGCGTAGCTAATTCCTTTAATATGTTAGGACTAGGGAAACCGTGGTAGCAATATGTTCGGATCGACATGAGTAGATTAGTTTTGCGATAAGAATTGTATTAAGCAATATAATTGTGATTAGGTTGAATGAATGCATGCAGGAGACCGATTAATTAGTTACCCCCGACCTGGATCGAAAGATTGGAAGGGAAGGCTTGCTTAATTACAATAGGTGATACCTAATTAGGGCGAAAGCTAAGTTAGGGAGACCCTAGGGCGATTAGAGATCGAAAGGGTATAATCGTAGGTTTAAGGACCGAAAGGTGACGACCTCGCTCTTCTTATCAATAATTTAATCGACTCAGTTGACCCGATAGTGTAGCTGCCACGGTAGACCGATTCCTAGCATAAGTCTCTCTTTTATCTGATTTACCCTTGTATTTCTTCATTATTTCCTCTTGTTTTGAGTTCTCTTCCCTTAATCCTCGTAGTGTAGTTACCAAACAATTAAAACCCCCGTTACTCATAGACTAAAATTAGACAGATAAATCTCATTTTGCCTCCCTGTGGAGATCGACCCGACTTCCCTAGCTATATTAGTTAGAGCCAGTTGGTTATTTTTGATAGGTATACGATTGCCCTGTCAATTTTTGGCGCCGTTGCCGGGGAGGCAGCGCAGTTTTATCTGTTTTTTTTTAGTTTTTTTTTTTGTCTCAGGGAACTTCAGTTTCTTGAGACCGTTCTTATGTCTTTCGTTCTCAGATTTCCGCAGGATGAGAACGAAAGCTTTGGTGCTTATATAGACAAGTTGGAGGAGTTTCTCGAACCTAGACGAGGAATTCTTTCGGGACTCCAAATATGCCAGTCTAACATCAAGGGAATGAATGTCCCTACGCGAGCATACCTCGAGGCTAAAGGTAAGGGGGATTTTGATGGACTCCCCACAAAAGAGGTATTAGAATTTTTTGATTGGTTTGCTGCTGAAACTGTTAAACCCAATTTCTCTCTTCATGTTGACTCAGACGTGGGGATGGGTGAGACTTTAGAGACCAATCTAGAGGATTCCATAATTTCTTACGGAGACATAGAGGAGACTTCTAGCATGGTTGACAATCCCTTCTATAGGGAAAATCTAGATCCCCTTTATGATTCTTTCACACACAGTGTGGACGACTGGGAGGGTCTCTTTGAGAACTTCCCTACTGACGAGTCTAGCACTACGGGGAGTGAGGAGATAATTTTTGACCGTCTTGTGGTTAAATGGGATAGTTACGATGATATAGTAGATAAGCCTATTATAGAGGACCCAATTGCCTTTACCGTCCCTTGCATCTGGGATGAATACCCACCTTCCCCTTTAGCAGACCAGATTCCTCCGCCTCACCGTTTCTACCCGTCTTCGCATCTGAATTCTACTTGCGTTATTCTCGAGTCCAATGCTCCTGAGATTTTTCCACTTGCAGTTAAGTCCAGCTTTTATATTCCGCCCTTAGCTGGAGGGAGGAATAATTTTGTGGATAATTTTAGGAGCTGTCATAGGAAATTTGTTAGACTTAAATGTTATTACATTTTAATTTCTTATGCTATCATTATTTTATGGTGCTACTTACAGTTTTGTGTAGCACATGCGCAGTTATTTGATCGGTTGCTGCGCGCTTTGAGTTGTTTTGATTGTACGCATTCTTTTCCGCTGCTGTTTTGTCGCTTGCTGATGCGACAAGGGCTCGATCGAGTTCTCTATCTACTCAATCGAGCGGTGAAGCTTCCCCTTCTGCTCGATCGAGCGCCCTGATTCCCTCCCATGTCTGGCTCGGTTTGGGGAGGTCTGTGGTACGCGCGTTCTTGTAAGTTTCTAACTCCCTCTCTTTAGTTTGCATTTCTTTTCCTTTATATTGTACAATGGGGACATTGTACAGTTTGGTTTGGGGAGGTTATGCATCCATATCTTGTCTGCATATTGTTTTACTGCATTTCCGTTATCACGTTCCGTTTTCGTATGCATTGTTTATTTAATTAAAAAAAAACGTTTATTTTTGCATATAGTTGAGTCGGATTGGAGTATTACCGATGATGATATTGCACTATAAATCAAATTTTTGCTATGCCTTGCGCTTTCCACAAACTGTTTAGTAAAATCAAGCGATTTCTCGAATTTTGTCTTGGAAATTAATTTGTATTATTAGACTTGACTCGTAATTTTGGCAACCTACTCATATTTTCTAAGTTTTAGAGCCTATAACTGGTGACATTTATGACCGGTTTATCTAGGATTGAGAGTAGTTACTCCCCACATTTCATTGTATCGCATGTATATGAGTTTTGATTTCTTTTTGCATGCACGCATGGGTTGTGGTCGGTATTACGTGTTTTGAGAACTATTGCATATTCCCCTTTCTCATTTTATCGCATTAACTCCACATTAGCCAAATCTGCCAGTTGCCCTGAAACTACAACCTATATTTAGCCTACCTTTACTGAGCTAGTTAGTAGTTTTGTGGAATATATTGTTATATATCGGATTTTGGCTCGTATATCTTATTTGGGAGTGTGTATTAATGAGAAAAGAAAAAGAAAAGAAAAAAAATCAGCCTATGAAAAGACGAAAAAAAAACCGTATAAAAAGAAAGAAAAAAAAAAGAAAAAATGGCTGAAAAATATTTTATACCTCTCGTGCTTATTTATACTTTACGAGGTACATTTATTATGGATTCTTGTGTTGTATATGCCAAATTATAAGGCATTGAGTTATTTATATGATTGGAAGAGCGGGATGTATTTTATTATGGTCTTGGTTAGGTTCTAGCTCGGCTATTTTACCTTCACATTTCCATATTTGTTTTGCCCTTTCTTACCAATTGAGCCTCACATATCCATATTATGCAATTGTTCGGTACGTGATAGTCCTTGAACGGTGGTTTTGCGTGTGTACGGTGACTGAATCATTACTCATGTTAGTTAGCGTTACATGTTGTGTTGGTCGCAGTCTAGGTGAGAGTCTGCAATTTCTTCTTTTTCTACACATATATTCTTACTTACCATTTGCTTTGTTGAGAGAAGAGTGAACCGGGAGAGTCCATTATTTATGAGTTGTGCAAGGTCGAAAGTACATTTTATTTCCAAGATATGCATAAATTTCGTTCGCTTCGTTTTGAGCCGCAGTAGCTGAATTACGCATTAAAATGGTTTAGTATTAACTTGTAGCTAGCTCTGAGATTTTCTCCTTTCCCTAAGGTCCTTATTAGTTGCATATAGTTTGCTTGGGGACAAGCAAAGGTTTGGTTTGGGTTGATTTGATGCGTGTATTTTATATAATGTTTTTACCTCATTTTTACACGCATTTCTGTATTATTTATGTAGCATCTGGCTACATAAATAACCCCCGAATATTCTACTTTGGTTCGTTTTATGTAAATTGCAGGAATAAACCAAAGAGGAGCTAAATCGAGCCTTAATTCGTCCCATTTGCATGAATTTACGGAGAACGAGGAGTTGAGTCGGAGCTTGGAAAGTACCAGTTTGAGGTGCGCATAGAAGAAAAGAAGCTAGGCAAACAAAGGAAGAACTTTAAATTGCTAGTGCCTACTTTGGAGAGCCATATCTCGAGTTTTACAGTAGATATTAAGTTGATTCTAATTGGAGATGAAAGCGTGTCCTCTTATCTTTCCAACGCCACCGGAATCGCCCTGTTTGCCCAAGTAACTAAAAAATGGCAGCCGTTTGAAGTTCAGTGCGCAAAGCAGGAAATTCTGCGCTGGAGAGTACTCGATCGAGTACAATTATGTTCGATCGAGTCCTTTTTCTACTCGATCGAGTAGTTGCATTTTAGGATTTACTCGATCGAGTAGATTTTCTACTCGATCGAGTGGTTTGAGCTTAATTTTACTCGATCGAGTGATATAAAGTTACTCGATCGAGTAGTTTTTGTTATTGGGCTTGGGTCCGTGACGCATTAGGTCTAATTACGCATAGGTTTATTATAAATAAGGAGATTAGTCTTGCTAATCAATTATCTCTCCCTCTCATCATACATCTCTTAGTTTACATCTCAAACACTTTGCTACGATTTCCGATCTACAACTTTGTAACCGTACTCTTTCCCTTTTAATTCATTCTTGTTACTTTATTGCTTTTATTATTTTTCCATTTAGTTATCATGTCGTATGTTATTAGATTAGCAATTGCTAGTGTAGCATCCCGAGCCATGCGTAGCTAATTCCTTTAATATGTTAGGACTAGGAAAACCGTGGTAGCAATATGTTCGGATCGACATGATTAGATTAGTTTTGCGACAAGAATTGTATTAAGCAATATAATTGTGATTAGGTTGAATGAATGCATGCAGGAGACCGATTAATTAGTTACCCCCGACCTGGATCGAAAGATTGGAAGGGAAGGCTTGCTTAATTACAATAGGTGATACCTAATTAGGGCGGAAGCTAAGTTAGGGAGACCCTAGGGCGATTAGAGACCGAAAGGGTATAATCGTAGGTTTAAGGACTGAAAGGTGACGACCTCGCTCTTCTTATCAATAATTTAATCGACTCAGTTGACCCGATAGTGTAGCTGCCACGGTAGACTGATTCCTAGCATTATTCTCTCTTTTATCTGATTTACCCTTGTATTTCTTCATTATTTCCTCTTGTTTTGATTTCTCTTCCCTTAATCCTCGTAGTGTAGTTACCAAACAATTAAAACCCCCGTTACTCATAGACTAAAATTAGACAGATAAATCTCATTTTGCCTCCCTGTGGAGATCGACCCGACTTCCCTAGCTATATTAGTTAGAGCCAGTTGGTTATTTTTGATAGGTATACGACTGCCCAGTCCCCTATGTAGATAATAAAGTAGATTGGGCAATGATGAAAGGATCCTTACATCCCCAACAAGATCCTCGAGGATTGTTGAGGAAAGAAGAAAAGTGAAGTGCTGACCCAGGATCCGAGCGTCTCCCTGCCCAGGACGAGCGTCTCCCTGCCCACCAATCCGAGCATCTCGATGCCACGACGCTCGTCTTGAGGTCAACAAATCTGAGCGTCTCTCCCCTGATCCGGTCGGATTACCTTCCAGAACCCACAGTGCTTACTGTCTAGACGCTCGAGACGAGCAGATTTCCTGGAGACTACCAAAGCGGAGATAAGCATCTCCTTGGAGAGGAGCACTTCCTCAACTTTTCTTAAGGGTCTTAATAATCATTTAAGCCCTTAGTAACCCTAATCCTTATACCTAATCTCTAGTATAAATACCCCATTGTACTACCTAGATTTATATATGATCTTAATAGGATCTTAATCTTATCCTGATCAAGTCTTAATACTCTCTTAATCTTGTAATCAATACTATATATTAAATCCAGAAACCAAGGGACTTCAATGTAATTAAAGAAAGTTATACAAAATAATTATACTATATAGTTTTAAATCACTAGCACCGTGTGATGGACCCGATTAAGGGATCTCAATATAAATATTATATAGTTTGGGTTAATTAAATTATATAAAAGCTTGGTAATTTTCCTAAATATTTGTAAGAGACTAAAATATGGTTAATTTCCATAAAATAAAATAATTAATTAAAATAGTCAGTTTCCTTAAAATAAAATAATTAATTAAGTTGGTGAATTTCAAGGAGACTAAAAGAATGAAGATGCTTGGTAATTTTCCAAAATATTTATAGAAGACTAAAAGATGGGAAATTTCCTTAAAATAAAATAATTAATTAGTATAAATATACACACTTAGGGTATTAATTATTATCATCATAAAATTATATATTAAATTTAAAATCTATGCAGTTTTATTAAACCTTATCGTTTATTTGATGTATAGAGATGTTAATTATTTAACATGGAAAAAAATAATATTAGTATGTTATAAATAATTCAAGTTAGATTCCATAATATATAATATTGCATAATTCTTTCGATTTGATTTAATGCATATATGTAATATATTTATATAAATATATAATCCTGTTAAATTGCATGCCTAAATAGTAAAAATAATTTCGTCAGTAAAGAAAAGAATTGTAGTAACATTGAATATAGTTATATGATAGTAATCACTCATTTGAATAGTAAAAGTAACAATATTATCAGCGAGATTAGTGAAAGTGGTAGAAACAACAATGGGAGTAGTGAAATAATCAATATTAATGCGTTAATAGTGAAAGTAACAATAATTACGGCGGGAGTAGTGAAATTATCAATATTAATGCGGCAGTAGTGGCAGTAACAATAATTACGGTGGGAGTTGTGAAAGTAACAATGATTACGAGCAAGTAGTGAAATGTTATTACTATTGTTTCATTAATAAGAGTAAAATATTAATAACGGGAGTAATGAATTTGTCTCAAAATTTATTTCATCGTAATTTTAAGATATATCATAAAAAAATATATTAATGACAAATTTATGAGTTATGCAACTTTAAATAATTTTATTTAATGGAAAAAAATTAATGGTAAATGGAGGTAGCCCGGGCGAAGCCGGGCACCAATACTAGTTCATCATTTAGCATTAATACAAATCTCATTTCTTAATCGTTCCTTAATTTCTCTATTGTTCATCATTTATTTTGGATAATTAAAAGATTATTTGAGTTTATTTGGAGGATTGACAACCTTCCATCAATCATCAAGTACTTCTATTATTCTTTGCTTTATTATTTGGAATCATCTTTATTGGTATAATTCTCTCTTAATCCCTTTTTAATTATTGTTAATCATCTTCATTTGTTCATCATGTTTTGCCTTGCTAATATGATTGACAACCTTGTTAGCATGTTAAACTTGGTAATGAGTGAGTAGTTTCCTTAACTAGGGTTAATGGGGAATTAGGGGAAACCAACATGGGGACTGATTCATGCTTAATCTAATATTTTCATAATTAATTTGCTTGCTTGTTTTGATTCCAACTTATGCACATGTTATGTTTGATGAAATGCGAGCCTATGAATCCTTGCATTTTTTACCCATCACTTATCTTTTCAATGTAACTTCTAAGACATAAACCAACTCGAGTCTTATTAGACCATGCATATAGTTGGATAGGAAGGATTAAGTCGACTTGTAGGTGTTGTACAATCTAATCGATTCGGCTCCGGGACCCAAACCTTCTTAGGGATTGTAAGATATACACTAACTCGATCCCATCACAACAGTAAGTGCTTGCATCTAGTAGAGAACATGTTTGTATGATCAAATTCCATGAATCCCCTATGAACCCATGACACCCTAGTGCTTTTAATCAATTGTTTACAACTCATTTTAATCATCTTGCTTGTTTTCTTTGCTTTGATTTTATATTGTTAATTAGTTTAGTTGATCTCCTACCTCAACCCAAATTGTGACACCCTTAGACACAACCATTTTCAATCAAAAATCCTACATCAATACCCATCCCTTGGGATCCGACCTTTACTTACCTCTTTACTAAGAGTAGAGTAGTTTGTGAAGTTATAAATATTGTTTTCGTCTAGGTAACTTTTGACGACGAGTAACAAAACTGATCTGACCATATACTTAAAGGCATAATACAGATGACGATCCCTTGACACCCTGTCGTGACCGGCTCAAACTTGTAAGGGCCTCAATGCGACTTGGGGACGTCTCCCAAGTCTTTGCGGTAGCTCCAAACAACTCTCCTCGGGTTTATTTTATTTAGAGTCCCTATGTTCGTTAGGTTCATTGGTTTTAGGTTTCAAAATCGTCGCTCTGATACCACTTTGTAACATCCCCACATACCAAGGTGCCTTACCAAGGACCACCCTTGCACGAGAGACTGCTACCATCTCGGTTTCCCGAGGATAGTATATCAAAAGTAACCTTTACAAAATATTTATTAAAGTATATAAAGTTAACGATTACATTGTCTCAAAACTGACTCAAAAGAAAAGTATAAGGATCCCAATACAACTGAAATCAAAATAGCTAAACTCGTAACAGCGGAAGCTAGACTCGAAGTGATGACATCCAATCTCATCCTCGTATCTAAAGACAACCATCACCTGTCACAATCTTCTCACCATCCCCGAGTGGATTACCACGGGTTTACAAAACAACAACGGGGTCAGTTCACTGCATAATTAAAATAAGACAAAGTGCAACAAAGGTAAACAGCTGCTCCACCATCAATCTCCAACTCCAATCACAACTCATACCTAACTACGCACTAAAGTGTGTAGCCCTGCCAGTGGGAGACCGTAGTGCCCACCTAAACCTCGCTCATCAACGAGCGATAAACCTTATTCATTAATGTGCACATCACCTCCTAAGGCGGGTTCCACAGAGGGCGAATCAAGGGCATGAAGACACTCTCGCAAGCCAAGGACGCACCTCACAAACATCACCAACCATATCAACACCAACATCCCATACTCCAATCCACCAACAACAATCAATCACAATATCAATCGTATCAATCAATTACAACAATGCATCTTAAATAAATTAAACAATAAACTGAGTAGGGAAACCCTACCTCTTCGCAATCCAAGCACACATAAGAAATCAATAGCAATTCTCCATGACGGTGTCACCTACACACGAATAATCACATACCATCACTATAAACCATTCCCCCAAATTAACCCAAATTAGGGTTTGTACAAATTCTAACAATAACAATGATAAACTGATTAGGAATACTAGAGACTTACTGACACAGACGACACGGACAACGAGATCCAAATGCTCACAATCGTTCACCTTTGGCTTAGGAATAAATGAAGATGATTAGAGATGTTTAGAGCGTCGTTAGGTTTTGTAAAATAATGATTTAGAACTGATTAGCAACTGCTCAACACGCAATTTATACTTCTCTAATAATTTTAATCAAAACCGCGGAAATATTTTCCGTCCGACCGGATACTCGGTCGATTATTGAGAATACTCGGCCGAGTATCCCTTACTCGGTCGAGTATTACCATACTCGGCCGAGTATTCCTGGACAGTAGCCTGTCCAGAAACACACGACGCATTACTCGGCCAAGTTAGCCCTATTCGGCCGAGAAACAGGACTTAGAAAAACGTGGTATTACAAAACGTGCCACTTCATGGTGAATAAAGAAGTGGTGCTTGGCCATATTGTTTCCGAAAGAGGAATTGAAGTGGACCGTGCTAAGGTCCAAGTTATTGAAAAACTACCCCCACCGGTAAATGTCAAAAGTTTAAGGAGTTTCTTAGGCCATGCTGGATTCTGCCGTCGTTTCATTAAGGATTTTTCTAAGATTGTCAAACCCCTTACAGAGCTTCTTTTAAAAGATGCTTCATTTGTGTTTACTAATGATTGTCTTGAGTCTTTTAATAGGATCAAGAAGGCTTTGATCTCCGCAACTATCATCCAATCACCGGATTGGAACTTACCATTTGAACTCATGTGTGATACAAGTGACTGTGCGGTAGGTGCCGTGCTAGGACAAAGGAAAGACAAAGTGCTCCATGCTATCTACTATGCATGCAAAACCTTGGATTCGGCTCAAATTAACTATGCCACCACGGAGAAAGAGCTACTTGTCATTGTCTATGCCTTAGACAAATTCCGCTCTTATTTGATTGGGTCCAATGTCATTGTTCATACCGATTATGCCACTTTGAAGCATCTCCTAGCCAAGCCAAGGCTTATAAGATGGATCTTGCTTTTGAAAGAATTTAATCTTCAGATTGGTGACAAGAATGGGGCCAAAAATTTTGTTGTCGATCACTTATCCTGATTGAAGTATGATGATGGAGGTATTGATATACCTATTGATGATTCTTTCACCGATGACTCCTTGATGATGTTGGAGGCCAATACACCATGGTATGCCAACATAGCCAACTTTCTAGTTGGAAAGGAGTTGCCACCCAACCTTTCATATCAACAAAGGAAGAAGCTCGTACATGATGCCAAGTTCTTCCGTTGGGATGATCCTTATTTGTTTAAACATTGTTCCGATGGGCTATTTCGGAGATGTGTCCCGCATTGGGATGTGAAAGGTGTTCTTGAAGGATGTCATTCTTCCCCTAATGGTGGTCATCATGGACCATCCAAGACCGTTTCAAAGGTGTTGCAATCCAGTTTCTATTAGCCTACCATGTTCCAAGATGCCAAGAATTTTTTGATGGCATGCGATGCTTGCCAAAGAACGGGCTCAATTTCAAGAAGGCACGATATGCGTTTGAATGGTATCTCAGAAGTGGAGGTGTTTGATGTGTGGGGTATCGATTATCAAGGTTCGTTTTCTACATTTAGAGGTAATCGTTACATATTGGTTGTCGTTGATTATGTCTCTAAATGGGTAGAGGCAATAGCTACTCCCACCAATGATGCCCGAGCCGCGATAAATTTGTTGAAAAAGATCATCTTTCTAAGATTTGGTGTGCCTAGAGCGGTCATTAGTGATCGTGGTACTCACTTTGGTGAGAAACAACTTGATGCATTGCTAGCAAAGTCTGGAGTATCCTATAGAAGAGGCTTCACCTATCATCATAAACGAGTGGCCAAGTAGAAGTTTCAAACCGTTAACTCAAGTCCATACTTAAGAAAGTTATTTCCAAATCAAGGAAAGATTGGAGCATGAGGCTAGATGAAACCTTACGGGCCTACCGTACTGCTTTCAAGACACGTATTGACACCTCACCATATAGGTTGGTTTATGGAAAAGCCTGTCATCTACCAGTCGAGATGGAGCACAAGGCATATTGTGCGGTCAAGGCGCTTAATATGGATGCCAAATTAATTGGAGAGAAACGACTATTGCAACTCAATAAGTGTAACACCTCTATTTATCCAAGAGCCTTACTAGGCATTCCTAGGTAAATGATGCTATTACCATCTCGGATTGACCGAGGTAGTGAATAACAAAGTAAGACAAAACACAGTACTTTAAATACATAATGTTAAATGGCCTCATTACATTGTTTATAACAAATAACTGTTAATTTAAATAAAATACAACTGCAGGGGAAACTAAATAAAACGATTAATAAATAATGTTTCACCATTCTACATGATCTAGACAGCTAGGTAATGCAATAGACTCTTATCCTTCAGCTCCCCTTCTAAGCCAGCTCAATTACCTGAAATCAATCTGCTCCCCAATTATTGGTTCATCACAGGTTTTTAATGAATACACGGTCAACCCAACGGTTGAGTAGGAATATCTAAACAACAAGAATAATATAACAATAAGACAAATCAATTATTCAAATAATCAATTCCGTTCAGAATTCCAATAATCACACATCCTCTGAGACACCCATAAAACAATGGCAACTCCGAGACACCCTTGTAAAAACCGCCACCCTCATCCAGTTTATACAGCCATAACAAACTCTGAGACACCCTTTTATATACCGCCACCCTTGGCCCGTGTACTCAAACAACAACAATACCAATATGCAATACGGATAATAATATTTTAACCGATAAACAATAATCATTAACCATCCAACAACCAACATCCAATTTCCAATTATTATGCAACTGGCAAATTACCAATACACATTCAAGTTGAGTAGATAACCTACCTCAGCAGCAAAATTCAATAAAGCAGTCCAAGAAAATAATCAAAAGTACTCCACTTCAAAACCGTCACCTAAACAAAATATTATAATTTCATTATTAATTATTCAATTTATTATATTAAATTATTCAATTATAATTTAATTATATTAATTATTTCCCGTATGAATTATTACGTAAAAACCCGTCTTAATAAATAAATAAATAAAACTCAATCACCCACACCCATTCACCCGTGAAACACCCACAAACACAAACCACATGCACGGTTAAAAAACCGTGTACACCACCCCCCTTACACCCACTATTCCAGACACCACCTGCCACCTAGTGACACCACTCAACCAACCACCACGACGAACCCCAACGACCAAAAAGCACCAGACGAACGGTCCCCTATAACTCACATAAACATTCCCTAGCCATCTCCTTTAAACCCGACACAACAACAGCACAAACCCACACATACCGCCCATAACCACCCTACGGCAACTCGTGGACACCACAGTTACCTCACCTAACCCACTATGGTCCCACCACCTTGCCACGACAACCAGGATAGCCCACGATACACCCACGACCCTGTTTTACACACAAACACGCTACAACCACCACTACCCGACATCCACCGTACCAAACACCACCTACAACCACCCCGACAGTACCACTAGAACCGCCCATAGCCAACATAACCAACCACCCAGGTCTGACGTCCATTCGACAAACACACAAGGTACAAATTCTGTCTTAAGGCTTATGACAAAAACCCCTTTGGACGCCAATTCCGCCACCCACGGTGGTCAACGACAGTCAATAAAGGTCCTACTGGAATCACGACGGTCAAGGGTAACTTCTAAGGTCAACGGCGCTGCTCATGGTGGTCTATACGGTGCAAAAACGATAGATTAATAGATTAAGACAATATAAACATAAATTATGACGGTCACAACCCGCATACTACACGACCCACACGCGTATACACGGTCCAACACTATTTCCGTCTCAATCATTATTTAATTTTTTTATTTCCGTCTTACAACTTAATTATTCAATTAATTAAATTATTATAAATTATTAAAACACATTTTAAAATCACATTTAACATTTTCATTGTCTGACTAACCAATAACCATGCCACTAAAATACGGGGTATTACAATGAGCTTGATGAATTCCGCTTATAAGCCAATGAAATCTCCCGTCTTTACAAGGAGAAGACAAAGAGGCGGCATGATAAGAAGAGTCTAAAGAAAGAATTCAAGATCGGTGATAAGGTACTATTGTTCAATTCTCGTTTCAAGCTATTTCCGGGAAAATTACGATCAAGGCGGTCCGGTCTATTTACCGTCACTAATGTCAACAAGTTTGGTTCCGTTAAAGTAACGACCACCAATGGAGAAAACTTTAATGCTAATGGCCATCATTTAAAGGTCTATCATGAGAATGTGATCGTTGAAGTTGTAGAGGAGGTCTCCGTGAGTCTTCTACCTATGGAAACTTAACTTATTCAAGCTTCTTACGTCGTGCGGGACGTAAAATAAGCACTTCTCGGGAGGCAACCCGTGTTTTTGTTTTTTTTTAAAAAAATTTTTTTGAATAATTTATTGTTTTCGTAGAATTAGAAATAATTTCTAGACTAGTTGGTATTTTGAAATATGATTTGTAGGTGACTGAAGATGAGAAGAAGGCCCTTTGGAGGGTTTGCACGCTTCCCCATGCAAGGAACCCCGTTCGGGGTCGTAACTTTTGAAAACAGAATAGGAATAAGCAATACGGAGTAAAGAAAGTCAAATATCAAAAGTCGGTAAACCCCGATCGGGGACGTGAGTTGGTCAATTTTTGTGTTTTATCTTAAACATGGGAATATGCTCATACGTGCTCATTTTTCTTCAAACCCGACGGTACTCTCTTACCTTCTTCTCTCTATATTTCTTCATTTCTCACCTCAAATCACACCATAAGACACTTCCAACATCAAGATTCAACGGTTTGTTCACCAATAATCATCTCTTTGATTTCATCTATTTAACTCCTTTTAAATCCAATTTCTCAAACCCTAACTCAATTTGGGGGTGTTTGATTTGTCACTCATTTATGCTAGAAATTGGTTTTATTGTGTTCTATTATTGTTTGTAGGATGAATTAGTTCATTATTTTGTTCAATTATGCTAGATTTGGATGATTATATGCTTGTTTTGAGTTGAAATTCTTGTCTTAAAATTCAGAAATTCAATGACGCCTAAAAAGGGAAGCGAGCAAGGTCCTTCAAAGAGGAGGAGGAGGAGTGAAGCGGAGGCATCCCATGCTATGGAGGATGTCGAAATGCAAGAAACACTGGAATAGCATGACCCGTCTTTGCCACAAGTCATCTTCACTACTAAGAGACAATGGGAAAATTGGGTGTCTTTAAATTAAGCAGCAAGGGTATAAAAGCTACTAAATTCATTAATCATACTACTTTAAAGAGTATTGGTCTAGATAAACATGTTAAATCTTTGTTTACGAGTCTAGCCATGAAACTCGCATACATAATGAACTATAAGACCTTCCCCGAACTCACCCTTGAGTTCTTGAGCTCATTTGAATTTCATAAGTCAAAGGAGGACTTTGTTTATGGTGTTAGTTTCCGGTTACTTAATGATGATTATAGGATGACTATTGGTGCTTTTGCAGAGATATTTAGCTTGAAACTTGAGGGGTTGCATATCGAGTCACCCGATCATTATAACCCAAGAAATGATTGGAATGCTATTTCCCACCTCCCTTTTAAAGATTGCAATCATGTGCCTCACCAATACATTCAATATCCCGCAATTCGTATATGGCAACGATTCATGGGTTGGACATTTGTGGGTAGGAATGAGCCTCACTCGGCGAGCATGTTAGAGGTGGAAATATTGGTTGCATTTCTAAATGTTGATGGTGATGAGAAATGGGGAATCAATCTCCCCTACCACTTTGCGGTTCATTTGACTAAACAATGCAATCAATCCAATAGCTCTATTGTTTTTGGTGGGTTGACAACTAGGAATGCTTTAATGATATGCCGGTTTAACCAAGATATTATCCATTTGCGACACTTCGATTCAACAGGAGAGACGGGTGATGGATTAGATTATGAATATTTTCTATCTTTGAATTGGTTTAGAAATTCTCACCCTAATATGATTTGGAAAATTTGTAAGAATGACTCAATTAGTCTTCCGGGTCAAATTTCTAAATAAATAGCTATTTTCAACACTAAACCCCACCGCGGGGGTGCCCCGTTTGAAAGACCCACTTATCTCTTACCTTTAGGCGCGGAGACACCTAATGCACCCACTCTTGTGTGACAAGAAAGAGGTCAATCCTCTAATGCTCCTCCTTCCACCTCTAACAATTAATTGATGGATATGATGCGTGACTTAAGCATTAACATGACCACCATGCAAAATGACCAAAGACTTGCCTTACACCCCATATATGATCATTTTGCTAGGCAAGGAATTATTCCATCCAAGGGCCCACAACACTCATTCTATACTTGGCCCGAGGGTGGGTTTCCGTCTTCTTCTGGTTTTGATGCAGGTACTTATGAGCCCGGTATGGGCTATTGTTGTTTGGATTATGGAGTGGAGGCCATATGTGGTGGTTATGGTGGATGTGGAGACTATGATTGTTATGGTGGCTACTGAGGAGAGGCTATTAGTTGAAGGAATATTCACGGGTATGTCAATCCTTTTCAAGTTGGTGGCCAAAATGGAAGTTCTCATGATGGTGCGTCGGGATTTGGTGGAGATCAAGCACCAAATGCAAAGTCGGGCTATAGCTTTTGGCCCTTTTCTTGATGTTATGATGATTGGAAGGATTCCCCATATACATACTAGCTTGTGGGAGGATAGCTAGTTTAGTAAGTTTGCTTTCCTTTGCATTTTAGTTATATTTCCCGCATCTCATTAGATATAACCTCTTGTCTTGCTTGTTTATGTGTTTTGAGCCATTTTTATGGTTAGCTTGGATGCTTTACATGTTGGCACTATGGACATGGGCCCACCTGCACTCCAAGCCAATCTGTGGATGTGCAGCAGTTGGAAAGCCACGCTTGGTGGCGTATTAAATGTGTTCGACCAGATCGTTTTAGATCGGTCGGTTTCGTCTCGGGAAGGGTCTCGAAACGATGTTAGAGATGTTCAGAGTCGCCACCAAGAAATTGTGGGATGCTTGGAAACCGTTCGAATCCATTTTATACCCAGGTCAACCAAGGCAAAAAGCGTTCTTTGACATAGGTACTAAAGATAAGGAGTTCTCCCTCTTTAGCATCCTATCTCTAGAATGACTCTCATTCGCCCTAGATAAGGTCGTCCACTATCCAAAGTTTCTGCATAAGAGGTGAAGGTATGTATTGGGAAGCTCTTTAATCGGTCACCCAATCGCGCCCGCGATTGCGGCCTCTACTGATCGCTCTTGGTTGGTTGACTGTAAAAGTTGATAAAACGGGTAAATGCATTAATGTGCATCCATAAGTTTAAACCTAACATGTGAGTTTAATATATCGGCTGTTTATTCAAATATCAAGTAATTGATGTCAAGTTTGATTTAGTGTTGATTTGCATGCAAGACGGAAATTAAACATCCATTTACCGAGTTAGGTTTATGGTGCATAAGGTGATCCATTTGTCTTAGAAAGGCGTTTTGCAAATACAAAGTAAATGTAAACTTATCAATCTCATCCGTCCTGTATTCGGGTTAACTGAAGTCGGGATCGTCCTAGACAAGTGGTGGAAAGGAAACAGGATCTGCATCAGGCAGCCTATAAAGGCGCGAGCCTTAGGGCGATGCAAGGGGACCTGTCTAGGTTTGGAAACTGGAAATCAGTGAACCTGTTTAAGCGCGAGGCAGCAGAAGGCCCAAAGGGGTGTCTCCTAGTTGTTGAAAAGTTTTATGAAATGATTTGTAAAAGGGTATTTGAACCCGTCTTTGTTGAAAAGACCGTTTAGACCGCTTTTGTGCCAATATGAAGAACGAGACTTGAATAATCATCATTGTATTGACAATATTCGATGTCGGGTTCGGTTTTGCAAGCTTGGCATGAATAATTTTGAAAAATATTTATTATGAACTAATTGTGTTAGGTTCATTGTTTTATAATTAGTCAATGTTCATCATCATACTCGGATTTAAACCGACATGGTATGTTGAGCCAAGGATGATTATGCATGTATGACTAATATGGTTGTTTTTGAAATGTAAACAAATGTAAAAAAGGTTTTAAAATACCATTTAAAATGTAATTAACTAAAATATTATCACCGAAACACGGATTATACCGTCATGGTATGAGGAACTAAGGGTGAACATGTTTTATGGTTAAACATATTTATCATTAAATAGGATTTGGAATGGTAAAAACCGATTGTAAAATGAAACAAAAAGAATGAACTCAAACACGTTTTAGTTCTTACCTGGACAGCCCGTTTAGGCGCGAGCCACCTAGTTGTGACTAGGGGCTTCTGTTTCTGGTCAAAACTCGATTTTGGCTCATTCGATTCGTATTTTGGACCATGTTATGCATGTTTTAGCATGTTAAAGTCATAAAAACAGAGAAAAATACATGAAAAAACAGGATTAATTACACCCTCATACGTACAAGTTAGGTTGAAGGCGAGAAATCGACGGAAGTGTAAAAACTTGTTAGGTCGGAAAACTCGGTTGAAAACCGTTTTAGCAATGTAAAGAGTGTTTGTTTTGTTTAGTGATTGTGTAGTTGGTCTAAGTGGTCGGTCAAGTGATTTAATACACGATGACAGTACCAAACAATATGTATGGCTTGTATTTCCGATCGATAGGTCGAAAATATGTGTCGGTTTGTGACTTGACAAGTCGAGTCTAGAATTTGAAGGAAGAAATGAGGGGGCGGACACTCGTGTGAAGATTATGGTGTGTGAAGGTGGGTATTTATAGAGGATTGAGTGGTTTTGTGCGTTTTGAGTGACGTGGTAGCATGGGCTATTCGAAGAGGCGCGGCCATTTCGCGGGTCTTCGAGCTGTCTTGTCACTATCACGCACTTGAAATCATGATTTGTTCTATCCTAGGTTTTGGATGTCATGATTGTTGTACTTGACCATTCAAGTATACCGGGTATACTTAATATGGAAGCTTTGTGATGTTTGTTTTTTGTGTTTGACTCGGTTTGACTCGTTGTTGGAGTCGAGATTTAAATTTTGAGTCAGTTTTTGGTCCGGTGTCGATTTTAACTCTAATTAGTGTCATTGCGACCCCGTCGTCGTGCATAAAACACTCCATGTACTTTTGAAAATTTTGAAAATATTTTGTTTTCGAAATCGTTTTGAGTTTTCCGACGTATAGTTATACAAACTTTCGATTAAATGTAGCGATACCTAAACATTTTGTAGTCCGATAATCATCGGGTATTTGTTGGGGATGCAACAGATACTGGGTATCTACAGAGCCCCCACTTTGACAGAGGCTTGGACAGGGCGAAAGTCAAAGAATAGCCCCCAGGTCAATCGAAGATTATAACCTGGAGACCGAAGCGACGTCGAGGCGGCTCGAAAGAATTCGGGCCAAGGACCTACCGTTGGGAAGGGCGACGCCAAGGCAACACGGAGATACGAGTCAAGGACCTATCCTCAAGAACAGTTTAGAGTCTGTTGACTGTCCGTGTGGGTCGTTTAAAGTCCTTTAGACCACGTATAAATGCTCGCCAGCCATAGGAAAGAGTCATACCTGAGACATCTTCGGGATATGTCCTTCTATTGTTTCTTGTTTGCGCAAAAAGGCTTGCCAGCCGTGTTGCGGATATGATGGGGCTCGTCAGCCACGTTGCAGGTACGTTTTGAGGCTCGCCAGTCATGTTGACGGGCGCGTTTTGAGGCTCGTGAGCCATGTTGAAGGTGCGTTTTGAGGCTCGCCAGCCATGTTGAGGGTGCGTTTTAAGGCTCACCAGCATGTTGAAGGTGCGTTTTGAGGCTCGCCAGCCATATTGAAGGTGAATTTTGAGGCTCGCCAGCCATGTTGAAGTCGCGTTTTGAGGCTCGCCAGCTAAGTCGAAGGTGCGTTTTGAGGCTCGCCAGCCACGTTGAGGTGGAATGATCGACTGTGGGAAATAGCCATGTTGTATGGGTTTATTTCGAGAGGTTTTTGTGTTAGTGGGCTCCGTGGGGAGATCTCTGGTATCCTGCTTTATATTGGATGTTTGTGGCGCCGGAAAGAGATAGGCTTTTTGTAGTTCGAGCCTGGCTCCTGTGGGTGGCGTTCTTTGTTATCGTCATTCGAAATTTCGAATTTAGAAGAGAGGTAACGGTTTTTAGCGTCGTTGTTCGGAGATTGTAGAAATAGCGAATGTGAATTC
The DNA here is from genome assembly GCF_048544455.1 of Silene latifolia. Lineage (NCBI taxonomy): Eukaryota > Viridiplantae > Streptophyta > Magnoliopsida > Caryophyllales > Caryophyllaceae > Silene > Silene latifolia. Next base: position 192,189,913 of record NC_133536.1, read on the forward strand.
CGCCATTCGATGTTTGTTTGGGAGATAACGGCTTTTAATTCCGTCATCTTGTGATTTGAAATTGATGAGAGATAGTGAACTTGAATTTCACTATTTGATTTATGTTCGGAAAAGCGGCGACTTTTAATGTCGTCGTTTGAAATTGTGGAAATAACGAATTTGAATTTCGCTATTTTGTTTTTGCCTGGAAGTGACAGTTTTTAGTTCCGTTGTTTGAGATTTGCGAGAATAGAGAATTTGAATTTCACTATTTTGTATTTGTTTGAAAAAAATGACGGTTTTTAGTTCTGTCGTTTGAAATTTGTGAAAATAGCGAATTTTGAATTTCACTATTTTGTATTTTTTTTGAAGAAGTGACGGTTTTTAATTCTGTCGTTTGAAATTTGTGAAAATAGCGAATTTATGTTCTGCTATTTTGTTTTTTGTTTGAAAATTGTCAATTTTTAGTTCCGTCGTTTGAAATTTGTGAAAATAGCGAATTTATGTTCTGCTATTTTGTTTTTTTTTGTTTGAAAAATGACGGTTTTTAGTTTCGTCGTTTGAAATTTGTGAAAATAGAGAAATTTATGTTCCGCTATTTTGTTTTTTGTGAGGAAAATGGCGGTTTTTAATTCCGTCATTTGAGAAAAATAGCGGGTGTATGTGGAAATTGGGTTAAAGCCCAAAATTTCGCTGTTAAAGCTGAGAGTACCCCAAAGAGGCGTGAGCCGTTTTGCTATACAAGGGGCCTCCCCATTTTTTCTCTAAAAGACGCGAGAGCAGATAGCACTCCTTTCACTTCGTCTTCCTCCTTCAACACACGATAATCACCAAACAAATTCGCCATTTTTTATCTCATTCTTTGCTTGCATTTGTGCCATTGTCCTTATGTCATTTCAAGGTATGTAAATCCTCTTGAATCCATTTGAATTTATTTGCCTTTTTTTTAATTGAATTAGGGCGAAACCCTAACCCCCTTGAAATTGAATTGGGCGTTTTTGTTTGTCCCATTTTCGAGTGAAATTGATGATTGAATTAGGTTAGAAACCTATTTAGGAGTATATGGGTGCTTTTTGTTTCCATTTGGTCCCCATTTCGGCTCCCTAGGAGCAAAAAACGTGAATGAGACGAAAGATCCTCTTATTTCACAATGTCGTGTTCGTTTGCTTAAGTTGTGTGCCCCACTAGGTTGCATTATAGTCGGGGAAGACCATCTTTGCCATGTTAGACCTTCGTTGGGTATCGCGAGCAAAATTTTGAATTTTGCCTTCGTCAGACGGTCTTATACTGAAGAAATAAGCGTCTATTTAGGCTCAAACTAAGCCGTTTTGCTTTGAAATGTACCTTAACGGTAGTTTAGGTCACTTTGAGGCGTGATCAAATCACGTTGTTTTGTTGTGTTCGTAATTTGAATTTTTGACCCGTCTGCGCCCTAATGGGCGTAAAATTGCCCTTCTTGAGTAGTGAAAAATGCCCAGTTGTGTAGTGATGTTTTGTTGCATATTTTGATCATGGACGTTGTGTTGCTAGGAGATGTTGGGTTTTTTTTTGTCTTTTGTTGTTGTTTTGACTCGTCTTTTGCTTGAAAAGAAGGGCGAGTCGTTTTTTGTATGTTTTTTTGTGCAATGTTTTGCTGGATGGGTTCGGGCGGGTTTGCCCTTGCTTTTGTTTTGTATTTGCAGGTGTTTTTTTTTCATTTCGTCCATTTTGTGCCGTCGTAATGCCGAAATTTCGGCTGACGTTGTTTTTGTTTTGTCCTGATTTCAGGTGGGTGTTCCGGGGCATTTGGACCCACTAGATCCGTGGCAGAGGTCCGGTTAGTACTCCGGGGAGTGCGCTCGAGGTAGCGGTGGAGGACGCTTCCGAGGCGGAGCTTGCTGCTGAGGCCGCTAGTGCCGAGGGAGCCATAGGGTGTCGAGAGGGGCCCGTTGTTGGGGCAGTTAGTGCTGAGAGAGCCGCGGGGGCTCGAGAGAAGCCCGTTGTTGGGGCAGTTGGTGCTGAGAGAGCCGCGGGGGCTCGAGAGAAGCCTGTTGTTGGGGTCGTTGGTGTCGGGAGGACTCAGACGGGGTCTGTGGCTAGCACCTCTAGGAGGAGGGTTACCACTAGGAGGGGTCCTCGGGTCTCTAGACAGAGGCTCGAGAAGGTTGTGCGGGTTCTCGAGAGGGGTCCTCATCGTACCGTGCAGTCTCGCGGTGTGAAGAGGAGGAGAGTAAAGATGGAGGCGGACGACGCCTTCGTCGATAGTTGGGAGGCTAGGCGGGTTAAGGCTCCTTGGGGGCTGAACCTGCGGGCGGCGCCTACTTGGGCTGAGGGTTTTGATGGTAGCCAGCTGCTGGTGCGGCTTGACACTCACATTTCCTACCGTGCACACGAGGGTCTGGTGAGTTTGCTGTTTTGTTGAACTTTTGTTAATTTTGTTATTTCAGACCTGAATAGGCGTTCTGACTTTGTTTGATTCCCGATTTCAGGAGATTGCTACCATGGAGACTTTCTCAGGCTTCTCCACTTGCATGAGTTTTAACGTCGTTGTCAGGGCCGGATCGAGGGCGTTGATAGAGAGGTCGGTTATGGGGTCGTTGGTAGCTGCCTGGAGCGAGATTCACGGGGCTTCGATTATATCGAACCTGTGTTTGATTCGTGCCATGTTGGACCGCTACTGGGATACGATGTCGTCATTCCACATGGAGTTTGGGGAGGTCGGTATCACTTTGGAGGACTGCCATGATATCAGGCCTTCCTTGCGGCAAGACACCGACTCAGTTCCCGGAGACGCTGGAGAGAGTGTCTTCGGCTGTGATCACATGCTTGATCGGCGATGTTTTGCCTGCGCCGATCGACATTACCCCTTTCCTGATATCGAACTCCTATGTGAGGGACCACTTCAAGGTGAGGGTGGCAGGCTTTGTTCCGGAGCCGTAGGCGAGTCCGGAGGCTGAGGCTAGGGCTAACGCGTAAGAGGCGCGATTGTGGTTGTGGTATTTTTTGGGTACCACGTACTTTGACGACAAGGGTGAGCGCTTGTCTACCAAGGTACATCCTTTGCTTGCCGACCTAGACGTTCTAGGTCGGTATGACTGGGTGACGCCGGCTCTGGCATATTTTACCCGTTACTTGCATGCCGCGGTTCGTCCGGAGACGATGGAGGATGGGAGTTCTCCCGCTTTGGTTGGTCTCGGCCTCATCTTGGAGGTAGAAGAGTTTTTGTTGGTTTTTGATTTATTATTGATGATTTTTTTTTTAGTTTTGGCAATTTTGAAAATTGGCTGATCTGTGGTTGCTGTGTTTTGTGTCACAGGCGTGGTTGTTTGCTTACCTTCTCCTTTGCGCCCAAAGACGGCAGGTGACATGCCTTAGGTTTACCCGTCTGTGAAGGGTTGGAAGGTAGCTCGGAAGAAGTCCACCAAGTCAACTTACGAGGACTGTAGGCGTCGGGTGAATGTCGTTTGGGTTGGTGACGTAAGTCTCTGTTCCTTATCTCTTTTGTTTTGTAAAAATGTAGAGATAGGATTACTAGGTAGCTTAGAAAGCCCCCGGTTAGTTGACTAGCTTTGCCATGAGTGCAGTTTGTCGGGTGGCCTTGGGAGCACTACACGGGCGTGCTGGCCTTTGTCAGGGAGCGCTTGCGATCTCGCAGTTGCTAGAGTTTGTACCTTGAGATGGTGATCGAGCCAGTTTGGTACCTTGGCGAGCGTCTAGCTTGTCAATGGTTTACTGAGACCATCGTGGTACCGGTCGATCCGCCTAGGGTGTTGTTCCAGGAGTCGACACCTGACAAGGTTTAGGAGCACCTTCACGGTCGTGGAGGTGATGAGCTGTTGTTGCGGGAGGCCGACTACGACACCTTCCGTTTCTCGAGGCTTGCTTGGTACCCGATCGAGGTATGCTTCCCTCTGTTCTTGCTTATTGCCATTTTCGCTTTTGGGTGGAAGGATTTGTTACCCTCGACATGGTTTCCCGTTGTAGGGTGTTGACTACCTCATGAGGACCCAGTCCCCAGCTTTCACGGCACAGAACACTTTCCAAGGGCCGAGTGGTGAGGAGATGCAGTTGCGTCTGCCAGAGCCTGTGGTTCCTGAGGTGACTGATGTTGGCATGGAGTGGAGGCTGACAGTTTTGAGGGCAGCATCTAATTCAAGCCCTCTTTCTTGTTTTTATTTTGCGTCGTGTCTTGTTTGGTTGAAAGTTTTCTTTTTTTTTGTACGTGTCGACCGTTAGTCATCAGGCTCTGTGGAAGATGGCTAACCGGTGGAGAGCACTAGCTGGTGACCTGGCTGCGAGGGAGTCTCGTCTTGTGCAGGTGTCTTTTGTTAGTTGATATTGCATTTTTTGTGTTGCATTTCACGTTTAGATCTTACCAACCTATGTTGTTTTGTGCAGAGTACTGCGGATCCGGGGGAGCTTGCTCGGGTCCATGCTGAGTTGGACACGGCGGGGTCGACGATCCAGATGCATGAGCTGGGACTCACCACCCGGGATCTAGAGCTGAAGCGTCGTGAGGACGGGTTGCGGAGCCGGGATGCGGAGATCGCTTCTCTCGGGACTCGGTTGGCCGAGGCGGAGGAGCTTCATGTCACGATGGAGCAGGAGATGTTGGAGAGTTCTCCTGAGAGGGAGCCGGAGCAGGAGGTGGTGTCTGGTTTGCCCGCGACATCTCGTGAGACCGAGGTTGGCCCATCGGGAGGTGCTGAGTAGTGGTAGTTGTTTGTCCGTGTTTTGGACTTTGGTTTGCATATATGTATATTTTGCGTGAGGCGGTTGGTATACATGTGTTTTTGGTTTGTAGTTTGTTTGTGTTTGGCTATTTTGTGTTTTGTTTCGGAGAAGCATGGTCAACGGCTGATTCCCCATTTTCTTCGGCATTTGTTCCTACATTGTTAGTGTAGAAAACATGCAACAGGTAGCACATACGCATATACGTGAACACGCAAAAGCATTTTGATGAAAATAAAAAAATAACCACGATAACTCGAAGTTAAAACTGAAATCGAAAAGAACTTTTGAAAATTACGCGACAGGTCGTCACATTTAGATTTTTCAAATAAAATTGTTTTGAAATTTCGAGAAATTAATTCGTGTCTGAATTAAATTGTATCGAATTTTACCAAAATTGATTTGCAACTCGAAAACTAAAACCCAAACCATCATGGATGAATTTCAAAGGCGATTTTGCGAGTGTGTTAAATTAGATTTTTGCGAGATCGGGACTCGGATTTGCAAGAGTTTGAATTTTGAAAAAAATTGACGTCGTGTTATCAAGTTTGATTTTTGTGCAAAATGTGAAAAAGCGGAAATTTTTCGGAATTTTCGACTGACATGGAAACGATCCGTCGCGGATCGGGGCGACTAGCGCTTCCCCCTAAAAAAAGAAGAGAAAACCCATATGTTTAAAGCTGCGTCATGGAAACCGTGTCGGATTTCGTAAAACGCGAAATCAATGAAATGTGAGTGTGAGAAAACACAAAACTTTCCGGATAGGCCTGAAGAGGCACGAGCCTTAGGGCGAGAAAATCAATGCAAAAGAAAGAAACACAACTTGACGGGGACAAGTCAAGGTGCGGATCCTTAGAATCAAAACAAAGAGGGGCGAGCCCTTGGGCGATGCAAGGGAGCTTCCCCTTTTTTCGGAAAAAAGGCGCTGATTGTTTTGTATAAATAGGGACATTTGTTCTTCATTGTTTCATCATCCGAAACACGAAATATATCTCTACGAAAACCTTTCCTCTTCTTCCACAAAATAATTCATGGATACTTTCGAAAATAGGTTGCGACATTGGTGTCGGGATTTGTCGCCTCCCAAGAAGTATCAACTCGTTGTAATGGGAGTTGGTCAATTGTTGGTGCTTCGTCAAGTAAAGGTGCAATCCTCGTTCCTTGAAGCATGCTCTCTGTTTTGGGATTCGAAACATCATGTTTTCGTTTTCGCGAAAGGTGAAATTTGCCCTCTTGCCGAAGAAGTGGGTGCCATTGGAGGGTGGCCGGATTGTACTCTGGTGCTTCCTTCGACTTGGTTGTGTTACAAAGAGAAGTTTCGTTCTATGTTGGGCTTGTCGACGAGCCAAGTAAACTTTCTCCTTACTCCCCATGGTGTGGATATATTGGCTCTCATCAACATCTTCTCAAACCGGTTGCATGTTAATGTCTCAGAGGTGGCTAGGAGAAGGGCTCTTGGCTTTTGCCTATTGCATGCTTACCTCCTTGTTGATGCTTTGAAGAAGGAGGGGCAAAGATGGTATGTGATTCGGTCTAAACTTTGTCGTCTAAACTAACCAATCAAAACACTATTTATAAACTTAACTAGCTACTCTTAGTAGAGTGGCAAGTAAAAATCTGATCCCAAGGGACGGGTATTGTATTGATTTATCGGTTGTAGAGAGTTATATCTTAGGGTGTCACAAATTGGGTTGAGTTTGTGGTTTGCAATCTAAACTACTTAACAATGAAATGTAAAGAAATGAAAGCAAAACAAGTAAGTAAACAAAAAGAGTTTGTAAACAATTGATTAAGGCACTAGGGTGTCATGGATTTATAAGGGAATCATTGTGAAGATCATACAAACATGTTTACATAGATGAAAGCAAATTATTGTTGTAGTGGAATCGAGTTAGTTTATGTCTTACAATTCCTAGGAAGATTTGGGTCCCGGAGCCGAGTCGGTGAAGACTCTACAACACCTACAAGTCGACTTAGTTTCTTCCTATTCAACTATATGCATGGTCTGACAAGCCTTGGGTTAGTTTATATCTTACAAGTCTTGTTGAATGGATAAGAGATTCATGCTAGGTTGTCAATCAAGCATTTCATCAAGCATAACATGTGCATAAGTTGAAACTACAACAAGCAAGCATTCATATGAAAACATATTAGATTAAGTATGGATCTACCCCCATGATTAATTCCCCTAATCTCCCATTAACCCTAGCTAGAAGACTACTCACTCATGATCATGGTAAACATGCTAATAAGGGTGTCAATCATACTAACAAGGTTAGACATGGTGAATGAGTAAAGCAATAAAGAATAATTAAGCAAAGGGTAAAAGAGATTATACCAACTTAAGGATGATCCAAATAATAAGCAAAGAATAATAGAAGAAGATTTGATGAATGATGAAGAGTTGTCAATTCTTCAATAAACCCAAATAGTTTTCAAATTACCAAACTAAATCTAATAACAGTTGAATGATTAAAGAAAGATTAAGATTGAATTAAGATTGAATTAAGGATTATATTGTAATTAACCTAATATTCTTGATTAGGAAATGGTAAATAGCTTGATGATTAATCCCCTAACACAATGGGGTATTTATACTAAGTATAAGTATTAGGGTAACTAAGGGCTTAAATGACGATTAAATCCGTAAGAAGAAGATTAACGCCTTGCAAGTCCTTAAGGAGTCTCACGACCTCCCTACGTTGGACGCTCAAACTGCATACGGAACTGCACGGCCTCAGTGTGAGACGCTCGGTCTGAGCTCGGGACGCCCGGGTTGTTTCTCAGGACGCTCGGGTTGCTCTCTGGATGCCCGGATCATAGGTCACCAAGGTTTCCTCTTCTTTGACTACCTCAAGATCTGTAGGGATCATTGAGGGGTCGTGGGGGTTTTCATCTGATGTGACTCTTAATGGCGCACATTTAATCCCCTAATTGAACCCATTTTGCATACTAATATAGTATTTCATAGCCATTTTATCCGTCAATTCCTTTCTATTTTGCTTTCTAGTGCATTTTATATGTCTTATAGGAAAGGAGATAATGAGGCGGAATTCCTGTATCCCGTGCATATTTGGAAGCTTGTTGACGATCTTGGATGGACTAGTATGAAGAGGAGGCAAGAATAATGACCAAGGATGTAGGAATAAAGAGTATACAGAAGGATCATAGGCTTAAAAGCAAGGATGGCGAGAAGGAAGCCATTGCAAGAAGAAATTGCTCGGAACCAAACCAAGAGTTGCTTCTTTGGCTCTGAAAATATTCTAGATGAAACGGCGTCGAAAAATCAAGTGGTCTAAGCTTTTGAATCACTCCAATAGGAGTCCGGATGACGAAATGACGTCCGTTTGACAATCCGAGCTCAAATAGACAAACTAGCCGCCAATCCGCGTGTCCCGAGTTCAGATCCGAGCGTGCCAGACTCAAGACGAGCATGCCAGACACTGGACGAGCGGATTATTAGACTGTAAAGAAGAGAAGCACTCTACCCAGGGATCCGAGCGGATCGAGCACGATCCGGGCGTCACAGTTTACCATGATCCGAGCGACTTGCTCCCAGGACGAGCGGATTAGGGAGCTTTGATCCGAGCTCTTCCTTGTGATCCGAGCGGATCTCCAGACAGACTGGCTGTACTTTAAGCCGATCCGAGCGGATCGTGGTGAAAGTAGCAACGTGATCTACGCATTTCCCTCGGGACTTGCAATTCCCTATTTAAAACTTAGCATTGTTATTTACTAATCTACCCTTGTTTAACCTAATGATGTACCACTATATATACTCCATTTGTAATAATCAAGAGAAGAAGCCCTCTTAGAGGAGGCAAACCTTCCTTAGATTAGATTAGGAGTAGATTAGAATATATTAATCTCAATCATTCCACAAAATTACACATTAATCTTTCCTTAATTATTGTTCAAGCTTTCTTATTATTGGGTAATTGAAGATTATTGGGTTATTATTGGAGAATTGACAACTCTTCATCAATCAATCAAGTTCTCTTCGATTATTCTTTGCTTTATATTTGGATTATCCTTAAGTTGGTACAATTCCTCTACTCTCTACTTGTTTATTGCTTATTGTTTCACTCTCTTCTCATGTTTATACTTGTTAAGATGATTGTCACCATTGTTAACATGTTTTCCATGATAATAAGTGAGTAGTTTCCTTAACTAGGATTAATGGGGGATTAGGGGAACTATAACATGGGGGTAGATCCATACTTAATCTAATATGTTTTCATAATTATTTTGCTTGCTTGTTGTGATTTTAACTTATGCACATGTTATGTTTGATGAAATGCGAGCCTATGAATCCTTGCATTTTTTACCCATCACCTATCTTTTCAATGAGGCTTGTAAGCTTATACACCAACTCGAGCCTCATTTGACCATGCATATAGTTGAATAAAAAGGATTAAGTCGACTTGTAGGTATTGTACAATCTAATCGATCCGGCTTCGGGACCCAAACCTTCTTAGGGATTGTAAGATATACACTAACTCGATCTCATCACAACAATAAGTGCTTGCTATATAATTGAAAACATGTTTGTATGCTCATCACCATGAATCCCCTATGATCCCATGACATCCTAGTACTTTAATCAATTGTTTACATCTCTTAATTTATTGCTTGCTTTACTTTCCATTGCTTTTATTAGATTAGAATCATCAACCCATTTCAATTGCGACAAACCTTAGCACAACTACAATTAGATTGAACAATTTGAGTACCCCCCGGTCCTCTGGATCGACCCCGACTTGCTTGCTATGCTAGTAGTTGGGTATAAATGTGTTTGGGGCGGACAACGACCCGCTCATCATCATAATTGCCCATTCTACTTGTTCTATCTACTTAGGTCTTTAGTATCGGTCTCTGTAATACCCCGTATTTTAGCCTCGGTCAACGATAGTCAAACCTTGTTTTATACGCGTTTTTTTTTCAAACGGATGTGTATAAAGTATTTTACGTAAATCACACTATTTTATAAATCGTAATCCTACGATTATTTCGTATTTCATAATCATTTTATATCTGACGATTATTTCATAAAGTGACATTTCATTCGTATTTCTTTAATTTTGATAATATATTATAATTAAATATATTTCATATTTATATTTATTTCTCAATTATACTTGTTTTATTATTTAAGTCATAATTATATTTAAATCCTAATTTTTATATATTTTATGTTAGTTCTAATAAAATTATATTCTCATAATTAATTTAATTAGTATAAATAAATTATATGTACTCGTTTATTTTAAGTTACGAGTCGAGGACGGTAAATAGAGGTCAATTACCTAGAGATGCGTGACGGACTTTTAGTGATGGGCTTGGACTTGGATGGTGGTAGCAATGAACCGTGTAACACAACCATAAACCCGTTAACCCATCAACACACTACACGACATACAACCCTAATTCACCTATCCATCGACATTCACAAAGTTGTAACCTTCGACATTCACATTGGAAACCCTACTCCTCTATCACCTCATCTGCCTCCCCTAAACCAAACTAAACAAGAACCCTAATCTATAGTGACAACCGTGATTAGAAGAGAAGGAAAGCGAGAGTAACACAGTAGTCACCATCCTCCTCGTAAACATCCATGCGCGCCTGTAAGTTTAAGACTATGTATCTCGTATGTTTAGGACCTTCGAATCTGAGTTTTCTTGTTATGGGTAATCCTTGTAATACGAATAACATGTTTGTCATCTTTAAACCACCATGGCACCACCGTGACTGCTACAACAGCCCCCATAATGTCGACAGTAGCAATAACGTACCAATACTCTGTTTCGTTTTTTTTCTTAATCGTATAATTCGTTTAATCTTTTATTTATCGTATTCGTTATTTAATTTAATTCCCGAGTCATTTATATAATTAGAGACGGGTTTTGAGTCGGGTTGGTTAAAATGGAAAACTGCTATATCGGGGAGGTTTCCATTTAAGGAAACTTTCCATGTTAGGAAGTTTCTATTTTTAGTAACCTTCTATTTTGGGAGCGGGAATAGTTAAGTAATCCTTTATCATTTATTTATCTTTCAGAGGGCGAATTTGTTGTGGAATATTATTGAGCATCTGTCCATTTGACTGCAGTACTGAGGTAGGGGAATACACTGATTGAGTTCTTACGATTATAAAGAGTTGGCATGTTCGGTGATTTTATGACATATCTGTTTATCTTATTTATCTCGCTGAGCATTATTGTTTCATATATTTTATACCTTTCTTATGCATTGGAGTTGGAGTTGGAGGAGATGAGATTATCGTGATTAAGGCCCAAAGGGTTCTGCAGACTTGCCCTGGTGTCCTCGCCACTTAGTGGTATATCGACGACGGTCGATTTGTATAGTCTGCCGGGGATCGGTATGGCTGGGCGTTCCTGTAACACCCCGTAAATTTGAAGACCTTTATTATATTTTAAGAGTAATATTTTAATCTATTTTAATTTAATATTAATTTATTTGAAATAAAATTTATTTGATAAAATATAACCTTATTTTATTTTGAAGAAATGTAATCATTTTTGATAGTTTAGAAATGTTTAAAAGTGATTTAAACTATATTTAAACCTTTTCCTTTGTTAAAATAGATTTCGGATAAAAGTCGTAAAATTGGGATTTCCCATTTCTTACGGTCGTTGGGTAAACGAGTTTGGATATTGGGCATATGAGTACTTAATCTTTTAGTAAAATCGTGTTTAAGAACCTTACTTTTCTCGGAAATCGCGTTCGACGAATATTTCTAATTTCCGTCGAAACGAACCAAAACGTAAACAAATGACCCATCTCCCTATGTTTTTGGCTGGCCACCTACCCTCCATTTGTCCCCTCTTCCAATTTTCATTTCCTCCATAACTCAATCTATCTCCTCCTTCTCTCAAACACCAAAAACCCACTAAAAATCCTCCTTATAATCCCTAAATCCACCATAAATCCTTCATTTCTCCACCAATTTGCATAAAAATTATATATTTGGAATCCTCTTTTAATCCTTCATCTACTAGTAAGCTTTATTTTCATTTCCCCAAATTTTTGTTTAAGACATTTTTTTAGGGTTTCGAATTTAAGCTTAATAATTGTGTTTTTGTTGTTCTTATAGGTGAAGAATTTGAAGATGAGTTAGGTGACTCATATGTTGTTGAAGATGAAGAGTAATTTTGGGTTTTAGAAGCTTTCTCAAGTTATTACTTGTCTCTTTGCTAGCTTAAGGTAACTAATCCGAGTTACTCGACGAATTAATGTCACATTAGTAGTTGTATTTGTTGTTTGTTGTTGTTTGTTGTTGTTTGAGACGATCTTGTTGATAAAAGAATGAATGGAGTAAGATGAGTATGCTTATGTTTAATTTATGTTACCCATTTGTATATTATTGTTTGGAACAAATTTGGATGAGGAATTATGTGTTGTGACAAGTCCGTGTTTTGGCTGGAACGCGTCACTAGCTACCAGACCGAGACGGTTTCCAATGTTTCCAAAAATATGACAGATTGAACGGCGTCGAAAAATTAGGTGGTTTTGGCCACTTGAATCACTCAATTCGGAGTCCGTATGAGTAAATGGCGTCGTTTTATCGATAAAATTTATAGAAAAGTTTACCCTTGTGTGAGACGGTTATTTATGCTATTTTAGTATGCGAGAATTTTGTGGAATTAGTTATTTTGTAAGTTGGAATATATTTTCTTATGTTGATAGTCTTTCACATGATAGAAATTGGAATAGTGCATGAAAATGATATTGTAATGAATTTTATGATTTGGGCCAAAGTAGGCCAAGACTCTGAGCTGGGCCAGATTGACCGAACGAGTTTGGTCAAACTAGGTTTAAACCGGTCAGCCTCGATTTGACCGATGACCCGTCGCGGGACTCGGGTCGAGGGTTTGTCTTTGAGGTGATATTGGTTGTCATTGGATGTTTTATGTTGATTCCTTGATATTTGTAATTATCATTTCACATGTTGGTTGTTGGATGCTTTGGATGCCTTATGCTTGAGTCTTGTTGCCTCTTTGCCATTTTAGCTTGTTCTCATGGATTAGGGTACTAGTGCTTAGCTGGAACTTGGATTATTTTGGAAATTGGAGATATTGTTGAATTGTCAGCGAAATATGCTCTTGCGAAGCCTTTCATATGCTAGGGTGTGTATGATCATTTGTGTGTGCAAGTTTGGACTCTTTGCCCCTTTTATGGTTAATTGGGTGTCCTACTTGTCTTGTGTGGTGTGGGCTAAAGTATTCAAGCTGGGACTAGGTCCTAAGTGAGTATTTCGGCCTTCATCATAGATAGGCCATTATAGTCTTTGACGAGTGTATGTTTACGGCTTAATAGCCTTTGTGTCTTAGCTTGGTGGGTTTATATCCAAGTTAGGGCATGACCTCCTGACGTACTCGTAGAAGTATGTGGTCAGCTTAAGTACTAGCCAACCCTTTGGTGGACTCCTTAGGGGTACTCATGTGTGTGATCATGGGTCTTGGATGCGGTATTTTCCGCATGTCGCTAGGGGTCACGCGGGTTTAGGACTAGGGTGTTTACCTTACCTCGTGGTATAGACTCGAGTTCTGAGTGACTATTGACCGTCCTAAGAACTTATGCATGTCTCTAGATATATTGTCCTTTCTTGTTTGATGATTCTATGAATCATAGAAGGTGAGATGCAAGCCGGCTATGGTTGATAGAGTTTGGATTCCTGGATGTTATGTGATTCACATGATAGTGTAGTATGAGTCGGTCTAGTATTCACATGCTAGGACTATGTGTTGTTTTATTGTTGTTCACATGATAAGCACAATTGTCTAGCATCTTTATACTAAGGCTATGTGTTATTCATATTCATATTCTTATGTTTACATGTTATATTAATTATGACATTTCGTGGCTGGGAGAACTCGGAGTTACTCCCCACTGACTTATAAAATGCGATTGACAGGTAGGTGATGCATATATGGGGTACATGGACGAGCTAGCGAGCAAAGTAACCTTGGGACCTAGATTGGCTTTATTTTATTATGACCCTTAAACACTTTTTATGTTATATACTTTTTAGGGACATATGTCTCCCTTTATCATATTTGGGTTGTATAACTTTGTTTCGCGACTTTAGCGATGTTTTATTATGAGATTTATTTTAGACCTTGCATGTTTGACACCTTCCCATTTGGATACTTTTATAACAGGTTCAGGTTTTAAAAATTACAGGTTTTTACCCAAATGAACCTATTACAAACATATCCATGCAGTTTTATTCTAGAATTACGTGTTTATTTTTCCGCAATGAATGAGGGTGTCACAGTTGGTATCAGAGCATATTTGCTCCCGACGCACGTTTGTGCACCCCAATATAAATAACTTGACCTTAAATTAATAAACTTGAGAGATGGGTAGGATGGGTAGACTTAGGACCTTATGTTTTAGTCTCTTTGTGTTTGCTCTTTGTTAGGTTCTAACATGTTTGTTGATTGCCATGTAATATTTGTTGTGCCTTGTATCAATAACCGTAAACCTACCAACGTGAAGATCAAGATTTGGTGCCTATTGCTGAGGATTGAAGATTTGTTCAACCTTTGAAGAATGCTCCGACTTCCTCGAAGATGTTTCTTAGTCTTTGTGTATCTCGCCTTATTCTTTATCTCTTGGTGCTTATCCTCCTTCTAAACTCTCTTCTGTTTTACTTTGAAATCTACTCTTGTACTCCTAACTTGTCCTTTGTTCCTTGCTTATCCTACCTTAACGCCTTTTTGATAGTACTCTTTCTTTTGAGGAATGTTGACCTTGGTTGGAAAATTCGACTTTTGAGAAGATTGTTTGTGGTTAACCCATAACCCTTGTTTTAAGAGGTTGTGATGTTGGAAAGACTTAGGTGGAATTGAGTGTGGAATCGAAGGTGTAAGATTGAGAGAGTAAGTAAGTTGAATTTAGGATTGGCTTTCGTAATCACTTTGGATATGAGGGTTTTATAAGGTATATGTTACCATATGAGAAATACTAATTTTGGGATTATTAGTTGGTCTAAGTGAGTGATATTAATTACTACTTGAGGTATGGAATGAGAGTGAGACTAAGCTACATTGTTGGGAAATCTTAGCACTTGTTTTAGTAACTAGAAAGGATAATGGTATGGTTGACGCCAATTGTTAAGTTGAAGGATATAGTTTTAATTTATGGTGTTAGAATGTGGGAATTTAGAGATTAGAATTAGGACCCTTGATTGAAGATTTTATCATTTTGAGAAACCCATGGTTGACACTAGTTGGATATGAGTATAGCTTTGTTGGAACTTTGACCTTGATCTTGTGGAAGTTGTTTGTGGATGTTTGAGGATTTGGAGTGGTGAAATCACACTTATAGTGGAGTACCCTGTTTCAGGGAATAGATTAGGAAGAAGTAACATGAGCGTTTTGAGGAAATCCTTAGGAGTGATGTGGTTATAAGTTTTGTTGCTAAGAAGTTTTCGGAACCGCTTAGGTTGATGTTGTTGTTTGAGATTTGAGTACCTGGCGTTTCCTTGTTGTCTAATTTCCTTTCTTCTTTGACCATAAGCGTTACCGTTCATACCTCCTTTCCTCGCTTCATCTTGCTCATGATCTTGAATTAGCCGCCGTGGTACATGCCTTGAAGACATGGAGGCATTACCTTATTGGAGTTCATTGCCGCATTTATACCGATCATAAGAGTTTGAGGTGTATCTTTACCCAGAAAGAATTGAATATGAGGCAAAGAAGATGGCTAGAGTTGGTGAATGATTATGATGTCGAGTTGATTTATCATGAAGGGAAAGCAAATGTGGTGGCTGATGCTTTGAGTAGGAAGACTAGTCACTCTTTGAGCACTATCCGTGTGTTACCTGACGAACTTACCACGGAATTTCAAAAGTTAGGGATAAGCCTTGTTGGGATGGGCTTTGACTATCTTAGTGCCTTGAGTGCAGAACCCGATTTTTACCGTGAGGTCCGTACTTGCCTACCTGAGGATGCTACTTTCAAGTCCATTCAAGAAAAAATACAACTTGGGCAAGCTAAGGATTGTGTGGTGGATAGTGATGGATACCTTCGTTACCAAGGTAGGATGTATGTTCCGAGAGTAGCCGAGTTGAGGAAGAAGATCCTTGATGAAGATCACCTTTCTCCTTACTCTATTCATCCGGGTGGTGACAAGATGTATAAAGACTTGAGATTACAGTTTTGGTGGCCTAGGATGAAGATTGATGTCCTAGAGTATGTTAGCAAGTGTCTTACCTGTCAGAAAGTGAAGATTGAGCATCGAAAACCGGGGTTTGCTACAACCTTTGGATGTTCCCCTTTGGAAATGGGAGTCCATCTCCATGGACTTTGTGATGGCTTTACCTAAGACTGCTAGCGGAAAAGATGCGGTTCGGGTGGTTGTAGATCGATTGACCAAGTGTGCTAGATTTATACCTATCAAGGAGACATGGAACTTAGTTGTCCTAGCTGAGGCCTATGTGAGGGAGATAGTACGCTACCATGGAGTGCCTAAGGATGTAGTTTCAGATCGTGACCCTAGATTATGTTCCCGTTTCTGGACTGCTTTGCAAAAAGCCATGGGTAGTAAGCTACTGATGAGTACCGCTTTTCATGCCGCTACAGATGGGCAGACTGAGAGGACTATCCAGACTTTAGAGGATCTCCTCCGTGCTTGTGCTTTAGACTTCCACACTTCTTGGGAGAAATGTTTACCTCTTGTCGAATTCTCCTACAACAATAGCTATCATTCCTCTATCAAGATGTCACCTTATGAGGCTTTCTACGGTAGGAAGTGTCGTAGTCCTGTTTGTTGGGATCAAGTCCAAGATGCTCATGGTTAGGACCCGATTTGGTGACTGAGACCATCAATCAGGTTCAGATCATTCGAGAGCGTATGAAAACCGCTCAAGACCGACAGAAATCTTATGCCGATGTCCGTCATCGACCACTTGCCTTTGAGGTTGATGATCGAGTGTTCCTTAAGGTATCACCTATGAAAGGGGTGAAACGGTTTGGTGTGAAAGGAAAGCTGAGTCCCAAATACATTGGACCTTTCCGTGTGCTTGAGAAGATTGGCCCCGTTGCTTACCGTTTGGAGTTGCCCCCGAATTTGAGCAAGGTTCATAATGTCTTCCATGTATCTCAGTTGAGGAAGTACATTAGTGATCCGAGCCATGTTATTCAAGAAGAAATCCCAGATTTGGAGCCTAACTTGACTTTGGAAGAAAGGCCAATCCGAATCCTCGAAAGAGCAAACAAGCAACTTAGAAACAAAGTTGTGCCCCTAGTTCGTATCCTTTGGCGTTGTGGAAATGTCGAAGAAGAAACTTGGGAGCCTGAATCTTCTATGTTAGATAAATATCCCGAACTCTTCTCGTGAGGTACGTTCCGTTCCTTTATTTAATTCTTGTGAGTTTAGCTATCCTTTTGAGTGTTCCCTCTCCTTCTCTTAAATAATCTCCGCGTTAGTAGTCCTTGCTTAGTTGTTTAAAAGTCGTAGTTAGAGTTTGGTCATAGCTAGTGGAGTTATTATCCTTATTATAGAGTTTCGAACTAAAGATTTTTGGAAATGTTTTAATGTTTTCCACTGGTTTTAACGTCAATGAGTGGTAAAGCTCGTTATTGGAGACGTCCGATAATTTGTTTTCTCATTTGTTGGTGTAAAAATATATATTTTTATGTCTTTGATTTGGAATGTTGATGTTCTTGAACGGCCGACGAGGATATTTCGTTCCATTGAAAAGACACTTATATTTCATACATTCATATTCTGAAGATTTTGTTTACTTGATTTTAAAGAGATAGACCTACATATATACAATGTTCCTTTTTCTAAGTTTCGGGGACGAAACTTCTTAAAAGGAGGGATGATTGTAACACCCCGTAAATTTGAAGACCTTTATTATATTTTAAGAGTAATATTTTAATCTATTTTAATTTAATATTAATTTATTTGAAATAAAATTTATTTGATAAAATATAACCTTACTTTATTTTGAAGAAATGTAATCATTTTTGATAGTTTAGAAATGTTTAAAAGTGATTTAAACTATATTTAAACTTTTTCCTTTGTTAAAATAGATTTCGGATAAAAGTCGTAAAATTGGGATTTTCCCATTTCTTACGGTCGTTGGGTAAACGAGTTTGGATATTGGGCATATGACTACTTAATCTTTTAGTAAAATTGTGTTTAAGAACTTTACTTTTCTCGGAAATCGCGTTCGACGAATATTTCTAATTTCCGTCGAAACGAACTAAAACGTAAATAAATGACCCATCTCCCCATGTCTTTGGCTGGCCACCTACCCTCCATTTGTCCCCTCTTCCAATTTTCATTTCCTCCATAACTCAATCTATCTCCTCCTTCTCTCAAACACCAAAAACCCACTACAAATCCTCCTTACAATCCCTAAATCCACCATAAATCCTTCATTTCTCCACCAATTTGCATAAAAATTATATATTTGGAATCCTCTTTTCGCCCTTCATCTACTAGTAAGCTTTATTTTCATTTCCCCCAATTTTTGTTTATGACACTTTTTTTAGGGTTTCGAATTTAAGCTTAATAATTGTGTTTTTGTTGTTCTTATAGGTGAAGAATTTGAAGATGAGTTAGGTGCCTCATATGTTGTTGAAGATGAAGAGTAATTTTGGGTTTTAGAGGCTTTCTCAAGTTATTACTTGTCTCTTTGCTAGCTTAAGGTAACTATTCTGAGTTACTCGACGAATTAATGTCACATTAGTAGTTGTATTTGTTGTTTGTTGTTATTTGTTGTTGTTTGAGACGATCTTGTTGATAAATGAATGAATGGAGTAAGATGAGTATGCTTATGTTTAATTTATGTTACCCATTTGTATATTATTGTTTGGAACAAATTTGGATGAGGAATTATGTGTTGTGACAAGTCCGTGTTTTGGCTGGAACGCGTCACTACCAGACCGAGACGGTTTCCAATGTTTCCAAAAATATGACAGATTGAAAGGCGTCGAAAAATTAGGTGGTTTAGCCACTTGAATCACTCAATTCGGAGTCCGTATGAGTAAATGGCGTCGTTTTATCGATAAAATTTATAGAAAAGTTTACCCTTGTGTGAGACGGTTATTTATGCTATTTTAGTATGCGAGAATTTTGTGGAATTAGTTATTTTGTAAGTTGGAATATATTTTCTTATGTTGATAGTCTTTCACATGATAGAAATTGGAATAGTGCATGAAAATGATATTGTAATGAATTTTGTGATTTGGGCCAAAGTAGGCCAAGACTCTGAGCTGGGCCAGATTGACCGAACGAGTTTGGTCAAACTAGGTTTAAACCGGTCAGCCTCGATTTGACCGATGACCCGTCGCGGGACTCGGGTCGAGGGTTTGTCTTTGAGGTTATATTGGTTGTCATTGGATGTTTTATGTTGATTCCTTGATATTTGTAATTATCATTTCACATGTTGGTTGTTGGATGCTTTGGATGCCTTATGCTTGAGTCGTGTTGCCTCTTTGCCATTTTAGCTTGTTCTCATGGATTATGGTACTAGTGCTTAGCTGGAACTTGGATTATTTTGGATATTGGAGATATTGTTGAATTGTCAGCGAAATATGCTCTTGCGAAGCCTTTCATATGCTAGGGTGTGTATGATCATTTGTGTGTGCAAGTTTGGACTCTTTGCCCCTTTTATGGTTAATTGGGTGTCCTACTTGTCTTGTGTGGTGTGGGCTAAAGTATTCAAGCTGGGACTAGGTCCTAAGTGAGTATTTCGGCCTTCATCATAGATAGGCCATTATAGTCTTTGACGAGTGTATGTTTACGGCTTAATAGCCTTTGTGTCTTAGCTTGGTGGGTTTATATCCAAGTTAGGGCATGACCTCCTGACGTACTCGTAGAAGTATGTGGTCAGCTTAAGTACTAGCCAACCCTTTGGTGGACTCCTTAGGGGTACTCATGTGTGTGATCATGGGTCTTGGATGCGGTATTTTCCGCATGTCGCTAGGCTGCGCAGGTTTAGGACTAGGGTGTTTACCTTACCTCGTGGTATAGACTCGAGTTACAGAGTGACTATTGACCGTCCTAAGAACTTATGCCTGTCTCTAGATATATTGTCCTTTCTTGTTTGATGATTCTATGAATCATAGAAGGTGAGATGCAAGCCGGCTATGGTTGATAGAGTTTGGATTCCTGGATGTTATGTGATTCACATGATAGTGTAGTATGAGTCGGTCTAGTATTCACATGCTAGGACTATGTGTTGTTTTATTGTTGTTCACATGATAAGCACAATTGTCTAGCATCTTTATACTAAGGCTATGTGTTATTCATATTCATATTCTTATGTTTACATGTTATATTAATTATGACATTTCGTGGCTGGGAGAACTCGGAGTTACTCCCCACTGACTTATAAAATGCGATTGACAGGTAGGTGATGCATATATGGGGTACATGGACGAGCTAGCGAGCAAAGTAACCTTGGGACCTAGATTGGCTTTATTTTATTATGACCCTTAAACACTTTTTATGTTATATACTTTTTAGGGACATATGTCTCCCTTTATCATATTTGGGTTGTATAACTTTGTTTCGCGACTTTAGCGATGTTTTATTATGAGATTTATTTTAGACCTTGCATGTTTGACACCTTCCCATTTGGATACTTTTATAACAGGTTCAGGTTTTAAAAATTACAGGTTTTTACCCAAATGAACCTATTACAAACATATCCATGCAGTTTTATTCTAGAATTACGTGTTTATTTTTCCGCAATGAATGAGGGTGTCACAGTTCCGGGGATGTGTGTGATGGAGTTGAGATTGGAGTATCATATCATTGCATTCTTTATTATATCGTATTACCTACTCAACCTCGCGGTTGACCATGTGTATTCGTGTACGCCTGTGATGATCCATTTACTGGGGAGCAAATTGACAGGTTGTTGAGACATATGGAGCTGGCAGGGGAGAGAGCATGGATCATCTGACTTAGAGCTAGCCCACTTTTATTTCAATTTAGCTATCAAACTTTATTTTCAGTTTTGAGACATGTTCCATTTGAGTTGTAAACATTTATAACTTTCAATTTAAAGTACTGTTTATTTTTCCTTTGTTATCTACTGCCTCGGGTTTCCGAGATGGTAACACCCTTCTTTATCTGAGGAGTCCTAGTCCAGGCCCTTAAATAAATGGGGGTGTTACAGTCTCCTCCTTGTTGCTTGGTCGTTAGATGCGATCCATTTAGCTCCAAATTGCTCCATAAGTGCAAGGTTAGCATTCCTCTCCTACCAAGGACACAAAACCTCAAAGAATATGCAAAGTGGGAAGCTAAAGATAAGAAATGACCCTAATACATGAAACAAAGCATAGGAACGAGGCTAATTCGGGGACTAAAAGTGTGCAAATATGAGTCACATCAGTATGGTAGCATGAACCTTGTTCATGTTGTTGAGCAAGTGGAGCATGGGTGGGATCCATCGTGGTTGGTGCTCGGCGAGATCATCCAAGCTTTGGACAAGAAGGGCTCTTGTGGAGAAGCTCCTTCGTTTGGATCTCCGAGGATCCTCCAAGTGTGGCTCATGGAGAGGCTAAGTTATGTAGAGCCCCGGTTGATGCTTTTTCTTACTCCATTCGTCACCTTACTATGAGAAAGAAGTTGTATTAGGATAGTTTTGCGTCCACTGAGGCCTATTGGACCTCGAGATTAGTGGAGGAGGGTGGTCTTCATATCCGTTGGGTAGTGCCGTTGTGGCACTTGAGGTCCTTCACGGGGTTGCCCGCTCCGGCCGCCTGTTATTGTTCTTTGATGGTGGTGGATTTGAAGGTTGCTTCCTTCATCTATCCCGTAATACGCCGTATTAATAATTATATAATATTAATATTCTATTATATTTAGCGAGTTATGTTGAGACGGAATAATATAATAATATAATAATAATAAGATACATGTATTTATACACATACCCTCACCTTATACTACCCTCACCTTATAATCCCACCACTATCCACTCAAACCTTATCCCAACATAATCCACCAAATATCCACAAAAGATGAGGGAGAAGAGAGAAAGAGAGAAAAAGAAGATTCCGTCACCTCGCCTCAAGATCGTAAGGTAAACCGTCTTATACTAGCCTTTATATTATTTTATTTATACCATTGACTCGTCCCGACCTCGATCCACCTCTAACCCATCCTTAACCACCCATTTGACCGCCGTTGACAATCCATTTAGGGGTTTGACCGAGTGAAAAAAAGGGGTTTTAAGGGGGTTGTGTCATACGGGTTAGGCTGAGTTTTCAAGCGGGTTAGGGGCCGGTTTTGGTCTGGGTTTGGGCAGATCTGGGTTGAGGGTTGAAAGTTGAGTTGAAGGGTGGTCTTGGGTGGCCGTGAGGGTGGTTGTAGGTGGCGGGAAAAGGGAGAGAAATGAGGGGTGCGGGTTGTTGTGTCGCCATTGTTGTTATTGTTGTTGCTGTCGTGCTATTGTTGTTGCTGTCGGTGGTGATCACGACTTGGGGGTGGTCACTGGACCACCATGGTCAGGGATGGTGGCCGGTGCTAGCAAGGGTGGTGGTGGTGGTGGTGGTGGTGGTGTGTGCGTGTGTGTGTGTGTGTGTGTATGGCGGGTGTGGTGGTTGAGGGTGGTGTTGTGGTTGGTGGTGGCAGTGGGCTGCCGTGGCTAGTTGTAGTGGTCCACGGTGGCAGCGGTGGTGGTGGTAGTATTTGGGTTCGAGTCGGGTTTTTGAGTGAATAATTAAGACGGGTTTTATTTATTTAACTAAGTCGTATTATTTAGTCGTATACTTATTAATTCGTATAATTATACGTATTGGTATAATTAGATTCGTATAATTATATGTATTTGAATACGTATTGAATTAGTATATTTATACGTATTTCTATACATATTTCTATACGTATTTGTATGATTATATGAGTATATTTATACGTATTTATATTATTATCGTATTTTAGGAAATGGGTTTTGTGAGACGCTTTTACGAGACGGGCCTAGCTTGTGTGAGGTTTGCTTATGTGGATATGCTACGAGGTAGGTTAATCCTACTCAGTTTCAATATGTTTATATGGTTGAGTGATTCGGCATTGATTAGTCATTTGCATTATAACATGATATTGGTTAAGATGATTGGTTGAGTCGGTAATTGGCATGTTGTACGGTATCTTGCATTATTTGTATTGTATTGTATGTTGGATAATGGCGGTTGTGATTTTGGGTTGTTGTTGAGGAGGCGGGAGGCGGTTGGCAGACCGTCTTCCGCTTGGGTCGCCTCTTGGAGCTTTCCCACTCCAAGAGGGATATGCACATTAATAACTTGAGTTGGAGGGATTCGTGTGGTTGAGCCACGACATCTGGCAGGGGATCCGGTTGGCTTCCGGACCCGATACGTCTGGGCGTGTCCCGGTACCTGTTTGTGGTTATCGGTATGTCTGGGCGTGTCCCGGTACCAGTGTGGTTGACGGTATGTCTGGGCGTGTCCCGGTACCAGTGAGGTTGTCGGTATGTCTGAGCGTGTCCCGGTACCGTGGTGGTGGTTGTTGGATATCATGTTATTCATATCATAGTCATGTTGTATGTTCACACACTCGAGTCGTGTCACACTTTATTTATTTGTTGAAACTGATGTTTGTTGTGTCTGTGCATTGTCACCTATCTCTTTTGGGGTGGCCTGTGTCGATCCATATGATATCCTTTGGTCAAATGGAGAGCAGGTTATGTTCAGGTTGTTTGGATAGTACGTGGGAGACGGGACGAGCTTGATGATATCACAAAACGATTCTAGTTGGCTAGAAGAGTATAGATGTCACGAGTTGTATTTTATTTATTCATTTGTTTACATTTATGTAAATCTTTAAACATTACATTAATAAAATGTTTTTTGATTGGAGTTTTGAAACCCTACCTCGGGAAACCGAGATGGTAACGCTCCAATTATCTTGGCCGGATAGTTGGGGTGTTACAAAGTGGGATCAGAGCGTCGATTTTGGAACCTAAAACTAATGAACCAAAAATGAATTTAGGAGAGTCTAAGTAAAATGAACCCGACATGAGTATAATAGGAGATCAGTTTTGGATGGGTAGGCGCCCTTATGCCAAAGCTAGTGCCTATTGTCTCAGTTGGTCACTACGTGGGTGGTTACGAGTCGGGAAACGTAGCATGATATGTTGCATGATTATATGCGTGATATGAATTTTGTTTAGCATCTTGCATGATTTACTTACTCAAATGAAATGTTGTGTGATTACATATAGTTTTGATCATGGCTAAGTACCTTACATGATATCTTATCCATTTGATGTATGATAATATGTAAAATGTGGAGTGAAGGCGTGTGCATTATTACTCATTATATGTTATCGTATGATAGGATCGTTTGTGTAGAATATAATAGCATGTGATGAATGGATAAGTAGACTAATGTGAGTAGTAAGTTGTAGCTGTGATTAGTGTGTTTTGATATGAGGGACGTTAGTCCCAAGTCTTGGCATGTAAATATCATTACGTGTTTGAATTTGCTAGTGTCATTGTTAAAGCATGGTGATGATTGTTGGTAGAATAGTGGTTCTTATGAGAGTAATACCCATAGATAGTAAGTGTGAGACCAAACTCAATCGAGTAGAGTAGTACTTGAGCGAGTTGACCAGTCACTCGACCGAGTGGATTAGTCACTCGACCGAGTGGACAATTCACTCGACCGAGTGGACCTGTCACTCGATCGAGAGGGCAAATTTAAGAAATTGGAAAACTTCTGGAAGGCTTCCACTCGATTGAGTAACCTGTCACTAGACCGAGTGGGGTTGCACTAGACCAAGTGCCCTAAGCACTCGACTGAGTGGACCTGTTTAGCTGAGAAATTCGTGTAAAATTTGCTTTTTCTACCTTATCTTTTCATTTATACCTCGAACCTCGTAACTTCGGCATCTGTTTATCTTAAAATAATTCAAAATTTTCATATTGTGATTCGTGGCTTGAATTACACCTTGCTAGTCCACGCTTCTTGACCCGTTTTCTCAAATTTCGACCATGCAGTTGAGTTCATATCCTTCATATATATATACATATATATATATACATATATATATACATATACATATATATATATATATACATATATATATATATACATATATATATATATATATACATATATATATATATATATACACACTTGTTTATTCGAGTTTTATTAAACAATTGCATGACTTTGTTCGAATTCATAGTAATGGTTGATTCTCCACATCATTAGAATGGTCAAAAATTAGATTTTTACGATAAATTTTCTTTCCCACCATGGACAAGCTTAGAATTTGTGCTTTTGAGTTGATAACCGGATTTTTTTTATGCTTGTTGTTGAGTCATATTGAACAAGAATGGCTTAACGCTTGTTGTTAATGTCGGATTTTATCTTGTATGCGAAAATTTCAATTTAAAAGTTTTGACTTACTTTTCATTTGCATGAGTGAAACTTGTTTTAATCGTCTTACAAAGATTATCGTTATTCCTAGTAGTGTGGTACATTGTCTTATAAATGAAGATTTTGTTGCAAATTTTAGCCTAAAAATTTTGAACCAAGTGAGGAACATGAACATTTTGATTTTTCCCAAATATGGTTAATGATATTGTAAAACTATAGTATGGTTTTTGCAATTTTGTAATAAAAAGGTGTGAATCAAAATTTTTCCGTCTTAAAGGTCGACAAATTTCCTGAAGATGTTGTGAAAATATAAATAAGCTTGATTTTTCGCTCGTGACGTACTTCGTTTATTCCGTATTACTCTAATATTTGATTTTGACGTTTTGTGAAATCATATATATAAGAAATTCTCCGTCTTAAAAATTTTCTTTTCGAAAATAAATGATATACCCACCCGGATATTTTGATTTTTCTAAGTCATGTTTTGTACCAATCGAACAGTGATACTTTGAATTTGGCCTATAATGACATGTACCATCTTATGGCGGGTTATTCCGTATTAAAGTTTTCGAAAAATTTGAGACAAATGACCTTTATGTTAGAGTTTTAATATAGCATCTCGCATTTAAGTAAAATTGAGTAAAATTGCATAATGAGAAAGAATATATGTTACAAGTAAAGAAAGTGCTAAAGTTCGATCTTGAAATTGCATCGTCTTTTAAAGTTCATTATATTTCAAATGTGCTATTAGGGCAATTTTTTTTAGGGTGTTGACCAATGATTTCCTATCCTCTCCAAGATTGTTTGATTTCCTATGTTTTTATATATGTTTTGAATTGTTTTAATTCACATCATCCTTACTGTCGAGTTAACCTGGGATATTCGGGCATAGAGTTGTGTGTGAGCCCAAAAAGAGTGTCTTCTCACCCTAGCCTTAGACATAGGTTTCCGATAAGATATGTGTAATTAGACATAGTCATCGAGTTTGATATTTTGGGAACATTAGGACGGTAGTTGGCCCAGGTAATGCTTTGAGTATGGTGAATTGATCATGAGAGACAACTTATAAATGATGAGTGGAGTGCAATAAGAATTGGATACTTAGCGGTTATATGGACTCATAGGTAGTGAACGCAATTTGAGAACATGTGAGAGTGACCTTGTGAGAAAGACTCAAGTATTTTAGCCGGCATATGGCTGAATTTAGATTGGTAGAATGATGAGGGAATAATTGAGGAACTAGGGGTAAGAGAGAGAGAGAGAGAGATGACATGAGCTGATAAAAGTTATGGAGAACGTGAGATGTGACTTGAAGAATGGTGTAAATCTGGATAAGTAGTTATAAGATGTTGGAAACCGGAGTACGGGAAATAGAGCACTAGAGCGGCAGATGAGTTCGAGATTTTGCAAGTGGTAAGCCATCATTTAGTGAGGAATTGGTTGTAAGTTTCAAGTGAACCCGTGTGAAAAAGTATAATCGTGGAACAGTTTAGTTCTAGTAATCAGGATATATGTAATTGTGGATTTGGTATCACCAAGTTTGGCTTTGTGGTCATGAGAGTAAGAGTGGGGGCATTTAATGCTTAAGGATTCAATCTTGTGGTTAATGAGTTTGATCATTTGTGATACATAATGTGACTGTTAACCTAAGTACATAGGAATGATGTGGGAAAATGGTTGTGTCGGGACTCCGACCATGAGAGTAATAGTATAAATTTTGTTTGTAAAATTGCCTCCCAAGTGTTATTGTGAAACGCCCACGGCGTGGATCATGATTTTGTTGTAGTGCTTAAGTGAGTGACGACGCTATTACTGTTTCTTGAGAGTGATGAGTGATTAGGCCGTGTCCATAAGATGGTGAAATGCGTTGTGTTTACCGTTGTGACTAGAGTGTCGCACTACGGTGCAGTTGTTGGTGATGAAATAGTATGGTTATGTTGGTAGTATGCCTTGGATATCTTATCTTAATTGTGTAGTAATGATGACCATAAGGCCAATAGCTATGTTTGATTTGGTTGTCTAATGGTATATGCGTCACCATCGGGATTTATTGGCAGTTGTGTGATGAAATAGGAAGTTTGGAACCAAGTTGAGAATGAAAGCATTCTGCCCCCAGGTGACACTCGACCGAGTGTAACATGCACTCGACCGAGTGGTCGCCTACTCGGCCGAGTGGCCTTCTGAACCCGACCGAGTGGACTGTTTTGACCCTTGTTTTATGGATATTTGATCAAATATTGGGCATGTATCTTTATTTCGCGATTTATATTAGTTGACGTGGGTTTAATGAGCAAGATTGACCTTACATGGGTGATATGTGTGAATTGTTTATGTTTTACTATGTGGTGTGACGCTTTGTAAAGTAAATAGAAATTGTTGATTCGGCATGAGTGGACTTATGACATTAATGATGTGATAACCTTGGATGATGTATGTTAATCGACACGAGTTCATTTCGTTGCGTAAAAGTAAGATGAAAAAGGTAAGTTGTGTGTTGCAGACTCATCGTTCGCATAATTGTGATTGTGGTCTTCCGTATAAGCGGAAGTTTTGGTAATAGATGGGAATTGATGTTGAAAACACATGCGTGATCATGTGGTAGATTCGCCGCGGTATATGCGTGGCATGGTTCCCAGAAAATGGGAATGTTGAGCATGGTTGAGTCACCTGATGAGTGACGTTGCATTATTTGGTTGTTTCATAGAGTCCGTATGTTTATGATTGACTTGCATACACGTGCATGTACGAAATTAGACGTGATATATATGTGTGTAGTAATAATCGAGTTATACCCCGAGATTCATGCGTAGACTTAGAACCAATTGAGTTGGGAGTTGTTATGGGATTAGGGTTTCGAACCGTGGGCGGAACCTTGTATCTTGACGTTTGGGAGGCTCGTAGAGTAGGGTTATACCAATGGCATTAGGACCATATCTGATTTATTTATGGAATTGCAATGAATAGGAGAGTGTTGAACCTGAAACGTGGTCATTTGTGGAATTTAGTAATGAGATCGTATTTTAAGGTTGATAGTCGAACTTCTGGACGAAGTTCTCTTTTAGGGGGAGTAGATGTATTAATTCGGAAATTTAGGAAAGAGAAAGTACAGAATGTGAGAAAGTAGTGAGAATTGATTGAAGAACTTTCGGATGAGTGTGATGTTTAGAAAGAGCGTATACGGTTGATAAACATGTGAGGTGCGAGAGAATGCATGAGATTTAAGGAAATGAGAGAGTGAGGTGAACTTCGTGGACGAAATTCTTTTTAATAGGGGAAGATAGTAATACTCCGTATTAATAATTATATAATAATAATATTCTATTTTATTTAGCGAATTATGTTGAGATGGAATAATATAATAATATAATAATAATAATAATAATAATAATAATAATAATAATAATAATAATAATAATAATAAGATACATGTATTTATACACATACCCTCACCGTTTAATACCCTCACTTTATAATCCCACCATTATCCACTTAAACTTTATCCCAACAT
The DNA here is from genome assembly GCF_048544455.1 of Silene latifolia. Classification (NCBI taxonomy): domain Eukaryota; kingdom Viridiplantae; phylum Streptophyta; class Magnoliopsida; order Caryophyllales; family Caryophyllaceae; genus Silene; species Silene latifolia. The sequence continues at coordinate 192,218,507 of NC_133536.1, forward strand.
AATCCACCAAATATCCACAAAAGATAAGGGAGAAGAGAGAAAGAGAGGAAAAGGAGATTCCGTCACCTCGCCTCAAGATCGTAAGGTAAACCGTCTTATACTAGCCTTTATATTATTTTATTCATACCATTGACTCGTCCCGACCTCGACCCACCATTGACCCATCCTTGACCACCCATTTGACCGTCGTTGACCACCCATTTAGGGGTTTGACCAAGTGAAAAAAGGGTTTTAAGGGGGTTGTGTCATACGGGTTATGGCTGCGTTTTCGAGCGGGTTACGGGCCGGTTTTGGTCTGGGTTTGGGTAGATCTGGGTTGAGGGTTGAGGACTGAGTTGATGGGTGGTCTTGGGTGGCCGTGAGGGTGGCTATAGGTGGTGGGAAAAGAGGGAGAAATGAGGGGTGCAGGTTGTTGTGTCGCCATTGTTGTTGTTGTTGCTGCTGTCGTGCTATTGTTGTTGCGGCCGGTGGTGACCACGGCGTGGGGGTGGTCACTGGACCACTGTGGTTAGGGATGGTGGCCGGTGCCGGCAAGGGTTGTGGTGGTGGTGGTGGTGGTGGTGTGTGTGTGTGTGTGTGTGTGTGTGTATGTATGGCGGGTGTGGTGGTTGCGGGTGGTGTTGAGGTTGGTGGTGGTCGTGGGCTGCAGCTGCTAGCCGTGGCCACCATGGCTAGTAGTGGTGGTCCACGGTGGCGGCGGTGGTCATGGTAGTATTTGGGTTCGAGTCGGGTTTTTGAGTGAATAATTAAGACGGGTTTTATTTATTTAACTAAGTCGTAATATTTAGTCGTATACGTATTAATTCGTATAATTATACATATTGGTATAATTATATTTGTATAATTATATGTATTTGAATAAGTATTGAATTAGTATATTTATACGTATTTGTATACGTATTTATATTATTAGATGAGTATATTTATACGTATTTGTATTATTATCGTATTTTAGGAAATGGGTTTTGTGAAACAGTTTTACGAGACGGGCCTAGCTTGTGTAACTGTTTGCTTATGTGGATATGCTACGAGGTAGGTTAATCCTACTCAGTTTCAATATGTTTATATGGTTGAGTGAGTCGGAATTGATAAGTCATTTGCATTATAACATGATATCGGTTAAGATGATTGGTTGAGTCGGTAATTGGCATGTTGTATGGTATCTTGCATTATTTGTATTGTATTATATGTTGGATAATGGCGGTTGTGATTTTGGGTTGTTGTTGAGGAGACGGGATACGGTTGGGAGATCGTCTTCCGCTTAGGTCGCCTCTTGGACCTTTCCCACTCCAAGAGGGATGTGCACATTAATGACTTGAGTTTGGAGGGACTCGTGTGGTTGAGACGCGACGTCTGGCAGGGGATCTGGTTGGCTTCCGAACCCGGTACGTCTGGGCGTGTCCCGGTACTTATTTATGGTTATCGGTATGTCTGGGCGTGTCCCGATACCAGTGTGGTTGACGGTATGTATGGGCGTGTCCCGGTACCAGTGAGGTTGTCGGTATGTCTTGGCATGTCACGGTACCGTGGTGGCGGTTATTGGAAATCATGTTATTCATATCATAGTCATGTTGTATGTTCACACACTCGGGTCGTGTCACACTTTATTTATTTGTTAAAACTGACGTTTGTTGTGTCTATGCATTGTCACCTATCTCTTTGGGGTGGCCTGTGTTGATCCATATGATATCCTTTGGTCATATGGGGAGTAGGTTATGTTCAGGTTGTTTGGATAGTACGCGGGAGACGGGACGAGCTTGATGATATCACAAGACGAGTCTAGTTGGCTAGAAGAGTATAGATGTCACGAGTTATATTTTATTTATTCATTTGTTTACATTTATGTAAATCATTAAACATTACATTAATAAAATGTCCTTTGATTGGAGTTTTGAAACCCTACCTCGGGAAACCGAGATGGTAACGCTCCAATTATCTTGGCCGGATAGTTGGGTTGTTACATATCCCGAAAGGCTTATGAGGCAAATGGGCCGCCAACAAAAGGTGCCCGCTCAAGATACTCTCGTCCAAGAGAGTGTCTTCCGGAACTCTGAGCTTGTGGAGATTTTCGAGAGTTGGTGGGCAACTCGGCCGACTTGGGAGGTACCGAACCCCATTTACACGACATGGGTGACTCCCGCTTATGTCAAGTGGTCAAGCGCTCAAACCTTGGAAGAAAGGTCCAAGTTCCGCAAAGACGAAGTTGTCGACTTGAAGTATAGGGAGGCCGGCAAGGCCAATCGTGCCTTCTTTGATGACTTTACCGATGACATTAGCCCGGACGTGGTGAGGCCACCAAAGCAAAGGAGCTTGGGTCCTAAAGAGATGGTGGGCTGTGTGTGGGCTCGGCTTGGGCCGAGTATGGGGTCTTGTAGGAGACCGGATGTTGTTGCCGTTGGGATCCGTTGAAGATCCGTTCTGAAGAGGAAGTCCATGCTAGGCGGGCTAGCAAGACGAGAAAGGGGAAGATGCTCCCCGAGGGAAAAGGCAAGGGTAGAATGGAAGAGTGAAGACCTCCATTACCCGTTTTACTATTATATTGTAATAGTGTTTGTGTGTTTTTTATTATGTTGTACTAGCTATATATTGTGTGTTTTGTGCTAGTATTACTATGTAAGATGTCTTAGTCGACACTTTAACTTAGCAAGTTGTGGACTTGCTTAGCTCTATTTGTTGTCAAGTTTGTAATCCTTCTCATTATTAATTAAATAAGAGGATTGCTTGTGTTAAAAAGTTGTGAACGGTTTTTGTTTCTTCGATCCATCTTGTAAACACAATTCGGTTTGAATTATCTGAAACATTGCGCCTGTGAAGGGGATTTTTGTGGGAAGGGAGAAAGGCTTCTTTTTTGTTTTTTTTTTGTGGAAAAGGGAATGTTTTCCCCTTCTTTTTTTTGAAGTTGGTATGGGTGATTGTTGTTTTTTTGTGTAAGGATGGTTGTATCCTTCTTTTGTAAGAAAGGATTGCCTACGTATTCACCTGAAAACTTGAAATCAAACCATGCTCGTAGTTCGAATGTTTTGTCAATTTTTTTTGGGTGTTGTGGTTGTATCCTTCTTGTGTAAGAAAGGACTACCTACGTATCCACCTGAAGAGATGAAATCAGACCATGCTCGTAGTTCTTGTGTTTTGTTTGAGTGCAAATGGATGTTGCCTTTGACAAATCAAAGGCTGTTTGAAACATGGCAAGGTGTCGTAACTTAGACTCGATAAAACATGTAATTTCAAATCAGAATGCTTTGAGGAAATGTCTTGAAAGGGATATTGTGATCACTAGTTGTGAAACCAGGGTAAAGTTTGTAGTTACTAGGGTTCAAGGGTAGTATTACTTCAGCTGGTCTAGGTTGGTCGGGTTTGTGAAATCCTTCCCGTCTAGGTCACTCAATCTCACTGCGCCCTCCGAAAGGATTTTCTTGACCAGGTATGGCTTGGCCCAATTGGGTTTGAATTTCCCCTCGGATCGACGGTTAACGGTGCTCGAACCGACTTGAGGACCAAGTCGCCTTCTTTGATGTTTCTGGGTTTGACTTTCTTATTGAATGCTCGTTGTATACGTCGTTGGTATAGCTGGACGTTGTGGAACGAGTTGAGTAGCCGTTCGTCTAGGAGCACGAGTTATTCGAACCTTCAACGGGTCCATTCCGCCTCAGGAACCTGACTTTCCAGTAGGATGCGCAGAGATGGCACCTCCAACTCTACTAGTTGTACTGCCTCTATACTGTATGCTAGAAGGGTGTTGCTCCTGTTCGACTTCGAATGGAGGTTCGGTATCCCCAGAGTGCGAATGGGAGTTTGCTTGGCCAATCGCGGTAATTGTCTTGCATCGTTTTGATGATCGTGACAAGAGCGTTGTTTGCTTCCTCTACCGCCCCGTTGGTTTGAGGACGATAGGGGGATGATCGATGCCGTTTGATTTTGTATTTGTCCAGCAAAGCTTGTGTTTCCGCCCGGAAGTGGGAGCCTTGGTCGCTGATGATTTCATGGGGTGCCCCATATCTGCAGATGATATTATCCTGGATGAACTTGGCCACTTGTTTGGTGGTCAAGACTGCATAGGACTGCACTTTTACCCATTTGGTGAAGTAGTCGATGGCGACGAGGATAAAGCAATGCCCTTTGGTGCCTATCGGGTTGACTTTTCCGATGATGTCGATGCCCCAGGTCGAGAAATGCCAGGATGATGTCATGGTGTATAAAAGGGATGGTGGTATGTGTTATATGTTGCCGAAGATTTGGCAATTGTGGCAATGTTTGACGTAGTTTCTACAATCGGCCTCCATGGTGGTCCAATAGTAGCCTAACCGCATGATTTTTCGGGCTAGCATCATTGCGCTTATGTGAGGGCCGCATTCTCCGTCGTGTACATCTTCCACGACTTTCTTGGCTTTGCGGTGATGAATGCAAAGGAGAAGGATCCCTTGGGGTGTTTTTTTGCATAGTTATTCTTGGTTTATCACGAATTGTGATGCAAGTAAGCAGATGACTCTTTGCCCCCTTCTGTCAGAGTTGGGAGGGAATTCGTTTTTGGTTTTATAGTTGAGGATGGCTTGTTCTTAAGGTTCGACATGGTTTTCCTCGTCGTTGTTAATGGCGTAGAGGTTGGAATATGTGTCCTCAACAATAGTGCGATCACATGATTTAATATCATAATTAAATCTCATAATAAGAATACGAAAGGGATGATAAATTAAATAGTCAACTGATCAACATTAATCGGTAAAGATTGGCTTGCTAGAGTTTGACGTTACTGTCGTAAGACGGCGGTGGTCAGTTGATCCCTTAAGGTCACACCTAAAGGATGATGCCATTATCAGTAAAGTTAATTAGTTGTATATTGATACAAGTTAATTAATTCCTTAAAATTGAACAATTTATATTTATGAGAGGAAATATGTATCTTATTGTAATGTGATTAAATAAGATTCAATTTAGTGAATTAATATGTTAATTTACTAAATTATGTTGAGGTTTTATAAACATTTTGAGGTAGAGGTAATTAGTTATTTACATTTACAAGAGGTTGTAAATTTAACTAACTAGCTATTATGGGACCCTTTATATGTTGATATAATAGTAAAATATTACTCAATAAGTTGAGTGAATATCTGTTTATTAATTTGTCATATAATTGTTGTATGATCAAATTAATATTTAATTATGTGAGATAATTAAACATAAGACTTATAAGCATTTGTGGGAGAAATATTATAAAATAAAAATGGACCCATATACACTAAGTGTACCGTCCAAAACCATAAGGATGCTAGAGTTTTTTGTTTTTGTCATTTAGTTGTTGGATAGATTCTCCAACATCTTATGACACACTTTAATCATAGCCTACTACCTACATAAGAAAGCTAATTGCATATGACACATTGAGAAGACCAACAAATGCTATATACAAGAGCATTTGGACGGTTGGAGGAGTGAGAGGAGAATCAATTTTGTTCTTCTTATTTTACTCTATCTTTCTCTAAAATATGCAACATGAAAAACCGATCTCTTGTTCATAATTTTTCCTCTAAAAACATGAGAAGTTTGATCCAAATTGTTCAAGATATTACTAATATTATTAATGTAATATATGAGTATTATTAATCAATTTTAAGGTAGATTACTAAATAAATATCTAGCAAATATTATTTATTAGTGATAAGTGCTAATCTTGGGTGCAATCAAGAGGAGAATCTCTAAATTGGGATTTTGGAGGATCATCCTTTTACTCTTCATAGCTCAAGAACAAGTGAAGGTAGGAGACCTTACTTGTGCCCATAAATCCGAAAATTACAATGTAAGGGACATTGTATTAATCTCTTATTTTGTTATGCATGCACTAGATCTAAAGAACACAAATTAAGAAGTTAATTAGTTTATTATTAGAAGAGTCTAATAATAGGTATATGAACCTAACAAGTGGTATCAGAGCATAGGATGTTGCATGCATAATCGGTTATTGTTTTTCTGAGTTAAAATGTTAACATATAAAACTAAAAATTTGTGATTTATAAGAGTAAATCATGAAATCGTGATGCATGTTATATATTCTGGTCCTAAAATGTTTTTAGGTTATTTTTATGATTTATGGTATTTTATTGCTCATTTTATTGATTTTTAGTGAAATAATTACATTTTTATGAGTAAAATGAACTTTTATTCACTAAAAAAAATTAACCTTCACTAATGGCCATGATTTTTTGTATGCCCTCACATGAATATGTTATGTATTGCATGTAAAATATTATATTAATGTGATTAATATTTCATGATTTATGATTTTTATGTGATAAAAATGGCATAAATGGAGGTTAAATGACTAAAAATGGTTAAACTTACTCTCTGACCTTGAAAATTTTATATGACCTCACATGCATATTTTACAAATTGTGTGTAAAATCTCGTATTAATTTTATTAATATTGCATGATTTACGATTTTTATGAGATAAAAATGGATTAAAAGAGGTAAAATAGTTAAAAATAGTTAAATTTCGAATCAGGACATGAAACTTTAATATGTTGTCACATGCATTATTTACACAGTGTATGTAAATTTTTAGATGAAATGATCTCATTTAGCATGATTTATGAATTTTTAGTGTAAAAATGGCACAAATAGTGACTATTTTAGCATAAATAGCTAAAACGAATTCCATGGCATGAGAAAATTATATTAAGTTGAATAAATATCCCACTTATTATATCTAAATTTGTAAAATTTATTGGATTAATTTTTGGATACTTTAGATGTTTTATGAGATAAAACCGATAAATTGCAACTACATTTTCTCAAAATTAATTCGAAACTTTTAACCATGTTTTTTGACATTATGAGTGTAATGAAAATATTCCAAAATGTTTAAAAATTTAAAATTCAAATTTTGAAATTATTATAATTTAATTTGGATTTATTTCATAAATGTTATGATTTTAAGGTCAAAAATGTGCATAAAAAATAAATCAAGTTGAATTATTGTCAAAAATTGAGTGATGACAAATTTTTGAGTCCTAAGAGTATTAGGATAATTAAGTTGAGCTTAAATGTGATTTAAGTGTTAATTTGTGATTTTAAGAAGTTATTATCACGCATTTCCATAAAACCGGATTATATAAACGATACAAGTTAAATAGGGCGATTTGGCACATAATTTGGCATGATAGATACATATTATAATGCTGCATATTTCAATTGTTGAATGTCTTTTATTTATATAATTTTGAATTATGTAATTTTATCTTAGTATGGCCTTAGTTTTAATCGATATTACCCGTAATGAAAGGGAATATTGATTCGGTTGTAATTTAATGTGATCTCGTATACTTTTATTTTTACTAGTTTTTCATATTACAAATGTATAATAGGAATAACTTTGTATTTTTATTATTATTTGTAATTATGGAGCTTCTTCAAGACGGTGCCATTCGGAAAAGCGTTCCGACAAAGACAGTGTTCTTGGGAGGCGTGCCACTTGAAGATTCAAGGGACCAAAGGAGTTGGTTTCCGAATATGTAATAGATTATTTTATTTTCTATTTTAGGAAGGCCATAGTAGTAATTTATTATTATTGCTTAGCATTTATTTTAATATGTTGCATGCATTGCCAAATCGCCATAACAACACATGCATATCATATCGAGTCATCGACTGTGTCAACTATAATTATCGTAGTTCACCGCTTTATTTAACTTAAAACGTGATAGATAATAAATTGATAAGACCTCTCACTTATAATAATTGAGAATTAGTCTTACCAAATAGTAGAAACCATAAGTCCCAATTTCATGAGGAAGTAGGCTCGGCTCACCGGGGTACTAAACTTGTTATGTTGGGTAAGTGGGTAATAAAATATTATTACATCGAAATTTGGTTTGAGCTCAAAGGAAGTATTCGTGACCATAGTCGCATGTGTTCCGGGCTAAAGATAAATATTAAAGTAATTTTTATCGACCGAGAGTTCTAGAAGTGGAATCGATTAAGAGGTTAATCCACCAAGTTATATTAATAAGGGATGAATCGGCTCACCGTGCCCGAGTTAATATGAATTTGGATCTCGGAATCATTTATAATAGTTGGGTAGAGGTCACTATATAAATGCAATACTTGTTTACAAGTATTATTAAAACGATAGATGTTAAATATTTCCTTCATTTCCGTTTTGTAGTTATTTATACGCAATGGATTCATCTAATACTCTTACACCAATCACCATTAATTCATGGCTCCTATCATTTGATGAAAAGTTCTTCGAGTATGACAATGATACGATTAGAGAATTACGCATTGGCATTGGTCAGGATCGAAATCTTTGCTATTTTACCACTTCCATACCTCCCACTCCAATATTAATGCCCACCTTTTGTAAGAAAATCTTGTGAAGAAAATCTCACTAAAACAAGGCATCCTTGTTTGATGAAGCGAGGAGAAATATCAAATTGAGTGCGAGTTCTAGCAAGAATGTCCTTGCAATTGAACGGAGTAATGGTATTATTAAAGGAAAGGCAAAGATGGGTAAGAGACCCAAACCTGATAATGAATTGGAAATGGATAGTGAGACTACCATAACCAAGACCAAGAAGGGTGCCCAATCTTACGAAGAATGTCATTATTGTAATGTCATGGGCCATTGGAAACTAAATTGCCCAAAGTATTTGGGAGATATCAAAGCTGGACTTGTCACTCCACTTGGTACTATTTCTTCCGAAATCGTTGTTATTGATATAAATTATACATCCGCCTCAACGTCGGTATATGATCCCTGTTGTGGTTTTCACCTTTGTAATTGTATACAAGAGTTTGGAAATGTGGAAAAGCTAAACAAGAGTGATATAAATCTCCGACAAGGAAATGGAGCTAGGGTAGCCGCCGCTTCGAGAGGGACTTATGTACTTATTTTAGCTAAAAGCTTTGAGTTGTAATCTACATAGTTATGATTATGTACCCATTTTGTCTAAAACATTTTTTCAATTTCTATGTTAGACATGGAAGAATTTTTCTTTCACCATCAAAAACAATTGTTGTATTTTGTTTGAAAATTGACATGGCTGGGAGTCAAGTCAATTCTCTTAATGGTATTCATGTTTTAGACATTTCCAACTCAACAGAAGATATCTATAACATACAATCCAAAAGACTCATAATTAGTAATCCAAATGATTTATACATTTGGCTTTTTCGATTAGGTCACATAAATGAGAAACACATTGAAAGCTAGTGTCGACTAGATTTAATGAACCATTTGATTTTCAATCATATGAAATATGCGAATCTTGTCTCCTTCGCAAAATGATTTGTACTTCCTTTAGTGGTAAAGGGACACAAGCAAGTGATTTGTTGGGGCTAATACATGCCGATGTATGTGGTCTAATGGGCATCACCGCAAAGGAGAATTTATGACTACTTCGTCACTTTTACTGATGATTTAAGTAGATATGGGTATATTTACTTAATCAAAAATAAAGTGAAGCATTTGAGAAATTTGATAAATTTCTAAATGACGTATAAAACTAATTGAACAAAGTACTAAAGTATTACGATCCGATCGTAGTGGCAAAGATCTAAGTAATGAATTTGATTTATTAAAATATGGATTATGTGTAACACCCGCGAATTTTCCATTTTGACATTTATAATTTAATTAACCATTCTACTTTCTTATTTTTATATTAAAGTATTTAATTTAATAAATTTCATTTTTAAACATGATTTTTATAAATATTATATTTTTAAAGCCTAAGTTATACAAAAATAAATATTTTGGTCGGATAATGATAATAATGATAATGTTATTTTCCGTCTTGAGTTGTAGTGCGCTCGAGACGTAAATTCTAGTGTATATCGACTGAATTTTGCTTTTGGGCCTAGTATGACTATTGGGCTCACATACTACTCCTTCCTCCTCATAAGAATTATGAAGGAAACCCTAACTACATCTTCTTCCTCAAAATTTCAGCATACCATATTCAACAACCATCACCATTTTTACACATTCCTCTTACAAAACTTCAACTCCATAACTTGTTCAATTCTTATCTGAATCAAGTGATTTTCGCGTCTATCTCTTCCTCTCATCGCCCTCCATCTTTCCAGGTAAGAAAGGAACAGACTTTCCTCCATAAAGGGGGCTGTCGACCCATTTTATACACTGTACCCTTCTTCTAGTTTCTATTCTTAGTCTTAATTTGTGTTTTCTCATGTTTAGGAGAAAGCTTAGTTGACCCGGAAGTGGATTCTTGCGAGTAAGACGATTCCATAGAGATTAAGAGCTTAAAAAGGTAACGGTGATGGGTTACTCGACTTTTATGTTAAAATTTGTGTGGTTTATGTAGTGTTAAACTCACATGAATGTTAAAAGTTGCATCTTTCATGACTTGTGCTAATTTGGTTGTTGAATGACATGCTTGTTTGTAAATTCTCACACGTTTGGGTGAAAGTCTCATGCTTTATCATTTAAATCCGTAATTGTCAATTACCTTCTCAAATATGTTGTTTTTCCGAGTTAGAATCATGCTAGGATACGTAAATAATTGTTATGAAAAGATTTTGGTTGGTTTCAAAGTGTTTGGGAGTTGTTTTGAATCATTCGTGTATTGTGTTGTCCCAGCCGGTGGACCGGCCGTCGGTACTTCACCCGGCTGGGAGCTCCCTGTAAGTTTTTGACGAATTTTTAATAAGCCTGTGTTCCCAGCCGGTGGGCCGGCAGCCGGTGCTCCGCCCGGCTGGAAGTTCTCTGTAAACTTTTGTGGATTTTGGCATTGGTATGTGTTCCCATCCGGTGGGCCGGCAGCCGGTGCTCCACCCGGCTCGGAGTTCTCTGTAAGTTTTGGTGATTTTGAATGTGGGTATGTACTCCTAGCCGGTGGCCCGGCATCCGGTGCCCCAACCGGCTGGGAGAGCACTGTAAGTTTTTATCAATTTTTACACAATCGCATGTTGCCCCAGCCGGTGGCCCGGCCGCCGGTACCCCTCCCGGCTGGGAGTCCCCTGTGTGCTCCTTTTCACTTGTAACCTCAAATAATCAATGATTTATGCATGTATCTTCTTCCTTATTGGTAATTGGTTAATTTAAGACTTAATTACGTTATGACCATGCAAACTATTGTTACTCTTGTTTGTGACCCAAGTGTGACGTTTTACATTGTGTGACTACTTGACATTCCTTATCCTACCGCCTCTTCGGGCCTTTGGTTACGGACTGTGTGCCATGTTTCCGATTTGGGGTTACTCGACCTTTGGTAGCAGACTGTGTGCCATGTATCGAGTCTTGGATGCGGATAGATCACCGAATGTCAAATCGGGTGACGCCCATCCCGAGAGTCTGGATCCAGATTTAGACTAGGACCGTATTATTAAAGTCGTCCTACCAGGAGGTTCGAGCCTAGGTGTTTGTCTTGTTTGAGTCCATACTACGTAAAGCTCTTGCTTGATTATGGTCATTGGCGTGTCCTTATATACGAGAGTTCACGTCTTATATGATTGTTTGTGAGAGTCTTGGTCCTATCGGATACTAGTGGTGAGATGCAAGCCCCTAGTTGCGATATGATCGCCGGGATCGATGTTCCCGTCCGTGCTTATAGTGAGATGCAAGCTATAAGTATGAATGCGACATTAGTAGCCACGTCTCGTGCAATATTGTTAAGAGGTTTTTAAAGTAATGGCTATGGTTTCCATCTATGTATTTTCCATTTAATTGATCCGTTATTTACCTTCTTCATATGATTCGATGCCTAATCTCATATCCATGTTTTGTTCCCTTGAATGCATGTTAATATAATGCACCATGCCTAACTCATTATGAATGTACTATGCCTATGTCATTATGATTAACGTTTATATTCCCTTGTTCATTATTATTCAAGTATGATGTAAGATCAATATGTTTATTTAAGTTTTTGCTTACTTGTATTTTGACATATTGTGGCTGGGAGAACCCTGAGTTACTCCCCACTGACTGTGGCGTTCATGTTTACATGAATGACAGGTTTGTGATGCAGATTATGGGGAAGACGTGTGAGCTAGCGAGAACGTTGACCCTTGGACTTTAGTTATCGTTTTCATAGACTCAGCTATCTTTAGACTTGTGCTTATTCGTGGGATATCTTTTCCCCAACACACTTTGTTTTTAATTGTAAACCTTAATTATCTTACTTTTCATTTTCGTTTGATCATTTATGGTGGATTTCACACTTCAAACTTTTAAAGGTTTTAAAAATCTCGTATTTTTCGCTTAGATTTAATAGTTCTTTTGATGCCTCATCGAGGGGTGTCACATTATGACCTAGTGTTACTACCCATAAGATCAAACTAATATGAGTCGGTTAGAGTTATTGAACTCAATTTTGGGAATTTGCAATCCAAAACGGACAAGTAATTCTAAACGGATGGTCAACGAGGAAATACCCTAAATAGAGAGTCTATTTAACAAATTACATGGATCAGACTGGCATATGACATGAATCAAGCTGCCATGATAGAGATGGTCTTTTATGTGCTAAATACGTCATTCTAGACAAACTTCAATTACTCCATCATATATGTTTGTAACTCATAAAGTTATCTCTCAAGAAGATAGATGTATTTCTGAGAGATAGAGTGGGAGTAGATTGGATCGTTACAAACATGTCTTATAGTTAATGTGTTACTTTGTAAAAGTAATGAAACTATAATCTATAAAGATAGAGTGGGAGTATAGTTCAGTGGGAGTTTAGCACACATGTCTTGTTGTTAAAATGTTGCTTTGCGAAAGTAATGGTATTATCCCAAATCGACTTTGTTACATACGAGCCATAGCATTACAATCCAAGAATTGTAACTCAAGAGTTGATTTACTTTAAGGCGGGGGTCTCCTTAAAAGTAAATAGAGCATTAGAGTACTTAAAATCATAGATTGACATGAAGATGTTGATCAAGATAAATTATGTTAGGAATCGCCATATTTCATTTTAATGAAGGATGGCAAATGATATTAAAAATTCGCTTTTCTAAAATGAGAATTTAGAGAAGGATGTGTTTGGAACACAAAACCTTAGATGAAGAACTAAGATCTAAGAATCCTAACATATTATGCGTAGATTTCTTAAGTGATCCTAGAATGGTCTTAAGCAAGTATCAAAGGATTATACTTTTCGTTCATGTGATAATTGAGAATGGTTTTATTCACATATTGAAGAATCATGATTATACATGAAGTTAAGTGGGAGCTAGAATTATTTTTCCTATGTCTTATATGTTGAAGATATATTACTTATTGAGAATAATGTACCAATGCTCTCTTCTGTCAAGAGTGATTGGGAGACTAGGAAAAGGTGCGATATATTTTAGATTACCAAATCTATGTGAGAGAATATTGGCATAGAGTTAAGTGTCTTATGATGATAAGATCTTTCAAATCTGTTTAAAATCAACAAGGTTGAATAGGTTATTCATGTTGATGAAAGTGGAATTGCTATGATGGAGTCATGGTCGTTCACTGAACCTATTAAGTTATTGATCACATGAAATCATTTTCTAATGTTTCTGCCATTAGAATGATCATGTATGCCAACAGACGCACACGCCATGATGAAGTATATGCTAGGAGCATAATAAGTCAATAACAGGTTAATTCATAAGATGGTCTTGTGAAAGCGTTAAAGAACATCTTTGAGATTCTTGAGAAGAATTAAGGATTTGTTTGGATGATAAACTAAGTTATGTGTTGAAGGGTTACACAAACTTTAGTTTCCAAACCGAGAAGGATTTGTCGAAATCCTAGGCTGATTTTATTTACTAAGGAGTAAGAAACTAGAGAAGTGTTTTAGTTTTGTACATTGCAAATTCTACAAAAGAAATCTAAGTAAATTGTGATAAAATGGTCAACGTAGGGAATGAGAGTAGATTCCTCTATCAAAGACTTTATCACAAGTTATGTGATAACAGTGGGAGCATCTTTCAAGTTAAAGAGCCCAAGTTTGGTAAGAACACTAGACATATACGTAGATAAATTCATGTTATTAGAAATAACATTGAAAAGAAGGAAATAGAAATTTATAAAGTTGGAAGATATGGATATATGGTATATCCACTTGCCAAGCTTTTATTGCATTCAACAAGTTTAAAAGGTACACCATAGATTATAAGCTATGAAGTAGTAATAGAGTATTCACTATTCATATATGATAATCGCATTTATCGTTTGAGTTTTATTAAACTCACCCATTACTTTGTTAAATCCAAATGGGTTCTAGAGACAAATTGAACCCCATTAAAGTGAACTGGATTGACATGGTATTCGCCTCTAGTTACTTATATGAGGTGACGTCTCGAAGTGACTAGAGTGTGATGCGATTGATGGCAAGTTCAAGTGACATAGAGTCATATGGGATGACTAGTCGATCACATAGGTAGACTGTGTAACACCCCCTCATACCAAGGTACCTTACCAGGACTACCCAAGCATGAAAGGCTGTTACCATCTCGGTTGCCCGAGGTTAGTATATATCAAAAGCGTCCGTCCTAAACACATTTAATAGAAGTACTGTAAAGTATTAATGTTTACAACAATCCAAATCCAAACCAAAACCAATAAAGTGAATACAACTGAGGACAACTACAAAATCATAGCTAAGACTCGTGACTGTGAAACTACAATTGGTGATGACGACTTCCCCATGACCGCCCAAGCTCACCAAATGCAATACCTGTCAAGTCTGCTCACCATCCCCGAATGGATCACTGCAGGTTTTACAAAACAACAACAACGGGGTCAGTACCATTCAATCAATGTAAGACAACAAACAATATAACCGGCTGATCATCCTCCATAGTAACCGACTACACACCGAAGTGTGTAGCCCTGCCAGATTACCCATTGCAACTGGTAATCCACTCCGCCAGTGGGTGACCGCAGCCCATCCCCACCAAGTCCAGCTCATCAACGAGCGACTAACAATCCATGTCCCTTAATGTGCACATCCCCTCCCGTGACGGGTTCCACGGAGGGCGAACTAGAGCGTGAAGCCACTCCCGCAAGTGACTCCACCACAACCATCACAACATCGCCACAACCACCATCACCACACCAACACTCCGATGATCAGCAGAGAACAGTAAAACACAATACAATCACATTCTTAAATCAATTAACAGTAACTGAGTAGGGAAACCCTACCTTTTTCGCAATCCGCTTACGCTGCAATCAACCATACAAATGCATAACAATTACCACATCGTCACCTACAACAACAATCATATAATTCTAATCACTAACTGCAAAACCCCACTTCCCCCAATTCATAATCAAAGACAAACCCTAAATATCAATCATTGAATATAAGGATGAGGACTTACCGACGATGAATCAAAGGACAGAATACGATTGCTATGATCACCCAAAGGAGAGATTCAGAGATGATTAGAGCGTCGTAGGATGTTTTAGGTTTTGTCAATTGTAATTAGAAACTGCTTATCGTAATATATAACGCCCTAACCATTTCCAAATCAAACCGCGAAAATAACACTCGACGGACCGGATACTCGGTCGAGTATAGAGCATACTCGGCCGAGTATCCTCTACTCGGTCGAGTATTCCGCATACTCGGCCGAGTATTCCTCGGCAGAAGCCAAACATATCACACACTTAGCACTACTCGGCCGAGTAGGCTCTACTCGGTCGAGTATTCAACTTAACAAAATCCGTAGTGTTACAATCTTCCCTCCTTAAAAAGAACTTCGTCCCCGAAGTTCAACCCATGCATAAAAACAAACCTACCAACTTGACTAAGACACAACAACGCAACTAAGACTCAAAACAAAACCTCACCCTATAACACATGAACTCTTAACACCAACTCCACCAACTATACTTACCTCCACAACATGTCTCACGATATCGTATCAACTACATCATATCTCTCTCAACACTAACTCCATACACCACTGCTAGCTCCGTAACATATCATCCACTAGAAAATCCAATATCAAAACATTCACAAACATCAAACGGAATGTTACATTCTACCACCCTTAAAAGGAACTTCGTCCCCCGAAGTTTACTCACCCTCATAACCTCATCCTCCAAATCAACACTATAGAACTTATATACATCATCATCCAACTCACAAGACACTATATAAAATATTCTCACACTCCGAAGCATCATACTACTACAAGCACGACCATGACCTTTAACAAAGTCAACCCCAACACGAATCAATCTTTTATTCTACATCAAGACTCAAACTTCCAAATCTACTACAATCTGTACAACCATTAAACTCCATGTACAACCATTAAACTCTCTTTGTCGCATCCTACTCCTCTTAAGATAAATGTTACGTCCTCGTAACTCACTAATACCAAACCTTATCTATATCTCATTACCCTCTTTACCCCCACATGTCAAAGATAACCGTCTATAAACCAAACACTCACCATGCATATATCTAAGGCTCTCTTACTTAAACAATTCTCATACTTTAATTCACTCATCACTTCACCTAACCTATACCTCAAAATCTTTAGCTTAACCCAAAACTTCAACTCTTCCACATTACTGCAACATGACATACCTCTCTATATAAACTATATAAAACTCCCATTGCCAAAAGCATAACTCACGATCCACACTTGTTACGTACACTCACACTAGATCCTCAAGTTCTTTCTTCCATTACCGAAAAACTCATAAATAACTCAACATGGCACTAATTCCCCAACACCCTACACTCACTGTCTACAACAAAGGATTAAGAACCACCTGCATCTTTCGGGTCATTACCACACATGTTCTACGACTCACTTGCCATTACCATGTCTCCTGAAGCCTTATCTAGAACAAGATCAAAATTACTATAACAACCTCTCACAACCGTGTCCCATTAACCGAATATCACTATACTATGGTAACAACGAAAACATATACAACTCTATTTCATATCATACTCTACCCTCATTCTCAAATTTAAACTGGTAAAGAAAACATCAATAAACAAAACATCGTCTATCTGTACAAAACAAGCAACATCAAACAAAACAACAATTTATGTGTAATCGGTATGTACTTTCAAAACTCGAATCATAATCATTCCGCCTACTCCACCACAACCGGTGACAAGATCGCAACACCGCAACCAACAACCACACCGATGCGAAAATACCCGCATCACAACACTAAATACCATGCCCGGATCACCACCCGAGGCACAACAACCACATCGATAAACATCACAACCACATATAATTCCCATAAACACTGACTCCGTATGACATTTCGAACAAGAAAACTCATTCAAAACCGTTTTACTAGATTATAACACAACATATTATACGGAATAAACTGACAAGAACCTCATGAACATCATCCTTACCATTTCACGGAATAAACATGTATCATCAATACACATACAATTTTAACTATCCATGCCAGATCAATCAAATTATTGCCTTTTTAAACCTCATTCCATAGTATACCGTACCCAACATAAATTACAAAACATTCATATAACAGCTTTATAATTATCACACCATACCACTTCTTGTGAGGTCAGAACCTCACACAACCATTTACACATATCGTAGACCCATAATCACAACCAACTAGTCAATCCTGATCACGTAAGTTACCACTCAACAAAGGTTACCTGTCGCCCGAGCTTAACTCATATGCCCCCTCATAACATATTCCCCCACTCGCACAACCATCACTTCGTGCCAAGTATAACCATACCATTACTATTCAACTATTAGCATCCGCCTCTTCTAACCACATCTTATACCCTCTCACAATCATACACAACAATAAGGTCCCTACCAAATCAACCTCTTTAGAATTGCTACCTTTCTAATATACCATCACTCTTAACCACTAGTCACAAACCATAACACTACCACTGTCCGGACATCAAACCTCTTACACTCATCTCTAAACATCACGATTTCTTTCCTATACTTGGTTAACATCCCAAATAACGAACATCAAATCCATCAACAAAATTACTTCAACATTCTTCCCAATACTGTTCTTAACTGTATCATCATCTAAATCTTCACCAAAATCTCATACCATGCATATATTCAACCAACTTCTTACTTTCCTGAATTCCTCAAAACTCAAGACTAATCATGTTGTCCTGGAACTTCTATATAACTGTAAACTCAAATCCTCATGATAGTATCATACATCTCGACGATTCCATACTTGTATATCACTCAACCCCGGTGAACATGTTCCTAGTTTTACTCCCCTTATTCTTTTCTTTTACCATCGACAAACTCCCTTAATAATTCAACTCTTCATCATTTCTATCTAACTCCCTAGTGCTCCGGTTACCTTCACATTGCTCCAAACTCAAATCCCATTACTTTATGTCGATATCATCTAACTCTTTCTTACCATGGGTCTTCTCTCATTATACTATAACTCCCAATTGTCACTAATCTATCCATAATATCAACATTTAATGTTCAAACGATTGCATCTCCCTTTTTACATCACTAGAAAACCAAAAATTCATCTCATACCGTTAATTGCCCAAAGAATTACTCACTTGGCACACATCGTGATATTCCAAATTTCCAAATAAACTGCTATCTACTCATCGCGGCATAACTTGACCTCACTATACTTTATTCGTTTCCATCTCTCTATAGCGACCTTTTATCACATATATCCTTAAGCAACTCAGTCCAAACCGTCTCCCTCCATAAATCCTTACACATCCCAATACGCCATTATTCTTATCACTCATCTCAATCTTTCACTCTCACGTTTCTCTATACTTACATCACCCTTGCCCATATGTACTTTTATATTACTTAACCCATGACTATATCACTCATCATATCTCACAAAACATGCTCCTTGTCTCAATGAGCTCATCAATCTACTTTTTCTTGTTCCACAATCCCTCACAACCACATATTAACACCTGTATTCCTTACCCAACACATGTCCTTCACAAGCCGGAATACTCCTTGTCATAACATCCGATGACTTACGTATCAAGACCGTCTCACATATAAAAGAATGGGTTAAGACTCAAAACATACATGTGTATATACCCTAAGACTCAAAACAATGTAAAAACATAGCCACCGGCTCAAAACAAAAGTAAGAACATAGCCACCGACTCAAAACAAAAGTAAGAACATAGTCACCGACTCAAAGTGGTCGCTGAATGAGGTACTCGGTCGAGTACATAACATACTAGGTCGAGTACGAGGTACTCGGTCGAGTAACTATATTACTCGGTCGAGTTTTCGACTCCGGAAGCAAACTCAATTGTCGCAGAAGGATTACTCGGTCGAGTATTAGGAATACTCGGCCGAGTAGACCTTACTCGGTCGAGTATGAGACTACTCGGCCGAGTTAACGACTCCGGCGCTAAACAAGATTATCACGGAGAGAGATTACTCGGCCGAATATGGAATACTCGGTCGAGTATGAAAAATACTCGGCCGAGTAGGGACTACTCGGTCGAGTATCGCAGCATTCTCAAGACACTGTCCAGTTTTCGTAAAACAGTCATATCTCACTCGTTACTTAGTCATTCTGGGCGTGTGACCTATCGTTAGAATCGTAAGAGGACAAGCTATCACCTCAACTTGGAATCACAGCAATATCATTTCTAGAACTCGACTTATGACAGTTTTAAGACAACCCTTCCAAAAATCGGTTTGTATACAAATCAAAATTCCTTAACAAAACAACTTAAACATGCATAAAACAAATAATAACGACCCAATACTTCTAAAAACCAGTACATAGTTGAACATTTATCATACCCACACGAAAATTAAACACGACATTCATATGCATAGGCGCATGACCTTAATCACATGCTACTACCAACAACCAAACATTAACATTATCATGATTATGTACCCATGTACCACTACTCTTTTGAAAGCCACATAATAAACACTTAACATGCCAACATATTTCATACCAAATCCATTTCAACAAGTTTCACCATGTCTTACACATGTTCCCACACATCTCACTTCCTTTCACATGCTTCAACCATTCAAGTTCCACATACCACACACACGCATCGAAAAGACTCACAACAAATTCCCCCTGGTGACCGGCTTGAGATTGTGAGGGCCATAGTGCGACTTCGGGACGTCTCCCAAGTCTTTGCGGTAGCTCCAAACAACTCTCCCCGGGTTCATTTTATTTGACTCCCTAAGTTCATTGGGTTCATTAGTTTTAGGTGCCAGAATCTTCGGCTCTGATACCACTTTGTAACACCCCCTCATACCAAGGTACCTTACCAGGACTACCCAAGCATGAAAGGCTGTTACCATCTCGGTTGCCCGAGGTTAGTATATATCAAAAGCGTCCGTCCTAAACACATTTAATAGAAGTACTGTAAAGTATTAATGTTTACAACAATCCAAATCCAAACCAAAACCAATAAAGTGAATACAACTGAGGACAACTACAAAATCATAGCTAAGACTCGTGACTGTGAAACTACAATTGGTGATGACGACTTCCCCATGACCGCCCAAGCTCACCAAATGCAATACCTGTCAAGTCTGCTCACTATCCCCGAATGGATCACCGCAGGTTTTACAAAACAACAACAACGGGGTCAGTACCATTCAATCAATGTAAGACAACAAACAATATAACCGGCTGATCATCCTCCATAGTAACCGACTACACACCGAAGTGTGTAGCCCTGCCAGATTACCCATCACAATAGGTAATCCACTCCGCCAGTGGGTGACCGCAGCCCATCCCCACCAAGTCCAGCTCATCAACGAGCGACTAACAATCCCTGTCCCTTAATGTGCACATCCCCTCCCGTAACGGGTTCCACGGAGGGCGAACTAGGGCGTGAAGCCACTCCCGCAAGTGACTCCACCACAACCATCACAACATCGCCACAACCACCATCACCACACCAACACTCCGATGATCAGCAGAGAACAGTAAAACACAATACAATCACATTCTGAAATCAATTAACAGTAACTGAGTAGGGAAACCCTACCTTTTTCGCAATCCGCTTACGCTGCAATCAACCATACAAATGCATAACAATTACCACATCGTCACCTACAACAACAATCATATAATTCTAATCACTAACTGCAAAACCCCACTTCCCCCAATTCATAATCAAAGACAAACCCTATATATCAATCATTGAATATAAGGATGAGGACTTACCGACGATGAATCAAAGGACAGAATACGATTGCTATGATCACCCAAAGGAGAGATTCAGAGATGATTAGAGCGTCGTAGGATGTTTTAGGTTTTGTCAATTGTAATTAGAAACTGCTTATCGTAATATATAACGCCCTAACCATTTCCAAATCAAACCGCGAAAATAACACTCGACGGACCGGATACTCGGTCGAGTATAGAGCATACTCGGCCGAGTATCCTCTACTCGGTCGAGTATTCCGCATACTCGGCCGAGTATTCCTCGGCAGAAGCCAAACATATCACACACTTAGCACTACTCGGCCGAGTAGGCTCTACTCGGTCGAGTATTCAACTTAACAAAATCCGTAGTGTTACAGACTGTATGGGACACTCTGTCGAGCAGTGACCGCTTAGAGAGTTCTGGTAATTCATAAAGCATGGTCATGGCAAGAGCTGCTATAGTATTCTTATGAGTCAATTCTTTTGACTAGAGACTATTCGCCCAAGTTGGCACAAATTTCTGATTGGCTTTGATTTATGCTCTACGACTATCGTAAATGAGGTCAAACGGGTATATTTTGGGTTATGATGAGCTGTGGCTAAACAAAGGGAATAGTGTGATAGGAATTGTCCACCCCCTTGTCAGGGTTATTTGAATTCTCAAGGCTACTCGAGGAGTAATGAACTGGAAATACGTGGCCACGCTCGGAAAGGATCTATGGTAGATAATTCCGGTCAGACAGTTATACTCCAGATCGAGAAAACCACTCAAGATATGATCAAGTGCAAGTACGACCTGCGAGACACCTTGCATTGAGTGGGAGATTGTAATAGGACAAGAGAATTGGTGATGCACACGTATCTCGGACAAGTGGGAGATTGTTGGAATATGTGTCCTCAACAATAGTGCGATCACATGATTTAATATCATAATTAAATCTCATAATAAAAATACGGAAGGGATGATAAATTAAATAGTCAACTGATCAACATTAATCGGTAACGATTGGCTTACTAGAGTTTGACGTTACTGTCGTAGGATGGTGGTGGTCAGTTGATCCCTTAAGGTCACACCTAAAGGATGATGCCCTTATAAGTAAAGTTAATAAGTTGTATATTGATACAAGTTAATTAATTCCTTAAAATTGAACAATTTATATTTATGAGAGGAAATATGTATCTTATTGTAATGTGATTAAATAAGATTCAATTTAGTGAATTAATATGTTAATTTACTAAATTATGTTTAGGTTTTATAAACATTTCGAGGTAGAGGTAATTAGTTATTTACATTTACAAGAGGTTGTAAATTTAACTAACTAGCTTTTATGGGACCAATTATATGATATAATGGTAAAATATTACTCAATAAGTTGAGTTAATATATGTTTATTAATTTGTCATATAATTGTTGTATGATCAAATTAATATTTAATTATGTGAGATAATTAAACATAAGACTTATAAGCATTTGTGGGAGAAATATTATAAAATAAAAATGGACCCATATACACTAAGTGTACCGTCCAAAACCATAAGGATGCTAGAGTTTTTTGTTTTTGTCATTTAGTTGTTGGATAGATTCTCCAACATCTTATGACACACTTTAATCATAGCCTACTGCCTACATAAGAAAGCTAATTGCATATGACAAATTGAGAAGACCAACAAATGTTATATACAAGAGCATTTGGACGGTTGGAGGAGTGAGAGGAGAATCAATTTTGTTCTTATTTTACTCTATCTTTCTCTAAAATATGCAACATGAAAAACCTCTCTCTTGTTCATAATTTTTCCTCTAAAAACTTGAGAAGTTTGATCTAAATTGTTCAAGATATTACTAATATTATTAATATAATATATGAGTATTAGTAATCAATTTTAAGGTAGATTACTAAATAAATATCTAGCAAATATTATTTAGTAGTGATAAGGGCTAATCTTGGGTGCAATCAAGAGGAGAATCTCTACAATGGGATTTTGGAGGATCATCCTTTTACTCATAGCTCAAGAACAAGTGAAGGTAGGAGACCTTACTTGTGCCTATAAATCCAAAAATTACAATGTAAGGGACATTGTTTTTCTTATTAATCTCTTATTTTGTTATGCATGCATTAGATCTAAAGAACACAAATTAAGAAGTTAATTAGTTCACTATTACAAGAGTCTAATAATAGGTATATGAACCTAACAGTAGATGTGAGCTGGCTCGCTCCTTCTCTCGACACATAGGGGCATCGATGTCATGTCGTCGGGTATGTTGAAGAGCGCGGCAAGTTTTGCTAGAGCATCAGCAAATTGATTTTCCTTCCGTTGCAAGTGGAAGTAGTCGACTTAGTCGGAGAATTCGGCCTCCTGGTTGATTTTTTCTTGGTTGGGTGCTAAGTTGTCGCTCCGGATTTTCCATGATCCGGACACCTGATTGATGATGAGTGGGGAATCGTCGTGGACCCTCAACCTTTTAATGCCCAGTGTTATGGCTGCTTGTAACCCGATAAGGCATGCTTCATATTCGGCGGCATTGTTGGTGATGGCGAAATCTAGCTTGACAGAGATCGGACCGGGGTTCCCCTTCTGGTGATATTACAAGGATTCCTACCCCGAAGCCTCTCAGGTTTAATGCACCATCGACGTATAAGTCGCATGCATCGGTATCGGCACAAAGGATGTCTTCATCAGGAAGTGACCATGTGTCGTTCGTTGGATCCTAGTTGACAGGATTTTCTGATAGGAAATCGGCGACTGCTCTTCCCTTGATAACCTTGAGGGATATGAATTTGAGGTCAAATTCGGATAGCATGAGTGTCCACCTTGACAACCTTCCGTTTAGCACGGGCTTTTCGAAGATGTATTTGACCGGCTCCATCTTGGAGTAGATGTGAACCGTGTTGCTGAGCATATAATGT
Source organism: Silene latifolia (assembly GCF_048544455.1). Taxonomy (NCBI): domain Eukaryota; kingdom Viridiplantae; phylum Streptophyta; class Magnoliopsida; order Caryophyllales; family Caryophyllaceae; genus Silene; species Silene latifolia. Next base: position 192,242,548 of record NC_133536.1, read on the forward strand.
CGTAGCTTCTTTGTCGACCAAACCAGGGCAAGACATGTCTTTTCCAGTTGGGTGTATCTTGTTTCGTATTCGATGAACTTTTTGCTGATGTAGTAGATGGCTCGTTTTTCGCCGTCAACTGTTTGTGCTAGCATTGGTCTTATGGCTGTGTCGGCGACAGTCAGGTATAGGGTCAAGGGAATCCCATGCTGAGGTGGCATGAAGACAGGAGGTTTGGATAGGATTTCCTTTATCCCATCAAAGGCCTTTTGACAATCGTCGTCCCAACCGGTGTGTTCGGAGGCGCAGAGCTTCTTGAAGATTGGTTCACAAATCATAGTGAGCTTTGTTATGAAGCGGCTGATGTATTGGACTTGACCGAGAAATCCCCGAATCTCCTTCTCGTTCTTAGGCTGAGGCATTTGATGGAAAGCCTTGATTTTGGTAGGATCAATTTCGATGCCCCTTTTGTTGAAGATGTGTCCTAGGAGTTTTCCGGAGGTGACCCTGAAGGCACACTTCTAAGGATTTAGTCTCATGTTGTATTTCCGAAAGCGAGCGAAGAATTTTTGAAGGGCGCTGATGTGGCCGTCCCGCTCTTCAGAGGATTTAGTCTCACCGTGTAGCTCATTTTTCTTCGTTGTTGGTTCAAGGAGGTTGACCTCATCGATTTTGTTTGTCTGACCATAGGGGCGAGATCCAGTTAATGTAGACTCCTGATAGCCTCTACCTGTGGTTTTTGCTAGAACGCCCTTGCGCGAGTTGTCTTCAATGCGGGTTCCGAGGATTTGGATATCCTTGAAGGTTTTGATGTTTTGATACCTCAACATATTGGCATAAATTGGACGGAGGTTGTTGACAAGTTTTCCACCAGAGTTGATTCACTCGGCTTACTGACCAATTGGGTGCTTACTCTCCTCCAACGGGTTAAGAATTCTGTGAATCCTTCATTGTCATTCTGAGTTAGGACCTCAAGAGTGCGGGTGTTGACTTGGATTTCGAGTTGTCAGCGTATTATTTAGCAAATTCAACAGCGACTTCGTCCCAAGTTGTAATGCTCTTTGGGTTAAGGGAATAGTACCATTGGCGCGGAATTGGTTCTAGGGATGATGGAACGATCCGGGTGAAGAGTTCATGTTTGACCCCTTTGATGGACATGTAATCCTTGAAGGCTCAAATGTGATTGAGCGGGTCCTCTACTCCTTTGAACTTGGGCACATCAGTTAAGGTAAAGTTGTCTGGCAGTTGATCCCCGACGGGTTCAAATCTTCGATTGTTATCAAGGTGGATTTTGTTATCACAGGCTAGGAGTTGCTCTTCCAAGAGCTTGCCTTTTCTCAGTTTCGGTTAAAGGCGGAGTGTTATGTTCTCCGATTTCCTTGTTTTCCAGGTTGTTGATACGGGTCTCGACACGGTCTAGGGTAACCTTGAGGGCAGTGAGCAGGCTGGCTAGTTGAGCCGTTGTGAGATCTCTGTTGTCATCGTTGTTGTTGGACGAAGATAAGGATGGGGCCATGGCTCTGAGGCAGAAAATGGCTCACATTACATCCCAATCCGACATGGTTTAACGACTAAGCCCACACAACACAAAAGACGGAAAGACACTTTGGACTTAACGAGACGAGGGCAACCGTGTATGGTGCCTCGGTGCTAACTTGATTTATGGTGTGACGGTGTTGACCGGACTTTGATTCGCGTTCACCGTAAGGGCGTGACGCCGTCGGACAAGTCTCGAGGTGAGACGAGTTATAAGTAAAGACCCATAAGTACGTTTGTTTTGACTCGATAGACACGAAGTAGAATTTGAATGGTGGACTGAAATTTTCGAAAATAAAAATTTTAAAAAAGATTCATATGTCGATTTATGGACGGCTTTCGAAGAGTAGGGGTCTCCAAAACTCAGTCAGTTGAAAAGTTGTCTTAGGTTTGTTTTCAAAAGATGCTTTGAGTTCGAGTTGCAGCGGCTCTGAAAACAATGTGTTGTTCCCGAAGACGGCTTTTGAAATTTAAAATCATGTGTTTTGAAAATCGAATTTTGAAAGGTTTGAAAAGGTTGTGGTCTCGAGGATGGTGTATAGTCCTCGAGATTTGCAAAAGCCTCGAAAAAAGGGGTGTGTCATTTTCGGGTTTTGGAAGAGCCATTGTGTCGGCGCGAGATTGGTTAAAATCCGTGTCTTGACACAGTGATAATAACGGTGTAAAAAGATGTTTTTTTGAAACATTTGTAGAAAACCGGGTTTGAAAAAATCGTCATTACGACGGCCTAAAAAGACGTGCTTTTTTGAAATGGTTGTAGAAAACCGGGTTTGAAAATCGTCATTACGACAGCCTAAAAAGGCGTTTTTTTTAAATGGTTGTAGAAAACCGGGTTTGAAAATCGTCATTACGACGGCCTAAAAAGGCGTGCTTTTTGAAATGTTTGTAGAAAACCGGGTTTGAAAATCGTCATTACGACAACCTAAAAAGGCGTGTTTTTTTAAATGGTTGTAGAAAATCGGGTTTGAAAATTATCATTACGACGGCCTAAAAAGGCGTGCAACGGTCAGCGAAAAGAACGAGGTTTGAAACGGCCATTATAACGGCGCAAAAGTGCTTTTTGAAAGGTTGGAAATGACTCGGAAGGACTTATGATCACGTAGCACATAAGCACTTGCAGTTCATTATATTATGCATAATGCTGACACGGGTTTTGGCTTAAAAAGGGTGGGTTACACACCAAGCGATCAATCCCCGATTTTCGAGAGGGATACCAATCCAAACAAAATGTGTAAGGAGGGTGCCCTAGCCTCGTGCACGAGGGAAATGAAATCTCTTTGACGAAACAGAATTGTGTAACGTCAATGGTATGCTTGACTCAATCGGGATTCGAAACGCGGGGATGAGAAAACTCACGCCGACGGGACGGGCCAGTTGGTCGATAAAGGTTAGGTTGTGGGCCCCGACAAGGAACCCGACTTATGACCGTAATATCAATTAATGCATTTCAACCAAGACCTCGTTCTAGTCTCACCATCTAGGGATCGCAAAGACACAAGTGTTCTAATTTTACCCCAGCGGAGTCGCCAATCTGTGGACATGGGCCCACCTGCACGCCAAGCTAATCTGTGGACGTGCCGGATAATTTTAGATCGATCGGTTTCGTCTCGGCAAGGGTCTCGAAACGATGTTAGAGATGTTCGGAGTCGCCACCAAGCATTTGTGGAATGGTTGGAAACCATTCGAATCCACTTTATACCTAGGTCAACCAAGGCAAAAAGCGGTGTTTGACATAGGTACTAAAGATAAGGAGTCGTCCCCCTTTAGCATCCTCTCTCTAGAATGACACTCGTTCGCCCTGAATAAGGTCGTCCACTTTTCAAATTTTCTTAGTAAGAGATGAAGGTACGTATTGGGAAGCCCTTTAATCGGACACCCAATCCAGCCCGTGGTAGCGGCCTCTACTGATTGATCTTGATTGGTTGAATGCAAAAGTTGATAAAACGGGTAAATGCATGAATGCGCATCCACAAGTTTAAACCTAACATGTGAGTTTACTATGTCAGTTGTTTATCCAAATATCAAGTAATTGATGTCAAATTGGATTTAGTGTTTATTTGCATGCAAGACGGAAATTAAACATCCATTTACCGAGTTAGGTTTATGGTGCATAACGTGATCCATCTGTCTTAGAATGACGTTTTGCAAATACGAAGTAAAATGTAGACTTGTCAATCTGATCCGTCCTGTATTCGGGTTAACCGAAGTCGGGATCGTCCGAGACAAGTACTGGAGAGGAAACGGGACCATCATCAGGCAGCCTATAGAGGCGCGAGCCTTAGGGCGATGTAAGGGGACCTGTCCAGGTTTGGAAACTGGAAATCAATGAGCCTGTTTAGGCGCGAGACAACAGACGGCCCAAAGGGGTGTCTCCTGGTTGTTGGAAACGTTTATGAAACGGTTTGTAAAAGGGTATTTGAACCCGTCTTTGTTGAAAAGGTCGTTTAGACCGCTTTTGTGCCAATATAAAGAACGAGACTTGAATAATAATCATCATTGTGTTGACAATATTTGATGTCGGCTTCGATTTTGCAAGCTTGACATGAATAGTTTTGAAAAACATTTATTATGAACTAATTGTGTTAAGTTCATTGTTTTGTAATTAGTCAATGTTCATCATCGTACTTAGATTTAAACCGACATGGTATGTAGAACCAAGGATAATTATGCATGTATGACTAATATGGTTGTTTTTGAAATGTAAACAAATGAATAAAAGGTTTTAAAATACCTTTTAAAATGTAATTAACCAAATATTATCACTGAAACACGGATTAATCCGTCATGGTATGAGGAACTAAGCGTGAACATGTTTTACAGTTAAAAATATTTTTCATAAAAAATGATTTGAAATAGTAAAAACCGGTTGTAAAATGAAATGAAAATGGAAAGAATGAACTCAAACACACTTGAGTTCTGACCTGGATAGCCCGTTTAGGCGCGAGCCACCTAGTTGTGACTAGGGGCTTCTGTTTCAGTTCAAAACTCGGTTTTGGCTCATTCGATCCGTATTTTGGACCATGTTATGTATGTTTTAGCATGTTAAGGTCTTAAAAACAGATAAAAAGACATGAAAGAAGAGGATTAATTACACCCTTATACTTACATGCTAGGTCGAAGGTAAGAAATCGACGGAAGTGTAAAAACTTGTTAGGTCGGAAAACTTAGTTGAAAACCGTTTTAGTAATGTACAGAGTGTTTGTTTCGTTTAGTAATTGTGTAGTTTGTCGAAGTGGTCGGTGAAGTGATTTAATACACGATGACGGTACCAAACAATGTGTATGGCTCGTATTTCCGATCGGTAGGTCGAAAATACGTGTCGGTTTGTGACTTGAGAATTCGAGTCTAGAATTTTAAGGGAGAAATGACGGGGCGGACACTCACGTGAAGATTATGGTGTGTGAAGGTGGGGATTTATAGAGGACTGAGTGGTTGTGTGCGTTTTAAGCGACGTGACCGCATGGGCTACTCGAAGAGGCACAAGCCATTTCGCGGGTCTTCGAGCTGTCTTGTCACTATCACGCACTTGAAATCATGATTTGTTCTATCCTAGGTTTTGGATGTCATGATTGTTGTACTTGACCGTTCAAGTATACCGGGTATACTTAACATGGAAGCTTTGTGATGTTTTTTTTTCGTGTTTGACTCGTTGTTGGAGTCGGGATTTGAATTTTGAGTCGGTTTTTGGTCCGGTGTCGGTTTTGACTCTAGTTAGTGTCACTGCAGCCACGTCGTCGTGCATAAAACACTTCAGGTACTTTTGAAAAGTTTTGAAAATGTTTTGTTTTCGAAATCGTTTTGAGTTTTCCGACGTATAGTTATACAAACTGTCGATTAAACGTAGTGATTCCTAAGCATGTTTTAGTCTGATAATCATCGGGTGTTTGTTGGGGATTCAACATATACTGGGTATCTATAGGCACATTAAGGACAATGTTGTGTTTAGCTTGGAGGGATTGCATTTGCATTTTAGTTAGCTTCCATTACAGAAAATTCAGAAATTTTTTAAAAATTATGTTGCTTTGCTTGGCCTAATTTTTGTCATGGTAAATGTTTTTATGCCCTCTTGCATGTCCCAATGATAGCTTGATTGCTACCGATTCTTTATTATTGATGGGATAATTGCTTTCATAGGGATGTCTTGACAAAGTAGGTGGAAGATGGAATTTGAACTAAATAGGTTTGATCTTGATTTTTGGCAAGCCACAATATGGTAAGGTAGAGCCTCTTTGGACCGATACATCTATATCCGGTCTCACTTAGGTGAGTGTAGGTCTCCTTATGGTGTGTGTTACATCAATAACTCACAAGTATGGTTCTTATTTCATCTCTTTACAAGCATTACTTTCATGATATGCTATGCATTTGAAGCCATTCACATTGACTATGTTACCCATTTCTTGCCCTTACTTACACATATTTACAACTTTCCTAGCTAAATTCTATACTTGCCTACCTTGTTAAGCTAGTAGCTATGTCATATGTGGTAGGGTGCTCATTTGGGATATGCTTTGGTTATGTCTTTGTGAGCTTAGTTAGACGGAATTGCTATTTTCGTTTCATTTGATTATGAAAGAAAATGAAGTGAAAACAAAGTTGGAAAAAAAGAGAAAGAAAGAAAAAAATGGAAGAAATTGAAAAAAGAAAAAGATGTGAAAAGAAATGAAAAAAAAAAGCATGCATTGATAAGAAAAAAAGAAGAGGTTGTGTTAAGAATCTATCATGTTATTTTTATGAATTTTTGGAGAGTATTCTTATGATTTGTATTGAAAGAAGTTATTATATTGTTGTTTTTGGCTTCTAACATTGTGTTTAATTTGGTATTGGGATTGAGCATCCTTTTACTTGGTTGTTGCTAGCTTAACTTAGCTCCACATACCATAATTCATATGATCCCCCTTATTAACCATTGCCTATTGCCTTCTTCTTAGCCATTGGCTTCTTATATGCTTGCATTTGATTGTTTTGACTTATGATTTGGAATGAATACCATATTAGATTGCGGACACACTCTCATGAGTCGAGGATAGGTGAGTGATACACACATAAAAATCCTTTCACATATAAACGAGCATTGAGTGAATCGTGAGAGTCCAAAGTCAAAAGATCGTGTAAGGGCCTAAAAGATCATTTGAAGTCATTCATGCTTTGCCGCCATGTAAATCCCATCCATATTTTTGCATTATCCTTGATGCGTGTCTAAAATATGATGTTTTACACCCTCTTTTACACGCATTACGGAGCTCAAATATATAGTATATGCTACTATTTTCCCTATTTCCGTCTACTTTTGTGTTTTTTGTGTAATATTGCAGAAATGTGAAGAATGCAGCGGAAAATGAGCCGAATCCGTCCCCGAGTACTAGGCATAGGACCTGACGTGAAGTAAAGACTCGGGAAGCGAACATAGTGCGCGTATCAAGGCCTGAAAGATAGATTTGCGAGAGTTTCAGAAGCGGATTACCAGCTGACTTGGTCTATACACTGACCTACATGGTCTATAGACTGACAGAATGTTGAACAATTTACTGCAGGAAGAGCAGTCAATCTATCGACTGAGGTCCATGGTCGATCGACCACATGAGCTGACGTGCATGTTTTATTTTAAGTCAGAAGCTTCTGATATTCTCGGCCTTTGGTCGATCGACTGGTTGATATGGTCGATCGACCACTCATGCAACCTAACGAGAATTAAAACACTTTTACCTAAGCCCATTTGTAATTAGGTTTGGAGAAGGGTTTTACGTGACGCTTCTATATAACGTAACTCCTTCCTCGTGCTTTAGGACATCAAAGTTTTTAGGATTCAATATCAAGTTTTTATTAATAAACATTCAATACAATTAGCTTTATTTTTGTTAATAAAGTTCGTGCTTTCGGATTCTTCTTCCTGCTTTCATTCGGTAATTCTGGTACCTTGATTTCAGTTTGCTTTTATTCATTCGTAGATTAAGATTGCATAGAGTAGTTTCTCAAAGCCTTATTTTGTTTATGCATCTTAATTGCTTAGTTTATTTAATCATGCATCCATTTTCGTTAATTGTTAATTCCGTTGTTGTTATAAAGTTTATCATGAGTAGCTAAACCCTTCGTGCTAAGATGTAGGGGACATGTAGTGTAGTCGGCGTAGAATTCGTAATCCTGAGTCGTGTCATGGTCGATCAACTGGCTTAGATGGTCGATCGACCGGCTCACGTAAGATCAGCTCCGTTTTAATTGATTAAATTGCTTAATTTGACGAATCGAGTGCACGCGACTAGTTGAATACTTAGTAATTGACCGACCAATTAGATCGAAAGATAGGGGAGGGAATTAGACTACCAATTGAAACGACTAAATTTTACTGAGATCGAAAGATAGGTAGATTTTAGGCTTTTAAGAATCACTTTTCAGGGCGAGAGTCAGTACTAGTGATACTTAGGGACCCGTAGCTAGATCGAAAGATGCTACCTGTTAAGAATGGACCGAGAGGACTTCTATTTTTCCCGTCTTACGTGATTATTTCAGACTTACCTAGGATACTGTCGTCGCAACTACAGTGAACCGACCATCTTAGCATCCTTTTAATATTTGATTTCATCTATTTTCATCTACTGCTCATTTATTTGCTTTAGTTTAGTTTTGATTTTATTACCTTTAGTTATAGAATCATTCAAATCAAACCCCCCAAAACTGTTACTTTAGACTTAAATTAGACAACTTTAAATTGCTTGCCTCCTTGTGGTTCGACCCTGACTGCCACTATCTATAGTAGTAGTTTGGATTATAAATTTTATTTTTGATACTCTACGACGGTATCAAATTTTGGCGTCGTTGCCGGGGAGGCAATTGTTTAATTTTTAGTTGTTTTTATTTTAGTCTTTTTCTTGGTTTAAGGGACACCTGTTCCTTAAACTGTTCTCATATTCTACTTGTAGTTTCCTCTTATGCGCAGGTCACAGGGTGGTGAATTACGACCGTTAGATCCTGAGATCGAGAGGACTTTGCGTGAGTTGAGACGATCATCTAGAGTATTGCCGACGAGAGGAAGAGTTGAGTACTGCAGTCACACGCTTATTACGAGAACGAGTTATTTGAGGAGGATCCACCTTCGTCTCCTATTTCTACTTCTTCAGCTGAGACCGTTACATCTCCAGATATGGCTGAAGAAGCAAGTATATCCAGTCACTCTGAGCCAAAAGATGAGAATCTCTATAAGGGATTCGCGTTGCCGGCTGGGACGGATAGAAAATTTGAAGCGAAACCGTCCTACATTAACTTGGTTGAGAGAAACCAATTTGGGGGAGCTGCAAATGAAGATGCAGCTAAGCATATGGAGATATTAATTGACTACTGTTGTTCCATACCCCCACCAACAGGTGTGACCCAGGACCAGATAAAAGAGACGGTGTTCATATTCTCGCTCTGTGATGCTGCTAGGGAGTGGTACCGAGATCTGGATCGAGCTGCTAATGGGATTACTGATTGGAATTCGCTGGCCTTAGCATTTTATAAAAAATATTTCTCTGCAACGAAGACCAATGTGATTAGAGCTCAGATCACAAGCTTTAAACAGGGTTTTGACGAGGATTTTCATGAGGCATGGGTCCGTTTCAAGAGACTGGTGCGATCTATTCCGCACCATGGGTTCGAGCAATGGTTCTTGTGTAATCAATTCTATAATGGGCTTTATGATGATCAGAGGGCTATTCTGGATGCTGCAGCTAATGGCAGATTCCAGGAGAATAGTGCAGAGACTAAGGGGTGGAAGATTATTGAAGATATGGCCACCCATAAAGCTAAGCATGGGAATTCTAGAGGAAATCAGAGAAGAGCAGTTGAATCTCCTACTACAGCTGCAATAGAGGCCCTTACTGCGAGATTTGACAAGCTAGATTTTGGGGGATCCCAAAAAGGTGGGATATATAAAGTTAATGCAGTTTCAGACGGTCCCTTTACATGCAAAAGATGTGGAGGAGAGGGACATGTTTCGGAGTTTTGTACTAGTTCGAATGAAACATGTGCTGCCTTTCAACACTTTAGGCATACTGGTATCTATCCCGATCCCTCTAATGTCCACCCCAATTTGAGGTTGACTAACCAAAATGTCCTTAATCCGGGTCCACAGCAGCAGCAGCAAAACTATGTGCCCCCTCATAAGCAGCAGCAGTATCAAAAGCCTCCCTATGTGCCTCAGCAGCAGCAATTTCAAAGTTCTGATATTTTCGAATTGAAAAACGTGGTTCAAAATTTGTCGGGTTTGCTGCAAAAGGAGTCTCTAGCTAGAGAGACTTCTACAAAAATGTTGGAGAGTCAAATTGCCCAATTGGCAAGCAAAAGTGCAACTAGAGCTCCGGGGCAATTATCGTCGCAGCCGGATCAAAAAGAGACTCTAAATGCAATGACTTTGAGGAGTGGGTCTACCCTTGATGGGCCCGCTATGGTCGAAGATGAACTGAAAAAGATGAGGCAGAACCGAGTAAGAAAAAGGCTGGAATGAACAGTAGCAAGAAAAAGACGATCAGCAGGTACATCAGTCGATCGACTGACATACCTGGTCGATCGACCAGCTCGGGTAACAGTAAAGTTTCTGATCCTGAGGAAGCCAGTCGATCGACTGACCTATATGGTCGATCGACTGGAGATACGTCTGACCGTGAACCTTTTTGCCCTCCAATGCCAGATAACTTGAGGGACTACTTATTTCGGGGAACGACGACTCCAAAATTATCGAGGCAAGATCCAAATGCTAATGGGTCAGTTCCGGTTCCAAAGTATGACCCTACGACGGCTAATGGTTCATTGCTGAGACGGTCTGAAGAAGGTTCGAGCTACAACAAGGACAAAGTAGTGGATTTTCAGCATAAGTCCACTGATGCCGGTATGAGAGACCTAGAGGAGAGGGATAAGTTACTTCTTACAGCCCCTTATCCAGAGAGATTGATGCCGACAAAGGAATAGGTATCGTTTAACAAGTTTGAAAATGTTATTCGTAGTTTAAATGTGAAAGTTCAGTTCCTAGAATTAGTTAATCAAGTGCCTGCCTATATGAAATTTATAAAACAACTGTTGTCCAAAAAGAAGTCACTTGATACTGTGCAATCTGTTGCACTAACTGAGGAGTCATCTTCCTATTTGACTCATACTGCACCTCATAAGCTAGAAGACCCAGGTAGTTTTTCAGTCCCATGTAACATTGGCACCTTTTCTATTGAGAAGGCATTGTGTGACCTAGGGGCCAGTATTAGTGTTATGCCTTTGAGTCTTGCTAAGAAATTGAGATTGACTAGGTTTGCAATTACAAACATGACAGTGCAGATGGCTGATCGTTCTACGGTCCAGCCTATAGGAATCTTAGAGGACATTCCTGTGCAAATACCCGAGGATGCTCACATTCCTATCATTTTGGGTAGACCATTTCTGCACACTGCTGGTGCAGTTATAGATGTTGGCTCAAGGACATTGACCTTTAAGGTAGTAAAACAGTCCATTGTTTTTACCCAGACCTATAAGAAGAAGGATGCTATGTACCCAGTACCTTGCAATATAGTTAAATCTTATGTTGTGTTGCCTGATATGCCTGCCCCTATGCCTAATCCTGCTATAACACCTCCGCCCAAGATTGGGAGCAAATTGGAGGAAGATCCTTCTGTTTTGACTGTTGCAGGAGCTGGTTTGGGGAGGTTAGAGCCGCATGTTGCTCCAGTTGTGAGAGAGCCCATTGTGCAGAGAGGCGGTCTAGGGTGTATGAGCTATGCAACTGATGAGGAGCCGGATGAGGAGCCAGTCAAAGTGACAGAGTCCGATTTGGATTTTGATGAGCCAAACGAGGCCAGTGATGGGGAAGATGTCAGAGATGTTGATCCATTGAGTTCTGCGGATATCGGAGTTATCAGGAGTGCAGCTGAAAGGATGAGCACTGTAGAAGCTACTTCTTGTAGTCAGAAGCCGAGCAAGTGGGCCATTCCGTGGCCATTCTTGATCAACTATTAGTTGATCAAATCCGTTTAAAACAATTTATTTATTATTTTTTGTTGAACTATTTATTGTTTTGGTATGCGCGAAACTTCGCTTTAATTTTGTTTGCTTAGGATTTATTTAGGCTATAGACTTTACATTTGGGTTTAGCGCAATTTTGGGCGCTGTATTATGTGCACTTGCAGGTTGTTAGACCATATTGACTCACACTATTTGAGTTAATTCGAAGAAAGCACTGTCCTCGTCAGGTATATCAGTCGATCGACTGGCCTGTGTGGTCAATCGACTGACCACTGCAGCTAGAGGAGCTTCTGTTTCAGATGCCCTGGTCGATCGACTGGCCTGTGTGGTCGATCGACTGCTTCCCGCTGCTGTACCTGTTTTCGATCATTCCCCTGCTGTGTTTGGTCGTTTTGCGGAGCACGAAAGGGAATTTTAGGGAGTTTTATCCTTATTTTCTTTCCTTTCCATTCATCTATCGCTTTCTTCAGCTTAATTCTTTGCACATAATTACCGCTTAAACTTTGTTTTCTCGGATAATGCACGGTATTTTATGTCCTTTTAGGTATTTATGGTAGCATTGCTGGCTACTGAAACCTCCTAGCTCACGCTGGTTTGGGGAGGTTTCCTTTTGTGCGCTTGAAGTCTTGTGAATTTCCGAGTTTAACTTCATGTCTTTTTAGTTAATATTATCGCAAATTCCCATTTCCCTTGATTATTTTCTCATATGATTTTGCACAATGAGGGCATTGTGTGATTTGGTTTGGGAAGGGTTTTGCGTTGCATCCAATCTGTTTTTCATTCACGTTTACATTTTTGTCTTGCATTGTTGTTTATTTTCCTCTTATATACAGAAAATCCAAAAAAAAAAAAATTTGAAAAATTTCAAAAAATTCAAAAAATGCATGTTTATTTTAGCATATAGGTTGAGTCGGAACGGTAGTAGTTCAATGATGACATTGCATTTTCATCTGTTTATGCCTAAATTGTGCTCAATAACATGTTATTAGTAGAGTCTTATTGCATATCTACGACTTTTCGTTAATTTATTCGCTGAATCTTGAGACTTGACTTAGATTTTTGGCAAACTACATTATATTCTGAGTCTTAGAGCCTTATAACTGGTGACATTCATGACCGGTTTATTTAGGAATGTGAGTAGTACTCCTTATGAGACATGTTATATCAATATGCATAAATATGAACTTAATCTGCTTAATACCCGTATGCATTCGGGTTTGTGGTCAGTTGACACATGTGGAAGAGGTTCCTCTTTATTCATTTTACCCATAAGCCCCACAAAAGCCAAATTTGCCTTTTTTGTCCCATAAGCTACATTCCATATTTAGCCTACCCTTGCTGAGCTAGTATTGGTAGTCATTCGGGAATATTTTATTGCATTTTGGTTTTTTATGTCTCGTTTTCAGAATATGTTGGTGAAATGTTGAAGGGAAAGAAAAGAAAAAAAAAGAAAAAAAGAAAGCAGGAATTCGAGAAAAAAAAGGATCTGTCGATCGACCGCCCCACTTAGTCGATCGACTGCTTGCTGCAGTAGCGAAAGAAAATTCGAAAAATCACATGGTTTTTATTATTATTAGTTGGTGATTTTTATATTCCCATGTTGCGATTAATATCATTTGGGGAATTAAGTTTGTATGGAGAATGTGAGATTTATGCTTACTATTGGCGCCGTTGGGGTATTTATGTTAAAATGGTGAAATAGAGACGTTCTAGATGCGATTTTAGGAGCAAAAATTAAACATTCTGACCTGGTGACACTCGACCGAGTGCCGCCTACACTCGACCAAGTGGCCCTCGCACTCGACTGAGTGCCTTGTCTTTAGCTCGTAGGTTGTCAATACTTTACCAAGTATTGGGTATACGTCCTTATTTCGTGGTTTGTGTCGGTTACCTTGTATTTGGATGAGCATAATGTCCCTACATGGTTGATATCCTCGTGAATTGCTTACATATGGTCCGTATTATGCGGCCAACTTAGATAGCGCATCTGCAAACTGGTTTTCATCTCTCGGGAGATGAACATACTTAACGTCGTCGAAGTATCACTCCAATTCTTCAATCCTTGGTTGATACGGAGTCAAACTACTACTTTTGATTTTCCATTACCCTAGGACTTTATTAATTACCAACGACGAGTCCCCATATATCAGTAGCTTCTTCACGCCCAAGTCAAGCGCGCCGCGTAAACCAAGCAAACACGCTTTGTATTCTACGGAATTATTTGTTACGTTGAAATCCAATTTGATTTAAACCGGCACATGTTCGTCTTTCGGGGAGATTAGGCGAATTCCGACCCCATATCCCATGTAATTTGATGCTCTATCAAAGTATAGGTCCCACACGTCATCTTCTGTGTGGACCACACCTTCATCGGGAAATGACCAAGTGTCGACTACTTCAGATTCTTCAATTGGGTTGTCGGCGAGGAAATCGGTCACCACAATTCCTTTAATTGCTCTTAAAGGCACATATTTGAGGCCAAACTCAGATAACATGAGGGTCCACCTTGACATCCTTCCATTTAACACCGGTTTTTCAAATATATTCTTGATCGGATCCATTTTTTAATAAAAACTCACACTATAGCTGTGCATATAGTGTCTTAACATCTTTGTTGCCCAAAATAGGGCAAAGCACGTCTTTTCAAGAGGAATGTACTTTACTTCATACTCTAAGAACTTTTTACTAATGTAGTAAATAGCTCTTTCTTCTTTGTCAATAGTTGGAGCTAACATGGCCCCCATTGCAGTATTCGTGTCAGTTAGTTAGATACAGTGATAAAGGCAGAAGGCTATAAGTGGGCTCAAAACTGGTGGAGATGATAGAACTTGTTTGATTTTGTCAAAAGTAGCTTAATATTGGTCATCCCATATTTCATGTTCCCCAACCTTTAGTTTCTTGAATATCGGCTCGCATATCATTGCCAATTTTGCAACAAATCGGCTTATGTATTGTATATGGCCAAGAAAAACTCGGATCTGCTTCTCAGTTTCGGGATGGGGCATTTCCATAATGGCTTTAATCTTTTATGGGTAAACTTTCATGCCACGGTGGCTAACGATATGGCCCAAAAGCTTGCCAGAACTAACTCTGGATGCGCATTTCTGTGGGTTTAATCTCATGTTGTATTTCCGTAATCTCTCGAAAAACTTTCTTAGTGCTTCGAGATGAAAACACCGTTATTTTAACTTCACGATCATGTCATCGACATAGACCTATACTTCTTTGTGCATCATGTCATGTAGCAATGTCGTTGTTGTTCTTTGGTACGTTGCCCCGGCATTTATTAAACCGAAATGCATCACCGTGTAACAACAAGTTCCCCACTGTGAGAAAGGTTTTTTTTTTCATGGAAAAGTTAAAACTCCGATTTGTCAAAACTTAAGAAAGTTATAAAAATTTAATTTAATAAAAGTCTTCCAATCATATGTATCAAATGAGTAAAACGTGTATATTTTATATAATGGAACGCAAGAATTTCCGTCGCGAACAAGAATTCGAGTAGTCCAAATCAAAGAAAAAGTCAAATTATGCGTTATTAGGCGCTTAACCGGTTATTAGTCGTCTCCAATAACAAGTCATAGCATCCCAACAACCGCTCAAAGCCAAACTAAAAATGAAATTTTATTTTCAAATTCTCAGTAAAATGAATTTTTTTTTTTTGAATATAAAGCATAAAATTAAATTTTAAAAATACACCAAAGACTAACTCGAACTCGTTATAACTTTTGTAATACGAAAAATAGTTTGAGTCTCAAAACATTGAAATTACAGCAATAACACCAAACCTAAATGATCGAAAGGACAAAGAATAGCACCCATATTTCCCTAATGAAAAGGCTATAACTATAAGATTAGTAACTCATGCATTTTACACACAAAGAGAACAGAAAACACAAACAAACACATAATTAAAGCAATGTCTCATTTATAAACAATTCACTTAATAAACAACTAAATAACTACCCCACTCTCACTTTTAGTCGGTTTCAAAGTTGACTTATTGGTTTCGAGTTTTATACTAGTCTCAAGAATCTTTTCCCCACTAGGTGTGTTGCCGAACGCTCACCACGCGGTTGCAGGACGGCTCTGATACCAATCTGTAACACCCCGAAAAACAAGTAGGTTGCTTAAAATAGCTCTTTTATTAACAATAGACAGCAGCGGGAAATCATAGGGCGTCACCGCCGTATTTCCCCTCCGGAAAATACAAGGCTTTTACAATAATAAATATAAAAACTAAAATTAAAATTAGCTTGATAAATTGTATCTTATACGTCTTATCTTCTAGGTGAAATTTCTCAAACTTGACCTTCCCCGATACTTGTACCTGAAAAAGAGTGAACGTAACAGAATCAGCCAACCACGGGCTGAGTATGACTCTGGTCAGATCCATCAGCCTCATATCATTTCCTTTACTCATAAAGAATTCTCCTTATTATATAACACTAGGTAGTATCCCACGCTTCGCGCGGCCTGTTTTAATATTTTATGATTATAATTGAAGAAAAAAATTATATAATTCATATATGACCTTCAATATTTTCTCTTATAAATAATTTTTTCTCAAATTTAATATTTTATGATCAACGTTTTATAAATAAATTTGTGACTGGTAAAATATCATATTAATCAAAATAAAATTTATTTGAATAATACAACAATCAACAATAAGTTCTTAAATTATATCATTTCACGATATTTTATATCTCAAATCAATTAATATTTATTCAAAATGATGTGAACATAATTTTATGTAATTTTTTATTTTTTATGTATAACATGTGACAATCTATCAAACACATAGAGTTCAAACTCAATCTATTCAAATGTTTTGATTGTGTCTTGTATGTGATATGTGTTAAACATATTTATGAGAAATTTGCACCTTTTGTTTTTTTTAAACAATTATATATAATGATGTTTAAGAGTTTATTACCTGTAAATATAATAGGTTGAACTTTCTCAAATATTATTTTTTGATGTTTAAATTCAAAGTATTTAAAAGATAACATATAAAATATTTAACTAAAAGTAATACAGAGTATTTGGTTAGTCATAATAAATATTTTATATGTGACTTATACATATTTAATTAAAGATATTAAAGAAAAATGTAACGTGTTTTCTACTTTTTCATGTCGTTTATAATATTATATTACTTAATGATCATTACTTTTGTTTTGATTATTCAAATGCACGCGTGATCACTATGTACCTACACACTCGTACACATACTCATTATCACACTATTGAAACCTATCAAAATCTTATATGTATTCAATTTATCCAATATAGTTTTTTTCATTCCCAGACTATAAAAACTTATCTTTTAGTGGTTTTTTCAAGTTGTGTTTTTAATGTATACAATGACTCTTCCAAATATATTTTTCTTAATGGATTTAATAGTCTAATTTTTATAACTTTCTCAAAATATTTTTTTTACGTAAATGTAAAATATTGTGAGGCACTCACTTTAATCATCTGTACATATAAAAATAAATATTTCAATAAATATAATGAAAATTATACTCAATTGACAGCATTTTTCACAATGAACATAATTATTTACATTTTAGAATTTTTATCAAAATAACTTTTTGGTAAATTTAGAATCAAATCACCGTAATTATTTAATATAATTTTATAATAAAATTTATTAAACTATAATTAATATTTTGCTGAGATTTATACAATATTTATTATGTTTGTATTTAATTTCAGCTGTAATTAATACGTGTATTTAAGGCTGGATTGACACGTGGCGCATCCACAACGTTTCAACCCAATTATATATATATATATATATATAGAGAGAGAGAGAGAGAGAGAGAGGTAGGATCTGGTGAGAACGATAACTCGGTGAGAACGGTCAGAACGAACCACATCCCTTAGATTAAAGAGGAATGAACGACTGATATTTGACTAGGAATTAAACTAATCAATTAAGCTTACCAAGACCCCACTGTTTCCCTGATTCTTTCGTTTAATGCAACTCCAATCCTAATTGACAATTTCAATTCAATATCCCATTTCCTCTTAATTCACCAATGTTAATCACAAAAGCTAGCCACGCATTAAAACCAGTACAATCTTCTTCTTCACACATTGAGCAGCATCCCAAATCTCACAATCCCCAATCACCCTTATCATCTCTCACATCCATATACACCACCACCTGACGCCGAACAGTAGAGTTGTGCGTGCTGTTTATGTGGTTTCACGGTGTTCCGGTGATGTCGCCGGCAGAGCTGGCCCCCACTGGTGACGCTACCTATGCCCCTCCGACTGGACCACCGCCCTTCGATCCCTCTTCTTCACTATCACCCCAACCCACGATAACCCCCTGCATTTTTCTGAATTTATTCTGATCAAGGAATAAAAATGGAGGAGGGGATTATAGGGACAGGAATATCGACATTAAGATCACGTTGCTACTCGCCGTCATCATCTCTCAAACAATGTATCTAATTTAATTATTGATGTATCTCGAACCAATTTTAATGTACCTAGTAACTGATTTTGTGTATCTATGCTAAGATACAATAAAACAATGGTAAGATACATCAAATACTAGAGTAGATACATTGAAATAATTGGGGAGTTGTGAAAAAGGGGAACTTGGTATTAGAGCTTGGGGTTTTAAATTTGATCATTGTTGTGTTTTTAATGTAAGAGTTGGATATCAGATTTCTGCCCTTCCCTCCAATTTCCCCTTGTCTTCTGACGACAACCGCCATAGCTACGTCATCACAGCGACACAACCCACCCCAAAAAACCCCAAATTCAACCCAGAAATACCGGCCATCTGACTTCTCGCTACCCAACTTCATCGTGCTATTACTTTCATACCCGTGCGCGCATATCTTACAGCAACTCTTTTACGAAATTCTTACTTAAATCATACTCAATTGGTGGGAGTGAGTAATGATCGACATTACCATTGCTAACAGCAGAGAAGATAAGCGAAAGGTCGACGGTGGTTTGTGCCGGAGATTAAGTGTCGACGACGAGTGATGGTCGTCGGAGTTCGGTGGTGGTGGTGGGTGGTAGGTGAGATTTGGTTTGGGCAGTATAATGGAGTAGTCGTTCTTTTTATTTCTTTTGTTTGTTGTATCAGCCCTTGGATTTTAGTTTAATCTAATGGTTTTAATAACTCGTTCTCACCGTTCTCACCGAGTGTTTGTTCTCACCGGATCCTAAATCTATATATATATATATATATATATATATATATATATATATATATATAGTGATAAGATCATTTGAGTCCATCCCTTACACTTGAGTCCATAAGTCCTCCTTAGAGCCTTTGGATGAGGGAGATGGAGGGCTGAGATTGTAAGCAAAAAAAGGAGATTAATGTCCAATTAAACACTCTCCCTCTCTACTTTACTAATCCATATTAATTAAAAATAAATCCACTATATAAAATTTATTTTTCCACCCACATCTCACACAATTACCATCCTCTCATCTCTCTAAAACCCAAATAAAACAAAACCAAAAAAAAAAAATCCCCACCCACCATCTTCATCGTCCCCTCCTCTCTGCTCTTCACTCCCACCAGCCGACACCCCCATACCCGCCTGCCACCACCCCACGCCACTGACGCCTGCCCCCATACCCGCCTGCCACCCACGCCACTCGCATGAACCACCACCGCCACCCATAAACAATCACAAAAAACTAGATCTAAAAATAAAAAAGCTATATCTACCAAAGCCACCTTCATCTCTCTCATTTTTCGGATTGTTCATGTGTTTGTTGTTGTTGTTGGCGGTGTTTGGTGGTCGGCTTGCTGCCGCCACCACAAGATCTTCACTTTTCAATTTTTTTTTTGATAATACGTGTTGTAGGCCGTCACGGGCGGCTGTGGTGCTGTTTTTTTTTTTTTTTTTTTTTTGTGAATTTAGTTTGTAGATCTTGAACAAATGAAGATGAAGTTTAAAAATATGCGTATGTTGGTGTTTATGTCGGATAATTCCGAATCTAATTTTTAAAACACTTTTTTTTTCGGCTCTATTTTCGTAAAACGGGTTGTTTTTCTAGATCTATTTTTTGTGTGTGGTTGTCGTGATTGTGTTTAGGGGGCGCGGGTAGTGGAGGAGTTGGTGGGTGGTTGTGGTTTGCGTGGTGGTTGCGTGTGACGGTTGTGGTGGCTCGGGTTTTGATGGGGATGTTAAATGTTGATGATGGTGTTTTGTTTTGTTTTTATTTATTTAGTTTTTCCTTTTTTTTGCTGTGTTTTGTTTTTAGTTTCAAATATCGTCTTGTTTTTTTTTTAATCCCGTCTTGTTTAAATTCATTATGTTATCTATTTTTTTAAGATCTCGTTTTTATGTGTAGTATTTTTTTTTCAGATTTTCTTTACAAATTTCGTTTTTTTAAAAGGTACTTTTATTTTAATGTTAGATCTATAAATATTGGTGGTGTCCGGGTGTTGTTTACATTTTTCTCCATTAAAATTAGACTTTTATTCATTAAAATTACACTTTTTTCTACTAGTATAACACTTTTTCGGCTAAAATTACACTTTTTGTTGTTAGAATTACACTTTTTTCTGTTAGAATTACACTTTTTTTCTGTTAGAATTACACTTTTCTTCATTAAAATTACACTTTTTTCTGTTAAAATTATACTTTTTTATGCTAGAATAACACTTTTTTTTGCTAAAATTACACTTTTTGTTGTTAGAACTACACTTTTTTAGCTTAAAATTATACATTTTTCGGCTAAAATTACACTTTTTCTCCTAAAATTATACTTTTTATTGTTAGAATTACACTTTTTTCTGTTAAAATTACACTTTTATTCATTAAAATTACACTTTTTTCTGTTGGAATTACACTTTTTTCTATTAAAATTATACTTTTTTCTGCTAGAATAACACTTTTTTTGGCTAAAATTACACTTTTTCTGCTAAAATTACACTTTTTGTTGTTGTTAGAATTACACTTTTTTTCATTAAAATTACAATTTTTTGTGTTAGAATTACACTTTTCTTCATTAAAATTACACTTTTTTATGTTAAAAGTACACTTTTTGTTGTTAGTATTACACTTTTTGTTGTTAGAATCACACTTTTTTCTGTTAGAATTATATTTACCTCTATTGGACTAATGTTACACTCTTAATGGACTTGGTCATATTCTCATATTCTCATATTCTCATTGGACTAATGTTACACTCTCAATGGACTATGGACTCTGGACTGAAATTATACTTTTCTGGACTAAAATTACACTTTTCTGGACTAAAATTACATTCTCCTTGACTAAAAATAACAATCTCATTGGACTGAAATTACACTTACATGGACTAAAATAACACTTTTTGTCATTAAAATAACACTCGTAAAATGCTAAATTACAATAACTGGTGATAAAATGACAAAAATTCAAAATATTATTCGTTAAAATCACTCGGAAAAGATTGAAGTTAAACTTGTAAAACGCTAAATTCTCGAAAAAAATTCTTAAAATTACACTTTTTGCTGTTAGAATCACACTCGTAAAATCTTAAAATGTCGAAAACTTGTCTCGAAAAAAAAAACGAAAAAAACGAAACAGTCGAAAACTTGTCTCGAAAAAAAAAAAACGAAAAAAACCGAAACAGGAAAAATGTTAACAAAATTTTCATAAACTTTGAAGTATAAGACAAAATATGGTGTTAATTGTGTATGATAATGAATTAGTGAATGTATTATTAAAACTAGAGAGAGAAGTGAATTAATTAGTGTTAAGTGTGTTTTTTGCTTTCAATCTCAACCTTTCACCATGCATGATCCAAGGGTTGTGGGAGGGACTTATGGACTCAAAAAAAAAGGTGGACTTAGAAGAACTTTGCTCTATATATATATATATATATATATATATATATATATATATATATATATATATATATATATATATATATATTATATATATATAAAGATAACACAATAACTTACCAGAGTACCTAACTTATCACTGATCAGTATGGTATCCAAACATTATATCATTATCCTAACAAGAAGATATATATTCACATCACATTAATGTTGGTATACAATTACTGAAGAGATAGACATTACGTATTTCACATGGATCAACACCCCTGGAGCCAACGCTCCTTTAATTAACATGGAGCCAACGCCCTCTTATAGTTTACGTGGAGCCAACGTCCTGGATGCCAACGTTGCCCCATTAGTTCATATGGAGCCAATGCCCCTACACTGTATACAGTTTTGGTTTTTTTTATAATGTCATCTCAAACCAATAATCGTATCCCAAATGATACAATTGGCCTATTATACATTATAAGAAGAATACCTACATCCAGTCATACTATTAAGACGATAATTAATTAATATAACATGTGAGCAGTATAACAATCATAAGATGAATTTAACAATAAAATTAATAAACCAATTATTTCTAATCTCTTATTTTAAAATAAACAATTATTTATATCGACGAAGGGTCTCGAAATCATACATTTCTGAGGACTTAACTAAAGCTTGACGAATTATTAGGAAATAATATGTGCTCCTCTCATTTTTATTGTGTACCACGAATCTGAGAGACTAGCCTTCATCTTTTATTATAAGCCTCACATGTCATGAAGTTTTCTAAGGAATGGCTTTATTACCTATGTTGTACTCCGTATAATATACTTACACCTTAACTGTAATATCCCAAGAGATTGTTAGAAAATTTATCCCACATCGGAAAAATATAAAACTTGTGATATATTTATAAGAGATTCCCACCACTTAGTAACAAGGCCTTGTGCCTTTGGCTTAAGTGAGGACAAAACAGACCCAAAAGTACACATCCCATCTTATTGGGGTTGTGTTATGACGGTGGTTGGCCGATTGTTATAAATGGTATCAGAGCAACCCTGCGACCATGTGGTGAGCCTGTGGTCAGGAGTACTCGGGTCACCCACCTAGCGGGAGAGAATTCTGGGCTTGGCCATCTTATTGGGGTTGTGTTATGACGGTGGTTGGCCGATTGTTATAAATGGTATCAGAGCAACCCTGCGACCATGTGGTGAGCCTGTGGTCAGGAGTACTCGGGTCACCCACCTAGCGGGAGAGAATTCTGGGCTTGGCTGCGGTCAGCTTTGAGGCACAACGAGGACGTTGTATTTTTTAAGTGGGAGAGTTTGTAACACCCCAAGAGATTGATAGGAAATTTGTCCCACATGAGGAAAATATGGAGCTTGTGATATCTTTATAAGAGATTTCCACCATTTAGTAATAAGGACTTGTACTTTTAAGTTTAACTAAGGATAAAAGGTAGAGGTGGCAATCGGGTCACTCGGGTCGGTTACGGGTCGGGTCAAAGCGGGTCGGGTCATATTGGGTTCGGGTTGTTTCGGGTTAGCGGCGGGTCGGGTCGGTTACAGTTCATGTCGGGTCGTTTTCGGGTCGGGTCATCAGCGGGTGACAAGTCGGGTCGGGTCAGTATCGGGTCAGATTATAAGCATATATTTTCTCTTATGTATTTAGTTTTAGATGGGTAATTTTATGTTTAAACAACGTGTAGGTGTATTAATTGTAATTTTAAGTGAAAATAATTAAGATTAATGTCAATTTGGTCTTATTTACACAATTATTAAGCTAATTCATTATCGGGTCATTTATCGGGTTGAGTCAATATCGGGTCATGGGTCGGGTCGGGTCGGTTCAGGTCGGGTTCGGGTTGGAAAAAATAAGGATGTTATCGGTTATCGGGTCGGGTTGGGTCGGGTCGGTTCGGTTTCGGGTCACCCAATTTTCGGGTTGTATCGGGTCGGGTTTCGGGCGGGTCGGGTCGGGTTCCTCGGATCGGGTCAGCTTTTACTAGCTCTAATAAAAGGGACCCAAAAATGCACATCTCAACTTATTAGGATTATGTTACAACAGTGGTAGGTCGGATTGTTATATTAACACATAAAATCATACATGTAGGCTTTACCAAAATTGGTAGTATGACTAAGCTAGGTAGAAATGTAGAATACGTAACTCTTAAGCAAAATTCTTTTTTCTTTTTTTTTTCTCATAACTATCTAATAGAATAGTAAAATAAATGTCGCAACAAGTCCCGACTTATATACTCTTAATATACTACTAAAGTAGATCCTTTTTCATTTATAGAAAAAAATTATATGAGTCTAATATATAAAGTCTCGAGTAGTTCTATTATTAAATAAATTTATTCAGGTTGTTACAATAACTTGTGACACACATAGCCTCAGGCCCCGTTTGGTAAACAGCATATTGGCAAATATTAGCATATTTCGGGTTAAATAGTAGATTTGACCCATTAATGTGCTATTTTAATGCGTTTGGTAAATAGTAGTTTCCGACGGCATATTGTAAGCAAATCTACTATTTTTTAAGATGCTGCTAAGAGCAGCATATTTGTAATAGTAGATTCACTCATACCTTTATTTAACTTAAAAAAATTAATTGTTATGGCTAATCTGCTGTTTACCAAACGCTTAAGATGATTCTGCCCATGAGATTTATTAGTCAAACATGCTATATAAATCTGATGACTGTATTATGCTAACGGTATCTACTATTCAAAATCTGGTTCTACTGTTTGTCAAACAGGGCCTTAATTATTCTTAGAGAAAAATGTATGTAATATGTGATTCTACAAAGTATCCAAGCATATCCAATTCTCGTTTTAATACTTGTAATTTGTTATTCTCCATTTCGTTTGTAATTTTTAAGTTCGTCACTGTTGTAATACCCGGAAACTCTAACACATACTTGGTGATTGGCAACACTGTTGGCGATTGTCGCCGTTCTTTTTTTTGGCAAATTGATTGGGGACTTGAAGACGGTTGGGTTGATGACTGCAGTGATAGTGGGGTGGGGATTACAGATGTGGTAGGGACGAGGATAATTGACTTTGTGGCAACGGAGGAGACTGAAGTTCGTAGCTTTTGTTAGGTAAGTGTTGCATTATTATGAGTGTTATTAGTTATTCTTTTTTTGGTCTAATTTTTCTATCGGGTTCGTCATTTACTATAAGATGGTCTTATACGAAATTTGTTGAATATAACATTTTCATTTGAACTTTTAAAATAACAACCCGGGGAATTTGATCGTTTCTCTATCTTATAATTATTGCTATTATTGCTATGTACACATAGTCTCAAAACTGTAAGTTATTCTTAATTATGATGAACAGGTACTAGAGACTTTTTCCACCCATCTTTTCTTTTTAACATTATTTTAACTAATAGTGAAACGTCACAAACACGTGACATGTAACACGTAACACATGAAATTTCACCAAACTTTGTATGGACCCAGTTATCAATATCAATACTATATATTAATTCCAGAAACCAAGGGACTTCAATGTAATTAAAGAAAGTTATACAAATTAATTATACTATATAGTTTTAAATCACTAGCACCGTGTGATGGACCCGATTAAGGGATCTCAATGCAAATATTTTATAGTTTGGGTTAAAATTAAATTAGGGTTTTTTTTCAAACACAACCTTTAAAAAAAAAATTCTTCCAAACACCACCTTTAAAAAAAAAGTTTGTAAAACACAACCTTTAATAAATATTTTGTTGTCAAACACGACTTTTTGGCTGAAGGACTTAACATTTTGCAATGAGGTAACTTTCAATCGATGTTTGGGATAGCAAACGATGTCGGTTTGAGGTGTTCTTGGACTCGTTGGAAAGGTGGAAATACAAGCTTTCCATGGGTTATCAACACGATGGTCAAAAGTGGCCTTATGTGGGCTCTATTGTTGTGTAAAGTATGGCTGGTCGGAGAGATTAGCGAGTGGTCGGGGATTTTTAGTGGGTCTTTTAAAGAGGTTATGATGCTTTGTTTGGTCTGAAAATTGGTATGTAGGTACCGGGGAGTGTAAAGTAGGCCGTAGTTGTTTTTTTTTCTGTGGTTGTTGGTTACAAGTGGTGGTTCGAGGGGAGTTAATTTGAAGGTAAAAAAAATTCAAAAGAATGTCAAAGTAGGATTTTTTTTTTGTGGGCCAATTCACTCACCTCAAACCAGCACTTACAGCAAACAACCACAAAAAACAACACAACTACGGCCTACCTTACACTCCCCGCTACCTACATACCAATTTTCAGACCAAACAAAGCATCGTAACCTCTTTAAAAGACCCACTAAAAATCCCCGGCCACTCGCTGGTCGGGGAGCAGCCTTACTTTACACAACAATAGACCCCACATAAGGCCGCCTTTGACCATCGTATTGATAACCCCTGGAAAGCTTGTATTTCCACCTTTTCAACGAGTCCAAAAACGCCTCAAACCGACATCGTTTGCTATCTCAAACATCGACTGAAAGTTACCCCATTACAAAATGTTAAGTCCTTCGGCCAAAAAGTCGTGTTTGAAAACAAAAAAATTATTAAATGTTGTGTTTTACAAACTTTTTTTTTAAAGGTGGTGTTTGGAAGAATTTTTTTTTTAAAGGTTGTGTTTGACAAAAAATCCATTAAATTATATACAAGCTTGGTAATTTTCCTAAACATTTGTAATAGACTAAAACATAGTCAATTTCCTTAAAATAAAGTAATTAATTAAGATGGTAAATTAATTAAAAATAATATTTTCCTAAACAGTTGTACGAGACTAAAACATGGTCAATTTTCCTTAAAATAAAATAATTAATTAGTATAAACATGCACACTTATGGTATTAATTATTATCATCATAAAATTATATACTAAATTTAAAATCTATGCAATTTTATTAAACTTTATAGTTTATTAGATGTATAGAGGTGTTAATTATTTAACATACAAAAATATAATAAGTAGATTATAAATAATTTAAGTTAAATTCCATAATATATAATATTGCATATTTATTTCAATTTGAATTAATGCATATATGTAATATATTTATATAAATATATAATCCTCTTAAAATTGCATGCCTAAGTAGTAAAAGTAATTTCGTTAGTAAAGAAAAGAATTGTAGTAACATTGGATATAGTTATATGATAGTAATCACTCATTTGAATAGTAAAAGTAACAATATTATCAACGAGATTAGTAAGAATGGTAGAAACAACAACAGGCGTAGTGAAATAATCAATATTAATGCGGCAATAGTGAAAGTAACAGTAATTACGACGGGAGTAGTGAAATTATCAATATTAATGCGGCAATAGTGTGATGGTAACAATAATAATTACGGCGGGAGTAGTGAAAGTAACAATGATTACGGGCAAGTAGTGAAATGTTATTACTATTGTTTCATTAATAAAAGTAAAATATTAATAGCGGGAGTAGTGAATTTGTCTCAAAATTTATTTCATCGTAATTTTAGGCTATGTTATAAAAAATATATTAATGATAAATTTATGTGTTATGTAACTTTAAGTAATTTTATTTAATGAAAAAAAAAATTAATGGTAAGTAGAGGTAGCCCGGGCAAAGCCGGGCACCAATACTAGTTATATATTAAATCCGGAAACCAAGGGACTTCAATGTAATTAAAGAAAGTTATACAAATTAATTATACTATATAGTTTTAAATCAATAGCACCGTGTGATGGACCCGATTAAGGGATCTCAATGGAAATATTATATAGTCTGGATTAAAATTAAATTATATAGAAGCTTGGTAATTTTCCTAAACATGGTTAATTTCCTTAAAATAAAATAATTAATTAAAATGGTTAATTTTCTTAAAATAAAATAATTAATTAAGATGGTTAATTTTAAGGAGTCTAAAAGAAAAAAAGATGCCTGACAATTTTCCTAAATATTTATAAAAGACTAGAAGATGGTCAATTTTCTTAAAATTAAATAATTAATTAGTATAAACATGCACACTTATGATATTAATTATCATCATCATAAAAGTCTATATTAAATTTAAAATCTATGCAATTTTATTAAATTTTATAGTTTATTAGATGTATAGAGATGTTAATTATTTAACATACAAAAATATAATAAGTAGGTTATAAATAATTCAAGTTAGATTCCATAATATATAATATTGCATAATTCTTTCGATTTGATTTAATGCATGTATGTAATATATTTATAAAAATATATAATTCTCTTAAAATTGCATGCCTAAGTAGTAAAAGTAATTTCATCAGTAAAGAAAAGAATTGTAATAACATTGGATATAGTTATAGTTATATGATTGTAAGCACTCATTTGAATAGTAAAAGTAACAATATTATCAACGAGATTAGTGAGAGTGGTGGAAACAACAACGAAAGTAGTAAAATAATCAATATTAATGCGGCAATAGTGAAAGTAACAATAATTATGGCGAGAGTAGTTAAATTATCAATATTAATGCGGCAGTAGTGACAGTAACAATAATTACGGCGAGAGTAGTGAAAGTAACAACGATTACGGGCAAGTAGTGAAATGTTATTACTATTGTTTCATTAATAAGAGTAAAATATTAATAGCGGGAGTAGTGAATTTGTGTCAAAATTAGTTTCATCGTAATTTTAGGATATGTTATAAAAAATATATTAATGATAAATTTATGTGTTATGCAACTTTAAGTAATTTTATTTAATGAAAAAAAAAATTAATAATAAGTAGAGGTAACCCGGACGAAGCCGGGCACCAATACTAGTGGTTACCTAATAGAGAGGCCGATATAATCTCATAAAGACACATTGATGACAACAACAATCAACAATTATTTGATTACATCTTACCTAACCCGTTCCCCATGCATGCAAATCAATATCATGACACAAATTGTGAGATTGATTACAAGCAAGAGCTTAACCAAATACTACGTACTACATAGCTCATAGTACTAAGGGGTTGTTTGGTTACCCATTCTAAAACACATGAATTGTAATTCATGGAATTTGCAAAATGGGGGAGTTGTTTGTTTGCCCCAAATCACATGAATTGAAGTTCCATAGGAACTCCAATTCCTCCATGATGTAGGAAGTTGCTTACCTAGGTCCCCCTAGGTGAGTGGAAATTCCTGTGGAATTCACTTCCCACATTCCAACCAAACAAGTTTTTCCAATTTCATGTGATTTATAAAATCATGGGATCTCTCCATTCCTTGGAACTTCGATTCCCTTAGCGAACCAAACGACCCCTAAGTAACCTCCTGCATGTCTGCGTGGATTCGATTAGTTGGTGAAAACATCAAATAGTAATGGTGTAATTATTTAAGGGTTTTTTGTCCAACACCACCTTATAAAAAAGGTATTTGCAAAACACCACCTTTAAAAAAAATTCCTTGTTTTTTGACACCTTTAAAATAATAATATTGTAAAACACAATCAATTGGCCGGAATTTGGTCGAAATTTGGCCGGAATCTTACTTTTCAACTTCCTTTATAATTTCTCTCCATTTTCACCTTTGTATTCTATAACTCTAATTATTCCCTCCTTATCTTCAACATTATATCCTCTTTCTTCATTTTTTTCTAACTCATTTGTTCCTACTTTTCATCAAAAAAAAAATGTCTTATAGAAGCTTTGAAACCACATTGAATCCCACTTATCAAATGTTCCTCCTACACTAGTAAGTATGGGAGGCCACTAAACTCGACAATAGCAAAACGAGAGGCTGTCATACCAAGAAAAAACAGTTTTTGGAAATAAATTACTTGAACTTTTGATTGGAAACCAAATAGTGTATTCAAATAGTCAATTTTGGATGAAGAATTTGATAAACTAGTGATTACATTAAGAGGATGATTGAGTGGGGGAAAACGAGGGATGAGAGTATAAACGAAAAAAAATGGGTAAGGTAAAAAAAAAAAAAAGAAGAAAGAAACCTTGATTTAACATTATCTGTTATTTATCAAAGGGTGGTCATGCATGAGACCGTTGTACAAGAAAATTTGTGTATTTATTGAGATATTTTTTTATGAAAAGGTGTCTAAGTTGGTAAGTTGCATACGTGAAAAAAAGTGCCCTACCCTAATGGAGTAGTAACTTCACGGTTTATTTTTTTTGTTTTTCTAAATTTCTCCCCTTCTTAATAGAGAAGCTACGCAAGTTAAGTGGTAAGTGGTAACCAATAACATTCTCTTTCTTGATAGTACAAAAACTAAAAGTTAATTACACAAGTTGTTGACTTCGCTCATCATGCCCCTCAATTTCAACCCACTTCAAAAAGACTTTTTTTTTTTTCCGACAATAGTAAACCGATGTAATAAATAAAATAAAGTATCTTACAAGACCAACAAACCTACTAAATTAGCCAGTCGCAAGGCTGACTGACGAATGACGATGCAAATGAAGAAGACGGCGAATTTCAGATAATGAATTTCGCGCTACGATTGGTACTGGCTTTTGAGATGCCAGAACTAAAGATAGTTTTCTTGAAGTTACCCAGAAAGTAATTGATGCAGAGACGTCCAAACGTGGCTGTAACATAAGCTGTAGCAAGGCTTGTGAATAAGCAGCGAAGACAGATGTTGCTCGGACATAGAATTTTTCAGTATATTCGGAGCTCATGTCAATGGACGAAGCGGTGTAGCAGCTGTTGGTTTGCTTCCTGCAAATGCAAAGGTAGTAAGAAGAAGAGGATAATGTTAGAAATTATTAATCTCATTATTTAACATATTCATATATGTGACATTTAATTTAGTCATAAAATTAAATTTAGATCTTATGCATGCAAACATAAATAAGAATAGAGAAAAAATCGTTTTCCTTACTATAAAATTTCGGATCAAAGGGCACAAGTAAGATCTCCTTCTTACTTGTTCTTGAGCTTTCCTTATATGGATGAACAAAGATTCAAGTTTAGAATCCCTCCCAAAGATGAATACCCAAGATAACCTCTTAAAAGACTAATATTATTTGATCTAGAACAATATTAATCTTACTAAAAATTGACCCAAAATATTGTTTTTGCTCTCTTGTTTTTCGGCCAAGAGAAGGAAAGAATGATGGAATATTTTCTATCTCTAAGTTCTAGTAATCTTAGAGAATGGAATAATATTACACTAGAAAAATATGTAGTGTAAAGTAGAATGATTATGGAAGAAAAACTCTTGTTTTTCTAGGTGGAAACCG
The DNA here is from genome assembly GCF_048544455.1 of Silene latifolia. Classification (NCBI taxonomy): domain Eukaryota; kingdom Viridiplantae; phylum Streptophyta; class Magnoliopsida; order Caryophyllales; family Caryophyllaceae; genus Silene; species Silene latifolia. The sequence continues at coordinate 192,273,052 of NC_133536.1, forward strand.
AGTGGAGGAAGAAAAGGAGCCAATGCATGGCCAAGATGCTCTTCACAAAAGCAATTAGGCATGCATAGCTAGAAGTAGTGTAATCATTTTGCATTCCAATTAATTATTTAACACAATTTAAACATATACTCCCTCCATTTTTCGGCAATTATAAAATGTGAGGTCCATTTTAAATTTTGTCATTTGTCAATTGTCACATGTCACTAGTCATGTTTAATTGTAATGTATTTTTAACATATTAAAAATCAACGTATTAATAAAAATACGTCATGTACAAAATCGACTTAGTAATTCATAATTACTTGTACCAAAACGGTTTACCAATTATAAATCACAACATCTTGTATTTATAATAAATTATTCATTCAGTTTTAATTGTTTCGTAAACAATAATTTTATCTAAGTAATAAAACAATTTGATTACTTAGACCGTATCTTATTTAATCGAATTACAATAAGATACGTCAATAATACTCACAAAATCGTCCGTTAATTTTAAGCAATTTAATTAACCCGTATCAGCATACGATCAATTAAATAATCAATTAAGAGTGTTACCCTTTAGGTATGACCTAAGGAGATCAACTGATCACCACCGTCGCACGACAGTAATGTCAAACTCTAGTCAGCCAATCATTACCGATATGTGTGGACCATTGATCAAAATATTACATCCCACATGTATTCTTAAAATGAGATTTAAACATGTGATCATCATGATCGACAGTTGTGATCGCATTATTGTCGGAGGACACATGTTCCAACAATCTCCTACTTGTCCTCGACAAGTATGCGTCACCAATTCTCTTGTCCTATTACTATATCTCCCACTCAATGCAAGGTGTCTTTCAGGTCGTACTTGCAATGATCACATCGAGAGTAGTTTCCTCGATCTGGAGAATAACTGATTCACCGGAATTATCTACCATAGATACCTTCCGAGCGTGGCCACGCATTTCCAGTTCATTACTCCTCGAGTGGCCGTTAGATATTGTTATAACCCTGACAAGGGGGTGGACAATTCCTATTGCACTTATTCCCTTCGACTAGCCACAGCCATCATAACCCAAAATATGCCCATTTGACCCCATTTACGAAGGTCGTAGTAACATAAATCAAAGTTAATCTGAAACTGTGCCACCTTAGGCGAACAGTCTTTAGTCAAAAAAATCGACTCATTAGAATACTATAGTAGCTCTCGCCACGACCAGGCTATATAAATTTGCCAGAACTCTATAAGTGGTCATAAGGCCCGACAAAGTGTTCCTAACAGTCTGCCTATGTGATCGACTAGTCATCTCACATGACTCTATGGCACTTGAACTTGCCATCAATCGCATCACACTCTAGTCACTTCAAGACGTCACCTCATACAAGTGACTATGGGCGAATACCATGTTCATCCAGGTTCACTTTAACGGGGTTCAATATTGTCTCTACAACCCGTTTGGATGTGACAAAGTATAAAAGGAGTTTTCAGATTTAAAATCTCGAACGATAAATGTGATTATCACATGAGTAGTCAATACTTGATTACTACTTCATATTCTATAATCCAGTTTGATCTTGAATGTAGTTGTTCATCTCAATTCAATTGAAATGACATGACTCATCATGTTAGGCCTATGAGAAGGCTTTGGTTAGTAGGTTTTATCAACTTCTTGTACCTTACTCAAACTTACTACATACTCGTTTTCCTTTGTAATGTATACATTTGCATTACAAAACTCTCTGAGTACGTGTCGAGATCCAATCAAGACATAGGCCCTCTAACCTTAGAATAGCTCCCACTGTTTTCACAATGTGCGGGACCCATCCTTCTTGCACATCTCATGATTGCAAGTGTACTCAATTTCCGTTGTAAGCATCCTCATTGTTCTTTATTGCTTAGAACGATTCTAACAAATCTATTTCTTAAATAACATAGCCACAATGGTATCTTAACCATCCTAATGTGTTTTGATTATGGTTTTGTCGGAAATAATGCGCAATCTCAATTGTCAATTGTCATTTGTCATTTGTGTAACACCCTTACACAAAATTGCATCAAAGACACTTTGCTTTACACCTTTAATGCTTCTGAAAGCACTTAAGGGTAATCTTTATGGCTTACTTGGTAACTATTACTTAAATTCGATTTGAAACAATTCATCATACTCAAGGTATATGAAATGTTATACATCATTACTCATTTAATTGATCCGGCAGCGGAAGCAAATGGAATCAATCAAATATGTTCAACTTGAACTAGTCATGAATCTTGTCAACATAAAACTTCTTATTTGACGCTAATATCATGTGGATTTATCTACATAAATCTGGATATTAAAGATGTATTATATTACTCCAAAAGTCTTAAATCATTCCCAATTATCAATATGTCATCCACATATAAGACTAATTAAAATTTTCGTAACTCCCACTAAACTCCATGTATAAACACAACTTCTCGACTTATCGAGAAAGGTTTTATAACATGATCAAAACATTGATTCCAACTCATTGATGTCCTACTTAAGACTCTCTCTTAAGTTTCACATTTTCTTAGGATGGCAAGAATCTACAAAACTCAAGACATGTATTGAATACATTCCTTCTAATTGAAGAAGTGGGTTTTAGATTCACTCGCTATATGTATATCATCATAATGAAACACAATCCCTAAGAAGATCCAAATAGACTTAAGCATTTCAACTAGTGCAAAAACCATTTGCAACCAATCAAGCTTTGATATCTTACAATTCACTTGGAATTTATTTCGGATTTTCATGGCTCTAAGCCTTGTATTGAGTTGTGACTTAAACACTCTCATGTAAGTCATATGTTCATTACTTTCCAGAAGTAATCAAATTGAATCAAACAATTTCTTTGTAAGTTGCAAGCTCTTTACTTTCTAAAAGTAACACTAATTCATCATATTCAACAAGTGATGACTTTAACCTCCTAGGTTTTGAAGAAACAACGTCTTACACAAAACGTCTCATGTAGCCAAGAAAGTCCAGTTTCTGTAGCCAAGAAAGACCAGTTTCTTGTGACATAACATTCTTAGCCAAGAAAGACCAGTTTCTTGTGACATAACATTCTTTGTGGCTCTTTGAATAATTTTTCCCACTCTGTCTTCTAGAAATAAACTTGTATTTTAGAAAGACAGCTTTACGAGCCACAAACCCGTTGTACTCGTGATTATAATAAGGAAAAATGAGCATTTGTTTCTTTTGAAAACTTACAACTATGGTACCCTACCATTTCATATCTCATATGATTCGTTTTAGATTTAGTGGAAAAATAATTTAGACAAAATGATAAAATCCCCAAAAGGATCAAGTAACTCAAAGTAACTTGATCGAAGTCCAAACCATATCGAATAGCGTTTGATTTCTTATCCAACCACACATTATCCCATAATGTGTGTTAAGAGAGATTAACTTGTGATACTATATCACATTTCATTTGGCTTATATCAAAGTCTTCACTTTGATAATCCCATCACGACTAAATCGTGATTCCTTGAACTCTTTGAACTTCTTCAAAGAATTCTCTATTTACCTTATTAAGTGAACACATTAGCGTCAACTTAAATCGTTGGTAAAAGAAAATGATCAACCTATTTTGGATCAATGATTTACAACCACGATCTCCTTTTCAACCAAAAGGCACGAGACATCTTGCTTTGAATACAAGATACGCATATACCATAAGATCTAATGGTTTCAAGAGTACTTGATAACTCTTTGCGTTCATCATTTCAAAATCTAAGGTTTAATCTTGTGATACCAATTTGAGTCTTGCATCATCTTCATGATGTATCATTCTAGTTTAGTTTAGAATATATATATTAACCTTGATAATGGGCTAACCATACATCAAATCATGGTGTATAGGGTCACAAAAGTGAGACCTCTTTTGTATCTTAACAAGTTTATATTCTTATTTAGAGTTTATGCACTTAATAGTCACAGTTAAGTACAACTTTAAATCCAAAAAATAGATTGAGTACACAATTACTCTATCTCTCAACATTATTGTTGTTAGTCGTCATATTTTAATCATTCTATGTATCAAATACAATGATGAAAACCACCATCGGTTTCTAATATTGACGAAGTAGTATTAGCAAAATTTATGTTAATCAAATAAACATTTAAAGAAGAAGGTCCCATTAGATGTCCCACAACTAACTTTTTGATTCTTCAATAATTTGGGGTAGTTTCCTTTCTAACGTCCAACAATTAAGACAATGGAAACTTTATCGGTCGGAATTGATAGGTTTAGTATTGCTATTCTCAATAACGTTACTTTTAACATTACCTTGTATCAATTCCATTCTAATTTTACTTCTTAGAACCTTATCCTTTTCTTAACGGTTTAAGAGAATGCTCCCATTCATTTCAATGAGTCTTTGCTTAGAGAAGCAAAATTTAATTTCATGAAGACTACTCTTCATTCGTTCGTTTAGTCTTAAAACTTTCATTGAAGTGGTTGCGGTATTTTGGTCAATTTTGATTTCCAACAAATCTAGTTACCAAAATGATTTAACGTTTCAAAGTACTTAACTTAATTAAGCATATGAGAAACAATTGTAAGTAGATATGTTAGTCAAGAATCAAAAACCCTTTTGATCACAAATAACTTCCATCTATACTCTTCACAAGAGATCCTTACAATGGATAATTTGAGGTTTTAGAAGAAAGTTCATATTTGTCTTTAGTTACGATGTTTTAATGGAGATTTGAATAAAAAATCGAAATGATATCGTATATGAATTGCGGTAAGGAAATAGAACAATATGATAACGGAATAGTGGAAAACTCAACATCTATCGTTTTATTAATACTTGTAAATAACAAGTAAAGCATTTACATAGTGACCTCTACCCAACTATGATAAATGATTTCAAGATCCAAATTCATATTAACTTGGGCACGGTGTGGCCGATGAATCCCTTATCAATATAACTCGGTGAATTAACTCTTTGATCGATTCTACTTTTAGAACTCTTGGTCGATAAAATTACATTAATATTTATCTTTAGCCCGGAACACATGCGACTACGGTCACGAATACTTCTGTTGAGCTCATTCCAAATTTCGAATAAATGTGTCCATGATCCAAACCCACATTAACTTGGGCACGGTGTGGCCGATAAATCCCTCATCAACATGAATTCGGTGGATAGACATTTATCACCCACTTCCCCTACGTAACAAGGTTTGTACCCCGGTGTGGCCGAGTGCACTCCCTCACGAAATAGGTTTTCATGGTTTCTACTTTTTGGTAAGGCTAAGTCTCAATTGTTTATTTTTAGCGAGAGGTCATGTCAATTTATTATCTATCACATTTTAAGTGAACTAAAGCGGTGAACTACGATAATTGTAATTGATACGGTCGATAAACTCGATAAAATGATGATGCATGTTTTAGTTATGGCGATTTAGCGATGCATGCAACATATAAATAAAAATGCAAAGCATAAATAAATCCTAGTATGGCCTTCCTAAAATAGTAAATCTAATAAACTATTACAAATTCGGAAACCAACTCCTTTGATCCCTTGAACTTCGGTCTTGGCACGCATTTCAAGGCAATACTTTCTTCGATGGATCGCCTTCTCGAGTGGCACCGTTTTCACGGAACTCCGAAATAAATAAATTACATAATTTCCTATTATACATTTGTAATTAAAATAAAATAAATCTATTAAATTACAAAACGGTGATACGAGATCACAATAAATTACAACCGAATCGATATTCACATACATTTCGGGTAATACCAATTAAAAAACTAAGGCCATACTAAGTAAAATTACATAATTCAAAATTACATAAAATTAAAACTAAAATTATGACAATCATAAATAAAATGCAGCATTATAATATGTATGAACATGCCCAATTTTATGCTAAATCGCCTTTAAGGAGCCAATATCGTATATTAATCGGTTTTTACGGATTTGCGTGATTTAACCTTTTATAATCACAATAATTACATAAATTCATATTTATGTACAAGTTAATTACCCTAACCAACTTAGGACTCAAAATTAGTCTCCACTAACATATTGACAATAATTAATTTATATTTCTTAAAATTGTTCATAAATGGACTCAAAAATACAATATTATATCATAAACTTCAAATAAATCATTAAAAATTTCAAATAAATTAAAAATTTGAAATTTAAACTCATGAACATTCTGGAAAAATAACATGACACTCATAATGCTCACATAGGTTAAAAATTTCGAAAATTTATCGAGAAAAAAAAATGTTGCGGTTTATCGGATTTATCAATTATTACCATAAAAATATGAGAAAAATTATTTTTATTAACTTTTCACTTTTAGATCTGAAATGTGTGATAAAATGCAACATGTGACATTTTTCCTTAGTCATGAAGTATGTTTTAGCAATTTTTACTAATTAAAGTCACTATTTATGTGATTTTTCATCAAAAATTCATAAATCATGCATAAAGATTTCATTATAGCCAAATATTTTACAAACATCTTATAAAATTACATGTGACAACATACTAACTTTCTATGACCATATTCGAAATATAACTCATATTAACCTATTTTTCAATTTAAATATGATTTTAATTTGAAAAATCCATATTTCGAGCATAACAACTCATTTTATTATGAAAATTTACAGGCCATCAGTAGATAATGTATGTGAAAACATATCCAAAAACCACTGAAAAAATCGAACATTAGCTATTTTTAGTCCAAAAATGACATTTTAATCATAAAAATCACATTTTAATGCCATTATTAATAAAAATGAAAAATAAAATCCATAAATAAACCAAAATATCCTAAAAACATTTTAGGATCAGAAACTTTAACATGCATAATAAATTTCGTGATATATCATAATAAACACAAATTTATAAGTTTTATTTGTTAATCGTATAACTCGGAAAAACAAAAACCGATTTGCATGCAAACAACCTAAGGCTCATGACACCGCTTGTTAGAAATTATTAATCTCATTATTTAACATATTCATATATGTGACATTTAATTTAGTCATAAAATTAAATTTAGATCTTATGCATGCAAACATGAATAAGAATAGAGAAGAAATCGTTTTCCTTACTATAAAATTTCGGATCAAAGGGCACAAGTAAGATCTCCTTCTTACTTGTTCTTGAGCTTTCCTTATATGGATGAACAAAAATTCAAGCTTAGAATCCCTCCCAAAGATGAATACCCAAGATAACCTCTTAAAAGACTAATATTATTTGATCTAGAACAATATTAATCTTACTAAAAATTGACCCAAAATATTGTTTTTGCTCTCTTGTTTTTCGGCCAAGAGAAGGAAAGAATGATGGAATATTTTCTATCTCTAAGTTCTAGTAATCTTAGAGAATGGAATAATATTACACTAGAAAAATATGTAGTGTAAAGTAGAATGATTATGGAAGAAAAGGAGCCAATGCATGGCCAAGATGCTCTTCACAAAAGCAATTAGGCATGCATAGCTAGAAGTAGTGTAATCATTTTGCATTCCACGTAATTATTTAACACAATTTAAACATATACTCCCTCCATTTTTCGGCACTTATAAAATGTGAGGTCCATTTTATATTTTGTCATTTGTCAATTGTCACATGTCACTAGTCATGTGTAATTGTAATGTATTTTTAACATATTAAAAATCAACGTATTAATAAAAATATGTCATGTACAAAATCGACTTAGTAATTCATAATTACTTATACCAAAACGGTTTACCAATTATAAATCACAACATCTTGTATTTATAATAAATTATTCATTCAGTTTTAATTGTTTCGTAAACAATAATTTTATCTAAGTAATAAAACAATTTGATTACTTAGACCGTATCTTATTTAATCGAATTACAATAAGATACGTCAATAATACTCAGAAAATCGTCCGTTAATTTTAAGCAATTTAATTAACCCGTATCAGCATACGATCAATTAAATAATCAATTAAGAGTGTTACCCTTTAGGTATCACCTAAGGGGATCAACTGATCACCACCGTTGTAACACCCCCATACTCCAAGTGCCTTACCAGGACCACCCAGGTATAAGGATGTTACCATCTCGGTTACCCGAGGCAATGATAATCAAATAAACAATAGAGAAAGAACGTTTAAATAGAAATACTTAGTGAAAGGTTACAATCTCCAAAACCAAAACCAAAGGTACAATACATGTTCTCAAACTGACTGTTTACTGATCTAACTGAAATGTCATAAAAACTACTAAGCTACAACGGAAGACTTCTATCATCAGATCGTGGCAATCCCAGCTATCCCAGTACTCATCTCATACCTGCTCAATATCTGCTCACCATCCCCGAATGGATCACCGCAGGTTTTAAAACAATAATCGGGGTCAGTACTATTTACATAAATCATATAACCAACTGAATAGAAAACAATACAGCTCATACAATCATACACAATCATCCACTCCACTCCATCTCCGTCACCGACTGTCCACTGGACCAGCCCTGCCAGTGGGGGACCGCAACCGTTCCCACCTAAGCCCCGCTCATCATACCGAGCGATAACCCTGTCCCATTAATGTGCACATCCCCTTCCGTGGCGGGTTCCACGAAGGGCGAAACTAGGGCGTGAAGCCACTCCCGCAAGTGACTCCACTCAACCGAGAACGCATCTCGAGAACCATAGACAACCAATCACATCCATCAACAACAATCAATCAACAACCGTTACGAAACCAAACAACAAGCACTAATTACAGTACAATCACCACACATTATGTAACTAATACTGAGTAGGGACACCCTACCTGGAAAGCACAATAATCAGACGATCTCACAGCTGATATAAAAAAGCCTCCTCTACGAATCCTCCTCCTAACATACAAACATATAATCACTACCAAGCATAATACACTACAAAACCCCCAATTCCCAAATTAGGGTTTAACCAACTTTAAAGAAACATTATAAAAATGGTATACAGGTCTTACCCTTGACGCAAGGATCACAACGGTATAAAGAACGATGAAATCCGACCTTCCAAACTCCGGGATTTTCTAACAATGCGATTAAGGTGATGAACGTACTTTGCTTTCTCTCTTAACAGTAAATTAGGTTTTGAAAAAGTGTTTAGAACAATGACGGAAAAGATTATATACCTTAATCGCATAATTAACAAAACCCGAGAAATAACTCCCCGTAAACCGGCTACTCGATCGAGTATCTATTGTACTCGATCGAGTACCCCCTTACTCGATCGAGTATCATAGTTACTCGATCGAGTACCCAACAGGTCAGAAACTATTTTAAAACGCAACTCTCCCTTACTCGACATAGTAAGGCCTACTCGATAGAGTACCCAAAGACTTATAAATACGGAGTATTACAGTCTTCCCTCCTTAAAAAGAACTTCGTCCCTGAAGTTTAAACCACATCAAAACAAAGACTCACACTACGCACTCCCGACTCAACAACCAAGACAAAACTCAACATAAAACATGTTATTAACTAAAACTCAGCCCGACTCAAACGACAACAACCATACTGACACAACATAAAAAAGGTATAAAGCTCTTAAAAACTCTTTGCGATCATCTCCTACCCCCCTAAAAGAAACAAGGTTACGTCCTCGTAACCAAACATACCTGATCAAAAAGGAAAGGGTAGCGCTCTCTCATGGCATCCTCTGCCTCCCATGTAGCTTCCTCAGTCTCGTGGTTAGACCAAAGGATCTTAAGCAAAACTGTCTCACCACTCCTAGTTTTCCTAACCTTCCGGTCAAGAATCTGCTTAGGTACCTCAAGATATGATAAAGACTCATCTAGCTCTAAGTTCTCTGCCTCTAACACATGTGACGGGTCACTCACATACTTCCGCAGCTGCGATACATGTAACACATTATGCACTCTCTCTAACGCAGCAGGTAAAGCCAGACGATAAGCAACTTCCCCAACTCGCTCTAAGATCTCATAGGGCCCGATGAACTTCTGACTCAGCTTGCCTTTCTTCCCAAATCTCATAACCCCACGCATAGGAGACACTTTCAGAAGAACCTTATCCCCAACCTAAAACTCTATATCCCGGCGATGTAGATCTGCATAACTCTTCTGCCTATCTTGAGCTGCTCTCATCCGTTCCCTGATCATCTTAATCTGTTCAACCATCTCATGTACCAACTCTGGTCCTAGAACTACTGCCTCAGCACTGTCGTCCCAACAAATCGGACTCCTTCATCTCCTCCCATATAAAGCCTCAAACGGTGCCATGCCAATACTAGTGTGATAGCTGTTGTTGTAAGAAAATTCTATCAAATCCAACCTCTGTTCCCAGCTACCACCAAAGTCCATCACACAAGCTCGTAACATATCCTCAAGAGTTTTGATTGTTCTCTCAGTCTGACCGTCTGTCGCAGCATGAAAAGCTGTACTCATCTTCAAAGTTGTTCCCAAAGATTCCTTCAACTCTTTCCAAAATCGTGATATAAACCTCGCATCTCTGTCAGACACTATGTCCTTAGGGACTCCATGTAACTTTAGCACATTCTTTCGATAAGCCATAGCCAATTGTGCCTTAGTCCATGTATCTTTCATTGGAACAAAGTGAGCTGACTTGGTCAGTCGATCCACTATCACCCATATCATGTTATTACTCTGTTGACTCTTTGGTAAACCCACGATAAAATCCATAGAAATGGATTCCCACTTCTACTCAGGTACCTCTAAAGACTGAATCTTACCTTGTGGTCGTCGCTGTTCCCCTTTAACTCTCTGGCATGTCAAACAACGGGCCACAAACTCTGCTGTTTCTTTCTTCATCCCAGGCCACCAAAACGTGTTCTTTAAATCCTTGTATAGCTTGTCACCACCTGGATGTACTGAATACGGTGTACAATGTGCCTCTGTCATGATTGTCTTTTTCAGCTCCTCATCAGCAGGGACACACCACCTACCATCGAACCTCAAACTACCATCTGTATGAATAGAAAATCGGGACACTGTCCCTTTCTCTACTCCAGCTCTCCACTCAACCATCTTAGGATCTGAAGCCTGTTTACCTCGAATATCATCATAAAGATCAGGTGAATCACAAATCTCCCACATCCCCTCTCTGCATCATATGTATCCCAAACTTCCCCACCTCATCTCTCAATCTCATCAAACATAGAGCTGTACACAGAGAATGTACACTCTTCTTACTCAAAGCATCTGCAACAACATTGGCTTTCCCTTCATGGTAGATAATATCCATGTCATAATCGCCAATCAGCTCCATCCACCTCCTTTGTCTCATGTTCAACTCCTTTTCAGTGAAGATGTACTTGAGACTCTTGTGATCTGAAAATACCTTAAAGGTCACCCCATAAAGGTAATGTCTCCAAATCTTGAGAGCAAACACCACCGCACCCAACTCTAGATCATGTGTAGGATAATTCTCCTCATACGGCTTCAATTGCCTAGAAGCATAGGCAATCACCTTACCGTTCTACATCAACACACATCCTAACCCATTCTTTGAGGCATCTGTATAAACCTCAAAGTTCTCAATCCCTTCAGGCAATGCTAAGATAGGAGCTGTGGTCAAACGCTCCTTTAATGTTTGGAACGCCTTCTCACAACTCTCATCCCAACGAAACCTGTTCTCTTTCCTCATCAAAGCTGTCATAGGTCTAGCTATCTTGGAGAAATCCTTCACGAACCGTCTGTAGTATCCAGCTAAACCCAAGAAACTCCTAATCTCAGCAACATTCTTTGGTGCTTCCCACTTTGTCACTGCCTCAATCTTCGCCGGATCCACAGCTACTCACTCCTTAGAGATCACATGCCCCAGAAAAGCAACTTTCTCTAACCAGAACTCACACTTGGACAGCTTAGCATACAACTCATGCTCCCTCAAAGTCTGCAACACGATCCTCAGATGCTCCTTATGCTCCTCCTTAGTCTTAGACTAGACTAAGATATCATCGATAAACACCACCACAAACTTGTCCAAAAACTGTCTGAAGATTCTGTTCATCAAATCCATAAACACAACCGGTGCATTAGATAACCCAAACGGCATCACTACATACTCATAATGGCCATACCTCGACGTGAAAGTTGTCTTTGGTATGTCCACCTCTCTAATCTTCACCTGATGGTACCCCGACCTCAAATCAATCTTGGAAAAGACTGATGCACCACTCAACTGATCAAACAGGTCATCTATCCTTGGCAAAGGATACTTGTTCTTCACTGTCACTCGGTTCAGCTCTCTGTAGTCTATGCACAACCTCAAACTCCCATCTTTCTTCTTCACAAAAAGAACTGGTGCTCCCCACGGCGATACACTAGGTCTAATGTATCCCTTCTCTATCAGATCATCTAACTGCTTCCTGAGCTCCTCCATCTCTTTAGGACCCATCCGGTACGGTGCCTTAGAGATTGGCCCCGTCCCCGGTTTCAACTCAACGGTGAAATCTATCTCCCTCTTCGGTGGCAACCCCGGAATCTCCTCTGGAAAAACATCTGCAAACTCTCCCACCACCGGTATCTGATCAACTGTCGGACTCTCTATCCGGTCATCTCTCACATGGCACAAGATCAAAGGACATCCCTTCCTCAGGTAAGACTTCAAGGTGACAGCTGCAATCAACTTAACTTTGGGTTTGACTAGAAACCCACGATAAGACACACTAATACCCTTAGGCCCTCTCAAAGACACTTTCTTTTGATGACAGTCTATTTTAGCTTTATACTTTCATAACCAATCCATCCCGACTATCATCTCAAAACCGTCAAAAGGAAACTCTAGCAAGTCTACAGGTAGATCAACTTGCCCAACTATCATAGATACATCTTTAAACAAGCTCTCACATGATACAGACTCACCCGAAGGTATAAAAACTTTCTCACTTACAGACTCATATACCCTCAGACCCAACCGTTTAACATGACTCGAAGATACAAACGACTGAGAAGCCCCCGAATCAAACAAAACAAAGGTATGAATACCGTTAACAAGAAAAGTACCAGTGATAACATGGGCATCCTCCTCTGCTGCTTTCTTGTCCATCATGAACAGCTTTCCACTGGTCTTCTGTCCACCTCCCTGGATAGTACTGGCTGATGTGGTCGGCTTAGCACCCGACCCCTGATTGTTGATGTTGTTATTCGTAGCTGGTTTCTGATAAGAATTACCGCCATTGCGGTTACCTCCACCCTGATAGCTCTGACTTCTCCGGTTAGACCATGACCCAGTCAGTCTATTACTCACATAACTCTGAGCAGGTCCCTGAGAATAGCTCCCCCGAGCCGATCCCTGAAAATCTCCCGGCGCACTCGTGCACTCATGTCTCTTGTGGCCCACACTTTCCACAGCCAAAGTAAGTCACACCCCAACTACTATTGCTGAAGGAAAAGTAGATCTATATACTTGACATATTCATATATATGTTATAAATTAATTTGTCATAAAATTAATAAAGGTCTTATGCATGCAAACATTAAAACAAAATAAGGAAGAAACATTATTCTTACATTGAAGATTTCAGTTTTATGGGCACCAACAAGATCTCCTTCTTGTTAGTTCTTGAGCATTCCAAATAATGCATGAACAAAGATTCAAGTATAGAATCTCTCCCAAAAGTGAATACCCAAGGAAACCTCTCAATAACAAATATTATTATGATCTAGTAATAATATATGTTTTACTATAAAATTGACACAAAATAAATTGTATTTTTCCTCTTGAATATTTCGGTCAAGAGGGAGCATTTTATGAGGTTTTATTTCTCTAGAATTTTTATAAGATTGTAGAGAATATCATTTTTCTTACACTAGAAAAATGAAAGATGTGAATGAATGAATTGTAGAGGGAACACTCTCTCTTTTCTTGGTGAAACCGGTTGGAGGAGTATTTGTGCCCAATGCATGGGCAAGTTTTTCTACCCAAGAAAATGATAGGCATGCAAGACTAGTAGTTAGCTTTCATGATTGTGTTTTCCACTTAAAACAATTTACACAATTTTTCACTAACTCCCTCCAATATTTCGGTACATGTATATAAAATGGGAGGTCCATTTTATTTTGTCATTTGTCAAGTGTAACATATGTGACATGTTACTTGACATATGAAATTGTAATGTATTTTTAACATATTAAAAATCAACATACTCATAAAATATGTCATATACAAAATCGACTAGTAATTCGTAATTACTTGTACCAAAATGGTTTCCTAATTATAAACTACAACATTCTGTATTTATAATAATTTATTCATTCCGTTTCAATTGTTTCCGTAAACAATAATTTCATCTAAGTAATAAAACAATTCGATTACTTAGACCGTGTCTCATTTAATCATATTTACAATAAGATACGTAAATTATACTCACAAAAGCATCCGTCAATTTTAAGCAATTTAATTAACTCGTATCGGTATACGATTAATTAAATAATCAATTAAGAGTATTTCCCTATAGGTATGACCTAAGGGGATCAACTGATCACCACCGTCGCACGACGTAATGTCAAACTCTAGTCACCAATTATTACCGATATGTGTGGACCAGATTGATCGTAAAATATTACATCCCACATGTATTCTTAAAATGAGATTTAATAATGATATTTAAATCATGTGATCGCACTATTGTTGAGGACACATTTCCCAACAATCTCCCACTTGTCCTCGACAAGTGTGCATCACCAATTCTCTTGTCCTATTACTATCTCCCACTCAATGCAAGGTGTCTTTCAGGTCGTACTTGCAAGTGATCATATCGAGAGTGGTTTCCTCGATCTGGAGAATAACTGATTGACCGCATTTATCTATCATAGATACCTTCCGAGCGTGGCCACGCATTTTCAGTTCATTACTCCTCGAGTGGCCCTGAGATATTGTTTTAACCCTGACAAGGGGATGGACAATTTCTACCGCACTCATTCCCTTCGACTAGCCACAGCCATCATAACCCAAAATATGCCCATTTGACCCCATTTACGAAGGTCGTAGTAACACAAATCAAGGTTAATCTGAAACTGTGCCATCTTAGGCGAACAGTCTTTAGTCAAAAGAATCGACTCATTAGAATACTATAGCAGCTCTCGCCACGACCAGGCTATATAAATTGCCAGAACTCTATAAGCGGTCATAAGGCCCGACAAAGTGTTCCTATGTAATACCCCGTATTTTTTATATAATAAATTAAACGGATATTATTGAATTAAACGGATATTATTAAATGGATATTATTAAATATTATTTATTATACATTTTATATTACTAATTAAGTCGGGTAAATTGTTGAGTCGATAATTATGTTAAGTTATTTTATTTAACTCGCGTCGTATCGAGCTAAGTTAATTGAGTCGGTTTTATATAGAATTCGAAATGTGAGTGACCCATTGAGTGGCCCATTAGTCGTTCAGCCCAATTAAACCCTAAAGCCCATTTAGCCCTAATTACCCTAAACTAAACCTAATTAACCTAATAATACCCTACCCTCTACCCGCCTCCCTCCTACCTCTTTTCTTCAGATCCCATCTCAGCCCTCACGCAAAACGAGAGAGAGAGAGAGAGTGCCTGGGTTGTTGACGGCGCAGCAGGGAAGGGGAAGGGGCTATTGTCGACGGTCGTGGGTGGCCGTGGTGGCTGTGGTGGTGGCGGCAAGGTAAGCATTCCACACCCTTTTCTGTTTTCATTGTTATGTCGGGGTTTTTGATTGTTATTTCGTGACTAGGGGAGGTGTTGCTGGTGGATGTTAGCAGGGTAGGGGTAATGGGTGGTAAGGGGCGAGTGTAGTGGTGGTGTTTAGGGTGGTTGTTGGTGGTGATAATGACGGTAAAAGGGAGCAGCGACAAAGGTGGTAGAAACGGGTTTATGCAGTGATTTTCAGGCGAGTTTTAGACGACTAGGTTTGGGGTGGCACCACCGTGGACTCGGGGGAGGTCGAAGTGGTGGTGCCACGGTGTCTGTGTTTGTGGGTTGGCGGTGAGTAGTCAGGTGGTGGTTTGGCAGGGAATAGAGCTTAGTTGCGGTGGTGGTGAGTCGCGTAAATAGGGTGTTTGGTGATGCGTGGTGGTGAACCAGGCCAAATGGCGGCCGTGGTTCACCTCGCCGGCGAGAGTCGACCGTCGTGGGGGTGGTCCTTGGTGGTGGGGTTGAAGTGGGGGACTGGTCTGGTGGTTGTCGCGGTGGTGAGGTGGCGTGTGGTGGTGCGTGCGTGAGTGTGAAGGGTACGGGCTGTTTTGGTTGTTTGAAACGGGTTTTTATTAATTTAAATCGTTATATTTCGTAATGGGTCGTGTGCTTAATTAATTAATTCAATTCCCGGGTTATTAAAATAATTAAAGACGGGTTTGAGTCGGGATGTTTGAATTGTTTAAAGTTGATTCGGGTATCTCTTAAATCATATGATTCGTGTAATCTTTTATTTATCATATTAGTTATTTAATTTAATTCCCGAGTCTTTTAAATAAATTATTCCCGAGACCTTTAAATAATTTATTTAATTTGATCCCCAAGTCGTTTAAATAATTAGAGATGGACTTTGAGTCGGACCGGTTAAAGTAGAAAGTTACTATATCGGGAAAGTTCTATTTTGGGAGATTTCTATATTTAGTAGTTAGTAATTATAAATATCATAATTGTTTTAGGTGACGGATTCGTGAAGGATCGATAATCAAATGCATTGCTTTATTTCTCGGACTCGCTTTAATCGCTTAATTGGAATTGTTGGCACTTTGAGGTAGGGAAATACACTTGTCCTATTATCGTCATAGTTGAATTGTTGTTGACTTGATTCCTGGTTGTTGATTTACGTTATCATTTATATTCGGAAAGGTGATTGACTGATTTGATCGTATTGAGTATGATATCACAACATCGGGTAACTGGCATGACTTTATGATTTATCAGTTCAGTGATTTATATACATATTGCATTGCATTAATTACTGTTGAGCATTTCATATGCATTGGAGTTGGAGGATGATGTGGTAGTGACGATGTTGAGATACGATGTGATGTTGTGATAAGGCCCAGGCGGGTTCTGCAGGACTTGCCCTGGTGTCCTCAGCTGTTGAGTGGCGAGATCGGCTTCGGTCGATATATAGTCTACCGGGGATCGGTATGGTGGGCGTTCGGGTATGAGATGTGTGTGACGAGTTGAGATGGAGATGGAGGTGACGGAGTATCATGCATATCATATTTTATTGTTTTATTGTTTTCCCTACTCAACCTCGTGGTTGACCCTGTGTATTCGTGAACACCTGTGATGAACCGTTTTATGGGGAGCAGACTTGACAGGTTTAAGAGATAGGACGGGAGCTGGATGGGCGTGAGACACTGGATCAAACGACTTAGTAACTAGATCATCATCTAGAAGACTTCACTTTTATTTATGTCAGTTCTTGTAATTTAATTTGAAAAGAGAATTTGTAATAATTAAGTTAAAATATTATATAAATTGCCTTGGAGTTTAATTTGTTATTCACTACCTCGGGAAACCGAGATGGTAACAGTCCGTTTTATTCAGGAATGTCTTGACGAGGACTTCTTTTATAAACCGGGGTGTTACAAAGTGGTATCAGAGCGAACGATCCTCAGGCCTAAACCAATGAGCCTAATGAACATAGGATGTGTCTAAATAAAATGAATCCCGGGATAGAACTGTTAGGAGCACACTACGGTAAGGTATGAGTTAGGGGCCCCCTCACACCGAACCAGTGGTCCTCTCAGTTGAACCGGAAACCATGAGTGTATACGAGAGAAAAGGGTAGAGTAGTTGCTTGAGGATGAACAGAAATTCAAATATCGTTGCTTAAGTATTAACTGATTGACGCATTGATTATTGCTCAATTGAGTTGATGTATGCCTTGGGACCATATATTCTAACCATTATGCAGGACAACGCTACGGTAAGTAATTGGTATGAATGATGTGTTGATAGCACTACTATGACTAAGTGATATGCGGTTATGTGATCCCGAAGCCATGTTAGTATAGTCTTGTGATAGTAAAAAGAAACACGATAGAATTTCATACCTTTAGTCATCACAATCGTGATTTAGATATAATGAGTAGATCGAGATGCGAAGGGATTCAATGGGGTAGATGTTACGAATTGTACAGTGTGAGATTTAAGTTAGGATGAATTAGTGTCGATAGTATAGTTGTAAGAATTGGGACATAGAAAAAGAATGACTTAGTGATAAAACTCGTTTAGTTGATGTTACTCTTTAATTGGCCTTACCGCCATTTCTTTTATGTTTATTGCCTATGGATGAAAATTTTACGAGAGATAGCCCCGTGAGTTAGTGTTCATTTGACGTTGGTTTCATGCTTATAGGATATACAGACTAGGAGTAATAAATACTTTAGTGAACTGTGGTTAGGAAGTTCCCGTGTAGTGATGTTTGATCAATGATTTTATAAAATCCTCATTTAAATGGTATTAATAATTTTCGCATAAATTCCAACTCCATCGATCGTAAAATTTACATATGTGTTCAAATTGTTAAGCCGCTAAAGATCTTGATGTCTCAATATTGAATAATAAGTTTAGTAAACTGAGTTGTAAAATTCTTTAAAAATGGAATTCTTGTGCTTTAAACCTAATTCTTTTTCCCTGTATTTTAAATCTCCGTGTTTTATAAAAGTAATATGAATCAAGTTTTAATCAAACAGTTATTTATTCGTGATTTTGGAAGTTACCACGTGAATCAAAACATTTAAAATGTGCGTTCTAGGTTAAGTTTTCATGCAATTGTTTAGTTAATTCATGAGTTTAATAATGTGAATTTGTAATATTTTATATGACGATAGTAGCACGCATGTTCAGTAGATATGTATCTTAACAAGGGATAAATTTAAAACTTAGTCGATAACATGGTTGGCATGATAGTATGATTAAAATTGGATAGCTTAAATTTATTCTTAATCAATGGTGAAATATTTTATACGAGTCCAGTTGTTTGCATATTTTATATACATTTGGCATGTTGTAATATTTTATATCATATTTGCATAGTGGTCGGATATATATGAATAATAAAACTATATTGTCGTACCTAGGAAAAATTGATGGCGTTAAAAGCTAAGGTGATTGTTCTAATATACTCGCATGAATATTTACAATAATTATGTTTAAAAGTTTACAAATGGGTGGTAGTAATGATTGTGTCTAAATGTTCACACGTGGAGGATGTCATCTGAGATCTAAGGTCCTTTATGTGAGTCTGTGTACCTATAGTTATACCTATTGATTTCATTGCATTAAATTATTTCAGTTGAACCTAAAACCTATAACATGATAATAAACAGTGTCGTTATTCCTTATTGAATATGCTCGTTATTATATCGTCATAAAATGCTAAAGTGATTCTTGCAATTGTAACACGACATTCGACATATCTATATTCTCGAGTCGTTACTATCAACCATATTTTAATAAAGATTGTTTATGATAATGAGATTGGCAATTATAATGGGATAACCCTTTTTAGGATTCACATGATATGCATTGTTTTAAATGATAGTCGTTATAGTTACGTTTAATTGAGCCGTGAATATAATTGAGTAAAGAAGTGCAACTAAAATTCTGATGTTGGGGTAATAGTCGTTCATTAGTAAAGATAGGACTGAAATGAATAAGATGAACCTGTAAATTACAATATATGAGCCGACACCTAAGCTCGTTTTGTTTAAAGGAATTGAATTAAGTTTATCTGATTTTGAGTTTCGTAGTAAGCTGTAAATGGATTCTATGACGGTTCTGTTATAAGATTATGTCGAGAAAATTTTTCACCGTCCAGTATAAAAGTAAAAGTTTTGCAAATGAAGTTAAATTTTGTCATGTAAGTATAAATTCGGAACGAAATTTTATGTATGACAGTCTTGTATGTTAACTTTACAATATCGCTGTTACTCGCTTGTTTGACCCGACATATAAGTTGTAAAATTTGCCAATCAATGTGCATTCGTCGTTCGTGAATAAATCCCAAACCCTTTGTTATAAGAATTAAAAATATTTCAAAGATGATAAGTACTACGAAACCGGTTGTCTTCATTTTATCGGTGATTCTGTGTCTTGACCTAAATCTGTACAATTAAGTAAAGAAAAGTCAGACCGGACCTATTAGGTTATAAATTTTCATAAATCGATTTATTAAGTTTTGACCCTAATTCTTTTCTTATGTGATTGGTCCCCTATGTTTCTAAGGTACGAGATTTCAATGATTGGTAAACTAAATAATTACTAATGATTTTACTGGTAACGGTAGCCTCTTTCAGTTGTTAGCAGTAGTTTGAGAACTTTTGTCATAATAATGAAGGTTACGAGGACGTAACCATGTTTTTAGTTGGGGAGGATTGTAAAATCTTGATGCTTAATTTGCACTTGTTTGTAGGTTATAGTTGACCAAGTTGACCTTTAGTTGTGGGGTACCTATGCGGAGGAGTTCGATATGTTTTGTTCCTACTGCGGTTAGTTAATTGATGTGTAAAAGGAGAAGGTGATTAAACTACTGGTAATGTGTTATGAGTTAGCCTATGAGCTGAGTTATGGTTACGGGAGATACGTTGCGGTCTAGTGCGACCATGGTTAATGAGTTTATGTTGAGTTTGAGATCGGAATTGAGATGGAAAGATGATGGTGTTCTCAGATGATTATATAGTGTTATACATTTGTGTTTGCATGTAGTTATTAGTTGTAGTTAATTGGATTAAGAAAAAGATGAGTTAAACTTCGGGACGAAGTTTATTTTTAGGAGGGCAGAATGTAACATTCCGTATTTGTTACGTTTAATTGATGAGTCAAAAGTGTGTGTTAACCGTGTTAGAAATGGGTGACGTCCGTAGGTGCAATATACAATACCTTTACGTTGTTGAGTATGGGAGCGAACTTCGGACGAAGTACATTTTAAGGGGAAGAAGACTGTAATACCCCGTATTTTTTATATAATAAATTAAACGGATATTATTGAATTAAACGGATATTATTAAATGGATATTATTAAATATTATTTATTATACATTTTATATTACTAATTAAGTCGGGTAAATTGTTGAGTCGATAATTATGTTAAGTTATTTTATTTAACTCGCGTCGTATCGAGCTAAGTTAATTGAGTCGGTTTTATATAGAATTCGAAATGTGGTGACCCATTGAGTGGCCCATTAGCTGTTCAGCCCAATTAAACCCTAAAGCCCATTTAGCCCTAATTACCCTAAACTAAACCTAATTAACCTAATAATACCCTACCCTCTACCCGCCTCCCTCCTACCTCTTTTCTTCGGATCCCATCTCACCCTCACGCAAAACGAGAGAGAGAGAGTGCCTGGGTTGTTGACGGCGCAGCAGGGAAGGGGAAGGGGCTATTGTCGACGGTCGTGGGTGGCCGTGGTGGGCGTGGTGGTGGCGGCAAGGTAAGCATTCCACACCCTTTTCTGTTTTCATTGTTATGTCGGGGTTTTTGATTGTTATTTCGTGACTAGGGGAGGTGTTGCTGGTGGATGTTAGTAGGGTAGGGGTAATGGGTGGTAAGGGGCGAGTGTAGTGGTGGTGTTTAGGGTGGTTGTTGGTGGTGATAATGACGGTAAAAGGGAGCAAATGACAGAGGTGGTAGAAACGGGTTTATGCGGTGATTTTCAAAGCGAGTTTTAGACGACTAGGTTTGGGGTGGCACCACCGTGGACTCGGGGGAGGTCGAAGTGGTGGTGCCACGGTGTCTGTGTTTGTGGGTTGGCGGTGAGTAGTCAGGTGGTGGTTTGGCAGGGAATAGAGCTTAGTTGCGGTGGTGGTGAGTCGCGTAAATAGGGTGTTTGGTGATGCGTGGTGGTGAACCAGGCCAAATGGCGGCCGTGGTTCACCTCGCCGGCGAGAGTCGACCGTCGTGGGGGTGGTCCTTGGTGGTGGGGTTAAAGTGGGGGACTGGTCTGGTGGTTGTCGCGGTGGTGAGGTGGCGTGTGGTGGTGCGTGCGTGAGTGTGAAGGGTACGGGCTGTTTTGGTTGTTTGAAACGGGTTTTTATTAATTTAAATCGTTATATTTCGTAATGGGTCGTGTGCTTAATTAATTAATTCAATTCCCGGGTTATTAAAATAATTAAAGACGGGTTTGAGTCGGGATGTTTGAATTGTTTAAAGTTGATTCGGGTATCTCTTAAATCATATGATTCGTGTAATCTTTTATTTATCATATTAGTTATTTAATTTAATTCCCGAGTCTTTTAAATAAATTATTCCCGAGACATTTAAATAATTTATTTAATTTGATCCCCAAGTCGTTTAAATAATTAGAGATGGACTTTGAGTCGGGACTGGTTAAAGTAGAAAGTTACTATATCGGGAAAGTTCTATTTTGGGAGATTTCTATATTTAGTAGTTAGTAATTATAAATATCATAATTGTTTTAGGTGACGGATTCGTGAAGGATCGATAATCAAATGCATTGCTTTATTTCTGGACTGCTTAACTGCTTAATTGGAATTGTTGGCACTTTGAGGTAGGGAAATACACTTGTCCTATTATCGTCATAGTTGAATTGTGTTGACTTGATTCCTGGTTGTTGATTTACGTTATCATTTATATTCGGAAAGGTGATTGACTGATTTGATCGTATTGAGTATGATATCACAACATCGGGTAACTGGCATGACTTTATGATTTATCAGTTCAGTGATTTATATACATATTGCATTGCATTAATTACTGTTGAGCATTTCATATGCATTGGAGTTGGAGGATGATGTGGTAGTGACGATGTTGAGATACGATGTGATGTTGTGATAAGGCCCAGGCGGGTTCTGCAGGACTTGCCCTGGTGTCCTCAGCTGTTGAGCTGGCAGATCGGCTTCGGTCGATATATAGTCTACCGGGGATCGGTATGGCTGGGCGTTCCGGGGTATGAGATGTGTGTGACGAGTTGAGATGGAGATGGAGGTGACGGAGTATCATGCATATCATATTTTATTGTTTTATTGTTTTCCCTACTCAACCTCGTGGTTGACCCTGTGTATTCGTGAACACCTGTGATGAACCGTTTTATGGGGAGCAGACTTGACAGGTTTAAGAGATAGGACGGGAGCTGGATGGGCGTGAGACACTGGATCAAACGACTTAGTAACTAGATCATCATCTAGAAGACTTCACTTTTATTTATGTCAGTTCTTGTAATTTAATTTGAAAAGAGAATTTGTAATAATTAAGTTAAAATATTATATAAATTGCCTTGGAGTTTAATTTGTTATTCACTACCTCGGGAAACCGAGATGGTAACAGTCCGTTTTATTCAGGAATGTCTTGACGAGGACTTCTTTTATAAACCGGGGTGTTACATCCTAACAGTCTGCCTATGTGATCGACTAGTCATCTTACATGACTCTATGGCACTTGAACTTGCCATCAATCGCATCACACTCTAGTCACTTCGAGACGTCACCTCATACAAGCGACTATGGGCTAATACTATGTTAATCCGGGGTCACTTTAACGGGGTTCAATGTTGTATCTACAACTCGTTTGGATGTAACAAAGTATAATAAAAGAGTTTTAAAGTAAAACTCGAACGACAAATGCGATTATCACATATGAATAGTCAATGCCTGATTACTATTTCATGTTCTATAATCTAATTTGATCTTGTACGTAGTTGTTCATTTCAATTCAATTGAAATGACATGACTCATCATGTTTAGCCTTTGAGAAGGCTTTGGTTAGTAGGTTTTATCCACTTCTTGTACCTTACTCAACCTCACTACATACTCGTTTTCCTTTGTAATGTATACATTTGCATTACAAAACTTTCTGAGTAGGTGTCGAGATCCAATCAAGACACAGGCCCTCTAGCCTAAGAATAGCTCCCACTGTTTTCACAGTGTGCGGGACTCATCCTTCTTGCACATCTCATGATTGCAAGTGTACTCAATTTCCGTTATAAATATCTCTCATTGTTCTTTATTGCCTAGAACGATTCTAGAAAATCTACTTCTTAATTAACATTGCCACAATGGTATCTTAACCATCCTAATGTGTTTTGATTATGGTTTTGTCGGAAACCATGCGCAATCTCAATTGTCAATTGTCACTTGTGTAACACCCTTACACAATATTGCATCATAAACACTTTGCATCATAGCCTTAATGCTTCTGCAAGCACTTAAGGGTAATCTTTATAGCTTACTTGGTAAAGATTACTTAAATTCGATTTTTGAAAACAATTCATCATACTCAAAGCTTATGAAGTGTTATACATCATTTCTTTTTAATTGATTCGGCAGCGGAAGCAAATGAAATCAATCAAATATGTTCAATTTAATTGAACTAGTCATGAATCTTATCAACATAAGACTTCTTACTGACACTAATATCATGTGGATTTATCTTCATAAATCCGGATATTCAAGATGTATTATAATACTCCAAAAGTCTTAAATCATTCTGAATGATCAATATGTCATCCACATATCGGACTAATTAAAAATTCCGTAACTCCCACTAAACTCCATGTATAAACACAACTTCTCGACTTATCGAGAAATGTTTTATCACATGATCAAAATGTTGATTCCAACTCATTGATGTCCTACTTAAGATCCTCTCTTAAGTTTCACATTATCTTAGGATTTCAAGAATCTATAAAACTTATGAAATGTATTGAATACATTCCTTCTATTGAAGAAGTGGGTTTTAGATTCACTTGCTGTATGCATATCCTCATAATGAAACACAATCCCTAAGAAGATCCAAATAGACTTAATCATTTCAATTAGTGCAAAACCCTTTGCAACCAATCTTGCTTTGAAATATCTCTTTATTAGTGCAAAACCCTTTGTCACTAATCAAGCCCTTATGTTTCGGATTTTCATGGCTCTAAGCCTTGTATTGAGTTGTGACTTAAACACTCTTATGTAAGTCATATGTTCATTACTTTCTAGAAGTAATCAACTTGAATCAAACAATTTCTTTTGTAAGTTATAAGCTCTTTACTTTCTTAAAAGTAGCATGAATTCATCATCTTTAACAAGTGACGAATTTAACCTCCTAGGTTTTGAAGAAACAATGTCTTACACGAAACGTCTCATGTAGCCAAGAAAGACCAGTTTCTTGCGACATAACATTCTTTGTGGCTTTTGAATAATTTCTCCCACTCTGTCTTCTAGAAATAAACTTGTATTTTAGAAAGACAGCTTCACGAGCCACAAACCCGTCGTACTTGTGATAATTGAAAAGGGAAAAATGAGCATTTGTTTCTTGTGAAAACTTACAAACATGGTACCCTTACCATTTCATATCTCATATGATTCGATTTAGTGGAAAAATAATTTAGATAAAATGATAGAATCCCCAAAATGATCAAGTAACTCAAAGTAACTTGATTGAAGTCTAAACCATATCGAATAGCGTTTTATTTCTTATCCAACCACACATTATTCCGTAATGCGTGCTAAGAGAGATTATCTTGTGATACTATACCACATTTCCTTTGGCTTATATCAAAGTCTTCACTTTGATAATCCCATCACGACTAAATCGTGCTTCTTCGAATTTTTGAACTTCTTCAAAAATTTCTCTATTTACCTTATTAAGTGAACACATTAGTGTCGACCTAAATCGTTGGTAAAAGAAAATGATCAACCTATTTTGGATCAATGATTTACAACCTCGATCTCCTTTTCAACCAAAAGGCACGAGACATCTTGCTTTGAATACAAGATACGCATATACCATTAACAATCTAATGGTTTCAAGAGTACTTGATAACTCTTTGCGTTCATCATTCCAAAATTTAAGGTTTAATCTTGGGTTACCAATTTGAGTCTTGCATCATCTTCATGATATATCGTTCTAGTTTGGTTTAGAATATTATCACCTTGATAATGGGCTAGCCATATATCAAATCGTGGTGTAAAGGGTCACAAAAGTGAAACCTCTTTTGTATCTTAACAAGTATGTATTCTTATTTAGAGTCTATGCACTTAATAGTCACAATTAAGTATAACTTTAAATCCAAAAACTAGATTGCGTACACAATTACTCTATCTCTCGACATTATTGTTGCTAGTCGTCATATTCTAATCATCCTATGTATCAAGTACAATGATGAAAACCTCCATTGGTTTCTAATATTGACGAATTAGTACTAGCAAAATTTATGTTAATCATATAAACATTTAAAAAAGAAGATCCTATTAGATGTCCCACAACTAATTTGTTGATTCTTCAATAATTTGGGGTAGTTTCCTTTCTAGTGTCCAACATTTAAGACAATGGAAACTTTATCGGTCGGGATTGATAGGTTTAGTATCGCTATTCTCAACAACTTTACTTTTAACATTACCTTGTATCAATTCCATTATTATCTTTACTTCTTGAACCTCGTCCTCATCTTAACGGTTTAAGAGAATGCTCCCACTCATTTCAATGAGTCTTTGCTTTGAGAAGCAAAATTGAATTCATGAAGATTACTCTTCATTTGTTCGTTTTAGTCTTAAAACTTTCATTGAAGTGGTTGCGATATTTTGGTCAATTACGAATTTCAACAAATCTAATTACCAAAACAATTTATCATTTCAAGGTACTTAATTCAATTAAGTATATGAAAAAACAATCCATTGTAAGTAGATGTGTTAGTCAAGAATCAAAAACCTGTTTGATAATGAATAACTTTAATCTTTACTCTTTACAAGAGATCCTTAGCAATGGTTCATTTGAGGTTTTAGAAGCAAATTCATATTTGTCTTTAGTTACGATATTTTAATGGAGATTTGAATCAAAAATCGAAATGATATCGTATATGAATTGTGGTAAAGAAATAGAACAATATTATAACGGAATAGTGGAAAACTTAACATTTATCGTTTTATTAATACTTGTAAACAAGTATAGCATTTACATAGTGACCTCTACCCAACTATGATAAATGTTTCCAAGATCCAAATTCATATTAACTTGGGCACGGTGGGGCCGATACATCCCTTATCAATATAACTCGGTGGATTAACTCTTTAATCGATTCTACTTTTAGAACTCTTGGTCGATAAAATTACATTAACATTTATCTTTAGCCCAAAACACATCCGATAAGGGCACGGTGGGGCCGATACATCCCTTATCAAAAAACTTTTGTTGAGTTCAACCCAAATTTCGAATAAATGTGTCCATGATCCAAATCCACATCAACTTGGGCACGGTGTGGCCGATACATCCCTTATCAACATGAATTCGGTGGATAGACATTTATCACTCACTTCCCCTACGTAACAAGGTTTGTACCCCGGTGTGGCCGAGCGCACTCCCTCACGAAATAGGTTTTCATGGTTTCTACTCTTTGGTAAGGCTAAGTCTCAATTGTTTATTTTAGCGAGAGGTCATGTCAATTTATTATCTATCACGTTTTAAGTGAACTAAAGCGGTGAACTACGATAATTGTAATTGACACGGTCGATAAACTCGATAAAATGACAATGCATGTTTTAGTTATGGCGATTTAGCGATGTATGCGACATAAAATAAAATGCAAGCATGAAAATAAATAAATAAATCCTAGTATGGCCTTTCCTAAAATAGAAAAACTATTTAACTATTACATATTCAGAAACCAACTCCATTGGTCCCTTGAACTTCGGTTGTGGCACGCATCTCGAG
This sequence comes from Silene latifolia, assembly GCF_048544455.1. Lineage (NCBI taxonomy): Eukaryota > Viridiplantae > Streptophyta > Magnoliopsida > Caryophyllales > Caryophyllaceae > Silene > Silene latifolia. Next base: position 192,300,672 of record NC_133536.1, read on the forward strand.
GTAACACCGTCTTTATGTATCGCCTTCTTGAAGAAATCCGTCTTTGGGAACTCCGGAATGAATAAAATTACATAATAAATTACATAATTTCCTATTATACATTTGTAACTAAAATAAAATAAATCTATTAAATTACAAAACGGTGATACGAGATCACAATAAAATTACAACCGAATCGATATTCCCATACATTTCGGGAAATACCAATTAAAATCTAAGGCCATAGTAAGTAAAATTACATAATTCAAAAATTACATAAATTAAAATTATGACAATCATAAAGAAAATGCAGCATTATAATATGTATGAACATGCCCAATTTTATGCTAAATCGCCTTTAATTAGCCAATATCGTATATTACTCGGTTTTTACGGATTTGCGTGATTTCAACATTTTACAATCACAAAAATTGCATAAATTCATATTTATGCATAAGTTAATTACCCTAACCTCGTAGGACTCAAAATTTAGTCTTCACTAATAATTTGACCATAATTAACTCATATTTATAAAATTGTTCATTAATGGACCAAAAAATACAAAAATAAGCTATAAACTTCAAATAAATCACAAAATTTCAAGTAAATTCAAAATTTGAAATTTAAACTCATGAACATTCTAGAAAAATACCATGACACTCATAATATTCAAAAACTTAGGTTAAAAATTTCGAAATTTTTTTTCGGAAAAACAATGTTGCGGTTTATCGATTTTTTAATAAAATAATCATAAAAACATGGAAAAATTATATTCATTAACTTTTCAATTTTATATCTGAAAAAGATAATAAAATGCAACATTAGACGTTTTTCCTAAGCCATAGATTATGTTTTATTAATTTTTCACTAATAATGTCACTATTTATGCTATTTTTCTTCAAAAATCCATAAATCATGCAAAAAGACTTCTTTATAGCCAATTATTTTACACACATCTTGTAAAATTGCATATGACAACATATTAAATTTCTATGACCAGATTCGAAATTTAACTCATATTAACCTATTTTTCACTTAAATCTGAATTTAATAATGAAAAATCCATTTTTCGAGCATAAGAACTCATAAAATTATGAAAATTTCCAGATCATCTAAAAATAATATATGTGAAAACATATCCAAAAATCACCTGAAAATTCGAAGTTTAGCTAATTTTCGTCCAAAAATGGCATTTTTACTCATAAAATCACATTTAAATGCCATTATTGTATAATATGAACAATAAAAAATCCGTAAAATAACCAAAATATCCTAAAAACATTTTAGGATCAGAAATATTAACATGCATGGATTAATTTCGTGATATATCATAATAACACAAAATATACAAGTTTTATATGTTATTCTTTATAACTCGGAAAAACTTTTAACCGATTTGCATGCAAACAACCTTGGCTCTGATACCAATTGAAGGAAAAGTAGATCTATATACTTGACATATTCATATATATGTTATAAATTAATTTCTCATAAAATTAATAAAGGTCTTATGCATGCAAACATTAAAACAAAATAAGGAAGAAACATTATTCTTACATTGAAGATTTCGGTTTTATGGGCACCAACAAGATCTCCTTCTTGTTAGTTCTTGAGCATTCCAAATAATGGATGAACAAAGATTCAAGTATAGAATCTCTCCCAAAAGTGAATACCCAAGGAAACCTCTCAATAACAAATATTATTATGATCTAGTAATAATATATGTTTTACTATAAAATTGACACAAAATAAATTGTATTTTTCCTCTTGAATATTTCGGTCAAGAGGGAGCATTTTATGAGGTTTTATTTCTCTAGAATTTTTATAAGATTGTAGAGAATATCATTTTTCTTACACTAGAAAAATGAAAGATGTGAATGAATGAATTGTAGAGGGAACACTCTCTCTTTTCTTGGTGAAACCGGTTGGAGGAGTATTTGTGCCCAATGCATGGGCAAGTTTTTCTACCCAAGAAATGTTATATAATAATCGATATCACGAGAACCATTAAGATCAATAATTAAATATGCGGAAGCGTACCGGAAGGATTCATGACCATTGTGTTTCTTGATCTTCCATGATAAACACCCCTTTTGATTTCTCTATGGCGATGGGAACCAGAGAGATAAAGCAACACTTTTTCTGTATTTGTATTAAAAGGATTTGCCAAAGGAATTGTGTTATCATGGGGACCAAACACCTGTATTTATAATAATGAGACACCTCTTCGGGTTGTCCTCGTACTGTTTCGTATCTACCCTCATCGATACCGAACAGTAACTATATGTTTTACACATTAGTTTCCACGACCCTTTAGTAAATATATATATCCTTACCGGTATAACTTTATTGTTGATCACTTTAAATTTACGGTTTAACTTGTATAATAGTGCAACACATTTAATTACATTAGTGGGCCTATAAATGGTACGATTATAAATATATTCGGATATATAAATATTCCAACAATCTCCCACTGGGCCACGTATGTAATTATTTATATGTGTATAACTTTAATGAGCTCCCGGAATGCACTGTCATCTAAAGGATATTCATCGACAATCTCGTCCATCAATGATATCAGTATAGGATCAAAGAGGTTGTCATCACATTATTGTAACTAAACCCATCAATGGTCACAATACTAAATATAACTGAATGACATAGATCAATCGTGGATGTATAAGATGAAAATTACATGGAATGTGATCTGCCCATGCCTATTTTCAACTGGTCCTACCTTAACCTTAGTGGAGATAAATGCTTAAAGCATTATTGTCAGAGTGTACAGAAACTGAAAACTGAAACTGAATAACTTAAATTCTGCAGAATCTTAAATGTATATTTACATATATATAAAAGGGAATTATACATACAAAAGAAACAAATTTCGCACTAAAACATGATTTCTTGACTGGACTTTACCCCCATGTGAGCCGTATGCTCTAGGAACTTATTAGGAGGTAATCCCTTAGTGAGCGGATCCGCAATCATGAAATTTGTCCCTATATGTTCAACTGAAATAGTACCACTCTGTATACGTTCCTTCACAATGAGGAATTTTCTTTCAATGTGCCTGGATTTACTTGAGCTTTTGTTGTTATTAGAGTACAAAACAGCTGCTCGATTATCACAATAAATTTTTAGTGGTCTTTCTATGCCATTCACAACTTGTAATCCAGCAATAAAATTACGTAGCCATACGCCTTGAACTGTTGCTTGGTGGCAAGCTATAAATTCCGCCTCCATAGTAGAGTCGGCAATTAGTGATTGTTTCACACTTTTCCATAAAACGGCTCCTCCAGCCAATAGAAAAACACAACCTGAAGTGGACCTTCTGGTATCCAAGCATCCATCAAAATCGGAGTCTGAATATCCGATGATCTCCAAATTATTAGATCTCCGATAAGTGAGCATGTAGTCTTTAGTTCTTTGAAGGTACCTTATAACCCGTTTTGCTGCTTTCCAATGGTCCATGCCTGGGTTACTTAAGTATCTGCCTAGCACTCCAACTATGAATGCTATATCTGGTCTTGTACAAACTTGAGCATACATAAGACTCCCTACCATAGATGCATAAGGGATCTTTTGCATTTCCTTAGTTTCAAGATTGGTCTTAGGGCATTGATTGAGACTAAATTTGTCTCCTTTAGCGACCGGTGTGTATGCTGGTTTACAGTCTTGCATGCAAAACCTCTTTAATACCTTATCGATATAACCCCTTTGAGATAATCCAAGAATACCTCGAGAACGATCTCGATGAATCTGGATTCCTAACCTAAAAGAAGCGTCACCAAGATCTTTCATCTCAAAATTATTCGATAGAAATTTCTTGGTGTCGTGCAACATGTTTATATCGTTGGTGGCAAGTAAGATGTCATCGACATATAAAATCAAGAATATAAATTTACTCCCACTGAACTTGTGATACACACAATCATCAACCGTATTAATCTCAAAACCGTATGAAATAATTACTTGATTGAATTTGTGGTACCACTGACGAGACGCCTGCTTGAGTCCATAGATGGATTTCTTTAGTTTACAGACCATCTTCTTTGGGTCTCCTGACACAAAGTTTTCTGGTTGCACCATATAAATTGTTTCATCAATGTCGCCATTAAGAAACGCTGTCTTTACATCCATCTGATGTAGCTCAAGATCGAAATGAGCAGCAAGTGCCATGATAACTCGGAAAGAATCCTTAGTAGAAACTGGAGAGAATGTTTCTTTATAATCAATTCCCTCCTTTTGAGTAAATCCTTTAGCTACAAGACGAGCCTTATATCTTTCCACATTACCCTTCGAATCCCTCTTGGTTTTAAATATCCATTTACAACCAATGGGTCTCGCACCTTTAGGTAACATAGTTAGATCCCAAACTTTGTTGTCTTGCATAGATTTAAACTCGTCATTCATGGCATCGATCCATTTCTGAGAGTTAGAACTATTCATGGCTTGTTTAAAGCTGACTGGGTCATCTTCAGACATTCCATTAAATTCCTCATGTTCTAGGAGATATAACTCATAATCTTCTGGGATAGCACATCTCCTCTCTCTTATAGATCTTCGTATTATTTGAGGTTGTTGAGTTTGAATTTCCGGTATCTCATTTTGAATGAGATCTGTATTGACATTATTCTGATGAGGATTTGTGTTGACATTATTCTCAAGAGTATTCGTATTGACATTATCCTCATGAGGTTCCTCATTTGTGTTCACATTATTCTGAAGAGTATTCGTATTGACATTATCCTCATGAGGTTCCTCATTTACTTCTCCAATAATGACAGGTAAATGAACCTGAACATCATCATAATCAACACTAGAAATCATAGGTGATTCCTCCTCGAACATAATGTCATCATCTTTATTTCTCCCCCCAAACTCAACATCCTCAAAGAATGTGGCTGTTCCGGTCTAAAAAATATTCTTTAATGTGGGATCATAAAACTTAAAGCTCCTTGATCGTTCGGAGTACCCAATAAAATAACTGCTAACTGTTCTGGAGTCCACTTTACTTTCATGCGGCCTATAAGGCCGCGCCTCGGCTGGACATCCCCAAATATGAAAATGGTTTAGACTAGGCTTTCGACCTGTCCATAGTTCATAAGGTGTTTTAGCAGCTGCTTTAGTAGGCGCTCACTACTACAGATACAGGCTATAACAACGGTCAAAAACCGTTGTTATATAAAAAAGCGGACGTTGTTAATGCGTCCGTTGTAGAAGGTTTTAACAACGGTTGGCTTACTTAAGGAAACCGTTGTTAAAACTATTAACAACGGTTTTATGTATAAAAACCCGTTGTGGAAAGTGTGACACAATTTTGGGGGGAAAGTTATAACAACGGGTTTTAATATACAAAACCGTTGTTATAACTAAAGACAACGGGGTGTTATAAAATAACCGTTGTTGTTTGTTCTTAAAAAATTAAAAAAAAATTAAATTAAATATTACTAGATGCATGCATAATTACGGCCTGTTAGAATTCCGATGCATGCATTATTACTGACATCACTGTACATATGAACGGATAATATGGAATTAGAAGGGTTAGTAAACGGATTTGAAGGAGCATTATTGAGAGATATATGATGATGATTATGGTACAACTTCCTAACATATTTATTAATTAAAAAGCAATTAACTCAACCCACACACATTGCTTAGTATAAATACATTGCATATCTCAACTAACATTTCCATTATTATCTCATATATTCATCTCCAAACTCTAACTGTTAAAACAAACTCTACTTAATCTTTCAAATCAAACTCAAAAAACTCTAACAAAATGAATGATTTCATCCTAAAGACTCTTACCATGATCGAGAACAACAACAACTTCATCCGCCGGTTCCTCCATATTGAGGAAAGTTTCAGGAGCTACCTTGTGGAAGCTCGAACCGCATCAAGCACGCCAAAGAAGATGGCTTGACGGAGCGCAAAGAGTTGCAGCTATATGACGATATAGCAACTGCTGAACGGAACCTCCAAATAGCCAAGGAGGAGAGGATGGATACGATAGAGCACAATAAGATCCTCCATGAAAATATAAGAATTGCATTTTTACATATGTAATTTTTTTTTTTTTAATTTATGTATTTATAAATATATATATATATATATATTAATTATGTTTATCTTACTTCTTCATCTTGCTTCTTCATTGTTTTAGTAACTAATTATGCGAACAATACTTAAACAAATAACATAATGGTCGATAAAAACACATATATGCAAAAGAAATAAATAGAAAAAGAAAATAATGACGATGAAAACAGTGACGGCGAGATTTACCTGATAAATACAGAACGTAATAGACGATGAAATCAACAGTGACGGCGAGAAGAAGCGACGATGAGAAAGTGAGAAAGAGAGAAAGAGAGTGTGTGTTTTGTGTTTGTTTGTCTGCTGTGTTTGTGTTTGTGTATTAAGGGTTGTGTTTTGTGGCTGCAGCAGACTTCTGTTTGTGTGGTTTATACAGTATGGAAGGTATTGACAACGGTTATTAAACAACAACCGTTGTGAAATATGTTTTAACAACGGTTGTAAAAAATACCCGTTGTCAAATATGTTTTAACAACGGGTTTCAAAAGTAACCGTTGTGATTACTTTTCACTAACTTTGCGCCAATTTTGCGCCAAATTATTAACAACGGTTTTGCATGTGTGACCCGTTGTTAAAACTAATAACAACGGTTTTTATAACCATACCCGTTGTAATTTATTTTAGTAAAATTCGCGCCATACATTCTACAACGTCTATTGTGATTTTCGTGAATAATCGTTGTTAAAGGGGCGTTGTAGTTGCCTAAATTTGTAGTAGTGGCTCTATTTAGAATATAAGCTGCAGACTTTAATGCTTCTCCCCAGAGTGATGTGGGTAAGGTAGAGTGACAAATCATACTCCTAACCATGTCTTTAAGAGTTCGGTTACGCCTCTCAGCTACACCGTTCATTCTAGGCGAACCTGGCATAGTATACTGAGGGACAATTCCACACTCCTCTAGGTATTTAGCAAATGGTCCTGGACGTTGTTCACCTGAACCGTCATACCTACCGTAGTATTCACCACCACGATCAGATTTGACTGACTTAATTCTTTTGTTAAGCTGAAGCTCAACCTCGGCTTTAAAAGCCTTGAACACGTCAAGAGACTCCGATTTTTCATGAATAAGGTAAAGGTAACCATAACGAGAGTAGTCATCTATGAATGATATAAAATATCGTTGACCGTTCCAAGAAGCCTTAGGGAATGGCCCACATATATCGGTATGTATCAATTCTAAGACGTCCGTAGCTCTGTATGCACCTAACCTTCTTTGTTTGGTTTGTTTGCCCTTAATGCAATTTACACATACATCAAAGTTTGTGAAATCAATTTTATCCAAAATACCGTCAGACACAAGCCTTTGAATTCTCTCTTTCGAGACATGACCTAACCTTTTGTGCCATAATGACGCTTTATTTTCCTTATCAAATTTTCGCTTTGTACCACGTGTTTCCACGTGCAGGTTTTCACAATATGATGCAACATTATCAATCATATATAAATTATCGAAAACGGATAAAGTACCAGTACCAACAATATTTGAGTTTAAAGATAAACCAAATCTTTTATTATCAAATGTACAACAGTAACCTGATTTATCCAACATAGAAATAGAAATTAAATTACGTCTAAATGAAGTTACAATAAATGTATCTTCTAAATCCAAATAAAAACCAGTTTTTAATAATAATCTAAAAGTTCCTATTGCATCAACTTTGACTGATTTCCCGTCGCCAACATAAATGTATCTTTCGGCATCACTTGGCTTTCGGTGCGTCAGACAACCCTGCATAGAAACGCTAATGTGAGTAGTCGCACGCGAATCTACCCACCATGTGTTTCTAGGTACCGAGGCTAAATTAACTTCGGAACAAACCAAATTAAGAAAAATACCTTTCTGGGCACGCTTAGCGAGCCATCCCTGATATTTGGTACAATTCTTCTTTATATGTCCTGGTTTACCACAGAAAAACAACCACTAGGTTCCTTGTCTTGTTTTTTCTGATCAGGCCCCTGATTATTTGCAGCCTTGTTCTCAAACTTTCTTTTCTTGCCTTGACTTTTATCTTTAGAGGTACTAGCAAAGAGAGCAACCTCAGCCTTATCATATTTAAGTCTCTCTTCCTCTTGCACACCATATGAAATGAGCTCATTTAGAGTCCATTTCTCCTTTTGACAATTATAACTTACCTTAAACTGTCCAAATTGTGTTGGAAGCGATAGTAATACCAAATGCACGAGCAAGTCGTCTGATAAGTCGAGTTTTAGTCCCTTAAGTTTTGAAGCAATGTGAGACATTTCCATGATATACTCCCTTATGTTTCCTTTGCTGATCTTGAATTTCATTGAAATCAACCGCTGTAATAATGTACTTGTCTCGGCCTTATCGTTTTTGACAAAACGTTTTTCAATTTTAGCAAGAAACTCCTTAGCATTGACAATATCATCAGATACTGCACCTCGAAAAGCTTCTGGAATACCACGCTTTATGATCATAAGACTCATGCGGTTAGATCTTTCCCACTTCTCAAAGTCCCTCTTATCATCGAGGGAACTTTTATCCGTAAGAGGAGCAGGACAATCCATCCTTATCGCAAGGTCAAGATCCATGCACCCAAGTACAATCAACATATTTTCTTTCCAATCCTTAAAATTGGTCCCATTTAATACAGGAATGTTACTCAAATTTCCAGATACGGTAGAAGCAGATGAATTAACTGAAATATAACATATAATAACTTCAATAAGTAACATGCTCAAACTAAATACATTTAAAACAGAAGTATATATCCCATCTCAAGATACCGGTTACAACATTAGGGTCAAGTCTTTGGACAATAACACTAACTGAAAATGGTACTCTTGTTGTAGTGATCAAACATTGACAATAATCATATGAACATAGACTTCCTTTGGGTAGACTTATATCCATACTTAATCAAAACCATATAATCATCACTTGTTTACCACCACATGTGTTGTGTGTACCTCTGTCAAATATGAACCTTCCTTTGGGCCGATTCACAAACGCATAGAAAATACACACCCACGTAATTTAATGTTCTCAACAAGTTAACCATCACAAGGTTAGCCTTCCTTTGGGCCGACTAAACCTTACCAATTAACATGTCAAGAGTCATTAGACCTATATTTTATATATACCATCTGCAGTATTAAATATTCCTTAAACATTCCGACAGTCGGAAACAGATAGTCGGAAGCGTGAAATGAACAGATAAGTGTGATTGGATATATAACCACGACAACATCTAAAAAAAGCATAACTTGAAATTTTCACTATATCCATGATTTAATAAGCATGCAGTATCATTCATCATGATTTTAAATGACCCATGATGACAAGTTGGCAAATTATGTCAAGCGGCAGAAGAAGACAGGAACAAATGCATGATAATTAAATCAAAAGAAAAAAACAATTAATCCATTTAATTAATTCACAAATTGGGATGAACCACATATTGACGGAAGTTATAGGTATAGGATAAACATGAATCAAAAAAAGGACAACCATAATCAATTCACAGACAATCGATTGTATAATCAATTTGGTTAGACAGAACCACCGGATGATCAGGAAGAAAAAATAAACATGTATTATACAATCATAATAACCGTCGCATGGACATAAACAACAAACCATGCGTCTATCACAAATACACGGATTAAATCGATTTTAATGATTCTTCGTGATACGGCTCTGATACCAATTGTTATATAATAATCGATATCACGAGAACCATTAAGATCAATAATTAAATATGCGGAAGCGTACCGGAAGGATTCATGACCATTGTGTTTCTTGATCTTCCGTGATAAACACCCCTTTTGATTTCTCTATGGCGATGGGAACCAGAGAGATAAAGCAACACTTTTTCTGTATTTGTATTAAAAGGATTTGCCAAAGGAATTGTGTTATCATGGGGACCAAACACCTGTATTTATAATAATGAGACACCTCTTCGGGTTGTCCTCGTACTGTTTCGTATCTACCCTAATCGATACCGAACAGTAACTATATGTTTTACACATTAGTTTCCACGACCCTTTAGTAAATATATATATCCTTACCGGTATAACTTTATTGTTGATCACTTTAAATTTACGGTTTAACTTGTATAATAGTGCAACACATTTAATTACATTAGTGGGCCTATAAATGGTACGATTATAAATATATTCGGATATATAAATATTCCAACAAGAAAATGATAGGCATGCAAGACTAGTAGTTAGCTTTCATGATTGTGTTTTCCACTTAAAACAATTTACACAATTTTTCACTAACTCCCTCCAATATTTTGGTACATGTATATAAAATGGGAGGTCCATTTTATTTTGTCATTTGTCAAGTGTAACATATGTGACATGTTACTTGACATATGAAATTGTAATGTATTTTTAACATAATAAAAATCAACATACTCATAAAATATGTCATATAAAAAATCGACTAGTAATTCGTAATTACTTGTACCAAAATGGTTTCCAAATTATAAACTACAACAATCTGTATTTATAATAATTTATTCATTCCGTTTCAATTGTTTCCGTAAACAATAATTTCATCTAAGTAATAAAACAATTCGATTACTTAGACCGTGTCTCATTTAATCATATTTACAATAAGATACGTAAATTATACTTACAAAAGCATCCGTCAATTTTAAGCAATTTAATTAACTCGTATCGGTATACGATTAATTAAATAATCAATTAAGAGTATTTCCCTATAGGTATGACCTAAGGGGATCAACTGATCACCACCGTCGCACGACAGTAATGTCAAACTCTAGTCAGCCAATCATTACCGATATGTGTGGACCAGTTGACTGTAAAATATTACATCCCACATGTATTCTTAAAATGAGATTTAATAATGATATTTAAATCATGTGATCGCACTATTATTGAGGACACATTTCCCAACAACTGCTACTCACACGGCCGCGCCCGAAGGAAGCCCTAGCACTAAACCCTGACCCAGAAGAAACCCCTCTAGCTTGATTGTGGTTGCCTTTCTTGTGACTAGACTGGCCTCCACCCTCACTCTCAGCCTTTCTTTTCTCACTTACTCTCTCCTGAGCCATCTCAACCAGCCTCTCAGCTCTCCCAGCTCTCTCATTGGCTTCCTTAACATCGGTAAGGACTCCCACGGGTAACTTCTCCATAATCTGGGGTGTTAACCCTCTTTCAAACCTCAGCGCTAGGTTCTCCTCACTCAGACCCATATCCTCAGCATACCTAGACTTCTCATTAAACTGCTTGTAATACTCAGCAACTAACATATCAGATGTCATCTTAAACCCATCGAACTCCTCTCTCAGCTTACTCCTCACATGTTCCGGTACAAACTCCTTCCTCATAGCTCTCCTAAACTCTTCCCAAGGTATAGCAGGTAAGCCCTGGTTCACATACATCTCTCTAGCATCCACCTTCACCGTATCCCACCACTTGCCAGCTGCGTCCCTCAGGTAGAATGCAGCTTGCTCCACTCTCATCTCATCAGGACAATGAACCATGTCCAGGATGTTCTCCATCTCACGATCCCAGTTGTCAAGAAGGTTTGGTTCCCCGGTCCCCGTGTACTCTTTTGGGTTAAACCTCGCTATATAGAGACTAATCTTAGAGTGATCAACCTCCTTATCCTTATTCACTTTCTTTAAGGCCTCTGTCAGGGCATATTTTTGCTCCAACATCTTAACAACATCATCTATGTTCATGGTCTCAACTCTCGCATAGTAAGCGTTTCTCTTGGGCGGCATCTTGAAACTATATATAATAAAGGGTAGACATAAACACACGTACTAAACCTCAAAACACGAAAACAGACTGCCCAAGACATACTCGATCGAGTACCCAAACCTACTCGATCGAGTAAGAGGCTACTCGATCGAGTGCCCAACATACTCGATCGAGTGCCTCGACTCCAGAACCCAAACAGACCTTCTGACCTCTAACATACTCGACCGAGTAGCCCGGCTACTCGATCGAGTGACCCCCTACTCGATCGAGTTCCCGAGGTACTCGATCGAGTGCCCAAAAACACGATTCTGGATTCAAAATCGTCAAATAGCCACTCGATCAAGTTAAACCCACTCGATCGAGTATCTCACCTACTCGATCGAGTATCCCCCTACTCGATCGAGTCATGCTGACTCGCATAAACTACCCGCATGTTATCTCACATCTCCCAACGTACTAAGCAACATATAAACTCAACATGTGATATAGCTAAGCATTCAATTCTACCAACTTTTCATAAATTCAACGAAACAGTTATATCATATGATCAAATGCCACATAGTAAACATTCATCATGCTTTTCTATTTCAACAACAGTGCCGTATATCTCATCAATATTTCATTCATATATCAATCCTCTACTCCAAACATCCAACCATTACGACATACTTCATCACATTCACACACACAAGTTGACAAACAACACATATGACTTGACAGACACCCCCCCCCCCATGTGACCGGTTCAAAATTGTAGGGCGATTTCGCGACTTTAGGACGTCTCCCAAGACTTTGCATTAGCTCCTACAACCTTTACCCCGGGTTCATTTTAATTGACTCCCTATATTCATTGGGTTCATTGGTTACAGGTTTCAGGATCGTCGCTCTGATACCATTTTGTAACACCCCCATACTCCAAGTGCCTTACCAGGACCACCCAGGTATAAGGATGTTACCATCTCGATTACCCGAGGCAATGATAATCAAATAAACAATAGAGAAACAACGTTTAAATAGAAATACTTAGTGAAAGGTTACAATCTCCAAAACCAAAACCAAAGGTACAATACATGTTCTCAAACTGGCTGTTTACTGATCTAACTGAAATGTCATAAAAACTACTAAGCTACAGCGGAAGACTTCTATCATCAGATCGTGGCAATCCCAGCTATCCCAGTACTCATCTCATACCTGCTCAATATCTGCTCAGCATCCCCGAATGGATCACCGCAGGTTTTAAACAATAATCGGGGTCAGTACTATTTACATAAATCATATAACCAATTGAATAGAAAACAATACGGCTCATACAATCATACACAATCATCCACTTCACTCTATCTCCGTCACCGACTGTCCACTGGACCAGCCCTGCCAGTGGGGGACCGCAGCCGTTCCCACCTAAGCCCCGCTCATCATACCGAGCGATAACCCTGTCCCATTAATGTGCACATCCCCTTCCGTGGCGGGTTTCACGAAGGGCGAAACTAGGGCGTGAAGCCACTCCCGCAAGTGACTCCACTCAGCCGAGAACGCATCTCGAGGACCATAGACAACCAATCACATCCATCAACAACAATCAATCAACAACCGTTACGAAACCAAACAACAAGCACTAATTACAACACAATCACCACACATTATGTAACTAATACTGAGTAGGGAAACCCTACCTGGAAAGCACAATAATCAGACGATCTCACAGCTGATATCAAAAAGCCTCCTCTACGAATCCTCCTCCTAACATACAAACATATAATCACTACCAAGCATAACACACTACAAAACTCCCAATTCCCAAATTAGGGTTTAACTAACTTTAAAGAAACATTATAAAAATGGTATACAGGTCTTACCCTTGACGCAAGGATCACAACGGTATAAAGAACGATGAAATCCGACCTTCCAAACTCCGGGATTTGCTAACAATGCGATTAAGGTGATGAACGTACTTTGCTTTCTCTCTTAACAGTAAATTAGGTTTTGAAAAAGTGTTTAGAACAATGACGGAAAAGATTATATACCTTAATCGCATAATTAACAAAACCCGAGAAATAACTCCGCGTAAACCGGCTACTCGATCGAGTATCTAAGGTACTCGATCGAGTAACCCCTTACTCGATCGAGTATCATAGTTACTCGATCGAGTACCCAACAGGTCAGATACTATTTTAAAACGCAACTCTCCCTTACTCGATAGAGTACCCAAAGACTTATAAATACGGAGTATTACAACCGTCGCACGACAGTAATGTCAAACTCTAGTCATCCAATCATTACCGATATGTGTGGACCAGTTGACTGTTAAATATTACATCCCACATGTATTCTTAAAATGAGATTTAAACATGTGATCATCATGATCGACAGTTGTGATCGCATTATTGTCGGAGGACACATGTTCCAACAGATAATAGTGACGTATCTTGGTTACCTGCTGTAGAAGGCTTCACTGTGTGCAAAGAATTATCAGTCCTTAAAGTTTGAAGACCTAAATGCATTCCGTGCAAAGAGCTGGCAAAGTGAAGAATTCTTGCAGGATCAACATTGCTATGCTCAAATATAATCGAATTACGAGTGAGCCAGATCGACCGCAATACAGAAAAGAAATAGAGAAGGGATGAAGATCCAGATGCTGAAGTCCGATGTAGGTACGAAATATGGTCAGCTAGCCATCGAGAGAAAGAAACATCAGGGTTATCAAGCGAATGTATGCCAAGAATCGAGCTGCGCCAAACATGATGGACCACATCACATGAGCGAAATAAATGATCACGATTTTAAGGAGAGCTTCGACAAAAAACACAAGAAGTATCACTTTGTAAACCACGATGAGCAAGAGTCGTCATAGTTGGAAGGATATCATGCGCCAGTTTTCAAATAAAAATGGCAAATTTATTTGAGAAAGGAAATTGCCATAAAATCTTCCAAGGAAAAGGGCGGAGCAATGGTGCAGGAAGTGTTGCTTTAGAGGAAAGATACTCATACCCCGATCCGACAGTGTAGCTACCGTCTTCAGTATATTTCCAATAAAGGAAATCATCTGAAGCAAGCACAGGAGGTTTCATAGCAAGTATATCTTTGGCAGTACTCGGCTCAAAAAACTTGAAAATAATCCTTGGGTTCCAGGAACCATCAGTAATTACCAAATCAGAGATAGTCGGAAGTAAAGGGGGAAGGGGTTGCTTCCAAACTGGTTGTTTACCTTGTACCCAGAGACTAGAAAAAAGGTCAAAGGAAGCACCATTACCAACCTTCCATACTAAAGTAGGCTTACATGAAGCAACAACACGGCAAATTCCTTTCCAAACATAGGAAGGTTGAGCAACTTTAGATTTAATCCCGGGTATAGGAAGGTCTTTTCGGTACTTCGGAGCTAGATATTTCGCCAGTAGTCCTGTGGGTTTATGATGGATACGCTCAAAAAATTTTAAACAAGACTTAGTGGATGTTTGTTTGTAGATCGGCCAAAAATGACCCAATGCGAATAACTCGACCCATACCTAACCAAACTTATGATCTGAGTTTGACCCTAATCTGAATTGATGACTTAATCTAACATATATAATCTGACCCGAATGTTTATTGTTACGAACTGATTATTATCTAAAAATAACTTCATAGTAGTTGATCTGAAAATGACTTGAATTCAAAATGCCCCGGACCAACCCGTTCCTAACTCTTGAAAACCCGGAAATATCCT
Source organism: Silene latifolia (assembly GCF_048544455.1). Taxonomy (NCBI): domain Eukaryota; kingdom Viridiplantae; phylum Streptophyta; class Magnoliopsida; order Caryophyllales; family Caryophyllaceae; genus Silene; species Silene latifolia. The sequence goes on from NC_133536.1 coordinate 192,316,171, forward strand.
ATTCAAACCCATGACCCTACCCGAATCCATCCCTATTTACCGTTTACCGAACATATTTGTTTGTTTCTAAAAACATGGGTATTTTAAAATTTGACCAATTATGAAGATACTTTTTCATGTTTCTTTTGTTTTTTTTTTGTTTTCTTTATTTTTTTTAAATATAAAAAAGGTATTTCTAAAAACATATATATGAATCAAGATAAATAGTGAAAATTATTAATTTACGAAAATTACTTATGCTTACTTGGTTTTTGAATATCGTTCTCTTGGTTATTTAAAAAAGGGTTTTTTTGTGAAACACAACCTTTAAAAAAAAAATTCCAAACACCACCTTTAAAAAAAAGTTTGTAAAACACAACCTTTAATAATTTTCTTTTTGTCAAACACGACATTTGACTGGAGGACGCAACATTTTGCAATGGAGTAACTTTCAGTCGATGTTTGAGATAGCAAACGAGGTCGGTCCGAGGTGTTCTTGGACTTATTGGAAAGATGGAAATACAAGCATTCTAGGAGTTATGAACACGAAGGTCAAAGATGGTCTTATGTGGGGTCTATTTCCGTGTAAAGTAAGCCTGGTCGGAGAGGATAACTGTAAAACGAGTGGTCATGGGATTTTTCATGGGTCTTCAAATGGGAGTATGATGATTTGTTTGGTCTGAAATTTGGTATATAGGTAGAGGGGAGTGCAAGGTAGGTCTTAGTTGTGTTGTTTGTGATGCTTGTTGGTTGCATATGGTGGTTCGAGGGGAGTAAATTGGAGGTAAAAAAACAATCAGAAGGAAACCAAAGTAGGATTTTTTTCGTGGGTCAATTCACTCACCTCAAACCACCAATTACAACCAACAACCACCCCAAAGAACACAACTACGACCTACCTTACACTTCCCTTTACCTACATACCAAATTTCAGACAAAACAAAACATCCTAACCCCATTTAAAGACACACGAAATACCCCATGACCACTCGCTTTATAGTTACCTTCTCCGACTGGCCTTACTTTACACAGCAATAAACCCCATATAAGACCACCTTTGACCATCGTGCTTATAACCCCTGGAAAACTTGTATTTGCACCTTTCCAACGAGTCCAAGAACACCTCAAACCGACCTCGTTTGCTATCTCAAACATCGACTGAAAATTACCCCATTGTAAAATATTGCATCCTCCAGCCAAAATGTCGTGTTTGCCAAAAAAAAAAAATTATTAAAGATTGTGTTTTACAAACTTTTTTTTTAAAAGATGGTGTTCGGAATAGAAATTCACTGTATATATCTAAAGGTGGCAATCGTGTCACTCGGGTTGGTTACGGGTCGGGTCATATCGGGTTCGGGTTATGTTGGGTCAAACATGGGTTCGGGTCGGTTCGGTTCATGTCGGGTCATCTTCCGGTAGGGTCGTCAGCGGATGGCAAGTCAGGTCGGGTCATTAGCGGGTTAGTGTCGAATCAGGTTATTAACATATATTTAATCCTATGTATTTAGTTTTAGATGGTAATTTTATGTTTAAACAATGGGTGGTGTATTGATTGTAATATTAAGTGAAAATAATTAAGATAAATGTCAATTTGGTTTTATTTAAACCATTATTAAGCTAGTTCATTATCGGATCATCTATTAGGTTGAGAAAAGATCGGGTCACAGGTCGGGTCAGGTCAGGCCGGGTCGGAAAAATAAGGCTGCTATCAGTTATCGGGTCAATTCAAGTCGAGTCAGCCCAGTTTCGGTTCACCCAATTTCCATATTGTATCGAGTTGGATTTCGGGCGGGTCGAGTTCCTCAGATCGGGTCAGATTTTGCCAGCTCTTTATATATCAACTAAACAAGTACTTTCTCATATACATGTCAATTAGAATGAGTATATTGATCGATTGAAACGTAAGGGGCACTTAATCAACTGCTCCAGCACTATTTGATTTTGAGACAACGCTTGTTCTTCGACACTTGATTCTCACTCTCACAACGGAAATGGTTAATAACCAATATACTTAATGAATAGTAGAATGAATTAGATAACAAATGAGTTATAAACTCCCAAAACAGAAATAGATAATAATTAATCGGAACGGAGGGGGTAAATACTACTTCGTAAAACATTATAATAAAAGTTACACTTACTTGCAAAAAAAAAAAAAAAAAAAAAAAAAAACAAAATACAAAAACAATCTTTCGTAAATATATTTTATGAATAAAAGACAATAAATACAAATAGAGAAAAATCGGGTCAAAGTGATGTTCCTCTGTTCTTTACCCATTTCCATTGTATCACCTCCTCAACGAAAAGTATCTCTAATCACCTCTACGTAAAGGAAAGATAATGAGATCATTTGTAGATATGATCATTATTAGATTACAAGTGGGTTAAGATCACGTGGATGATCAAATAATTCATGAAAAATATTACTAAAGCTCTCTATATACTAAGAGAATAAAAACTATGAAAAGTTTTCTCTCCAAAGTGTATTTACTTAAACAAGGAAACGAATAAATTTTTCTTTCATTAAACCAGTATCATTACATTAAAGGGGCGTGCTTTTTCACATACAGATTTTACTCTTTTACATACGACTTTTACAATTATACCCTTGTCATTTTTTCCCCACTCAATTGATTTTTGCAACTCCCTTCTCTTCACCTTTTCCCTTCACCTCCCTCCGTCCAACCATACTCCGACAACTTGTTCTCCGGCCGATCTCGGCGCCTCCTTTCTCCAACTATCCTTGTCCGACCTCCATGCACTCCCCTCTTCTGCGCGCTCCTCCCCCTGTCCGGACCACCCTGCTTCCTCTGACGACCACCCCCTTTCTCATTCTTAGCTTCTCCGACAACACCTTTGGTAACAGAAAATTGCTGGTACATTAGTAAGAGTAGCAACAAATGTTACTTGTATGACATTCCCTTTTAATTTTTGAACTCAGCGTAACCCATGTTTGACCATTGCTATAAATGCTACGGAGTATTTGATATATTCAAGTCACCATTCTTATCAATTTCGTGAATCCAATGACTCCGTAGATTGGGTTGCTGATGCGATCCCGCTAAGTGTTCACAAATTAAGATGTGGTCGTTGGTCACGGTCGAATCAAAACACAATTTATAGCTCCACAAACAACTCTACAATTAGTAAAGAGGCAAGTAAAGGTCGGATCCCAAGGGACGGGAGTTGAAATGAGATTTCTATTGTAACTAGTGGTGTCTAAGGGGTGTCACAAATTGGGTTGATGTAGAAGGTTACTAAACTAGAATAACAATGAAAATAAATAAGCAAGATGAATTAAAGGGGTGTAAACAATTGATTAAAGGCACTAGGGTGTCATGGGATCATAGGGGAATCATGGGATATGATCATACAAACATGTTCTCAAATTATAAGCAAGCAATTAATGTTGTGATGGATTGAGTTGGGTTATATCTTACAATCCTAGGAAAGTTTGGGTCCCGGAGCCGAATCGATTAGATTGTACAACACCTACAAGTCGACTTAATCTTCCCTACTCAACAACATGCATGGTCTAATGAAACTCGAGTTGGGTTATGTCTTACAAGTGTCATTGAAAAGATAGAAGATGATAGTAAATGCAAGGATTCATAGGCTTAGCATTTCATCAAATATAACATGTGCATGAGTTGAGATCAAAACAAGCAAGCAAATAAAACATGAAAGCATATTAATTTAAGCATGAATCATTCCCCATGTTGGTTTCCCCTAATCACCCATTAACCCTAGCTAAGAGACTACTCACTCATTATCATGTTGATCATGCTAGCAAGGTTGTCAATCATACCAACAATATGAAACATGATGAATAAATGAAAGTAATTAACAATAATTAAAAAGGGATTAAGAGATTATACCTACTAATGATTCCAATAATAAAGCAAGAATAATAGAAGTACTTGAATGCTTGATTGAGAGGTTGTCAATCTCCCAACAATAACCCAAATAATCTTCAATTACCCAAAATAAAGGATGAACAAGAGAGAGATTAAAGAACTAAAACTTGGATTAAAACTTGATTAATACTTGATTACAATATTGAAGAGAGATTTGATTGATATTAACTACACTAATTATTGATAAGAAGAACATGCTCCTCTAATTAGACTAATGGGGTATTTATAGTGAAAATTAGGGAGGATGCATTAGGGTTAACTAAGGGCTAAACTAGTAATTACACTTTTTAAGTTGAGCAAGGAGGACCCGGTATTTTTGGAGAGAAGGGCTTCTCTTTTCGTAGCTTGAAGAAGACAATCCGTGCTGTGAAGAAATCCGGGCGGAATAGGGTCGGGACGGGCGGATTGCACCGTTGGAATCCGAGCGGATTCTAGGGAATCCGGGCGGATTGTGGAAGGGGAATCCGAGCGGATTCAGGCAAGGACGCTCGGATTGTGCTGGGGCTGGACGGACGGATTGTTGACAATCCGCTCGGATTGTCCGTCAGCATAGTAACTTCTTCTTTTCTTCCCTTTTCTTCATAAATTCCTTGGGGATTTCCTTGGGGACTCAAGAATCTTTTCTCAACATTGCTCTTCTACTATAATATGTACAAAGGCCTTCTAATCTTGTCTCTCCTTGATGCTTGGTCATTGAATTCGATCAATTTAGTCTCGTTTTGCCATGAAAATGCAAGATTCTTACTCCTTTCCTACCAAGGGATCAAAATCTCAAAGAATATGCAAAACAAAGAACTAAAGATAAGAAATGACCCAAATAAGCACTAAAAAGCATGAGAACGAGGCTAATTCGGGGGCTAAATATGCGCCAATTATGGTCACATCAAATATCCCCAAACCGAACCTTTGCTCGTCCCGAGTAAAGAGGTGGCAAAGACTAGGACCAATACTAACCTATCCTAATAAATTAGCCGATATGAGACAATTAGCGGGTCTCACTCCGCCCTTTCAACTCACAACAAGACAACCATGAGGTAGGATGCCTTCTTGCAAGGCAAGGTGGGTCTTGCCAAAATGGCGACACATCCAAACATTAAGCACACAAAAACACATAATGGATGCATCTACAAAAAGAATAGCCACTTTCCTCATCTAAGTGGCGGAAATTATCTACAAGGGAAGCAATTCAAGGGTACACAATCCTTTATAGATGCAATTTGTTCAAACTATTAAGCCTAGAAGGATACCAATAAATCTCCTCCAAGTTGTGTCAAGCTAGGGTACCTTTGTCCTCAATCGTTAAATGCTTTCGTCAAGAATAGACTCCCTATGGTGTTAGAAACACTGGAGGATCGCGGAATTCCCCCTCTTGCCTAGACAAGAAGAAGGGTCGTCCCCTCTCTACCATGCACAAAAATGGATACGATGGATAAAGGGATCAATAGATATTTGAGTTTCACTTTGGGAGTTTGCTTTTGTTTTTGTTTTTCCCCCCAATTTCTTGTGGCATTTGACATTTGAGAACACTTTCTTGCCATTTCTTTTTGATTTTTCGCATTTCAATACTTGACAACTTTTTTTTGCATTTCTTTTTGAACATTTTCAAAGTCACCCCAATTAGTAACGAGGGTGCCTTGTATTTGAAGCTTAGGAGTTCTATTTTTGCTCCTCTTTTCATTTGATGCATTTTTGCAAACTTTCTTTCACTTTTCATTTCATTGAACTCAAATTGATTTCTTTTTGTGCCCATTCCCTTTTGATGACAAAATTGTATGGTAGAACATGGATGATGGATGGATGGGTGCATGGTTTCAAGGGTCACCTTGGAATAAACGGTAGCCAAGGAGTTATCACACCACAAGGTACTCTTGACTAGGCCTTAAACCATGGGTCAAAGGATACTAGCATGACACATCCTAGGGTGTTTTACAAGCATTCTAACAAGCAAAGTCTTAAGAACAAAAAGCATCTACTAGGGCCTATATACACTTGTCAAGCTTCCCAAGTAGATGGTTTCGCAAAATTTTTCTAACATGCAACTACATGCCATGATGCAACTAGCATATAAACATCCTAATGCAAATGATTCTACCAACTAATATGACAAACAATCTAAATGCAAGTCCTAGATTCACATTGTTATACCGCATCAATCAAAATAAAGCCACATAGTCATTAACATAAAGAGGAAAAAGGAGATTGGAAAGATCATACCATGCGGTCTTCAATATCCTCATGTCTCGGATGTGGCGTAGTCAATCAATGTGAACAAGGATAGAACAAACACAATATATACAAGACAATATATACAAAGGAAATGAACTTGTTTTTGGGTTTTTCAATTTTTCCAATTTTTATGATTTTTGAAATTTTTCAATTTTTTTGGATTTTTGAATAAGAGTTAAATGTTAGAATTCCCATCCCCACACTAATATGGGCATTGTCCTCAATGGCCAAAATGATGGAAATTATGCAAAGATGATGCATGATTTCTATACTAAATGCAATCTACACTAAGCTATGCTACATGATGCATGGTTTTTGTTATGATGGAGAGGATAATTTAGATTACCTCCCGTTGCGTATGCATTAACTTCCCCAAACCGAGTGAGACACTATTGCTAATGTCCAAAGATGGGTATAGTTCATGCACACACTATGCTATGCATGAGACTAATTTGTCATTTTGAATTTTACAAATGGGAACAATAAAATAAGAACACCTCAATGGTACCGAGGTGTGAGTCCTTTGATGTTGCTAGGACTACTTCAACAATGATCAAAATGAAATAAAATACAAAGAGAGAAATAGACAAACCATGAGAGTGTAGGAGTCTCCAAGGCTTGCTAATCTTCCATCATGCTATCACCATCATCGCTTCCCTCATGAGAAGTGGTCACATTGCCGCTTTCCTTGTCATTTAATTCTTCAATTTCTTCCTCATCTTCATCTTCACCATTCTTTTCTCCTTCACTTGCTTCTTCCTCAATATTATCATCAACTTCTTCATCATTTCCAACAACCTCATTGTCACCCAAAACGACCCTAGATGCACCCGGAAATAAGACTTCTCTATCCGCCCAACTAGGCAAAGGACAAGATGGATCAAGTAGTCCTTGCCTAGCTAAATGTAGGAGGGGAGGATATTGAGCCAAATAAGCATTTTTCCGATCTTCATAGGCTTGCTTGTGCATTGCTTGCATGAGAAGAGTCACATAGTCTTTCCCAACTTCAACCCCTTCCGGCTTGAACTCTTCATACTCAAAGGGGTAAGGTGGTATGACAATGGAAGAGGAGGGAGCTTCAAGATCACCCTTTTGTTGTTGAATGATATACTCGGCTTCTTTGGAAAGGGGAAGTAGATAATTGGTCCGGTGGACGCTTAGACGACAAATCTTCGAGGGCAAGGTGCACGATCTAGCTTCACTAGTTAGCCATCCATACTTAGTGTCAAGGGGGTTTTGGGCAACCCACTTGAACTTGTGAATCATAGTATGCATATCAACAAGATGGCCACCCTCCTTTGCTTTGTACTTGTTATCCTTATTGAAGTTAGGATCAAAGTGCTTAGCTAGGACCGTGACTAGGCCGCCATTGACAATAACGGTCGTGCCCTTCTTCCCACTATCGATGTTGAGCCATCTATCTACCAAGAGCCTCAAAGAATTGTAAGGCTTGGTATGAATTCTTCCGATATTCAAAGCCGATTCAAGGAGAATAAAATCAAGTCTTGTGAAATGATTGGTGTCTTTCCTAGCAATTATGGTATTTCCCACAACCTTGTGCCATACTCTTATGCCCGGATGGTGGACCAAAAGAGCACGACTCGCATGAAAATCCTCAAATTTCTTCCCGGAGATTGCCTCCCAAAGAGGCTCGGGTCATACTTTCCATAATGCTTAAGATAACGCGATTCATCACTAAGACCCAAAATTTCACCCAATTCCTTAAAGGTAATGCGTCTACTAACATTAGCTAGACGAAACTCGATATTTTCCCTATTCTCAACTTTGGTGACTTTCAAAGAACTTAAAAATTCCAAGGTAAGGGAGGGGTATGTCAATTCCCTTGTTTCAAACAATTTCTTTAACCCCATGGCATTGAAAAAGGCTTTTGTTTGTTCAAGAACACCCAATTTTTGTAAGGTATCTTCACATATGAATTTGGTGGATTGTAATGACTTCATAGCAAACTTGACAAAGGTATTTCTATGGGTAACGGAAATAAAAGTTACCTCCGGATAATGCAAAAGTTGATCAATTACCGGAGTAGAAGGTGTTGTTGCTCCCATAGAAGGTTGTTGTTGTTGTTGCACTTCCAAGTTTGGTGTTGCTACCACCATAGCCAAAGCTTTCTTTGTTTGAAGAGCCTTTTGCCTTTGTGAGAGTGCCTTAGCCTTTGGTGCCTCTGTTGCTCCCTTAGTCCTTGCCATTGATGAACTTAACCAAGAAAAGAATGAAAAATCTTCAATTTGTAGTATGCCCAAATCGATTTGAAGGTGAAAGCCTTTGCCTTTATGAAAACAAAAATCGACTCAAAGGTTGAAGATTTTGTTCTTGATTTTGATTTTTGTTGAAGAAGGAGTGATTAATTTGTTGTTGGAAGGATGGTTTGATTTGATTTTGTTGAATGTTGTTGAGGGTTTTTGTTTTTGTGATGGAGATGATGAGGGTTTTGATGTTGTGGGTAGTGTTTATGAATGAATGAATGAGTGAATGAAGGTGGGAGGGGTTTTAAAGAGGCCGAAAATTTCGAATCTGCAGGGGCAATCCATGCGGATTCTGCCCAATCCGTGCGGATTCTGCTCTTTCTGGGCTTTGCAAAGCTCGCCTAAAGACGGGCGGATTTGTGACAATCCGCTCGTATTTGCTGAACACGGGACGGGCGGATTTGCTCAAAGACGGACGTATTTCTATCCAGAGAAATTTGCTTGTTTTCCTCAGCTGCAAAGACGGACGTCTTTCTTTCAGGACGGACGGATTCTTCAAGACGGGCGGATTTTCAGAAATCCGCTCGGATTCTTTAACAGTCAAGAAAATTTCAAAATTCAGCTCGATTCGGGACGGGCGTCTTTTCCGCAATACGCTCGGATTACGCAAGACGGGCGTATTCTCGGAATCCGCTCGGATTCTTCCTCTGTGTACACGTTCGATTCCACCCGTGCACAAAGCGCATTTCCCTATCATTCTTTCATTCTTTCTTCAAGTCTTGTGTTCTTCATTGTAGGGGCACTACTAAGGCATGGATAGCCTAGGCAATTGCCATCCCCACACTAAGGTAAAGCACTACACATCAATTGAAATTGTTAGTCCCTCCCTCACTTCTCTCTTACATGACAATTATTTTGATCAAAGTAAATAAAAATCCAAAGATGACAAAAATGCAATACAAGAATTGAAATGTAAGTTAGGGAGTTAGAAATATTTACAAGTGGTGGTTTAGGGAGGACTCCACCAAACTCTCATTCTTGATGAGATGTCAAGGGGGCATGTCCAAGGTGTTGTTGATGTTGCTCAACACCTTGAAGAAGTAATCAAAAGCTTGTTCATTATCATGGTAGAGGTTCTCAATAGACCTTTGCCTTTGTTTTTGGTCTTGATCGATAGCATTACCAATGTAGGGATTAAAAATCCTTTCAAACTCGTTGTCCCAAAGACCACAAACTTCATTGAGTTGATCATTGAAAATCTCTTGCTTAGATGGAGACAACTCTCCCAATTTCTTCTCTTGGCCAATGAGGCCATCCTCTTCTTACTTGGTTGATTTTGATGAGCTTTGCAAGCTCTCCTTGTCACAATTCACGTGCTCTTTGAATGGAGCATCTTCAATTTTCTTCTTCCATTGGAGTTCCGATTTCTTCCTTTCATCCTTTCGGCTATAATGATCAATCATGAAACATGGTTCATGCAAACGAGGAGCTCTCATAGTCTTGTCAAGATTAAAAGTTATGCTTTCATCTCCCACTTCTAGTGTGAGCTCACCATGTTTTACATCAATTACCACACCGACGGTGTGTAGGAAAGGTCTTCCTAGGATGATTGGAATGTTGGAATCTTCCTCCATATCAACAATGACAAAGTCCACCGGGATGAAAAACTTCCCAATTCGCACGGGGACATCTTCCCATATCCCCAACGGTGTCTTCGTCGATCTATCGGCCATTTGGAGTGTGATGTTGGTGCATTTAAGCTCTCCCATCCCCAACCTTTTACTCACCGAGTATGGCATGACACTCACACTAGCCCCTAGATCACATAAGGCTTTGTTGATCGTCGTGTCGCCAATGGTACACGGTATTGAGAAGCTTCCCGGATCCTTTAACTTCGGAGGTGAACTCCCTTGAAGTATTGCACTACTCACCTTAGTGAATGCGATAGTCTCAAGTTTCCGGATCGACTTCTTCTTTGTGAGGATACCTTTCATGTACTTCGCATAGGCCGGAACGTGATTGATTAATTCCGTGAAAAAAATTGAGACTTCTAAATTCTTCACAATTTCCATGAATTTTCCAAGTTGATCATCAAATTTGGGCTTGGCTTGACGACTTGGAAAAGGAAGTCTAATCACAATGGGCTCCTTCTCCTTGGCCTTGTCTTCATTTTTCTTTGAACTTTCTTCTTTTGATGATTCTCCATCTTTGGAGTTTTGCACAATTTCTTCCTTTTCACTAGCTTCCACAACTTCATCCTCAACTTGCTTCTTCGGTGCTTCATACCTTGTACCACTTCTCAAGTGAATGGCACTAACCGTTTCATGTCTAGGGGGATTACCTTGAGGTGGTAATTGCCCCTTTTGTCTTTGTGAGCTTGAAGATGCTAGTTGAGTCAATTGTGTTTCCAACATCTTGGTGTGAGCTAGAATGTTGTTGATGGTGGTTTCTTTTGCTTGGCTATCTTTTTGCATTTTAGTGAAAAATTCTTGTTGGTTCTTTTGCATTTGGAGGACCACTTTTTGGACATCAAAACCTTGGTCATTTTGGTGATTGTATGGATTTTGATTTTGGTAACCTTGGTTTTGATTGTAAAAGGGTCTTTGATTTTGGTTTCTCATGGGTGGTGGAGTGTATGTTGTTTGAGGGTTTTGAACATTTTGGCTTTTGTATGAGAGATTTGGATGGAATTTGGTGTTTTCATTGTAAAAGTTGAAATAAAGGGTACCACTCTTGTATGCTTGGAAAGCATTCACTTGTTCATTTGTTCCCCTACATTCACCTTGGTCATGTCCCAAAGTTCCACAATTCTCACATATCCCACTTGGGATTGATGAGGATGCCGTCATGGCATTAACATGATGCTTTGATGATTTTGAGTTTTCCTCAAGTCTAGCCATAGCTTGTTCAAACTTCAAGTTGATTGTGTCAATGTGAGCACTAAGTTGAGCATCCAATTGAGTAACGGAGTCCACTTCATGCTTTCCTCCTCTAGTAGCCTTGCGAGGTCTACTATATTGTGAGTTATGGACCGCCATTTCCTCAATCTTGTTCCATGTTTGATTGTCATCAACTTCGGTGAACATTCCATTTGATCCCATATTGAGAATGTTCCTAGAATCTTCATATAAACCATTCCAAAATTGTTGCACCCAAAACCATTCGCTAAGTCCATGGTGAGGACATGAGCGACAAATTCCCTTGAACCGCTCCCAAGCTTCATACAAAGACTCTTCATCCCTTTGCTTAAAACCCGTAATTTGAGCTCTTAGCATGTTGGTTTTTTCCGGTGGGTAGAATTTTTTGTAGAAAGCTAGAGCCAACTTCTTCCAAGAATCTATTCCAAGGGTGACCTTATCAATGCCCTTCAACCATTGCTTTGCGGTGCCGATTAAGGAAAAAGGAAATAAGACCCATCTAATTTGGTCTTGAGTCACGCCCGTTTGAGAGATAGCATCACAATAATCGCAAAAGGTTTCCATATGAGAATGAGGGTCCTCACTAGGCATCCCCCCGAATTGGCTCCTCTCAACTATTTGGATGAAGGCGGACTTGGCAATAAAATTTCCGGTGAGATGTTGCGGTGTAGGAGTACCATTTGGTAGATTCTCCTCGGTGGGTACGAAGTGTGACGAGAATTTTGGCATTGTAGGTGGATTTTGTGTGGTATTGTGTAATGGGTTTTCTTCTCCTTCTATTGCGAAAGGATTGACAAACTCACTAGTGGGTTGAACAACTTCACTAATACCTCGTAAATTCCTCCTAACAACTCTCCTATTGTTCGTCAAGGTTCTTTCGATTTTACGGTCAAAAGGTAACAAATCACCTTGTAACCTTCTAGACATGCAAAATATCAAACAACTCGAAAACAATTAGAACAAACCTTGAGGAGTTTTACTTCCTCAAGGCGAAGAAAGACACAACTAATGACAATAAAAAGAAATCTAAATCAAACAAACACCGTCCCCGGCAACGGCGCCATTTTTGATGCGATCCCGCTAAGTGTTCACAAATTAAGATGTGGTCGTTGGTCACGGTCGAATCAAAACACAATTTATAACTCCACAAACAACTCTACAATTAGTAAAGAGGCAAGTAAAGGTCGGATCCCAAGGGACGGGAGTTGAAATGAGATTTCTATTGTAACTAGTGGTGTCTAAGGGGTGTCACAAATTGGGTTGATGTAGAAGGTTACTAAACTAGAATAACAATGAAAATAAATAAGCAAGATGAATTAAAGGGGTGTAAACAATTGATTAAAGGCACTAGGGTGTCATGGGATCATAGGGGAATCATGGGATATGATCATACAAACATGTTCTCAAATTATAAGCAAGCAATTAATGTTGTGATGGATTGAGTTGGGTTATATCTTACAATCCTAGGAAAGTTTGGGTCCCGGAGCCGAATCGATTAGATTGTACAACACCTACAAGTCGAGTTAATCTTCCCTACTCAACAACATGCATGGTCTAATGAGACTCGAGTTGGGTTATGTCTTACAAGTCTCATTGAAAAGATAAAAGATGATAGTAAATGCAAGGATTCATAGGCTTAGCATTTCATCAAATATAACATGTGCATGAGTTGAGATCAAAACAAGCAAGCAAATAAAATATGAAAGCATATTAATTTAAGCATGAATCATTCCCCATGTTGGTTTCCCCTAATCACCCATTAACCCTAGCTAAGAGACTACTCACTCATTATCATGTTGATCATGCTAGCAAGGTTGTCAATCATACCAACAATATGAAACATGATGAATAAATGAAAGTAATTAACAATAATTAAAAAGGGATTAAGAGATTATACCTACTAATGATTCCAATAATAAAGCAAGAATAATAGAAGTACTTGAATGCTTGATTGAGAGGTTGTCAATCTCCCAACAATAACCCAAATAATGTTCAATTACCCAAAATAAAGGATGAACAAGAGATAGATTAAAGAACTAAAACTTGGATTAAAACTTGATTAATACTTGATTACAATATTGAAGAGAGATTTGATTGATATTAACTACACTAATTATTGATAAGAAGAACATGCTCCTCTAATTAGACTAATGGGGTATTTATAGTGAAAATTAGGGAGGATGCATTAGGGTTAACTAAGGGCTAAACTAGTAATTACACTTTTTAAGTTGAGCAAGGAGGACTCGGTATTTTTGGAGAGAAGGGCTTCTCTTTTCGTAGCTTGAAGAAGACAATCCGTGCTGTGAAGAAATCCAGGCGGAATAGGGTCGGGACGGGCGGATTGCACCGTTGGAATCCGAGCGGATTCTGGGAATCCGGGCGGATTGTGGAGGGGAATCCGAGCGGATTAGAGCAAGGACGCTTGGATTGTCTTTGGCCGACGGACGGATTGTTGACAATCCGCTCGGATTGTCCGTCAGCATAGTAACTTCTTCTTTTCTTCCCTTTTCTTCATAAATTCCTTGGGGATTTCCTTGGGGACTCAAGGATCTTTTCTCAACATTGCTCTTCTACTATAATATGTACAAAGGCCTTCTAATCTTGTCTCTCCTTGATGCTTGGTCATTGAATTCGATCAATTTAGTCTCGTTTTGCCATGAAAATGCAAGATTCTTACTCCTTTCCTACCAAGGGATCAAAATCTCAAAGAATATGCAAAACAAAGAACTAAAGATAAGAAATGACCCAAATAAGCACTAAAAAGCATGAGAACAAGGCTAATTCGGGGGCTAAATATGCGCCAATTATGGTCACATCAGTTGCTAAACAATTGATAAACAAGACCCAATTCATAATCTCATACTCAATATGTGATATCTTTAGGTCACCGGCCGTGTCAATTGATAATATTACTGATTAATAAATCATAATTTTAACAAAACAAATTATAATAATTGCTAACACAACAAAATTACTTTACCAATTGAAAAATTATAATCCTCCATTAGTCAAGTTTTTGGAACAAGTAGATTCGATTTTAGGGCAAAAGAGTTAATTTGTTTAGGTTTAAGTAAAAGGGTTTGATAGGGAAAATGAATGAAAAAATGTATGTGAAAGAGTAAAGTTCGTATGTGAAAAAGTAATGCCGTACATTAAATTATAATCTTTTCATTAAACTCCACAATATAATCTTTTTAATTGAAATAAAATATGGTTTGAGAATTAGAAAATAAAATCATTAAAATACACATTTCATGACATTACCCAATTATTTTGATTTGTTTTGCCGATCAATTTTTTTTTTTCTCAAATCAAAATTGAATGAGGTGAAATGAAATTAATGAGATGTCAATTTATTTTGGATAAAAACTCAATTATCAGCTATTATGATTATATCCACTTATCTTATCTGATTTTAGTAATAACGTCATCAGTTAATGTTGATGGTTTAAGTGAATGCAGTAATATAATCTTATTTTTAAAAATAAAGTTGACAATATTTTGAGTAAACATAATCTTATTCGGGTTAAAACTATTGAAGTTTCTCTTTATAGTTATTTTATTATTAAATTTCTAATGGAGTTAAATACATAACAATCTAATTGTTATAGTAATCTTTAACACTCTCATCTAAAAAACCGTACATTTGTACGGGAACTACACTAGTTAGAAAAAGTAAATAAATAAATGAGTGAGGCATATTTATAAATAGATAGGTAAACACAAATTCTCATTGAATACGGACATTATCCATCACAAACTAAAGACAGATAGTGTCCCTTTCACAATATGCAAGTGACAAATTAACTTATCAAGTGGGAATTAAATGGAGCACCCCACTTGTCCTCCCATTTGTCATATTGTGAGAGAGACACTATCCGTGTTCAACTTGTGACGAATAGTGTCCGTCTTAAATAAAACAAGCTGATAGGTAAAACCTTGGTCATGGCTTGCTTGTACTATGTATGACATAAGTAATATTTGCAGGAGCACAGGGTGGAAACCATTATGCAGGTAGTTAGCAATCGAATTAGGAGTTGTTCAGTGCTACTATTGAATTGAACAAATAATTATTTGTCCAATTCACTAGTAGCACTAAACAACCCGTCTTTTTAATTAAAAAAAGGGGGCTATTAGTGGAAAGACGAGATGAAAGTTGGGTTAGAGAGAAATTTTTTATTTAGTTGCCCCTTTAACGATGAATTAACTTCATCGATGTTCATTGACTTATTCTTATTAATACTACTAAAATCTCTATATAATACTCCCTCCATTATTTTATATATGACGTTTTCGTTTTACAAGGTAAGCCTTTGACTTTCAATTATATCAAAATATACTCTAGAAAAAATTATATCATTAGATTCGTTATAAAATTTGCTTTCAAAAGAGTATACATTTCATAGTATTAACTTATATATTTTGAGAGATATTGAAGAGAGAAGTGAATGTCTCGAAATGTGAGAATGACATATATAAAATAATGGAGGGAGTAATATAAAAAGCCTGATTTGAGCACCATATTGTGACACGTGGCGGTCTTAGGATTTTCTAGAAATAAGTTATTTTTAGCATTTTGTTTAATTGCACAATCCCTTATTTACTAAAAGAATAGGCGAAACTTCAAATTTTCCCGCCTAAACATATTTCCTAATTTCTATAATAGGTCTTGGTATTTTTAGCATATACTATAGATATGGACATGATAGATTATAAATGGATATAGTCTTTTAGATTTAAATATTTAACATTCAATATTTCACATTGTGCACAAATTTATCTCTAGACTTTTTATGATAATTTTTTTTAAAAGAACTTTATAATAAAAATTCATTGACGTTTTATGATAAAAAGTTGTGGCTGAAAAAAATGTTATTAGTAAATATTTGTAAAATAATCTCATTTTCAGTAAAAAAACAAAAAAAAAATACTTATTCCATTACTTCTTACAATTTTAATTTTTATTCCTCAAATCAAAATACAATGATGAGAAACATGAAAAATAAATAATACTACTGAAAAGTAAAACTATCTAAATACCGTACATACAATACATCATACATAGGATCTATACTATTTATAACTAATACATTACAAAGAAAAAAAAACTAATGTATACTGCGCAATCATTTGTGCGGGATCTAAACTAGTTAATAATTAATTAAGAGGTCATAATCAATTTTACATTTTATATCTCAAACCCCTAACTCTTCAACTGTCTAGCTATTTACCAATAATTAATTTATTTTCCAAACATTAAACGCATTGTTCAAGTGAAATATTGGGTGGGGTTAAAGCTTTGGCCAAACGAAGAGTCGTCTATACAATAACATAAAAAAAGGCTAGATTGAGCAGCTAACTAAACGACACGCGGTGGAATAAAATTACATGGTAGATTAAATTTTTTCTAAGAAAATATTAAAATAGAACAACAAAAGGCAAAGTAGTAATCATTAATCTTACGTAAACATTCATCTCCATGTTGTTACTCTACTCAATAATCACAATATTTATCCCTCTTTAGTGCAAAACTTTTCATATTCTATAATTATGAAATTCAACAAATTTTTCATCTCCTTATTGTTATTCCACTCCATAATCACAAAATTTATCCCTCTTTAGTGCAAAACTTTTCATATTTTATAATTATGAAAATTCAACAAATTCGATGTATAAAAGGAGATCAATTGATTAGAACTCTACACTACGTCAAATAAGTCCTTCAATAACGGTCAGATAATGCAATTACAGTTTTTAAATAGAAACACGTAACCGTAATTGCAATGACGGTTGTTAAATATATAACACAGTTGTACAAATACGTGACCATTATATAACATCAATAACGGATCTATAATAACTCAAGAACGGTTATAAAACTGTTGTTAAATATGCTTATGGCAACGGGTATACTTTTGAGAAACCGTTATTAAATCTTAATAATAGTGTCAAATCCGTTGTCGTAGTTTACTATTGACAAGGTTTAGTGGTACCAAAACCATTGTTAAATATTATATATGATAACGGTTCATTTGGTTATCTTATTTAATTGAATGTCAAAATTTAACAACGACTTCATTGCATGCAAAACCGTTGTTATATTCATCTATTGACAACGGTATGCAACCGTTATCTATTTTTATTGATGAAACTTTGACAACGGTTCTGTTTAAATAAACCGTTGTAAAAGTTTTAAATTCGACAACGGTTATCGTTCGTTATCTTATATTTTTGGCAGTTTGAATGGGAGGGAATATATGTTAATGGTTATTTATCTAAATAACCGTTGTCAAATAATTGTTTACAACGGATTGTTTTTAACCGTTACCGTTTTTAATTTTTTTTTTTTTAAAAAAATTTGTTTTAGCTTGTTCTAGCAGCTGCTGAAATGCTATTCTTTCAGCAGCGTTTCTAGCAGCTGCTGAAATGCTATTTTTTCAGTAGCTGCTGAAAAATAGCATTCTTGCAGCTGTGCACTGCAAAAATTCAATCTTGCATCAAAAATATTACACCCCACGATCAATTAAACCGAGTTTAAAAAACTGTACAAACAGGATAATCAAAAGCCAATACACAACCTCCTCAAAAAAACAAAAGAAGCCAATACACAACGGCTCTATATATACACGTACATAAATCATGAGCAGTAATACCGCCCTGTTTAAGGACCCCATCACCGACCGTTTGACCAGAGAAGGCCGTAGGAAGGGATTGGAGAGAGGATAAAGGACATATGTATCTGTTTACTCGACCTAGTAAGAGCTACTCGGCCGAGTAGTGGTAACACTCGACCGAGTAAGGCTTACTCGGTCGGGTATGAAAGTACTCAACCGAGTATCGCCGCTGTTGACGCGTTACTATAAAACACAAGTTTGTAAACCTTATTTCATTTTCGACGGTTCCCTATCTTTCTAACCCTAATATATCTCTCTCTTACCTATTATCACCTCTCTATACTCTCTCACCTAGCCTAGACACTAACCCAAGAAGGGGGAATGGTTCACGCTTGGAGTCTTCGAGTCGGGGTGTCGTCGTCGCCGTCTTCGGTCCGCGTCTCAAGGATCTGCCTTGGAGTCTTGCCTGGCTAGTGTTGGATGCATTTTCATGGTTTAGCAATAAAGTAGGGTTTCCCTACTCGGTTTACTGTTTAATTGATTTGAGATTATGTGGTAATTGTTTGTACGATTGATATTGTGATTATCTGCTGTTGTTGGATTGGAGTTGGTGTTGGTGTTGTGATGGTTGTTGGTGATGTTCGCGAGGCACGTCCTCGGCTGAGGGAAGTCACTTGCGGAGGTGGCTTCACGCCCTATACTAGTTTCGCCCTCTGTGAAACCCGCCACAGGAGGGGATGCACTACTACATATACAGGCTATAACAACGGGTAAAAACCGTTGTAAAAACAAAAAGCGGACGTTGTTAAAGCGGCCGTTGTAAAACGTATTTACAACGGTTAGATTATTTACTTAAACCGTTGTCGAAAGTATTCACCACGGTTAAAAGCCGTTGTTGTTGCGTGTAAGCCGTTGTGGAAAGTGTTTCAAAAATTTGGTGGGAATCATATAACAACGGTTGTGATATGTATAACCGTTGTTGTAACTTTCCCTCCAAAATTGTGAAGCCTTTTAACAACGGGTATATGCTACATACCCGTTGTTGAAATTTGTAGTAACAACGGTTCTTTGTTTAAAACCCGTTGTTGTAACTTTCCCTCCAAAATTGTGAAGACTTTTAACAACGGTTCTTCGTTTAAAACCTATTGTTGAATATTATGCGCGGTATTTGTGATAGGTATTCACAACGGTTTTTTTTAGTAACCGTTTTTATTACGAACTCCTAATGTTTTTAAAAATTAAATATGTTTCATGCCATTTATAAACCTGCATATATCAGCAGCACCATATACTAGCACCAGCATAAATCACAGCTGGGTTCATCAGAACTCAATAGATTCAATTCAACCACAACAGAAGCATCATATATATATATATATATATATATATATATATATATATATATATATATATATATATACTTACAAGGAGTTAAATTTACATGAACTAATCATTCCCTAACTTCAACAAAAAATTTACTAATAAGCTGATCTAAGCTCTGAGTATCATGTATTTCTATGTTCTAAGACGTATTTGCCTAAAATGTCCCTTACCTCGTCTATATCTAAACTTTTGTACGGCTAAATCTCTTGTGACGGGTTGATTACATACTGCGGAAAAAACAAAGACAAGACATTATTGTAACAATGCAACATCAAATACTGCATAGCAACATCATGGTATAGCAGCAAGCAAGACAACATCAGCTCTAATTTAAAAAAACTAATAAACACATTATTAAATTACTAACCTTTTCTGAAATAAGGATATATCTTCGCCTAATAATCTCAAACATGAACCGACAAACGTAGTATCCACATTGTATGCTATCCGGCTGGCGAGGGGCCTATTATTACATAAAAACAAACAGATGAGAGAAGGCTCACATCAAAATCTTGAACTTTAGGTATTGTATTAGTATTAAACACAAATTTTTGCACTTAATGTATTGTATTTGAGCACGTACCCCTGTTATCGTAATAAAATTAGGGCCATCATCAGAATCTTTTGTGGGTTGATCCTTGTCGTTAGCTCTTCTCTTCTGAAAGGCCCTTTTTTTTTAAAAAAAAAAAAGGCAGAAACTCATTTTTTAGGGGCAAAAATGAGCTTTTTGCTATAAATAAAAATTGAAACTTAATGTTATTATAAACAAATCAGTATTATAAACTTACTTATTAATTAAGCGCTTAAAAGTCTCGCTTGGTTGATTATGTATAGAGTCCAACCAAAAAACTTTCTTCTTTGTCGGCATGATGGCTGCTAGCACCCAATGAGTCCTACATCAAGAGACATCATCATTATTAACATGTACATATATTAGTTATGAAAATGCAATTGTAGGGGGAAACGTAATATTAATTTGTTTATTACCCTTTTTCATTATAAGGGGCAAAAATCAGCTTCTTGGCTGTCGCCAATTGCTGAGCAATATAATCTATACCCGATCTTCGAACGAGTATTCCGGAATAAATAAAGATAAAATATAAGGGCACAGGAATCCGTATTGATCAGATGGAATCTTCTTCTCGGGGATCACTCTCAATTTCAATATCCTACATTATTACGGTATTAATTCCGGTATTTAAAACACTATCTAGTAGTCAGAATTATTAAAAATGAAATTATTTATTAAGAAACTTACTTCATCTAAACAAATAGGTGTTGGACATCAATCTGGTCTAGGCCAGCCCAAATGGCTAGCATATCCCATGACATAAGTGCTTCGCGCTCAACTCCTAGAATATCCTCCTCGAGCGGAATAATTATCAATTGCTTGTTGGCTATGCGACGGCAAGCCTCCTCATGCAGATTCCTCATCGTCACCGTTCTTACTTTTTGCATGTAATCCTTCCCATAATATTTTGTGGAGTTTAAACTCCTAACTTCTTTCAGTTCGGAGAAATAATGATTCTTTGATTTTGTGCTACTACCACCAGCCTACACATGTAGATAATTAAAATAATAAAAAATCCAAAGGTAACATATCCTAGTTGGAGTAATAAAAATAAAAGCGTACTTAACTAAATACCTCATCAACCAGCTCTTTCAATGATGAGGTAGTAGTAGCAGGTATAACTGGGGACTTAGGCTTATCAGTCTTTTTTGTCCCCTACACAAAATTTCCATGCTTTTTAGAAATACAGACAAAATATAAATAAAGGGAGCGAGGTTTTTAAAAAAATGGAGAAGTTAATTAAATACCTCATCAAGTTGTTGTCTGGACGAGGTAGTTGGCATGTCCGGGGACTTAGGCTTATCCGCCTTAGCCGGCTTTTCTGATCCCTACATACAAAAAATTTCCAAGCTTTTTAGAAATACAGAAACAAAAAAAATTAAAGGGAGGTTTTCATAAAAATGGAGAAGTTAATTAAATACCTCATCAAGTTGTTGTCTCGACGAGGTAGTTGGCATGTCTGTGGACTTAGGCTTATCCGCCAAAGCCGGCTTTTTTGTTCCCTACAAAAAAAAATAACATATAAATTTAACATATAAAAACATTCAACAATTAAAAATGTAACATATATATAAAGGTATTTCTTCTAACCCCAATCTTTTCGGTTGAGGCGAGGCGAGACGATCGAGCCAAGTAGATGTGAGTTTCAGGCCATTGGATGAAACTTGCAACCGCATCTCCTAGAATGGTAATGTCGTCACGAACTGGGACAGGCAGTTGAAAGTTTTCATGGCCTGGAAAGACTATAGTTATCTCTACTTTTCTATGATTCGGCAAAAGTTTTTCGCCATGAACTACAGTTTCCGCTGCTGATTTGGTGTGCATTTCTACGAGACCCCGGCCAACACGCACATATGGATTTTCGAATTTAGTGTCAGCAAGAATAACTGGCTTCTTGTTTACGGCCTAAAGAATATACACATACATTATTATATCCCAAAATTTAATAGAATTCATATAAATTTAACTAACTAAACACTTCATGCACACCTTATCGAAAACAAGAAACGACTTGAAGGGGATCTATCTTTGTTTTCCATCACCGTAGTCTTCTCAAGTTGCATCTCCTTTTCAGACCCATTATTTACCTAATAAAATTAACCAATGGCACGATGTCAGAAGTTATAGCATTAGACCTAGCAGGGAA
This sequence comes from Silene latifolia, assembly GCF_048544455.1. Classification (NCBI taxonomy): domain Eukaryota; kingdom Viridiplantae; phylum Streptophyta; class Magnoliopsida; order Caryophyllales; family Caryophyllaceae; genus Silene; species Silene latifolia. The sequence continues at coordinate 192,338,129 of NC_133536.1, forward strand.
CACACCCCCTGATCTTACCAAAAAAAAAAGAAATGAAAAATAAGGAAGTATTAGGTACCTGATCGGCTTTAGTTGTTACAACTTAAGAAGCATTAGGTACCTGATCTTTCTGAATCTCGTTGACCGATACTTCCTTCTCATGTATTGCCAAGGTAGTAGCGGCCTCTTGACCAATCTGTTGTACCTTATTACCTCTTTCATAAATGACATCCTCCATCATCTTCACTTCTTCTTCGGAAAGCTTGCCTCCAGCATTCAACTTTAGTAGTACGGATGCCATTAACTGAAGTTGCGTGCCAAGAATGTAATGTTTCAGCAATTTTTATCCCAACAATAACATGTGAATTGAACTAAAATGAAAATAATAGAATAAATGGTACCATGTCAGCCTTCTCAGACACAGTCTTCCTTTTTTTCTTTATCGGGGCAGTTGTCCCATAATATTTCGTTACTCCAACCTGTAATGGGACGCCCCTCAATCGACCTGGATGTTCGAGTTGGCCAATCGCTCTAGCAAGAACGTCATTACGACCATTCGGAGTGAATTTCCCTTCTTCTACCTCCTTCAATACGTTGTCCTATAATATATTAAATAAACTTCAAATTATATTTGTGACTAAAATAATAAAGTTAGTAATGAACTGGTCTTAATAAAATAATGCTTACTATGTTGGCCAACACTTCCTCATCATATTTGTCACGCGGCCGGGATCCTTTAGGCGTGTGCCCTTCTTTATAAGTTACATGCCGATCCAAGTTGGTCACTCCCTTTGCCACCTTCACATTAACATGGTAACATTTATACATGTAAATGTGTATCAATGCAAGTCCAAGTGTGATTAAAAATATAAAGTCTCACAGGGGAATAATGCATGCTACTTACGAGGTTCTCTTCTATCTTTCTGTAACCGCCTCGAGAACCATACCATTTCCCCTTCTTGCATGAAATGTTAGCACGATTTCTTCTGCTAACGGCCTTCAAATAATGATATAAAAGTGCAAGTAGATGAGATAATAAAAAGATTATATAAAGGACTCATTAATTAAAAAAATGATAGGTAAATCGTTAAAAGGCGAGGATATTTAACCTGAAACTTCTCAGTAATTCTCATCTCTTTGAAAAGATCCCATTGTTCCTGACTGATGGTGGGACACTTATTGTCTCCCGGTGGGTTCTTACGCATCTCCCCTGTTGCCGTATCCACATACAACCAATCCCTAGCAATGTCACACTTCCACTGCCTTAAGACATCCGCTGCCTTCTGCATTAAATACTTATCATGGCATTCATCGGGTATAATAAAGGCTTCCTTTACACGAGCCAAGTATAACTCCGCCAATTTTGGATTCAAATTTCTAATGTCATCTAAATGGATAGGCACAAACTGTCTTGTGCAACATCCAATCCAACTGGATAAATAACCCGCATTTGGACCAGTAGGAAACCCTTCGAGCTCCATGTTATTTCCATCGGGTCTTTAGCGGCTATAGCTGCAAGGGCTTTCTGGCACTTCGTAGCACCCCTCTCACCAGGCTTATTATCCCCAGGCTTATTATTCTTTTGACTTCTTTTCCGTTTTTCACCCATGATAATCCTAAAACCCAAATATGAATGATATAGGAAATGAACAACTTAACAACGTACATGCAGAGTATTATCTAAAACCCTAAACCCTAATAGGAATGAAAATTTAAAACAACAGATTAAGCTTCTAAAATCCTAAACCCTAATAAGAGGAGTGAAGTAGATGATGCAGGATGATAAAGATAACAAAGAAGACGAAAAACAAACAGATGCATGAAAAAGAAAAAAGATGATCGTCTTAAAACCCTAATGACGAAACACAAAATTAAAGTGAACATACCTGATGATGATGATGATAAAGAGAACGAGCAGGATGATAAGGGAAGGCAACGGAATCTGGGCGTCGGAAACTAGGCGACGGCCGGCAACGAGAATGTAGAAAGCGAGGAAGAGAGAAGAATAAACTCAGGATACCAACGGTTGAACTGGTGTTGTGTGTGTTTGTGTGACGTGGTACGCTGTATGTGTTTGTAAATTAGTTTTTTTATTAAGACAAACTATTGACAACGGGTGCTCAAAACAAAACCGTTGTTATATGTTAATAACAGCGGGTCAATAAAAGTCAACCGTTGTCAAAACTTTATTACAACGGTTAAAATATACCCGTTGTAACATATTTTCACCAAATTTGCGCCAAAATGAAATATGTCAAAAAAATCAATGACAACGGGTAGGGGTACTATAACCGTTGTTGAAAGTAATAACAACGGGTAATGTAACTATAACCGTTGTTGATTGTAATAACAACGGGTAATGTAACTATAACCGTTGTTGAAAGTATTAACAACGGGTAATTTAAATATAACCGTTGTTATTGTTGAACCTTTTTTTTTTTTAAAATTACTGTAATTTCATTACAGTCCAAACCTGTAACAATACATACTGTAACAGCAGAAGCACCATATCTTTGCAACATTATTCAAATATTTCAACACCAAAGATCCACATCTAATAATAAGATCAAGAAAATAAGACAACACCAGCATGCATGCATACTGCATATCTAAGCTACATGATTTACCATGCCATGCAAATTTGGAAATTTTTATTTAACAATGGCCATTATTGATTTACCAATAAATTAAACCATCAAATTATTGATCTGAAAATGACTCAAAATGTTGGTCGTCCATATCACTGTGTCCTGATGAACCATCTCAGGATCGGGGACGTTTCTTGGATGTCATAGTTTCTTCGTTAACCCAAATACCTTCACCATGGTCATCACGCATATAGATGCTTTCAGTGTCCTCATGTTCAGTGTCAACATCGTCGAAATAAGATACAGTGGTAGAGTGATCCATTCCCTCAAAAATGACATCCTGATCATCATCACCATTATCGGATGGACTACTCCTTCTACTCCCTATAGACAGTACAACAGACCACTTCTTATCCATAGGATCGGTGACATAGAACACTTGTTTAGCTTGTGATACCATTATGAAAGGATCATCTTTATTATTGCCAACCTTACCCAGATTGACCAACGTAAATCCCATCTTATCCTTTCGGACACAATGGAGGTTGTTATCAACCCAGTTACATCGAAACAAAGGCATTGTGAAATCAATGTAATCTAGTACCAATATTTCTTGAATAACACCATAATAAAGGCATTTTCCCCAAATAGGCTTTTTATCTTTTGAAGTAGCAAAGTGCATTGCCTCAAATTCAGAACTCACACCACTATTTTGCATTGTGCTCAACTCATCTTACTCGCGGGTGTAAAAAGTATATCCATTAATGGCAAAACTGCTGTAAAAGGTGACCCTGACATTTGGACCTAAACCAAGACGTAGTAACCTAGGAGAGATGTCATCACCAGTTTGATTCGTACACTCTAAGACAATATTCCTAAACCACTCTGCAAACGTCTTCGTATGCTCGTTTGCAATCCACTTCTCGATCTTGTTTGGGTGATCTTATTTGAGCTCATCTTTGTGTTGTTGAATATAAGGTTGCACTTCATCTTCATTGTTTAGCACATACGTATGTGACAGAATATGGACTGGAAGAAGAGACAGAATCTAGTTATAGCATATCTTACCTTTTCAGGTAAAATGGAACGAATAGCCACAGGTAGTAATTGTTGCATCAAAGTGTGACAATCATGTGACTTTAACCCGGTGAGTTTTAGGTCTTGCATCGACACTAGGCTTTTGATGTTCGACGAATAACCATGTGGCACTTTAATTCCATTCAAGCATGCACATAACTCTTTTCTCTCATTCCGTGAAAGGGTAAAAGCTGCTGGCGATAAAAATGTACGATTACCTCTCTTCTGTGGTGCCAACTCTAGCCTAATACCCATCATTTTCATATCTTCCCTAGCTGCGGCGTTATCCTTTGTTTTACCAGGAACATTCAGAAGGGTATTGATAATATTATCACAGACATTTTTCTCAATGTGCATGAAATCGAGGCAATGCCTGACCTCCAGGTCAGGCCAATATGGAAGTTTATCAAAAAAATATGGATCTTTTCTTATACCCACGAGTAGACAATTTAGAGCCGCTCTTCTTCCCATAATCTATCTCAATATGCTTTACTTTCTGATAAACTTCATGCCTACTCAAAATTCTAGGAGGTTGACGAAGTTCTTGTCTTCCATTGAATGCTTTCTCCATCTTGCGATAACAATGGTCATGATACAAGAACATCCTATTTCCCATATACACATACTTACGAGAAGACTTCAAGTATTCAGACTCGATATCCTCCCCACACAATGGACAAGCCTCTTTCCCATGAACTGTGTGCCCAGAAAGGTCGCCATAAGCCGGATAGTCAGATATTGTACACAATAACATCACTCTCAAATTAAAAGTTTCGTTCTTATATGTATCAAATACTTCTATCCCACTATCCCACAACAATCGCAAATCATCTAGAAGAGGTTCCAAATATACATCTATATCATTTCCAGGTTGTTTAGGGACGGAAATTAACAACGACAACATCAAATACTTTCTTTTCATGCACACATATGGAGGTAAGTTATAAATAGCCAACACTACTGGCCAAGTACTATGTTGGCTACTCATGTTTCCGTGTGGGTTCATTCCATCAGTGGACAGCGCTAGACGTAAGTTTCTAGGTTCATTCCCGAACTCGGGATACTTATCGTCGAACGATTTCCATTGCATACCATCTGCCGGGTGTCTTAGCTTTCCATCATTTATTCTTCCTGTTTCATGCCAAGTTAACATTTTTGAATCATCGGGATTCGTATAAATCTTTATGACTCTTGGTATCAATGGAAAATACCACAACACCTTAGCCGGGATCCCTTCCTTATCCTTATAATGCCACTCCAAACATTTAGGGCAATTGGTTAAGTTTTGATATAATTTCCGATACATTATGCAATCATTTGGACATGCATGTATTTTCTCATATTTCATACCCACTCCTCTTATTAGTTTTTTCGCCTCATATGTCGTAACAGGTAGAACATTACCATCAGGAAGCAACTCCTTTATCAAGGCTAAAAAACTAGTGAAACACGTGTCACTCACCCCATTTGCTCCCTTGATATTATACAACTTCACCACAGCCGACATTTTTGTGAACTTACAACCAGGATACAAAGGTTCTTCAGACTCAGACAACTTCTCATACATGTTGTTAAGGTCATCCCAATTACTAGTGTCATCACCTACATCTTCAAAAGCAATCGACTCATCATCATTCTCTTCATTATCTATAGACCTAACATTCAACTTCTCTACTTCCAACTCTTCCAACCCAAAAAGCTCGGCAAACTCAGGATCATCAGTTATCCTTTCGTGTACCTCAACATCATCTTCTTCAGAGTTATTCTCTTCCTCTAATTATTCCCCATGAAAAATCCAACGTGTATAGGATCGACTAAATCTCCACTTTTCTAGGTGTATTTTAACGTCCGAAAAAGCCATATAGCTAATATTACCACATCTTTCACAAGGACATGCAATACTAGAAGAACCTTTCGAATTGTTCGAAACGAATTCATAAAATTCAGTTAAACCATCCTTATAGTTCTGGTCACTCATATTTGCATCAATCATCCAAGTTCTAGTCATTATTCTACATTCGTAATAATAGGCAACTAATTCAGAAAATACAATAATAGGCAAACAAATAAACGAAATTCAGGAAAACAATTAAGCTAAATTATCAACAAATTAGATAATAACCCAAAAAATCCTATATCTATAAGTGTTGCTAAGAAACATATATATACCTGATTGATAAACACGATGAGGGAGAGAAGACGATGACAACAATGACGGAGATGAAGACAGAGAGACGATCAGGGAGGAATGGAGGATGATATAGTAGCAGTATTAGCTTGTGTTTGTGTTTTGTAGCGTATAGCAGAATAAAGCAATCTGTTGTTCTTAAGATTTTCATAACATTAGTAACAACGGTTATTGAGTCTACAACCGTTGTTAAAAAGTATTAAAAACGGGTTCTAATATAACCGTTGTGATTACTTTTCACTAATTTTGCGCCAAATTATTAACAACGGTTAAAATGTATTACAGATTCAACCGTTGTTATTAGTTTTTATATTAACGGTTTTTCAAGTATGACCCGTTGTTAAAACCAATAACAACGGTTAACAACACAGAACCGTTGTAATTAAGTTTGGTAAAATTCGCGGCATCAATTCTACAACGTGTTTTGATGATTTTCGTGAATAAGCGTTGTTAAAGGGCCGTTGTAGTTGCCTGTATTTATAGTAGTGATGTGCACATTAATGAATAGGGTTATCGCTCGTTGATGAGCGGGGATTTGGTGGGCAAGGCTCTGGTCCCCCACTGGCAGGGCTACACACTTGAGTGTGTAGTCAGTTACATGATGTGATTGGGAGTTGGAGGTGGATGATGATCAGCTGTTTATCTTATCGTACTTGTCTTATTTTGTTATGCAGTAAACTGACCCGGTGTTGTGTTTTCAAAACTGTGGTGATCCATTCGGGGATGGTGTGGACAGCGGGGGCCATGGGGGCGCTTGGGAAACAAGCGTTTGCATTTTTGTAAGGAGTCGCCACCAATTTTTATGGGAAATTGGAACCGTTCGAGTACCTCGCGTCATGTCAAGACACAAAGTAGAGACATGAACACTAAGCAATCGTTACCCTTAGCATTCTATGTCTAGAATGACTCTCGTGGATGCCAATGAACACGGGTGTTCACAGATATCTGGAGTAAGGGGTGAGGGTACGTATTAGGAAGCTCTTTTGATCGAACACCTAATCCCGCCCGCCTCGATAGCGGCCTCTACTAATGATTAGGGAAGTTATTCGTACTTGATATATTGTCGATTATATGCATGCAATGCAACATCCAAGTTTTAATCCTAGCATGTGAGAATTAGACTAAGTCGGTTGACACGTAATTAGCATACAATTAATGTCGAAGTAGGATTTAATGCTCATTTACATGTGAGAACATACAAACAATAAAAGAAATACAATAATCACAAATTAAAATAATGAAAATTACATTAATTACAACGGAATAGGCGATTTATGTCGAAAATACCTTTAAAACGGATAATTTGAGAAAAAGAGATAAAAGAATAAAATAAATAAACGAACAGGAATTAGCGTGATATTACGGATAATAGTTAGTTAATACGTACGTTAATTAAACTACGTCAAGGCAGAAACGGAGTTCGAGAGACGAGAACTTCGGCCAGAACAGCAGTAGCGCGACGCTGCGTCTGTTCCTTGGCTCAGTTCTGGCTGTGAAGCCGTAATTGCAAGCCGTTAATGTTAATTGGTGATTTTAATGATTAATTAAATTATTTACTCGGATGAAAGTGATTAATAGGTTATTTAACATACGAATGGGTCATGAAAACAGTAAAACATGAATAAGACGGATTGAACGAATTAATTACAGGATGGAATAATGACAGAAGTGAAAAATATTAATGAGTCAAACAAATTAAACCGATTAATTAGGTTAGATACGATGGATTAATGACGAATATGCGACGAATATGTGAATAAACAGATGAAAACTATATCAAAGACGAATTCCAGAAACTCAATATTGATGAATTGAATCTCTACAACCCGGAATTGAATTTAATGACGAAAACCCGCAAATATTAGATTATTAGGGATTTAAGTCGGATTTGCGATGATTAAAACATATTAATGAATGATGATTATAACAGACATATGAATTATATACCATCCTAACGAAGAATTAACAAATAAACGAAACAAAAGGAAGGATTTTGACGAATAACAGAGGACGAACGAAGAAGAAAGGAAGCAGGAACTGCGGCAGCCTCACGAAGAGGCGCAGCAGGAACTGCGCTCCTTCAAGAGGCGCAGCGATTCTTTGCGTCCTTTCTCGACGGCTATCTACTGGAAATCCGTAAAAAAGAGGTTTTAAAACATGGTTTTAGAAATCGGTTTTAATGGTATTTTCGACGTAAACCTTACAATTGATGATACAATAAAATAAAATACAATAAATAAAAGAGAGATTACACCCTCAGACTTACATGTTGACGAAACGAGAAGGACTAAGATATCGATTAGTGATGCTCGACGCGAATGCAAAGAAAGTGCCCTCGTAAGAGGAAAACGATTAAGTTAATTAAGTTGATTATTGGTGTAGTTGGTCAAATTGGTCGGTCATGCAAACGGGGAGGCTGGTACTCAGAAGGATCCGAGCTTACGTGGTCGAAAGTTCAAGCACGTAGACGCCAAAAAGTAAGAACAAAGTCTAGAATGCAAAGGGAGAAGAGAAGGGCGGACACTCGCGTGAGAAATATGAGGAGCGAAGGCTCCTATTTATACTAATCACGTGAAGGAATTAGGGTTTCGGAGACTCTTTGAAAGTGAATCTCGGAAAGATATGAAAAAGATACGAGAAACATGCGAGAAAGGGCCTGGGAAGAGGCGCAGCGCCCACTGCGTCTCTTGGAAGAGGCGCAGACTGGGCCGCGTCTGTTCCCAAGTGGTTTCCTCTGCTCAAGAAAGATTTCCGTGTTTGAGTTATGGTAGGACGGAAATAATCCGGTTTTCCTTAATATCTTATGTGAATATTACGGGAAATTGCTTACTAAAAGATAAAATTTATGAAATATGGAATAGAAATATCCGGAACATTCCAGAACATTCTGACTCGGGTTTTAACGGTTATCAGAAAATGGAGACGGTTTTAGGCCCAGACTCCGAATGTACTCTAATTACTGTCAAAACGACCGTATCAGCACGTGGATGACAACTACGAGGTAGACATTAATATTTGAGCAATCACTTGACGATAATCTTACGAATTGTCAAAAATCGTTCCGCGTATCAAACATGCGGCCCAATCATCACTGGGTGGTTTGCGGGAGGTGCAGAAATGAGGTATCTACAGAGCCCCCACTTTGACTGAGGCTTGGACAAGGCGAAAGTCAAAGTATAGCCATCAGGTCAATCGAAGATTACAACCTGACGACTATGGCGACGCGAGGCGGCTCAAGGGGTCTAAGCCAAGGACCTGTCGTCGGGAACATTTTAGAGTCTGTCGACTATCGGGGAGGGTCGTTTAAAGTCCATTAGACTACGTAAGGGGGCTCGCCAGCCATTAGAAGAGACCATACCTGAGACTTCTTCCTCGAGATGCTTCCGGGGGTGCGTAGGAGCTAAGGTTGAGCATGGGAGCTAAGGATAAGACCTAAAGGATACAAAAGGATTGGTGCTAGGGTGTGGGACTCTAAAGGAAAGCATCGGCGGGAGTGAGGCCTAAAGTAAGTTCAACTTAAAGGTAACTAAAGCTTGGGTATAGGAACTCTATTGGTTTGGGAATTTGAAGGCTTATGAACCTAAAAGGATTGGGATCCTATAGTTTAAAAAGTCCTAATTTCGGGTCTACGAACCTAAGAAAGAAGGCTTTGGGTTTGGGAACTTCTGGAGAACGACACCTTTGTCGCACTCTGCGGGGAAACAAGAAACATTGTGAGTAGCAGGACACAGGCGGGAGCTGCTGAGAGAAAACTGCTTGGGTAGTCTTCGAGATATAATTGCGAATAGCAGGACACAGGCGGGAACTGCTGGGAGGAAATCTGCTTAGGTAGATTGTCAATCCTTACGTCTTGAGAGAGACAGTACATCCGCTTACTCTCGCTAGAGACACGATTGGGAATTGATTCTTCTTGTCATGAGAGGGAAAGTACATCCGCTCGCTGGAGACATAATGAAGGCGTGTCGAATTCTGTGAAGGAATAAATGCTCGTTGCGACAAGCAGAAGGTCTTGGAAGGAATAAATAATACGCAATAGTCTGCTGCGGGTTTGAGAACGCGGGCCGGAACGAAAGAAAATCGTCAAACGGACCAAAAGAATGAAAATAACATCGGGGAAGAGGCGCACCAAAGATGGGCCCACAAATAACGAATTCATAACGGATTTTTGAAAATCCGTATGGAGGGAACAAAAGGAACAGGCACAGCAAGAGCTACGTCTCTTGGAAGAGGCGTAGCGCCTGCTGCGTCTATTCCCCAAATTGTCTTTCCTGCGTAAAAACGCGAAAATCAGGAGGCTTTATTCATTTTTATTCGAAACATAAATCTCACATTTCTCTCTCAAATCTTCACCATTTGCGTCAAGGTTTGATTCAAAAGCTTGCATTAAAGATGACTAATCGAGGTATGTGTCTCAATCTTGCATTAATCTTCTACATTCGTCCAATTTTGAGCCGAAAAATCTAGGGTTTGTGGCCCATTTGCTCGAAAATTTGAGGCTTTTCCCCCAAATGAATTTTCTTTGTCAAATTGACACTAGAAATGGATAGTAGGTAGTGTTAGGAACACAACCATGTATTTATTTCGAATTTTCATCAAGTTTTGAGCCTTTGAGTAAAATTTGAGACGGTTTTACAGCTGAACCTTAAACGGCTTCGAAAATAGTCTTAGGATTACCCATTTGTAATGAAACTTGATATTTGGGATCCTTGAATGATGGGTAAACTTTCTACCATCTCGGAATTTTGGTTTGTGACAGCTTTTTCAGGACACTTTTCTAGGGCATAATCGCCATTATAGCAAAATCCTGCCAATTTTCGACTCAAACCCGGAACTAGGCTTTGAATTAGGCTTGACTTGACCCAATTTATCACATGAGTGATCGGGTTGGTGGGAATATGGCCAAGGATGGCGAAAAGAGAGCGGTTTCAGGGCTTCCGAAGGCTCGAAAATCCCTTAACCAAGGCTTGTCGTCATATGACGCGGCCTGAATTTGCTTTAATGTTGCAGGTGATGAGGCTTCTACTTCTGGGAGAGCTCCCATGGAGATCGACGCTGCTACTGTCGAGGAGGCTTTTGTCGGCGGTCGAGGTCGTCAGGTATGAACCTTACACCTATTTCCTTTTTTATTTTTCTTTTTGTTTGATTTTCTGATTTTGCTTGAATTGATTGACATGAGCCAATTTTCTTGTTTACAGGGTGACCGCGAGTTGGAGCGAGAGTTGACCGAGTCTCGGGAGGAGACAGCTCGCGTGTTGAGGGAGCTCGAGGTTCGGGATGCCGAGATCGCCGCTCTCTTGGCGAGAGTTGCAGAGTTGGAGGGCGCCCAGCAGTAGTTTTGTGTAGCCTTTTTGTTTGTTGGCTGTGTCTTGTACATTTGTACATTGGGACTATCATTTTGAACATTTTTGGACTTTGTTTGGGGCTCGAGCCCCCAGTTTGTACATTTCCTCCGTTTGGTATATATACGATGGCCTGAGTGCCTTTGTTTGGCTTGGTTGTGTTGCTTGTATCTGCGAGTTAGTTTCGAACGAGTTTGGTAGATGACGGTTTACGCCGTCATGCTGCCGAAATTTACATAGAAAAAACACGCAAAGCATACATTTTTATATACATATGGCCTTAATTAGCGCAAAATGAGAGACTCAGAAGAACGCGAAAAATGCAAAAATGCAAAAATTTTGCCGGAAATGACCGGACGGTAGGGAGGGTTACCCCCTAAAAAAAGAAAAAAATAGAAATCTATAAGTTTAGAAATGAAATTAAAGAATAAAAATTAATATTTACAAGTTGAAATTTAAAATGAAAATTATTTCCTAAAATAAAAAATGAAATTTATTTCCTAAAATGAAAATATACAAGCGTAATATAATGGCAGAAATGTCGATGTCGCCTCGAAATACGTGCCCGCGAATTTAGGAAACCTGAAACATTGTAATTTCCCGTATTTACCAAAATAACAACCTGTAGGAATAGGAAATTATTCGTTATAGAATTAGGAAAGATCCAACGCGGAAAATCACAGAAGTGAAGCTCGGGAAGAGGCGCAGCATGTGCTGCGTTCCTTTGAAGAGGCGCAGCAGGTGCTGCGCCTGTTCCCATGTTGTTCCGTTCTGACGGATTTTTGGAAACAGCAATTAGTATAAATAGAAGCGTCGATGGAGCTTTTATTCACACAAATCTTCCGTCTATTCTTCGTCTAATTACACAAAACCCTTCAAAATAAATTTTCTTATCATGAATACTTTAGAGATCCGCTTGAAGGAATGGACCAACGAGTTTTCAAATATGGAGAAGCATGATATGGGTTCTTATAACTTTGGATCGTTGTTGAGTTTGAAACTCATCAAGGTTGGGAAACCGTTCTTGGATGCTTGCCTTGACTATTGGGACCCAAATTACCATGTTTTTGCGTTCCCTGGAGGTGACATTTGCCCCTTTCCTAAAGAGATTGCTGCTATTGGTGGATGGGACCCCGAACATTTGCCTGCCATTCCTTCCACTTCTCAAGGGTATGAAAGCAAATTTAGAGACTTGCTCGGATTGACTAGACTTGAGGTGGACCGTCTAGTTACCTCAAAAGGAGTGAGAATGTTGGACTTCATAGATCGATTCATCAATAGGGCCGACCCCACCGTTTTTCATGTTGCTAGGCGGAGGGCATTTGGCTTTTGCTTGTTGCATGTGTATGTCTTCCAAGGGCATGTTGATGAGGACTTGAGGGGTGATCCCCGTCTTTTGGGCCTTATTGAGCAAATGGAGCTGCGCAGAAGCCCAGCTTGCATATGCTTAGGAGAGATTATATTGGGTTTGGATAATAGGAAATCCAACCGTGATCTGCCGTTCTTGGGGAGTCCCGTCATCTTGCAGGTAAAAGACACCTTTTTTTTTTTTTTTCGTTTCGTTTTTTTTTTCGTTTTTTTTTTTTTCGTTTTTTTTTTTCGATGTCTAATACCTGCTTTTGGTAGGTTTGGCTTATGGAGTGGCTTCGATTGATCGAGCCCCCAGTTCATGCACTTTCCTATCATGCCCGCTCGATCGCGATGAGGACAAGGTTGTATATGGTGGACTTCACCCGGGTCTGTGATTATTGGAAGAACAAGCTGAAGAGTGATGATGGCCCGTTGATCAGGTGGGTCGTTCCATGGTGGCACCTCAAGTCCGTCACTGGAATGTCTTCTTTGGATCCCAATAGGTTGGTGCACATTCCTGGATTAGAGTTTATGGTATGCATCTTCCCAGAAAGGCTGATGAGACAAGTTGGGCTGAAACAGACGATCCCGAGGCTCGATACCGTCCCGCAGATTGCTATGGCGCTTACTACAGAGAGCCGAAAAGAGTGGGCCATCAAATGGGCCCAAAGAAACATGTGGTTCTTGAATTTTTCCGCCAATGCTTTATGGGTGTCGGATTCTTATCTGAGGTGGAGAAAGGCTACAACTCCGGAAGAGTGCGAGAAGTTGAGGAAGCGCGAGCCCATCGACTACAAGGTGCGCGAGGGAGAGAAAGAGAAAGAGAAGCATCTGACAGAGGGAGAAGAAGAAGTCGGGTTTCAAGTCGTTCATCCTTCGAAGAAACCAAAGACTGCTCCTGTCGCGGAAATGGTGATTGGCAAGAATGAAAAAGCTAGACCTCGGGAAAGGCCGTTGGTGATTAGGTCTGAAGTGGCGCAAGAGCGTCCGGCTCGAGGTCGTGATAAGAAATATGACAGGAATGACAAGGGCAAGGGGAAGATGGAGGAGTAGCCCAAGTCTCTTTATTATTATTTGATTATTATTATTATTATTATTATTTCTGTTGTAATAAAAAGGAGGGATTTTTAGAATCCTAGCCTATTCTATTTTTATTATGTAGCGTATTATTATTAGAAGAAAATGAATGAAATAAAAAGGTTAGGTGGTTATGAAACCGTTGTGATTTTCTATTTATTATTCTTGTCGAATTTCAAATGCAATGCAAATGTCCTTCTATTTACATTTTAGGTATAATGGGTTGAATCCCGTGAAGAATTGCCTACGTATTCACTTAAAAAAGCGAAATCAAACCCTTGCGCGTAGTTCAAGTAAATGTAAAAGAATAATTGTTCGAAGCAAGAGCTTGTAATGAACTTAGAAAAGAAGCATGAGCTTTTGCTTACTCTGAAGGTGCGAATTTAGTTTGTTTGATTATATGAGGATGACAAATGTGTCAAAATGCAAGAGCACAGTGACATTTAGCTTATTTCAGCTTGGCCAGGGGCCGTTTATTTAGTGCCACAAGAGCGACACGTGGGTTTACGCGAGGCGCGTTTTCATTCCTATTCTAGGCATAGTATCGTTTCAGTTGGTCAAGGTTTGTAGGGTTTGAAAACTCATTCCCATCTAGGTCTGTGATCTTAACCGCACCCCCTGGGAGTATGGATTTAACTAGAAATGGTCCAGCCCAATTAGGTTTGAATTTTCCCCGTGGGTCAACAGGTAAAAGAGCTCTAACCGATTTAAGTACTAAGTCTCCTTCTTTGATGTTTCTTGGCCTAACTCTTTTGTTGAAAGCTCGTTTGATACGTGCTTGATATGTTTGGACATTATGCAAGGCGCGCAGCCTACGTTCATCCAGGAGGATGAGTTCTTCATATCTATCCCTCTTCCAATCGGCTTCCGGGATTTGACTTTCTAGTAAAATACGCAGGGATGGTATTTCTAGCTCGACTGGTTGTACAGCTTCCATGCCGTAGGTCAAATAGAAAGGAGTAGCCCCAGTGGGCGTCCTGACAGATGTACGATACCCCCATAAGGCAAAGGGTATCTTGCTTGGCCAATCTCTATAGTTGTCAATCATTTTCTTGAGGATTGTGACAACATTCTTGTTTGCCGCCTCTACTGCGCCGTTAGTCTGTGGTCTATAGGGCGAAGAGTGGTGATGCTTAATCTTGTATTTGGCTAGCAATTTCTCGGTTTCCGCTTGGAAATGTGATCCGTTATCGCTAATGATCTCATGTGGGCAACCATATCGACAGATGATGTTGTTTTGTATGAATTTTGCCACATTTTTAGCCGTAAGACCAGTGTAGGAAGCCGCTTCTACCCATTTGGTGAAATAGTCGATTGCTACTAGAATGAAACAGTGACCTCCTGTTCCGGCTGGGGTTATCTTCCCGATTATGTCAATTCCCCATGCAGAAAATGGCCAAGGGGATGTCATTGTATAAAGCAATGAAGGAGGGACATGTTGTACATTCCCGAAGATTTGGCAGTTGTGGCAATGTCTTACGTATTTGATACAATCGGATTCCATTGTGGTCCAATAATATCCCAAACGTGTGATTTTCTTTGCCATCATGGGTCCACTCATGTGAGGACCGCATTCTCCGTCGTGGACTTCTTCCATCACCTTTCGTGCCTGTGAATGATCAAGGCAACGTAGGACTACACCAAGAGGTGTTCTTTTGTATAATTCTCCTTGCATGAGAATGTATTGGGAAGCTAGTAGGCGTATAGCACGTTGTCCCCTCTTGTCCATATCCGGTGGATAGGTACCATTAAGCTTAAAATTCAGGATTGCTTGGAACCAGGGTTCCTGCGCAATTTCCTCTTCATCGGTGATTTGGTGGACATAAGCCGGCTCTGACCGTCGTTCGATGCACAAAGGCATTTCCACCATGTGATCTGGCATATTAATCAATGATGCAAGTTTCGCAAGAGTATCTGCAAATTGATTTTCCTCCTGAGGTAGGTGTAGGTAGGTTACGTGATCAAAGAATTGAGCGACTTGGTCTATCCTATCCTGATAAGGTGCGAGGCTTTCGCTTCGGATTTTCCAAGATCCTGTAACTTGGTTAATGATTAGTGATGAATCCCCATGTACTCGGAGGTTTTTAATGCCTAAGCTTACTGCCGCTTGTAGTCCGATGAGACAAGCTTCGTGATTCTCGCAAAGCATTTTTGTCACCTCGAAGTCGAGTTTCACAAAGAATTGGTGTATGCTCACCTTCAGGAGAAATGAGCAACACTCCTATTCCGAATCCTCTTAAGTTTGATGCTCCATCAAAGTACAGTCCCAGTCTACATCGGTTTGGAGTATATCCTCGTCTGGAAATGACCAAGTATCTATTGTTTGTGCGTCATTGATAGGATTTTCTGCGAAGAAGTCGGCGACGGCGCGACCTTTTATAACTTTCAGTGGCACGTATTTGAGGTCGAATTCTGAGAGCATCAAGGTCCATCTTGCTAGACGTCCGTTGAGGACGGGTTTCTCGAAGAGGTATTTGACTGGATCCATTTTGGAATATATTTTGACGGAGTAGCTAAGCATGTAATGGCGTAGCTTCTTCGTTGCCCACACAAGAGCGAGGCATGTCTTTTCGAGTTGTGAGTATTTGCACTCGTATTCCAAGAACTTCTTACTAATGTAGTAGATAGCTCTTTCTTCACATCCTACAGCTTGAGCTAGCATGGCACCCATGGCCGTTTCGGTTACTGTGAGATATAAACCAAGAGGTTGATCTCGTTGTGGTGGCATGAGCACTGGTGGTTTAGCCAATATCTTCTTGATCCGGTCGAATGCCTTTTGAAAATCGTCATCCCACATGGTGTGGTCTGTTTTCTTGAGTTTCTTGAAGATAGGCTCACAAATCATTGTAAGTTTCGATATGAATCGACTTATGTATTGCACCTTTCCTAGGAATCCTCTGACTTCTTTTTCTGTTTGAGGTTGTGGCATTTTAATCAGAGCTTTGATTTTGGAAGGATCTATTTCTATACCACGTTGGCTAACAACGTATCCCAGGAGTTTACCAGATGTTACCCCGAATGTGCATTTCTGAGGATTGAGCCTCATGTTGTACTTTCGTAGTCTTGCGAAGAACTTGCGAAGGTTCGCAATATGTCCCTCTCTTTCCTTAGATTTGACAATCATGTCGTCTACATATACCTCAACTTCTTTATGCATCATGTCATGTAGGATTGTAGTTGCGGTGCGTTGATATGTAGCTCCGGCATTGATCAATCCGAACGGCATCACCGTATAGCAGTAGGTTCCCCATTGGGTGACGAATGCGGTCTTGTGCATATCTTCCATGGCCATCTTGATTTGGTTATAACCCGCATACCCATCCATGAAGGATAGTAATGCGTGGTCAGCAGTATTGTCTACCAATATGTCGATGTGAGGTGGAGGGAAGTCATCTTTTGGGCTTGCTTTGTTTAAGTCCCTAAAATCAACACAAACACGGATTCTCCCATCCTTTTTGGGTACGGGTACTATGTTAGCTACCCAAATCGAATACTCGGAAACTTTGATGAACCCGGCTTTGAATTGCTTGTCAACTTCTTCCTTAATCTTTAGAGCCCATTCCGTTCTCATTCGTCGAAGCTTCTGCTTCACAGGTTTGAAACCTGGCTTAATCGGAATCCTATGTTCAGCGATATCCCTGTCGATTCCTGGCATGTCTTTGTAGGACCAAGCGAAAACGACTTTGAATTCATTTAGGAGATCTATGAAATCGGCCCTTTCGGTAGAGCTCAAGGTAGTCCCTATCCTAAGTTCTTGGGGTTCTAGTTCGGTTCCTACGTTGATGGGTTCGGTGTCCTCTATTACTGGTCCCCCTTCCCTTTCCTGTAGTATTTCTTTGGCTACGTAGGGAGGTATTTCGATTGAGTCTGGGTCTTGGTCATCCTCAGTATCATCATAAACAGAATTGCACTCAAGATAACATAAAGAGTAAGCAGAACCTGATTTATTCATATTAAAATTTGAGTAAAGTTGAAACAAAGAAGCCAACTGATCCATGGTCAGTGGCGGCAAAGGGACAGTGGTTGGGGCATTTCCCGAACTACTGTGACTACTCGAGACTAAGCTAGGAGAAACGAAGGGAGTGGGGACGACGACAGGAGTAGACTCTCTAATGACTTCTCTAGACTCCGACTCTGACTCCGACTCCAACTCGAACTCATCGTCTTCTGGTTCTCCATTGAACATCTCTCCTTCTCCAGTGGTGAGCTTGAAGAGTCTTCCTTGATTGTTGGTCCATTTGATAGATTTTCTCCACCCTTTCTGCTGTTTTGCGTCGGTTTCTGTGATCAACGCGGTGGGGTTGAAGCGATCGTCTTGAAGTATCATAGTAATGATCTCATCCTGCGCGGCCCTAACGAATCGATCTTCTCCAAACAGTAGGCTAATAGCTTGTTCGTCTAAGCAAGGTGCTTGACGGGTTTTGACGGTAGGAACCGTTTCTGGAGGGATGAAGTAGAAATCGTGAAAGATCTCGATTCCGGCTAACTTCCTCTCAAGATAATGCCAAGGTTCGGGAAATCCGTGAAAGAGTTCTAGACTTCCTTCTTGAACAAAGTATCCATTTAAAGTAGGGAGATATGGCCTCATTTGGATTCCTACGTGCTTGCGATTTTGGACTTGGGCAAGCATTTCGAGAACCTCCTCCTTTGTGGGTTTGTACCCTAGTCCCAGTGGTATCCTCGTTGAGTTGCCTTCCTTGTATAGTGCGAAGGTATTCTTCCGAATAGGGTTCAAAGGCATTCCAGGGAAGTATCCCTGGGACTTGAGTATGTGGTTGACCACCAAGTTAGAGTAGGGATTATAGTATAAGGGTGCCAACTCACTTTCTATGACGCTTACACTTTGGAAGCCCCCGAGTTCGTATACGGGATCCGCAAGGACTTGATTGTTCGACTGTTTTTCGATTATTGCCTTGATGGGTGACGAAGTGATCGTCACTACTTTGCCGTTTAATGGGATCTTGATCTTTTGATGAAGGGTGGATGTTACCGCTTTGGAAGCATGGATCCAAGGCCTTCCCAGAAGTATGTTGAATGAAGCTTCAATGTCCACTATTTGGAAGCTAACCTTTCGTTCGATTGGTCCCGTGGCTATGGTTAAGTTAGCAAGTCCTACTACCTTTCGTCGTGTACCGTCGTATGCACGCACACCTTGATTGGTAGGGGTCCAATCCGACTCTTTCATGCCCAGTTTGTATGCCGTTTTGAGGGGTATGACGTTGACCGCGGAGCCATCATCCACCAAGGTCATTGGCACATTCTTCTTTAGACAAATGACAGTGATGTATAGAGCAAGGTTATGACTAGCGCCAAAAGGTGGCAAGTCTTCGTCTGAGAAAGTAATAGGATTACTTAGCTTAGGTGATTCTTGGAATACCAAGTTGACTACATCTTCAGGAGTGGAGTTATGTGCTACATTTAGCTTGGCCAAAGCTTGCAGTAAAGCTTGGCGATGTGGGAATGAGCTTGCTACTAGTTGCCAGACTGAAAGATCAGCCTTTGTTTTCTGTAATTGCTTGAGCAAATGATCAGTGGGGTCATCTTCGTTGTCATTTGGTGTGATGACGTTGGTTGGACCGTTTTGAGTAGTGCTTTGATATGGGTGACCCGAACGAGTTAGGTGGTCCACATCTTGGTCTTCACCATTTTGGACTATTTCCTTGACTAAAGAGTTTTCAATGAGATATTCGTCCTCATCATCATCGGCCCAAACCCCATTGACTGCAGCTAGTTCCTTCATTCTCACGATATCATTTTCTAGTCGTATGATTTGATCGACTAGTTTATCAACCACGGTGATTATTTCTTGCATAGTGGCATTTTGAGAGAAGATTAGTGGCACACGCTCTTCGGGTATTGCGTTGGGATTGCGTAAGGTTGTTACCATATTTTCTAGTTCCCAAACTTGTCTATCTACACTCCTTGCCCATGTGATGAAGTCAGAAATGGCAGGGGAGATGGTAGAGTAGAGCCCTTCATTCTCGATTGCATGAATTTCATTTTCGATGGGAGAAATGAGGTGTGAGCAATCTAAGGTAGATTCATCACTTGTGATCACTAGAACTCCAAGAGGATTCTGAGTGTCGTTGGGCTTACCTCCCGGTGGTATTGGGAGTCGACCATCTTCAATCATGTCTTGAAGCACGTTTTTCAACTTGTAGCATTTTTCTGTGTCGTGCCCCTTACCCCTATGGTATTCACAGTATGAGTTCTCGTCCCAAAACTTGGACTTCCTTTCGGGTTCGGGAGTAGGTCCAATAGGTTGGAGTTTACCTTGCTTCATTAACCTCTTTAGAGCGTTGGAGTAAGTGTCCCCAAGGTTTGTGAATTTCCTTGGTGGGGTGGTTTTCTTGGATGGCTTGAGAAGGTTAACTTCATCGGTCTTACTAGTAGAGCCGTATGAACGACTTGTGGACCCTTGGTATCCTCGACCTACCGTTTTGGACAAGAGTCCTTTACGGATGTCATCCTCAATTCTTGTCCCTAGTACGGTCAAGTCTTTGAAAGTCTTGATGTTTTGGTATCTCAAGTGATTGGCATAGATGGGCTTGAGATTATCCACAAACTTCTCCACAAGAGTGGCCTCGTCCGGGCGTTCCACTAGTTGAGTGCTAGTCTTCCTCCACCTACTTAGGAAGTCGGTGAATCCTTCTTTGTCATTTTGGGTAAGAACCTCTAGAGTACGCATGTTGACTTGGATCTCGGCATTATCCACATATTGCTTGGAGAACTCGATTGCGGCATCTTCCCAAGTAGCGACCTTCTTGTGATCTAAAGAGTAGAACCATTGCCTTGGGATGGTATCAAGAGATGAAGGAAAGATCCTTAGGAACATCTCGGGTTTGATGCCTTTGATAGACATGTAATCCTTGAAGGCACGGATGTGGTTCAAAGGGTTCTCGTGTCCCTTGAACTTAGGGATATCCGTCATACTAAAGTTGGTTGGTAATTTGGAATTGACGGCCTCATACTTGCGATTGTTCTCCCTATAAATGTCATCACCCTTAAGGTACATCAATTGCTCCTCTAGGTATTGGAGCCTTTTCTCAGCTACAGTCATCCCCATGAGAGGATTTTCATCCTTGGATTCGTTGTCAGAATCGCGTAGTACTCCACTTTCATGAGGAGGCAACCTTCCCTCCACGGCAAAGATACGGCCTTCGATGAGCTCAAGGCGGTCATAGGTTTGTTCTTGAGTAGATTGCATTTGGGCTAGCGCGGCTAGGATTCGATCATTACTATTCTGAAGTTGGTTGAAGTTTGCTTCATCACTTGATCCGGGCATCTTGGAAACTGGATAAGATATCGGCGACGAATCAAAACACGATCGACCATTCTAAAACACTTGCTAAAAGAGGAAAAGTTTTGACTCGTGAAGTGGGTGTGTGCCACTTGTGTTGAGTGAGTTTTAAAGAAAGACAAGGTCTTTGAAAATGGGTGTCCTAGTCAACTATAGTGTAGTTGTAGGAGTGGACTCGAAGTGAGGTTTTGAAATGGGCTTGTGGCCCGAAATTTGACACGACAAACGGACAGAGTTTTGACCGGATTTTGCGCTAATTAAGAGCCCTATTTCGAAATTTTTACTTGAAAATGGGTTTTGATTTTTGAAAAATCGTCATGGTTTTGTTTAGAAATGGTGATCACGTAAGATATACATATTTATACAAGCATTATAACGGGATGCTGAGTGCATTTAAAAGGGTTTTGGTTAAAAGGGTGGGTTGCCATACCGAACCATCAAACCCGAAGTCTGTGGAGAGGCTCGTGCCAAACAAGAGTAAGGCCGATTCCTAGTCCATTTCCTCAAGTAGTGAAGGCCCTTGATACAAACAAGAGTAAGCATCATGGTATGGATGACGTCAATCGCTATCCATCCTTAGGCCCAAATAAGAATTAGGACCGTTTAGACGGGACAATTGGTCGAATGGGTTGGGTTGGGCCTAGGAAGGCCGAGTAAAACGGTCTAGGAAGACCGAGTTATGAAAACCGACAATTGTCTTGTACAAACTATTCCCTAACCTTGTTCAAGTTTCACCCTTTTGGCTACACGTAAGTGTATTATCCCCAGCGGAGTCGCCAAACTGTGGACAACGGGGGCCACGGGGGCGCTTGGGAAACAAGCGTTTGCATTTTTGTAAGGAGTCGCCACCAATTTTTATGGGAAATTGGAACCGTTCGAGTACTCGCGTCATGTCAAGACACAAAGTAGAGACATGAACACTAAGCAATCGTTACCCTTAGCATTCTATGTCTAGAATGACTCTCGTGGATGCCAATAAACACAGGTGTTCACAGATATCTGGAGTAAGGGGTGAGGGTACGTATTAGGAAGCTCTTTTGATCGAACACCTAATCCCGCCCGCCTCGATAGCGGCCTCTACTAATGATTAGGGAAGTTATTCGTACTTGATATATCGTCGATTATATGCATGCAATGCAACATCCAAGTTTTAATCCTAGCATGTGAGAATTAGACTAAGTCGGTTGACACGTAATTAGCATACAATTAATGTCGAAGTAGGATTTAATGCTCATTTACATGTGAGAACATACAAACAATAAAAGAAATACAATAATTACAAATTACAATAATGAAAATTACATTAATTACAACGGAATAGGCGATTTATGTCGAAAATACCTTTAAAACGGATAATTTGAGAAAAAGAGATAAAAGAATAAAATAAATAAACGAACAGGAATTAGCGTGATATTACGGATAATAGTTAGTTAATACGTACGTTAATTAAACTACGTCAAGCGCGAAAACGGAGTTCGAGAGACGAACTCGGCCGAGAACAGCGTAGCGAGAGGCTGCGTCCTTTGGAATAGGCACGCAGACGCCGCGTCATTCCTTGGCTCGATTCCGCCGTGAAGCCGTAATTGCAAGCCGTTAATGTTAATTGGTGATTTTAATGATTAATTAAATTATTTACTCGGATGAAAGTGATTAATAGGTTATTTAACATACGAATGGGTCATGAAAACAGTAAAACATGAATAAGACGGATTGAACGAATTAATTACAGGATGGAATAATGACAGAAGTGAAAAATATTAATGAGTCAAACAAATTAAACCGATTAATTAGGTTAGATACGATGGATTAATGACGAATATGTGATGAATATGTGAATAAACAGATGAAAACTATATCCAAGACGAATTCCAGAAACTCAATATTGATGAATTGAATCTCTACAACCCGGAATTGAATTTAATGACGAAAACCCGCAAATATTAGATTATTAGGGATTTAAGTCGGATTTGCGATGATTAAAACATATTAATGAATGATGATTATAACATACATATGAATTATATACCATCCTAAAGAAGAATTAACAAATAAACGAAACAAAAGGAAGGATTTTGACGAATAACGAGAGGATTTAACGAAGAAGAAAGGAAGCGAGAATCTGCGGCCCTCACGAAGAGGCGCAGCAGAACTGCGCTCCTTCAAGAGGCGCAGCGATTCTTGCGTCCTTTCTCGACGACTATCTACTTTGGAAATCCGTAAAAAAGAGGTTTTAAAACATGGTTTTAGAAATCGGTTTTAATGGTATTTTCGACGTAAACCTTACAATTGATGATACAATAAAATAAAATACAATAAATAAAAGAGAGATTAAACCCTCAGACTTACATGTTGACGAAACGAGAAGGACTAAGATATCGATTAGTGATGCTCGACGCAAATGCAAAGAAAGTGCCCTCGTAAGAGGAAAACGATTAAGTTAATTAAGTTGATTATTGGTGTAGTTGGTCAAATTGGTCGGTCATGCAAAATGAGGCTGGTACTCGAAAGGATCCGAGCTTACGTGGTCGAAAGTTCAAGCACGTAGACGCCAAAAAGTAAGAACAAAGTCTAGAATGCAAAGGGAGAAGAGAAGGGCGGACACTCGCGTGAGAAATATGAGGAGCGAAGGCTCCTATTTATACTAATCACGTGAAGGAATTAGGGTATCGGAGACTCTTTAGAAGTGAATCTCGGAAAGATATGAAAAAGATACGAGAAACATGCAGAAAAGGGCCTGGGAAGAAGCGCAGCAGCCACTGCGTCTCTTGGAAGAGGCGCAGCACCTGCTGTGTCTGTTCCCAAGTGGTTTCCTCCTGCTGAAGAAAGATTTCCGTGTTTGAGTTATGGTAGGACGGAAATAATCCGGTTTTCCTTAATATCTTATGTGAATATTACGGGAAATTTCTTACTAAAAGATAAAATTTATGAAATATGGAATAGAAATATCCGGAACATTCCAGAACATTCTGACTCGGGTTTTAACGGTTATCAGAAAATGGAGACGGTTTTAGGCCCGGACTCCGAATGTACTCTAATTACTGTCAAAACGACCTTATCGGCACGTGGATGACAACTAAGAGGTAGACACTAATATTTGAGCAATCACTTGACGATAATCTTACGAATTGTCACAAATCGTTCCGCGTATCAAACATGCGGCCCAATCATCACTGGGTGGTTTGCGGGAGGTGCAGAAATGAGGTATCTACAGATGGTGAGCAGTTGGTTTAGCAGGTGTAGCTGGTCTTGATACTTGCGGGGCTTGGAATGGAATCGAGTCATCACGCTACTGAAGTAGATGTCACCGACACTCATGCTTAGTAGTCTTTATAGTTATTCATGTTAGGTTCATATACCTATTATTAGACTCCTCTAATAGTGAACTAATTAACTTTTTAATTATTTGTTCTTTAGATCTAGTGCATGCATAACAAAATAAAAGATTTATAAGAAAAACAATGTCCCTTACATTGTAGGATGGTTCGAAATATAGGGCACAAGGAAGGTCACCTTCCTTTACTTGTTCTTGAGCTTAATATGTTGGATGATCCTCCAAAAATCCCAAAGTAGAGATTCTCCTTTGATTGCACCCAAGACTTATCCCTTAAACTAGTATACTAATTAACTAGATTAATACACTAGTATCCTTAAAATGTATTCTAATATTGTTATTATTACTACACATTACTACACTAGCAACCTTGTTGATATTAAAATTTATGAACAATTTATAAGGTTTCTAAAAGCTTGTTTTAGAGAGATATGAGAGAATAAAGCTAGCTTAGCATGTAGAAGAATATGAATGAATTTGTAAGGTAAAAATGAGAACAAAAGTCCTCATAAGAGGAGGTGAGGTCGGGTAGGAAGAGGCCAAAAGGGCATCTTTGCCTTTTCCTTTTTGTCTTCACAATGCATTAGGTGTGTAAGCTAGTATACTAGCTATGATGATGTTTTATTTATCTCATAAAATAATGTCATCCTCACACCTCTAATACACCCTCCATTCGGTCCATCCTCCATAAAATGGACTACCATTTTATTTTGTCAATTTGTCATTTGTCATACAATATCTCACATATAGTATTTTACATGTTATTAATTAATTTAATGCATATTTATCACATAAATATCATTTTATAAATTAATTAAATTACATACAACAAATTGACTAGTGATACTTGATCACATAAATAAAATGGGTCATTTAATTATAATTCACAACATCTTGTAATTATAATTAACCATTCATTCATATCTCTATTGTTTCTCAAACAATAAACAATTTTAGTAATAAAGCATTTTTATTATTAAAATAAATCTTATTTAATCACATTACAATAAGATATCAGTATTCTCTCTCACAAGTAAATTGTTCAATTTTGAGGAATTGATTACCTTGTATCGTCATACAATTAATCAATTTATCCATTAAGGGAGTTGTCCTTTAGGTGTGACCTTAAGGGATCAATTGACCACCACCGTCATACGATAGTAATGTCAAACTCTAGTCATCCAATCATTACGGATTAATGATGATCAGTTGATTATATAATAAATCATCCCTCACGTATTCTTAATATGAGATTTAATTATGATATTAAATCATGTGATCGCAGTATTGTTGAGGACACATTTTCGAACAATTCATGTTGTATATTGCCACGCCGTTCCACGTTGTAAAGTCTTAAACTCTTTAGTAAATGTTGTTTTATTGTTTATTTGATCTACTACTTCGGACAACCGAGATGGTAACACCTTCATACACTAGGGTGGTTCTTGGTAAGACACCTTGGTGTACGGGGGTGTTACATGATGTGGACAGCGGGCCGCCCACGGGGGCGCTTGGTGAAGGTCGAAAACAAGCGTTTGCATTTTGTATGGAGTCGCCACCAATTTTTATGGGAAATTGGAACCGTTCGAATACCTCGTGTCATGTCAAGACACAAAGTAGTGACATGAACACTAAGCAATCGTTACCCTTAGCATTCTATGTCTAGAATGACTCTCGTGGATGCCAATGAACACGGATGCTCACGGAGATCTGGAGTAAGAGGTGAGGGTACGTATTAGGAAGCTCTTTTGATCGAACACCTAATCCCGCCCGCCTCGATAGCGGCCTCTACTAATGATTAGGGAAGTTTATTCGTACTTGATATATCGTCGATTATATGCATGCAATGCAACATCCAACGTTTTAATCCTAGCATGTGAAGATATAACTAAGTCGGTTGACACGTAATTAGCATACAATTGGGTCGAAGTAGGATTTAATGTTCATTTACATGTGAAAACATACAAACAATAAAAGGAATACTAAAAGAAATACAATAATGAAAATTACATTAATTACAACGGAATAGGCGATTTATGTCGAAAATACCTTTAAAACGGATAATTTGATAAAAAGAATAAAAGAATAAAAGGAAGAATTAATGAACGAAACAGAAAGTGATAATACGGATAATAGTTGGTTAATATGTAAACTAATTAAACTAGGTCAAGGCAGAAACGGAGTTCAGGGACAGAACTCATCCTGAACAAAGCAGCAGAGGATCTGCGCCCTCTAGAAGAGGCGCGATGAGTTGCTTTGCGTCTGTTCCCAAGGGTGAGTTCTCAGGCCGTGGCTTAACTCGCAAATCGTTAATTTGAATTGATGAATTTAATGATGGATTGAAATATTTACTCGGATGGAAGTGATTAATAGGTTAATTACATGTGAATGATGGTGTCATAAAAGCAGTAGAACATGAACGAGACGGACGTAAACGAATTAATTACATGAGATTATGATGAAAACATTAATGAGTCCTCTGTTGAAATAAATCAATTAGGCTAAATATAATGGATATACAACGAATATGTGACGAACATGCGAATAAACAGATGAAAACTATATCAATGGCGAATTCCAGAAACTCAATATGATTAAATTGAATCTCTAAAATCCGGGTTTGAATTTAGTGACGAAAACCCGTAAATATGGATTATTTAGGATTTAAGTCGGATTTATGATGATTAAAGCATGATAATGAATGATAAATAATATACATGTGAGATTATTAGATTATCAGGTGAAAGAATTAAAGAGAAACATACGGAAACAAATAAGAAAGACGAATCACAGAGGACGAAGAAAAAGAAAAGAAGCAGGAACTGCGGCAGCCTCACGAAGAGGCGGCGAGAATGCGCTCCTTCGAAGAGGCGCGGCAGCGATTCTTTGCGTCTTTTCTCGACTGTCAGTCTTCTGAAAAATCCGTAAAAAAAGGTTTTAAAGACGGTTTTAGAAATCGGTTTTAATGAGGTATTTTCGACGTAAACCTTACATGAGCGATACAATAAAAATAAATACAATAAACAAATAAGGATTATACACCCTCAGACTTACATGTTGACGAAACGAGAAGGACCAAGAATATCGATTAGTGATGCTCGACGCGAATGCAAAGAGAGTGCCCTCGTAAGAGGAAAACGATTAAGTTGATTGATTAATTAGATTGATTATTGTGTAGTTGGTAAAATTGGTCGGTCATGCAACGGAGAGGCTGGTACCCGGAAAGCTCCGAGCTTACGTGGTCGAATGTTCAAGCACGTAGGCGCCAATTAGTAAGAACGAAGTCTAGAATGCAAAGGGAGAAGAGAAGGGCGGACACTCGCGTGAGAAATATGAGGAGCGAAGGCTCCTATTTATACTAATCACACGACGGAATTAGGGTTTCGGAGACTCTTTGGAAGTGAATCACGGAAAGATATGAAAAAGATACGTAAGACATGCAAAGAAGGGCCTGGGAAAAGGCGCAGCGAGCCCATCGCGTCTCTTGGAAGAGGCGCAAAGACTGCTGCGCGTCTATTCCCGGAGGTTTCCTCTTGCTGAAGAAAGATTTCCGCGTTTGAGTTATGGTAGGACGGAAATAATTCGATTATCTTATGAATATTACGGGATATTATTTGCCAAAAGATAAAATTTATAAAATATGGAATAGAAATATCCGGAACATTCCAGAATATTCCGACTCGGGATTTAACAGTTATCAGAAAATGGAGACGGTTTTTGACCCGGACTCCGAATGTACTCTAATTACTGCCAAAACGACCGTATCGGTACGTAGATGACAATTAAGAGGTCGACATTTAATATTTGAGCAATCACTTGACGATAATCTTACGAACTGTCACAAATCGTTCCGCGTATCAAACATGCGGCCCAATCATCACCGGGTGGTTTGCGGGAGGTGCAGAAATGAGGTATCTACAGAGCCCCCACTTTGACTGAGGCTTGTACAAGGCGAAAGTCAAAGTATAGCCATCAGGTCAATCGAAGATTACAACCTGACGACTCTGGCGACGCGAGGCGGCTCAAGGGGTCTGAGCCAAGGACCTGTCGTCGGGAACATTTTAGAGTCTGTCGACTATCGGGGAGGGTCGTTTAAAGTCCATTAGACTACGTAAGGAAGCTCGCCAGCCATAAGAAGAGACCATACCTGAGATACCCCTGGGTGAAACGGGACTGAAGGCGCTTCGGCAAAACTCTTTGGTCTCTCTCTGAAGGACTGAAAGGGGTACTTCTGGAGAACGGCACCCTGGTCGAACTCCGCGGGGAAACAAGAAATATTGAAAGCAGCAGGACGTCGGTAGAAACTGCTGGGGAATCTGCTTGCGTCGGTCTCGAGCGAACTCTGGCAAAACTTGAGGTTGAATCTGCTTGCGTCGGTCTCAAGCGAACTCTGGCAAAACTTGAGGTTGAATCTGCTTGCGTCGGTCTCAAGCGAACTCTTGCTGGGGAATATATTGACGACTAAGAACATCTTGATCGTCATGAGAGAAATCTTGAGTGAGCGATCTTGCAAAATACTATCACTTATTTGGATAAAAGGATTTTGAGCAATCTTTGCAAAATATCTTCTACTGGATAAAATGGATCTTGAGCAATACTGCAAAATACTGCTGTGCTGGATAAAATGGATTTTGATATGCAACAGTCCGTCGCTGGCTGATGAAATGCGGGCCGGAACGAAAGAAAATCATCGAAACGGACCAAAAGAATATAACAGCGTCAAGGAAGAGGCGCACCAAAGATGGGCCCACAAATAACGAACTTATAACGAATTTTTGAAAATCCGTATGGAGGGAACACAAGGAAGAGGCACAGCAAGAGCTGCGTCCCTTGGAAGAGGCGCAGCGCCTGCTGCGTCTTTTCCCCAAATTGGCCTTCCTGCGTAAAAAACGCGAAAATCAGACGGGTTATGTTCATTATTTCGAAACACAATTCTTGCAATTTCTCTCTCAAATCTTCACCATTTCCGTCGAGGTTTGATCTAAAAGCTTGCATTAAACATGACTAATCGAGGTATGTATTCCAATCTTGCATTAATCATCTACATTTGTTGAATTTTGAGCCGCGAGATTTAGGGTTTTCGACCCTTTTGATCGAAAATTTGGGGCTTTTCCCCCAAATGGATTTGCCGTGTCAAATTGACGTTAGAAATGGATAGTAGGCAATGTTAGGAACATAACCATGTGTTTGGTTCGAATTTTCATCAAGTTTTGAGCCCTTGAGTGAATTTTGAGACGGTTTTACAGCTGAACCGTAATTTGCTTCGAAAATAGCCTTAGGATCGCCCATTTGTGATGAAATTTGATATTTGGGATCCTTGGATGATGGGTAAACTTTCTACCATCTCGGAATTTTGGTTTGTAACAACTTCTCCAGGACACTTTTCTAGGGCATAATCGTCGTTATAACGAAATGCTGCCGAATTTCCGACTCGAACCCGGAACTAGGCTTTGAATTGGACTTGACTTGACCCAATTTATCACATGAGTGATCGGGTTGGCGGGAATATGGCCAAAGATGGCAAGGAAAGGGTGTTTTCAGGGCTTCGAAGGCTCGAAAACTCCTTAACCAACGCTTGTCGTCATGTGACGCGGCCTGAATTTACTTTAATGTCGCAGGTGATGAGGCTTCTACTTCTAGGAGGACTCCCATGGAGATAGACGCTGTTACTGTTGAGGAGGCTTTAGAGCAGGCCTTCACCGCGCGTGATGGTCGCCGAGTTTCACGAGGAGGAGGCCGTCGAGGAGGAGGAGATCCCGAGGCGAGCCAACATCGGGCGAGGGGGTCGTCGGTGAGGGAGGGGAGCTCTGCGTGGGCCGAGACCGGGAGAGTAGGCATCTCGTGTGGGCTGCATAGGGTCACCTGTCCTACAGGACGGTGAAGAGCCTGGTAAATAAGAATTCACTACTCACTACCTGTCCTCTTTCATTCTTTTGTCCAAATTTCTTTCAAATTTCAGTCAAAACTAAAGATAGCTTTGTTTCAAATCATTATAGGAAGCCGGGAACATCGGGTCGTTCTCGGGTTACACGACAAATGATGGAGCACTACGAAAACGGTTGTCGGCGAGGAGAGGGCCATGATCGAGCGTGGAGCGTTCGGTCCTGGTTCGTGTCCGGAGGGATATCGTGAAGAGGAAGTTGCGGGCTAACCTTAGCCTGGTCCGCGCTTTCTTGGACCGATTCGGGTTACGACTTCCACGTTTCACCGCTTTCGGTGAGGTGGGAGTCACTCGGAGGATTACGGCATGATTTACGGTGCCGTGCGGGACCGAGGAGATGGTGTGGCCGGAGACTGCTATGAGGGCGGATTCGGCCGAGGCGAGGAGATTGATTGGCTGGAACTTGTCGCCGAAGGCTGTTGCAGTGCCGGGTTTGGTACCCAGTACTTACGTCCGAGACTACTTTGCGGGGAAGACCCCGGCGCTGGTGACGATCGATGGGAGGGAGACAGCTCCTCCTCCTTGTCTGGTGAGCGAGGGGGCTCGTCTGTGGCTTTGGTGGTTCCTGTCTTCGATTTACCTCGGAGACAAGGGCGAGAGGCTATCGACGAAGCTCCTTCCCTTCCTTTCTGACCTGAGTTCCCTAGGGCGCTGGGACTGGGTCACTGCTGGTTTTGCGGTCCTCATCTGCTTCATGAGGGCCATGGTTCGTCCGGAGTTGATGGAGAAGGGGACTTCTCCTGGTGCCGTCGGACCTGGACTACTGTTGGAGGTATGAACCTTCCTTTTAGACCAGAGTAAATTCCTTTCTTTACCAAATCACGAAAGATCGTCATTGATTATTCTGTTTTACAGGCATGGGTGTACTCTTACTTCCCGAGTCTCGCGCCCAAGAGGACGGAGCCGCTGGAGAAGGCCTATCCCGTGGTGAGGGATTGGGTGATGTGCCGGACGAAGAGCAAGCGTTCTTCTCACAACGTCTACCGGCGGGACGTGAACGCCCTTCAGCTGAGCAGCGTGAGTATCTCATTTATGTTCATTTATACTTTTTATGCTTTGCCTTTACTTGATCATAGGAATGATCTTTGCCTTATCTTGTCGCAGTGGGTGCCCAGACCTTGGGCGGAGTACGCTGGAGCGCCTCCTTTTGTCGCTGAGGTCCTTCGACCTAGGAGCCCGAGTCGGCTTTGTTGTGGACGTCGATGGGTCCCGTGTGGTATCCGGGCGAGCGTTTGGCTCGTCGGTGCTCTCGGGATGCGTTGACGGTTCCGTCGATCCTCCCGGACGATGTTTAGGGAGCCTTCGATCTTTGAGAGGGAGGCGGACCTGGCTGGTGCTAGTGGCGACGACCTTCTTCTCCCTGGCGAGGACTACTCGGCGTTCCTTTACGGGAGGTTGGCGTACTGGCCGGTAGTGGTGAGTATCTTTTACTTTTTCTTGATTTGATTTCACGACGAAAGATCATCGATTAACGAGAGCTATTTGTCTTTGCAGGAGGTCGAGGCGGCGGGTATCGAGCCCCCAGAGTATCCCGAGACCCTCGAGTACACTGACGCGACCGGGAGGACGACGATCTCCGAGTTGCGTGACTTTGACGTAGCTGTGACGGATGCTGGCTTAGATGACTGGCAGCATCTGATTCGGAGGGTAAGCCTCCAACTTGCTTATATAACTTTCGTGTAAGAACACATTTGATTGAATTTGTTCAATTTGCTGAGAATTCCTTTTGAAAATGCAGGTCGCACCGTCCCGGTTCGTGGCATTATGGAGGGTGGCCAACCGGCTACGAGCTACTGCCATCGAGGCACTCGTCGGTGGTCGAGGTCGTTAGGTATGAACCTTATTTGACTTTTGATTTTGATTTTTTTTTTTTGATTTCCAATTTTGCTTGAACTGATTGACATGAGCCAATTTGTTGCTGTTTACAGGGTGACCGCGAGCTGGAGCGAGAGTTGACCCAGTCTCAGGAGGAGACCGCTCGCTTGCTGAGGGAGCTCGAGGTTCGGGACGCCGAGATCGCCGTTCTGGTGGCGAGAGTTGCCGAGTTGGAGGGCGCCCAGCAGTAGCCTTGTGTAGTTTTGTAGACTTGTACATTTTGGACATTTGATTTTGAAACATTTTTGGACTCTGTTGGCGCAAGCCCCGGTTGCTTGGACTTTTGGACTTTATTCGGTGCAAGCCCCCGGTTGCTTGTAAATTTGTATATACGATGGCCTGAGTGCCTTTGTTTCTGGGTTGCGTTGCTTGTACCTGCAGTTAGTTCTTGAACAGTTTGGTAGACAGTTTTACGCCGTCACGCTGCCGAAATTTACATGGAAATTACGCAAGACATACATTTTATATACATAAGGCCTTAAACCAGCGCAAAATGAGACTCAAAAGAGCACAAAAATGCAAAAATGCAAAAGTTTTGTCGGAAATGACCGGACGGTAGGGAGGGTTACCCCCTAAAAAAAGAAAAAAAAGAGAAATCTGTAAGTGTAGAAATGAAATGTTGAAATGAAAACAAAAGAAAATTATTTCCCAAAAGGAAAATGAAATTTACTTCCTAAAAATGAAAAAAAAGAAATTCATTTCCTAAGAATAAAAAAATTTAAGTGTCATGAAATGGCGAAGGTGTCGATGTCGCCTCGAAATGCGTGCCCGCGAAAATAGGAAACTTGAAACATGGTAAACTGCTCGTATTTACCAAAATAAAATCCCGTAGGAATAGGAAATTATTCGTTATAGAATTAGGAAAGATCCAAACGCGAAATCACGAGAAAGTGAGCCTGGGAAGAGGCGCGAGATGAGCTGCGTCCCTTTGAAGAGGCGCGGCAGGGGCCGCGCTGTTCCCAAGCCGGTCCGTTCGGCGGATTTTTGGAAACAAAGAATTAGTATAAATAGAAGCGTCGACAGGGCGTTAATTCACACAATTCTTCCGTCTCTTCCTCGTCTATTCACATAAAACTCTCAAAATAAATCTTCAAGAGAAAATTGTCATCATGAATACTTTGGAGATCCGCCTGAAGGAATGGACCAACGAGTTTTCGAATATGGAGAAACACGACATGGGTGCTTATAACCTTGGGTCTTTGTTGAGTTTGAAACTCATTAAGGTAGTAAAACCGTTCTTGGATGCTTGCCTTGACTATTGGGACCCGAATTATCATGTTTTCGCGTTCCCGGGAGGCGATATTTGTCCATTTCCTGAAGAAATTGCTGCTATTGGTGGGTGGGACTCCGAACATTTACCTGCCATTCCTTCCACTTCACAAGGCTATAAGAGCAAATTCAGAGACTTGCTTGGACTGACTAGACTTGAGGTGGATCGCTTAGTTACCCCGAAAGGCGTGAGAATGTTGGACTTTGTAGACCGATTCATTAACAGGGCCGACCCTACTGTTTCCCATGTTGCCAGGAGGAGGGCATTTGGCTTTTGTTTGCTGCACGTGTACGTCTTCCAAGGACACGTTGATGAAGATTTGAGAGGTGACCCCCGTCTTTTGGGTCTCATTGAGCAAATGGAGTCACGCAGAGCCCAGCTTGTTTATGCTTAGGGGAGATTATTTTGGGCTTGGATAATAGGAAATCCAACCGCGATCTGCCGTTTTTGGGGAGTCCCGTCATTTTGCAGGTAAAAGACATCTTTTCTTTTCTTTTCTTTCTTCTTTTCTTTTTTTTTTTTTTTTTTTTTTTTTTTTTTTCTTTTTTCGTTTTTTTTTCTTTTTCGTTTTTCATTTTTTTTTTCTTTTTTCGTTTTTTTTTTCTTTTTTTTTTTTTTGTTTTTGGTGTCTAATACCTGCTTTTGGTAGGTTTGGCTTATGGAACGGCTCCGATTGATCGAGCCCCCAGTTCATGCACTTTCCTATCATTCCCGTATGATTGCGATGAGGACGCGGTTGTACATGGTGGACTTCACCCGGGTCTGCGATTATTGGAAGAACAAGCTGAAAAGTGATGATGGCCCGTTGATTAGGTGGGTTGTACCGTGGTGGCACCTCAAGTCATCCTTTGGAGTGTCGTCTTTGGATCCCACTAGGTCCGTGCGCATTCCGGGATTGGAGTTCATGGTATGCATTTTTCCGGAAAGATTGATGAGGCAAGTTGGGTTGAAGCGGACGATCCCTAGGCTTGATACCGTCCCGCAGATCGCTATGGCGCTACTACGAGAGTCCGAAGAGAGTGGGCCATTAAATGGGCCCAAAGAAACATGTGGTTCTTGAGCTTCTCCGCCAATGCTTTGTGGGTGTCGGATTCTTATCTGAGGTGGAGAAAGGCTGCAACTCCGGAAGAACGCGAAAGACTGAGGAAACGCGAGCTTGTTGACTACAAGGTGCGCGAGGGAGAGAAAGAGAAGGAGAAGCATCTGACAGAGGGAGAAGAAGAGGCCGGATTTCAGGTCATTCATCCTTCAAAGAAATCAAAGACTACTCCTGTCGCAGAGATGGTGGTTGGCAAGAATGGAAGAGTCAGGCCTCGAGAAAGACCGTTGGTGATTAGGTCTGAAGTGGTGCAAGAGCGCCCAGCTCGAGGTCGTGACAAGAAGTATGACAAGAATGACAAGGGCAAAGGGAAGATGGAAGAGTAGCCCTAGTCTTTATTATTTGATTATTATTATTATTGTTGTTGTAATAAGAAGGAGGGATTTTTAGAATCCTAGCCTATTCTATTTTTATTATGTAACGTACTACCATTATTTGAAAGTGAATGAAATAAAAAGGTTAAATGGTTATGAAACCGTTAAGATTTTCCACTTATTATTCTTGTCGAATTTCAAATGCAATGCAAATGTCCTTCTATTTACATTTTTAGATATAATGGGTTGAATCCCGTGAAGGATTGCCTAGGTATTCACTTAAAAAAAGCGAAATCAAACCCTTGCGCGTAGTTCGAGTAAATGTAAAAGAATAATTGTTCGAAGCAAGAGTTTGTGAAAATAAGCATGAGCTTTTGCTTACTCTGGAGGTGCGAATTTAGTTTATTTGATGATATGAGGATGGCAATCTTGTCAAAATGCAAGAGCACAGTGACACTTAGCTTATTTCAGCTTGGCCAGGGGCCGTTTATTTAGTGCCCCAAGAGCGACACGTGGGTTTACGCGAGGCGCGTTTTTGTCCTATTCTAGGCATAGTACCGTTTCAATTGGTCGAGGTTCGTGGGGTTTGAAACCTCATTCCCATCTAGGTCTGTGATTCTAACCGCACCCCCTGGGAGTATGGATTTGCCTAGAAATGGTCCGGCCCAATTAGGTTTGAATTTTCCCCTTGGGTCGGCAGGTAAAAGAGCTCTAACCGATTTGAGTACTAAGTCTCCTTCTTTGATGTTTCTTGGCCTAACCCTTTTGTTGAAAGCTCGTTTGATACGGGCTTGATATGTTTGGACATTGTGTAAGGCGCGTAGCCTACGTTCATCCAGGAGGATGAGTTCTTCATATCTATCCTTCTTCCAATCGGCCTCCGGGATTTGGCTTTCTAGTAGAATACGCAAGGATGGTATTTCTAGCTCGACTGGTTGTACAGCTTCCATGCCGTAGGTCAAATAGAAAGGAGTAGCCCCAGTGGGCGTCCTAACTGATGTACGATACCCCCATAAAGCAAAGGGTATCTTGCTTGGCCAATCTCTATAGTTGTCAATCATTTTCTTGAGAATTGTGACAACATTTTTGTTTGCCGCCTCTACCGCCCCGTTAGTCTGTGGTCTATAGGGCGAAGAGTGGTGATGTTTAATCTTGTATTTGGCTAGCAATTGCTCGGTTTCAGCTTGGAAGTGTGATCCATTATCGCTAATGATCTCATGTGGGCAACCATATCGACAGATGATGTTGTTTTGTATGAATTTTGCCACATTTTTAGCCGTAAGGCCAGTGTAGGAAGCCGCTTCTACCCATTTGGTGAAATAGTCAATCGCCACTAGGATGAAACAGTGACCTCCTGTTCCGGCTGGGGTTATTTTCCCGATTATGTCAATTCCCCATGCGGAAAATAGCCAAGGAGATGTCATCGTGTAGAGCAACGAAGGAGGGACATGTTGTACATTCCCGAAGATTTGACAATTGTGGCAGTGTCTCACGTATTTGATGCATTCAATTGTGGTCCAATAATACCCCAAACGTGTGATCTTTTTTGCCATCATAGGTCCACTCATGTGGGGACCGCATTCTCCGTCGTGGACTTCTTCCATCACCTTTCGTGCCTGTGAATGATCGAGGCAACGTAGGACTACACCAAGAGGTGTTCTTTTGTATAATTCTCCTTGCATCAGAATGTATTGGGAAGCTAATAGGCGTATAGCACATTGTCCCCTCTTGTCCATATCCGGCGGATAGGTACCATTAAGCTTGAAATTCAGGATTGCTTGGAACCAGGGTTCCTGTGTGATTTCCTCTTCGTCGGTGATTTGATGGACGTAAGCCGGCTCTGACCGTCGTTCGATACACAAAAGCATTTCCATCATGTGATCTGGCATATTTATCAAAGATGCAAGTTTCGCAAGAGCGTCTGCAAATTGATTTTCCTCCCGAGGTAGGTGTAGGTATGTTACGTGATCAAAGAATTGAGCGACTTGGTCTATCCCAGCCTGATAGGGTGCGAGGCTTTCACTTCGGATTTTCCAAGATCCTGTAACTTGGTTGATGATTAGTGATGAATCCCCATGTACTCGGAGGTTTTTGATGCCTAAGCTTACTGCCGCTTGTAGTCCAATGAGACAAGCTTCATATTCTGCGGCGTTGTTTGTCACCTCGAAGTCGAGTTTGACAACAATCGGTGTATGCTCACCTTCAGGAGAAATGAGCAACACTCCTATTCCGAATCCTCTTAAGTTTGATGCTCCATCAAAGTACAGATCCCAGGAGTCTACATCTGTTTGAAGTATATCCTCATCGGGAAATGACCAAGTATCTATGGTTTATGCGTCGTTGATAGGATTTTCTGCGAAGAATTCGGCAACAGCGCGACCTTTTATGACTTTCAGCGGCACATATTTAAGGTCGAATTCTGAGAGCATCAGAGTCCATCTTGCCAGACGTCCGTTGAGGACAGGTTTCTCGAAGAGGTATTTGACTGGATCCATTTTGGAGTATATCTTGACGGAGTAGCTAAGCATGTAGTGACGTAGCTTCTTCGTTGCCCACACAAGAGCGAGGCATGTCTTTTCGAGTTGCGAGTATTTGCACTCATATTCCAAAAACTTCTTACTTAGATAGTAAATGGCTCTTTCTTCACTTCCTACACTTTGAGCCAACATGGCGCCCATGGCAGTTTCAGTTACTGTGAGATATAAACCAAGAGGTTGATCTTATTGTGGCGGCATGAGCACTGGCGGTTTAGCCAATATCTCCTTGATTCGGTCAAACGCCTTTTGACAATCATCATCCCACATGGTGTGGTCTGTTTTCTTGAGTTTCTTGAAGATAGACTCACAAATCATTGTAAGTTTCGATATGAATCGACTTATGTACTGTACTTTTCCCAGGAATCCTCTAACTTCTTTTTCTGTTTGAGGTTGTGGCATTTCGATCAGAGCTTTGATTTTGGAAGGATCTATTTCTATACCTCTTTGACTAACGACGTATCCCAGGAGTTTGCCAGATGTTACCCCGAATGTGCATTTCTGAGGATTGAGCCTCATGTTGTACTTTCGTAGCCTTGCGAAGAACTTGCGGAGGTTCGCAATATGTCCTTCTCTTTCCTTGGATTTGACGATCATGTCATCTACATATACCTCAACTTCTTTGTGCATCATGTCATGTAGGAGTGTAGTTGCGGTGCGTTGGTATGTAGCTCCGGCGTTGATCAATCCGAATGGCATTACCGTATAGCAATATGTTCCCCATTGGGTGACGAATGCGGTCTTGTGCATATCTTCCATGGCCATCTTGATTTGGTTATAACCCGCATATCCATCCATGAAGGATAGTAACGCGTGGTCTGCAATATTATCGACCAATATGTCAATGTGAGGTAGAGGAAAGTCATCTTTTGGACTCGCTTTGTTCAAGTCTCTAAAGTCAACACAAACACGGATTCTCCCATCCTTTTTGGGCACGGGTACTATGTTAGCTACCCAAATCGAGAATACTCGGAAACTTTGATGAACCCGGCTTTGAATTGCTTATCGACTTCTTCCTTAATCTTTAAAGCCCATTCTGTTCTCATTCGTCAAGCTTCGTTTCACAGAGTTTGAAACCCGCTTAATCGGAATCCTATGTTCGGCAATATCCCTGTCGATCCCTGGCATGTCTTTGTAGGACCAAGCGAAAACGTCTTTGAATTCATTTAGGAGGTCTATGAAATCGGCCCTTTCGGTTGAGCTCAAGGTAGTCCCTATCCTAAGTTCTTTAGGTTCCAGTTCGGTTCCTACATTGATGGGTTCGGTGTACTCTATTACAGGTCCCCCTTCCCCTTCCTGTAGTATTTCTTTGGCTACGTAGGGAGGTATTTCGGTCAAGTCTAGGTCTTGGTCATCCTCAGTATCATCGTAAACAGAATTGCACTCAAGATAACACAAAGAGTAAGCAGAACCTGATTTATTCATATTAAGATTTGAGTAAAGTTGAAACAAAGAAGCCAACTGATCCATGGTCAGTGGCGGCAAAGGGACAGTAATTGGGGCATTTACCGAACTACTGTGACTACTCGAGGCTAAGCTAGGAGAAATGAAGGGAGTGGGGATGACAACAGGAGTAGATTCTCTAATGACTTCTCTAGACTCAGACTCTAACTCTGACTCCGTCTCCGACTCGAATTCGTCGTCTTCTGGTTCTCCTTTGAACATCTCTCCTTCTCCAGTGGTGAGCTTGAAGAGTCTTCCTTGGTTGTTAGTCCATTTGATTGATTTTCTCCACCCTTTCTTCTGCTTTGTGTCGATTTCTGTGATCAACGCGGTGGGGTTGAAGCGATCGTCCTGAAGTATCATAGTAATGATCTCATCCTGCGCGGCCCTAATGAATCGATCTTCTCCAAACAATAGGCTAACAGCTTGTTCGTCTAAGCAAGGTGCTTGACGGGTTTTGACGGTAGGAACCGTTTCTGGAGGAATGAAGTAGCAATCGTGAAAGATCTCGATTCCGGCTAACTTCCTCTCAAGATAATGCCAAGGTTCGGGAAATCCGTGGAAGAGCTCTGAACTTCCTTCTTGAACAAAGTATCCATTTAAAGTGGGGAGATATGGCCTCATTTGGACTCCTACGTGCTTGCGGTTTTGGACTTGGGCGAGCATTTCGAGGACTTCCTCTTTTGTAGGTTTGTACCCTAAACCAAGTGGTATTCTTGTTGAGTTGCCTTCCTTG
Organism: Silene latifolia; assembly: GCF_048544455.1. Classification (NCBI taxonomy): domain Eukaryota; kingdom Viridiplantae; phylum Streptophyta; class Magnoliopsida; order Caryophyllales; family Caryophyllaceae; genus Silene; species Silene latifolia. Next base: position 192,377,570 of record NC_133536.1, read on the forward strand.
TATGGTGTGAAGGTATTCTTTCGAATTGGGATCAAAGGCATTCCAGGGAAGTATCCCTGGGATTTGAGTATGTGGTTGACCACCAAGTTGGAGTAGGGATTATAGTATAAGGGTGCCAACTCGCTTTCTATGACATTCACACTTTGGAAGCCCCCAAGTTCGTATACGGGATTCGCAAGGACTTGATTGTTTGATTGCTTCTCGATTATTGCCTTGATGGGTGACGAAGTGATCGTCACTACTTTGCCATTTAGTGGGATCTTGATCTTTTGATGAAGGGTGGATGTTACCGCTTTGGAAGCATGAATCCAAGGCCTTCCCAGAAGTATGTTGAATGAGGCTTCGATGTCCACTATTTGGAAGTTAACCTTCCGTTCGATTGGTCCCGTGGCTATGGTTAGGTTAGCGAGTCCTACCACTTTTCGTCGCGTACCATCATATGCACGAACGCCTTGATTCGTAGGAGTCCAATCCGACTCTTTCATACCTAGTTTGTATGCCGTTTTGAGGGGTATGACGTTGACCGCGGAGCCATCATCTACCAAGGTCATTGGCACATTTTTCTTTAGACAGATGACAGTGATGTATAGAGCAAGGTTGTGACTAGCACCAAAAGGTGGCAAGTCTTCGTCTGAGAAAGTAATAGGATTACTTAGCTTAGGTGATTCTTGGAAGACCAAGTTGACTACATCTTCAGAAGTGGAGTTATGTGCTACATTCAATTTGGCCAAAGCTTGCAGTAAAGCTTGGCGATGTGGAAATGAGCTTGCTATTAATTGCCGATCAAAGATCAGCCTTGGTTTTCTGTAATTGCTTGAGCAAATGATCAGTGGGGTCATCTTCGTTGTCATTTGGTGTGATGACGTTGGTTGGACCGTTTTGAGTAGTATTTTGATATGGGCGACCCGAACGAGTTAGGTGATCCACATCTTGGTCTTCACCATTTTGGACTATTTCCTTGACTAGGGAGTTTTCAATGAGATACTCGTCCTCATCGTCATCGGCCCAAACCCCATTAACTGCAGCTAGTTCCTTCATTCTCATGATATCACTTTCTAGTCGTACGATTTGATCGACTAGTTTATCAACCACGGTGACTACTTCTTGCATAGTGGTATTTTGAGAGAAGATCAATGGTACACGTTCTTTAGGTATTGCGTTGGGATTGCGCAAGGTTGTTACCATGTTTTCTAGTTCCCACACTTGTCTATCTACATTCCTTGCCCATGTGATGAAGTCGGAAATGGTAGCGGGGATAGTGGAGTAGAGCCTTTCTTTCTCAATTGCATGAATTTCATTTTCGGTGGGGGAAATGAGGTGTGAGCAATCTAAGGTAGATTCGTCACTTGTAATCACTAGAACTCCAAGAGGATTCTGAGTGTTGTTGGGCTTACCTCCTGGTGGTATTGGGAGTCGACCATCTTCAATCATATCTTGAAGCACGTGTTTCAACTTGTAGCATTTTTCTGTGTCGTGCCCTTTGCCCCTATGGTATTCACAGTATGAATTTTCATCCCAAAACTTGGACTTCTTTTCGGGTTCGGGAGTAGGTCCAATGGGTTGGAGTTTTCCTTGTTTCATTAACCTTTTTAGAGCGTTGGAGTACGTATCCCCAAGGTTTGTGAATTTCCTTGGTGGAGTAGTTTTCTTAGATGGCTCGAGAAGGTTAACTTCGTCGGTCTTGCTAGTAGAGCCGTATAAACGACTTGTGGACCCTTGATATCCTCGACCTACCGTTTTGGACAAGAGTCCTTTACGGATGTCATCTTCAATTCGTGTCCCTAGTACGGTTAAGTCGTTGAAAGTCTTGATGTTTTGATATCTCAAATGGTTGGCATATAAGGGCTTGAGATTATCCACAAACTTTTCCACAAGAGTAGCCTCATCCGGGCGTTCAACTAGTTGAGTACTAGTCTTCCTCCACCTACTTAGGAAGTCGGTGAATCCTTCTTTGTCATTTTGGGTAAGAACCTCTAGAGTACGCATGTTGACTTGGAACTCGGCATTATCCGCATATTGTTTCGAGAACTCGATTGCGGCGTCTTCCCAAGTAGCGACCTTCTTGTGATCTAAAGTGTAGAACCATTGCTTCGGAATGGTGTCAAGAGATGAAGGAAAGATCCTTAAGAACATCTCGGGTTTGATGCCTTTGATAGACATGTAATCCTTGAAGGCACGGATGTGGTTTAAAGGGTTCTCATGTCCTTTGAACTTAGGGATATCCGTCATGCTAAAGTTAGTTGGCAATTTGGAATTGACGGCTTCATACTTGCGATTGTTTTCCCTATAAATGTCATCCCCCTTAAGGTACATCAATTGCTCCTCTAGGTATTAGAGTCTTTTCTCAGCTGCAGTTGTCCCTATGATAGGGTTCTCATCTTTAGACTCGTCATCGGAAAAACGTAGTACTTCACCTTTAAGCTCTCATCTTTAGACTCGTCATCGGAAAAACGTAGTACTTCACCTTTAAGCTGGAGGTTTGTTTCATCACTTGATCCGGGCATCTTGGAAACTGGATAAGAGATCGGCGACAAATCAAAACACGATCGACCATTCTATCACACTTGCTAAAAGAAGAAAAGTTTTGACTCGGGAAGTGGGTGTGTGCCACTTGTGTTGAGTGAGTTTTGAAGAAAGACAAGGTCTTTGAAAATGTGTGTCCTAGTCAACTGTAGTGTAGTTGTAGGAGTGGACTCGAAGTGAGGTTTGAAATGGGCTGGTGGCCCAAATTTTGACACGACAAATGGACATGGTGTTGACCGGATTTTACGCTAATTGAAGGCCTCTTTCGAAATTCTTGTTTGAAAAAGGATTTTGATTTTTGAAAATTCGTCATGGTTTTGTTTAGAAGTGGTGATCACGTAGGGTTTACACATTTATACAAGCATTATAACGGGATGCTGAGTGCATTTAGAAGGGTTTTGGTTTAAAGGGTAGGTTGCCATACCGAACCATCAAACCCGAAGTCTGTGGAGAGGCTCGTGCCAAACAAGAGTAAGGCCGATTCCTAGTCCATTTCCTCAAGTAGTGAAGGCCCTTGATACAAATAAGAGTAAGCATCATGGTATGGATGACGTCAATCGCTATCCATCCTTAGGCCTAAATAAGAATTAGGACCGTTTAGACGGGACGATTGGTCGAATGGATTGGGTTGGGCCAAGGAAGGCCGAATTAAACGATCTTGGAAGACCGAGTTATGAAAACCGACAATTGTCTTGTACAAACTATTCCCTAACCTTGTTCGAGTTTCACCCTAGCTACACGTAAGTGTATAATCCCCAGCGGAGTCGCCAAAGTGTGGACAGCGGGCCGCCCACGGGAGCGCTTGGTGAAGGTCGAAAACAAGCGTTTGCATTTTGTATGGAGTCGCCACCAATTTTTATGGGAAATTGGAACCGTTCGAATACCTCGTGTCATGTCAAGACACAAAGTAGTGACATGAACACTAAGCAATCGTTACCCTTAGCATTCTATGTCTAGAATGACTCTCGTGGATGCCAATGAACACGGATGCTCACGGAGATCTGGAGTAAGGGGTGAGGGTACGTATTAGGAAGCTCTTTTGATCGAACACCTAATCCCGCCCGCCTCGATAGCGGCCTCTACTAATGATTAGGGAAGTTTATTCGTACTTGATATATCGTCGATTATATGCATGCAATGCAACATCCAACGTTTTAATCCTAGCATGTGAAGATATAACTAAGTCGGTTGACACGTAATTAGCATACAATTGGGTCGAAGTAGGATTTAATGTTCATTTACATGTGAAAACATACAAACAATAAAAGGAATACTAAAAGAAATACAATAATGAAAATTACATTAATTACAACGGAATAGGCGATTTATGTCGAAAATACCTTTAAAACGGATAATTTGATAAAAAGAATAAAAGAATAAAAGGAAGAATTAATGAACGAAATAGAAAGTGATAATACGGATAATAGTTGGTTAATATGTAAACAAATTAAACTAGGTCAAGGCAGAAACGGAGTTCAGGGACAGAACTCATCTCGAACAAAGCGCAGATCGCGCCCTGAAGAGGCGCAGCGATTCTTTGCGTCTCTGTTCCAAGGGTGAGTTCTGGCTGTGAAGCCGGAACTGCAAATCGTTAATTTGAATTGATGAATTTAATGATGGATTGAAATATTTACTCGGATGGAAGTGATTAATAGGTTAATTACATGTGAATGATGGTGTCATAAAAGCAGTAGAACATGAACGAGACGGACGTAAACGAATTAATTACATGAGATTATGATGAAAACATTAATGAGTCCTCTGTTGAAATAAATCAATTAGGCTAAATATAATGGATACACAACGAATATGTGACGAACATGCGAATAAACAGATGAAAACTATATCAATGGCGAATTCCAGAAACTCAATATGATTAAATTGAATCTCTAAAATCCGGGTTTGAATTTAGTGACGAAAACCCGTAAATATGGATTATTTAGGATTTAAGTCGGATTTATGATGATTAAAGCATGATAATGAATGATAAATAATATACATGTGAGATTATTAGATTATCAGGTGAAAGAATTAAAGAGAAACATACGGAAACAAATAAGAAAGACGAATCACAGAGGACGAAGAAGAAGAAAAGAAGCGAGAATCGCGGCGGCCCTCACGAAGAGGCGCGGCAGAATGCGCTCCTTCAAGAGGCGCAGCGATTCTGCGTCTTTTTCTCGATCTGTCGATCTTCTCGAAAAATCCGTAAAAAAAGGTTTTAAAGACGGTTTTAGAAATCGGTTTTAATGAGGTATTTTCGACGTAAACCTTACATGAGTGATACAATAAAAATAAATACAATAAACAAATAAGGATTATACACCCTCAGACTTACATGTTGACGAAACGAGAAGGACCAAGAATATCAATTAGTGATGCTCGACGCGAATGCAAAGAGAGTGCCCTCGTAAGAGGAAAACGATTAAGTTGATTGATTAATTAGATTGATTATTGTGTAGTTGGTCAAATTGGTCGGTCATGCAACGGAGAGGTCTGGTACCGGAAGATCCGAGCTTACGTGGTCGAATGTTCAAGCACGTAGGCGCCAATTAGTAAGAACGAAGTCTAGAATGCAAAGGGAGAAGAGAAGGGCGGACACTCGCGTGAGAAATATGAGGAGCGAAGGCTCCTATTTATACTAATCACACGACGGAATTAGGGTTTCGGAGACTTTTTGGAAGTGAATCTCGGAAAGATATGAAAAATATACGTAAGACATGCAAAGAAGGGCCTGGGAAAAGGCGCAGCAGCCACTGCGTCTCTTGGAAGAGGCGCAAGACTGGCTTGCGTCTATTCCCGAGAGGTTTCCTCTCTGAAAGAAAGATTTCCGCGTTTGAGTTATGGTAGGACGGAAATAATTCGATTATCTTATGAATATTACGGGATATTATTTGCCAAAAGATAAAATTTATAAAATATGGAATAGAAATATCCGGAACATTCCGAAATATTCCGACTCGGGATTTAACGATTATCGAAAAATGGAGACGGTTTTTGACCCGGACTCGAATGTACTCTAATTATCGCCAAAACGACCGTATCGGTACGTAGATGACAACTAAGAGGTCGACATTTAATATTTGAGCAATCACTTGACGATAATCTTACGAACTGTCACAAATCGTTCCGCGTATCAAACATGCGGCCCAATCATCACCGGGTGGTTTGCGGGAGGTGCAGAAATGAGGTATCTACACATGAGCAAACTATTGAGACTCCGCTAATGAAACAACATAAATGGCCCACATATTTCTCAACGGGGTGATGTCTTCTGACGAATAGTCTGGGGCTTTGTTGAGGATTAGTAGAAACTACAATTCAAAATATACATAATCAAAATAGACAGAATACATGGAAGTATACAGAATTGAACTCAATTTACGTCTGAAATAGTTTTTAAATCACACTAACCCGTGTCGGAATGAATGAATAATTTCCGTTGATAACCTCCCACATGGACTGACAAACGTAAAAGGCGCATTGTTTGGCGTCTGAAGCTTTAGGAGACTATTATATAAATCACACACAAATCAGCTGAATTAGATAATCAACCTCTCGTATAAACATAAATTAAATGATACGAGTAATTATTAAGAATACACTTACTAATAGCGTGATAAAATTGGGATCGGTGTTTCTTTCATATTTCCCAAGTGGACATAATCTTCTTTTTTCTTCAAAACACTAATTCATAAATATACACGTATGCCATTATTATTTGCATATATATGGCTCAAGTCGTACAATAACAAATGACATTATTGAAGGTTGTAAACTTACTCAGTTATCATCTTTACTATACTGTCAGAGGGTTTGCCTTCGCGTGAGTCAATCCAGTACACTGTTTTCGTTTCTACTTGGATTGCCATTAGCACCCAATGCTTCCTATTCAATTTGGGACATTGAACTGTTAGTTCATCTACACGCATGTAAGCATGTTAATAATAAATTTATAGAATCGTGATTCATTATAATAATCACGTACTATACATAAATATTCTCATTGTAAGGGGCAAGCCATAGTTTTTTGGTCGACATCAACTGACGAGCGATACAATTGATTTGTTCTTCGTATGAAATTCTGTGCACAGGGAACGCCTTAGGACTCAAGAATCCGGGGCGTGAATTGGGAACTTCTTCTCAGCTATCTGATTATTCAGGTACCTATTACGCCACATGGAACAAAGAATGTTATTCTAATTGATAATTTAAACAAACATTGTTATTCGTAAATGGAAATGACTAAATAGTTTTATTAATAAAACTTACTTCATCCAAATCAAAATGTAAACATCATCTAAATTGTCAAGGTCGACAAATTCCATCAGTTGCTTCGGGTCCAGTACGGCTATATCAGCTACACCCATAATTTCTTCTTCAATGTTAATCATGACTACATCCTCTCTAGGTGACTTCTTTATACCCAGGTTGTGCAAAGCTTTTAGCGAAGTAGTTTCCATTTTTTTCTAATATGAACACGATTCATAATAAGAATCATAAGCAGGCTTGACTGTAGCAAAAGTAGTTGGCTTATATTGTATGTCGTGTGGTTTTGTTTTTGGGGAAGACGTAGTCCTTTCGGTGACTTCGTCCGTTGACGTAGTAGTAATAGCTTTAGCTGCCGCTATGGCTTTGCTTAACTTCTGCAAATGTAAATATTAAAGTACTTACAATATATTAATATTCGGACCTAATATATATAAAGAACATGTAATTATTAACGTCTGCATATAGGTACCTCGGGGATGACAACATTGATGAGGTTGTCAGGCTATTGCACATAAGAACTTAGGGCTCAAATAATTGACCTCCTCATTAGGAAATGATACTTTTACTTTCCCATACCCGTCTTTATATAATTGGGACGCTTCCACTTTCTTTCATTTGTCACGAAGGGGAATACCATGAACCGTAACTTGTTGAAGCCGGTCGTAGGCAAATACCTATCCTCTGGTAACAATAACTTTCAATTTCCCTTGTAAATAGAACAGACGACAAGCCACCTGGCAATCGCCCTTCACGGCAGCTTTAATCAATTATTACACATACATTCACTACCTTTAATAAATTTCATAAGTAAAAAATGTGTATGATATAAATAATTATAAACTAGCAGCTATTACCTTTTTCGATGTTGAGAATAACGTTTCATCATCAACAATCTCATCCTGTGTCACGGCCTTCCTGGCTTCCTCTTCAACTGCCTGATATCGATCCTCGGCTCCCACCTCAGTCTCCTTTGCAATTTCCTTCTCCCTTCCCATGTCCTCCTCGGCTTCCTTCTGTACATTAACACTTGTCCATATAACACGTACTGATTTTCCAAATCATATAACACATTATATATAAGACATAAATATTATTACCTCTTTTTCCTCCTCCTCCTCCTCCTCCTCCTCCTCCTCCTCCTCTTCTTCTTCCTTTATGACTTCTTGAACCCTATCCAACTCTTCTTCTGATGGCTTTTCCCCAGTTTCCACCATTCTCAGCATCAACCTAGCCATTTTCTGTAGTTGTGTTGTAGAAATTAATGTCAGCATATATAGTTATAAATTATGTTGAATCAAATACAGCATTTATTAGATTACCTTCTTGGAATCATCACCACTCATCATCCTTCGAGAAGTTTTCCCAAAATACTTAGTGATACCAACATGCATCGATACCCCTCTCACACGACCCGGATGCTCTGCTTTGCCGATTGTTGGCTTGGGCATGGAAAGGCTATACGACAGGTTAATAGGTTTGATTCGGTTAGCCGGATTGAATTTGGTTCAAACTATCTACCCGGGCAATGATGCGCATGATGGCTTCGGGCGGTGCGCCCTCGTCGAGTTTGGCGGGGGTTGTAACACCCCCATTTATTTAGGAGCCTTTAGCTAGGCTACCCAAGTAAATGAGAGCGTTACCATCTCGGTTTCCCGAGATAGTGAATAGAAAAGTACAACAAATCAAAGTACTTTAGATAAAATTTAGCGATTACATGTTTATTACAAATTAATCAAACTAAATAAACTTAATATAAAATTAATTACAACTCGCAGCGGAATTAAATAAAGTGATTAATAAACTATATGAGCTAGACTTCTAAATAGACTGGCCGAGTCCTCAATCATCTCCATAAGCTCCCAAGTAAGCTAATCTTAAGTATCTGTCAAGTCTGCTCCCTAGTTACGGTTCATCACAGGTGTTCACGAATACACTGTCAACCACGAGGTTGAGTAGGAATAACCAACAACAATACAAGGCGAAATGATATGATATGCAATTAACACTGAACTCATCACCCGAAACACCCGTTCATCCCGCCAATCCCTGGCCCGGGGTATCCAACATCCCAACACAAGGTTGAGGTATCCATCATCCGAGAATAAAACTGAGGTATCCATCATCCCAGTATTAAACTGAGGTATCCAATGCAAATGCCATGCCAACAACAATAATCATCCCAGAACGAGTCTGAGGTATCCAACGAATATGATATGAATAAACCAACAACCAACGCATAATCCAATGATAGATAATCCACATCTAATAATTCATTCACACAATTCCATAATCACTCTTATCAATTAAATAGTAAGACAAATTGAGTAGTTATCCTACCTTTCTAGCAAATCCAATTTATAGCACTCCAATTAACTAAGTAAACAAAAGCTAGCAATGCTCCTCCATAATTCCGTCACCTAAATAAGATATTAATTATAATTACTAATTATTTTAGTTATATAAAATATAAACAATTGACCTAATTTTGTATCTTACTTATTCATTAATTATAATAATTATATTATTATGTAAATTAGCAATATATGTATTATTAATAATTAATAAACTAATTAAATAATTTCTTAAATATACAATTAATCAAATTATTAAATCAAGGTCCATACTCCATACTACAATCCTACGTCATCACTCATGATCAATCATCAAACATCCCCATAACACGGTTTGAACTCGTGTTCTACTACCCACAAACGCGCCCCCCTTTACCCATTACACACGACAACCACCAGCAGCCCGACGCCACCGTGAACCACCACTACACCAACCGCCCAGCCACGCAGCAACAACCAGCAGCGACACCCTACACGGCTGCACTTTCACGCTTAGGAAAAAAAACAACAAACACCACCAATACCGAAAACCCGACTTATACAAACTCTACCTTTAAACTACTACTTACGACCACCACCACCACTACAGGTCACCATCGTCCTCCACCGTACCCAGCACCACCATCAATCCTAGTCCTAAACCCTACCACCACAGTCTACGACTCAACACACACAACCCCTACCAGACAAACACCAACCCGCAAACCCCTACAAAAACCGTGAAAACCAGCCCCCTTATCAACCACCCTACACCACCACCGGCCACCACCGTAGTCTTCTTTGACCCACGATGGAACCAGCAGCAGTTCAGCCACCATAACTCAGTCAACAGCCCCTACAACACCTACACATACACGGTTTTAAGACAACAATGAACCACTCGCGAAAATTCGGCAACAACCGCACCAACAATCACCCTTGACCACCCACAACCACCCACGGTGGTCGACTCAACACCTGGAGCCACCCAACCAAGACCCAGGTCAGTCTCGTCCAAGTACGGGTTCATAAACTATATAAAACGTGTAACTGGTGTATAACAACCACCCAACAACAACCCCTTCATACACCCCTTTCCCACCGGTCTAAGGTAGTTAACGGGAGTCCGATCCCACCCCTGGTGGTCTATGGTCAAGGTCATGGTGCTAGCTAGTCACACGATGGTCTAAGGCACGAGTTATAAGAGTTATAAAATCAATACATTAAATTATAAGACGGTCTTACCTTGAGACGATAATAAAACGTAAGTTCTTCTTCCTTATGCCCTAGATCTCCCTTGATGTGTAAAATATGTGAGTAAAACCTATTATGTAGCTCATGCCTTGCTTTTATACTAGTAAAAAGGTCGTCTTTAAGAAACTATTAGGAAATTACTAATTACCATACGTATAACATTATTATTATTATTGTTATTGTTATTGTTGTTGTTGTTGTTGCTGTTACTATTATTATTATTATTATTATTATTATTATTATTATTATTATTATTATTATTATTATTATTATTATTATTATTATTATTATTATTATTATTATTATTATTATTATTATTATTATTATTATTTTATTATAAGGATGTGCGCAGCTTTCATAGATAGAAAAATAAAAGTTTACATGAAATTGGTGGGGAGCCGATTATTATTATTATTATTATTATTATTATTATTATTATTATTATTATTATTATTATTGCTATTGCTATTATTGCTATTACTATTATTATTACTATTGCTATTATTATTATTATTATTATTATTATTATTATTATTATTGCTATTGCTATTATTGCTATTACTATTATTATTACTATTGCAATTATTATTATTATTATTATTATTATTATTATTATTATTATTATTATTATTATTATTACTACTACTACTACTATTATTACTACTATTACTATTACTATTACTACTATTACTACTATTATTACTACTATTATTATTATTATTATTATTATTATTATTATTATTATTATTATTATTATAACACAATTATCGGTTATTATTATTATTATATGAATTATCGTATATTATTATTACCCAATTGTCATCCTGACTCATTATTCTATTATTTATTATTTTTATTATATCATTCCGTCTTAATCACAATTATTAATTATAAATGTCATAATTAATTATTAAAAAATGCTCGAAATGTAAATATAAATTCCATCAACTTACGAGGTATTATAAGGGTGAGGAGCGGGAATGCTTTCGAAATATAAATATAAATTCCATCAACTTACGAAAAACATACTCCCTCCATTCAACTCCACTACATATTTGCTTTTTCACGTTTGTCAATGCTTGTTTTACGCGATAAAAATCTTTAGTTACGTATTTGCAAAAATTATAAAAGTTTGGCGATACATATCTTTAGTTACGTATTTGCAAGTCGTAGAGCGGCCCTTCATTCTCACCGGGCAACGCAGGTGAAATGGTCTCTTTCGCCCATGACATAGGCACGATGGCAAGAATGTGATGCCTCCTGTAATGTCTTAGCAGATGATGATCTAGATAGGTCGTAACCCATAAATAAAGGCCTTTTTGTCTATCATCCGAATAGAAGTCCTCCTTCCCCGCATCTTCCCCTACAAATCTAGCCCCTAATTTTCTTGCCTGACGAAAACTATCATGGTAGTTGGCTTCGTCAAACTCGATAAAACCGAAGCCTACAAAACCTTGCTTGTTTTTCGACACAGGGTACACTTTTTTAACCATAGTGAAACCAGAGTCATGAAGCATTTGCGTCAACCACCCAAAATCAGGATTTAACCCTTTCTATTCTCATCATAATGAATCGGGAGATTATGGAGAATGCAAGTAAAAGGTTGTGCGTAACGAGAACGTGATTGTAGCTCAGATACACCAACCATATTTTATTTAGAGAGAATTTTAGAGAGAAATTAAAGAGTAAATGTTTGATAATTTTGATTTTGACCTAAAATATTATGAAAACATATTTATAGAATTATTTTGGTCAAATTGAATATCATTGGTCAAATTGAATATTTATTAAAGTTTTGATTAAGTTTTGCATGCAGTGGTCAACCTGAGAAATCTAATCAAATAGTGACAAGGGTTGAATTGAAAAACCGTTCTTTCATAATTGAAAATGATAATGGTTACAAGAAACCCGTAGTTATAACATAACAACGGGTACCACAAACCGTTGCTGGTGTTAATTTAGTAACGGTTTTCGAAATGCCGTTTTCTTAAATTCGTAACCGTTGTCTAACAACCGTTGATAAAAATGATTCTGTAACGAGTTTTTGGAAACCGTTAAACGTTTTTGATAACGGTTTGTTAAACAGCCATTGTCACATTATAATAACAACCGTTTTCGAGAAAAACCATTATTCTTATTAGTGCGGTCTAGGTTCCGCCAATATTTGGAAAACGGTAATCAAAGTGTCGTTATTATATGCATTAAACTGTTGTGATACGTTCATTATTGATGGCCAGATTTGGCGTAGTGCTAACATGTTCCTAGCAAAAAAAATAAAAAAAAAAAATTCATCGATAAGTTTATCCTTTTTATGCTTTACTCCATCTTCATTTGTTGTTTTTTTTTCAAAGCTTTATGTTGAAGAGATTAGAGGAAGAATAGAACAAAAATAGATGAATACAACAAGCATTTGTAATGTATAGTTCGTTCTTAGCTGTCGAATGTTGATGATGGCATTTGAGATCGTCGATTATCAAATACGACTATTTCAATTATAATCTTAGTTTTGTAGTTTCTATTGATAGAATCATGTTTTGGTGAAATTTTAAATGTAATCAAAATTGATAATGTGTAGTCAATTTATTGGGATTGTATTATGTACAATAATAAATTATAGATGTATAGACTAAGCAATGCAAGTTTAGTGTAAGTATAGTACTCCTTATTCTCTTATAGTTTTAACGAAGTCATTTAAAAAGGTAGCATGTTTTTTAATTTGATTTTTTAAAGTGAGAATGTTTCATGTATATCTATGTGATTTTATCTATTGTACTTATCTCATTTAATTTTTTTATTTGATTAAACGGTTAAAAGAAAATGATTGAAAAATATTTTAATTATTAAATATTATTAATTATCTCTAAAACTATAACTATGGTTAATACTACCTATTATTTCTATAATAATCATCATTTTAATAAAGTTGTAAACTAAGAAAGTATCATATAAATGTCGATCAAACACGATATCACTCAGAATAATAAATACATGATTCAACAAAGAAAAATTAAATAACTATTAAAGAAAAGGTATAGAAGTCCCGTGATTTTCACGGGAAATTAAACTAGTTTTACCTAAAAAATGTATTTTACACAACATTTAAGGCTGTAAAAAAAAGACTTGTTCACTAAAACTTGGGAGAGACGGTTTTTTAATAAGTTATTAAGAGATCAGTCTTCTTTACCCTTTTATTTGTATTTAGTGATCCTTTTGTTGTTGATCGTGACATAGTAATTTTGTGCCTATGTACATAATTAATGTACCCATTTTATCTTTAATCATTATTTGTACCTATTTTATTACCATTAGTACCACTTTTTCTTAAAATTGTAAAATAGTCTCTCAATAAACTTATTGAGGGACCGTCTCTCAGAAGACCTACTCAAACCTGTTAAGTCATGTTCTTTCTTCCTTGATTTCATCTCACTTCAGTTTAGGCCAGCTCTATTCAGCCCACTTCAATTCAGTTGAGTTTTATTTAGTTCAGTTTAACTAAGTTTAGCGCAACCTTTCAAAATTAATTCTTCAGTTCCATTCAGTTCAGCTTAACTCTATTCAAATCAATTCAATTCAGTTCATCTAAGCTCCATTTAATTCAATTCGGCGCAGTTGTATCAGTTGAAAAGAATGGCGCTTAACTTCTACTCCCTCCTATTCGGTGTTTTCTTCCCCTTTGATGTGGGCACAAGATTTTAGGAGATAATTAAAGAATGAATAAAGGAAGATGGTGGGGTTTGTGGATTGGAGAGAGAAATGAATAATTAGGAATTAAATAAGAAATTGTGAGTTAGGTGGGGTTTGGTGATAGGAGAGAGGGATGAATAAAATAAGAGTAAAAGTTGAGTTGGGTTTGGTAATAGGAGAGAGGGATGAATAAAATAAGAGTAAAAGTTTCCAAAATAAGAAAGGGGAAGAAAACCTGAATAATTCGTTTAAGGAAATAGGGAAGAAAATAGTGAATAGGAGGGAGTATTAAATTTTTTTTATCAAATACTTTTACGAATTGGACATGGAAAATTGGCAATGTGGCGACACGGTAACAAATGTACTAACGCACGAAATATCAGTCCAATCTCTCTTGATCAACTCGCTTACTCTTTCTACTATTATTGTGTTTTTTTGCTTGAGTGTCCCAAACAAAGATTTCGTCCCAAAACTTTTGCTTAATTGATGTGACACCCACATTAATCAAAATTCATACCAATCGTTGGTTGGTGCAGTGGTAACGTAGATGGGGCACAAGGCTTGGTAGGGAGGTCATGGATCGATCCCCCACAATCACGATTGGGAGGGGTTTAAATACCGTAATCCTTGGACACGCCCCAAAATCCGGATTAGTCGGCCCAATGTGGTTCGAATTACCGGATGGTTTAGACCAAAAAAAAAAAAAAAAAAAAAAAAAAAAAAAAAAAAAATCAAAATTCATACTTCCTCCATTTAACTCCAAACTACCATATTGGTTTTTGCATACTATTCACAAATGAATCTTCAATTGCAATTTTCTCTCAATATATAAGTGAAAATATATTCTTGTGGGATCTTATTTGATTCGTCTTTACGAGTACATTAAAAATATGTAACTTTTATAATTTTTGCATATACGTAGCTAATGATATTTACCGCGCAAAACATGCGTTGGCAAACGTGAAAAGTGTACTATGGTAGTTTGGAGTTGAATGGAGGAAGTATATTCAATATTGAACTCCTATAAATACTTAGGCTCTAGCTTATTGCCTTATTATCTTTCAACTCCATAATTTTATTGTTCTTTCCCATTATTTATAGCGTCTATTATCGAATTTAAGCTACTAATAATCAATAATGGAGTTCCGCTTTCGCCTCGTTTCCATATTTGCATTTTTCATTGTAATCTTTCAGATACTTTCTATGCTACCTTAAATAATTAAGCTAAAATTAATGTTAAACATTTTGTTTTGAGGTGTTAGCTTAGGAAGGATTTTGTGAATTTAGTTGTTTCGTTTTTATTTTGGGTACCCATTTTCTTTACGTATAATTAAAAAGAGTAAAAGACCGGAAATGTATCATCTCATCACCTCTTCTATTTCATCTATATGTTATTTGTTCCTACGTTTTAGTCAAGAGGTCAACGATTAAAATTGCTAAAAATCGCTCGAGCAAATAAGTTTAATGTCAAATACGGGAGTAAATATGTTTGTTTTTGTCAACGTAAATATTTTACTAAACTAAGTCATGTATTATTTGTATAATTGAGCATATTACTTAAACGGTCAACAAAATTATTGAAACCGTTTTACATAAAACCTATTAAAACATTTAAAAAACCCAATATTAAAAATTTTACACGTTGTAACTGTTCACAGGTTGCACTAGTATTGGCAAGCCATGCTGCTCCATCGACCGAAGAGTATTGGAAGAAATTATTGCCCAACACTCCCATACCAAAGACTATCCAAGATTCTTTACAATCTGGTTAGTAAGTGAAGCTCCATTTAGCTCATCAATTGCATAATCTGCATGAGGTCGCTATTCCTAGTTTTTTTTTTTTAAAAAAAAATTAAAAAGAATATATATATTTTTACACATTTTTTTCTTGAAGTTTATTGTTAAGTCTTTGTTCTCGAAGTTTAATTATTAAGTTGTCTTATAGAATTAAAAAATTTCGTGAACTTCTCAGAAGACAATTTCACTTTTTAATGTTGATACTTAGATTTATTTGTGAAATTGTATATGTGATTTTGATTATTTATATAGCTAAAACATAAGGTTGTACATTTGTAGGAACCACGGGAGTCACAGTTGGAAACCATGGAGTTGATGTGAACGTCGGGAAACCTGGCAAAGGAGGACCAGTCGTGACCGTCGGTGGTCCGAAAAGAAAACATCCCGTGGTGTATGTTAATCGAGGAAAACCTTTTCCTTTCAGATACAAATACGCTGCAACACAAACACAACTCCATGATAATCCAAATGTTGCCCTGTTTTTGGTCGAAAAAGACCTAAAACCTCGAACGCAAATCAACATGCAATTCATCAAAAGTACCAATGACGCTCCCTTCTTACCACGACCAATCGCTGAATCAATTCCCTTCTCATCCGAAAAAATGACGGCGGTTTATCATCGATTTGATGTCACGCCGGGCTCAAATGAGGCCGAGATCATGAAGGAGACCTTAAAAGAGTGTGAAACCAAGGGAATTAAAGGGGAAGAGAAACATTGTGTTACATCGTTAGAGTCTATGCTCGACTATGTCACGTCTAATCTTGGAAATAAAGTCGCTTTGGTAACCAATTCCGTCGAAAAAGAAACTAAATTGCAAAAATATGTTATTAAAAGGGTTAAGTACGTGTCAGGAAGCGCCACCATGATATGTCACAAAATGAATTACGCGTATGGTGTGTTTTATTGTCACAAGACGGATGCAACGAAGACGTACAAGGTGTCGTTGGTTGGTGTCGATGGTACAAAAGTTGATGCGGCCGTTATTTGTCACACTAATACTTCTACTTGGAATCCTAAACATTTGGCCTTTCAAGTGCTTAAGGTTAAGCCAGGGACGACTCCTATTTGTCATTTCCTTCCTGAAGACCACATCATTTGGATTTCCAAGTGATTTTTCATATATTTAGAAAATAATTATATTTGTTAAATAAAAAGTATGAATTTAATATAATAATTATCCTATGTATTATATACTCTACTATTATTATTTGTGTGAGATGATGTATTGGTTGTGATCTCCGTGTGAATTTAGTACTATATACTGATGTCGTGATTATGGATTTATTTATTTATATATATATATCATAAATAAGATTGTCATTTTAATTGTTATAGTTGCTCCAGTACTAACCTTGCATTATTTTATTTGGAGAATATTAATAATATGATAATAATCATGTCCCAAATGTTAGTTTTTTTAACTCAATTAATTTTTGTATTTTTATTCAAAATTTATTTTCCCACAAAAGAAAGAAAAGATTGAAAAAAACGTTACAAGTTAGAGAGAGTATAAGATAAACAATGGGAAATATAGCAAATTACTCCCATAAGTTTGATACTAGGTGCAATTAAGCCCCCTAATTTATAAATGTAACAAATCACCCTCATAAGTTTCTCTCAATGTGTAATTAACCACAAATATTATTTTTAAGAATAAAACTTATAAATTAATTATTATACTATTATTGGAAGTCCAAATATTTAATCAAATATAAATTCTAAAACTCCTAAATATAAAAAAAAATATGTTCAAATATATTTTGATAATATTTATTTATTAATTTTGGTGAAAAAATGTTCACAATATGAGAATTGAAGTGAAGTTACAAAATTACATGATCAAATTTTTTTTAAAATTAATTTGGTTTGCATTTTTCGTTGATTATGTAGAAATATATTGTATTTAATTTTTAATAGTTATATTTAAAATCATTTTTATAATAGAAAATATTAATTTTAGTAAAAAAATGGTAGAAAATTTGATTTGTGCTTAATTACACATTTTTGAAAACTTATGAGGCTAATTTGTTACCAGTGAAACTTAAGAGTTTGATTTACACATACTATGAAAGTAATGGAGGTAACTTGCTACATCCCCGGATAAACAAGCTTATTCAACTCTTATTAAAGCCCCTTTTTTTGGCTTAATTTCAGCTTAGCTCACTTCAGTTCAGCCCATCTCAATTCAGCTCAGTTTACTTATTTCAGCGGTATTCATCACAACAAATTTCTATTCGATTTAGCTTACTTCAATTTAGTTTCGCAATAACAACTTCGTTTTGAGAATTACATGATATTTCATATATGTTGTTGGAATAATCAAATTATCATGCTGAAAATTGTTATTATACTAATAACAAAAGTCATGTTTAAAATATCGGATTTTCTAACATGTGCCCTTAGGGCACATGATAAGAAATTAAGTAGGGAAAGTTTGTTGAGAATATATCATCACAAACTAGAGTTAAAACTTATATTTACCATAATTAGTGATATAATGTTGAAAATCTTTCCCTACTTAACTTCTTATCATGTGCCCTTAGGGCACATGTTAGAAAAACCCTTAAAATATATAGTATTTACATACCTTACATTACTTATATAAACTTTTTTTAAAATCATCCCATAATTAGAGAGTGGTTACCCTCCCTTCGTGCACTCACGTTACTTATTTACCCTTATCAGTAACTTATCTGTATGGTGTTAATTACTTCTTCTTTTTTTGGTACGAATGGTGTTAATTACTTCTGAAAAGGTAAAATTAACTTCTTTTTTTTATTATCCACTTACTCTATTTAACTAACTAACTAACTAACTAAAAAAGCTTAAGCAAAATTCTTGTCCATGCATAACTTCCAAACTTTCCGCATACGAACTTCTGGTGTAGGATCATCTAATTTCTTTTATTCCAATTCCTATAAATTTTCCATTCCACTTTTCTCCTTTTCCAAAACAACAAAAAGAAAAAAAAAGGGGGAAAAAAAGGAAAAAAAACTTAAAAACTTGTTCTTTTGCCTATTTCGAAAAAAAAAAGTGAAAAGAAAAGAAAAAGCGAGGAAAATAGAAATAAGAAAAAAAAAAGAAAAAGAAAAAAGGGGTTGTGATTATGTTTAATACAATGGCACCATATATTCTACAGATTACTACTTTTGTCTTTGTAAGTTATAAAATCACACAAACTATAAAAGTAATATAATTTCGTGCTAAATACATCAATTGAGTTCGTCTTACAATATTTAAGCATAAAATAAACGACTTTACATTAGTCATTTAAATCAAATCAAGTAGAAATTATTGATAAATAGACAATCATTTTTGTTATTTAGTTTTTGATCTTCTAAATTACCCTATTAATGTCTAATTTACTTTTAAAAAATTCCAATTACATTATAAACCCGAATTTCAAACTCTAATGATGTTATTAAGTACTCCCTCAATTCAAATAAATTTCATACGTTTATTTTATATTTGAGGTATATTTCAATCAAAATATATAAAAGATGGGGGGTACCTTTTTTTTTTAACATATAATTATGTTTGTTTTTGCTTATTTTGTTCCAGATTGTCATTTCACCATGTAAAGCATCGTTGCTTCACCCCGTGGGCGGGGCGTTAGCGGAGTCGGAGGCCGGGAAAGCAATGTTTACTGGAGCAACTACCGTAGGGGCTCCCTTGCCTTCTGAACATCGAAAACTTGGTGAGTTAAACAACATAACACACACACAAAAAAAAAAAAAAAAAAAAAAAAAAAAAAAAAAAAAGATATGATACCTTGGTCTACAATAATTTTTCTTATTCTGAAACTATACATAATCATGTTTGACGTTGAAATATCTATTAGGAACGTTAGGTGGAGATATCGATTTTGATAAGGGATTCGACGCCGGCTTAAATTTGCATAAACAAGTAGAAATTGGCGGTGACCTCAACTTCAATAAACAAGAGGAAGCACAAGTAGAAGCCTCTGCTGAACATGAAGCTAATGTCGAAAGCGATGTTGGTGGTGATGCAAAATTCAAGAAGGGATTTGATGCGGGCTTCAACGTCGATAAAAATGTAAAGTTTGGAGGTGGTTTTAACTTTAATAAGCAATTTAGTTTTTCGGGGGGAGCTAGTGGCAATGGACAAGCATCGGAACAAGCCAGCCACAAATCAGGTGGCGATCAGGATAATAGTGAAGGACAAGAATCAGGACAAGGTGACGATTCTGCAGGTGGTGATGATAATAATCAAGCGTCAGGAGATGCATCTGGGCATGTTGGAGGCCAGTGGTCTAGTGAATTTTCGGGTCAGTCATCAAAATCGGCTGAACACTCGAGTCAGACATCACACTCTAATGAATCCTCAAGTCACTCGTCAAAGCAAGGCCAAGCTACGGGCCATGAATCAGATTCTGGCCAATCATCAGGTAACGAATCAGGAAAACATGAATCTTCAAAATCTAATGAAGAGTCGGCGGGAAATGCATTAGCACAATCCGGCGTTTCTGGTGGAAATGGCGAAGCAACTCAAGTAGTTAAAGGATCAGATAAATCTGCAGGTCAAGCAACACAATCTAGTGAAGCCTCAAAATCAGCACAAGCATCAAAATGGGCGCATTCATCAAGCGAATCCTCGAGTCATTCATCAAAAACATCTGAATCCTCAAGCCATGCATCATGGGAAGCCTCTCATAATGCATCAAAATCATGGGAAGCCTCTCATAATGCATCGAAATCATGGGAAGCATCACATAACGCATCGAAATCATGGGAAGCATCACATAACGCATCGAAATCATGGGACGCATCACATAACGCATCGAAATCATGGGAGGCTTCACATAATGCATCCAAATCATGGGAAGCTTCACATAATGCATCATGGGAAGCCACACATAATGCATCATGGGAAGCCTCACATAATGCATCTAAATCAATAGAAGCTGCACATAATGCAGCAAAATCAGCAGCAACCTCGAATCAAGCAATTAAATCGGCTGGCCAAGAATCTAAAAAATCTTCTGGAAATATCTCAGGTTCAGGTAAGTCCTTAACTCAATATTCAATTCAAACGTTAGGGTTAAGTCTTCAAATTCACATTTTATTGAATTTTTTAGAGAAAAAATCTATTAATATTCATGGATTAAATAAACAATCTAGTAAAAAATAAAATAACATCTTAACATTAACCATTATATGTCTTAATATATTAATGGATATATAGGTCAAGTATCTGAACATGGATCCAATCAAGAATCTAATGAAGTATCAAACGGAATAGCTCCTGAGAGCAAAGCGTCAGGTCAAGCATCACACATAGGACAATCAACCAGCCAATCATGGGAGGCTTCACATAATGCATCCAAATCATGGGAAGCCACACATAATGCATCATGGGAAGCCTCTTATAATGCATCTAAATCACTAGAAGCCGCACATAATGCAGCAATATCGTCAGCAACCTCGAATCAAGCAATTAAATCGGCTGGCCAAGAATCTAACAAATCTTCCGGAAATGGTTCAGGAAATACCTCGGGTTCAGGTAAGTCCTTAACTCAATATTCAATTCAAACGTTAGGGTTAAGTCGTCAAATTCACATTTTGTTGAATTTTTTAGAAAAAAAATCTATTAATATTCATGGATTAAATAAACAATCTAGTAAAAAATAAAATAACATTTTATCATTAACCATTATATGTCTTAATATATTAATGGATATATAGGTCAAGTATCTGAACATGGATTCAATCAACAATCCGATGAAGTTTCAAACGGAATGGCTTCTGAGAGCAAAACATCAGGTCAAGCATCACACACAGGACAATTAACTAGCCAATCATC
This sequence comes from Silene latifolia, assembly GCF_048544455.1. Taxonomy (NCBI): domain Eukaryota; kingdom Viridiplantae; phylum Streptophyta; class Magnoliopsida; order Caryophyllales; family Caryophyllaceae; genus Silene; species Silene latifolia. The sequence continues at coordinate 192,399,251 of NC_133536.1, forward strand.
GGGAACATCTTCAAGCAATAAACAAGATGACAAATCTAAAGGCCAAGCGCCTAAAGAGGCATCTAGTAAAACATCAAATTCCAATGAAGCTCTAGGCCAAGCATCAAGTGAAACTTCTAGTGAAGCGTCAAAATCAAGCAAAACCTCGGGACAAAAATCAGAATCAAGTGATGCTTCTACATCCGGCAAAGCCTCAGGCCAAGCATCCAACTCCACAGATATAGCAAATGAAGGTAGTAATAAGGCATCTAACACTAGTGCGTCTTTGAGCCAATCATCTACATCTGACAAATCCTCAACCCAAGCATCATCATCATCAGGAGATACCTCTGGCAAATCATCTGGAGACGCCTCTAGTAAAGCATCGAACTCTAGTACTACTTCGAATGATGCATCAAAAGCTACTGAAGACTCACAACAAGCATCAAAATCATATGAGACTTTGGCCAAACAAATTGAACAATCTTCTGGAAGAGTTTCACATAATGCATCAGTTTCAGGTAGTTTTAAGTTCAAAAACATGTTCCAAAAAGTACGATAACCAAACATAAAATAATGTATTTTTTTCAAATATGTGACATAAGCAAAAAAGTTCTGATTATCGTAGAAAAATAACAGGTCAAACATCCAATGGTGCCACAAGCCAGGCATCAAGCTCAAATGCTAACGAAACGTCAAATTCAAGCAACACTTCAGGACAAACATCACAAACAAGTGAAGCTTCAAAAGCAGACACAACCATGGACAATACATCAAAATCTGTTGGATCCTTAGACCAAGAGTCATCATCAGGAGAAGCCTCTAGTAAATCATCGGCTGAAGCCTCAAACAAAGTTTTAAACTCCGCAGAAAACGCAAATAGTTCATCGAAATCAAATAATACCTCGGATCAAACATCGAAATCAACTGGGTCTTCAGATATGGACAAGTCTTCTAAAAATGGTATTAATGACACAACTTCAGGTAAATACTTGATAACGATTTAAATGCTAAGGACACATATAAACAATATTTGATTAAACATACTAATTTTATTTATTAATTTCAAAATAATGTAGGTCAATCACAATTAAATCAAGAATCAGGACAATCGGCTAAATTGTCAATGGGTCAAGCTTCTAGCCAATCATCAGGGCATTCTACAAATGAAACATCTGGTCAAGCATCTGGCCGAGTATCATCGCAAAATTCAGGGCAATCTACAAGTGAAGTATCTGGCCATGCCTCAGGTACTGTATCATCCCAATCTTCAGGACATTCAACAAGTAAAGCATATGGCCAAACATCGGGGCAGGAATCTTCACATTCTGCAGGAAATTATTCGAGTAAAACGTCTGGTGAAGCATCAGGACAAGTATCATCGCAAAATTCAGGACAATCTTTAAGTGAAGCAGCTGGCAAAACATCAGGGCAAATATCATCACAATCTTTGGGACTTTCTTCAAATAAAGCATTCGGGCAAGCATCAAGTGGAGTATCATCGCAATCTACGGGAAACTCTTCGAATAGAGATTCTAACCAAAGTTCTAGTCAACACTCAGGTCAATCATCTAGTCAGTCTTCAGGATCATCTTCTAGTCAAGCATCAAAGTCTAGTGAAACTTCGGGCCAAGCATCGACCACAAATTCTAACCAATCTAATGGAACCGAATCAAATGGAACTTCTTCAGGTATACCATCTAAGCACATGTAAGCAAATAAATAAGAGTTTGTCAGTTTGTGCATGCTTCGACTTCATGTTTCGCCAATCATCTAAAAAAATAATAAAATTAATGATTATTTAAAGTTAAAAGGGAAATCATTTGCGCAAGGATCTAATAAAACGAACATTAAATCTGTTGCAATATTTACAGGAAAATCATTCGGACAAGGATCAAATCAGGATTCAAAAAATTCATCTAAAGCATCCAGCCAAGTATCAAGCGAAGGATCGTCGCAAAACGCGGGAAAAACATTAAATGAAGCAGCTGGCCAAACATCGGGAAAAGAATCATCGCAATCTTTAGGACATTCTTCGAGTAAAATATATGGGCAAACATCTGGTCAAGTTTCATCGCAATCTTCAGGAGAATCTTCCAGTGGAGAATCAAATCATACTTCTACTAATAGCTCTGGTCGTGAAGACTCGGGTCAATCATCTAGCCAATTATCTGGATCATCTTCTAGTCAAGCATCAAAGTCAGCTGAAACCTCAGACCAAGCTTCGATCAAACATTCTAACGAATCTAATGGAAGTGGTTCAAAAGATACTACAACTTCAGGTATACCATCAAATGGAAGTTAGACAAATTGAAATTAGACCATATCCAACCATTAAAGCTCATGTTTTGACTAAACTTCTAAAATACTAAAAAATAAAGACCACGTAAAATTAAAACTAAATCATTTTGACAAGGATGAAATTAAGCGAACATTAAATCTAGTGAAATATTTACAGGAAAAACACTTGGGCAAGGATCCAATCAAGAATCAAAACAATCTTCAAATGAAGCATTTGGCCAAGTATCATCGCAAAATGTTGGACAAACGTCAAATGAAGCAGCCGTTCAAACATCAGGACAAGTACCATCGCAATCTTTAGGGCATTCTTCAGGTAAAACATCTGGGCAAGTATATGGTCAAGTAACATCGCAATCTTCAGGACAATCTACCAGTAGAGAATCAAACCAAGCGTCTATTAATAGTTTTGGTCGTTAAGGCCTAGGTCAATTATCTAGATCATCTTCTAGTCAAGTACCAAAGTCTAATGAAACCTCAGTCCAAGCTTCTAGCAAAAATTATAACCAATCTAATGGAAGTGCTTCAAATGATACTTCAAGTTCAAGTATACCATCAAATCAAGCTTACTTAAATAAAAGTAGAGCATATCCAACCATCGAGCTTATGTTATGAACAATCTTCAAAATTATTCAAAAACAAATATACTGTAAAATTATAAGGAAATCATATGGACAAGGATGAAATCAAATGAACATTAACTATGTTGTAATATTACAGGGAAATCATTCGGGCAAGGAGCAAATCAAGAATCAAAACAATCATCAAGTGATGCATCTGACAAAGCTTCAGGGCAAGTATCATCGCAACACTCAGGACAATCTTTAAGTGAAGCAGCCGAGCAAACGTCAGGGCAAATTTCATCACAATATTCCAGAGGTTCTTCAAGTAAATCATTTGGACAAGCATCAGGTCAAGAGTCGTCTCAATCATCGGGACAATATTTCAACGGAGAATCAAACCAAAGTTCCGGTCAACACTCGGATCAATCAGGATCATCTTCTAGTCAAGCATCAAAGTCTAATGAAACCTCCGGCCAAGTTGGGAGACAATCTTCAGGATCATCTTCTAGTGAAGCAACAAAGTCTAGTGAAAACTCCGGCCAAGCTGCGAGCCAATCTTCAGCATCATCTTCTAGTCAAGGATCAAAGTCTAGTGAAACCTCCGGCCAAGCTGCAAACCAATACTTAGGATCATCTTCTAGTGAATCATTAAAGTCAAGTGAAAACTCCGGCCAAGCTACAAGCCAATCTTCAGGATCATCTTCTAGTCAAGGATCAAAGTCCAATGAAACCTCCGGCCAAGATGCGAGCCAATCTTCTGGCTCATCTTCTAGTGACGCAGCAAAGTCTAGTGAAAACTCCAGGCAAGCTGCGAGCCAATCTTCAGGATCATCTTCTAGTGAAGCATCAAAGTCTAATGAAAACTCCGCCCAGGGTGCGAGCCAATCTTCAGGACCTTCTCGTGAAGCAGCAAAGTCTAGTGAAAACTTCGACCAAGCTGCGAACGAATCTTCTGGATCATCTTCTAGTGAATCAGCAAAGTCTAGTGAAAACTCCGGCAAAGCAGCGAGCCAATCTTCAGGATCCTCTTCAAGTCAAGGATCAAAGTCTAGTGAAACCCTTAGCCAAGCTGCGAGACAATCATCAGGATCATCTTCTCGTGAAGCAGCAAAGTCTAGTGAAAACTCTGGCCAAGTTGCGAAGCAATCTTCTGGATCATCTTCTAGTGAAGCATCAAAGTCTAGTGAAAACTCCGGCCAAGCTGCGAGCCAATCTTCAGGATCATCTTCTAGTCAAAGATCAAAGTCTAATGAAACCTCTGGCCAAGGTGCAAGCCAATCTTTTGGATCATCTTCTAGTGAAGCAGCAAAGTCTAGTGAAAACTCCGGCCAAGCTGCGAGCCAATCTTCAGGATCATCTTCTAGTGAAGCATCAAAGTCTAGTGAAAAATACGGCCAGGGTGCGAGCCAATCTTCAGGATCATCTTCTCGTGAAGTCGCAAAGTCTAGTGAAAACTCCGGCCAAGCTGCGAACGAATCTTCTGGATCATCTTCTAGTGAATCAGGTCAGTCTAGTGAAAACTATGGCCAAGCTACGAGCCAATCTTCAGGATCATCTTCTAGTCAAGGATCAAAGTCTAGTGAAATGTCTGGCCAAGCTGCAAGCCAATCTTCTGGATCATCTTCTCGTGAAGCAGCAAAGTCTAGTGAAAACTCCGGCCAAGCTGCAAACCAATCTTCTGGATCATCTTCTAGTGAAGCAACAAAGTCTAGTGAAAACTCCGGCCAAGCTACGAGCCAATCTTCGGGATCATCTTCTAGTCAAGGATTAAAGTCAAGTGAAACCTTCGGCCAAGCTGCGAGCCAATCTTCAGGATCATCTTCTAGTCAAGCATCAAAGTCTAGTGGAACTTCCGGCCAAGCTGTGAGTAAAAATTCTAACCAATCTGTTGGAAGTGGTTCAAATGAAGCCTCAACTTCAGGTATATACCATAAATTTAAGCTTAACCAATTAGAATTACAGTTTATCTAAGCTTCAACCTTTCTTGTCAAATAGTCAATAGTAAAGATCTTGTAAAGTTATTGAGAATTATTGAGATGTCATTCGGTTAAGGATTGAATCAATCGCACACTAAATTTGGTGAACTATGTATAGGGAAATCAATTGGTCAAGGAGTAAATCATGAATCAAAACAACCTTTAGGTGAAGCATCTGGTCAAGCTTCAAGTCAAGCATCATCTCAGACCATTGGAAAATCTTCGAGCAAAGAATCGAACCAGTTTTCTAATAAAAGTTCTGGAAAACACTCGAGTCAAGCAAGTCGCCAAGCTTCAAAATCAAGTGAATCCTCGAGCCAGACATCAAACTCGGGCCAAAGTACAAACAAAGCCTGCAATCAGGCATTAAATTCAGCTGAATCATCAAAAGTTGGAGCGCAAACATCCATATCAGGGCAAATATCAAACAAACCATCTAATCAAGATTCGCAATCGGCTGGTTCCCCGAGTAAATCATCAAAGTCAGGTGCATCCTATGGAAAATCATCATCATCAGCTGAAGAAAAAGGAAGCTCAGGATCAACTTCAAGTAAGAATCTATATTAAAAAAAGTTATGGACAACAAGGTTTTGGTAAAACATTCACTTATGCCATGTTTGGATACCAAAAGAGGAGGGAAATACAGGGGAGGGGGAAGGAGGTACCAGAGAAGGTGATTTTTCCTATAAGGGAAAATAATTTGGCTTGGAGGAAGAATCTATTTTCATTCCCCTCAAAATCTTGCCGCCTTCATTTTACTAACCAAACAATGGATTTCTCATCCCTCCAGTTCCTTCCCCTCCCTTTCTGTCCAAATCCATTCATTCAAACACGCCCATAGTGATTTGACTTAGGCTTATAATAAGTTTGAGTTATAATAAATATATATCATGGACAACTGTCAATTTTTGTAGGTCAATCATTTGGACAAGGATCAAGTAAAGAATCAGGACAATCATCTAAAGTGTCCATGAACAAGGCATTAGAACAATCTTCTAGAACGTCGTCAAGTCAAACATCTGGTCAAGCATCATCACAATCATCGGGAGAATCTTTGAACAATAATTCAAACAAGTCATCTAGCAAAGAATCTAACAAGAACTCCAGTAGTTTACATAACCAAGATTTAGGGACATCGGCGAGTGAAGCTTCAAACTCAGGTGAAGCATGCATCCAATCATCTAAGTCATCGGGCAAAAGATCGCGTAAAGAATCATCACATTCACATAAAAGATCATCTACGAAAGAATCAAATCACTTAGGTCAATCGTCTTCAAGGACATCTTGGAGCCATGAGGCCCACAAATCGTCGAAAGAATCTTTAGCTCAAGCATCTAGTCACTCTTCTCAACACTCATCCAAGCAATTTTCTAGAGCATCATCAGATCACGCATCAGGTCATGTTTCTCAAACATCTTCAAATCAAGCTTCTTACACTTGTCCATGCCCATGCCAATGTAAAGAGCCATACATGAACTCAATAAATAGCAGATCAAGAAAACTTTTGGCATCAAATCAATAGATAAATTTTAATACTGGGATTTGGTTGGACATTTATTGGAGAAGCTCGAGTACTTGATAATGCAAATGCACTGCACGGCGAAACGTAAAATTGATAATAACAATAGCTAGAATAACATGATTGTTGTACATTCGATCGTTGCAGCCGTTAATATTAAGCCTCGTGTACCATGATGATGTAATTGTTCATTAATCAATTGAATGATGTATTGTTACTTAAATCAAAGTGCTCCATCGATCCTTCTTTATGACCTAGACAAATTTATTCATCTCATTTATACAATCATAAAACCTTGGTTTTAATTCTTGTCTCTTAATTTAATTTTTTTTTTTTGCTTTATGCTCAGTTTTGGGAGGCTCAAAAGACTATTTTGAGACGTGCTCTTTGGTTTCTTGGGAACCTAGTTAGGGGACGGGCTTAGGGCTGAGTTTGAGGAGGTTTCGGGGCGTACTAAGGGTAATTGAAGGACTGAAATGACGGCTTTTGAGGGTAGTTTAAGGCGGCTGTGGTGGCTATTTTGTGGTGTCTCTCAAGCCTTTATTGTGGCTAATCAAAGGTGGGTTTATGTCATGTTTAGAGGGAGGAAGTGAAGGCTGAAAGATGAGGTGGTTCTAGAGCATAAATGGCTGGTGGCAGAGGCATTTTTTGTTAGAGAATAATTAGGAGAATTATTCTCTCCATTATCTTACCTTATTAGTTGCAAACTCGGTTAGATCTCGTTCTACAGCATGGCATTTTATAGATTTTATTATATAGAGTCGTTCTAAATTAAATTATTTACATAAATTAACTATAGTTTTAATTTAATGTTATAACCTACTAAATTTAAAATATGTATATAATAGTATTAAGAGGTAAAAACGGGATGTTAACTAACCTTAGTTAAAATTTAAATTATCTTTGTCTTAACCTCTATTATTTTTATTATTAAAAATAAATAATAATCTCATTGCATGTAAATAAAAATTATCCATATTGTTAAAAGTAGTACTCATTGTAGCAAAATAAAAAACTAAAAGAAATACTCACACCATGGTGTAATGGTGTTTAACAACTTGCAGTATACTATTTACATTTTTATTAGTCAAGTTAATTTTGGCAATGAATTTTTTATATTTTTCTTTAATATATGGAGAAAAGTTGCAGACATACGATTTGCAAAATATCGAGATATCGAGATTTGGAATATATATGAAGCCATATAAGACCAGTGAAAGGTTGTCTTATGAGATATGGTAAATTTGAAGATATTAATGGAGATTTTTTTTTATTACGTTAAAGGTTGTATAATGGGTAACAAATTAAAGTTATAGTTGACATTGTGGCAGTATAAGTCGATTTTTTTTTACAAGGTATAAATTGTTTGCCACTGACTGATTTTGAAATTGCGTTATTTGTAGTAATTATATATTTAGTGTTAGGAATGATTGATATCGTAACCAATCAACTGATTTTCCAGTTGTAAAGAAAAAAACTCAGCCCAATCTTTTATTATTCAAGTTATTTTTGGCAATGATTAAGGAAATAATCCTTGTTAATATATTGTGAATTAATGAGATAATTTAATTATAGCAATGACTGATGATTGTTCCGGTTTAGTACGTTATTATACTTATTTTTTACGTTATATTTTTTGAACTTCCAGATTTGGCCCACATTGTGTTTAGTAGAATGCAAAATTAAAAGCCTAATTAGAAATTAATATAATTAAGGGGGAAAAAAAGTAGAATCACCTATTCATTTAGTAAATAGGGGATTAGGTGCTATAATATTGGTAAATATCCTTGTTAATAGGATCATATTTTTAAGTAGTTTTGACCATTGCTTGTATAAATCCTACACTTAACACTGCTGTATAATCATCACAATATATATATATTTTACATTCTCTACATGATATCAGGAGAAAGTTTTGATCCTCTCCCGAAAACCTAATACAAAAATCCTCCCCTGCTACAATGTCGAGCTCCACTCTCCCAAATCCGGATGAGCCCCTTAAGCCTCTCATCCTCTTGAAGGTTCACTCGGTCGCTAAATTTGACGGCTCTAACTATCGTCAATGGCGACTCCAACTTGAGTTGTTGTTTAAAGGTTATGAGTTGTTATCTTACATAGACATCAGTTAACCACCCCTACAAACAAATACTACCAATGACAAACCTACACCAAATCCGGCCTACAATACTTGGTTTCGGCAGGACTGGCTCTTATTCGGTGTCGTGGCAAGCACACTCACCACCAGCCTTATCCCACTCCTCAACCGAACCACCACCGCCCGTGAGGCATGGGACACGCTTGCGTCGTCCTTCCCATGGCCATATCAAACAACTCTGTCACAAACTAAAAAACATCACCAAAGGCTCCCTCTCTATATATGACTATACGAGCAAAATCAAGATAAAAGTCGATGAACTGGCCCTTCTTGGAACCATCATACCCAATGAGGACATCACTGATCAAGTCATTGAAGGGTTGGACTCATCCTATCAACCTGTCATTGATGCGATCAATGCACGTGATAATCCTATTTCCTTTACCGAACTCCTTAAGAAACTTATCCACCGTGAACTTCTCATCTCCCAAACTGAAACCCGTTCTGCCACCTCCTTTCCCACTGTAGACCACCACACCTACGCCCGTCACAACCCTGCCCTTGCCACTACAACATGCCATCCCTCACCAGCCGTGTCCCAGCCCAACCAAAACCCAAAAAAATCTCTTCAAAGGGAAGTGTCAATGGTGTTACACACAAGGTCATACTCTCGCTTACTGCCCGATTTTTAAAGCTTTGTATCCTGACATCCGTGTTCCACCATAAAATCGTACCCCTGCCTCTAGTACCGCTCCTGCCCAGGCCCACCTGATTACCCTGAACCCGCAAGCCCCACCCTCCCCTTGGTTATTGGATAGTGGTGCATCTCATCATGTCACCACTGATCTCGATAATCTTGCCTTTTACCAGCCTTATGACGGTACTGATGAAATTTTCATCGGCGATAGGTCTGGTCTCCCTATTCTTTACACTTGTTCTGCTCTAATTTCCTCCTTTAAGGTGTGTTTGGATTGAGGGATTTAGAGGGAAAAGAAAGGGTGGGAGAGTAGGGGATTTTAAATCCCTTGTTTGGATAGCAATTGAGGGTGGAGGGAAATGAAGGGAGAAAGATTTGGAGGGATTAAATTTCCCTCCTCTAAGCCTAATCAAAATATCTCCATAATAGGCAAGATTTGGAGGAAAATTGTATCTAAACACCCATACCTCATTCCCCCTCCTCTTCCCTTCTCCCTCTTTCCCTTACCTCCTTCCCCCTCCTCTCCCTTTACCTCCACTTTTGCTATTCAAACACACTCTTAAACTCACAAATGTCTTTCATGATGTACAAAAATATTATTTCCGTTTCCAAGTTTTGTTCCGATAACAATGTGTCTATTGACTTTTTCTATCATTCTTTTGTTGTCAAGGACCTTAACTCAGGGACAAAGCTATTCACAGAACCAGCGAAGGACAGTGTCTACTACTGGCCCATGTTTTCTCCGCCTCAAGCCAATCCTGCCACTCTCCATGACGTTGACTTACATCATCGTTTTGGACACCCGCATTTTTCAATTTTAAAGTCTATTGTTTCTAATTTAAATTCCAAAAATGTTATTTCCAAAGACAATTGCAAGGCTTGCAGTATCTATAAAAGTCATAAATTACACTTCGATGTGTCGTCACTTACGTCTCAATTTCCACTTGAAATTATTTTTAGCGATTTATGGTCATCAGCAGTTTATTCACTCGATCAATTTAAATACTACGTTATTTTTGTTGATCACTATACAAAATTTACATGGCTATTTCCGCTTAAAAAGAAGTGCGACACTCACCGAGCATTTTTTAAATTTAAAGCTCTTGTTGCGAAACAATTTTCTCGCCCCATTTTAACATTTTATTCCGACAATGGCGGAGAATTTGAAAAACTAAAACCCGACCTTGCATCATTTGGAATTCAACATCTCACCTCTACCCTCACACCCCCGAGCACAATGGCTTTACGGAGCGGCGCCATCGACATATTGTAGACACCGGTCTCGCTCTCCTAGCCCATGCTTCCATGCCCTTCGAGTATTGGCCCTATGCCTTCCAAACGGCGGTCTATCTAATAAAGAGAATGCCGACTCCCACTCTCCAAAAAAACTCTCCCTATTCTCGTTTATGCGTGTCTTTTATATGATGTTTTACACCCTATTTTACACGCATTTCAGAGCTCTTTATGTAGTTTATGCTACTATTCTCCCTATTTCTGTCTACTTTCGTGTTTTTGTACATTATTGCAGAAATGTTAAGAATCCAGCGGAAATCTAGCTAAATCCGTCCCCGAGTACCTTGCATTGCATTTGACATGAAGTATTTACACAAGAAATGAACTTGGTGCGCATTTTGAGGCCTGAAAGACAACTTTATGAAGAATTAGAAGCGGACTGCCAGCTATAGTGGTCGATCGATTGCCTCCTATGGTCGATCGACCAGAGCGCGACTTACGTGAAGCTCTTTGTTTAGTGCGACATCGATCGATCGCGCTTGCATGGTCGATCGACCATCATACGAGCTGACGCGCAAATTAAAGAAATAGAACGAGAATTCCAAAGCCCATTGTATATTAGGTTTAGGAATAAGTGTTACGTTATATTCCTATATAACGTAACCTGATGTTTTCATAAGAGATATTCAGTTTTTAGTTTATCATTAGTGATTAGGGTTCTCAAGATTATTTTCCGTCAATAAAGTTTACTTTTGCATTCGGTTTTTGATCCTTTCTCTACAACTCCTTTCACGGTATTCTTCTGTTCTTATATTCAGTTTCGTTGCTTTATTTCGTTCGTAGTTTAGATTGCTAGATAGGATCCCAAAGCCAATTATCGTTTTATGTTAATTACTCATTTAATTAATTCAATCATGCAATCGTTAGCTTTATTAGTCAATTTTATCGTTGTTATTATTTCCAGTATGAGTAGCTAAACCCCATGTGCTAGGATGTAGGGAATCTGAAGTGTAGGCGGCATTAGAATAGTGACCTGAAATCGCGCCATGGTCGATCGACCGGCCTACCTAGTCGATCGACTGGCCTCGTGAGATTTGTTTCGTTTTAATTATTTTAATTGCTATATTTGACGAATCGAGTGCACGCGACTAGTTGAATGTCTAGGAATTGACCGACCCGATAAGATCGAAAGATAGGGAAGGGAGATAGCCTACCTAATTAAGACGACTAGATTAATGAGATCAAAAGATAAGTTAATTTAGATATTTAAATCACTTTTCAGGACGAAAGTTAGTATTAGTGATATTAGGGACCCGTAGCTATATCGAAAGATGCTACCTGTTAAGAATGGACCGAGAGGACTTCTTATTTTCCCGTCTCACGTGTTTGTTTTAGACCTAGTTAGTATACTGCCGCCGAAACTATAGTGAACCGACCGTCTTACCACCCTTTTAATTGTTGGAGTAAGTGTCCCCGACAATAATGCGATCACAATTGTCGATCATATTGATCACATATTTAAATCTCATACCAAGAATACGAAAGGAATGATACATTACATATATAGTCAACTGGTCCACACATATCGGTAATGATTGGCTGTCTAGAGTTTGACATTACTGTCGTGTGACGGTGGTGATCAGTTGATCCCTTGAGGTCACACCTAAAGGACGATTCCCTTAATTGAAAAGGTAAATTAATTGTATGTCGATACAGATTAATTAATTCCTTAAAATTGAACAAATTATTATCATAAGAGAGAAAATGACATCTTATTATAATGTGATTAAATAAGATTTTATTTAGTTATATTACTAAAATTAATCGGTGTTTGCGAAACACGCGAGATGAGAATGATAAGTCAGTTATAATTACAAGATGTTGTGAATTATACTAACTAGTAATTAAATGACCATTTTATGAGAAAATAATTTTAAATTACTAGTCAATTTGTAAAAATATGATTTATTTAATTTGTAAATGATATTTAATTTGTTAAATATGCATTTTAAATTAAAACATGACATAAGATATGTCACATGTCACATGTCACATGACATACAATTGTACAATTGACAAAAATAAAATGGACTCCATATTACACACATAAACCGAAATTGGTGGGCATTGTGAGTTGTTTTGTCTTTTTCCATTTGTCTTATTCATTTGTCCAATATGCTTGATAGTGACATGACTATGGACAAAGGCTTACACATTTGTCTTGTGAAGACAAAAAGAAAAATAATTATGGTCTATGGACTACATGAGGCCACCGGTTTTTGTGAGTAAATATAGAGAGATTTTTCTCATTTTTTATTCATTCTAACATATTTTTATGAAAATACCTCTCTCTCTCTCTCTCTCTCTCTCTCTCTCTCTCTCTCTCTCTCTCTCTCTCTCTCTTGTTCTTCATAAAAGTCCTTTTATGAATCTAATTTGTTCATATCAATCACTAATAATACTAGTAGTAGTATATGAGTATTAGTAATCAATTTTAAGGTAAACCACATTACAAATATCTAGTACATATTAGTTTGTGGGATTAAGGGATAGTCTTGGGTGCTACTAATTGGTGGGCTTCTATTTTGAAGTCATGAATGTTCATCCATTATTGGAAAGCTCAAGAACTAACAAGAAGGAGATCTTGTTGGTGCCCATTTGACCGAAATTTAGATGGTGAGAAATTGATATCTGTTTTCATCTATTAGCTTAGTTTACTTTCCATTTATTGCTTTTAGTTATAGATCAACTCAAATCAAATCCCCCCTCTCGTTTGTTACTTTAGACTTAAATAAAACAACTATTAATTGCATCGCCTCTCTGTGGTTCAACCCTGACTGCCACTAGCTATAGTAGTAGTTTGGAAATATAAATTTATCTTTGGTGCACACAACGACAGGCATCAAATTTTGGCGCCGTTGCCGGGGAGGCAATTGTTTAAAATTATTAGTTGTTTTATTTTTAGTCTTTCTCTTAGTTTAAGGGACATCTGTTCCTTAAACTATTCTCATATTCTACTTGTAGTTTCTTCTTATGCGAAGGTCACAGGGTGGTGAATTACTACCGTTCAATCCTGAGATTGAGAAGACTTTGCGTGAGTTGAGACGATCATCTAGAGTATTGCCGACAGAGGAAGAGCTGAGTACTCTGTCTAGTTACTACGAGAACGAGCTGTTTGAGGAGGATCCACCTTCATCACCTATTTCTACTTCATCAGCTGAGACCGTCACATCTCCAGACATGGCTGAAGAAGCAAGTATAGCTAGTCACTCTGAGCCGACAGCTGAGAATCTCTATAAGGGATTCGCATTACCAGGGACGGACAGGAAATTTGAGCCAAAACCGTCCTATATCAACTTGGTTGAGAGAAACCAATTCGGGGGAGCTGCAAATGAAGATGCAGCTAAACATGTAGAGACGTTCATTGACTATTGTTGTTCCATACCCCCACTAACCGGTGTGACCCAGGACCAGGTGAAGGAGACTATGTTCATATTCTCTCTTCGTGATGTTGCAAGGGAGTGGTACCGAGACCTGGATCGAGCTGCTAATGGGATCACCGATTGGAATTTGTTGGCCCTGGCATTCTACAAGAAATATTTCTCTGCCTCGAAGACAAATGCCATTAGAGCTCAGATCACGAGCTTTAAACAGGGTCCTGATGAGAACTTTCATGAGGCGTGGGTCCGTTTCAAGAAGCTGGTGTTAACTATTCCGCACCATGGGTTTGAGAAATGGAGCCTATGCAATCAATTTTATAATGGGCTTTATGACGATCAGAGGGCTATCCTGGATGCGGCAGCTAATGGTAGATTCCATGAGAATGTTGGAGAAACTAAGGGGTGGAATCATAGGAGAAGTGCTGAATCCCCTTCTGTAGCTGCATTAGAGGCTCTTACGGCGAGATTTGATAAGTACGAGTTGGGAGGAGCTTCAAAAGGAGGGATCTATCATGTGAATGCCGTTTCAGACGGTCCCTTCGTCTGCAAGAGATGTGGAGGAGAAGGACATTTTTCAGACAACTGCAGCATTTTCTATGAGTCTTGTGCTGCTTTTCAACATTACAAGCAGACAAACACTTATTTTGAGCCGAATGTCCATCCGAACTTGAGGTGGAGTAGCCAAAATGTCCTAAATCCGACTCCACCTCCACAGCAGCAGCAGCAGCAGCAGAATTATGTGCCCCCTCATAAGCAGCAGCAGTCATATCAAAAGCCTCCGTATGTTCCACAGCAGCAGCAGCAGTCCCAAGGTTCCGATTTTGCCGAGTTGAAGAATTTGTTGCTGAAGGAGTCTCAAGCTAGAGAGGCCGGGATGAAGATGTTAGAGAGCCAAATTGCTCAATTAGCTAGCAAGAGTGCAACTCGAGCTCCGGGACATTTACCGTCGCAGACGGATCAAAAGGAGACCCTTAATGCCATTACTTTAAGGAGTGGGTCCACCCTTGATGGGCCCGCTATGGTTGAGGAAGCTACTGAAAAAGATGAGGCGGAACCAAGTAAGAAGAAGGTTGTGACGAATAATAGCAAGAAAAAGACGATCAGCAGGTATGTAAGTCGATCGACTGACATACCCAGTCGATCGACCAGTCCGCGAGTTGATACAGCTACTGTTCCTGTAGAAGTCAGTCAATCGACTGACATGTATGGTCGATCGACTGACCACGCTGCTGATAGTGAGTCTTTTCGTCCTCCAATGCCAAATAACTTGAGAGACCACTTGTTTCGGGGTACGACTACTCCGAAAATATTAAGGCAAGACCCAAATGCTGATCGGTTTGTCCCGGTTCCGAAGTATGACCCGATGACGATTAATGGTTCATTTTTGAGACGGTCTGAAGAAGGTTCGAGCTTCAACAAAGAGAAGGTAGTGGATTTTCAGCCTAAGTCCACCGATGCCGGCATGAGAGACCTAGAGGAGAGGGCTAAGTTACTTCTTATAGCCCCTTATCCAGAGAGATTGGTGCCGACAAAGGAACATGTATCGTTTAACAAATTGTAAAATGTTATTCGTAGCTTATATGTGCAAGTTCCTTTTCTTGAATTAGTTAATCAAGTGCCTGCTTACATGAAATTTATGAAGCAGCTTTTATCCAAAAAGAAGTCACTTGAGACTGTGCAATCTGTCGCACTAACTGAGGAGTCATGTTCCTATTTGACCCATATTGTACCTCATAAGCTAGAAGACCCAGGTAGCTTTTCAGTCCCATGTAGTATTGGCACCTTTTCTATTGAGAAGGCCTTGTGTGACCTAGGAGCCAGTATTAGTGTAATGCCCTTGAGTCTTGCTAGGAAGTTGAAATTGACAAGGTTTATAGTCACCAACATGACAGTACAGATGGCTGATCGATCTGCGGTCCAGCCTATAGGAGTCTTAGAAGACATTCCTGTGCAAATAGGAAAGTTCTTTTTCCCTGTTGACTTCGTTGTACTAGATATGCCCGAAGATGCTCACATACCTATCATTTTGGGTAGGCCATTTCTGCACACTGCTGGTGCAGTTATAGATGTTGGCTCAGGGACATTGACCTTCAAAGTAGAGAAACACTCCATTGTCTTCGCCCAGACAGCTAAGAAAAAAGACCCCATGTGGCCAGTCACTTGTAATACGGTTTCTGAAAAGAAATCCTATTTTGTGCTTCCTGATATGCCTGTCTCTATGCCTGTTTCTGCTGTAACACCTCCGCCCCAGATTGGGAGCAAATTGGAGGAAGATTCTTCTGTTTTGGATATTGCAGAAGTTGGTTTGGGGAAGGAAGAGCCGCATGTTGCTCCAGTTGTGAAGGAGCCAATCGTTCAAAGAGGCGGTTTAGGATGTCTTAGCTATGGCACAGATGAGGAGCCTGATGAGGAACCAGTCAAAGTGACGGAGTCCGACTTGGACTTTGATGAGCCAGAAGAGGTCATTGCTTGGGAAGATGTTGAAGCTGTTGATCCGTCGAGTTCTGCGGATGTTGGAGTTGAGAAGAGTGCAGCTGAGGAGATGAGCATTATAGAGGCTACTTCTTGTAGCCAGAAGCCGAGCAAGTGGGCCATTCCGTGGCCATTCTTGATCAACTATTAGTTGATTAAGACTTTACAAACATTTTATTGCTTTCGTTAAACTCTTTTTATTGCTTTTGTGTGCGCGAGACTTCGCATTTTAATAAGTTTGCTTAGGATTTTATATACTTTAGATCACATTACTTTGGGTTTTGCGCAATTTTGGGCGCGTTGTTATGTACATTTGCAGGTTTATAGACCATGATAGCTCAATTTATTGAGCTAATTGAAGAAATTAGAAAGTTACAAAGAGTTTTTCGATCGATCGATCGCCAAGATGGTCGATCGACGAGCTGCGACTTCCAGGAGCTTCTGTTCTGTTCACTCTGGTCGATCGACTGGGTGATGTGGTCGATCGACCGCCCTGCGCTGTTGTGCCTGTTTTCGATCACTCCCCTGCTGTGTTTGGTCGATTTGCGGAGTTGAGGGAGTCTTTTCTCCACTTTATTCTCCGACTCATTTCTGTTTTCTTTCGTTTCTTTATTTTACACATAATTTTGCGTTTAATAAATTGTTTTATCGGATTTACGCGCGATACTTTTTGCTTCCTTTCAGGTATTTATAGGTAGCACTGCTGGCTACTAAAACCTCCTAGCTCACGCTGGTTTGGGGAGGTTTCCTTTTGCTGCGCTTAAAGTCTTGTGAGTTCCGAGTCCTTACTTCATGTCTTGTTTAGTTAATTTTGCACAATGGGGACATTGTGTGATTTGGTTTGGGGAAGGGTTTTGCATAGCTTTCATATGTTTTTGCATTCACGTTTAATTACTCTGTTTGCATTGGTTATTTCATTTCCTATATATATATACAAAAAATCAAAAAAATTTCAAAATTTCAAAATTTCAAAATTTCAAAATTTCAAAAAAATATCATGTTTATTTTAGCATATAGGTTGAGTCGGAACGGTAGTATTTCTATGATGACATCGCATTTGCATTTGTTTATGCCTAAGCCTTGCTAATTGACATGTTATTAGTAGAATCATTTGCATAATCTACGAGTTTTCGTTAAATATCTTGCTGAGCTTTAGACTTGACTTAAAATTTTGGCAAATTACTTATATATTTTCTGAGATTTAGAGCCTATAACGGGTGACATTCATGACCAGTTTATCTAGGATTGTGAGTAGTACTCCTTATGAGACATGTTACATCAATATGCATAAATATGAACTTAATCTACTTAATACTTGTATGCATTCGGTCTGTGGTTTGTTGACACATGTGGAAGAGGTCACCCCTTTATTCATTTTACCCATAAGCTCCACACTGCCAAAAATAGCCTTTTGTCCCGTTAACTACATCCTACATTTAGCCTGCCCTTGTCAAGCTAGTAGTTTATGTTCTTGGGATTGTTACTTCATTTTTGGTTGCATATGCTCTTTTGAGATGATGTTGGGAAGATGAAAAAGGAAGGAGAAAAAGAAAAAAAATAGAATTGAAAAAGAAATAAAAAAAAAAGAAAAAAAATGAGTGTTGTCTTTAGAGAGGGCGGGTCGATCGATCGGGCCATCTTGGTCGATCGACCGAAGATCGAAAAAAGAGAAATCAAAATCACGTGGTTGGAGTTTTGATCAGTTGGTGATTTTATTCCCATGCTTTATTATCATCATTTGGGGAATTACAATTATATCGGAGATTGTGAGATTTGTGCTCGCTATTAGCACCGTTTTTTATTGCAATCTTGAGCAAGAAGTTGGATGTCGTTGTAATTTGGTTCCCTTAGTTACTAGCTTGGCTTTTTAACTCTGTTTTTATCCAAATTTATTTTAGCCTCTTTTTACCCATACCTCACATATCCATATTTACCTCGGCATGTGTCATGGTCATCTGTTTGGTTGGAATGCATATATACGGTTGTAGAGATTATTTTCATATTAGATTGCAGGCATGTTCTTATAGGTCGTAGTTAGGTGAGTGTCATTACAAAATAAATTCTTTCTATCTTATACATTATTCACCTATGCTTATGAGTGATTCGAGCGACCCGTGAGAGTCCATAATAATAAGTCTCTATAGTTGACGGTTCAGCAGTTTTTTTAACGACTACATAATTCGTTTGCACGATTCATATTGCTAATTGATTGTTAGTTGTTGCATTAAATTGGTTTAGGCTATTCGGTTTGCATTTCGCTCTGAGATTGAACTCGTTCCATTAGGTTTTAGGATCGAGTCTAGTTCTTGCTTGGGGACAAGCAAGGGTTTGGTTTGGGGAAGTTTGATGCGTGTCTTTTATATGATGTTTTACACCCTATTTTACACGCATTTCAGAGCTCATTTATGTAGTTTATGCTACTATTCTCCCTATTTCCGTCTACTTTCGTGTTTTTGTACATTATTGGAGAAATGTGAAGAATCCAGCGGAAATCTAGCTAAATCCGTCCCCGAGTACCTTGCATTGCATTTGACATGAAGTATTTACACAAGAAATGAACTTGGTGCGCATTTCGAGGCCTGAAAGACAACTTTATGAAGAATTAGAAGCGGACTGCCAGCTATAGTGGTCGATCGAATGCCACCTATGGTCGATCGACTGCCTCCTACTTACAGAAGCTGATGTTTAGTGCAGACCGGTCGATCGATTGCCTTGCATGGTCGATCGACCATCATACGAGCTGACGCGCAAATTAAAGAAATAGAACGAGAATTCCAAAGCCCATTGTATATTAGGTTTAGGAATAAGTGTTACGTTATATTCCTATATAACGTAACCTGATGTTTTCATAAGAGATATTCAGTTTTTAGTTTATCATTAATGATTAGGGTTCTCAAGATTATTTTCCGTCAATAAAGTTTACTTTTGCATTCGGTTTTTGATCCTTTCTCTACAACTCCTTTCACGGTATTCTTCTGTTCTTATATTCAGTTTCGTTGCTTTATTTCGTTCGTAGTTTAGATTGCTAGATAGGATCCCAAAGCCAATTATCGTTTTATGTTAATTACTCATTTAATTAATTCAATCATGCAATCGTTAGCTTTATTAGTCAATTTTATCGTTGTTATTATTTCCAGATGAGAGTAGCTAAACCCCATGTGCTAGGATGTAGGGAATCTGAAGTGTAGGCGGCATTAGAATAGTGACCTGAAATCGCGCCATGGTCGATCGACCGGCCTACCTAGTCGATCGATCGGCCTCGTGAGATTTGTTTCGTTTTAATTATTTTAATTGCTATATTTGACGAATCGAGTGCACGCGACTAGTTGAATGTCTAGGAATTGACCGACCCGATAAGATCGAAAGATAGGGAAGGGAGATAGCCTACCTAATTAAGACGACTAGATTAATGAGATCAAAAGATAAGTTAATTTAGATATTTAAATCACTTTTCAGGACGAAAGTTAGTATTAGTGATATTAGGGACCCGTAGCTATATCGAAAGATGCTACCTGTTAAGAATGGACCGAGAGGACTTCTTATTTTCCCGTCTCACGTGTTTGTTTTAGACCTAGTTAGTATACTGCCGCCGAAACTATAGTGAACCGACCGTCTTACCACCCTTTTAATTGTTGGAGTAAGTGTCCCCGACAATAATGCGATCACAATTGTCGATCATATTGATCACATATTTAAATCTCATACCAAGAATACGAAAGGAATGATACATTACATATATAGTCAATCGGTCCACACATATCGGTAATGATTGGTCATCTAGAGTTTGACATTACTTGTCGTGTGACGGTGGTGATCGATTGATCCTTGAGGTCACACCTAAAGGACGATTCCCTTAATTGAAAAGGTAAATTAATTGTATGTCGATACAGATTAATTAATTCCTTAAAATTGAACAAATTATTATCATAAGAGAGAAAATGACATCTTATTATAATGTGATTAAATAAGATTTTATTTAGTTATATTACTAAAATTAATCGGTGTTTGCGAAACACGCGAGATGAGAATGATAAGTCAGTTATAATTACAAGATGTTGTGAATTATACTAACTAGTAATTAAATGACCATTTTATGAGAAAATAATTTTAAATTACTAGTCAATTTGTAAAAATATGATTTATTTAATTTGTAAATGATATTTAATTTGTTAAATATGCATTTTAAATTAAAACATGACATAAGATATGTCACATGTCACATGTCACATGACATACAATTGTACAATTGACAAAAATAAAATGGACTCCATATTACACACATAAACCGAAATTGGTGGGCATTGTGAGTTGTTTTGTCTTTTTCCATTTGTCTTATTCATTTGTCCAATATGCTTGATAGTGACATGACTATGGACAAAGGCTTACACATTTGTCTTGTGAAGACAAAAAGAAAAATAATTATGGTCTATGGACTACATGAGGCCACCGGTTTTTGTGAGTAAATATAGAGAGATTTTTCTCATTTTTTATTCATTCTAACATATTTTTATGAAAATACCTCTCTCTCTCTCTCTCTCTCTCTCTCTCTCTCTCTCTCTCTCTCTTGTTCTTCATAAAAGTCCTTTTATGAATCTAATTTGTTCATATCAATCACTAATAATACTAGTAGTAGTATATGAGTATTAGTAATCAATTTTAAGGTAAACCACATTACAAATATCTAGTACATATTAGTTTGTGGGATTAAGGGATAGTCTTGGGTGCTACTAATTGGTGGGCTTCTATTTTGAAGTCATGAATGTTCATCCATTATTGGAAAGCTCAAGAACTAACAAGAAGGAGATCTTGTTGGTGCCCATTTGACCGAAATTTAGATGGTGAGAAATTGATATCTGTTTTCATCTATTAGCTTAGTTTACTTTCCATTTATTGCTTTTAGTTATAGATCAACTCAAATCAAATCCCCCCTCTCGTTTGTTACTTTAGACTTAAATAAAACAACTATTAATTGCATCGCCTCTCTGTGGTTCAACCCTGACTGCCACTAGCTATAGTAGTAGTTTGGAAATATAAATTTATCTTTGGTGCACACAACGACAGGCATCAAATTTTGGCGCCGTTGCCGGGGAGGCAATTGTTTAAAATTATTAGTTGTTTTATTTTTAGTCTTTCTCTTAGTTTAAGGGACATCTGTTCCTTAAACTATTCTCATATTCTACTTGTAGTTTCTTCTTATGCGAAGGTCACAGGGTGGTGAATTACTACCGTTCAATCCTGAGATTGAGAAGACTTTGCGTGAGTTGAGACGATCATCTAGAGTATTGCCGATTGAGAGGAAGAGCCGAGTACTGTCTAGTTACTACGAGAACGAGTTGTTTGAGGAGGATCCACCTTCATCACCTATTTCTACTTCATCACCGAGACCGTCACATCTCCGGACATGGTCAAGAAGCAAGTATAGCTAGTCACTCTGAGCCGACAGCTGAGAATCTCTATAAGGGATTCGCATTACCAGGGACGGACAGGAAATTTGAGCCAAAACCGTCCTATATCAACTTGGTTGAGAGAAACCAATTCGGGGGAGCTGCAAATGAAGATGCAGCTAAACATGTAGAGACGTTCATTGACTATTGTTGTTCCATACCCCCACTAACCGGTGTGACCCAGGACTAGGTGAAGGAGACTATGTTCATATTCTCTCTTCGTGATGTTGCAAGGGAGTGGTACCGAGACCTGGATCGAGCTGCTAATGGGATCACCGATTGGAATTTGTTGGCCCTGGCATTCTACAAGAAATATTTCTCTGCCTCGAAGACAAATGCCATTAGAGCTCAGATCACGAGCTTTAAACAGGGTCCTGATGAGAACTTTCATGAGGCGTGGGTCCGTTTCAAGAAGCTGGTGTTAACTATTCCGCACCATGGGTTTGAGAAATGGAGCCTATGCAATCAATTTTATAATGGGCTTTATGACGATCAGAGGGCTATCCTGGATGCGGCAGCTAATGGTAGATTCCATGAGAATGTTGGAGAAACTAAGGGGTGGAATCATAGGAGAAGTGCTGAATCCCCTTCTGTAGCTGCATTAGAGGCTCTTACGGCGAGATTTGATAAGTACGAGTTGGGAGGAGCTTCAAAAGGAGGGATCTATCATGTGAATGCCGTTTCAGACGGTCCCTTCGTCTGCAAGAGATGTGGAGGAGAAGGACATTTTTCAGACAACTGCAGCATTTTCTATGAGTCTTGTGCTGCTTTTCAACATTACAAGCAGACAAACACTTATTTTGAGCCGAATGTCCATCCGAACTTGAGGTGGAGTAGCCAAAATGTCCTAAATCCGACTCCACCTCCACAGCAGCAGCAGCAGCAGCAGAATTATGTGCCCCCTCATAAGCAGCAGCAGTCATATCAAAAGCCTCCGTATGTTCCACAGCAGCAGCAGCAGTCCCAAGGTTCCGATTTTGCCGAGTTGAAGAATTTGTTGCTGAAGGAGTCTCAAGCTAGAGAGGCCGGGATGAAGATGTTAGAGAGCCAAATTGCTCAATTAGCTAGCAAGAGTGCAACTCGAGCTCCGGGACATTTACCGTCGCAGACGGATCAAAAGGAGACCCTTAATGCCATTACTTTAAGGAGTGGGTCCACCCTTGATGGGCCCGCTATGGTTGAGGAAGCTACTGAAAAAGATGAGGCGGAACCAAGTAAGAAGAAGGTTGTGACGAATAATAGCAAGAAAAAGACGATCAGCAGGTATGTAAGTCGATCGACTGACATACCCAGTCGATCGACCAGTCCGCGAGTTGATACAGCTACTGTTCCTGTAGAAGTCAGTCAATCGACTGACATGTATGGTCGATCGACTGACCACGCTGCTGATAGTGAGTCTTTTCGTCCTCCAATGCCAAATAACTTGAGAGACCACTTGTTTCGGGGTACGACTACTCCGAAAATATTAAGGCAAGACCCAAATGCTGATCGGTTTGTCCCGGTTCCGAAGTATGACCCGATGACGATTAATGGTTCATTTTTGAGACGGTCTGAAGAAGGTTCGAGCTTCAACAAAGAGAAGGTAGTGGATTTTCAGCCTAAGTCCACCGATGCCGGCATGAGAGACCTAGAGGAGAGGGCTAAGTTACTTCTTATAGCCCCTTATCCGGAGAGATTGGTGCCGACAAAGGAACATGTATCGTTTAACAAATTGTAAAATGTTATTCGTAGCTTATATGTGCAAGTTCCTTTTCTTGAATTAGTTAATCAAGTGCCTGCTTACATGAAATTTATGAAGCAGCTTTTATCCAAAAAGAAGTCACTTGAGACTCGTGCAACTGTCGCACTAACTGAGGAGTCATGTTCCTATTTGACCCATATTGTACCTCATAAGCTAGAAGACCCAAGGTAGCTTTTCAGTCCCATGTAGTATTGGCACCTTTTCTATTGAGAAGGCCTTGTGTGACCTAGGAGCCAGTATTAGTGTAATGCCCTTGAGTCTTGCTAGGAAGTTGAAATTGACAAGGTTTATAGTCACCAACATGACAGTACAGATGGCTGATCGATCTGCGGTCCAGCCTATAGGAGTCTTAGAAGACATTCCTGTGCAAATAGGAAAGTTCTTTTTCCCTGTTGACTTCGTTGTACTAGATATGCCCGAAGATGCTCACATACCTATCATTTTGGGTAGGCCATTTCTGCACACTGCTGGTGCAGTTATAGATGTTGGCTCAGGGACATTGACCTTCAAAGTAGAGAAACACTCCATTGTCTTCGCCCAGACAGCTAAGAAAAAAGACCCCATGTGGCCAGTCACTTGTAATACGGTTTCTGAAAAGAAATCCTATTTTGTGCTTCCTGATATGCCTGTCTCTATGCCTGTTTCTGCTGTAACACCTCCGCCCCAGATTGGGAGCAAATTGGAGGAAGATTCTTCTGTTTTGGATATTGCAGAAGTTGGTTTGGGGAAGGAAGAGCCGCATGTTGCTCCAGTTGTGAAGGAGCCAATCGTTCAAAGAGGCGGTTTAGGATGTCTTAGCTATGGCACAGATGAGGAGCCTGATGAGGAACCAGTCAAAGTGACGGAGTCCGACTTGGACTTTGATGAGCCAGAAGAGGTCATTGCTTGGGAAGATGTTGAAGCTGTTGATCCGTCGAGTTCTGCGGATGTTGGAGTTGAGAAGAGTGCAGCTGAGGAGATGAGCATTATAGAGGCTACTTCTTGTAGCCAGAAGCCGAGCAAGTGGGCCATTCCGTGGCCATTCTTGATCAACTATTAGTTGATTAAGACTTTACAAACATTTTATTGCTTTCGTTAAACTCTTTTTATTGCTTTTGTGTGCGCGAGACTTCGCATTTTAATAAGTTTGCTTAGGATTTTATATACTTTAGACTGTTACTTTGGGTTTTGCGCAATTTTGGGCGCGTTGTTATGTACATTTGCAGGTTTATAGACCATGATAGCTCAATTTATTGAGCTAATTGAAGAAATTAGAAAGTTACAGCAGGTTTTTCAGTCGATCGACTGGCCAGTATGGTCGATCGACTGAGCTGCGACTTCCAGGAGCTTCTGTTCCTGTTCACTCTGGTCGATCGACTGGGTGATGTGGTCGATCGACCGCCCTGCGCTGTTGTGCCTGTTTTCGATCACTCCCCTGCTGTGTTTGGTCGATTTGCGGAGTTGAGGGAGTCTTTTCTCCACTTTATTCTCCGACTCATTTCTGTTTTCTTTCGTTTCTTTATTTTACACATAATTTTGCGTTTAATAAATTGTTTTATCGGATTTACGCGCGATACTTTTTGCTTCCTTTCAGGTATTTATAGGTAGCACTGCTGGCTACTAAAACCTCCTAGCTCACGCTGGTTTGGGGAGGTTTCCTTTTGCTGCGCTTAAAGTCTTGTGAGTTCCGAGTCCTTACTTCATGTCTTGTTTAGTTAATTTTGCACAATGGGGACATTGTGTGATTTGGTTTGGGGAAGGGTTTTGCATAGCTTTCATATGTTTTTGCATTCACGTTTAATTACTCTGTTTGCATTGGTTATTTCATTTCCTATATATATATACAAAAAATCAAAAAAATTTCAAAATTTCAAAATTTCAAAAAAATTTCATGTTTATTTTAGCATATAGGTTGAGTCGGAACGGTAGTATTTCTATGATGACATCGCATTTGCATTTGTTTATGCCTAAGCCTTGCTAATTGACATGTTATTAGTAGAATCATTTGCATAATCTACGAGTTTTCGTTAAATATCTTGCTGAGCTTTAGACTTGACTTAAAATTTTGGCAAATTACTTATATATTTTCTGAGATTTAGAGCCTATAACGGGTGACATTCATGACCAGTTTATCTAGGATTGTGAGTAGTACTCCTTATGAGACATGTTACATCAATATGCATAAATATGAACTTAATCTACTTAATACTTGTATGCATTCGGTCTGTGGTTTGTTGACACATGTGGAAGAGGTCACCCCTTTATTCATTTTACCCATAAGCTCCACACTGCCAAAAATAGCCTTTTGTCCCGTTAACTACATCCTACATTTAGCCTGCCCTTGTCAAGCTAGTAGTTTATGTTCTTGGGATTGTTACTTCATTTTTGGTTGCATATGCTCTTTTGAGATGATGTTGGGAAGATGAAAAAGGAAGGAGAAAAAGAAAAAAAATAGAATTGAAAAAGAAATAAAAAAAAAAGAAAAAAAATGAGTGTTGTACTGTAGAGGGCGGTCGATCGACTGGCCATCTTGGTCGATCGACCGAAGATCGAAAAAAGAGAAATCAAAATCACGTGGTTGGAGTTTTGATCAGTTGGTGATTTTATTCCCATGCTTTATTATCATCATTTGGGGAATTACAATTATATCGGAGATTGTGAGATTTGTGCTCGCTATTAGCACCGTTTTTTATTGCAATCTTGAGCAAGAAGTTGGATGTCGTTGTAATTTGGTTCCCTTAGTTACTAGCTTGGCTTTTTAACTCTGTTTTTATCCAAATTTATTTTAGCCTCTTTTTACCCATACCTCACATATCCATATTTACCTCGGCATGTGTCATGGTCATCTGTTTGGTTGGAATGCATATATACGGTTGTAGAGATTATTTTCATATTAGATTGCAGGCATGTTCTTATAGGTCGTAGTTAGGTGAGTGTCATTACAAAATAAATTCTTTCTATCTTATACATTATTCACCTATGCTTATGAGTGATTCGAGCGACCCGTGAGAGTCCATAATAATAAGTCTCTATAGTTGACGGTTCAGCAGTTTTTTTAACGACTACATAATTCGTTTGCACGATTCATATTGCTAAT
This sequence comes from Silene latifolia, assembly GCF_048544455.1. Lineage (NCBI taxonomy): Eukaryota > Viridiplantae > Streptophyta > Magnoliopsida > Caryophyllales > Caryophyllaceae > Silene > Silene latifolia. Next base: position 192,425,784 of record NC_133536.1, read on the forward strand.
TGATTGTTAGTTGTTGCATTAAATTGGTTTAGGCTATTCGGTTTGCATTTCGCTCTGAGATTGAACTCGTTCCATTAGGTTTTAGGATCGAGTCTAGTTCTTGCTTGGGGACAAGCAAGGGTTTGGTTTGGGGAAGTTTGATGCGTGTCTTTTATATGATGTTTTACACCCTATTTTACACGCATTTCAGAGCTCATTTATGTAGTTTATGCTACTATTCTCCCTATTTCCGTCTACTTTCGTGTTTTTGTACATTATTGGAGAAATGTGAAGAATCCAGCGGAAATCTAGCTAAATCCGTCCCCGAGTACCTTGCATTGCATTTGACATGAAGTATTTACACAAGAAATGAACTTGGTGCATTTCGAGGCCTGAAAGACAACTTTATGAAGAATTAGAAGCGGACTGCCAGCTATAGTGGTCGATCGAATGCCACCTATGGTCGATCGACTGCCTCCTACTTACAGAAGCTGATGTTTAGTGCAGACCGGTCGATCGATTGCCTTGCATGGTCGATCGACCATCATACGAGCTGACGCGCAAATTAAAGAAATAGAACGAGAATTCCAAAGCCCATTGTATATTAGGTTTAGGAATAAGTGTTACGTTATATTCCTATATAACGTAACCTGATGTTTTCATAAGAGATATTCAGTTTTTAGTTTATCATTAATGATTAGGGTTCTCAAGATTATTTTCCGTCAATAAAGTTTACTTTTGCATTCGGTTTTTGATCCTTTCTCTACAACTCCTTTCACGGTATTCTTCTGTTCTTATATTCAGTTTCGTTGCTTTATTTCGTTCGTAGTTTAGATTGCTAGATAGGATCCCAAAGCCAATTATCGTTTTATGTTAATTACTCATTTAATTAATTCAATCATGCAATCGTTAGCTTTATTAGTCAATTTTATCGTTGTTATTATTTCCAGTATGAGTAGCTAAACCCCATGTGCTAGGATGTAGGGAATCTGAAGTGTAGGCGGCATTAGAATAGTGACCTGAAATCGCGCCATGGTCGATCGACCGGCCTACCTAGTCGATCGACTGGCCTCGTGAGATTTGTTTCGTTTTAATTATTTTAATTGCTATATTTGACGAATCGAGTGCACGCGACTAGTTGAATGTCTAGGAATTGACCGACCCGATAAGATCGAAAGATAGGGAAGGGAGATAGCCTACCTAATTAAGACGACTAGATTAATGAGATCAAAAGATAAGTTAATTTAGATATTTAAATCACTTTTCAGGACGAAAGTTAGTATTAGTGATATTAGGGACCCGTAGCTATATCGAAAGATGCTACCTGTTAAGAATGGACCGAGAGGACTTCTTATTTTCCGTCTCACGTGTTTGTTTTAGACCTAGTTAGTATACCGCACAAACTATAGTGAACCGACCGTCTTACCACCCTTTTAATTGTTGGAGTAAGTGTCCCCGACAATAATGCGATCACAATTGTCGATCATATTGATCACATATTTAAATCTCATACCAAGAATACGAAAGGAATGATACATTACATATATAGTCAACTGGTCCACACATATCGGTAATGATTGGCTGTCTAGAGTTTGACATTACTTGTCGTGTGACGGTGGTGATCGATTGATCCTTGAGGTCACACCTAAAGGACGATTCCCTTAATTGAAAAGGTAAATTAATTGTATGTCGATACAGATTAATTAATTCCTTAAAATTGAACAAATTATTATCATAAGAGAGAAAATGACATCTTATTATAATGTGATTAAATAAGATTTTATTTAGTTATATTACTAAAATTAATCGGTGTTTGCGAAACACGCGAGATGAGAATGATAAGTCAGTTATAATTACAAGATGTTGTGAATTATACTAACTAGTAATTAAATGACCATTTTATGAGAAAATAATTTTAAATTACTAGTCAATTTGTAAAAATATGATTTATTTAATTTGTAAATGATATTTAATTTGTTAAATATGCATTTTAAATTAAAACATGACATAAGATATGTCACATGTCACATGTCACATGACATACAATTGTACAATTGACAAAAATAAAATGGACTCCATATTACACACATAAACCGAAATTGGTGGGCATTGTGAGTTGTTTTGTCTTTTTCCATTTGTCTTATTCATTTGTCCAATATGCTTGATAGTGACATGACTATGGACAAAGGCTTACACATTTGTCTTGTGAAGACAAAAAGAAAAATAATTATGGTCTATGGACTACATGAGGCCACCGGTTTTTGTGAGTAAATATAGAGAGATTTTTCTCATTTTTTATTCATTCTAACATATTTTTATGAAAATACCTCTCTCTCTCTCTCTCTCTCTCTCTCTCTCTCTCTCTCTCTCTCTCTCTTGTTCTTCATAAAAGTCCTTTTATGAATCTAATTTGTTCATATCAATCACTAATAATACTAGTAGTAGTATATGAGTATTAGTAATCAATTTTAAGGTAAACCACATTACAAATATCTAGTACATATTAGTTTGTGGGATTAAGGGATAGTCTTGGGTGCTACTAATTGGTGGGCTTCTATTTTGAAGTCATGAATGTTCATCCATTATTGGAAAGCTCAAGAACTAACAAGAAGGAGATCTTGTTGGTGCCCATTTGACCGAAATTTAGATGGTGAGAAATTGATTTTCTTATCTCTTCTTATTTAGTTTGCATGCATAAGATTTAAACTAATTTTATGACTAAATTAATTTTTAACATATATGAATATGTTAAATAATGAGATATAGATTTCCATCCAGCGGTATCAAGAGCCTTAGGTTGTTTGCATCCAAATCGGTTATAGTTTTTCCGAGTTATACGATTAACATATAAAACTTATAAATTTGTGTTTATTATGATATATCACAAAATTTATTATGCATGTTAAAGTTTATGGTACTAAAATGTTTTAGGATATTTTGGTTTAATTTATGGATTTTATTGTTCATTTTATATAATATTGGCATTAAAATATGATTTTTATGATAAAAATGTCATTTTTTGACGAAAATTAGCTAAACTTCGAATTTTCCAGTGTGTTTTGGAGATATTTTCACATATATTATTTTTAGATGATCTGTAAATTTTCAGATTTTTTGGAGTTCTTATGCTCGAAATATGGATTTTTCATGTTAAAAATTGGATTTAGATGAAAAATAGGTTAATATGAGATTAATTTCGAATCTGGTTATAGAAATTTAGTATGTTGTCCCATGCAATTTTACAAGATGTGTGTAAAATAATAGGCTATAATGAAGTCTTTATGCATGATTTATGAATTTTTGATGAAAAATAGCATAAATAGTGACTTTAATTAGTGAATAATTGCTAAAACATACTTCATGACTAAGGAAAAACGTCACATGTTGCATTTTATTATCTATTTCAGATATAAAATTAAAAAGTTTATAAATATAATTTTCTCATGTTTTTATGATTATATTTGATAAATCCGATAAACCGCAACATTGTTTTTCCCGATAATTTTATTTTTTTTTCGAAATTTTAACCTAGGTTTTTGAACATTATGAGTGTCATGGTATTTTTTCCAGAATGTTTATAAGTCTAAATTTCAAATTTTGAATTTATTTGAAATTTTTGTGATTTATTTGAAGTTTATAGCATTTTTATTGTAATTTTGAGTCCTCTTTGAACAATTTTAAGAAATACAAGTTAATTATAGTCAATATGATTAGTGAAGACTAATTTTGAATCCTAAGAAGGTTAGGGTAATTAACTTGTGCATAAATATGAATTTATGTAATTATTGTGATTATAAAATGTTAAATCACACAAATCCGTAAAACCCGTTTAATATACGATATTGGCTCCTTAAAGGCGATTTAGCATAAAATTGGGCATGTTCATACATATTATAATGCTGCATTTTATTTATGATTGTCATAATTTTATTTTATGTAATTTTTGAATTATGTAATTTTACTTAGTATGGCCTTAGTTTTAATTGGTATTACCCGAAATGTATGGGAATATCGATTCGGTTGTAATTTATTGTGATCTCGTATCACCGTTATGTAATTTAATAGATTTATTTTATTTTAATTACAAATGTATAATAGGAAATTATGTAATTTGTTATGTAATTTATTTATTCCGGAGATCTTTGAAGACGGTGTCACTCGAAAAGGAAATCCATTAAAGACAGTGTTAGCTCGAGATGCGTGCCTCAACTGAAGTTCTAGGGACCAATGGAGTTGGTTTCTGAATATGTAATAGTTAATTAGATTTTCTATTTTAGGAAGGTCATACTAAGATTTATTTTATGCTTTGCATTTTATTTATATGTTGCATGCATCGCTAAATCGCCATAACTAAAACATGCATTATCTTTTTATCGAGTTTATCGACCGTGTCAATTACAATTATCGTAGTTCACCGCTTTAGTTCACTTAAAATGTGATAGATAATAAATTGACATGACCTCTCGCTAAAATAAACAATTGAGACTTAGCCATACAAAAAAGTAGAAACCATGAAAACCTATTTCGCGAGGGAGTGCACTCGGCCACCCCGGGGTACAAACCTTGTTACGTAGGGGAAGTGGGTGATAAATGTCTAATCCACCGAATTCATGTTGATGAGGGTTTCATCGGCTACCCCGTGCCCAAGTTAATGTGAATTTGGATCATGGACACATTTATTCGAAATTTGGGTTGAACTCAACAAAAGTAATTGATAAGGGTTTCATCGGCTACCCCGTGCCCTTGTCTGATGTGTTTTAGGCTAAAGATAAATGTTAATGTAATTTTATCGACCGAGAGTTCTAAAAGTAGAATCGATTAAAGAGTTAATCCACCGAGTTATATTGATAAGGCTTTCATCGGCTACCCCGTGCCCAAGTTAATATGAATTTGGATCTCGGAATCATTTATCATAGTTGGGTAGAGGTCACTATGTAAATGCTTTACTTGTTATTTACAAGTATTAATAAAACGATAAATGTTAAGTTTTCCATTATTCCGTTATCATATTGTTCTATTTCTTTACCACAATTTATATACGATATCATTTCGATTTTTGATTCAAATCTCCATTAAAACATCGTAACTAAAGACAAATATGAATTTGCTTCTAAAACCTCAAATAAACCATTGCTAAGGATCTCTTGTAAAGAGTATAGATTAAAGTTATTCATTATCAAACAGGTTTTTGATTCTTGACTAACATATCTACTTACAATAAATTGTTTCTCATATACTTAATTAAATTAAGTACCTTGAAGCGATAAATTGTTTTAGTGATTAGTTTTGTCAGAATTCGTAATTGACCAAAATAACGCAACCACTTCAATGAAAGTTTTAAGACTAAAACGATTGAATTGAAGAGTAGTCTTCATAAGATTCAACTTTGCTTCTCTAAGTAAAGATTCTTTGAAAAGAGTGGGAGCATTCTCTTAAACCGTTAAGAAAAGGACGAGGTTCAAGAAGTAAAGATTATAAATTGATACAAGGTAATGTTAAAAGTAAAGTTATTGAGAATGACGATACTAAACCTATCAATCCCGACCAATAAAGTTTCCATTGTCTTAAATGTTGGACATTAGAAAGGAAACTACCCCAAGTTGTTAAAGAATAAGCAAGTTAGTTGTGGGACATCTAATAAGACTTAGTTCTTTATTTATTTGATTGACATAAATTTTGCTAGTACCATTTCGTCAATATTAGAAACCGATGGTGGTTTTCATCATTGTATGCGATACATAGAATGATTAGAATATGACGACTAGCAACAACAATGTTTAGAGATAGAGTCATTGTGTACTAAATCTAGTTTTTGGATTTAGAGTTATACTTAATTGTGACTATTAAGTGAATAAACTCTAAATAAGAATATGAACTTGTTAAGATACAAAAAGAGGTTTCACTTTTGTGACCCTATACACCATGATTTGATGTATGGCTAGCCCATTATCAAGGTGATTATATTCTAAACCAAACTAGAATAATATATCATAAAGATGATGCAAGACTCAAATTGGTAACCCAAGATCCAACCTTAGATTCTGGAATGATGAACGCAAAGAGTTATCGAGTACTCTTGAAACCATTAGATCTTCTGGTATATGCGTATCTTGTATTCAAAGCAAGATGTCTCATGCCTTTTGGTTGAAAAGGAGATCGAGGTTGTAAATCATTGATCCAAAATAGGTTTATCATTTTGTTTTACCAACGATTTAGGTTGACACTAATGTGTTCACTTAATAAGGTAAATAGAGAAATCTTTGAAAAAGTTCAAAAGTTCAAAGAAGCACGATTTAGTCGTGATGGGATTATCAAAGTGAAGACTTTGATATAAGCCAAAGGAAATGTGATATTGTATCACAAGTTAATCTCTCTTAGCACGCATTATGGAATAATGTGTGGTTGGATAAGAATTCAAACGCTATTCGATATGGTTTGGACTTCAATCAAGTTACTTTGAGTTACTTGATCCTTTTGGGGATTTTATCATTTTGTCTAAGTTTTTTTTCCACTAAACCTAAACGATACATATGAGATATGAAATGGTAGAGTACCATGCTTGTAATTTTTCACAAGAAACAAATGCTCATTTTCCCTTTCAATTACGAGTACAACGCGTTTTGCGGCTCGTGAAACTGTCTTTCTAAAATACAGGTTTATTTCTAGAAGACAGAGTGGGAGAAATTATTCAAGAGCCACAAAGAATGTTATGTCCCAAGAAACTGGTCTTTCTTGACTACATGAGACGTTTTGTGTAAGACGTTGTTTCTTCAAAACCTAGGAGGTTAAAGTCATCACTTGTTGAAAATGATGAATAAGCAACTTACAAAGAAATTGTTTGTTTCAAGTTGATTACTTCTGGAAAGTAATGAACATATGACTTACATGAGAGTATATAAGTCACAACTCAATACAAGGCTTAGAGCCATGAAAATCCGAAATAAAAAGACTTGATTAGTGACAAAGGGTTTTGCACTAATAAAGAGAGAATTCAAAACTTGATTGGTGGCAAAGAGTTTTGCACTGGTTGAAATGCTTAAGTCTATTTGGATCTTCTTAGGGATTGTGTTTCATTATTATGAAATACATAGCGAGTGAATCTAAAACCCAATTCTTCAATTAGAAGGAATGTATTCAATACATGTCTTGAGTTTTGTAGATTCTTGTAATCCTAAGATAATGTGAAACTTAAGAGAGGGTCTTAAGTAGGACATCAATGAGTTGGAATCAATATTTTGATCATGTTATAAAACTTTTCTCGATAAGTCGAGAAGTTGTGTTTATACATAGAGTTTAGTGGGAGTTACGGAAAATTTAATTAGTCTTATATGTGAATGACATATTGATCATTGTGAATTATTTAAGACTTGGAGAAATATAATACATCTTAATATCCAGATTTATGTAGATAAATCCACATGATATTAGCGTCAAATAAGAAGTCTTATGTTGATAAGATTCATGACTAGTTCAATCAAATTGAACATATTTGATTGATTCCATTTGCTTCCGCAGTCGAATCAATTAAATAGGAAATGATGTATAAAACTTCATATACTTTGAGTATGATGAATTGTTTCAAATCGAATTTAAGTAATGGTTACCTAGTAAGCCATATGGACTACCCTTAAGTGCTTGCAGAAGCATTAAGAATGTAATGCAAAGTGTTTTTGATGCAATTTTGTGTAAGAGTGTTACACAAGTGACAATTGACAAATGAGATTGCGCATGGTTTCCGACAAAACCATAATCAAAACACATTAGGATGGTTAAGATACCATTGTGGCTATGTTATTTAAGAAATAAATTTTCTAGAATCGTTCTAAGCAATAAAGAACAATGAGAAATATTTACAACGGAAATTGAGTACACTTGCAATCATGCGATGTGCAAGAAGGATGAGTCCCGCACACTGTGAAAACAGTGGGAGCTATTCTAAGGCTAGAAGGGCTATGTCTTGATTGGATCTCGACACGTACTCAGAAAGTTTTGTAATGCAAATGTATACATTACAAAGGAAAACGAGTATGTAGTAAGGTTGAGTAAGGTACAAGAAGTTGATAAAACCTATTAACCAAAGCCTTCTCATAGGCTTAACATGATGAGTCATGTCATTTCAATTAAATTGAGATGAACAACTGCATTCAAGATCAAACTGATTATAGAATATGAAGTAGTAATCAAGCATTGACTATTCATATGTGATAATCGCATTTGTCGTTCGAGTTTTACTTTAAAACTCTTTTATTATACTTTGTTACATCCAAACGGGTTGTAGAGACAACATTGAACCCCGTTAAAGTGAACCCGGATTAACATGGTATTCGCCCATAGTCACTTGTATGAGGTGACGTCTCGAAGTGACTAGAGTGTGATGCTATTGATGGCAAGTTCAAGTGCCATAGAGTCATATGAGATGACTAGTCGATCACATAGGCAGACTGTTAGGAACACTTTGTCGTGCAGTGACCGCTTATAGAGTTCTGGCAAATTTATATAGCCTGGTCGTGGCGAGAGCTACTATAGTATTCTAATGAGTTGATTCTTTCGACTAACGACTGTTCGCCTAAGGTGGCACAGTTTCAGATTAACTTTGATTTGTGTTACTACGACCTTCGTAAATGGGGTCAAATTGGCATATTTTGGGTTATGATGGTTGTGGCTAGTCGAAGGGAATAAGTGCGATAGGAATTGTCCACCCCCTTGTCAGGGTTAAAACAATATCTCAGGGCCACTCGAGGAGTAATGAACTGGAAATGCGTGGCCACGCTCGGAAGGTATCTATGATAGATAAATCCGGTCAAACAGTTATTCTCCAGATCGAGGAAACCACTCTCGATATGATCACTTGCAAGTACGACCCGAAAGACACCTTACATTGAGTGGGAGATAGTAATAGGACAAGAGAATTGGTGACGCACACTTGTCGAGGACAAGTGGGAGATTGTTGGAGTAAGTGTCCCCGACAATAATGCGATCACAATTGTCGATCATATTGATCACATATTTAAATCTCATACCAAGAATACGAAAGGGATGATACATTACATATATAGTCAACTGGTCCACACATATCGATAATGATTGGCTGGCTAGAGTTTGACATTACTGTCGTGCGACGGTGGTGATCAGTTGATCCCTTGAGGTCACACCTAAAGGTAGATTCCCCTAATTGAAAAGGTAAATTAATTGTATGCCGATACAGATTAATTAATTCCTTAAAATTGAACAAATTATTATCATAAGAGAGAAAATGACATCTTATTATAATGTGATTAAATAAGATTTTATTTAGTTATATTACTAAAATTAATCGGTGTTTGCGAAACACGCGAGATGAGAATGATAAGTCAGTTATAATTACAAGATGTTGTGAATTATACTAACTAGTAATTAAATGACCATTTTATGAGAAAATAATTTTAAATTACTAGTCAATTTGTTAAATATGATTTATTTAATTTGTAAATGATATTTAATTTGTTAAATATGCATTTTAAATTAAAACATGACATAAGATATGTCACATGTCACATGTCACATGACATACAATTGTACAATTGACAAAAATAAAATGGACTTCATATTACACACATAAACCGAAATTGGTGGGCATTGTGAGATGTTTTGTCTTTTTCCATTTGTCTTATTCATTTGTCCAATATGCTTGATAGTGACATGACTATGGACAAAGGCTTACACATTTGTCTTGTGAAGACAAAAAGAAAAATAATTATGGTCTATGGACTACATGAGGCCACCAGTTTTTGTGAGTAAATATAGAGAGATTTTTCTCATTTTTTATTCATTCGAACATATTTTTATGAAAATACCTTTCTCTCTCTCTCTCTCTTGTTCTTCATAAAAGTCCTTTTATGAATCTAATTTGTTCATATCAATCACTAATAATACTAGTAGTAGTATATGAGTATTAGTAATCAATTTTAAGGTAAACCACATTACAAATATCTAGTACATATTAGTTTGTGGGATTAAGGGATAGTCTTGGGTGCTACTTGTAACACTACAGATTTTGTTAAGTTGTATACTCGACCGAGTAGAGCCTACTCGGCCGAGTAGTGTTAATTGTGGAGTCTGTTTTGGTTCTACCGAGTAATACTCGGCCGAGTATGGAGAATACTCGACCGAGTAGATGATACTCGGCCGAGTATAGCTTTACTCGACCGAGTATCCGGTCTGGTGAATGTTATTTTATCGGTTTGATTAGGGAATGTTAGGGTTATTTTATATTCGACGTCAGTTTCTAAAACATCACTTCCAACCCTAAACATTCTACGATCTCTCCCTAATCACTCCCTAATCATCCTCATATCTCGTTGTGTGTGCAAATCATCGTGATCCTTGCGTGTAGTCTCTTATTCTACTGTTGGTAAGTTTCATTCCCTTGTTATTTGTATTCTTTTGGGGTTACTGTATATATGGAATTGGGGAAAATGGGATTGTGCAATGTGTAATTGTATTATGTGATTATTGTTGTAGGTGACGATGTGATGTTTGTTATGCATTTGTATGGTTGATTGCAGCATAGCGGATTGCGAAAAGGTAGGGTTTCCCCCTACTCAGGACTGTTAATTGATTGAGATTACTATTGTATTGTAATTGTTGTTATCTCTGCGATCATCGGAGTATGGGTGTTGTGGTGACGGTGGTGAGGTGATTGTGTTGTGACGGTTGTGGTGTTGTGGCAAACCGTGATGCTTTGTGGTTTGTGTGATTGTGGTGGAGTCACTTGCGGGAGTGGCTTCACACCCTAGTTCTCCCTCCGTGGAACCCGCCATGGGAGGGGATGTGCACATTAAGGGACAGGGATTGTTAGTCGCTCGTTGATGAGCCGGACTAGGTGGGGATGGGCTGCGGTCACCCATCAAGGCGAGATTACCTGTTGCGATGGGTAATCTGGCGGGGCTACACACTTCGGTGTGTAGTCGGTTCTTGTGCGTGAGATCGATGATCACCGGGTGGTAATGTTTGTTGTCTTATATTGATTGAGTTGTCGACCCCGTGTTGTTGTTTTGTAAAAACTGCGGTGATCCATTCGGGGATGGTGAGCAGATTGTGACAGGTGATACATTTATTGAGCTTGGGGGCAGTCATGGGAGAGTCACCACGCTGGATTAGATGACACCATCACGAGCTTTAGTTATTGTTTTGGTAGTTGTTGCCTTTTGGATAATTCGTTTATTAGATTTTGGAGACTATGTAACTTTTATAATTACCGTACCTTAATAAATGTGTTTGACTTTGCTTTTGATATATACTAACCTCGGGCAACCGAGATGGTAACAACCTTTCATGTCAGTAGTCCTGGTAAGGTACCTTGGTATGAGGGGGTGTTACAAAGTGGTATCGAGTCCGACGATTCCGGCACCTAAAATAAATGAACCCAATGAACTTAGGGAGTCTAAATAAAATGAACCCGGGAGAGTTGTTTGGAGTCGCTGCAAAGACTTGGGAGACGTCCCGAAGTCGCATTAAGGCCCTTACGATCTCAAGCCGGTCACATGGGGGAAATTGTTGTATGTTGAGTCATGTGTGTTTGATACCTATAGTTGGAATCTTGTGCATGGTTGGATGAAATGATGAAAGAAGTGGAATGTGATGGTTGTCGAAGGATGTATCGAGGATTTGTTGATGTTAAACTTTGAGCATGGAATATGTTGGCATGTTAAGTGTTGAAACATGGTAAAAATATGAAGGGTGAATGCTGAATTGTATCTGGTTGATATTGAGCATGAAGAATGTGATCATGTTACCTGTTTAATACAATGTTGAACATGAAGTATGGTAGTGGTACATGTGCATATGAACATGATGATTTTAATGCTTGATTGTTGGTAGAAGCATGTGATTAAGGTCATGCATCTATATATGTGAATGTCGTGTTTAATTTTCATGTGAGTATGATAAGAGTTCACTTGTGTACTGGTTTCTTGGAGTTTTGAGTTGTTGTTGTTGCTTGATGCATGTTCAAATTGTTTTGGTTTAGGAAATTTGATTAGTATGAAGATCGATTATGGAAGGGTTGTCTTAAAACTGTCATAAGTCGAGTTCTGGAAAAGATATTGTTTTGATTCCAAGTTGAGGTGATAGCTTGTCCTCTTACGATTCTAACGATAGGTCACACGCCCAAAATGACCAAGTAACGAGTGAGATATGACTGTTTTACGAAAACTGGACGGTGCTGAGAACTGCGCCGATACTCGACCGAGTAGTCCCTACTCGGCCGAGTATCCTTTATACTCGACCGAGTATTCCATATTCGGCCGAGTAATCTCTCTGTGATAATACTATTTAGCGTCTGGAGTCGTGAACTCGGCCGAGTAGTCTCATACTCGACCGAGTAAGGTCTACTCGGCCGAGTATTCCCAATACTCGACCGAGTAATCCTTCTGCGACAATTGAGTTTGCTTCTGAGTCGAAAACTCGACCGAGTAATATAGTTACTCGACCGAGTACCTTGTACTCGACCTAGTATGTTATGTACTCGACTGAGTACCTCATTGGGCGGCCACTTTGAGTCGGTGGCTATGTTCTTACTTTTGTTTTGAGCCGGTGGCTATGTTTTTACATTGTTTTGAGTCGTAGGGTTTTGAGCTGGGGATTGGCTTTGTTTGGGCTATTGGTGAAGTTGCATTCCCGCGAGCTAGTGGTAAAGTACCAAACATACATTCCCGCGAGCTAGTGGTAACGCTTCATTCATTTCACTCGCTCCATGATCTTTTTTTACACCTTTTAAGATTAAGAAGATTGCAATGCATCGTAAATAAAGTCTTAATAATAAAGAAAAAGGAAGAATTGAGATACCGCATGCGATCCGTAGATCTTGGTAGAGGGAAATCACATGGCACGTCCATTCAATAGGTCAATAGTAATCAGAGTACTGAATTGGTTTTCTTTTTTTTAAGTTCTCTCTCATGTCCTCGTAAGAACTCTTTTCGTTTGGGACCACCCATTTACACTAGGTAGGATGAATCTAGGGCAAAGTTCACTGTTGACGAGCCAGCCTACTTACTTTCATTATCATTGGAACGCTAGTCTTAAGAATGACCAATCACACATAGTCGAGGAAGCTTCTCGAAGCAGTTCCTTGAAAAAACAGAAAGGCCTATCACAAAACCAAATCCTTGGAATTAGGATTTCTTAAAATTTAAAAATGATCACGAGGCTTTTAGTGCAGTTGCCTAGTAAGCCCTAAAGAAAGGGCGCGGCATTTACGTTTGATTTTAGTTTTCTCTAGGACTGGGTCAAAAGTTGGTAAAGACCAGAAACAGAGGTTTAAAGGTGACCACTTCGGTGCCACGGCTTGTTAACATGTCGGTTTGAACACAATTGAAGAAGCTCTTCAGCGGCTTTTGCCTCATAAAGCCAAGGAAAAAGGTGCCAAATTTAAGGTTGATTTATGCTCACGTCTAGTAGCCCCACCCCAGTATCCATCTTCTATCCCTAACCCAAATAGAGTAAAAGAGACCTCTCGGGCAGTTAACTCATTGGGCTTCTCCGAACCCCCGCCGGTATAAAAGGATAATCTATAGTAAAGTTCAGTCCCTCCCACTACCGACTGGATCTTCTTCTTCGCCCGCGTCTGCATACCGTGATAAGAGGGGCAGCATGCGCATGTGCTCCCGAACAGAGCTCATTCCCTTCAGTTCTCGTTACCATCCATAATCAAGTAAATTGATGTCACAAAGAGTAGTGGTTGATGAGTGCTCTTACGACCAATAGGTAACGAGTAATATTTCCAAGAAGTAATGCTCCTAAGGATGGGGAAACCCCTTACCTTTCTAAGGACTTACGCAAGCTAGCGAGTGAACGAAGGTCTTCAAATGACCTACGAACAGGTCCTATAGAAGGATGTGTTCTCCTTATTTCTTTAAAAAGAAACGACTGTAGGAACAGATGTTGGTTATGATGGTTGGAATGCGAGGGGCTAGAATGCTGGCCATAGGCTAAGGCGTTGGGCAGATATGCGTTGGCAGGAGAGGAACGAGTCCCTCCCTTATACTATAGTTACGAATGAAAGACTCTACTAAAGAGGACTTGCCCCCTAACCTTGTGTGCTACACCAATTCCTGGGACTGAGGTTGGATATTTCAATTCCTTATTAGGGAAGGTTATAGCCGAAAGAGGAGAACGAGGCTGTACACATTACAGAGGCACCAAATCCAGGGTTTTCTTAAAAGAAACGTCCACTGAGAACGCTTGCGGGTTTGATGAGTAATGCGCCGGGGAAGTCCTTACTGATTTTGAGTGCTTCTTCAAACGTGGATAGGGACGAGACCCTACTTGCATGCATTAGCTTTCATGCACTGGCTTTTACGCCGTATTAAGAATAGGAACTAGCTGTTGAGAGGTCTTATGACTTGTAGGTACCCGGTAATAGGTCCGATATTGAGTTGAGGATGGGCTTTGCCCTCTGTCCTTAGGCTAGCTAGGAAGTGAAACGGTCTCCCCTTCGCTCCCGCTTGAGCCAACTTCCGTCTCTTCGAATGATTGAATAGCCATTTGTGACCAACATCGTGAAGCAGTTCCCGAGATTCCCGACCAAGTCTTTCAACCCAGGGACCCTTGTTTCTACCATCTATCAGCTAAAGCCGCTTGAACCCTCTTGTGGAGTAGAAACCTTGTTTAAGAGGTTTCATGCGCCCCAACCCAAGGGCGTATCATGGCATGGACTAGAAGAGCGTAAAAACAGGCATATCTGAGAAGTTTATGCCCTTCCCATCATCGCCAGTTGGATCTTCTTCTGGAACAGCTGCATCGGCTGCAACTTCACCCGGTTCCTCAGCAAAAGCCTTCCCGTTTCATATACTATGCGCGCCAACAACTAACTTGTTTCGTCAGGAAGGGTTTTTAAGTAAGAAGAAACCATGTTTAATATTAATATGTTTTAGGCGCCGCCCCCCGCTAACGGAGTCTCAGGGAGTGGGGTAGAGGCTCCATAAACGGCCTCTGGAGTTAAATTTCATAGGAATAGATCTGCTCCTATACTTGATTCCGCGTGCTCATGAAGGAGACACCTTAATGTCGTTGCCAAACCGGGGGCAAGTTTACTTGCGCTAGCGCGGTCATCCAAACAAGGAACCGTACGCCAATATCAAATGCCACTTTGACCAGCTATTTTGTAGCATATACCGCCCATATTTAAGTATTCTATAACATACTCTATCAAAGGAGAGTCGTGGAAGACTCTCGGTCTTTGACGTGCCCCGGGAGTTTAACCCCCTGCTGCTAGTGGTAAAGCCACTTGCGTCCCAAAGGCCGGAGACTGCCCTAAGGCGAGGAAAGCCGCGAGAAAGTCCTAACCGGTATCAGCGGTTGTTGGTTAAGGGACGAAGTTCGCCATAAATGGGCGGATAAGTTCGATCAATGTTAAGGAGACCAGGCCCAACCCCTATTCTAAGTTATAAATATTTGAGGATGCTCCACCAGAAGCTTTGGCTGATGATGTGGAATGGAAAGAAAAGTACCCTTCCATTGGTGACGAGGATAGAGACATAGCAGCCTCGTCTCCGGTGCCCGCTGCTCTTGATTTCGGGGCAAAAGCCATTGCAAAAGTTAAAAAAAGCCGGTGATTTCGGTTACTAATGACTTTTTACTTGTGAACAGGCCCTTTCAAACGAAATGGTTCAAAGAACCCGGTGATTTTAGTCATTCGACGCTTTTCACTAAGAAAATTTCTTTTATAAATAGATTTTTAAAGAACCCCGTTATTTTGAGACATGAATTCCCCGAAAGTGACATTATTAAGGCAAATTCATCTCTAATACCTAAATCCCTAAAGAAGTGGCTGGCAGTGGACCATGTCTCCTACTAAAAGGCACCCTCCCGGGTCAGGACCAAGAGGAATGCTGCAGATGCAATTCAATGAATAATGGAATGAGAAGCTCTTTTTGTGCCTCGCCAAAGGATCTGGACCTTCAAAGGCAACCCTGTTTTCCCTTTCTGGCGCGTAAAAGGCAAATGCCGCTGTTTCGGGTAGAAAGATAGGAATCCTATTTTATTTTTATGTGGTTACGTTGGAAAAGAAGGGCCCAAGCCCAGCTCCTTACTAAAAAAATAAGGCATTCAGTGCCCAAGTACTTTCCTATCGAATGTCAACACGGGATGACTTAAGAAAAACAGGCGTTAGAGTCGGTTCAAGGGGTATCCGCCAAAGGCGCAAAAGTCGTTCTAGGAACCTTAATGACGTTCTTTCTTTTTCCCTTGAAAAGAGGGGGATGATTGGTGCGTCAACAGCCTCTTCTTTGTTTGCAAAAAAATCCCCAGGAATAGGTGCCTCTTCGTGCCCCGAAACAAGCAAAGAGAGTTGGTGAGCGGACTTTGTCCGATGAGCGTTAAAGGGTCCATTGTTTCCAGGTAAGCTTGAGGTTAATCTTCCAAGGTAAGATACATAAGGACCTGTCCGACCTTCAACCAACTTCATCAGAGCCCCAACAGCCTCATCTGAATCTGGCACCACCTCCTCTTGTTTATCTGATTGTTCCTCTTCACCGTATGCTTCATCCGTACCCGTAGACTAAAGATAATGAATCTCAGCTCTGTCCCCGACCAAGTTCACACCTATGCCCACATCTATACCTTACCTATCGCGGGTCCACAGGAATTGTAAGTTGTTCTTTTGATTTATAGATTTATTATTTATAGAATTCTTCTCCAGGGAGGCGCGAAGCCCTCTTTCTTTTTCCTAAAATGTAGCTGCTTCGGAAGTAGCTTAAAGGTCTCCGATTGTCCAAGTATTTCTTCCTATTTTATCTCTAGATACAGTGTGGGACCAACCGACCAAATTCCCTTACTCGGAAGAAAGGGAAGATCGACCCAACCCTGGTGTCGCAGGGAGATTTTTGCAAATAAGATATCGGAAGTGAGCCGCGTTTTAGTCTGGTTGAGAAATCATATCCTATAGAATAGCAGGAAAAGCAGCATTTACAGAAGAAGAACAAGTTGAGGCATTTGCTGGGGATATAGCAGTACTGGAAGTAGAACGTGTGTGCCTTTTCCTTTACCCAGGTACCGGGTAAGAAAGATCTTTCTTACCTTTCCATCAACAACAGCTTTCTTTGGTTCATTTGCTCGCTTCCAAGCAAGGGAATTGAAACCCAAGCCTGCTTCTCAAATTCAAACACGAACACGCGGAACAAAAGCAAGCTGTTCCAGATCCTGTTCCAGTTCCAGATAGAGCACTAGAATTTCAAACACTAATAAAAGACAGAAGCAAGGTTCGAGATAGATTAAGATTCTAAAGACATTAGTGACTACTTAAATCACAGAATGAAGATCAGTAAAGAGTTATCCCCTCGGATTCTCTTTTACACCAAGAAAGACCCCTGTCCTTCCTATCCTGCATGGAGACTGTCAGGTAGCCTACCAAAAAGGACTCCCTACTTACTTAAATATGCGATCCGGGGCTTCCCGTTTGTAATTATATGCGATCTCTTTCAGATCCTCTTTTCCCTCTCAAATATGGGTTAAGCTTGCGAATTTCCCTTGATAGGCTACTAACTAAGGACTCGATAGGCTACTAAGGAAGTTCATTCCCCTCATTGATTTAACATGATAGGACGGGCCTTGAGTGCTTTTATGATATGATATAATTAAGCCGCGTCTAAGGAGTGGGGTCCTTTTCTCCTTAATTGATTGGACATTTTCGTTGATATTGAACTTGAGCACAGAATTAAGAAAAGTATCGGCCTCTGTCTGATAGGCTAAGCAAGTCAACTTCTCTCCTGCCCGAGAAGTGAACTAATCCCTAGATTTAAATTTATGCTAGGGCTTCGCGCCTTATCATATTAAGGGGATACTAACCCAACCCCGGATCCGCAACCCGAAGCTAAGCAACGAGAGTAACTCTACTGGGGATTGGCTTTGTTTGGGCTATTGGTGAAGTTGCATTCCCGCGAGCTAGTGGTAAAGTACCAAATTGAAAGACTCTTTCATCACATGTATGTTTTGAGTCTTAACGCATTATTTTATATGTGAGACGGTCTTGATACGTAAGTTACCGGAAGTTATGACATGGAGAATGACGGCTTATGAGGGACATGTGTTGGGTAAGGAAGACATGTGTTAATGTGGTTGTGAAGGATAGTGGAAAAAGAAAAGGGAAGAATGATGAGCTAATCGAGGTAAAGAGCATGTTTTGTGAGATATGACGAGTGATATAGTCGTGTGTTGAGTAGTATAAAAGTAAGTGTATATGGGCAAGGGTGATGTAAGTGTAAAGAAGCATGAGAATGAAAGATTGAGATAAGGGATACGAATAGTGGCATATTTGGATGTGTAAGGATTTATGGAGGAAGACAGCTAGGATAGAGTTGCTTAAGGATATATGTAATGGAAGGTTGTTGTAAGAAGATAGGAAAGAGAGGTATATAGTGAACTTAAAGGAAGTTATGTCGCGATGTGGATTTGTAGATAGTGGCTAAGTTTGGGAAGTTGGAATATCAAGGGGTGAGCCCAGTGTGTAATTCTTTGGACAAACGGTATGAAGTGAATTTTGGTTTCTAGAGATGCGAAAGGGAGATACGACTAATTGAAGAGTAACTGTTAGTGCGTGGACTTGATGGTGACAAGGGTGAGTGTGAAGCAAGATGAGAGATGATAAATGATAAGAAGAATGATAAGATATTGATATGAATTAATGGAACTAGAGTTGTGGAGCTATGGAAAATAAACAAATGACTAAGAGTTAGGTGGAAAGAAAAAGGAGATGACTTATTAATTGGCATTATTGAGTAAAAGGAGGGAAAGAGGAATGGAAGTAAGTTGAGAGAACGTTGACCGGAGTTAAGGAGCATGAAGGTAGGAAATTATGAAATGTACGATATCCCCACTAGAGGGTGTGAGTTAATGGTTATATAGGAGAGCAGGACGACGTGTTAGCCATGAGTTTCGAGGTATTAAGGGAATAAGAAGCTTGTGGAGTGTTGCAAGATCTGAGATTTTGGTGGAGAGTTAGGTAGCGATATGATAAAGGATAGAATTGGGAATAATGTTGAGGTATGTTTTGTTGATGGATTGGATGTTCGTATTTGGGATGATAACCAAAGAGAGGAAACAAATTGTTATATTAAGAAGTGATAGTAAGAGAGTAGTCACATGAAGCATGTTGGTGTCATAGTAGTGTCACTAGTGGCTGAGAATGATGTTACTTTAGAGAAGTTAGTTGTTCTAATGAGGTTGATTTTGTGGAGGTGGTTGGTATGTTTGGTTGTGAGGAAGTATAAGATGTGGATATACGAGGTGTCCGCTGGAAGTTGGGTACTGATGTTATGGCTACATTTGCCGGAGGGGTGATAATTGTGTGTAAGAGAGGATATGTTGTGAAAGGCACCTGAGTTAAGTCCGGATGAAAGATATTCATTGTCAAGTGGTAACTTACGTGATTAGGATTGACTAGTTGGATGTGATGACGGGTCTATGATATGTGTAAATGTTTGTGTGAGATTCTGACCTCACAAGAAGTGGTATGGTGTGATAATTATAAAGTTGTTATATGAATGTTTTGTAATTTATGTTGGGTACGATATACTAATGAAATGAGGTTCAAAAGGTAATAATTTGATTGATCTGGCAAGAATAGTTAAAATTGTATGTGTATTGATGATACATGTTTATCCCGTGAAATGGTAAGGATGATGTTCATGAGATTCTTGTCAGTTTATTCCGTATAATATGATGTGTTATAATCTAGTAAAACGGTTTTGAATGAGTTTTCTTGTTCGAAATGTCATACTGAGTCAGTGTTTATGGGAATTATATGTGGTTGTGATGTTTATCGATGTGGTTGTTGTGCCTCGGGTGGTGATCCGGGCATGGTACTTCGTATTGTGATGCGGGCATTTTCGCGCTGTGGTGCGGCTGTTGGTTGCGGTGTTCCGATGCCGTCACCGGTTGTGGTTGAGTATACGGGGTGGATACGATTTGAGTTTCGAAAGTATAGACCAGTTATGCACAGATTGTTGTTTTGTTGCTGTTGTTTCTTGTGAGTTTCGGTTAGACATGTAGACTGTTGTTTTATTTGTTGATGTTTCTTACCAGTTTCGGTTTGGGAATGAGGGTAGAGGATGATGTGAAAGAGAGTTGTATATGTTTTCGTTGTTATCATGGTATAGTGATATTCTGTTGATGGGACACAGTTGTGATAGGTCACATTCTGATAATTTTGATCTTGTTCTAGATGAGGCTTTGGTAGACATGGTAATGATCTGATATATGCAATTGATTCGTAGAACATGTGTGGTAATGATCTGATATATGCAGATGGTTCATAATCCTTTGTTGAGACAGTGAGTGTAGGGTGTTGGGTATTTAGTGTTGTGTTAAGTTATGTATGAGTCTTGCGGTAATGAAAGAAAGGAACTTGAGGATCTAGTGTGAGTGTACGTAACAAGTGTGGATCGTGAATTATGCTCTTGGCGATAAGAGTTTTATATAGTTATATAGAGAGGTATGTCGGGTTGCAGTAATGTGGAAGAGTTAGAGTGTTTGTCATGATCAGGATTGTGTGGTATTGGTTAGATGGAGTGCAGAATAAGTTGAGGTATGAGAACTGTTTAAGTAAGAGAGCCTTGGTTATAGTAAGTGTTTAGATTATAGGCGGGTATCTTTCACATGTCGTGGTGATGAGGATAATGAGAGGTATAGCTAAGGTTCTAGTATTAGTGAGTTACGAGGACGTAACATGTGTCTTAAGAGGAGTAGGATGCGGCAAAGAGCGTTTGAGGGTTGTGCATGTCGTAATATTATTGGACGTAGAGTGTTGGTGTAGCATAAGGAATGGATGGGTACATATAGTGGTTGATAGTGTTAAAAGGCCATGGCTGTGCTTGTAGTAGTTCGATGTTTAGGAGTGTGAGAATTTTTCGATAGTGTTGATAAAAGTGGATGATGATATTTATGAGTTCGAGTTTTGGCAAATGGATGATGATGTTGATGAGTGTGAGTAAACTTCGAGGACGAAGCTCCTTTTTAAGAGTGGTAGAATGTAACATTCCGTTTTGATGGTTGATCTTCTTTTGTGGATTGTCTTGGTATTGAGTGCTATTGAGTGTTATGGAAGTGAGACAAGATTGGAAACATTATTTTGTGGTTATTCGATAATGTTATGGAGTCTATACCGAGAGGATATGTTATCTAGTAAGCGTGGTTAGTGGAGCTGGTGTTAGGTGTCCATGTTTTATAGGTTGGGTTGGAACTTCGAGGACGAAGTTCTTTTTAAGGGGGGAAGATTGTAACACTACGGATTTTGTTAAGTTGTATACTCGACCGAGTAGAGCCTACTCGGCCGAGTAGTGTTAATTGTGGAGTCTGTTTTGGTTCTACCGAGTAATACTCGGCCGAGTATGGAGAATACTCGACCGAGTAGATGATACTCGGCCGAGTATAGCTTTACTCGACCGAGTATCCGGTCTGGCGAATGTTATTTTATCGGTTTGATTAGGGAATGTTAGGGTTATTTTATATTCGACGTCAGTTTCTAAAACATCACTTCCAACCCTAATCATTCTACGATCTCTCCCTAATCACTCCCTAATCATCCTCATATCTCGTTGTGTGTGAAAATCATCGTGATCCTTGCGTGTAGTCTCTTATTCTACTGTTGGTAAGTTTCATTCCCTTGTTATTTGTATTCTTTTGGGGTTACTGTATATATGGAATTGGGGAAAATGGGATTGTGCAATGTGTAATTGTATTATGTGATTATTGTTGTAGGTGACGATGTGATGTTTGTTATGCATTTGTATGGTTGATTGCAGCATAGCGGATTGCGAAAAGGTAGGGTTTCCCCCTACTCAAGATCTTGTTAATTGATTGAGATTACTATTGTATTGTAATTGTTGTTATCTCATTGATCATCGGAGTATGGGTGTTGTGGTGACGGTGGTGAGGTGATTGTGTTGTGACGGACGTTGTGGTATTGTGACAAAATGTGATGATGCCGTGGTTTGTGTGATTGTGGTGGAGTCACTTGCGGGAGTGGCTTCACACCCTAGTTCTCCCTCCGTGGAACCCGCCATGGGAGGGGATGTGCACATTAAGGGACAGGGATTGTTAGTCGCTCGTTGATGAGCTGGACTAGGTGGGGATGGGCTGCGGTCACCCACTGGCGGCGAGGATTACCTGTTGCGATGGGTAATCTGGCAGGGCTACACACTTCGGTGTGTAGTCGATTCTTGTCGCGTGAGATCGATGATCACCGTGGTGGTAATGTTTGTTGTCTTATATTGATTGAGTAGTACTGACCCCGTGTTGTTGTTTTGTAAAAACTGCGGTGATCCATTCGGGGATGGTGAGCAGATTGTGACAGGTGATACATTTATTGAGCTTGGGGGCAGTCATGGGAGAGTCACCACGCTGGATTAGATGACACCATCACGAGCTTTAGTTATTGTTTTGGTAGTTGTTGCCTTTTGGATAATTCGTTTATTAGATTTTGGAGACTATGTAACTTTTATAATTACCGTACCTTAATAAATGTGTTTGGACTGTTGCTTTTGATATATACTAACCTCGGGCAACCGAGATGGTAACAACCTTTCATGCTGGGGTAGTCCTGGTAAGGAACCCTCACTGATTCTGTTTATATGTCGCAACCCCCATGATTTGTCGACCCTGCAAAACCCACTCATGTTTGTCAATTACGAAAGGCCATCTATGGCTTGAGGCAAGCCCCTCGGGCCTGGTATAACGAGCTTCATTCCCACCTCCTAGGCGCTGGTTTCACCAACTCCATATCCGATACATCGTTATTTTTATATCACGAAACTTATAGTTTATTTGTTCTTGTATATGTTGACGATACTATTGTTACAGGTTCGTGTAATGCCAGCGTTCAACAATTTATTGAAGCTCTATCTGCGCGTTTCGCTCTCAAAGATCTGGGTAATCTATCTTATTTCCTTGGTGTTAAGGTTCAACCCTGCTCCCTTGGCCTGTTTCTCAACCAACAAAAATACACAAATAATATTTTAAATCGAGCAAACATGCTGGAAGCTAAACCTTCAACTACACCTATGGAGTCCTCTTTGAAAGTAGCTCTTCCTGATGGCCCAGACTTCGACAACCCAACTGAGTACCGAGCCCTACTGGGCAGCCTTCAATATTTGTCCTTAACCCGCCCCGACATCGCTTTCGTTGTCAACAAGCTCTCCCAGTTTATGCACCGTCCCTCTGTGCCTTATTGGAATGCTTTGAAATGACTACTACGTTATCTTGTTGGCACAACCTCCCATGGTATTATCATCCATCGAGAGTCTCCCTAGAGCCTTCACGCTTATTCCGACTCGGATTGGGGTGGTAATATTGATTATTAACGTCTACTGGAGCGTACATTGTCTACCTTGGTAAAAATCCCATCTCTTGGAACTCAAAGAAACAACGTACCGTCTCTCGCTCCTCTACTGAAGCCGAATACAGGTCCGTTGCAAATGCTTCCGCTGAAATCATTTGGCTTGGACACTTGCTTACTGAACTTCGTGTCACGCTTCCCTCCAGTTCAGCCATCTATTGTGATAATCTCGGTGCCACATATTTAAGTGCTAATCATGTTTTCCATTCTTGAATGAAGCATGTGGTACTTTACTACCATTTTATTCGAGAAAGAGTTCAATCAGGTTCTCTTCAAGTTGTCCCCTATTGCTAATGACGATCAACTCGCTGACGCCCTTACCAAACCTCTTCCAAGACCACGGTTTGCTATGCTCATATCAAAGATTCGTCTTCTCTCCCGACAGTCCATCT
The DNA here is from genome assembly GCF_048544455.1 of Silene latifolia. Lineage (NCBI taxonomy): Eukaryota > Viridiplantae > Streptophyta > Magnoliopsida > Caryophyllales > Caryophyllaceae > Silene > Silene latifolia. The sequence continues at coordinate 192,449,523 of NC_133536.1, forward strand.
TGGGGGGGGGGGGAGATGTTAGAGAATAATTAGGAAAATTATTCTCTCCATTATCTTGTATATTGTTACCTTATTAGTTGCTAATTAGGTGCTATAATATTGGTAAATATCCTTGTTAATAGGATCATATTTTTAGGTAGTTTTGACCATTGCTTGTATAACTTCTACGCTTAACACGGCTATATAATCATCACATTCAATATACATATTTTAGATTCTCTACATTTTTGAGGATAAAAAAGGGTTGAAAAGCGGTGGAAGTATGGTGGTGGTGGTGGCAGATCCTAGGGAGGGTACTATAGGGGTTGAAGGGTGGCGGGTGGTGTTTGTTTAAAGGATGGTTGTAAGAGGTGTTGAGACAGGCTGAAGGCCTGACAATAAGAGATGTTTTCATATGGCTAGTCTTGAGTGGGTTGTTTTCCCTTAAAGATGACTTTAAGTAAAAGCAAGAAAACCGGTTTGATCGACACTTGATTTAAGATCGAGCAACACTCTAGAAAAGTTTTTAATCGAAAATATTTCGTAAAATAAAATGTATGGATAAATTCTTAATCTTGTTTTTGTTAGGTTCATATACCTATTATTAGACATTTCTAATAGTGATCTAATTAACTTGTTAATATAAATCTTGTAGATCTAGTTGAATGCATGAAAATATATACAAAAGGAAGAAGAAAATCATATTTCTTACATAGAAAATGGAAGAAATTTGGGCACAAATGTAGGACTCCTTCCTACACTTGATCTTGAGCTTAATCATGTTGGATGATCCTCCAAAATCTTCAAACATTCAAAGTAGAATGTCTCCTCATAGTTGCACCCAAGACTCTTACCCAAACACCAATACTATTATTAACTAGATAATAGGATTAGTAACCTTAAATATTATTTCTAATATTCATATTATTACTACACTAGTAATCTTGTGGTAATATTAGATTTTTTAGAACAAATTATGCATAAAAACATATTTTTTGAAAGAGTGAGAACAATTAGAGATAAGTGTGCATTATCGCTCATAAAAAATAAGAACAACTTCTTATGCTTGAGGGTGAACCGTCCAAAACAAGTATTGGGAAGAATAATTGTACTTCTCAATTTGTTTTTTATCTTCACAAGAAAGAACTAGAGTAGATATACGTATATGCATGCATAAGGGTTATCATGATGTTCCTTTAAGCATAAAATAAATTAATCACCCACTAACTATCCCAAAATTTTGGTCCATTCTAGTAAAATGGACATCCATTTTATAACTTGTAATTTTTCAATTGTAATTATGTGTGACACATGAACCATAACATGTTATTAGTCATATGTATGCACTAGTTTAGGACCCGTGCACTTGCACGGGTATATATAAAAAGAATTTTAGAAAAAATAAATTCATAATGTGAAGTTATAAATGATTGGGAGAAAGGGAGTATTTTTAAGGATTTATATTATGTAGTCTGATCAAATAAAATCATATACGATAAATTTATGTAAAATAATCTTTCACAAATATTTGTGAAAAACATATGCAAATTAATAATTTTTTTTTAAAATTGCACTCTTAAAAAACTACATCAGTTTGAATGTTTGATATCATACGGAAACTGTCGTTTACAATATGGTACTCGCTCAAAAATGAACATAAAACCCTTGTTTAATGTACACCTGCCAATATGAGAGCAATAACAATAGATATATTAATTTCTTCTTATGCCATATAATATTTTATTAGTTCCAATGTTTGAGAATTTTTGCCCACCCATTTGTATAAATTTCTTAAATAAAAAATATAAAATAAGTTATTGTTCTACCACATTTTTCAAGTATGCTTATTGGTTCTCAAATTCTCATGTATGAACAACCATGTTCTTATTTTAGAACTCAATTAATTCTTAAGAACAACATTTTACTTGCAATAGAATAACTTTTATTTTGGATTCTTATTGATCATCCAAGACTAAAAATCACTATTGTTATTGCTCTTAGTGGAAAAGTAAAAATTTACATATACATCTGTGAACTAAAAATTTACAATGTTTTTCTTAAAGCAGTACATCATTACCCTTGTTTAGCCTTCAAAAATCTTTCTTTATGATGGAATTAAGCAGCAGAAACTTTGCGGTTGTCAATTTGTCATACCTCACATTTACATATACTATGTTAACTGAATTGTCACGTTAAGTAGAGTGTTATGAGGCTATTTATGACGATGGGTAATCAGTCCAGCCAGTCGTCACCTTCACCTTCCTATATGCCTTCCTTTTACAACTTGAACACTTTATCCGAGCTGCAAAATTAACAAACGAAAAATAACATTAAAAAGATAAGGACTCGAGTAACTATATGACCAATATCGACTGATTGACAAATTTAATACTCCGCCAAAAAAATTAATTACTCTAAAATCAAAAACTTGATAAAAAACAATGTCAACTTCCGATATGCCAAAAAGGTGAGGGCGTAATATAGGAGGGTAGACATAGGCGGTGAAGATAATGGTGAATGAAGAATGTGAAGAGTTATGCTAGATATACAGTTACACACTCAAGACGACAGAAAAAAATGCATTGACAATAATATTGTACATATATTAACAATATTGTACATACATCCTGCTAAAAAAAATAGACTACAAAATTTAACTTTGGAGACCATGACATGATATTACACTATAAAGAGAAAGGCAAAAACTCTTATTATCAAGGCTTAGAATCCCGAGTTAAATAGTGTGGAGTAGGTTCAGTACTCTAGTAGTCCAGTTTAAGGACTAATAGTTAAGTGGGGGTATAGGTTCGGCACTATCCATCTGAAACTTTAAGACGGGTCAAGTACATATCACTTGTGTATATAAAGATGCAAAAGGAAAAAACAATATATTTGTTTTATATACACATGTGTATATTTGACTCGTTTACTGGTAGCTTGCATACTCATATGCATCATGATTACATGCCTAGCAATCAAAATAGGTTTCTGACTGACAGTAAAGCATCAACTAAAAAATATAATAACCAAGATTGGCCAATACCAGTTCTTATATAACTTCTTCAACCACCATATATAGTCATCTCTAAAAAAAACCAACTTTATAAGTCCAAATTTATTTGTGTAGCGAGATCCGAGATGACAATATTTCCTAATTAAGAAATTCTTATATCTTCTTTTCCTAGATAGAAATTCGACAACAATTTCACCCAAGTAATTCATTTTATATGCTATTGTCCACCAAAAAACTGGATTTTAAAAGGGAGTAATTTTTTTCTCCAACAATTAAATTAACTTGCAGAATGCAGATTCTCAAATGAATTGTTACAAAACGTGATGGAAAACAAACGATAACAACTGTAATACAACAGAATGAAGATAATCTAATACGCAATACCTCAGTCAAATTCATTTCATGAAAGTGAGAAGCATAAAATGTATTTTTATAAGTTTGATGAAATAAAATCGAACTAACCTTCTACATCGAAAAACAAAACCAATGTAAGATTAACCAAATTTTAGGGAAATTGTTATGAGAATTAATAGTTAAGGAGCAATAAGAAATTAAAAAATGTTAATGCTAAAAAAAATAAGATAAAACTAATTACCTCTGTGATACGGTACCCTATTCATTAGCAAATTGTTTGAACGGAAGCATAGATCAGCATAAATAACACAGATACACATAAATCAACAATTTTCTCTATCGAAATCCAATCTATATCAAAAAATATTCAAACAGAAACAGGTAAACTACAAAGTTAAATGATGCAATGAATTTGAAAATCCATCTTACCATCATTAGTTCCATCCACAATCTTGATAGCCTTTACATGAATCATCGCTTCGTAATTCATATCTCGGTGGCCTAGTGCTGGTGATGATAACATTTCATTATCATTATTTAGTTTTCTTATCAATAAGGACACATGGAAAATCCAAAAAAAAAAAAAAAAAAAAAAGCAAAGGAGTAAGTTAGTGGAAGAGAATAATTTGGGCTGACTCTCCCAATAATATGTGAAGAGAATGGAAGACGGCGATTTCGTATGCGCAGTTAAAAGAGATGTGACCAAGTTGAAGGGGATGAAGATTGATAATGAGTTTAAATCACAAAGATGATGATTGATGAGTGAGGAGTTTAAATAGATGAAAAGAATCTAATAGGAAAGAATCATCAAATGTAGGAAAATTTGAAGTAAAATAGGAAACGATTTGAGGTAATTGTGGTAGGAAATTATACCTTTAAAATGAGATCAGATAAAGAAGAGTGATATGTAGAGTGACGACAGAATAAGAGGGGGATTAGTTTAGGGTTAGCAGAGTTTAAGTTAGGCGGAAAACAAATGAATGTCAGACTGACACGTGTATAGGTTTGTGTAAAGTGGTTGTTCTTTTATAAGTTTAATAATATAGATATTTAACAAATTAAACATCATTACACATTAAACAAATTACACTTAACAATTTAATTAGTAATTCACAATTACATATGTGTAAATGGGTCATTTTGGATCTAGTTAATATAATCTACAATATTTTATAATTATAACTAACTAATCATTCTTATCTCAAATGTTTCATAAACATTAATCAGTTTTAATAATATAACATTTTAATTACTAAAATAAATCTTATTTAATCCTATTACGATAAGATATAAAATTCTCACTTATAAACAAATTTGTTCAATTTAAGGATTTAATTAATCCGAATCAATATACGATTAATTAACTTTACAGTTTGGGAATCGTCTTATAGGTGTGATCTTAAGGGATCAACTAATCACCACCGTCAAACGACAGTAATGTCAAACTCTAGTTAGCCAATCATTACCGATTAATGTTGATCAGTTCACTATATAATTGAATCATCCCTTATGTATTCTTATTATGAGATTTAATAATGTGATCGCAATATTATTGAGAACACTTACTCCAACAGTTTTATATTCTAAATATTTTTGACTCATGTTTCAATATCTTTAAATCGACTTATAATTTGGTTTTTTACTCTAAAATTAATTTCGACTTGAAATACCTTTATTTCATTAGAAGCGACGCACTAATCTAAAAGAATTTTATTAATTTTATAAACCTAGTTATGCATTATCCGAGTTCCATAAATCGCAGAATTAATTATATGAACTTAATTAGATGAAGCTTAATATTAGAGGGAAATTGGGAACTCATATTTCATTTTAAATCCTCAATTTAAAATTTGAAATTTGAAATAGTGGATTACAAATCCAGATTCTTAGCTTGGGAAAATGAAGAATTTGAAATCCAAATTCTATGTTTAAGGATGGAGTAATTTTCTTATCCAAATGTATAGTCACTCTTAAGAGTTGGTGAAGAATTAATACTATTGAAGAAGCATTTCAAAAATAATAAACAAAACATTTGTAAAACTATGCCCAATTTTATTTTTTATTTGGTGAAATGGGAAAAGTTTCATTAATAATCATTAGAGTACATCATCATAAGTAATAAACACACATTATTTTATCATCATACTCGTGGGGAAACTCTCTCTCTCTCTCTAAAATTGAGAGAGAGAAAATCCTCCCATAAGCAAAAATTCCTAGAAAATTAGAATTGGGGGTTGAATATCTTGGCTTCTCCCCTCCTTTTCTTCATCCCTTTTGTTAGAAAATTTTTCCAGAAACTTTTCTTGAGATCTACCTTTCCTAAGATTTGACTTTAATTACTCCCCAATTTAGCCTAGAGGAGTTTTTTCATGTTGGAATATGTGTCCTCCGACAATAATGCGATCACAACTGTCGATCATGATGATCACATGTTTAAGTCTCATTTTAAGAATACATGTGGGAAGTAATATTTTACTGTCAACTGGTCCACACATATCGGTAATGATTGGCTGACTAGAGTTTGACATTACTGTCGTGCGACGGTGGTGATCAGTTGATCCCCTTAGGTCATACCTAAAGGGTAACACTCTTAATTGAATATTTAATTGGTCGTATGACGATACGAGTCAATTAAATTGCTTAAAATTGATGGACGATTTTGGGAGTAATATTTACGTGTCTCGTTGTAATTTGATTAAATTAGACACGGTCTAAGTAATCGAATTGTTTTATTGCTTAGATGAAATTATTGTTTACGGAAACAATTGAACTGGATGAATAATTTATTATAAATACAAGATGTTGTAATTTATAATTGGTAAAGTGTTTTGGTACAAGTAATTATGAATTACTAAGGCGATTTTGTACATGACGTATTTTATTAATACGTTGATTTTTAATACGTTAAAAATACATGACAATTTTACATGACTTGTGACATGTGACAAATTGAGAAATTGACAAAGATAAAATGAAATCCATTTTATCTAATATGGACCGAAAAATTGGAGGGAGTATGGTGTTTAAATTATGTTTAATTAATTGAGTGGAAACAACATGATTACACTTCCAACACCTAGCTTTGCATGCCTATTTCTTGATTAGAGAATTAAGCCCATGCATTGGCTCCCCAATCCCTCCTCCCACCGGTTTTCTAAGACCAATTTAGAGAGTTTTTACTCACTAATTTTTCATTCATACTACACACAATTATTTCTAGAGTAAGAAATAAAATTTCCTCTCTACATCTCATAAAAATTAGAGAGATAAAAACTCCAAAAATTCTTTCCTCTATTTACCGAAATAATAGAGTTCAAAATAAATATTTTGGGTCAATTTTAGTAAGATTATTATTATTCTAGATCAAGTAATATTAATCTATTAAGGGGTTGTCTTGGGTATTCATCTTTGGGAGAGATTCTACCTTTGAATCTTTGTTCATCCATATAAGGAAAGCTCAAGAATAAGTAAGAAGGAGATCTTACTTGTGCCCTTTTGATCCGAATTTTTAATGTGAGGAAAACGATTTCTTCTCTTTATTTATTTATGTTTGCATGCATAAGATCAATATTTAATTTTACGACTAAATTAATTCATCACATATATCAATATGTATTGTAATGAGATATAGATTTCTAACAAGCGGTATCAAGAGCCTTAGGTTGTTTGCATGCAAATCGGTTATAGTTTTACGGAGTTATACGATTAACATATAAAACTTGTAAATTTGTGTTTATTATGATATATCACGAAATCCATTATGCATGTTAAAGTTTCTGATCCTAAAATATATTTAGGATATTTTGTTTAATTTATGGATTTTTATTGTTCATTTTATATAATAATGGCATTAAAAATGTGATTTTATGATTAAAATGTCATTTTTGGACTAAAATTAGCTAAACTTCGATTTTTCCATTGATTTTTGGATATGTTTTCACATATATTACATTTAGATGACCTGTAAATTTTCATAATTTTATGAGTTAATATGCTCGAAATATGGATTTTTCATGATAAAATCGAATTTAAATAATAAAATAGGTTAATATGATAAATATTTCGAATCTAGTCATAGAAATTTAGTATGTTGTCTCATGTAATTTTACAAGATGTGTGTAAAATAATAGGCTATAATGAAGTCCTTATGCATGATTTATGAATTTTTGATGAAAAATAGCATAAATAGTGACTTTAATTAGTGAATAATTACTAAAACATACTTCATGACTAAGAAAAAACGTCACATGTTTCATTTTATTACCTATTTCAGATCTAAAATTGAAAAGTTAATAAATATAATTTTTCTCTTTTTTTTTTATGATAATATTTGATAAATCCGATAAACCGCAACAATGTTTTCCCGATAAATTTTGAAATTTTAACCTAAGTTTTTTTAACATTGTGAGTGTCATGGTATTTTTCCAGAATGTTCATGAGTTTAAATTTCAAATTTTGAATTTATTTGAAATTTTTATGATTCATTTGGAGTTTATGGCATTTTATTGTAATTTTGAGTCCATTAATGAACAATTTTAAGTAATTTAAGTTAATTATTGTCAATATATTAGTGGATATTAATTTTGAGTCCTAAGATGGTTAGGGTAATTAACTAATACATAAATGTGATTTTATGTAATTTAATGTGATTTTAAAAGGTTGAATCACGCAAATCCATAAAAACCATTTAATATACGATATTGGCTCCTTAAAGGCGATTTAGCATAAAATTGGGCATGTTCATACATATTATAATGCTGCATTTTATTTATGATTGTCATAATTTTATTCAATGTAATTTTTTGAATTATGTAATTTTACTTAGTATGACCTTAGTTTTTAATTGGTATTACCCGAAATGTATGGGAATATCGATTCGGTTGTAATTTATTGTGATCTCGTATCACCGTTTTGTAATTTAATAGATTTATTTTATTTTAATTACAAATGTATAATAGGAAATTATGTAATTTGTGATGTAATTTATTTATTCCGGAGTTCCTTGAAGACGGTGCCACTCAAGAAGGCGATCTATTAAGACGGTGTTACCTCGAGATGCGTGCCAAAACCGAAGTTCAAGGGACCAATGGAGTTGGTTTCCGAATTTGTAATAGTTTATTAGATTTACTATTTTAGGAAGGCCATACTAGGATTTAATTTATGCCTTGCATTTTATTTATATGTCGCATGCATCGCTAAATCGCCATAACTAAAACATGCATCATCATTTTAATCGAGTTTATCGACCGTGTCAATTATAATTATCGTAGTTCACCGCTTTAGTTCTGATAGCTCTGTCGTGTACTATCAAAAATAAACCTAGCGGTCTCAACTAAAATGTAGTAAAGGCAGTCGAGTATCGAATCCTCAGGGAGGCGGTGCAATTATCAGTTGCCTAATTCTAATCTTAAGGTAACAAATGGGGGTTGTTTGAATTGGTTGCTAAACTACGTGATTTAAAAGAAGAGAAATAAAGGCAATAAAAGCAAGAAATAAGTTTAAACTATCAAGAGAGGAGGGACATGTCGGGAATTCGGTTCACTACGGTAGTCTAGTGACTCAGCTGTAAATGATTCAGACGAATTATATGCGAGGCGGATGTTGAAAGGTCCTTTTGGTCCACTTTCTATCCTAAATTACCACTAACTTAACTTTCATTCTCATTAGGGTAGTCTACTGTTCATAGCAGGCCTATTTAGTCCAATCTTTCGATCTAGGATTGATCGATGCCATTTGGTGTTCACAATTAAGCATATGTGGTCGTTGGTCAATGGTCGATACAAAACACAATTTATACTTCACAAACAACTCTACAATTAGTAAAGAGGCAAGTAAAGGTCGGATCCCAAGGGACGGGTATTGAAATGAAGATTCTATTGTAACTAGTGGTGTCTAGGGGTGTCACAAATTGGGTTGATGTAGAAGGTCACTAAACTAAAATAGCAATGAAAATAAACTAACAAGGTAAATGAAATAAGGGTGTAAACAATTGATTAAAAGCACTAGGGTGTCATGGGTTCATAGGGGAATCATGGGATATGATCATACAAACATGTTCTCAAATTATAAGCAAGCAATTATTGTTGTGATGGATTGAGTTGGGTTATATCTTACAATCCTAGGAAAGTTTGGGTCCCGGAGCCGAATCTCTTGGATTGTACAACACCTACAAGTCGACTTAATCTTCCCTACTTAACACATGCATGGTCTAACAAGACTCGAGTTGGGTTATGTCTTACAAGTCAAGTTGAAAGGATAGAAGATGATAGTAAATGCAAGGATTCATAGGCTTAGCATTTCATCAAATATAACATGTGCATGTATTAAGATCAAAACAAGCAAGCAAATAAGATATGAAAGCATATTAATTTAAGCATGAATCATTCCCCATGTTGGTTTCCCTAATCACCCATTAAACCCTAGCTAAGAGACTACTCACTCATTATCATATTGATCATGCTAGAAAGGTTGTCAATCATACTAACATAATGAAACATGATGAATAAATGAAAGTAATTAGCAATAATTAAAAAGGGATTAAGAGATTATACCTACTAATGATTCCAATAATAAAGCAAGAATAATAGAAGAACTTGATGATTGATGGAAGGTTGTCAATCTCCCAATAAACCCAATAATCTTCTAATTACCCAAAATAAATGAAGAACTAGAGAGAGATTAAAGAACTAAAACTTGGATTAAAACTTGATTAATATTTGATTACAATATTGAAGAGAGATTTGATTGATATTAACTACTCTAATTATTGATAAGAAGAACATGCTCCTCTAATTAGACTAATGGGGTATTTATAGTGAAAATTAGGGAGGATGCATTAGGGTTAACTAAGGGCTAAACTAGTAATTACACTTTTAAGTTGAGCAAGGAGCCTCCGGGATTGTCCGAGAGAAGGGCTTCTCCATTTCGTAGCTTGAAGAACGAAATTGTCTTTGTGTTGTGATCCGTGCGGCCGGGAGTCGGGACGGCCGGATCTGGTGGGACGATCCGAGCGGATCGAAGAACAAGACGCTCGGACTGGGCATGGGGAATCCGAGCGGATTCCTGGTGAGGACGCTCGGACTGGGGAGGACGGACGGATTCTCTACAATCCGTTCGGATTGTAGTTCAGCAACTTTTCTTCTTCTTTTTCTTCCCTTTTCTTCATGGATTCCTTGGGGATTTCCTTGGGGACTCAAGGATCCTTTTCTCAACAATGCTCTTCTACTATGCTATGTACAAAGGCCTTCTAGTCTTGTCTCTCCTTGATGCTTGGTCATTGAATATGATCAATTTAGCCTTGTTTTGCCATGAAAATGCAAGATTCTTACTCCTCTCCTACCAAGGGATCAAAATCTCAAAGAATATGCAAAACAAAGAACTAAAGATAAGAAATGACCCAAATAGGCACTAAAAAGCATGGAAACAATGGTAATTCGGGGCTAAATATGCGCCAATTATGGTCGCATCAAATATCCCCAAACCGAACCTTTGCTCGTCCCGAGTAAAGAGGTGACAAAGACTAGGACCAATACTAAACTAACCTAATAATAATAGCCGATATGAGACAATTAGCGGGTCTCACTCCGCCCCTTCAACTCACAACAAGACAACCATGAGGTAGGATGCCTTCTTGCAAGGCAAGGTGGGTCTTGCCAAAATGGCGACACATCCAAACATTAAGCACACAAAATCAAGTAATGGATGCATCTACAAAAGAATAGCCACTTTCCTCATCTAAGTGGCGGAAATTATCTACAAGGGAAGCAATTCAAGGGTACACAATCCTTCATAGATGCAATTTGTTCAAACTACTAAGCCTAGAAGGATACCAATAAATCACCTCCAAAAGGTGTCAAGCTAGGGTACCTTTGTCCTCAATCGTTAAATGCTTTTGTCAAGAGTAGACTCCCTATGGTGTTAGAAACACTGGAGGATCGCGGAATTCCCCCTCTTGCCTAGACAAGAAGAAGGGTCGTCCCCTCTCTACCATGCACAAAAATGGATACGATGGATAAAGGGATCGATAGTAATTGAGTTTCATTTTTGGGAGTTTGCTTTTGTTTTTGTTTTTCCCCCCAATTTCTTGTGGCATTTGACTTTTTGAGAACACTTTCTTTGCCATTTCTTTTTGATTTTTGGCATTTCAATACTTGACAACTTTTTGCATTTCTTTTTGAACATTTTCAAAGTCACCCCAATTAGTAACGAGGGTGCCTTGTATTTGAAGCTTTTAGGAGTTTATTTTTGCTCCTCTTTTCTTTTGATGCATTTTTGCAAACTTTCTTTCATTTTTCATTTCATTGAACTCAAATTGATTTCTTTTTGTTTTGTGCCCATTCCCTTTTTGTGACAAAAATGTGGTAGAACATGGATGAATGATAGATGGATGCATGGTTTCAAGGGTCACCTTGGAATAAACGGTAGCCAAGGAGTTATCACACCACAAGGTACTCTTGACTAGGCCTTAAACCATGGGTCAAAGGATACTAGCATGACACATCCTAGGGTGTTTTACAAATATTCTAACAAGCAAAGTCTTAAGAATAAAAAGCATCTACTAGGGCCTATATACACTTGTCAAGCTTCCCAAGTAGACGGTTTCACAAAATTTTTCTAACATGCAAACTACATGCCATGATGCAACTAACATATAAACATCCTAATGCAAATGATTCTACCAACTAATATGCCATATAAACTAGATGCAATCCTAAATTCACATTGTTATACCGCATCAATCAAAATAAAGCCACATAGTCATTAACATAAAGAGGAAAAAGGAGATTGGAAAGATCATACCATGCGGTCTTCAATATCCTCATGTCTCGGATGTGGCGTAGTCAATCAATGTGAAAAAGGATGAACAAACACAATATACACAAGACAATATATACAAGGGAAATGAACTTGTTTTTGGTTTTTCAATTTTTAAATTTTTATGGTTTTTGAATAAAAGTTAAGTGTTAGAATTCCCATCCCCACACTAATATGGGCATTGTCCTCGATGGCCAAAATGATGGAAATTATGCAAGGATGATGCATGATTTTCTATACTAAATGCAATTCTACACTAAACTATACTACATCATGCATGATTTTTTTGTTATGACGGAGAGGATAATTTAAATTACCTCCCGTTGCGTATGCCTTAACTTCCCCAAACCAAGTAAGACACTATTGCTAATGTCAAAGCATGGGGGAGTTCATGCACATGCTATGCTATGCATGAGACTAGATTGTCATTTTGGATTTTCAAAAATGGGAACAATAAAGAACACCTCAAAGGAACCGAGGTGTGAGTCCTTTGATGTTGCTAGGACTAAACCAACAATGATCAAAATGAAATAAAATACAAAGAGATATAGACAAACCGTGGGAGAGTAGGAATCTCCAAGGCTAGTCTTCCATCATGCTACTATCGTCATCACTTCCCTCATGAGAAGTGGTCATATTGCCACTTTCCTTGGCACTTTCTTCTTTGCTTTCCTCATCACCATCTTCCTCATCATTATCTTCACCATCTCTTTCTTCATCTCCACTTGCTTCTTCCTCAATGTTATCATCAAATTCCTCATCATTTCCAACAACCTCATTGCCTTCCACCACGTCCCTAGATGCACCCAGAAATAAGGCTTCTCTATCCGCCCAACTAGGCAAAGGACAAGATGGATCAAGGAGTCCTTGCCTAGCTAGATGTAGGAGGGGAGGATATTGAGCCAAATAAGCATTCTTCCGATCTTCATAAGCTTGCTTGTGCATGGCTTGCATTAGAAGAGTGACATAATCTTTTCCAATTTCAACTCCTTGCGGTTTGAACTCTTCATAATCATAGGGGTAAGATGGTATAACAATGGAAGAGGAGGGAGTTTCATGATCACCCTTTTGTTGTTGAATGATGTACTCGGCTTCCGTGGATAGGGGGAGTAAATAGTTGGTCCGGTGGACACTAAGACGGCAAATCTTTGCGGGTAGAGTGAATGATCGAGCCTCACTTGTAAGCCACCCATACTTGGTATCAAGGGGATTGTGAGCAACCCACTTAAACTTGTTAATCAAGGTGGACATATCAATAAGATGGCCACCATCCTTAGCCTTGTACTTGCTATCCTTATTGAAATTAGGATCAAAGTTCTTGGCTAGGACCGTGACAAGGCCGCCATTAACAATTACGGTTTGACCCTTCTTCCCACTATCTACATGGAGCCATCTATCAACCAATAGCCTCAAAGAATTGTAAGGCTTGGTGTGAATTCTTCCAATGTTCAAAGTTGATTCAAGGAGGATAAAATCGAGTCCCGTAAAATGATTGGTGTCTTTCCTAGCAATTATGGTATTTCCCACAACCTTGTGCCATATTCTTATGCCCGGATGATGGACCAAAAGAGCACGACAAGCTTTAAAATCTTCAAATTTCCTCCCGGAGATTGCCTCCCAAAGAGGCTCGGGATCATACTTCCCATATTGCTTATAGAATTTATGTTCATCGCTAAGACCCAATATTTTACCCAATTCCGGAAAGGTAATGCGCCTACTAGTGTTAGCTAGACGGAACTCAATATTTTCCCTATTCTCAACTTTTGTCACTTTTAAAGAACTTAAGAATTCCAAGACAAGGGAGGGGTATGTTACTTCCTTCATTTCAAACAATTTCTTTAAACCCATGGCATTGAAAAAGACTCTTGTTTGTTCAAGAATACCCAACTTCTCTAAAGCATCTTGACATATGAATTTGGTGGATTGAATTTGTTTCATGGCAAACTTGACAAATGTATTTCTATGAGAATCGGAAATGAATGTTACCTCCGGGTAATGCAAGAGTTGATTAATTACCGGAGTAGAGGGTGATGCTTCCATAGAAATTTGTTGAGGTGGTTGCACTTTCAAGCTTGGTGTTGATACCACCATTGTCAAAGCTTTCTTCATTTGTAGAGCTTTTTGCCTTTGAGAGAGAGTTGTAGTCTTTGGTGCCTTTGCTTTTGCTTTTGTTGCTCCCTTTGTTCTTGCCATTTGATGAGCTAACCAAGAAAAAGATCAAAAATCTTCAATTTGTAGAATGCCCAAATTGATTTTGAAGGTGAAAGGCTTTGCCTTTATGAGAACAAAAATCAATTCAAAGGTGAAGATTTTGTGCTTGGTTTTGATTGTTAATGAAGATGGAGTGATTGATTTGTTATTTGAAAGATGGTTTGATTTGATTTTGGTGAGTTTTGTTGAGGGTTTTTGTTTTTGAGATGGAGAGGATGAGGGTTTTGATGTTATGGGTAGTGTTTATGAGTGAATGAATGAATGAATGAAGGTGGGGTGGGTATTTAAAGAACTCGACATTTTCGAATTGCAGGGACAATCCGTGCGGATTAGGCGCAATCCGCTCGGATTCTTCAGCTTCAAATTTTCAAAAATCCCGCCTAGAGACGGGCGGATTATGGAGAATCCGCTCGGATTCTTTTTGGATGAGACGGGCGGAATTCGCACAGACGGACGGATTCTTATCCGTAGACTTTTCTTTGTTTTTTCTTCACTGCAAGACGGGCGGATTGATCACAAGACGGACGGATTACGAGAGACGGCGTCTTTTCGAATCCGCTCGGATTCTTCATCGACAAGAATTTGCGTTTTCAGCCCACCCAAGACGGGCGTCTTCTCGACGGACGCTCGGATCCACTTCAGACGGGCGGATTGTCGGAATCCGCTCGGATTGGTCCTTGTGTACACGGATTGATTCCATCCGTGCACCAACGCATTCCCTTATCATTCTTTCTTTCTTTCTTTCAAATCTTGTGTTCTTCATTGTCGGGGCACTACTAAGGCATGAATAGCCTAGGCAATTGCCATCCCCACACTAAGGTAAAGCACTACACATCAATTAAAATCATTAGTCCCTCCCTCACTTCTCTCTTTTCATGACAATTATTTTGATTAAAGTAAATAAAATCCAAAAATGACAAAAATGCAATACAAAAATTAAAGTGTAAGTTAGGGAGTTAGAAATATTTACAAGTGGTGGTTTAGGGAGGACTCCACCAAACTCTCATTCTTGATGAGATGTCAAGGGGGCATGTTCAAGGTGTTGTTGATGTTGCTCAACACCTCGAAGAAGTAATTAAAAGCTTGTTCATTGTTGTGGTAGAGGTCCTCAATAGACCGTGGCCCTTGTTGTTGATCATGATCGATGGCATGCCCAATGTAGGGATTAAAGATCCCTTCAAATTCGTCGTCCCAAAGACCACAAACTTCATTGAGTTGATCATTGAAAATCTCTTGCTTGGATGGAGACAACTCTCCCAATTTCTTTTCTTGGCCAATGAGGCCATTTTCTTCTTCCTTGGTTGATTTTGATGAGCTTTGCAAGCTCTCCTTTTCACAATTCACTTGCTCTTTGAATGGAGCATCTTCAACTTTCTTCTTCCATTGGAGTTCCGATTTCTTCTTTTCATCTTTTCGGCTATAATGATCAATCATGAAACATGGCTCATGCAAACGAGGAGCTCTCATGGTTTTGTCAAGATTAAAAGTTATGCTTTCATCCCCCACTTCTAGAGTGAGCTCTCCATGTTTCATATCAATTACCGCACCCGCGGTGTGTAGGAAAGGTCTTCCTAAGATGATTGGAATGTTGGAATCTTCCTCCATATCAACAATGACAAAGTCCACCGGGATGAAAAACTTCCCAATTCGCACGGGGACATCTTCCCATATCCCTAGCGGTGTCTTCGTCGATCTATCGGCCATTTGAAGAGTGATGTTGGTACATTTGAGCTCTCCCATTCCCAACCTTTTACTTACCGAGTACGGCATGACACTCACACTAGCCCCTAGATCACATAAGGCTTTGTTGATCGTTGTGTCGCCGATGGTACACGGTATTGAGAAGCTTCCCGGATCTTTTAACTTTGGAGGTGAACTCCCTTGAAGAATTGCACTACTCACCTTAGTGAAGGCGATAGTCTCAAGTTTCCGGATTGACTTCTTCTTTGTGAGGATATCTTTCATATACTTTGCATAGGCCGGAACGTGATTGATTAATTCCGTGAAAGGAATTGAGACTTCTAAGTTCTTCACAATTTCCATGAACTTTCCAAGTTGATCATCAAATTTGGGCTTGGCTTGACGACTTGGAAAAGGAAGTCTAATCACAATGGGCTCCTTTTCTTTGGTTTTGTCTTCATTTTTCTTTGAACTTTCTTCTTTTGATGATTCCCCTTCCTTGGGACCTTCCACCACAACTTCATTCTCACTAGCTCTCACAACTTCATCCTCAACTTGCTTTTTCGGTGCTTCATATCTTGTACCACTTCTTAAGTGAATGGCACTAACCGTTTCATGTCTAGGGGGATTACCTTGAGGTGGTAATTGCCCCTTTTGTCTTGATGAGCTTGAAGATGCTAGTTGGGTCAATTGTGTTTCCAACATCTTGGTGTGAGCTAGAATGTTGTTGATGGTGGTATCTTTTGCTTGGCTATCCTTTTGCATTTGGGTGAAGAATTCTTGTTGATTTTTTTGCATTTGAATGACCGCTTTTTGGACATCAAAACTTTGGTCATTGTGGTGATTGTATGGATTTTGGTTTTGGTAGCCTTGGTTTTGATTGAAAAAGGGTCTTTGATTTTGATTTCTCATGGGTGGTGGAGTGTATGTAGTTTGAGGGTTTTGGACATTTTGGCTCTTGTATGAGAGATTTGGGTGGAACTTGGTGTTTTCATTGTAAAAATTTGAATAAGGGGTGCCACTTTTGTAAGCTTGGAAAGCATTGACTTGTTCGGTTGTTCCCCTACATTCACTTGAGTCATGACCCAAGGTTCCACAATTCTCACATATCCCGCTTGGGATTGATGAGGATGCCGTCATGGCATTGACATGATGCTTTGATGATTTTGAGCTTTCCTCAAGTCTAGCCATAGCTTGTTCAAACTTCAAGTTGATTGTGTCAATGTGAGCACTAAGTTGAGCACCCAATTGAGTAACGGTGTCCACTTCATACTTTCCTCCTCTAGTAGCCTTGCGAGGCCTACTATATTGTGAATTATGGACCGCCATTTCCTCAATCTTGTTCCATGTTTGATTGTCATCAACTTCGGTGAACATTCCATTTGATCCCATATTGAGAATGTTCCTTGAATCTTCATATAAACCATTCCAAAATTGTTGCACTAAAAACCATTCGCTAAGTCCATGGTGAGGACATGAGCGACAAATACCTTTGAACCGCTCCCAAGCTTCATACAAAGACTCTTCATCCCTTTGCTTAAAACCCGTAATTTGAGCTCTTAGCATATTGGTCTTCTCCGGTGGGTAGAATTTTTTGTAGAAAGCTAGAGCTAGCTTCTTCCAAGAATCTATTCCAAGGGTGGTCTTATCAAGGCCCTTCAACCATTGCTTTGCGGTGCCGATTAACGAAAAAGGAAATAAGACCCATCTTATTTGGTCTTGAGTCACGCCCGTTTGAGAGATAGCTTCACAATAATCACAAAATGTTTCCATATGAGAATGAGGGTCCTCACTAGGCATTCCCCCGAATTGGCTCCTCTCAACTAGTTGGATGAAGGCGGACTTGGCAATAAAGTTTCCGGTAAGATGTTGTGGGGTAGGAGTACCATTTGGTAGATCCTCCTCGGTGGGTATAGAGTGTGACGAGAATTTAGGCATTGTAGGTGGATTTTGTGTGGTATTGTTTAATGGGTTCTCTTCTCCTTCTATTGCGAAAGGATTGACAAACTCACTAGTGGGTTGAACAACTTCACCAACACCTCCCAAATTCCTCCTAACAAGTCTCCTATTATTCGTCAAGGTTCTTTCGATTTCACGGTCAAAAGGTAACAAATCTCTTTGTAACCTTCTAGACATGCAAAATATCAAACAACTAGAAAACAATTAGAACAAGCCTTGAGGAGTTTTACTTCCCCAAGGTGAAAAAGACACAACTAAAAACAATAAAAGAAATCTTAAATCAATTAAACACCGTCCCCGGCAACGGCGCCATTTTTGATCGATGCCATTTGGTGTTCACAATTAAGCATATGTGGTCGTTGGTCAATGGTCGATACAAAACACAATTTATACTTCACAAACAACTCTACAATTAGTAAAGAGGCAAGTAAAGGTCGGATCCCAAGGGACGGGTATTGAAATGAAGATTCTATTGTAACTAGTGGTGTCTAGGGGTGTCACAAATTGGGTTGATGTAGAAGGTCACTAAACTAAAATAGCAATGAAAATAAACTAACAAGGTAAATGAAATAAGGGTGTAAACAATTGATTAAAAGCACTAGGGTGTCATGGGTTCATAGGGGAATCATGGGATATGATCATACAAACATGTTCTCAAATTATAAGCAAGCAATTATTGTTGTGATGGATTGAGTTGGGTTATATCTTACAATCCTAGGAAAGTTTGGGTCCCGGAGCCGAATCTCTTGGATTGTACAACACCTACAAGTCGACTTAATCTTCCCTACTTAACACATGCATGGTCTAACAAGACTCGAGTTGGGTTATGTCTTACAAGTCAAGTTGAAAGGATAGAAGATGATAGTAAATGCAAGGATTCATAGGCTTAGCATTTCATCAAATATAACATGTGCATGTATTAAGATCAAAACAAGCAAGCAAATAAGATATGAAAGCATATTAATTTAAGCATGAATCATTCCCCATGTTGGTTTCCCCTAATCACCCATTAAACCCTAGCTAAGAGACTACTCACTCATTATCATATTGATCATGCTAGAAAGGTTGTCAATCATACTAACATAATGAAACATGATGAATAAATGAAAGTAATTAGCAATAATTAAAAAGGGATTAAGAGATTATACCTACTAATGATTCCAATAATAAAGCAAGAATAATAGAAGAACTTGATGATTGATGGAAGGTTGTCAATCTCCCAATAAACCCAATAATCTTCTAATTACCCAAAATAAATGAAGAACTAGAGAGAGATTAAAGAACTAAAACTTGGATTAAAACTTGATTAATATTTGATTACAATATTGAAGAGAGATTTGATTGATATTAACTACTCTAATTATTGATAAGAAGAACATGCTCCTCTAATTAGACTAATGGGGTATTTATAGTGAAAATTAGGGAGGATGCATTAGGGTTAACTAAGGGCTAAACTAGTAATTACACTTTTTAAGTTGAGCAAGGAGCCTCCGGGATTGTCCGAGAGAAGGGCTTCTCCATTTCGTAGCTTGAAGAACGAAATTGTGCTTTGTGTTGTGATCCGTGCGGGCCGGGAGTCGGGACGGCCGGATCTGGGTGGACGATCCGAGCGGATCGAAGAACAAGACGCTCGGACTGGGCATGGGGAATCCGAGCGGATTCCTGGTGAGGACGCTCGGACTGGGGAGGACGGACGGATTCTCTACAATCCGTTCGGATTGTAGTTCAGCAGCTTTTCTTCTTCTTTTTCTTCCCTTTTCTTCATGGATTCCTTGGGGATTTCCTTGGGGACTCAAGGATCCTTTTCTCAACAATGCTCTTCTACTATGCTATGTACAAAGGCCTTCTAGTCTTGTCTCTCCTTGATGCTTGGTCATTGAATATGATCAATTTAGCCTTGTTTTGCCATGAAAATGCAAGATTCTTACTCCTCTCCTACCAAGGGATCAAAATCTCAAAGAATATGCAAAACAAAGAACTAAAGATAAGAAATGACCCAAATAGGCACTAAAAAGCATAGAAACAATGGTAATTCGGGGGCTAAATATGCGCCAATTATGGTCGCATCAAGGATTAATTTTAGCCAGATTAAAGGATGACATAGAAGCGTGCACTCAACTAAGTCGAATAAATACAATTAAATTGCTATGGTGACAGGGTCTCACAACTAATTCATCTAATTCATTTACTACATCGTCACATTTCTACCGCAGATCCCCTGATCCCAACATGAAAGGGGTTTAGCTACTCATGTCGCTAATTAAACTAACAGCAATTAAATTCCCAGCAATAAACATTATGAAATAAACAATAAATTGCATAAAAGCAAATTAGGGCAAAGGAATAAATGTAACGGAACAAGAGATTAAACCAAACAAAAGATTAATTATTAATAAAGGAAGAGAAAGAATTACAATCGATGCAAATCCGGCATAAAGAACACAATTTCCAAGCGAAAGCAATCCCGAAATAAAGTTACAGTAGAGAAGAATGAAGTACGCAGTAAAAATTTTGATAGATGCTAAGTAGTAAGTAAAAACTGATGCTAATAACCTAACTAATGTAGGTTTAAATAGCAAAGTAAATTAGTTTAACGAAAATAAATAACACACGGGCTGTTTAAAGCCCAAGATCAGCGAAACCACTCGATCGAGTGGATTAAAACCACTCGATCGAGCAAAACCTCAACCAAATCTACTCGATCGACCAGAAAGTTACTCGATCGAGTAGATGGTCTTTCTGCAAGTTAAGGATCGAGTATAAAGTGCTCGATCGACCATTCTGGGATGTAGAAACCACTCGATCGAGTGGTAAAACAGCTCGATCGAGTACTTTGACTTCATTTCACTCAAGTCCGCGCCTGAATGCCTCGTAATCCGTGCCATGACGCTTCCAAACACCGTATCTCACTCTGGAAAATCCCGTCTCCTCTAAATGCATGCAAAAAGGACGAAAAAGGGTACGATTCCACTACTTTCGCGTTCATTTCTACAAAATGGACAAAACGAACCAAAGTAGCCAATTCGGGGCAAAATACGATAAAAACAGTATAAAAATGCATAGAAATACGTGCTGAAATAGGCTAAAAAGACTATACATTAGGCACGTATCAAATCTCCCCAAACCGAACCTTTACTCGCCCTCGAGTAAACTCAAAACTAAACTAATGGAACTGAAACGATAACTCAGGGCTAGCTTAACTTGTCTACTTGAACCAATTTAATGCAACAAAAACTAACAGTTAAGGCTAAGCAGTCAATACGCAAACGAGTTCTAAGCTGTTCAGAAATATAGCCAACCTATCGACCTTGCAAGACCAACAAAATCAGACTCTCTCGTGGTCACTCTTCTCTCATGAAGCAAAGGGTGAATGTTATATGTAAAAGAGAGAAGAAAAGACAGTCACTCACCTAATCACACCCTACATAGAATGCATGCAACAAAAATGAAAGACAATTCAAGTACTAATGCACACACTCCAACCAATAATGTCCGTCACAGCCGAGGGCTTACAAATAATATGGGAATAGTGAGGTTCAGGTGAGAAAAGGCAAAACATGTTATGGAAATGTGGAGGTAAAAGCGTCAAGCTAGTTCCTAACAGGACCATAATGAAACCGTCCGAATCTCAACTGACTGAAAAACTAAGAACAAGTGCCCTTCATTTGGCACACAACTCACTAAACTCAAACACAACCTCCTCAAAAATAATGGGATAAAACGGAGGAGTCAGACGGTCACAAACTTCCTTTTTTTAAACACCGTCTGAAATAACTAACTGAAACAAACAACCTTTTTTTTTTCAAACTTTTCTTTTTTTTTCTTCTTTTCCTTACGTGTTTCAGCTTTCTCTTTCATTTTTTCTTTTTTTTTCTTTCTTTCTTTTCACGTCTTTCTTTTTTTTTCTTTTTTTTTTCTTTTTCAATACTTTTTTTTCTTTCTTTTCCTCCTTCCTCTATACTTACATCAACTCCAAACAAGAAATACGGGCCAAAATGCAATGGAAGATCATACCACAAAAGAACATACTAACTAGCTTGACTAGGCAGGCTTAGTTTGGGATGTAGCTGATGGGTCAAAAAGGCAAATTTGGCTAATGTGGAGCTAAATGGGTGAAAAAATATAAGGAAAGGGAAATTTGCAAGCACCTCCCTGCATGTGACACCAACCACAAACCCGAATATGTGCATTTGACGAGAAATTGAATGTCATAAATGTGCAAAAAAAAAAAAAACGAACATGCTATGCAAGGAGTACTACTCAAAATTCCTAATGAAATGGTCATGAATGTCACCAGTTATGGGATCTAATATCTCAGAATTTTTAAGTAGTTTGCCAATTTATCAGGTCAAGTCTAAACAGTCAGCTATATTTGAACAGAAACTCGTAGACTATGCGTATGACAAAGCTAATAACTATCAATAGAGTGCAAGGCTCAAGTAAAATGACAAGTTATAGTGCATTGTCATCATGGAAATCTACCGTTCCGACTCAACCTATATGCAAAAATAAACGTGAAATTGTTTTGATTTTTTTTTTAAATTCTTCTAATTTTTTTGATTTTTTGATTTTTAATTGAAAATAAACAACAATGCAAAGCTGAAAAATAAACATGAATGCAAAAACAAATGTAAATGCAGACTCAAAAGGATGCAATACCTTCCCCAAACGAAAACGGACAACGCCCTCGTTGTCCTCCAGCATACACCAGCAGATATATACAGGGGGACGGGAATATACAACCAACAAAAATAAAAACAATAAAAATAAAGGAGACAAAATAAAAGAGTAAGAGATACATACAAAATACGAACTTCCCCAAACCAGCCAGAAAACTGGGGAAGTGAGTAGACCAGTAGCTACTCGTCGTCGTCGTCGTCACTGCTGTCACGGATCTCCTCCACCACCCGGTACTCCGGGTCTATCTCCTCCTCTCTCCTCCTCCGCTCCTCAGCACGAGCTCTCTCCACTGCCACCTCTGGGTCCTCGTCCTCCTCCTCGTCAGAAACCGGGTACCCCTCAGGTGGGTACCAGAAGAAGGAAGGGTGTGGCCAACCCTCCGGGATCGGTCTGTGTCGCCGCAAGTGGTACTCGTACAGAGGGTGTAAGACAAGAGCCATGTCCCTCTCCATACGAGCCTGACGCGCTGCAACCTCAAGCAACAAATCGTAAACTGAGCTCCCTTGGTCCAGGACCGCGGGCGCCACAAAGGGAGGAGGTGGTACGAAAGTAGCCGGTAAGACCGACTCAGTCTGTGTCTGGTCAGTGGGAGGTGGAGTAGGAGTAGGAGTGGTAGTAGTAGTGGGAGTAGGGGTCGGATCGGGAGTAGCCGTGGAAGGCTGGGTACTCCCTGAAGGTGTAGACCCCTCTCCAGTCTCAAGACGCCGCTTCTTGTTGGAATATGTGTCCTCCGACAATAATGCGATCACAACTGTTGATCATGATGATCACATGTTTAAGTCTCATTTTAAAGAATACAATTGGGAAGTAATTTTTACTGTCAACTGGTCAACATATATCGGTAATGATTGGCTGACTAGAGTTTGACATTACTGTCGTGCGACGGTGGTGATCAGTTGACCCCCTTGGTCATACATATAGGGCAACACTCTTAATTGATCATTTAATTAATCGTATAATGTTACGAGTTAATTAAATTACTTGAAAAATTGACGGACGATTTTGGAAGTAAAATTTAAGTATCACATTGGAATTGATTTAAATGAGATACGGTCTGAGTAATCGAATTGTATCATTACTCAGATGAAATTATTGTTTAAGGAAACAATTAAATTTGAATGAATTATTATAAATACGATTTATATATTGGTAAAATATTTTGGTACAAGTAATTATGAATTACTAAGTCGATTTTTGTATATGACGTATTTTTATTAATACGTTGATTTTTAATATGTTAAAAATACATAACAATTTTATGTAACATGTGACATGTGACATATTGACAAATTGACAAAGATAAAATGGAATCCATTTTATCCTCAAATGGACCGAAATATTGGGTGTGATTAACAAATTATATTATGTTAATTAAGATTAGTGGAATACATTATTATTTCTCTAATATAGGCATGCATACCTAGTGTCTTTTGTGTAAGAGCACAAAGGCCATGCATTGGCCATCCCACACCACCCTACCCGGTTTCCTCTAGGAAAGAACAAAAGGGTTTTTGCATATACCTTGATCATTTCACTATATGCTAGTGTACATGATTTTATTATTATTCATTCATCTCATAAAACAAGATTTTTAAAAAGAGAAAAATTACATTCCATTCTCCCCTCTCTCAACCGGTTTTGAGAGCAAAAATAAAATATTTTTGGGTCATTTTTCTTACAAAATTAATATTATCTAGTATACATAATATTGATTTTAATTAAGAGTAAGCCTTGGGTATAAATCCTTGGGAGAGATCCTACACTTGGATCTTTGTTCATCCAAAAGGAAAGCTCAAAAACAAAAGAGAAGGAGATCTCTTTTGTGCCCATTTGAACCGAAATACCATTGTAAGAACAATGTTTCTTCCTTAATTTGTTTCAATGCTTGCATGCATAAGATCAATCTTTAATTTTATGACAAATTAAATTAATATATATATGAGTATGTAAGTATATAGATCTACATTTCCTTCAATTGGTATCAGAGCCATGGTTGTTTGCATGCAAATCGGTTAAAATTTTTTCCGAGTTATAAAGAATAACATATAAAACTTGTATAATTTGTGTTATTATGAGATATCACGAAATTAATCCATGCATGTTAATATTTCTGGTCCTAAAATGTTTTTAGGATATTTTGGTTATTTTTCGGATTTTATTGTTCATATTATACAATAATTGCATTTAAATGTGATTTTATGAGTAAAAATGTCATTTTCGGACTAAAATTAGCTATACTTCAACTTTTCCATTGATTTTTAGATATGTTGTCAAATATATTATTTTGAGATAACCTGTAAATTTTCATATTTTTTGAACTTGTTATGCTCGAAAAATGGATTTTTCATTATTAAATTCGGATTTAGGTGAAAAATAGGTTAATATGAGATAAATTTCGAATCTGGCCATAGAAATTTAGTATGTTGTCACATTGAATTTTACAAGATGTGTGTAAAATAATAGGCTATAGTGAAGTCTTTTTGCATGATTTATGGATTTTTGAAGAAAAATGGCATGAATAGTGACATTATTAGTGAAATATTGATAAAACATACTCTATGACTAATGAAAAACATCATATGTTGCATTTTATTGTCTTTTTCAGATCTAAAATTGAAAAATTAATGAATATAATTTTTCACATGTTTTTATGATTATTTTAGTTAAAACCGATAAACCGCAACATTGTTTTTCCGGAAAAATTTCGAAATTTTTAACCTTAGTTTTTGAACATTATGAGTGTCATGGTATTTTTCCAGAATGTTCATGAGTTTAAATTTCAAATTTTGAATTTATTTGAAATTTTAGTGACTTATTTGAAGTTTATAGCTTATTTTATGATTTTAAGTCCATTAATGAACAATATTATAAATATGAGTTGATTATGGTCAAATTATTAGTGAAGACTATATTTTGAGTCCTAAGAGGTTATGGTAATTAACTTATGCATAAATATGAATTTATGTAATTTTTGTGATTATAAAATGTTGAAATCACGCAAATCCGTAAAAACCGAGTAATATACGATATTGGCTAATTAAAGGCGATTTAGCATAAAATTGAGCATGTACATACATATTATAATGCTGCATTTTCTTTATGATTGTCATAATTTTAATTTATGTATTTTTTGAATTATGTAATTTTACTTAGTATGGCCTTAGATTTTAATTGGTATTAC
Source organism: Silene latifolia (assembly GCF_048544455.1). Taxonomy (NCBI): domain Eukaryota; kingdom Viridiplantae; phylum Streptophyta; class Magnoliopsida; order Caryophyllales; family Caryophyllaceae; genus Silene; species Silene latifolia. The sequence continues at coordinate 192,475,394 of NC_133536.1, forward strand.
CCGAAATGTATGGGAATATCGATTCGGTTGTAATTTTATTGTGATCTCGTATCACTGTTTTGTAATTTAATAGATTTATTTTATTATAGTTACAAATGTATAATAGGAAATTATGTAATTTGCTATGTAATTTAATTTATCTCGGAGTTCCCTAAGGCGGATTTCTTCAAGAAGGCGATACATAAAGACGGTGTTACCTCGAGATGCGTGCCACAACCGAAGTTCAAGGGACCAATGGAGTTGGTTTCCGAATGTGTAATAGTTAAATAGTTTTTCTATTTTAGGAAGGCCATACTAGGATTTATTTATTTTCATGCTTGCATTTTATTTTATGTCGCATGCATCGCTAAATCGCCATAACTAAAACATGCATCATCATCTTCATCGATTTTATCGACCGTGTCAATTAAAATTATCGTAGTTCACCGCTTTAGTTCACTTAAAACGTGATAGATAATATATTGACATGACCTCTCGCTAAAACAATTAATTAAGACATAGCCTTACCAAATAGTAGAAACCATGAAAACCTATTTCGCGAGGGAGTGCACTCGGCCATCCCGGGGTACAAACCTTGTTACGTAGGGGAAGTGGGTGATGAATGTCTATCCACCGAATTCGTGTTGATGAGGGTTTCATCGGCCATCCCGTGCCCAAATTAATGTGAATTTGGATCATGGACACATTTATTCGAAATTTGGATTGACCTCAACGGAAGTATTCGTGACCGTAGTCGCATGTGTTCCGGGCTATAGATAAACATTAGAGTAATTTTATCGACCAAGAGTTCTAAAAGTAGAATCGATTAAACGTTAATCCACCGAGTTATATTAATAAGGGTTCCATCGGCTATCCCGTGCCTAAGTTGATATGAATTTGGGTCTTGGAATCATTTATAATAGTTGGGTAGAGGTCACTATTTAAATGTTCATATCTTGTCATTTTTACAAGTATGATTTAAAAAGACAAATGTTAATATTTCCTTTTCCTCCCTACTTGTACTTCATTACAATGAATCCATCAAATGCTATCGCACCGATTACTATTGAGTCTTACCACAATGTTTTTGACGACGTTTGCTCCAACAATGATTTCGACACTACTAGAGAACTTCATTTTGGGATAGGTTCGGATGGAAACCTTAACTTCATCACTTCTTCTAAACCACCTACTACTACTAGACCTCGTGTGAGCCCGTCTCAGGAAGACTACCTCATACAATCTATTGGGTCTTTGTCTCTGGAAGATAAAGATGCCAAAACTAGTGGGAGCTCAAGCAATCAAGTTCTTGCTTCAAAGGGCAAAAGGTTCAAGAAAAAGGGAAAGAAAATCAAAAACTTCAAGCAAGTTGATGATGAGTGCCATTATTGCTATGGCATGGGACATTGGCTTAGGAATTGTCCCGTATATTTGCGAAATATAAGGGAAGGAATCATCACTCCAAAAGGTAAAATTCCTAAGGAAATTTATGTTATTGATATAAATTATACTTCCACTACAACATGGGTACTAGATACCGGTTGTGGTTCTCACCTTTGTAATCATTTACAGGGTTTAAGAGATGTGGAGAGGCTTAGTGTGACACCCCTCGATGAGGCAACTAAATATAACTAGTAAATCGTGGCGGAAACACGAGATTTTTAAAACTTTTAAGACTTCTAATGAAGTCCAACGCGAGGTATCACCAACACGATAAATAAGTTTAGATAGTTAGCTTTAAGTTTACAATACAAGTCTATTTATTGGGGAAAAGATATCCCACGAATTAACATAGATTCGAAAAGTAGGTGAGTCTATTATGTGATAACTAAATAAGGTCCAAGGTAAGAACTCGCTAGCTCACACGGTCTTGCCCACTTAAGCTTCATCACCAACCTGTCATTCATAATAAATATGAAAGCCACAGTCAGTGGGGAGTAACTCAGGGTTCTCCCAGCCACAATATGTCAAAATACAAGTAATTAGGAATGTAATTAAACAAACAAGCATGAGGATAAATACTTACGGTGACGAGAGGATCATGATTAGTATACAAAATGCAATAAGAGTAGTTACGCATAAATGAGAGAAGAATAATTAGGTCAAACGGTCAAATATTGACTCAACTCAAATGTAAGACAAATTACAAAGTATAGACTCAAACAAGACAACCCTCTAGACTCCAACCTCTTGGTAGGACGACGATCATAATACGGTCCTAGTCTAAACCTGGCCAGACTCTCGGGATGGACGACACCCGATTCGACAAACGATACCAAATCGTATCCAAGACTCGAAATATGGTACACCTAACCGTGCCCGAAAGTCGAGTAACCTCAAGCGGAACCTTGTCACCTAACCGTGACCCCCGGTCCGAAGAGGCGGAAGGAAAAATAGCCCAACTCGGAAACAATGGCACCTAACCGTGACCCAATGTCCGAGGGCAAATAAATAAGGAATGTCGAGTAGTCTCACAATGTAAAACGTCACACTCGGGTCACAAATACGAGTGGAAAAGATTGAACAAACATAACGTAAACAATTCATGTGAAGCATGCATAAGTATAAAGGTATGAGAAACATCAGGTACTCTCTGCCGGTGTGGGCACCGGCTGCCGGCCCACCGGCAGAGGATTCATGCTATGGTGAACAATGTCAAATTAGGTGAGGGTGTATTCTCTGCCGGGTGGCCGGCTGCCGGCCCACCGGCAGGGGATACAAGCTAAGGAAAACAAGGTCAAAAACATTCAATGTGTATCCTCTGCCGGGTGACCGGCTGCCGGCAGGGAATACCTACTATAGTCAATTAACTTCAACATTTCACATTGTGTATTCTCTGCCGGTTGACCGGCTGCCGGCCCACCGGCAGGGGATACACCCTATTATAAAAGACACCAAAATTTCATGTACGCGCTGCCGGTTGGTTAGGCCGGCTGCCGGCCCACCGGCAGGGGATTACAAAGGCTTAATTCCTCATTTTTATAACTCAGAAATGCAATGACGCGCTGCGGTTGGGTAGGCTGCTGCCCCCACCGGGCAGAGGATCACTGTACACGAAAACTCATCAAACATCCATCTAAAGTCTTCCAATTTCAACTATCTTTCATTTAATCATTTCATACTTCTTTAGCATGATGAATACTCAGAAAATTACCACTTTCAAGATGTAATTAACATATGAGGTTGTTTAATAATCATTAAAAATGAGGCTTAATCATGTAATTATGAGAGAATTCCTTTAAGACAATCTCATGTTTTACCATATTACAACAAGACATGAATTTACTCCTTAGACATATGAGAATCATCATACAAGTAATCTACTCAACACCAAATCACCACAAAGCATGAAAGACACCAAATTTAACATTCATATGAGTCTAATACTACATAATTCACACAATTTTAACATAAAAGTCGAGTAACCCATCACCGTTACCTTTTTGCAATTCAATCTTCTAAAGACTCGTCAATGATGTAGCTATCCTCCTCCGGGTTGTCCAAGTTCTCCCCTAAACACAAAAATAAAGGTATTAAGTCAAGAATCCACATCCTTGTAAGATGAGAATTTCGAAAAAGAGGAAAAGATGACAACTTTCTTACTTAGAAAGAAGGGAAATGACAAAAGGAAGAGAATGGCGCGAAAAGGAACGAGATTGGTGAAGAATTGAGTGAGATATGGTGATTCTAGGGTTAGTAAGGGAAGGTTCAACAATGGTGGGGTGGTTGTTGGGAAATTTCAGAAATTACAAGTGAGGGAGATGAAGTTGTGAGGGTTTAGTTGAGGTTTTGTGTAGAGAAAAGAGGGGAAAAAGGCCCATGAGTCAAGTTAAGCCCAATAACTCAAAATGAGTCGGTATCCACTAGAATTTTCGTCCCAAGTCTACTATAACTCGAGTCGGAGAATAATATTATTAAAATCTACACTATTATTACCGTTACACGGCTACGGCTATATTTTATGAAAATAAGCTTTAAATAATAATTATTTAATAAAAATCGCTTAAAAGTTTATTTAAAAATATAAGGAAAGCGCGGGGTGTTACAATCATCCCACCTTTTAAAAAGTTTCGCCCTCGAAACTTGAAGTGAAAGGCATTACCTTAAGAAAACAAACTAGGGTACTTGACACGCATGGAAGCCTCCGGCTCCCAAGTCTCTTCTTCTACATCACCACACTTCCACAAAACCTTCACCAAGGGCACCACTTTACTCCTTAGCTTCTTCTCCTTCTTATCCAAGATACGAATCGGTCTCTCCTCGAAAGAAAGACTAGGCTCAAGCTCGGGAATTTCATTTTGCAACACATGACTAGGGTCGCTAATGTATTTCCTAAGTTGGGACACGTGGAAAACGTCATGAACTTTACCCAAACTCGGGGGCAAATCCAATCTATAAGCCACGGCACCAATCCTCTTGATCACTTCATAAGGTCCAATGTACTTCGGACTCAACTTCCCTTTAACTCCGAATCTCTTTACTCCTTTCATCGGGGACACTTTCAAGAACACTTTATCTCCAACTTCAAATTCCAAGGGTCGACGACGAACATCGGCGTAAGATTTCTGTCGATCTTGGGCGGCTTTCATTCTTTCACGGATGAGCTTCACTTGATCAATCGTCTCGGCTAACTTGTCGGGTCCTAGATCACGAACATCACTTGCTTGGTCCCAACAAATTGGACTACGGCATTTCCTTCCATAAAGGGCTTCATAAGGGGCCATCTTGATTGAAGCATGATAACTATTGTTGTAAGAAAATTCCACCAAAGGTAAGCTCTTCTCCCAACTAGAATGAAAATCAAGGGCACAAGCACGCAACAAGTCTTCTAGAGTTTGTATCGTCCTCTCGGATTGTCCATCGGTAGCGGCATGAAAAGCGGTACTCATCAACAACTTACTACCCAAAGCATCTTGCAAAGCTCTCCAAAATCTTGAACAAAAACGCGGGTCACGATCCGACACGATCTCCTTAGGAACGCCATGGTAACGAACGATCTCTTCAACATAAGCACTAGCAAGACGGTCTAAACTCCAAGCCTCTTTGATAGGAATGAACCTAGCACACTTGGTCAACCTATCCACAACAACCCATACGGCATCCTTTCCACCAACGGTCTTAGGCAAAGCCATCACAAAATCCATGGAAATGGACTCCCACTTCCATAAAGGAACATCCAACGGTTGTAGCAAACCACCGGGTCTCTTATGCTCAATCTTCACTTGTTGACAAGTAAGACATCTTCCAACATATGACACAATGTCATTCTTTATGTTAGGCCACAAAACTGAAACTTCAAATCTTTATACATCTTGTCTCCTCCGGGGTGAATCGAATAAGGGGAAAGATGAGCTTCATCAAGAACTCTCTTCCTCAAATCGACGGCATCGGGTACGTACATGCGTCCTCGGTAACGAAGGTAACCTCTAGCATCAATCTCACAATCCTTTGCTTTCCCTTCAAGAAGCTTGGCTTGAAAACTTTTAAAGGTAGCATCGTCCACAAGGCTATCAAGGATCTCTCGGTGAAGAACGGGCTCGGCAACCATAGCACCAAGATAATCAAAACCACTCTCCACAAGTTGCAAACTTAGCTTACGAAACTCGGCACAAAGGTCGTCGGGGAGCACACGAATGACACTCAAGGAATGAGTAGACTTCCTACTAAGGGCATCGGCAACCACATTTGCCTTACCTTCATGATACAACAACTCCATGTCGTAATCATTCACCAATTCCAACCATCGTCGTTGCCTCATATTCAAATCCTTTTGGGTGAAGATATACTTCAAACTCTTATGATCGGTGTAGATACGGCAATGGACTCCAATGAGGTAGTGTCTCCACATCTTCAAGGCATGAACAATGGCGGCTAACTCCAAATCATGAGTGGGATAGTTCACCTCATGAACTCTCAATTGTCGCGAAGCATAGGCAACAACCTTCCTATTTTGCATAAGAACACAACCCAAACCCATCTTAGAGGCGTCACAAAACACATCAAAATCAATTCCATCCTCGGGCAAGGTCAACACGGGAGCGGTAGTCAACCTCTTCTTCAACTCTTGGAATGCACCTTCACAAGCTTCGGTCCACACAAACTTGGTCTCTTTCTTCAAAATTTGAGTCATCGGTCTAGCAAGCTTGGAAAAATCCTTCACAAAGCGACGGTAATAACCCGCCAAACCCAAGAAACTACGGATCTCACCAACATCGGTTGGACTCTTCCACTCAATCACGGCTTCAATCTTCGAAGGGTCTACCATGACACCATCCTTAGATATAACATGGCCTAGAAAAGATACCTTAGACAACCAAAATTCACACTTGGAGAATTTGGCAAACCACTTTTGTCGACGGAGGATTTCCAAAATGATACGAAGGTGATCGGCATGCTCTTCTTCGGACTTGGAGTAGATGAGGATATCGTCAATGAAGACCACAACACACTTGTCTAAGAAATCACTAATGGTCCGGTTCATTTGGTCCATGAAGATAGAAGGGGCATTGGTTAAACCAAAGGGCATCACCTTAAACTCGAAATGTCCATATCTTGTGCTAAAGGCGGTCTTAGGGATGTCGGACTCACGAACGGGAATTTGATGATAACCGGATCTCAAATCAATCTTGGAAAAAGTAGAAGCACCTTTGAGTTGATCGAACAAATCTTCAATTCTTGGTAGAGGATACTTGTTCTTGATGGTAACACGGTTAAGCTCACGGTAGTCAATGCAAAGTCTCATGGATCCATCTTTCTTCTTCACAAAGAGAACGGGAGCACCCCAAGGCGAGGCACTAGGTCTAATGAATCCTTTCTCAATCATCTCATCAAGTTGCTTTCTCAACTCCTTCAACTCGGTTGGCGCCATACGGTACGGGGCTTTAGCAATCGGTCCGGTTCCGGGTACAAGGTCGATAGAAAATTCTACATCACGCTCGGGAGGAATTCCGGGCAACTCTTCGGGAAAGACATCGGCGAACTCACAAACCACGGGCACTTCTTCGATCTTTGGTAAGGAAGGGGAGGTAGAAGTCACCACGCATAGAAAGATTTGGTAACCTTTCCTCTTCATGCTCATCAACTTCAAAGCGGAAATCAATTTCACACCTTCTTGGGAACGAACTCCTTTATAGGATACGCGAGTGCCTAGCGGACTCTTGAGGCAAATCTTTTGGTCTCTACACTCGAATCTTGCATCATACTTTGACAACCAATCTATACCCAAAATTACATCGAATTCCTCAAGGGGAAAACGAAGTAGGTTAGCGGGAAACACGGTTTCCGAAATAGAAATAGGAATGTCGGAGAAAGTGAGGGAGCAAGAGAATATTTCTCCGGAAGGTAAGGATATAGAAGTTTCCTCACTAGGAATAGGCTCAATGGCTAGTTTTTCCGAGAACTTGGAAGAAATAAAAGATAAAGACGCGCCGGTATCAAATAAAATGAGGCAAGGTTGATCAAAAATTGAGAACATACCCGTAATGATATCGGGATGAGCGGCGGCTTCGGCTCGATTCATGACAAAGATAGTTCCTCTTGGCCTAGCATTTGGAGTAGGAGCATTCTTCTTCTCCGGGCAATCGGCAACACGATGTCCGGGCTTCTTACAATGGAAGCAAGTCAAGGGTTTGCCATAGCATCCAACTCCGGGGTGTAGAGCTTGTCTACAATGGTAGCACTTACGGTCCTTCTCAAGTTCATTAGTTGGTGTGGGAACTTGTCCTCTAGGTTCTTGAACTCTTGGTCCTTGTCCTCCATGGTCTTGCATCCTTGGCACAAACCTTCTCTTGTTGGCATAGTTGGAAGTAGAAGGTACAAATGGTCTCTTGCCATGAAAGTTAGAACGATAAGAATGAGAAGAGGAGTGGATTTTGGAATCTTCTTCAATGGCCTTCAAAGAGCTTTCGGCCCAAATAGCATCATCATAAACTTCCACAAAGGTAGTTGAGCTTCTTCTCACCATGCTTTCCACCTTAGGATTCAACTTGTTCTTGTAGAAGTAGACACGATCCTCTTCATCTTTCACGAACTTGGAGGCATAATGAGCAAGTTCATTAAACTTGTCGGTGTAAGCTTGAATTGATAGCTTCCCTTGCTTGAAGTCCATGAACTCCTTCAATCTTTGTTGTTTGAGCTCCTTAGGGTAGAAGCGAGTCTCCACAAGTGACTTGAAGCGGCTCCAATCAAAGTTGGGGTCTTGAGTAGCGGTAGGACCGGTCAAAGTCCACCATCTATCGGCTTCCTTCACAAGAAAGTGAGATGCTAATCTCACCTTGTCCTCCTCTCAGGCATCAAAGAGAGAGAAGTTCTTCTCCATATCACGAAACCACTCCGAGAGAGCAACGGGATCCACCTCACCACCATAGGTCTTAGCCTTGTTCCTTTCTAGTTGACTTGCAATCCAAGCATAACTTCCTTGACGGTTAGCTTCAGGTACATGGGGAGCGGGTTGAGCATTTTGTTGATTAGCAAGTACTTGGGTGAGGGCTTACATGATCGCATTTTCCACAACGGTTGGTCGTGCCATCTTCTTTGCACAAGAGTAAACAAGTTAGAACCTATCACAAAGCATACACAAAAAGGCTACCAACTTCGGTCCTTAATTCTACCCATCTCTCATTCATTATTCAAGGTCAAGTGAGAATTTTAAGTTGGGGTACACGTGTGTGCGTCGGGAGCAATATAAGCTCTGATACCAACTGTGACACCCCTCGATGAGGCAACTAAATATAACTAGTAAATCGTGGCGAAAACACGAGATTTTTAAAACTTTTAAGACTTCTAATGAAGTCCAACGCGAGGTATCACCAACACGATAAATAAGTTTAGATAGTTAGCTTTAAGTTTACAATACAAGTCTATTTATTGGGGAAAAATATCCCACGAATTAACATAGATTCGAAAAGTAGGTGAGTCTATTATGTGATAACTAAATAAGGTCCAAGGTAAGAACTCGCTAGCTCACACGGTCTTGCCCACTTAAGCTTCATCACCAACCTGTCATTCATAATAAATATGAAAGCCACAGTCAGTGGGGAGTAACTCAGGGTTCTCCCACCCACAATATGTCAAAATACAAGTAATTAGGAATGTAATTAAACAAACAAGCATGAGGATAAATACTTACGGTGACGAGAGGATCATGATTAGTATACAAAATGCAATAAGAGTAGTTACGCATAAATGAGAGAAGAATAATTAGGTCAAACGGTCAAATATTGACTCAACTCAAATGTAAGACAAATTACAAAGTATAGACTCAAACAAGACAACCCTCTAGACTCCAACCTCTTGGTAGGACGACGATCATAATACGGTCCTAGTCTAAACCTCGCCGACTCTCTGGATGGACGACACCCGATTCGACAAACGATAACAAATCGTATCCAAGACTCGAAATATGGTACACCTAACCGTGCCCGAAAGTCGAGTAACCTCAAGCGGAACCTTGTCACCTAACCGTGACCCCCGGTCCGAAGAGGCGGAAGGAAAAATAGCCCAACTCGGAAACAATGGCACCTAACCGTGACCCAATGTCCGAGGGCAAATAAATAAGGAATGTCGAGTAGTCTCACAATGTAAAACGTCACACTCGGGTCACAAATACGAGTGGAAAAGATTGAACAAACATAACGTAAACAATTCATGTGAAGCATGCATAAGTATAAAGGTATGAGAAACATCGTACTCTCTGCGGTGTGGGCACTGCATCGCCCACCGCGCAGAGGATTCATGCTATGGTGAACAATGTCAAATTAGGTGAGGGTGTATTCTCTGCCGGGTGGCCGGCTGCCGGCCCACTGGCAGGGGATACAAGCTAAGGAAAACAAGGTCAAAAACATTCAATGTGTATCCTCTCGCCGGGGTGACCGGCCGCCCCGCCACCAGGGGAATACCTACTATAGTCAATTAACTTCAACATTTCACATTGTGTATTCTCTCCGGTTGACCGAAAGCCGCCCACCTACAGGGGATACACCCTATTATAAAAGACACCAAAATTTCATGTATACCGCCGGTTGGTTGGTTAGGCTTGCCGCCCCCACCGGCAGGGGATTACAAAGGCTTAATTCCTCATTTTTATAACTCAGAAATGCAATGACGCGCTGCCGGTTGGGTAGGCCGGCTGCCGGCCCACCGGCAGAGGATCACTGTACACGAAAACTCATCAAACATCCATCTAAAGTCTTCCAATTTCAACTATCTTTCATTTAATCATTTCATACTTCTTTAGCATGATGAATACTCAGAAAATTACCACTTTCAAGATGTAATTAACATATGAGGTTGTTTAATAATCATTAAAAATGAGGCTTAATCATGTAATTATGAGAGAATTCCTTTAAGACAATCTCATGTTTTACCATATTACAACAAGACATGAATTTACTCCTTAGACATATGAGAATCATCATACAAGTAATCTACTCAACACCAAATCACCACAAAGCATGAAAGACACCAAATTTAACATTCATATGAGTCTAATACTACATAATTCACACAATTTTAACATAAAAGTCGAGTAACCCATCACCGTTACCTTTTTGCACTTCAATCTTCTAAAGACTCGTCAATGATGTAGCTATCCTCCTCCGGGTTGTCCAAGTTCTCCCCTAAACACAAAAATAAAGGTATTAAGTCAAGAATCCACATCCTTGTAAGATGAGAATTTCGAAAAAGAGGAAAAGATGACAACTTTCTTACTTAGAAAGAAGGGAAATGACAAAAGGAAGAGAATGGCGCGAAAAGGAACGAGATTGGTGAAGAATTGAGTGAGATATGGTGATTCTAGGGTTAGTAAGGGAAGGTTCAACAATGGTGGGGTGGTTGTTGGGAAATTTCAGAAATTACAAGTGAGGGAGATGAAGTTGTGAGGGTTTAGTTGAGGTTTTGTGTAGAGAAAAGAGGGGAAAAAGGCCCATGAGTCAAGTTAAGCCCAATAACTCAAAATGAGTCGGTATCCACTAGAATTTTCGTCCCAAGTCTACTATAACTCGAGTCGGAGAATAATATTATTAAAATCTACACTATTATTACCGTTACATGGCTACGGCTATATTTTATGAAAATAAGCTTTAAATAATAATTATTTAATAAAAATCGCTTAAAAGTTTATTTAAAAATATAAGGAAAGCGCGGGGTGTTACACTTAGAAAGGGAGATGTGGATCTACGCCTTGGAAACGAAGCTCGGGTAGCGGCCGAATCCAAAGGAACTTATGTTTTAGCTTTGCCAAATGGATTTGAGTTGTATTTACATAATTGTTTTTATGTGCCTACACTCTCTAAAAACATTATTTCAATCGCTATGCTAGACATAGACGGTTTTTGTATTGTCATTAAGAACAATCGTTGTACTATTTCAAGGAATGATTTGGTTATAGGCCAAGCTTCTTCCATCAATGGCATTTACATTTTAGAGACCTCAAATCCGATTAATGATATTTATAACATTCAATCAAAGAAACTCAAATCAAGTGACCCAAGTGAAGCGTTCATTTGGCATTGTCGATTAGGTCACATAAACGAGAAGCGCATCAAAAGATTAATTTCAACTAATGTGATTACACCATTTGATTATCAATCATATGGTACATGCGAATATTGCCTACTTGGCAAAATGACTTGTAATCCTTTTAGTGGTAAAGGGACACGAGCTAGTGAACTATTGGGACTCATACACACCGATGTATGTGGACCAATGAGTATCACCGCTCGTGGAAATTATGACTACTTTATAACTTTCACCGACGACTTGAGTAGACATGGGTATGTCTATTTAATGAAACATAAGAGTGAAGCGTTTGAGAAATTCAAGGAATTTCAAAACAAAGTAGAGAACCAATTGGACAAAAGGATAAAAGCACTACGTTAGATCGTGTGGTGAGAATATCTTAGCCTTGAATTCGATTCACACTTGAAAGGTTGTGGTATTATATCACAACTTTCTCCACCCGGAACACCACAACTCAATGGTGTTGCCGAAAGGAGAAATCGAACCCTAGTTGATATGGTTCGATCAATGATGAGTCAAACCAATTTACCAAACTCGTTTTGGGGATTTGCCATTCAAACCGCAATTATATCTTTGAATAATAGTCCCACTAAGGCCACCGGAAAAACTCCATTTGAGATGTGGAAAGGAAGAGTTCCTAATCTATCCTACATTAAAATTTGGGGATGTGATGCTTACGTCAAGACCAAGAATGACAACAAGCTTGCCCCAAGATCCGAAAAATGCACCTTTGTAGGTTACCCCTCGAATTCTCGAGGATACTACTTCTACAAACCTCAAGATAACAAAGTGTTTGTGTCTTGCGAGGCTGTCTTCTTAGAAAGAGACTTTATTTCTAAGAGACAGAGTGGGAGAAATTTTGAACTTGACGAAGTTCAAGAGCCACAAACCGAGAAAGAGACGCAAGAAGATGTTCCTTCGTCGTCTAACACGGTTGAACCTCCTCCACTAAGAAGAACAAGTCGATTAATTCGCCATCCCGATCGATATGTGGGACTTATCGAGGAAGATGGAACACTCGATGTGTTGCTTATGGAAAGTGACGAGCCCGCCACCTACAAGGCCGCAATCTCTAGTCCAAATTCTTCCTTATGGCTTGAAGCCATGAAGTCCGAAATGGATTCTATGCTTGAAAACCAAGTTTGGGACTTGGTAGATTTGCCTAAAGGGGCAAGACCCCTTCAATGCAAATGGATATTCAAAATCAAAAATGGTATAGAAGGACACGATGATGTCTACAAAGCTAGGCTAGTGGCAAAAGGATTTACCCAAGTCCAAGGTCTCCATTATGATGAGACCTTCGCCCCCGTAGCCATGCTAAGTGTGGACAACGGGGGCCCACGGGGGCGCTTGGGTAGGAAAAGAGAAACAAGCGTTTGCATTTTTGTATGGAGTCGCCACCAATTTTTATGGGAAATTGGAACCGTTCGAATACCTCGTGTCATGTCAAGACACAAAGTAGAGACATGAACACTAAGCAATCGTTACCCTTAGCATTCTATGTCTAGAATGACTCTCGTGGATGCCAATGAACACGGGTGTTCACGGAGATCTGGAGTAAGGGGTGAGGGTACGTATTAGGAAGCTCTTTGGATCGAACACCTAATCCCGCCCGCCTCGATAGCGGCCTCTACTAATGATTAGGGAAGTTATTCGTACTCGATATATCGTCGGCTATATGCATGCAATGGAACATCCAAGTTTTAATCCTAACATGTGAGAATTTAACTAAGTCGGTGAACAATTAATTAGCAAACAACTGTTGATCATGATGATCACATGTTTAAGTCTCATTTTAAAGAATACAATTGGGAAGTAGTTTTTACTGTCAACTGGTCCACACATATCGGTAATGATTGGCTGACTAGAGTTTGACATTACTGTCGTGCGACGGTGGTGATCAGTTGATCCCCTAGGTCATACCTAAAGGGCAACACTCTTAATTGATCAATTAATTGATCGTATAACGTTACGAGTCAATTAAATTATTTAAAATTGACGGACAATTTTGGAAGTACTATTTACGTGTCTCATTGAAATTTGATTAAATGAGATACGGTCTGAGTGATCGAATTGTTTCATTACTCAGATGAAATTATTGTTTAAGGAAACAATTGAAATTGAATGAATTATTATAAATACAAATTATTGTGATTTATATATTGGTAAAATATTTTGGTACAAGTAATTATGAATTACTAAGTCGATTTTTGTATATGACGTATTTTTATTAATACGTTGATTTTTAATATGTTAAAAATACATAACAATTTTATGTAACATGTGACATGTGACATATTGACAAATTGACAAAGATAAAATGGAATCCATTTTATCCTCAAATGGACCGAAATATTGGGTGTGATTAACAAATTATATTATGTTAATTAAGATTAGTGGAATACATTATTATTTCTCTAATATAGGCATGCATACCTAGTGTCTTTTGTGTAAGAGCACAAAGGCCATGCATTGGCCATCCCACACCACCCTACCCGGTTTCCTCTAGGAAAGAACAAAAGGGTTTTTGCATATACCTTGATCATTTCACTATATGCTAGTGTACATGATTTTATTATTATTCATTCATCTCATAAAACAAGATTTTTAAAAAGAGAAAAATTACATTCCATTCTCCTCTCTCTCAACCGGTTTTGAGAGCAAAAATAAAATATTTTTGGGTCATTTTTCTTACAAAATTAATATTATCTAGTATACATAATATTGATTTTAATTAAGAGTAAGCCTTGGGTATAAATCCTTGGGATAGATCCTACACTTGGATCTTTGTTCATCCAAAAGGAAAGCTCAAGAACAAAAGAGAAGGAGATCTCTTTTGTGCCCATTTGAACCGAAATACCATTGTAAGAACAATGTTTCTTCCTTAATTTGTTTCAATGCTTGCATGCATAAGATCAATCTTTAATTTTATGACAAATTAAATTAATACATATATGAGTATGTAAGTATATAGATCTACATTTCCTTCACTTCTTGGCGGCGGGTGCAGCAGGAGTAGGTCTGGGTGGAAGGAGAAGGTGAGGTAGTGGTGGCAGACGGTGGCCCTTTGCGACAGTAGGCAAGGGCTCAAGACGGGGGAGAGTGTCACAGGGTAAGTCAACAGACAAGGAGCCGTCAATCTTCCAAGTCTGGTAGTCTGGGGTCAGCCAATGCTGAGAAAGCATGGCTTCCAGACTCAGTAGCCTCTCTCCCTGGAGGTACTGCAGGTCACGAGGCCAAACGGGGAAAAGGCGACGGGCAAGAATGGTGGCTATGCCACCGCAGGCAATGGTTCCCGCCTCCTTCTTCCCCTGGCTCAGAAGGTACTGGGCGGTCAAGTAAGCTATGTTGAGGGTAAAGGGACCCTCGCAGTCGACGTTCAGGTAACCGCCCAGGATGAAGAGCTCGTTGTTGGTAATGTTTTTCGGCTCCTTTCGGCCGAAAATAGTGCTCCCCATCAGTCTAAGGAAACAACGGACAGGGGGAAGGTGGACCTGATGGAGCTTTCGCACCCGAAAAGTGGTCTGGGCCAGACACCGCCAAAGCTGACGGTAGACCTTCCTCGGGGCAGCAGTCAAGCCCGTAGAGGAAAGGTCAAGTAACCTACCAAACTCCCCTAGTGTCATCGGAAAGGTCCGTTTAAACAACCGGAAGGACACTGAATAACTCTCGAGGTCAGCCTCGTGTGCCCCGGGGGAGAAGGTAAAAGAGCTGAGAAACTCGAGGCTCAGCTCTAAAAAGGTACGGCCTCTCATAGTGATGAGCCCAGGCATCCCCGTGACCCGTAGTAAGTCACAAACCGACTTGTAAATGCCGAGTCTATCTAGTGCCGATTTATCCAAAAATCGGGAAGGTACATGTATACACTTTAGCAGGTTATAAAATTTCGTACGGTGTAAAGCGTTGACGAAAATACCTGCGGATAATCTGGGTGAGAGTCGAGAGAGGTGTCCCCTCGAACTGTAACAGTGCCAGAAGTAGAAGCAGAAGCAGCAGCTGTAGAAG
Source organism: Silene latifolia (assembly GCF_048544455.1). Classification (NCBI taxonomy): domain Eukaryota; kingdom Viridiplantae; phylum Streptophyta; class Magnoliopsida; order Caryophyllales; family Caryophyllaceae; genus Silene; species Silene latifolia. Next base: position 192,490,895 of record NC_133536.1, read on the forward strand.
CGTTAGGAGCGGAAGTAGAGGTAACAAGAGCTGTCGTAGCTCGAGACTGTCTACGATCCCGGCCTCTGGAACCCAAAGCAGAAGCTCGTGAAGCGACGGTGTGAGGAACCAGTGGTCGCTCAAGGCACTGGGATCGGATCAAGTAGTCCGCCACAGAGTAAAAGCATGGTCGGTGTAAAAGTAGGGGCTGCTATGGCCACCACTGAAGAGGAACTAGCAGCAGTGCTAGCTGTGGTGGTGACCGTAGAAGAAGTGGCAGCCTGAACTGAGCTAGCAGCTGAGCTAGCTGGAGTAAAAACCGTCCCTGCAGCTGAAACTAGAAACACTAGGGCTGCAGTGGTGACTAACGCGGAGGCAGCGGCAACAGCAGGGGCCACTGTCTCACTCAAAGACGGACTGGAGGACGAACTAGTAGATGGTAAAGAACTAGAATCCATCCTGCAAACAGAGGGTAAGGGAGACCAGGGGTATGATGAGAAAACAACTGCTAACCGTGGCTAAAACAGCATGTAAAACCAGCATGTGACAGCATGTGAATCCCCTACTAGTCGAAAAATTCGACTTTACAGCAAACAATCCCCAACAATTCCTCAAACAAGATCGAAAAGCAGCATGAAAATGGCGATAAGGGGGAAAAACAGTCAACAACAACAGCATGTAAGTGTCAACTGAGGTTAGGTAAGACAAAGTAACATGTGAACCCGTCTGATAGTCGAAAATTCGACTGAGGCAGCCCTAATCGCGAAAATTCGCGCAATAATCGAGTGGGGGCATGTTAAGCATGTTAAACATTCTACACTCAGCAGCAATATCACAACAATGAAGCTACTTAGACAAATGACAGCAGCAATAGTCCGTCTGACAGTCGAAATTTTCGACTGTCCTGAACCAAATTGCGAAAATCGTGTAAAATTTCGAATTAAACATGCAACAACAGCGAGGAATGGGGATTGATCATCAAATAAGACAAAGAAAGGGCAGGAAAGACAATTAAATTCGAATAATCGACCAACCATGGATATTCAAACCCTAAATTCAATTTTTACCTCATAAAATGCAAAAATAATGAAATTAAAATGCAATGAAGCTAGAGGAAACACTTACTTGATGAATACAACCTACAAATGCAATTAATCTTCAATCAAACAAGCAAAACACGCGATTTTTTCGAGCTAAAAACCGCAAACCCTAACCCGCGTTAAAACCCGTGTAAATGAGCACAAATTAAGGGGAAAATAAGGGGTTTTGGAAGATTAATTAGCAGGGAATAGATTGTAGGAGGCGGATTTGGGGATTGGGCAAGAAAATATGGGGATTTGGGGTGTTTGTGTCGCATTTAGGGGGGTATTAGACGAAAATTAGGGGAAGAAATGAAATAGAAACAAAATATAAGAGTTTAAAGTAAAACTCCTTGCGTTCTATTCACAAAATATAAGAGTTTAAAGTAAAACCACACGATCGAGCACTTTTGATGCTCCAGTTGCTCGATCGAGTAGAATTCTACTCGATCGAGAAGTCCCACTTATTGCTTTGCTCGATCGACTGGAAGAAGTGCTCGATCGACCATATTTTCACTCGATCGAGTACAAAAAGTACTCGATCGAGCTCTTTTCTCGCGTAAGCTCTTTAATTTCGTCATTTCCTCCTTGGAATGCGTAAAACTTCCCCAAACCTGCATAAAAACACATGCAAAGATTTCCCAAAATACCAAATACGCGTAGGAACAGTCTATAGTCTTAAATCTACGCTAAAAACTGTCTAAAACTAATTGTCCTAAGTAAAAGCAATAAAAATAAATTCAACGAAAAGTTCAAAAATTATTTATTACAAAGTGTTACACGGGGCATTTCCCCGCTCAATTCCCAATGCAATTCAGTAGCCCCTCGGAGAGCTCCTGACTGGAGGACGTCATCTCAGCAACATTGACTGTCCTCTTCAACTTCCATGAGCATGAATTATCATTTGAAGCGGTAGGAGGGGAGTAGTTCGCATCCACATAAGCACGAACCTTCCTCGTCCTTACTCCTTTATCACCAGCTGTAGCGTCATCATCTCCAATCTGATCGGCTTTAATTGCACCATTTCCTTTGATAGCTCCTTCATTGTTTTCATATGTACCTGCAATAAGGAAAACAAACGAACTTTCCTCCTTTTTGCTCTCAGTCTGAGGCGGAGGGTTAACAATAGCAGCACAATTCTCCAAATTTTCATCTGGAGTGTCAATAATAGGATCAATAGAAGAGAGAGCATTGCAAGGCTGAGCTTGCATGGGAGCTCTCCGGAACTTAGACTGATGAAAAATCAGCTCCTCGTCCCCTACCTGAAAGGTTAAAGTCTTCCCCCCGACGTCTATAACTGCAAGGGCAGTAGACAAAAATGGTCTCCCTAAAATGATAGGGGTGTGTTCATCTTCGGGGATGTCGGCCATCTGGACAGTCATGTTGGTGCAACTCAGCTTTGTCAAACCAAATCTCTTAGCTAGAGATAACGGTAAGACACTCACGCTAGCGCCTAGATTGCATAACGCGTTATCAATCAAATGAATACCGATATCACAAGGGATCGAAAAACTACCCGGATCTGACTGCTTAGGAGGTAACTTATTTTGAAATAGGGCTGACCCCACCTCAGTCAAAGCTACGGTCTCACTATCACTAATAGTCCTCTTACGCGATAAAATTTCCTTCATAAACTTAAGATAAGAGGGTACCTTTGTCAGCAACTCAGTGAACGGCACAGTGACTTCCAAGCTTTTCAGAAGTTCTACAAATTTGCCGAATTGTTGATTAGCTTCAGTATTCTGCAGCCGCCTCGGGAAGGGAACCGTGATTGGTATCTCGAGTCCCTTGTTTCTCGCTTCCAATGTATCTTCCGGTGCAAGTTCTGTATCCTTTGGACGCTTCTTACCTCTCGAACGAGGTCTTTCCGGTGATTCCTCGCTTAATCGAGCACTAACAGGCTCTCGAGCAAGCTTCCCGTCATCAAAACTACTCGATCGACCAATATACCCATTCGATCGAGTAGAATCTTCGTCAATATCACTCGATCGAGTGATATTTTCACTTGATCGAGCAACTCCATTTTCTGCTTCACTCGATCGAGTAGATAAACTACTCGATCGACCAGTCTGCTCTTCTTCTTTACTCGATCGAGTGGAAAAACCACTCGATTGAGCATTTAATTTTCGTCTCCAGTTCTGCTCGATCGACCACCTGTAATCAGTCGATCGAGCACTTGCTTTGCCGTGAGTTTATTTTCTTCGACGAACACTTTTTCACCATCGCTTTTAGCCTTCCTCGTCCGATTTCAATACTTCCGGTCCCTCATAAGAAAGACCACTTCTCAAATTTATCAGATTTACCGTCTCATGTGGATTCTTCTCATTTTGAGTCAGTAAATGACCCTGCTTTCTCGAGGATTGATTCGCGGCTAGTTGGGCAACTTTAGTCTCAAGTGCCTTAATAGACGCGTCTTTCTGTTGATCACTCAGCTGAAATTGCTTTGTAATGGATTGCAACATAGACTTTATCTCACTTATTTCACTCACCCCACCGGAAGATGATGCACCTTGATTAGAAGGAGTGAAAGAAGGAGGCTTCTGAAAGCCTTGTTGATTCTTGTGTGGAGGGACATACTACTGCACAAAGGAGGAGGAGTAGGATTGAGCACATTTTGACTACTCCACCTCAAATTGGGGTGGATATTTGGCTCATAATAGGTGTTTGTCTGCCTGTAATGTTTAAAGGCAGCACAAGACTCGTAAGAATGTGGACAATTATCTGAAACATGTCCCTCTCCTCCACATCTCTTACGCATAAAAAAGGACCGTCTCAAACAAAGATTCACATGGTAGATTCCTCCTTTCGAGGCTCCTCCCAACTCATACTTATCGAATCTCGCCGTGAGAGCCTCTAATGCAGCTACGGAAGGAGATTCGGCACTCCTTCTTTGATTCCCTCTGGAATTCCCATACTCAGCTTTATGGGTGGCTAAGTCATCATTGATCTTCCACCCCTTAGTCTCTCCCATATTCTCAGCAAATCGGCCACTAGCTGCAGCATCCAAGATAGCCCTCTGATCGTCATACAACCCGTTATAGAACTGATTGCATAGACTCCACTTTTCGAAACCATGGTGCGGAATGGTTCGCACCAACTTCTTGAAACGGACCCATGCCTCATGAAAGTTCTCATTAGGGCCCTGTTTAAAGCCCGTGATCTGAGCTCTAATGGCATTAGTCTTCAAGGCAGAGAAATACTTCTTGTAAAATGCTAAAGCCGTGAATTCCAGATCGATTATCCCATGAGCACCCGGTCCGATCCCTATACCACTCCCTTGCAAAGATCGCGGAGTGAGAAAATAAACATGGTTTCTTTTATCTCGAACCGGGTCACGCCAGATTGGTGGGGGTATGGAACAGCAATAATCAATGAAAGTCTCCATATGCTTGGCTGCATCTTCATTTACAGCTCCCCCGAATTGGTTTCTCTTAACCAAATTGATATAGGACGGCTTCGGCTCGAATTTTCTTGCCTCCCCTGGTAATGCAAATCCCTTATAGAGATTCGCAGCTGTCGGCTCAGAGTGACTGGCAATAGTTGCTTCTTCGGCCATTTCTAGAAAGTCCGGAGAAGTGACGGTCTCAGATGATGAATTAGAAATAGGAGATGAAGGTGGATCCTCCTCAAACAGAGCGTTCTCGTAGTAACTAGACAGAGTACTCAGCTCTTCCTCTGTCGGCAATATCCTAGATAATCGCCTCAACTCACGCAAAGTCTTCTCAATCTCAGGATTGATCGGTAGTAGTTCACCACCTTGTGACCTGCGCATAAGAAGAAACTACAAATAGAATATAAGAATAGTTTAAGGAACGGATGCCCCTTGAACTAAAAGAAAGACTAAAAATAAAACAACTAATAATTTAAACAATTGCCTCCCGGAACGGCGCCAAAATTTTGACAAATCATGCGTGTACTATCAAAAATAAACCTAACGGTCTCAACTAAAATGTAGTAAAGGCGTCAGTATCGAATCCTCGGGAGGCGGTGCAATTATCGCTTGCCTAATTCTAATCTTAAGGTAACAAATGGGGGTTGTTTGAATTGGTTGCTAAACTACGAGATTTAAAAGAAGAGAAATAAAGGCAATAAAAGCAAGAAATAAGTTTAAACTATCAAGAGAGGAGGGACATGTCGGGAATTCGGTTCACTACGGTAGTCTAGTGACTCAGCTGTAAATGATTCAGACGAATTATATGCAAGACGGATGTTGAAAGGTCCTTTCGGTCCACTTTCTATCCTAAATTACCACTAACTTAACTTTCATTCTCATTAGGGTAGTCTACTGTTCATAGCAGGCCTATTTAGTCCAATCTTTCGATCTAGGATTAATTTTAGCCAGATTAAAGGATGACATAGAAGCGTGCACTCAACTAAGTCGAATAAATACAATTAAATTGCTATGGTGACAGGATCTCACAACTAATTCATCTAATTCATTTACTACATCGTCACATTTCTACCGCAGATCCCCTGATCCCAACATGAAAGGGGTTTAGCTACTCATGTCGTTAATTAAACTAACAGCAATTAAATTCCCAGCAATAAACATTATGAAATAAACAATAAATTGCATAAAAGCAAATTAGGGCAAAGGAATAAATGTAACGGAACAAGAGATTAAACCAAACAAAAGATTAATTATTAATAAAGGAAGAGAAAGAATTACAATCGATGCAAATCCGGCGTAAAGAACACAATTTCCAAGCGAAAGCAATCCCGAAATAAAGTTACAGTAGAGAAGAATGAAGTACGCAGTAAAAATTTTGATAGATGCTAAGTAGTAAGTAAAAACTGATGCTAATAACCTAACTAATGTAGGTTTAAATAGCAAAGTAAATGAGTTTAACGAAAATAAATAACACACGGGCTGTTTAAAGCCCAAGATCAGCGAAACCACTCGATCGAGTGGATTAAAACCACTCGATCGAGCAAAACCTCAACCAAATCTACTCGATCGACCAGAAAGTTACTCGATCGAGTAGATGGTCTTTCTGCAAGTTAAGGATCGAGTATAAAGTGCTCGATCGACCATTCTGGGATGTAGAAACCACTCGATCGAGTGGTAAAACAGCTCGATCGAGTACTTTGACTTCATTTCAGCTCAAGTCCGCGCCTGAATGCCTCGTAATCTGTGTCATGCCGCTTCCAAACACCGTATCTCACTCTGGAAAATCCCGTCTCCTCTAAATGCATGCAAAAAGGACGAAAAAGGGTACGATTCCACTACTTTCGCGTTCATTTCTACAAAATGGACAAAACGAACCAAAGTAGCCAATTCGGGGCAAAATACCATAAAAACAGTATAAAAATGCATACAAATACGTGCTAAAATAGGCTAAAAAGACTATACATTAGGCACGTATCAAGTTCACTTAAAACGTGATAGATAATAAATTGACATGACCTCTCGCTAAAATAAACAATTGAGACATAGCCTTACCAAAAAGTAGAAACCATGAAAACCTATTTCGTGAGGGAGTGCACTCGGCTTTACCGGGGTACAAACCTTGTTACGTAGGGGAAGTGGGTGATAAATGTCTACCCACCGAATTTATAAAGATGTGGGTTGTTTTCGGCTTTACCGATGCCCAAGTTGATGTAAATTTGGATCATGGACACATTTATTCGAAATTTGGGTTGAACTCAATGAAAGTATTCTCGACGGTTGCAGGATGTGTTTCGGGCTAGAGATAAATTTTAATGTAAATTTATCGACCAAGAGTTCTAAAAGTTGAATCGATTAAAAAGTTAATCCACCGAGTTATATTGATAAGGGTTGTTTTCGGCTTTACCGATGCCTAAGTTAATATGAATTTGGGTCTTGGAATCATTTATAATAGTTGGGTAGAGGTCACTATATAAATGTTCATATCTTGTTAAATTTATTTACAAGTATGATTTAAAAAGACAAATGTTAATATTTCCTTTTCCTCCATACTTGTAGTTCATTACAATGAATCCCTCAAACATACCGCACCGATAACTATTGAGTCTTGCCACAATTTTTTTGACGACGTTTGCTTCAACAATGATTTCGACACAACTAGAGAACTTCATTTTGGGATTGGTTCGGATGGAAACCTAAACTTCATTGAAAGAAAAGTAGATCTATATACTCAACATATTCATATATGTTTTATGTTAATTTAATCATAAATTAATTGGTGATCTTATGCATGCAAACTATAAACAATTTAAAGAAGAAATCTTTATCTTACATTGGAATTTCGGTTAATTTGGGCACAAGAGAGATCTCCTTCTCTCTTGTTCTTGTGCTTTCCTTGATGGAAGAACTAAGATCCAAGTATAGGATCTCTCCCAAAGTATAATACCCAAGGCACACTCTTAATAAAATTAATATTATGTATACTAGAACAATATTAATTTAGCATAAAAATTGACCAAAAAATATTATGGAACTCTCTATTATTTCGGTTAGAGAGAAGGAAGAGAAGGAAGAATTTTATCTTTCTAAAACTCAAATTTTAGATGAATGAATAATCATCCAATACACTAAAATGTTATGTAGTGTGTATGATAAATTATAAGGCAAAAACCCTTGGTTTTGCCTTATGAAAAACCGGGTAAGAGGGAAGAGATGGGAGCCAATGCATGCATGAGTTTGTCTTCACAATGACAACTAGGTTTTGCATGGCTAGTTTAGAGGTAATGATCATGTTTTCCACAAACATAATCAACACAATTTTTGCCTAATCTTCCTCTTAATTTCGGCACACATAGATAATATGGACTCCATATTATCTTTGTAAAAATGTCAATTTGTCTTATGTCACATGTCATATGTTACATAAATTTGTTATATATTTTTAACATATTAAAAATCAACGTATTAATAAAAATACGTCATATACAAAAATTGACTTAGTAATTCATAATTACTTGTACCAAAATATTTTACCAATTATAAATCACAATAATTTGTATTTATAATAATTCATTCAATTTCAATTGTTTCCTTAAACAATAATTTCATCTGAGTAATGAAACAATTCGATCACTCAGACCGTATCTCATTTAATCAAATTTCAATGAGACACGTAAATAGTACTTCCAAAATCGTCCGTCAATTTTAAATAATTTAATTGACTCGTAACGTTATACGATCAATTAATTGATCAATTAAGAGTGTTGCCCTTTAGGTATGACCTAGGGGATCAACTGATCACCACCGTCGCACGACAGTAATGTCAAACTCTAGTCAGCCAATCATTACCGATATGTGTGGACCAGTTGACAGTAAATATTACTTCCCAATTGTATTCTTTAAAATGAGACTTAAACATGTGATCATTATGATCAATAGTTGTGATCGCATTATTGTCGGAGGACACATATTCCAACAATCTCCCACTTGTCCTCAATAAGTGTGCGTCACCAATTCTCTTGTCCTATTACTATCTCCCACTCAATGCAAGGTGTCTTCCCGGTTGTACTTGCAAGTGATCATATCGAGAGTGGTTTCCTCGATCTGGAGAATAACTGATTGACCGGATTTATCCACCATGGATACATTCCGAGCGTGGCCATGCATTTCCAGTTCATTACTCCTCGAGTGGCCCTGAGATATTGTTATAACCCTGACTAGGGATGGACAATTCCTATCGCACTCATTCCCTTCGACTAGCCATAGCCATCATAACCCAAAATATGCCAATTTGACCCCATTTACGAAGGTCGTAGTAACACAAATCAAAGTTAATCTGAAACTGTGTCATCTTAGGTGAATAGTCTTTAGTCAAAAGAATCGACTCATTAGAATACTATAGCAGCTCTCGCCATGACCAGGCTATATAAATTTGCCAGAACCCTATAAGCGGTCATTAGGCCCGACAAAATGTTTCTAACAGTCTGCCTATGTGATCGACTAGTCATCTCACATGACTCTATGGCACTTGAACTTGCCATCAATCGCATCACACTCTAGTCACTTCGAGACGTCACCTCATACAAGTGACTATGGGAAAATACAATGCTAATCCGTGTTCACTTTAACGGGGTTCAATTGTCTCCACAACCCGTTTGGATGTAACAAAGTCTAAGGTGAGTTACTAATAACTCAAACGACAAATGTCGACATCACACTCGGGTAGTCAATACCATATTACAACCTTGTGATGCACATCGTAAGTGTGTAAACACTTGTTGATTGCAATAGAAGTTTAAATGTCATGTGTCCATGTGTTCAAACTTCTTAATCGTATTATCCTTTTCATTCATGTTATCACTCATAGCATGAACCTTACCAAGTACACATCAAGGTTTCCAACCTTGGTAGGTTTCGGTTCTTTATCTTAAAAGAACTTCCTTATCGATTATCACATAACGAACAAATTTGTGATGAATGATATAACTTGTACTGATCAAGTACTCCATCCACACACAATGCACTAGGTATATGTTTTGTAGTGTCTTGCAACAATTTGTCAAGATGATTAGCCTAGTACTTCCCACAAGTCCTAGCATATTAGGAAAGATTAGTTTTGAGCAACCTTTTATTCAACTAAGTATCTTTCCAAACTTCCTATTTCTCCTTTTGGCTTGAAAAGTTTAGGATTTTCATAAATCTTTACGTGTGTTCGGATTTTCTATAATATGTGCAACCTCTTGACACATAACAGAGTATTCTGTCAAACACCGAAATCGCTCATCGAATTCTTCTCGAGAATTCATGACGTTTCTACTATGGCTTACCAATGAATCATCATGCTCTCATGCATATGATTCATAATTGGATATGTGCATGATTATTCTAATGGCGGAAACATTAGTAACTAATAATCATGAGATCAACCGTTCTTAGGTTCAATGAACGACCATGACTGCTAATGACAATTCCATTTTCATTTACATGAATAACCTATGTGTAGGTTGATTCGATGTGTATCTCTTAATACTAATCCAACATCTCTTGATGTAATTTGATTCATCATAGTTCATATTCATCCAGAATTGAAAACTCAAATACTTCTTTATGAAAGAAGGTATTAGCTCGTCATTCTTCAATGAGTGATGAGTTGTAAACATTCAAAGGATGATAGCTCCCACTAAATTCCATGTCTTCACATGATAATTTCTAAACTCCCACTTAATTCCACATGTTTCGAAATTGATTACTCAATCGAAAATATTTCAAAATTGGAATGTATGTTGCTTTGCAAAGTTATTTAAGATGAAGCCATATATGTTCCCATCATATCCTTTCAAAATTCCTATTTTTAAGAGGTCTCATCTTAACCTTATGGAAAAAGATTTTAATCTCTAACTCATTCATATCATAATGATTCGTAGCAATGTCATTATTTAAATATAAATAATATCTAATACACGTCCTTCAAAATACCCTTTTCAGAAGGAGGTTTAACCAATTCATTTTCAAAATGTGGTTAAGAAATGACTCTTGCGTGGTTAAAAACTTAGCTATTTGAAGATATCGGTATATCAATCCTTGCAACCTCTAGTCATAAATCTCGTTTATTTTCTAGGATGTTACTTTGATTCATTTAGGCTCTTAAGTAAGGTTTGAAACTATTGGTCAAAATTTATCATAAACTAGTCAATTAAGACTTTACATTAGTCATTCTTGTTCCAAAACTTTCTTTTGGTCTCCTCGTGTAGTTATCTTGAGAACATACTCTTATGATTACTTCACTTGGTCTCTTTAGTCATATAGAACTTACTTGAGACCATAGATCTCATCTATTGGGAATACTATATAAATAGATATACCTTCATTCAAATCATTCTCCCTTGCGTAGATCTCATTTACACAAATTTATCTTGGTGTGTGTTGTGTCCTCATTTTCTCCCACTCTATCTTTAGAATAAATACACTAGAGATTCAAAGATAGCATATGAGACACAAATAATGATGTTGAAGTATAAGGAGAACTTTCTCATAGATTGACTAATAGTTTTAGATTTCGTAAGTGTACTTGGTGATTGACATTCCTTTAAGAGAGTTCATAGACTCAAAATCACTTTATAAATGATCATACACATGCCTTAAGCACGTGGACATATAATGAATCCCGTCATTATAGTTGTCTATTAGATCACTTTAAGTGAATAATCATATGTTTCTAAGAGTAAGCATTTAAATACGAATTTTAGAACAAAGGATAAAATGATAAAACGGGTGACTTGGGTTGCAAACCAAGCCACCATTATCCAAAATACAACCAATTATCCAAAATACCTTTCCATGTCGAACACGGAAACTTAAAGGTTCTAAAATCCAAAACATAATTAAAATAAGACAATAAAAAGCGAAGCTCCATGAAAGTTATTCCTAGCTCCTTGATGGTTTCTCAAGCTTGCTTTTCTTTTCCTTTGTCTTTGCTTGGTGGAGGCCCTATTTACAATAAAAAGGGAGATACATTATCACAACTTTGTATCACAATACCATAGTTGAATTAGAAACATAAAAGAAAGGATAGTCATTTACCTACTGGAGTAATCTTTCCAGCCTTAATATAACCAAGGTATTTGGAACAATTTCTTTTCCAATGTCCAACACCATTACAATAATGGCATTTATCAAGAGGACCCTTCTTGATTTTGGAAGTGCTAGCTTCATAAGTCTTAGCTTTGGTGAAAGTGGGAGCTTGTTTCTTACCCTTCCTCTCATTCTTCTTGAACTTCCCCTTGCTTTTGGTGCTAATGTTAAGCACATCCTTGGGTGGGTTCACATTTAACCCCATGTCCCTTTCGGCTTGCACAAGTAACTTATGCAATTCTTCAAGAGACACATCCTTGTCTTGCATGTTAAAATTCACCCGAAATTGAACATACGCTTTGACTTTGGACAAGGAGTGTAGAATCCTATCTACAATGAGTTCTTTGGGGATTTCAACCTTTTGAATTTTCAAGGTTTCGACTAGCTCCATAAATTTGAGCACATGAGGGCTAACCTTTTGGCCCTCTTTGAAGTCGAGATCAAAGAATTCCGCGGCCGCCTCATATTGGACGATCCGCGGAGTTTGTAACATTGTCACAAGCTTGGAGTAAATCTCATTAGCGGTGCCCATCTTAAAGGCTCTCCTTTGGAGATCCGCCTCCATCGCAAAGATTAACACATTTTTCATTGCGGCGGACTCCTTATGGTAAGCCTCATATGCTTCCCTAGTAGCGGCGGTCGACCTAGTATTAGGTTCGGGTGGAGAGGCCTCGGTAAGGTAACGAAGCTTGTCGTCACCTTGGGCGGCTAGTTTGAGTTGGGCATCCCAATCGGAGAAATTTGACCCATTCGTTTCAAGTTTACATCGATCCATAAAGTATCGGAGCCATGATGAATTAGCGAGAGGCGTGGCATTTGGGTTTGGTGTAGCCATTTGTTATGAGAAAAAGAAGTGGTCTACAAAACAAAATAGAAGGAGTAAAAAAAATGTCATTTTAATAATAATACTCGTAAAATTTAATTTAAACAAGTTTTATTGCATTTTTCTAGTGACCTCTACCCAACTAGATAAATGATTCCAAGACCCAAATTCATATCAACTTAGGCACGGGGTAGCCGATGAAACCCTTATCAATATAACTTGGTGGATTAACCTTTTAATCGATTCTAATTTTAGAACTCTTGGTCGATAAAATTACTCTAATGTTTATCTATAGCCCAAAACACATCCAACAAGGGCACGGGGTAGCCGATGAAACCCTTATCAAAAAACTTTTGTTGAGTTCAATCCAAATTTCGAATAAATGTACATTAACTTGGGCAAGGGGTAGCCGATGAAACCTTCATCAACATAAATTCGGTGGATAGACATTTATCACCCACTTCCCCTACGTAACAAGGTTTGTACCCCGGGGTAGCCGAGTGCACTCCCTCGCGAAATAGGTTTTCATGGTTTCTACTATTTGGTAAGGCTATGTCTCAATTGATTGTTTTAGCGAGAGGTCATGTCAATTTATTATCTATCACGTTTTGAGTGATCTAAAGCAGTGAACTATGATAATTCTAATTGACACGGTCGATAAACTCGATAAAATGATAATGCATGTTTTAGTTATGGCGATTTAGCGATGCATGCGACATATAAATAAAATGCAAAGCATAAAAATAAATCCTAGTATGGTCTTCCTAAAACAGAAAAACTATTTAACTATTACATATTCGGAAACCAACTCCATTGGTCCCTTGAACTTCGGTTGTGGCACGCATCTCGAGGTAACACCGTCTTTATGTATCGCCATCTTGAAGAAATCCGTCTTTGAGAACTCCGAAATAAATAAAATTACATAACAAATTACATAATTTCCTATTATACATTTGTAACTAAAATAAAATAAATCTATTAAATTACAAAACGGTGATACGAGATCACAATAAATTACAACCGAATCGATATTCCCATACATTTCGGGTAATACCAATTAAAAACTAAGGCCATACTAAGTAAAATTACATAATTCAAAAATTACATAAATTAAAATTATGACAATCATAAATAAAATGCAGCATTATAATATGTATGAACATGCCCAATTTTATGCTAAATCGCCTTTAAGTAGCCAATATCGTATATTACACGGTTTTTACGGATTTGCGTGATTCAACGTTTTAAAATCACAAAAATTACATAAATTCATATTTATGCACAAGTTAATTACCCTAACCTCTTAGGACTCAAAATTTATTCTTCACTAATTATTTGACCATAATTAACTCATATTTCTAAAATTTGTTCATTAATGGACTTAAAATTACAATAAAATGTTATAAACTTCAAATAAATCACTAAAATTTCAAATAAATTTGAAATTTAAAATTTAAACTCATGAACATTCTGGAAAAAATACCATGACACTCATAATGTTCAAGAACTTAGGTTAAATATTTCGAAATTTATCCGGAAAAACAATGTTGCGGTTTATCGGTTTTAACAAAAATAATCATAAAAACATGAGAAAAATTATATTCATCAACTTTTCAATTTTAGATATGAAAAATATAATAAAATGCAACATATAAAGTTTTTCCTTAGTCATGGAGTATGATTTATTAATATTTCACTAATTAAGTCACTATTTATGCTATTTTTCTTCAAAAAATCATAAATCATGCATAAAGACTTCAATATAGCCTATTATTTTACACACATCTTGTAAAATTGCATGTGACAACATACTCAATTTATATGACCATATTCTAAATTTATCTCATATTAACCTATTTTTCATCTAAATCCGATTTTAATAATGAAAAATCCATTTTTCGAGCATAGGAAGCCCAAAAATTATTAAAATTTACAGGTAGTCTCAAAATAATATATGTAAAAACATATCCAAAAATTACTGGAAAATTCGAAGTTTAGCTAATTTTAGTCTGAAAATGACATTTTATTCATAAAATCATATTTTTAATGCCATTATTGTATAATATGAACAATAAAAATCCATAAATTAACCAAAATATCCTAATAACATTTTAGGACCATAAACTTTAACATGCATAATGATTTTCGTGATATATCATAATAACACAAAATTAAACAAGTTTTATATGTTAATCGTATAACTCGGAAAAACTTTTAACCGATTTGCATGCAAACAACCAAGGCTCATGATACCGATTGAAAGAAAAGTAGATCTATATACTCAACATATTCATATATGTTTTATGTTAATTTAATCGTAAATTAATTGGTGATCTTATGCATGCAAACTATAAACAATTTAAAGAAGAAATCTTTATCTTACATTGGAATTTCGGTTAATTTGGGCACAAGAGAGATCTCCTTCTCTCTTGTTCTTGTGCTTTCCTTGATGGAAGAACTAAGATCCAAGTATAGGATGTCTCCCAAAGTATAATACCCAAGGCACACTCTTAATAAAATTAATATTATGTATACTAGAACAATATTAATTTAGCATAAAAAATTGACCAAAAAATATTATGGAACTCTCTATTATTTCGGTTAGAGAGAAGGAAGAGAAGGAAGAATTTTATCTTTCTAAAACTCAAATTTTAGATGAATGAATAATCATCCAATACACTAAAATGTTATGTAGTGTGTATGATAAATTATAAGGCAAAAACCCTTGGTTTTGCCTTATGAAAAACCGGGTAAGAGGGAAGAGAGGGGAGCCAATGCATGCATGAGTTTGTCTTCACAATGACAACTAGGTTTTGCATGGCTAGTTTAGAGGTAATGATCATGTTTTCCACTAACATAATCAACACAATTTTTGCCTAATCCTCCTCTTAATTTCGGCACACATAGATAATATGGAGTCCATATTATCTTTGTAAAAATGTCAATTTGTCTTATGTCACATGTCATATGTTACATAAATTTGTTATGTATTTTTAACATATTAAAAATCAACGTATTAATAAAAATACGTCATATACAAAAATTGACTTAGTAATTCATAATTACTTGTACCAAAATATTTTACCAATTATAAATCACAATAATTTGTATTTATAATAATTCATTCAATTTCAATTGTTTCCTTAAACAATAATTTCATCTGAGTAATGAAACAATTCGATCACTCAGACCGTATCTCATTTAATCAAATTTCAATGAGACACTTAAATATTACTTCCAAAATCGTCCGTCAATTTTAAATAATTTAATTGACTCGTAACGTTATACGATCGATTAATTGATCAATTAAGAGTGTTGTCCTTTAGGTATGACCTAGGGGATCAACTGATCACCACCGTCGCACGCACGACGTGTCAAACTCTAGTCAGCCAATCATTACCGATATGTGTGGACCAGTTGACAGTAAATATTACCTCCCAATTGTATTCTTTAAAATGAGACTTAAACATGTGATTATTATGATCAATAGTTGTGATCGCATTATTGTCGGAGGACACATATTCCAACATTCATCACTTCTTCTAAACCTCCTACAAGATCTCTTGTGAGCCGGTCTCAGGAAGACCGCCTCATAAAATCTATAGGATCTTTGTCCTTGGAAGATAAAGATGTCAAAACTAGTGGGAGCTCAAGCAATCAAGTTCTTGCTTCAAAGGGCAAAAGGTTCTAGAAGAAGGGAAAGAAAGGGAAAAACTTCAAGCAAGTTGAAGATGAGTGCCATTATTGCTATGGCATGGGACATTGGCTTAGGAATTATCCCGTATATTTGCGAAATATAAGGGAAGGAATCATCGTTCCAAAAGGTAAAATTCCTAAGGAAATTTATGTTATTGATATAAATTATACTTCCACTACGACATGGGTACTGGATACCGGTTGTGGTTCTCACCTATGTAATCATTTACAGGGTTTAAGAGACGTGAAGAGGCTTAGCAAAGGCCTTGGAAATGGAGCTCGAGTAGCGGCCGAATCCAAAGGAACTTATGTATTAGCTTTGCCTAATAGATTTGAGTATTATTTACATAATTGTTTTTATGTGCCTACACTCTCTAAAAACATTATTTCTATCGCTATGTTAGACATGGACGGTTTTGTTTTGTCATTAAGAACAATCGTTGTACTATTTCGAGGAACGACTTGGTTATAGGCCAAGCTTCTTCCATTAATGGCATTTACATTTTAGAAACCTCGAATCCGACTAATGATATCTATAACATTCAATCAAAGAAACTCAAATCAAGTGACCCAAATGAATCGTTCATTTGGCATTGTCGATTAGGTTACATAAACGAGAATCGCATCAAAAGATTAATTTCGACTAATGTGATTACACCATTTGATTTTCAATCATATGGAACATGCGAATATTGCCTTCTTGGCAAAATGACTCGAAATCCTTTTAGTGGTAAAGGGACACGAGCAAGTGAACTATTGGGACTCATACATACCGATGTGTGTGGACCAATGAGTATCACCGCTCGTGGAAATTATGATTACTTCATAACCTTCACCGATGACTTAAGTAGATATGGGTATATCTATTTAATGAAGCATAAAAGTGAAGCGTTTGAGAAATTCAAGGAATTTCAAAACGAAGTAGAGAACCAATTGAACAAAATAACTAAGGCACTACGATCCGATCGTGGTGGAGAATATCTTAGCCTTGAATTCGATTCACACTTGAAAGGTTGTGGTATTATATTACAACTTACTCCACCCGGAACACCACAACTCAATGATGTTTCCGAAAGGAGAAATCGAACCCTACTTGATATGGTTCGATCCATGAAGAGTCAAACCGAGTTACCAAAATCGTTTTGGGGATTTGCGATTCAAACCGCAATAAGATCTTTGAACTATTGTCCCACCAAAGCCACCGAGAAAACTCCATTTGAGATATGGAGAGGAAGAGTTCCTAATCTATCCTACATAAAAATTTGGGGTTGTAATGCTTATGTCAAAACCAAAAATGACAATAAGCTAGCCCCACGATCGGAAAAATGCACCTTTGTAGGCTATTCTAACACCCGAGGTTATTACTTCTATAAATCTCAAGAAAACAAAGTGTTTGTGTCTTCTGATCAGGCTGTCTTCTTAGAAAAGGATTTTATTTCTAAGAGACAGAGTGGGAGAAATTTTGAACTTGATGAAATTCAAGAGCCACAAACCGAGGTAGAGACGCAAGAAGATGTTCATTCGTCGTCTAGCGCGTTTGTCCCTCCTCCTCTTAGAAGAACGGGCCGAGTTATTCGCCATCCCGATCGATATGTGGGACTTATCGAAGAAGATGGAACACTCGATGTGTTGCTTTTAGAAAGTGACGAGCCCGCCACCTACAAGGCCGCAATCTCTAGTCCAAATTCCTCCTTATGGCTTGAAGCCATGAAATCCGAAATGGATTCTATGCACGAAAACCAAGTTTGGAACTTGGTGGATTTGCCTAAAGGGGCAAGACCTCTTCAATGCAAATGGATTTTCAAAGTCAAGAATGGCATAGAAGGACATGATGATGTCTACAAAGCTAGGCTATTGGCAAAAGGATTTACCCAAGTCCAAGGTCTCCATTATGATGAGACCTTCGCCCCCGTAGCCATGCTAAGATCCATACGGATTTTGTTAGCGATTGCCGCATTTCATGATTATGAAATATGGCAAATGGATGTCAAAACCGCTTTTCTAAATGGGCATTTAGAAGAGGAAGTGTACATGCTACAACCCGAAGGTTTTGTTGATTCTAAGAATCCTAACAAAGTGTGCAAACTTAAGAGATCCATTTATGGTCTTAAGCAAGCATCTAGAAGTTGGAATCATCGATTCGATCATGTTATAAAAGAGAATGGTTTCACTCGAAGTGTTGAGGAACCATGTTTATACATGAAATTTAGTGGGAGCAATGTTGTGTTCCTAATCTTGTATGTCGATGACATACTACTCATTGGAAATGATATTCCGCTGTTATCTTCGGTTAAGAAGTGGTTAGGTAACCACTTCCAAATGAAGGATTTAGGAGAAGCACAACGCATATTAGGTATCCGGATCCATAGAGATATATCCAAGAGGATATTGGCACTAAGTCAATAGTCTTATGTTGATAAGATTCTTCGACGGTTCAGCATGGACAAATCAAAAAGGGGTTTGGTACCTATGGTAACTGGGACTATATTGAGCAAGTCTCAATCTCCCTCCGAACCCCATGATGTTGAACGCATGAAGATGATCCCTTATGCTTCCGCTGTTGGATCAATCATGTACGCCATGATATGCACACGTCCTGATGTCTCGTATGCCTTGAGCATGACAAGTAGATATCAAGGAAATCCAGGTGAGAGTCACTGGATAGCCGTCAAGAACACCCTTAAGTACTTGATAAGAACTAAGGATTCTATCTTAGTGTTTGGAGGAGACACCGAGCTACGTGTTAATGGATACACGGAGTCGAGTTTTCAAACGGATAGAGATGACATGAAATCACAAGCTGGTTTCGTTTTCATGCTCAATGGTGGTGCCATTAGGCGGAGAAGCTTCAAGGAAGTCGTGGATCATGGATTCAACAACGGAGGCTGAGTACATTGCGGCATCGGAAGGCGCCAAGGAAGTCAGTATGGATCGAGCAATTCACGGAAGGTCTAAGAGTAGTACCTACCGCCAATGATCCCATCACTCTCTATTGTGATAATAGTGGGACGATCTTCCAAGCTAAAGAGCCTAAGTCTAGTAATAGATCTAGACATGTACTTAGAAAATATCATGTAATTAGAGATTTCATTGAAAGAAAGGAAATTGCGATATGTAAGGTTGGGACGGATGACAACATAGCCGATCCGCTCACCAAGCCTTTATCGCAGGCCAAGCATGATGGACATGTTGTGTCCATGGGACTTAAACGTGTACCAAGTTTTTGTTAGATTTTGAAATGAAATAAAAGTGTTGTTTTTGTTCATGTTCATAATCACATTTGTCTTTTATCTTTTCTTTATACATTGTAACATCCAAACGGGTTGTAGTGACAAATTGAACCCCGTTAAAGTGAACACGGATTAACATAGTATTCGCCCATAGTCATTTACATGAGGTGACGTCTCGAAGTGACTAAAGTGTGATGCGATTGATGGCAAGTTCAAGTGCCATGAAGTCATGTGAGATGATTAGTCGATCACATAGGCAGACTGTTAGGAACACTTTGTCGGGCCTTATGACCGCTTATAGAGTTCTGGCAAATTTATATAGTCTGGTCGTGGCGAGAGCTACTATAGTATTCTAATGAGTCGATTCTTTTGACTAAAGACTGTTCGCCTAAGATGGCACAGTTTCAGATTAACTTTGATTTGTGTTACTACGACCTTCGTAAATGGGGTCAAATGGGCATATTTTGGGTTATGATGACTGTGGCTAGTCGAAGGGAATGAGTGCGATAGAAATTGTCCACCCCTAGTCAGGGTTATAATAATATCTCAGGGCCACTCGAGGAGTAATGAACTGGAAATGCGTGGCCACGCTCGGAAGGTATCCATGGTGGATGATTCCGGTCAATCAGTTGTTCTCCAGATCGAGGAAACCACTCTCGATATGATCACTTGCAATTACGACCTGAAAGACACCTTGCATTGAGTGGGAGATAGTAATAGGACAAGAGAATTGGTGACGCACACTTGTGGAGGACAAGTGGGAGATTGTTGGAATATGTGTCCTCCGACAATAATGCGATCACAACTGTCGATCATGATGATCACATGTTTAAGTCTCATTTTAAGAATACATGTGGGAAGTAATATTTTACTGTCAACTGGTCCACACATATCGGTAATGATTGACTGACTAGAGTTTGACATTACTGTCGTGCGACGGTGGTGATCAGTTGATCCCCTTAGGTCATACCTAAAGGGTAACACTCTTAATTGAATATTTAATTGGTCGTATGACGATACGAGTCAATTAAATTGCTTAAAATTGACGGACGATTTTGGGAGTAATATTTACGTGTCTCGTTGTAATTTGATTAAATTAGACACGGTCTAAGTAATCGAATTGTTTTATTGCTTAGATGAAATTATTGTTTACGGAAATAATTGAACTGAATGAATAATTTATTATAAATACAAGATGTTGTAATTTATAATTGGTAAAGTGTTTTGGTACAAGTAATTGTGAATTACTAAGTCAATTTTGTACATGACATATTTTATTAATATGTTGATTTTTAATACGTTAAAAATACATGACAATTTTACATGACTTGTGACATGTGACAAATTGAGAAATTGACAAAGATAAAATGGAATCCATTTTATCTAATATGGACCGAAAAATTGGAGGGAGTATGGTGTTTAAATTATGTTTAATTAATTGAGTGGAAACAACATGATTACACTTCCAACACCTAGCCTTGCATGCCTATTTCTTGATTAGAGAATTAAGCCCATGCATTGGCTCCCCAATCCCTCCTCCCACCGGTTTTCTATGACCAATTTAGAGAGTTTTTACTCTCTAATTTTTCATTCATACTACACACAATTATTTCTAGAGTAAGAAATAAAATTTCCTCTCTACATCTCATAAAAATTAGAGAGATAAAAACTCCAAAAATTCTTTCCTCTATTTACCGAAATAATAGAGTTCAAAATAAATATTTTGGGTCAATTTTAGTAAGATTATTATTATTCTAGATCAAGTAATATTAATCTATTAAGGGGTTATCTTGGGTATTCATCTTTGGGAGAGATTTTACCTTTGAATCTTTGTTCATCCATATAAGGAAAGCTCAAGAACAAGTAAGAAGGAGATCTTACTTGTGCCCTTTTGATCCGAATTTTTAATGTGGGGAAAATGATTTCTTCTCTTTATTTATTTATGTTTGCATGCATAAGATCAATATTTAATTTTACGACTAAATTAATTCATCACATATATGAATATGTATTGTAATGAGATATAGATTTCTAACATTTCAGTCATATTTCTTAAGACTGGAAGTTTAACTCAAGAAATTGAAAGAAAAATTTTTCGAGTCTTATTATCATAGATTGATTTTAGCAAAATATGGTTAGTTGGCAGAAGATTTAATATCATAAATCTTCTTTTCTCTTAAGCTTCTCCAAGGATTTGATTTCTCTCTTTGGACTTTCTTTCTTCCCGATTACTATCGGGAGTGTTTGTCAATTTTTTCCTGTATTTTGTAAGTTCTATTTTTGGTATTTTTTTCCTTTCCATCTTGAGTTTGGATTTTAGTTGGGGAATTGAAATTTTTGTATTATGTAGAAGCTTTCTCTATATCCTCCATCATTTTCTTAGTTGTTTTGATTTACTTTGGTAAACTAAAAGTTCTGACTTTTTTTACCGCCCTCATCCGCGAGGATGTTATAGGTTGATTTCAATCAACCTAGTTTCCTTTCCTTATAAAAAAAAAGTACATCACCATACATAGGACTTATACAATGCTAACTAAGACAAGCCAATTATTATTCAATTAAATTCACTTACCTTACCCAATCGCTCTCCCAACTACTAATCTTGTCAATACATAACATAGAAAGTCTATACTTAATACTCTCATGAACTCTTTTAATTATACAAATAGGATGTTGCACATAATTTTCCATCCTACACCCATTCCTGCAACTCCATATGAAGTACACCAAGCATGCTAAAGCTACCAAGACAACCTTCTCCCTACCGCGGCAGACTATGCATTACAATCCCTTTTTTTTGTCTTCCTTTTACAAGATGATTATTTTTCATTTCATTGACGTATTAATTTGTGTGTTTATACTATGACAGACTCAAGGACATGTGTTCAACTACAAGAAGGCTTCCACCATGCTAGACCAACTCCTAAATAATGTCCCAATAGCTTATATCCAGCTGTTGCAATCTATGCAAGCAATGTCTCTTCAATCTCTTCAAAACACAAGACAGGGTCATCTTATCCAAGAGCCTTAAGAGGAAGAAGATGAAGATGAAGCTCCCCGATATAATCTCCGTCATTTGGAAGGAAGAGTAAGCCAAGTGCAAGGGGATGAAGAACCTGAAGGATCTACTTCACAAAGAAAGATAAAAAGAGGTCGTTCCCGTAGAGGCTAGTGTGTTTGTGTGAATATTAATATGGATAAGTTCTACTTTCATGGATTTAAGATTCAAACATTTGTGATATTGTAGTAAACTTTTTTAAATGTATTTCAATGGCAAACTTTGTGCTTTTTGTGTTGTTGTAATCGTATGATACGTTTGAATATGGAGCTTTGCTGGTTTGTATTTTGAGGAGGATGAATGAAGCTAGATTTTATAGCTATTCTGATTTTACAGGACTTCATTTAGATACTAAATAAAATCACCAGTTGACAAAGCAATTTTCTACATTTTTGGCTAAAATCCCTATATAGGGAAGCGATTTGCTACAATTTTGGGTAAAATCGCTATTGTGAAAAACGATTTGGGTTAAATTTTTATGCAAGCACACTTCCAGTAGGGTAGTAATTGGCACACAGCCAAATCGCCATAGGATTGCCTCATTTTCCTAAGTAAATCGCTAGTTGGACACGTGATTTGCCTTATCTTGTGTAAATCCAATTTTACAGAAGCTTCTGTTTGTTGGCCTCAAAATTATAAGAGCCAAATCGCTATAGTAGTTGGCGATTTTGTATGAAAATTGCTAAATCGTTTTCTCGATTTTGTTCAAATTTGAAAAAACATGATGACGTGGACCCATTAGCGAAAAATAATTTCAAACAGACACCAAAGTGAGAAATAGTTTGCTCCATAACCCTATTTTGAAAAAAAATCTTTTTTTATAAAGAAACAATTTCTATTGAATTTGTACCGAAGACAAACTAAAGGAAATTTTTTTCACAAAGCCAATCTAAAATGAAAATAAATGAGTATGTCATTTATTGTAGTATATTTTTTTGAAGTAAAAAATTTATGTATTTGTTATAGAGAACAAAATGAAAACATTATTTAAATAATCTGTATATCGTCTTTTTGGATGTGTAGTACACTGTTTTTACCGATATTTTTTTTAGAATGTCGTTATCGATGTTAATTACACTGTACATCTAATTTGTTTGTAGTATTAATGTCTTAATTAACTACATGTAATGATACAGTAATATTATATTATTTTATAATATAAGTTACGACAAAAATAGTTTAAATTTAACTGTCAATCGTATTGTGAGTGAATTAATTTTTTTTAACCTCTTAATAACATTATATTAAGTACTCTGTACAGTTAATTTATATTACGAAATATTATTTAATTGTGGACATCTCTATATTATAATCTAAGAAATACCATACATTTGTACTACATCTTCATTAGTTTTGACTAATTATATACTAAAGACTTTCTAACTTCCTACAGTTCTTTATTAATAATATCTCTATTATGAGATTCTATAAAACTCCTCCAAAATAAAACTTGCCTCCGAGAATCTATTCTAATTTTTAAGAGCTATAGCCTTCCTTAGTTATTTACTACTGCAATTACATTTTGAAAAAAAAGGCATCACCAAACGTAGAGCTATTCAATGGGTGGGTTGGGCTAGGAGAGGGCTTGGCCATTGGGTTGCAGCCCAGGCACGGCCCAAAAATGAAGACGGGTTAGGTCAAGCCAGTGTCATGCCGGATTTTTCCAGCCCGAGCCCAGCCCAACCCATTAAGTAGCCAGCTCATTAAGAAGTTGGATGGGCTGGACCCCTTTGTTTTTAGTGTTGGACCGGGTCGAGCCCATAAAATGTGGGCCGGGTTGTGCAATAAGCTGGCTGGGCTGGGGTTTTGTGATCCAAAGGTGCGGGTTCGGCCGGGCCGGGCTAGGCTGTGCAATGAGGTGGCTGAGCTAGAGTTTTGACTTTTGTGACTCAGTGGTGCGGGCTAAGCTGAGCTGGCCTGCACCGTTGTACAACTCTAACCAAACGTGCTTTCACACAAATTGGGGGCGGTCATGGGCTCATTAGTCACGGATTGTAAGAAAATGAAGTTGAGAAGATCGAATGGCATAAAGTGGAAAGCACATGGGGGTGCCCCACCTTGTTCCCTCTACCCATTTTATTAGAGGTCTTTACCCGTCTGTTCGCCCCACCCGTCTATACCAAGACCTATTGAAATTCACAAATTCTCATTATAGACGGACACTATCCGTCTATACGTATAGACGGATACCATTTTCCCTCACAAAATACCCATTTGTCATAAAGTGGAAAGCACATGGGGGTGCCCCACCTTGTTCCCCCTACCCATTTTATTAGAGGTCTTTACCCGTCTGTTCGCCTCACCCGTCTATACCAAAACCTGTTGCAATAAATTTGAGTGGTTGTTTGTTAAATTTATTTATCCGCAACCTCTTTCTTGACTAAACAATCTAGTGTGAAGGTTAGAAAACAAGAAATAGCATGGCTGCCCGTCAGGTTTACATGATGTGTGCATCTGCACCCACCGAAGTTAATGGCCGTCCACGGATACCTAACTACTAACCGTATTTATTTAACTCATAAACGGATATTTGACTCACCGATTACATGAGACACAAATTCTCT
The DNA here is from genome assembly GCF_048544455.1 of Silene latifolia. Taxonomy (NCBI): domain Eukaryota; kingdom Viridiplantae; phylum Streptophyta; class Magnoliopsida; order Caryophyllales; family Caryophyllaceae; genus Silene; species Silene latifolia. The sequence continues at coordinate 192,515,843 of NC_133536.1, forward strand.
CCTATGACGGAGGGTATCCGTCGCAAACTTGCGACGGATACCATATCATCTCACAAAAAACCCATAAGGCTGAGAGACAAAGCACATGGGGTGGGTGCCCACCTTGTCCCTCTACCCATTTCCACTCACATAATACCCGTCGCAATATCCGACCCGTCGCAAGGGAGACCTATTGTACATGAGATTACAGTGGAAAAACATTGATTGTGTTTTTTCACATATACAATTTACTTCTTTACATACGCTTTTTGCGATTTTATTCTTGTCATCACTCAAAACCAATTACCCACTCATTTTCTCACCATCCATCGGTATTGGCTTATTTTACTACCGAGACCTAAAGACATAAAATTTTCAAATCAGATGAATTTAATATTAAAAAAACTCAATTATCAGAAAGTTGTGGCATTTCAAAACTCCACTAACTTGAATGTGACTACCCCATTACTCCATGTTTTTTTTTCGACAATAGTAAACTGATATAAATAAAAGAAAGTCTACATAATAGTCAGTTACATATTACCCATTGTCAAATGGGCGGGTACCAAAATCTACTAGACGACTCGACATCCAATTAACCAAACTAAACTCTAAGGTAGAACAAAGTGAAACACCAAGACGACTTTTCTTGAAAGGTGGGTAATAATCATTGAATTGAATCGGGTAGTCATCTCGCCTCTTTGTCTTCCTATCTGCAACAGTAGTAGCAGTATACCTGCAAAAAGAAGATAAACACGTGACAGAAACCGAAACTCTCTTTTTTAAACTATCAGTGGCACGGGCTAGTTGTCCACAAGGAGAGGAACGAAAACTTTTGTGCTAGACGTGCTCTTTCGAATGCGTCCTAGCTGCTTCAAATTAGCATGACAGTAGTCCTCTCTCTCTCTCTCTCTTTAATTACGTAGTGCCAATTTTACTCTAATTTCCATAACCATCGTATGCATAGTAATGCATCCAACACTAACCATACGTACTTGATGAATCATATATCTAGCTCGTACGTACAGTCTATTTATTTTGGTAACTTATACTGATCACTTGTATTCAATTATTAGCCCACCACAACGTTAATTAGGTAGTTGGGGAATTATTTAATTTATTCATCATTTTGTGTCATTGTAACATGTAACAGAAACTTGTCTCAACCAAATACGTACGTACATTCTTTAAAAATGACTTCTATAAATACACAATCATTCACTTCATAACCATTCAAATAAAATAATCTTACTAAAACTATTCACTACCTCACTAGTATTATATTGTACTCCGTATTCGGATTACGATGGAGCTTCATATTATCCCGCTTCTCACTCTTTTATGCGTAAGTTTATACTCTCTTTATTCCAATTATTTGTTTTAACTTTTAAATTATTTGTGAGTTATTATATTTTAACTTTTAATCAAAGATAACGTGTGTTAGTTTAATTTATGAATTTAGTTATGAGGGGCGGCTAAGGCCTTGTTCAGCCATGAGAGTGAGAATCATCGGGACCTCCGTTTTTTGTCCTCACATATACAAGATTTATTGATGAAATTCAATCAAAACTTTAAACTATAATATAACTTGTTCATTTATGTTTGGGGCTTCATTTTTTTTTTTGTATAGCAAAAGGTCTTCATTTGTTTTAAGACGGTCGCTGTTAATTATTGGTATAAATTAATGAACAGTGAATTGGTTTATCAGGTTATAATAGTGGGAAGTCATGCAGCTTTAACCCCTGAACTTTATTGGAAGGAAGCTTTGCCAAATGTTGCCATGCCAAAATCTATCAGAAATTCTTTGGTTGATCCAGGTATCGACTCCTTTTGGCGTCACTTGTTGGCTTGTTGTCTATGGTTTGACAGTCTAATAAAACTCGCCAAGTGGCCAGTCCGGTCAGTTGGCCATAAAATAAGCGGTTACGGATTGTATTAAATAGTATTGTTTTGATTATACTCATCAAAACGTCTTTCATCTCAATCATTTGTTTATTTTGAATTAAAAATATTTTTTATAAGGAATAAAAAAAGGTAAATAAATAATTGAGATGCATAAGTATGTTCCAAATTCATTGCTCGATTTGTCCACGAACTAAAAAATTTACGGTACGCATGGCTTGATTTCTAGTTCAAATGAAAATTTAAGCAACTTTAAGTTCACCTCTAAAATTAGTACTCCGTATAAAATTTTGAGGTCTTGGTTAAGGTTGGTTAAAGTCAAGGTCCTGGATAAGTTTTGTGTGATCGACACTGTTTCACAGCTAAAAAGATAAAATAACAAATAACAAATAAACGAGTTATTTTTAACTCCCTTTTCCTATTAATTACCGTATTTACTTATTCCGTTTAAGGTTCTCATTAATTTTATACACGTGTAATGTTTACCTTGTTACATCACAAATACCCTATGGAGAAATCATTTTCAGATGGATCTTAGAAAAGTAGAATGAAAGTAAACATCACTTTCTTATACGGAGTATATGTTTATTTCTTCTCTTCAATTTTGTGTAAAAACCAAAGGTACAGAATTTATTGGAACAAAAACTACTATCAACACTTCAATAATTATTTTGTGAGACGGTTTTATAGTGTAAGACGGTCTACTTTTATAAAAGTCACTATTTTATTAGTAGCAATAAATGAATCATTTTTTTTTTAGAAAAGAATCTCTCACAATTTGTAGCAACAATTAAGGTGTCGATCAATTGACGAGGCTTAACAATCAGTTTGATTTGTAATTGAGATGATTGCTTACACGGTTTCAAATTATAAGTGGCCTTATCCTCTCATGAATCTGTTATGAGAAGCAAAATTCTTGTTTAAGATTCATTATTGGTCTTAAATAATGTAAAACGGGTTAAATAAATGGATGAGATAAAAACAAAATGTCTCGACAATGGTATTTTGTTGTGTTTTCCACCTATATATACAATTGTATTTGACCCGTTTTACCCTGAAAATAAATTACGGATATGAGTCTGTGTCACCAGGAGACCAACTGAATAATTCATTATTCGTCTCAAATTGATTGATTGTTTATCGTTAAAATTACTCTTGTTAACATTTGAAATATGTCCTGAAGTCATTAACCATGCATGACAGAATGGATGGACAACAAAGGTACAGCCGTAAACGTTGGAAAGGGCGGTGTCCACGTCAACAACGGCAAGTCAGGTGGCGGAGCCACACACGTTGATGTAGGCCACAAGGGCGGGGTGGTAGTATCAACGGGAAAGCCGGGTGGAGGCCACACCGACGTAAACGTGGGCCCAAAAGGTGGAGTTAGGGTGTCCACTGGAAAGCCTTACAAAAGTAGCCCAACCGTAGGTGTTGGAAAAGGCGGAGTCATAGTACACGCCGGCCCAAAAAAGAAGCCCGTTTATGTCGGAGTAAAACCCGGCAAAAATCCGTTTATGTATACTTATGCAGCTTCCGATACCCAACTCCACGATGACCCGACAAGAGCGCTGTTTTTTCTTGAGAAGGATATGAAGCCCGGTCACAAAATGAACATGCACTTTACTCAAAGCACCAATGGAGCCACCTTCCTATCTAGGGAAGAGGCGGAAGCCGTACCGTTCTCAACTAACAAAATGACGGATATTTTAAACGAGTTCTCGGTGAAACCAGGGACTGAGGAGGCTCAAACCATAGAGCAGACGGTTAAGGAATGCGAGAGTAAGGGTATTGAAGGGGAACAAAAATATTGTGCAACTTCTTTGGAAGGTATGGTTGATTATGCAAAATCTACCCTAGGGAAGAATGTTAAGGCTATATCGACTGAGGCTAAAAATAGGGACAACAACGGCCAAATGTATACAATTGGGGCGGTTAGAGGAGTGGCTACAGATGGTAATGTGGCGGTGTGTCACAAGCAAAACTATGCTTATGCCGTGTTTTATTGTCACAAGACTAAGGGTACATCCCCTTACGTTGTGACCTTAATTAGTAACGACGGTGTTAAGAACAAGGCTGTGGCGATTTGCCATAAGAATACGAGTGGCTGGAATCCGAAACACTTGGCATTTCAAGTTCTTAATGTGAAACCAGGAAGTGTGCCAATTTGCCATTTCTTGCCCGAAGATCATATCGTCTGGGTTCGTAACTAGCAACTGTTTCGGAAAATGGCCGGTCTGCATCAATATATGATCTCTTAGTGTATGTGTGCAATAAGAAACTATAGTTTTGTACTCGGCTTCATTATATCAGGGGCTTGTAGTGTGTAGCTAGTAGTATTATACTCTCGCATGTCAAATCATTTTCATACGTTTGTTCAAGTTACGTCAGGAATTTCTAACAAGCATATGAGCCAAACGTATGGAGATTACTTAAAAGGAGGAGTATAACCTATGTAGAGAAAATATAGTGCTATATGTATAATGTATCTATATATGAATGTTATTGTTTTTCATTTTGCTACGTATGTATGTATGTTGGTGAAAAATGCATTGGTGTATCACTATCTACTCAGTCAACATATTGATCACTTTTAGTTTCTGTTTATTAGTGTAAATGTTAACCAAAATGAATTATACTTAGGGTTAAAACTCGGAATTTTTTGGCAAATAGGTGTTGATTAGCAAAATAATTAGGGAGTTGGGGTTCCTTTGAAACTATTTTGCCAAATGGTGTCCACGTCATCAGTTTTTATTTTATTTTCCAGTTTTTTATTTAAATTTTTTTTTTTTTTAAAAAAAGTGTATAGTAAAGCCGCTAAGAAACCTAGCGGCTTCACTATTCACTTTTTTTTTTTCAAAAACCGTAACCTTCAAACACTGATGGCAGCTTAATTTAGAAATGAACAACCACTGAAGCCGCTAAGAAAGTTAGCGGCTTCCCTATTTCTCTATTTTTCATAAACTTATGGCATCTATCATCTTAAAAAATGAAAAGGAGACAAAGCCACTAAGAAACTTAGCGACTTTGCCTAAAAATTGGAAAAAATAATGAAAGTGCTGACGTGGACACCATTGGGGCAAAATAGGTTCAAAGGAACCCCAATTTCCTAATTATTTTGCTAATTAACTCCAATTTGCCAAAAAAATTCTTAAACTCGTTTCAAAATGCAGGGGTTATTTTCTGTATTTGTTATTATTAGAGGGAACATTCTAAATTATTTTTTTATCATAAACGTTGACAAACAAATGATAACAGAAAAATTAAATAAATGAACCAAGATTTAGATTATGAAAGGCAAGCTAAGTAATGAATAACTAGTATGAATCTCGCGCATACATGCGCGGTATCTATAGATCCTTTAGTTTATAATGTATTATTTATATTTAAAATTGCCATATTGTTAATTTTTCATATTTTAATGAGGTTAAAAAATTGAAATAGAAAACTAATCAAAAGAATAGTGTAAAGTCATGAAATCTGTATTTAATGAAATTTTTTACCACCAAACTAATGATTCAATTTATAAATTTTCTCAAATAATTTTAAAGTTTTTTTTTGTCACGAAATTAATAATTTCAGACTATCAGTTCATAATTTTTTTTATACGAATCAAGTACGTGGTAATTTTTTTTCATACGAAACTAATAATATCAATTTATGGTTTTCATATACGAATTTTAGATTTATACCAATTTTATTTTATTTTAATTAAAAGATTATAATTTAGTTAAAAAAGATTATAATGATTAAAGATTATATCTTAATTCAAAGATAATAATTTAATAAAATAGAGTCTTGTTTCCTTACTTAGCCAGATTTTTCTTTTGGAGCGAAAACTATTGAAAATTTGTATTCTCTTAAGAGTAAAAGGGGGATGGTAAGGGGGATTAAAGAAAATATTAGCATAACTAAATCATTATATAAATTCATTGACAAATAATGAAATAAGTAAACCTAATCATTGTTGGTGATAGATGTTTCTAAATAATATAATGCGAGTTCGGGAAGTATCACTACTACAAATCCAGACAACTACAACGCCCCTTTAACAACGCTTATTCACGAAAATCACCATAACACGTTGTAGAACGGGTGGCGCGAATTTTACTAAAATTAATTACAACGGTTATGATTAGATAACCGTTGTTATAAGTTTTAACAACGGGTCAAATTAAACATGCACAACCGTTGTTAATAATTTGGCGCAAAATTGGCGCAAAATTAGTGAAAAGTAATTACAACGGTTATTTTTTAAACCCGTTGTTAATACTTTTTAATTTAACAACGGTTTTTGTTTAACAACCGTTGTCAATACTTTCCATACTATAAACCACACAAACACAGATCAGCTACAGCCACTAAACACAAACCTAACACAAACACAAACACAAACACACACTTTCTCACCGTCTCTTTCTCTCTTTCTCATATCGTCGATTTATCATCTCGCCGTCACTATTGGGTTAATCGTCTCTTACTTTCTCTAATTAGCAGGTAAATCTCGTCGTCACTGTTGGTTTCATCGTCTCTTACTTTCATCGTCATTATTTTCTTTTTCTAATTATTTCATTTGCATGTGTTTTTATCGATCATTATGTTATTTCTCTAAGTATTATTTGCTTAATTAGTTTTGTCACTGTTGTTTTTCTGCGTTTATTAGCTCGTAAAACAAATTAAATAAAATAAAACTAAGAAGAAGCAAGATGATAGAGAGGAATACATGATAAACTTAATTAACTAATATATATATATATATATATATATATATATATATATATATATATATATATATATAGTGTTGAGATCATATAAGTCCCCTCCCTAAGTGTGAGTCCATAAGTCCTCTTTAGGGCCATTGGATGAGGGAGATGGATGGTTGAGATTAGAAGGAAAAAAAGGTGATTAATTAGCCAATTTAACACTTTCTCACTCTACCTTCACTAATCCACCTAATTAAAAACTAATTTACTATATATAATTTATTTTCATACTCACTTATCTCTCCTCTCACACAATTTCACTCATTTTATCTCTCAAAAACCTCTCTTCCCACAAAAACCAAAAAAATTCAAAATCCAAAAAATCAAAAATTTTCCCTCCTTCAACCCGACACCCCCTTCGTCCCATACCCGCCTGCCACCAGTCCCACCACCCTACAACAACCCCACCGACACCATCATCCCCCACATCTACCACCACACCGAAACCACCGCACACCCACACCCACCACACCAGAAATTACTCCCTCCTTCACCACCCCGACAACCACCACGATCACTCACCCTCACCGCGCGTCCCTTCACCACAACTAACCTCCCTCACCACAACTGACCTCCCTCTCCCGGCCCCTGTCCTTCACTACTCCGACACCCCACCAATCTGCCCGTAGCCTCACCACCACCACTGACCACACATTTCTCCACAAACTCCGATCTCCTCCTCTGCCGCCTCTTCAGCCCCAGCAAACCCGACGGCCACCTCCTCCTTTGTCGCCTTCTTTTCTTATTTCGCTTTTTTTTTTTTCAGATCTAATGTGTTTCGTGGTGGTTGTGGTTGTCTCGTGGCGGTGGTGGTTGGTTCGTGGTCGTGATTGGTTCGTGGTTTCTTTACCGTTCCTCTCCAAATCTGCCACCACCCACCGTTTTTGGCGTATTTCTTTAGTTTCAGATTTTTTTTTTTTCCTAAATTTGGTCTTGTTGTTTGGTGTTGGTTGGTTTCGAAAAAATGGTGGTAGTAGTAGATGGAACTGGAAGTATGTTGGTTAGTGTTGTCTAACACCTCCTTCAATTCGTTTTTTTTTTTTTTTAAATCTCTTGATAAAAATGGTGGTAGTAGTAGATGGAACTGGAAGTATAGGTTTTATTTTATTTGTTGTTATTATAAATTTAGTGGTGGTAGAAGTCAGATTTACTTAGGTTTTGTATTTGGTGTTTTCTCCTTTAATTTTCACTCTTTTTTTTTTCCAGATTTTTTAGCCCTTTGAATTTGCACTTGGCTAAAATTACACTTTTTGTTGTTAGAATTACACTTTTTTCTGTTAGAATTACATTTTTCTTTGTTAAAATTACACTTTTCTTCATTAAAATTACACTTTTTTCTGTTAAAATTATACTTTTTTTTTTTGCTAGAATAACACTTTTTTCGGCTAAAATTACACTTTTTGTTGTTAGAATTACAATTTTTTCTGTTAAAATTACACTTTTTTCTATTAGAATTACACTTTTTTCTGTTAGAATTACACTTTTTTGTTAGAATTACACTTTTTTCTGTTAGAATTACACTTTTTTCGGTTAGAATTACACTTTTTTTTGTTAGAATTACACTTTTTGTTAGAATTACACTTTTTGTTGTTAGAATAACACTTTTTTCTGTTAAAATTACACTTTTTCCTGTTAGAATTACACTTTTTTCTGTTAGAATTACACTTTTTGTTAGAATTACACTTTTTTCTGTTAGAATTACACTTTTTTTTGTTAGAATTACACTTTTTTTTGTTAGAATTAGAATTACACTTTTTGTTGTTAGAATTACACTTTTTTCTGTTATAATTACACTTTTTTCCGTTAAAATTACACTTTTTTCTATTGGACTAATGTTACACTATCAATGGACTTGGTCATATTCTCATTGGACTAATGTTACACTCTCAATGGACTAAAATTACATTCTCAGTGGACTGAAATTATACTTTTCTGGACTAAAATTACACTTTTCTGGACTAAAATTACATTCTCCTTGACTAAAAATAACAATCTCATTGGACTGAAATTTCACTTATCTGGACTAAAATAACACTTTTTATCATTAAAATAACACTCGTAAAATGCTAAATTACAATAACTTGGGATAAAATTAAAAAAATTCAAAATATTATTCGTTAAAATCACTCGGAAAAGATTGAAGTTAAACTTTGTAAAACGCTAAATTCTCGAAAATATTCCTTAAAATTACACTTTTTGTTGTTAGAATTACACTCGTAAAATCCTAAAATGTCGAAAACTTGTCTAAAAAAAACGAAAAAAAACTGAAACTGGAAAAGTGTTAACAAAATTTCCATAAACTTTGAAGTATAAGATAAATGGTGGTGTTAATTGTGTATCATTAATCCATTAGTGAATGTATAATTAAAGCTAGAGAGAGAAAGTGGATTAATTAGTGTATAGGAAACTCATTAGTGTTAAGTATGCTTTTTTGCTTTCAATCTCAACCATCCTTAGTGGGATATCTAAGGGATGTAGTGAGAACTTAGGGACTCAAAATATATGGTGGACTCATTAGAACTTTACTCTATATATATATATATATATATATATATATATATATATATATATAGGGGCGGGATCCTGTACGAACTAGAGTTCAATACGAACCGTACGAACTATGTCAAATAAATAAAATAAAAGATTCAAATTGACGTAAACCAACCCCCTGACATTAATCTCTCCTGTATACTTTCAACAATCACCACCAGTCCACCACCACTACCCATTACCTTCCCTCCACCTCCCCAGACCACCACCCACCGACGGCGACCAATTCGACGGAAAGCCGACGCCGATCACGCAGACGCAACTTCGACGCCGACGGTATTGCTTTTCATCTTCTCCATTCTTGTTTTTTATTTCTATTTGTTCTATCATTCACGCATTCCTTTGCTCCCGCGACCAATTAGTGGTGACAAAGGAGAACGACAAAAATGATGTGGTGTAAAGGCCGGTGATGTAGTGACGGCGTCGTTTAGGGGTCGGCGTTCATATTGGTGGTGATGGTTCATAGGTGACGTTAGTGAACGGTGTTGCGTGGTGGGTCAGGTGTTAGTCGTGGGTACGGTTGGCCAGTCATCAGTGACGGTGGTCGTGAGGTGGTGAATGGTGGTTGCATATTATATGACTGTAGATACACAAGCTAGTACTACAAGATACAAAAATCGACTTGTGTATCTTGAGTATTAATTTATGAAATCACATGAATGCGTTGACCGGAACATATGAAATAGCATTTTGGCTTGCAAGTTGCAAGCTATGAAGGAAAAGTAGATCTAAATACTAACATATTCATATATGTTCCATTTTAATTTGTCATAAAATTAACAAATGATCTTATGCATGCAAACTATTTAACAAAATAAAGAAGAAACATCCATTCTTACATTGGATTTTCGGTTTTTAGGGCACAAGAGAGATCTCGTTCTCTCTTGGTCTTGAACTTTCCTTTTGGATGAACAAAGACCCAAGTGTAGGATCTCTCCCAAGGATTTATACCCAAAGCTCACTCTTAATTAAAATTAATATTATAAATACTAGTACAATATTAATTTTTGTAGGAAAAATGACCCAAAAATATTATAGGACACTTTAATATTTTCGGTTTTATGGGAGAGGAAGAAGGAAGCTTTTTATCTCTCTAAAACTCAAATTTTTAGATGAATGAATGAGTGACTGAACAACAATAACATTATTGTGTATTTAGGTAAAAATGAGAAGAAAAACCAAAGTGGTTTTCCTCTCTAAAAACCGGGTGGAGTAGGGGGTGGAGGGAGCCAATGCATGCACTTGTTTATCTTCACAATGTAAACTAGGGTTGCATGGCTAGTAAGGCAAGTAATCATTATGTTTACCACTCATATTATAAACACAATATTTAGCCTAATCCACCTCTTAATTTCGGTACACTTATAACATGGAATCCATATTATTTTTGTCAATTTGTCAATATGTTACATGTCACATGTCACATAAATTTGTTATGTATTTTTAACATATTAAAAATCAACGTATTAATAAAATACGTCATATACAAAAATCGACTTAGTAATTCATAATTACTTGTACCAAAATATTTTACCAATTATAAATCACAACAATTTGTATTTATAATAATTCATTCAAATTCAATTGTTTCCTTAAACAATAATTTTATCTGAGTAATGATACAATTCGATTACTCAGACCGTATCTTATTTAATCAAATTTCAATGCGATACGTAAATTTTACTTCCAAAATCGTCCGTCAATTTTCAAGTAATTTAATTAACTCGTAACGTTATACTATTAATTAAATGATCAATTAAGAGTGTTGCCCTATAGGTATGACCTAGGGGATCAACTGATCACCACCGTCGCACGACAGTAATGTCAAACTCTAGTCAGCCAATCATTACCGATATATGTTGATCAGTTGACAGTAAAAATTACTTCCCAATTGTTTAGACTTAAACATGTGATCATCATGATCAACAATCGTGATCGCATTATTGTCGGAGGACACATATTCCAACAATCTCCCACTTGTCCTCGACAAGTGTGCGTCATCAATTCTCTTGTCCTATTACTATCTCCCACTCAATGCAAGGTGTCTTTCAGGTCGTACTTGCAAGTGATCATATCGAGAGTGGTTTCCTCGATCTGGAGAATAACTGATTGACCGGATTTATCCACCATGGATACATTCCGAGCGTGGCCACGCATTTCCAGTTCATTACTCCTCGAGTGGCTCTGAGATATTGTTATAACCCTGACTAGGGGTGGACAATTCCTATCGCACTCATTCCCTTCAACTAGCCACAGCCATCATAACCCAAAATATGCCCATTTGACCCCATTTACGAAGGTCGTAGTAACACAAATCAAAGTTAATCTGAAACTGTGTCATCTTAGGCGAATAGTCTTTAGTCAAAAGAATCGACTCATTTGAATACTATAGCAGCTCTCGTCACGACCAGGCTATATAAATTTGCCAGAACTCTATAAGCGGTCATTAGGCGACAAAATGTTCCTAACAGTCTGCCTATGTGATCGACTAGTCATCTCACATGACTCTATGGCACTTGAACTTGCCATCAATCGCATCACACTCTAGTCACTTCGAGACGTCACCTCATGTAAGTAACTATGGGCAAATACAATGTTAATCCATGTTCACTTTAACGGCGTTCAATTGTCTCCACAACCCGTTTGGATGTAACAAAGTGTATGGTGAGTTAATAATAACTCAAACGACAAATGTCGACATCACACTCGGGTAGTCAATACCATATTACAACCTTGTGATGCATATCGTAAGTGTAAACACTTATTGATTGCAATAGAAGTTTAACATGCCATGTGTCCATGTGTTCAAACTTCTTATCCTTGCATTTTCCTTTACATTCATGTTCTCTCTCATAGCATGAACCTTACCAAGTACACATCAAGGTTCCCGACCTTGGTTTTGGTTCTTTATCTTGAAAGAACTTCCTTGTCGATTATCACATAATGAACGAATTTGTGATGAATGATATGACTTGTACTGATCAAGTACTTCATCCACACACAATGCACTAGGTATATGTTTTGCAGAGTCTTGCAACAATTTGTTAAGATGATTGACCTAGCACTTCTCACAAGTCCTAGCATATTAGGAAAGATTAGTTTTGAGCAACTTATTCTCTAACTATGTATCTTTCCAAAACTTCTTATTTCTCTTTCTAGCTTGAAGAGGTTTAGGATTCTTATAAATCCTTGCATGTGCTCGGATTTTCTATAATATGTGTAACCTCTTGACACACAATAGAGCATTCCGTCAAACACCGAAATCGCTCATCGGATTCTACTCGAGAATTCATGACGTTTCTATTATAGCTTACCAATGAATCATCATGATCTTATGCACATGATTTTGTAAGGGTTGGTGTCCTTAACAGTTAGTGCAAGAACTTATAAACCTCTAAAAGGATCAAAGGGCATACTTTTGGTATTATTATCAGTTGATCCACGTTTATCAATAACGGTTGGCTTGCTAGATAAGTTTGACGTTATTGTCATACAGATGGCGGTGATCAACTGGTCCCTAAAAGTCACACCTATAGGATACGTTTGAGAGATGTGACGGTATGAAAATACAGTCATGTAGATGCCAATTTGACTAACCAGTTAGTCCGAGTTATTTGACTAATAATTAGTCAAAAATGTGATGTTGAGATATTATATTTAATACGGATTAAATATTATGAGCTAAGGCGAATTAACCAGTTAATTCGTAAAATTAAATATAAGCGTTTTATATTTAATTAAATGTATATTGAATATTAATTATACAATATTGTCTTTGTCGGACATGTATTAATACTTCAACTAATCCGTGTTATTAGTCGATGTATTAATAGCCGATAACCGATGACGATTTATAATAAAAACCGCGTCATATACATTTTAGCGAATGGGGTCGGTTCAATCGGATCACGAGTTAAATGAGGAGAAAGTGGAAAGCCCACTCCCTCCTCTCATGACCCGCGGACCGAGGCAACAAAAGGAGAGGCTCCCTCTCCTTTTGACCTAGACAATTTCATTTACACAGAAATTAGGGTTTTGGAGATCAAGCTTTCTCTGAAACCGAGATCTCACATCTCGAGAAAAACTCACAACAAGTTCTCCCAATATTGCAAGGCAATCGGAGAACACGTTCTAGCACAAGGGCATATCTCGGACAAATCTTGGGTGCAACAATTAGGAGGGAATCTCTGTTGATTTCTATTCTTTACGCCGTGCATCAAAGGACCCGAGGTTGATTCTTATTACTTATCGTTTCTCTATTGTATTTATGTTTTATGACGATATTCGCATGTTAAATTTACGTTATAGTCCTAAATTTAGAGGGTCTTATACGGATATTACCCTACAAGTGGTATCAGAGCGAGGCCACGTAAATTTTTCTATGTGTTTTTCATAAAACGATTTTGAAACGGCTATGTTTGTCTCGAAATCCGTGCCTTGTATACACGGATGTTGCGTTTTTGTTAAAACCGTGCGGCTGTTTTACACGGCTGTCTTGGGTTGTTTTTCGATTTGTTCTTTTACATGTTGTTATTTTATACGGAGATTATAGCAACATGTCAAGTTTTGTCAATTGTTAAATTGTTTTGATGCGTTTTTGATCAAAATTGCAATTGATTTTGTCTCGACAAACTGTTTTCACGAGGGTTTTGAAGTTTTCAGCCATGTTTGCATTCGATCGAGCGTATTTCTACTCGATCGAGTGCCATTTCTGTCTTGTTTTTGCTCGATCGAGTCCCTGTTGTACTCGATCGACCCCTTTTCAAAACCCTACTGCTCGATCGAGTTGTCCTCGTACTCGATCGAGTAGATTTGCTGATAAAGGTACTCGATCGACCACCAGTTTAGTCGATCGAGCACTTTCTGTTTGGCAACCCTCTCGATCGACTTGCAGTTCAGTCGATCGAGCCCTTTTTGTTCCTCGATCGAGCACCTGTGTCCCTGGATCGAGGGATTTCTATTTTGACAGCTTTGAAAATTTATTCATTTTGCTTTAAATTTTCTTTTGGCTAAAATATGTACTTTATACGGATATTGTACACTCGCTATGATTGTGAAACGGTTCACACACGTACCATTATGTTATTTTTAAAGCGTATTTAAAGTAACGGATTGTAATGGATTAAAATTGAATTGATAGAAGCGGTTTTATCACATGAATTTTAATCATTAAAAGGTGGTTTGGATAAATTTAACATAATTACGGAATTATGTCACGAATGAATTGTTTTTAGTTGATGCATTTTATTTATCGTTTATTTTGAATGCCGTGAATGACTTTTATTACGTATTTATTCATTTTTACAAACAGTTGTAACTTAGTGTGGCCTTAGTAGAACGTGTTACCGTAATGATGGAACACGGTCTTGGTTGTATTTTGAGATCTCGTATCTCCATTTTTATTTCTTTTAATTACAGTTTTTATTTAGAATGTAAATAGGTTTATATTTGTAAATTTTAAATTGTAATTTTTGAGAAGACCAAAGATGGAGACCGGATGCTCACTCCCGCTACATGAATCAAGATGGAACATCAAGACAAGCTTTTTGGGTCCAACGGTGGATTCCAAAGTTGTAGTATGTTATTTTACTAGGATAGGCCACACTAGGAATTTTTATTTACGTATTGCATTTCATTCATTTTTTTTGTAACGATAATATGCATCATATTCCGCCTAAAAACCAAACCACCTAATTATTGCATGAAAACTGACACATATAGAGGTCACGAGTTAGTTTTCTTTTGACATTCTTATGTCACATGATTTTAAGCCATCACCTAAATTAATTCATTCACGCAGACGCTAGTTATTCGTTCACTTAATATGAATTATAATTAAAATGATGGGATCTTCCTCGTATAAACCAAAATTGAGAACGGTCTTTATAGGTCAAACTCCAATGAGTCCCTTCTTCGTCGGTAGGCATAATATGACCCCTTCTACGTCGGGTAAGTTGGAACCGATTGACCTATTTTATCTCAACACTATGGTCACTCGTACGATCCTGTGACTGTGGTGGACTATAGATAGGATTTACGGAAATCTATCGACCAAGAGTTCTTCCGGAAGAATTAGCTAAACAGTTGGCTTATCAATTTACAGAAATTGAGTCTTGGGATCACTTGTATCATTCTTGAGGGAGATCAATTATGCAAGTGCGAGAGTCTACATGTTAAAATGCTTTTTAAATAGACTTAAATCACCTCGATGAGTTGCTTATTTCGTTTTGTTTTTCTTTCTTTTTCAGTGTAGATCACGACTTTTAAACTGCTAAATAACAAATGGCTGGTTCTAATGATAACCCAATGCCAAGTGCCACATTGGACCGTGAGTCCTGGCTTCGGATCTTCATGAATCAGATGAATCAGTCTACTCGACTGAAGAATGATGGATCAAACTTCGCGGACCGGAGGCGGCATTACGGAATGCTGCCGCTGGCGACGGAAGCTCAAATATCTATTAGAGCCAATCCCGGCAAACCCGGGTCCCACGGCTAGAGTCTTTGAAATCACCAAGTTTAATGATTTCTGTATGGAAGCGGGTGCGATTAAAAACGTACTCATTTTTGCAATGGAACCCAATTTGCAGAAACGCTTCATAGCCCATGGTGCAAACAAGATTTTCACCACGCTCACTAAGGAATTCTCGAAAGCACCGAGAATCGTGACCTATGAGCATACCACTCGCTTCTTTGATGCGAGACTCCGGAAGGGCCAACCGGTTAGCCCACACATTCTCGGCATGATTGAGAATGTCGAGAAACTGAGACCTTTAATTGTAACATCAGCGAGAACATTGTTATCGACCGCATACTTCACTCACTCCACGATGGTTATTCGCAATTTAGAGCGAATTACTATATGAATGATTTGAAGAAAACTCCGCATGAACCGCACTCCTCCTCGTACGGACCGAGAAGGACATGAAGTTCAGTGGGAGCATGAAACAGGATGTTCTCGTTGTGTCAAATAAAGGGAAGGGTAAGGGCAAAGCTCGAGCAAACCTAGCGAGGGTAAGGCGATGTTCAAGAAGTCGGGTTCGGGTAAGAGTGGTCTGGTGAGTCGAGCACCTCATCGGGCGCGACAAAGAGCAAGAATGAAAACATGGAATGCCATCATTGCCACAAGACTGGGCATTGGAGACGCACATGTCCTGTTTATCATGAGGACTTAAAGGCAGGTCGTGTTAAACCGGTTGGTATGTCTTCTTCTTCTTCTACTTTTATTCATATGATTGAGATTAACCACGCAAGTTACGGAACTTGGGTACTTGATCTTGGTTGTGGTTCTCATCTGTAATCATGTGCGGGGGCTCAAAACATCGAACCCCTCGTAAAGGGTGAGGTGGAACTGCGTGTTGGGAATGGAGCAAGAGTAGCTGCCATCTCAAAGGGGACATATGTGATCCAGCTTCCCAAATGATTTGAGTTGTCATTATATGACTGCTATTATGTACCTAGTCTTTCGAAAAACATTATTTCGGTTTACGCACTTGATAAACTTGGTTTTTCATTTGTAATAGAAAATAATACTTGCATTTTCTCATTACACGATATGATTTACTGACAAGGCGTCTCCATGAACGGAATTTATGTTTTAGATCAGACCACGGAAATATTACACGTAATGAATAAAAAGTTAAAGGTCGGTGATAAAGATCAAACGTATCTATGGCACTGCCGTATGGGACACATTAATGAGAAACGCGTAAAACAGCTCATCAAACATGGAGCTATCTCGGCCTTTGATTTTCAATCATTTGGCACGTGTGAATCATGTCTCATCGGTAAAATGACTCGTATTTCCTTCAAAGGTGTTGGAATGCGCGCTGCTGACCTATTAGGGCTCATACACACGGATGTATGTGGTCCTATGTCAATCACCGCACGAGAAGGCTATAGGTATTTCATCACTTTCACGGACGATTTGAGTAGATATGGCTATGTCTACTTAATGAAGCACAAAAGTGAATCCTTTGAGAAATTCAAAGAATACCGAATAGGGTGCGAACCCTATTGGGTAGAAAGATTAAAACACTGCGTTCGGATCGTGGTGGCGAGTATCTTTCCCACGAGTTTGATCAACACCTAAAGGACTGTGGGATTGCCCTACGCTTAACTCCACCGGAACACCTCGGTTGAATGGTGTGTCCGAACGGAGAAATCGAACACTACTTGATATGGTTCGATCCATGATGAGTCACACGGTTTTACCTGATTCATTATGGGGTTATGCTCTTTTGTCAGCCGCTCTCATACTTAACCGAAGTCCGTCTAAAGCTGTTGACAAGACTCCATATGAACTATGGAAGGGAACGGTCCCTAACTTGTCCTTTATACGGGTTTGGGGCTGCGAGGCTTATGTCAAGTGGAGACACGAGGATAAGCTCGGCCCGCGATCGGTCAAGACATACTTTATATGTAACACCCGCGAGTTTCCCTTTCTGACAGTTAAAATTCATTAAACCGTTTAATTATTTTGTTATATATTTTTGAATTAGTTTATTTAATTAATTTTATGTCAAACACGATTTTTATAAACGTATTATATAAAAGCTCTTTTTATAAAAATACGTACAATTAAATTATATTTTTAAGGCACGATTTATATAATAATATATGTATACGTATTTTTGGCCGGATAATAATAATGACTGTAATAGTAATAATTCCCGTCTTAAATCCCGTCTAACATTAGACCGTCATATTTTATTTGAGAATCTTATCTTAACACGGACCAATCGTATGTCGACAACATATATCCTATCCACCCCACACTCTACTTACTTTTATATCATTATTATTATTATTATTATTATATATATTATTACTATTATTATTGTTTTGTTGTTTTTGGGTGGGCCGTGCCCCTTAATGCATACCCACATACATACTCCCCTTTTCTTCTTCCTCATTCCCCCTTCTTTTTCGTTCTAACAGCGAACAACAACAATACGCAGCAACAACTACAGAGCTCCTCCGTACCATCAACATTTCCGATCATTCAAACCCAGATCCCAACCCCATTTCTCAACCAAACTTCACCATTTTTATACCATTGGCTTCCTCTCTTCTTCCTCCTCATTTCTAGTTGAGGACTGAGGTTAGGCTCGAGTTTTGGACGTTCTTACTCTGGAATTCGCGAGGATAAGGTAACGGTGATAGGTTACTCGACAAAAATGTCGAGATTCCGTCTTATGGGTCGTTTTATATGCTCTTGTTTGTTAAAGGTGGATTCTTTGTGTTTCTTTTTCTCATTTGTATGTTAACTTCTGTCTCAGAATCATGTTTAATATGGGCTGGTTTTATGCGGTTGTTTCCACATGATTTTCGAGCAATGTTAGGACGAGTGTAATGGATGTTATTCGTGTTCTAGATGAGTTTTGTTTCCGTCTTAAACTTGTCTTCCATGCCATCTAAATTTTGACTCGATTTGAACTGTTTTATGCTTCGTTTGGGTGTCGTTTTTGGGATTCGTGATAGACTAGTATCGCACTGAAGTTTGGACTGTTTTAATGCTATTTTTGGAGCCGTGAAAGACGGGCGCTGGTGCTGATTCGTGGAACGATTTTGTGTATGTATTCGGGACTGATGTTAGGACGGTTTTATGGTGCATATGAGGACTGTTTTGGTACCATTTATGGTGCAGTTTATTGTGGCCATTCGGGACAGCTTGGCAGTCGAAATGGAGGGGGGGGAAACAGGTAGGATGTTCAGGGGGAGTTTATCCACTTGGTCGTACATTTCATCCGAATGACCTGAGCTATTTTGCTCATTGCCCGGGTTTTGTTGAATATTTGAATGGTGGTCAGCGGTATGTGGGTAATGGTAAAGAGTATACACTTGATGACTTTCCATTAACCTTCTCTAGTTGTTTTAGCAATTTTGATGAGTAAATATTGGGCTCACCACAAAGTAATTGTTGGGCTCACTATACTTACTTTATTGGACTAATATGATTAAATTGTTCGGGCCAATCTTATGCTTTGTAGTAGGCTCATGAAGAAGCCCCTTATGTGGTTCTCCATTTGATACCGTATATTTCATATAACGTAAACTATTCATTACCACTTGTTATATTCTATTTAACCGGCATGCTTAAATATGAAATGAAATATTTATTTTTGTGTTACAAGTATGAAAAGATTATTATAAATAATTACTTGTAAGAGCCGTATTCTTGTAGAAATGCCTTTATACTGTCATATATGCTATAACGTGTTACTCGACATACCTTTTTGACTTACTTGTGCCGTTCTGCCAAGTATTTTATTACGCCGCTCTCGTGCCGTTCTGCCGGGAGTTGGTTGATTCATATTTTCCGCCCCCTTTCGGACTGTTCTGCCGATTGTGGGTTAGCTCATATCGTATTCTGGCGATAATGCCTTTATGCTATACCGTATTGCTTGACTTATCTTTACGCCTCTTTCGGACTGTTCTGCCGATTGTGGGTTTAGCTCATATTTTCCGCCTCTTTCGGACTGTTCTGCCGATTGTGGGTTCTCGACTTTCGTTCTGTCGATCGAGTCTTGGATGCGGACTGTTCTGCCGCATGTCGAATCGGGGACCGTTCTGCCCCGAGAGTCTGGCCAGATTTAGACTAGGACTGAGTCTTGGGAGTACCATTGTCGTCCTACCAGGGGAATTATATATTTATATGAGTAGTAAAGGTCTTGCTTGGTTATAGATATCGGTATTTGTCCTTTAAGGTAAGAGTTATGCCTTATGTTGTTTGTCTTGGTCCTATCGGATACTAGAGGTGAGCTATAAGCCCTCTAGTTGCGATATGATCGTCGGGATTGATGTTCCCATCCGTTCTTATGGTGAGATGCAAGCCATCAGTATGAATGTGACATTAGTAGCCACGTCCCGTGCAATGTTTGTTAAGTGGTTTTCCAAATAAATGGCTACAGCTTCTATTCCTGTAATTTGCATTGGTTGATCCCTTACTTAACTGCTCCTCATGATTCGGCTTCTAATCTCATATCTATATTGTATTTCTTTGAAATGCGTACTTTTGTATAAATGACCATATTCCTGTCTTTCATATTATTTAATTGTTTCACATGATCAGATGAATCTTTATTAAGCTAATGTTGGCCTATCTTGTTCCATCTCAATTATTTGCCATGTTTACATATAAACTTGATATTCTTATCTTTTGTATGTATCTTATATGACTTACCTGTTTTAGTTCCTTGTTATGTTCGTTTTGACATTTTGTGGCTGGGAGAACCTTGAGTTACTCCCCACTGACTGTGGCGTTCATGTTTACATGAATGACAGGTATTAGTGGTGCATTCTTGGGGTGAAGACATGTGTGAGCTAGCGAGCACTTTGGCCTAGTAGTTGGTTTATTAGGATTATTTAGACTCACCTTTTATTGTATCGTCATTCGAGGGATATATTTTCCCTCACCGCGACTATCACGTTTGTATAATTTAAAATCTTTATTTCCGCACTCTTTATTTATGTCTTAGATTTTGGTGAACCCGCACTTTAAATTTTAAAAGTTTCAAAAATTCCCTAAAATTCCGTATTTTATTTAGTTATATTTTCCGCTTTATCGCGGGGTGTCACAGTTGGTATCAGAGCCTATGTTGCTCCCGACGCACACACGTGTACCCCAAATTTAAATCTGAACTTGACCTTGAATAATGAATGAGAGATGGGTAGACTTAAGGACCTAAGGTGGTAGTCTGTAGTGTGTTTGCTCTTTGTTAGGTTCTAACCTGTTTGTTGATTGTCATTTAATAATTGTTGTGCCCTTGGATCAATTACCGTGAGCTTATCTACATGAAGATCAAGACTTGGTACCTTTTTGCCGAGAATTGAAGATTTGTTCAACTCTGAAGAATGCTTCTACTTCCTTGAAGATATTTCTCATTCTCTGTGTATCTTGCCTTATTCTTTACCTCTTGGTGCTTATCCTTTCTCTAAACTCTCCTCTGTTCTACTTTGAAAGTCACTCTTGTATTTCCTAACCTTGTCCCTTGTTCTTTGTTAATTCTCCTTAACGCCTTTTGATAGTACTCTTTCTTTTGAGGGATGTTGACCTTGATTGGAAAAGTTTGACTTTTGTGGAGTTTGTTTGTGGTTAACCCTTGACCCTGATTTTGAAAGGTTGTGATTTTAGAAGGACTTAGGTAGTATGATGAGACATACTTAGTGATTCTTATACCTAGAACCTTGCTAAAGTGAGTATATTTGATTGATAGATTATGTGTGTTAAGTGAGAGTTGTTGCTAGTTTTGGAATCTCATTTGAGTATCCATTTTGCGGTAATGAGGATTTGTAGCCAGAGTTCTTGAGATGTGATTATAAGTTGGGATCAATAGATGTTGAGTTGAGATGAGTTAGATGTTTTGGGTGGTTATCTTGTGATTTGGAGGATGTACCATCTATGCTTTAGATTTCGAGAGTATAACAAGATCTCTTTGGGATGATAGAATATGCAAAAGAATTTTTGAATTTGGATTTTGATTGAGGGTTGTACCATTTTGAGAAACATGTGGTTGACACTAGTTGGATATGGGTATAGCTTTGTTGGAACTTTGACCCTGATCTTGTGGAAATCGTTTGTAGATGTTTGAGGTTTTGCAGTAGTGAGGTCACACTTATAGTGGAGTACCTTGTTTCAAGGAATAGCTTAAGATGAAGTAACGTAAGTAAATTGAGGAAATCCTTGGGAGTGTTTGGTCATAAGTTTTGTTACTAGGAAGTCTTCAGAATCGTTTAGGATGATGTTGTTGTTCGAGGTTGAGTGCCTGGCGTTTCCTTGTTGTCTAATTCATCCTCTTCTTTGACCATAAGCGTTGCCGTTCATACCTCTCTTCTTCGCTTCATCATACTCCTCTCATAAGTTCGATGTTGGTAACCTATGAAACTCCATCTTTGACACCCTCTTAGAATTGACTTCAATTCTTGCCCTATGAAAATCATCATAGCTCTTTTGTTAGTTAAGTTTGGATTCTCTTAGCGTACCTTGTATTTATGCTGTCTAAGCTACTCTTCTTTTCGTACAATTTCTAAACGTTTCAAGCTATTATTTTTGGTTCATTGTTAAAAATTTATAATATCTTTACAAAATCTTACTTATTTTAAAATGTTCGAAAATGAAAATTTGATTTAGTTCCCTATCTGTTCCTTGAGTGTAAAATTATTTATCATGATTTTAATTGCTAAAACCGAGATTTCTTTAAATTTTAACCAATTTCTGTTAACTCTGATCTATTTATGATTTCTTTGACAAAGTTTATCATATTTTCAGGAACTTGACTCCTTTTTAAGTTTTAAAGTGAAATATTCATTTCTATTTTGGCTTTTGCAAGAGAAAATCTGAGTAGATTACCTTTCTCTTTTGATTTTAACGTTGATCGGATGATAGAACTCGTTATTGGAGACGTTTGATAACTTGTTCTACGCTTGTCGGCGAATGATTTTTGTTTTAAATCTGTCTTTGACTTGGAAGGTTAGCGTTCTTGTGTGCACGACAAGAGCAATTTCGTTCCATGAATGAGACTTATACTTTTGAAAACCCTTCGTTAATGTTTTTGAAAGTATTTTGATTTTTGATTTATACCAATGATTTACGTTTCGACCTGGTTATGTCGGAAAATTTTATTTGAAGCTTTTGAAAGAATTTTAATTCTTACGATAAGTAACCTTTTAAATGTTTTGGTTACCGATTCCAAATTCCAGTTTCACTTCTAAATAACCTTTCATTTCTACTTTCAAGTTTCGAGGACGAAACTTTTTTTAAAAGATGGGGTGATTGTAACACCCGCGAGTTTCCCTTTCTGACAGTTAAAATTCATTAAACCGTTTAATTATTTTGTTATATATTTTTGAATTAGTTTATTTAATTAATTTTATGTCAAACACGATTTTTATAAACGTATTATATAAAAGCTCTTTTTATAAAAATACGTACAATTAAATTATATTTTTAAGGCACGATTTATATAATAATATATGTATACGTATTTTTGGCCGGATAATAATAATGACTGTAATAGTAATAATTCCCGTCTTAAATCCCGTCTAACATTAGACCGTCATATTTTATTTGAGAATCTTATCTTAACACGGACCAATCGTATGTCGACAACATATATCCTATCCACCCCACACTCTACTTACTTTTATATCATTATTATTATTATTATTATATATATTATTACTATTATTATTGTTTTGTTGTTTTTGGGTGGGCCGTGCCCCTTAATGCATACCCACATACATACTCCCCTTTTCTTCTTCCTCATTCCCCCTTCTTTTTCGTTCTAACAGCGAACAACAACAATACGCAGCAACAACTACAGAGCTCCTCCGTACCATCAACATTTCCGATCATTCAAACCCAGATCCCAACCCCATTTCTCAACCAAACTTCACCATTTTTATACCATTGGCTTCCTCTCTTCTTCCTCCTCATTTCTAGTTGAGGACTGAGGTTAGGCTCGAGTTTTGGACGTTCTTACTCTGGAATTCGCGAGGATAAGGTAACGGTGATAGGTTACTCGACAAAAATGTCGAGATTCCGTCTTATGGGTCGTTTTATATGCTCTTGTTTGTTAAAGGTGGATTCTTTGTGTTTCTTTTTCTCATTTGTATGTTAACTTCATGTCTCGAATCATGTTTAATATGGGCTGGTTTTATGCGGTTGTTTCCACATGATTTTCGAGCAATGTTAGGACGAGTGTAATGGATGTTATTCGTGTTCTAGATGAGTTTTGTTTCCGTCTTAAACTTGTCTTCCATGCCATCTAAATTTTGACTCGATTTGAACTGTTTTATGCTTCGTTTGGGTGTCGTTTTTGGGATTCGTGATAGACTAGTATCGCACTGAAGTTTGGACTGTTTTAATGCTATTTTTGGAGCCGTGAAAGACGGGCGCTGGTGCTGATTCGTGGAACGATTTTGTGTATGTATTCGGGACTGATGTTAGGACGGTTTTATGGTGCATATGAGGACTGTTTTGGTACCATTTATGGTGCAGTTTATTGTGGCCATTCGGGACTTGGCGATCGAAATGGAGGGGGGGAAACAGTAGGATGTTCAGGGGGAGTTTATCCACTTGGTCGTACATTTCATCCGAATGACCTGAGCTATTTTGCTCATTGCCCGGGTTTTGTTGAATATTTGAATGGTGGTCAGCGGTATGTGGGTAATGGTAAAGAGTATACACTTGATGACTTTCCATTAACCTTCTCTAGTTGTTTTAGCAATTTTGATGAGTAAATATTGGGCTCACCACAAAGTAATTGTTGGGCTCACTATACTTACTTTATTGGACTAATATGATTAAATTGTTCGGGCCAATCTTATGCTTTGTAGTAGGCTCATGAAGAAGCCCCTTATGTGGTTCTCCATTTGATACCGTATATTTCATATAACGTAAACTATTCATTACCACTTGTTATATTCTATTTAACCGGCATGCTTAAATATGAAATGAAATATTTATTTTTGTGTTACAAGTATGAAAAGATTATTATAAATAATTACTTGTAAGAGCCGTATTCTTGTAGAAATGCCTTTATCTTTGTCATATATGCTATAACGTGTTACTCGACATACCTTTTTGACTTACTTGTGCCGTTACGCAAGTATTTTATTACGCCGCTCTCGTGCCGTTCTGTAGGAGTTGGTTGATTCATATTTTCCGCCCCCTTTCTGATCGTTTCTTGCCGATTGTGGGTTAGCTCATATCGTATTCTGGCGATAATGCCTTTATGCTATACCGTATTGCTTGACTTATCTTTACGCCTCTTTCGGACTGTTACGCCGATTGTGGGTTTAGCTCATATTTTCCGCCTCTTTCGGATCGTTACGCCGATTGTGGGTTCTCGACTTCCGTTACGTCGATCGAGTCTTGGATGCGGACTGTTCGCCGCATGTCGAATCGGGGACCGTTCGCCCGAGAGTCGGCGATTTAGACTAGGGACCGAGTCTTGGGAGTACCATTGTCGTCCTACCAGGGGAATTATATATTTATATGAGTAGTAAAGGTCTTGCTTGGTTATAGATATCGGTATTTGTCCTTTAAGGTAAGAGTTATGCCTTATGTTGTTTGTCTTGGTCCTATCGGATACTAGAGGTGAGCTATAAGCCCTCTAGTTGCGATATGATCGTCGGGATTGATGTTCCCATCCGTTCTTATGGTGAGATGCAAGCCATAGGTATGAATGTGACATTAGTAGCCACGTCCCGTGCAATGTTTGTTAAGTGGTTTTCCAAATAAATGGCTACGACTTCTATTCCCTGTAATTTGCATTGGTTGATCCCTTACTTAATCGCTCCTCATGATTCGGCTTCTAATCTCATATCTATATTGTATTTCTTTGAAATGCGTACTTTTGTATAAATGACCATATTCCTGTCTTTCATATTATTTAATTGTTTCACATGATCAGATGAATCTTTATTAAGCTAATGTTGGCCTATCTTGTTCCATCTCAATTATTTGCCATGTTTACATATAAACTTGATATTCTTATCTTTTGTATGTATCTTATATGACTTACCTGTTTTAGTTCCTTGTTATGTTCGTTTTGACATTTTGTGGCTGGGAGAACCTTGAGTTACTCCCCACTGACTGTGGCGTTCATGTTTACATGAATGACAGGTATTAGTGGTGCATTCTTGGGGTGAAGACATGTGTGAGCTAGCGAGCACTTTGGCCTAGTAGTTGGTTTATTAGGATTATTTAGACTCACCTTTTATTGTATCGTCATTCGAGGGATATATTTTCCCTCACCGCGACTATCACGTTTGTATAATTTAAAATCTTTATTTCCGCACTCTTTATTTATGTCTTAGATTTTGGTGAACCCGCACTTTAAATTTTAAAAGTTTCAAAAATTCCCTAAAATTCCGTATTTTATTTAGTTATATTTTCCGCTTTATCGCGGGGTGTCACATTATAGGTTATCCTAAAGGAACACTTGGTCATTACTTCTATTCGCCAACCGAACAACGCGTTTTTGTTGCGGCTAGTGCGACATTCTTAGAGAAGGAATTTCTCGAGAATGCAAAGAGTGATAGAACCTTCGACCTGTCGGAGATTCCAGAACCAAACACCGAGAAACCATTGGAGGAACCTGTTCCTTCAATCCCTACGCGTGAATATTCCCGAGGAACCTAGGAGGTCGGGAAGAGTCTCTATTCCTCCGGACAGATACATTGGTATGGTCGAGGAACATGACATAGATAACATTCTACTCTTAACGAGTAGTGAACCCGCAACCTATAAAGGTGCCATGACTAGTTCTGACTCAAAGCTATGGCTTGAGGCCATGCAATCCGAGATGGACTCCATGTATGAGAACAACGTGTGGGATCTTGTTGACTTACCTGCTAAGGTTCGTCCCCTTCAATGCAAATGGCTTTACAAGATAAAGCATTCTGTGGAAGGTCAACAAGATATCTACAAAGCACGACTAGTTGCTAAAGGTTTCACCCAAGTGCCAGGTTTGCACTACGATGAGATTTTTGCACCCGTAGTCATGCTGCGTTCCATTCGGATTATCTTAGCGATTGCCGCTTTTCATGACTATGAAATTTGGCAAATGGACGTGAAAACCGCCTTCTTAAACGGCTTTTTAGAGGAAGAGTTGTACATGGTACAACCCGAAGGTTTCATCGATCCAGTACATCCTAAGAAAGTATGCAAACTTAAGCGTTCCATTTATGGACTTAAGCAAGCATCAAGGAGTTGGAATCATCGCTTCGACCAAGTGATAAAAGAAAATGGATTTACTCGATCGGTCGAGGAACCATGTCTATATATCAAGTCGAGTGGGAGCAAGATTGTCTTCCTAATATTGTATGTTGACGACATACTCCTGATTGGGAATGACATACCTCTCTTAACTTCGGTGAAAGTATGGTTGAAAAACCATTTCCAGATGAAAGATCTGGGAGAGGCACAAAGAATTCTAGGCATCCGTATCTATCGAGATAGATCACGACGGATGTTATCTCTCGATCAGAGTCTTACATAGACAAAGTCCTAGAGAGATTCAGCATGACTAACTCCAAGAAGGGGTTTCTTCCTATGGCTCCAGGGGTGCATTTGAGCAAGTCTCAAGCACCAGAGACACCGGAAGAGAAAGAGCGCATGACACGGATTCCTTATGCTTCGACAATAGGATCAATCATGTATGCCATGATATGCACACGTCCGGACGTGGCATATGCATTGAGTATGACAAGTCGATTCCAACAAAGATCCGGTGAACCACATTGGCTGGTGTCAAGAACATTCTTAAGTACCTACGGAGGACTAAAGATTGGGCATTGACTTATGGAGGCGAACAAAAGCTATGCGCAACCGATTCTGAGATGCTAGCTTCCAAACGGATCGTGATGACTCGAAATCTCGGTCTGGATTCGTCTTTACTCTTAATGGCGCTGCGATCACCGGAAGAGTTCGAAACAAACTGTTACAAAGATTCTACGACGAGTCCGAGTACTATGCCGCGTCCGAAGCTACAAAGGAAGCGATATGGATGCGTCAATTCTTACATGGGCTATCTGTAGTGCCTAGTTCGAATGACCCGATCACCATCTATTGCGACAATAGTGGTGCCATCTTCCAAGCTAAGGAGCCAAAGTCTAGCAACAAGTCTAGACATGTACAACGGAAAGCTCATCTAATCCGAGATTACGTGGAGCAAAAGGAAGTAGTGATAGAAAAGATTGCTACAGATGATAACATAGCAGATCCTCTCACTAAAGCATTACGACAAGATAAGCATGAAGGGCTTGTTAATTCCATGGGAATTAAACGTGTTCCTAAGTTGTAGTACTCTTTTATGGATCAGATTCATTCGCTTTTGTACTCTATACAACATCATCGTTTTGATATTTTATATATATTTTGTTTTTCATGTGGATTTGTACGACAAATGTTGAACACCACAAAGTGAACTGAACAAACATCATATCTTTTCAGTCCTTGGTTGCCCACATGAGCTGATAACTCTGGCAATTATTTTGTGACGTTGGTTGATGGTGGGTTCAACGAGCCATAAGTCAACCGGTTGACTGACCAATCACAGAGGCGATTTATACGGATATTTCGTAGGACACAATTGTGACATCGACGTGGAGTCCTAAATGTTTTATAACATTCGGTGCCCGGTCGTGGATAGGACTTCCATGGTGATCCTAAGAGTCGATTCTTTTGACTATCGACTGTCTCTTGAGACTAAGGCAGATTTTGGGTGACTTTGGTTTCTTTCTCACGGTCATCCGTAACGGGGGCCAAGTAGATTTTTTCCGGTCATTTCATGCTTTGTGCTTAGATCGGAAGGAGTCGAGTTGAAGGAAATATTCAGCCTTTATCGGTACTCGATATTTCTCGGGGCCACTCGAGGAGTCAGAATCGAAATGCATGGCCATGCTCGGATACGGATTCGTTTTATCAGTTAAGTTACTCTCTAGTCGGGGAAACCACTCTAGATACAGATCGATTGTAAAATACGACCTTTGTGGATCCAGATCTGCAAATTGTTTTACATTGAGTGGGAGAAATTTTAAATGAATATGAGAATCGGTTATCGCACATACACTTGTACGGACAAGTGGGAGTTTGTTGGAGCTTGTGTCCTCCGGTTAGTGCGGATAACGTCATTGCACATACACTTGTACGGACAAGTGGGAGCTTGTTGGGGTTGGTGTCCTTAACAATTAGTGCAAGGACTTATAAACCTCTAAAAGGATCAAAGGGCATACTTTTGGTATTATTATCGGTTGATCCACGTTTATCAATAACGGTTGGCTTGCTAGATAAGTTTGACGTTATTGTCATACGGATGGCGGTGATCAACTGGTCCCTAAAAGTCACACCTATAGGATACGTTTGAGAGATGTGACGGTATGAAAATACATCATGTAGATGCCAATTTGACTAACCGATTAGTCAAGTTATTTGACTAGTAATTAGTCAAAAATGTGATGTTGAGATATTATATTTAATACGGATTAAATATTATGAGCTAAGGCGAATTAACCAGTTAATTCGTAAAATTAAATATAAGCGTTTTATATTTAATTAAATGTATATTGAATATTAATTATACAATATTGTCTTTGTCGGACATGTATTAATACTTCAACTAATCCGTGTTATTAGTCGATGTATTAATAGCCGATAACCGATGACGATTTATAATAAAAACCGCGTCATATACATTTTAGCGAATGGGGTCGGTTCAATCGGATCACGAGTTAAATGAGGAGAAAGTGGAAAGCCCACTCCCTCCTCTCATGACCCGCGGACCGAGGCAACAAAAGGAGAGGCTCCCTCTCCTTTTGACCTAGACAATTTCATTTACACAGAAATTAGGGTTTTGGAGATCAAGCTTTCTCTGAAACCGAGATCTCACATCTCGAGAAAAACTCACAACAAGTTCTCCCAATATTGCAAGGCAATCGGAGAACACGTTCTAGCACAAGGGCATATCTCGGACAAATCTTGGGTGCAACAATTAGGAGGGAATCTCTGTTGATTTCTGTTCTTTACGCCGTGCATCAAAGGACCCGAGGTTGATTCTTATTACTTATCGTTTCTCTATTGTATTTATGTTTTATGACGATATTCGCATGTTAAATTTACGTTATAGTCCTAAATTTAGAGGGTCTTATACGGATATTACCCTACAGATTTACCATTGGACATGTGCATGATTATTCTAATGGTGGAAACATTAGTAACTTTTAATCATGTTATCAACTATTTTTAGGTTCAAGGAACGACCATGACTGCTAATGGCAATTCCATTTTCATTTAAATGAATAACCTATGTGTATGTTGATACGATGTGTATTTCTTAATGCTAATCCAATATTTCTTGATGTAATTGGATTCATCATAGTCCATATTCATCCAGAATTGAAAACTCAAATACTTCTCGTGAAAGAAGGTATAGCTCGTCATTCTTTAATGAGTGATGAGTTGTAAACATTCAAAGGATGATGGCTCCCACTAAATTACATGTCTTCACATGAAAATTTCTAATGCTCCCACTTAATTCCACATGTTTCGAAATTGATTACTCAATTGAAACATTTCAAAATTTGGAATGTATGTTGCTTTGCAAAGTTATTAAGATGAAACCATATATGTTCCCATCATATCCTTTCAAAATTCCTATTTCGAAGAGGTCTCATCTTAACCTTATGGAAAGAGATTTTAAATCTCTAACACATTCATGTCATAATGATGTGTGGCAATGTCATTTATTAAATATAAGTAATATCCAATACACATCCTTCAAAATATCCCTTTTAGAAGGAGGTTTAACCAATTCATTTTCATAATGAGGTTAAGTAATGACATCTGCGTGGATTAAAACTTTGGCTATTGAAGATATCGGTATATCAATCCTTGCAACCTCTAGTCA
This sequence comes from Silene latifolia, assembly GCF_048544455.1. Lineage (NCBI taxonomy): Eukaryota > Viridiplantae > Streptophyta > Magnoliopsida > Caryophyllales > Caryophyllaceae > Silene > Silene latifolia. Next base: position 192,546,446 of record NC_133536.1, read on the forward strand.
TAAATATCGCTTATTACTAGGATGTTACATTGATTCATTTAGGCTCTTAAGTAAATCTCAAGGTTGAAACTATTGGTCAAAATTTTTTTTTTTTTTATAAACTAGTCAAAACTCTTGTAACACCCCCATTTATTTAGGAGCCTTTAGCAAGACATTCCCAATAAATAGGACTGTTACCATCTCGGTTGCCCGAGGTAAATGATACAAATTAAAACAAACCAAAGTACCTTAATAACTTTAACTGAAATAATGGTTTTATTACATTGCCAACCGATTAAATATAAAACTTAACATTACAATTTACTACGCAGCGGAAATAACATAAATAAAGTTGTATAAGTCAACTAAGTCATCTAGACAGCAACTATGGTCCAAGTCGAGCTCACATCCCAATGTTCCCAAGTCAGCTAATCTTTAGTACCTGTCAAATCTGCTCCCCATAAAACGGTTCACCGCAGGTGTTCACGAATACACGGTCAACCACGAGGTTGAGTAGGATAATCACACAACATTTAAATATACAAACTAACAGATGTAAACACGTGGAATAAATACCACTACCAATTCCATCATAACCACACTAGTCGTCCCGGTCCGTGACCGAGGCTCCACCACACCGTCGTCCCGCCAACTCCTGGCCCGGGGATAAGCACAAATGGCGTCCCAGTCCGAGACTGAGGATAATCTCATAACTCATTGTCGTCCCAGTCCGAGACTGAGGATAATCTCATATCCCGCAATATAAACACAAATGTCGTCTCAGTCCAAGACTGAGGATAACCGATAAAATAGTATGCCAATACGAATAATTCAAGCCAATAATAAACAACCACAATAATCCAAAAATAATAACTTAAGCATCCATTCAATCCCACAAAAGAAAACGAGTTGAGTAGTTATCCTACCTTTTCGCAATTCCCCGCGCACAAGCCAATTAATAACGGTCTTCTACAAAATCGGGTCCTTAGTTGCTAACGGGATGATGACGCTTGCGTTAATGGCGTCGTTCGGATGGCTGCCCTCGCGTTCTCACTGCTGCGCTTGTCTACTCAGCCGCAACCTCTCTATCGCTCTTTGTTCCCGATTCCGTTCTTGGTGTGTGTTTTTGAATACAGGGAAGGTATAGGGTATAGTATATATATATATACATATAGGTTAGGTTAGGTTAGGTTTATTATAATAATATTATTATTATTATTATTATTATTATTTAAATCACATGAGTACACTCGGCCCAGTACATACGGCCCACATCCATTCCCGATTCATTATTTTATCATTTTATTCCGTCTCACTACATACTTACTAACTATAAATATTAATTATAAAATATTTAAATATTATTTATAAAACATATATATTTTATTAAATCACGGGTATTACAGTCTTCCCCCCTTAAAATGAACTTCGTCCCGAAGTTCATCCCAAATGCTACAAAAGCCCCATGAAACCATCAACACATGTGAATCCCCTTTTTAACTCATTATCATTGCAACGGAATTAACTCATTTGATCATTATGAAACCATATCATACTTCTGAATATGTATCACAAAATAAACGTAAAATATGAAAATATATCACAAAATAAACTTAAATCATGAGGTGTCACATTCTACCTCCCTAAAATAAACTTCGTCCCGAAGTTTCGGAACTACTACTCTTTTATTAAACTACTAACAACTTAATACTTATATAAATGATAAGACTCTAATCCTCTCAACAAGAACTAGTTACCCTTCTCCCCATTCCCTTGTACCGTACTAGTTGTTCCAGATGCCTTTCCACCATTACTCTGGTCACCTTTATTGCCTTGTCTATTGTCATAGCTTCTCTGGTTACTCCAACCTCCTGACTTTTGATTGCTCCCATAACCCGACATAGGAGTATAGTAACCTCCATCACGATTCCCATTGCCATAGCTTCCCCTTCCATTACTGGATTTTGCCGTCGATCTGCATTCCCTTGCCTTGTGTCCGTATTTGCCACAAGAGTAGCATGCCTGAAACATCGAGTTACCACTTCCACGAACAACTCCCACGCTCCCACCATACCCAAATCCACCATATGCCCTCTTACTTCTCTCATCACCCACAACTTCAGCCTTCCTTTTCTCCCCCTTTTCCTTCTTCCCTTCCTTCTCCTTCTTCTCCTCCTTTAACATATCTGCAATCCTCTCTGCATGCCCAGCTCTCTGGTAAACATCATCCATGGTACTTGGCTGACCAGCTGCAAGCCTCTTCTTAATAGTAGTTGTTAATCCTTTCTCAAACCTGAGAGCCAACATCTCATCACTAAAATTCAAATCAGCTACGTATTCTGACAATTCCATAAACCCGTTATAATAAGTCTCTCTGTCATCTCCTCGACCATCTTGAAAGAGTCAAATTCAGCTCTCATCTTACTCCTAATATGTTCTGGTACAAATACAGCTCTCATAGTCTCCTTAAAACCCTTCCAAGTGATAAAAGGTTCATCACTCTCCCTCCAAGCTTCCCTTAAGACCTCCTTACTACGATTCCACCACAAACCCGCTTTTCCCCTCAAATAGTAAGCAGCTTGATCTACTTGCATCTCCGCAGGACATCCTAGCAACTCAAAAAGGTTATCAAACTCCCTATGCCAATCCCCAAGTAAAGATGGTTCACCTAATCCGTCATATTTCGTCGGGTTATGCCTTGCAATATTAGCACTCATCTTTGCTGGATCCTGAACTGACCCCTTAGCCTTCAATGCCGCAGCCAGAGCCTCATTCATAGCTATCAAACGGTCAATCTCCTCTTGGGACATGGTAGAGGGTGTAGGTGTAGATCTCTTTGGCGGCATGGTTCTATAAAAGGTAGAACAAGGCAACGTAAGTTTCTATCCGAGGTAAGATGGCTCAACATTTTAAACATTCTATACTTGCAAATATAAGGTGTGGTCAATTCTACCCATTAGGTCCCCCATATCCACTCATATCTCTCAACACTAAATAATATTGTTTTTTTTTTTTGGTGAAACTTGCGCTTTTGGAAATTAAGGTCAAGCTGTAACTTTCAAAATTCACCATTAATTAACCATTACATTCCACGTTGACTTTTCATATTTTCCAGAGAATATAAAGAAATTTTAAAGCATGAGAAAAAGAATCAAGTCCAAATATCGAATAATCCATTTATAAAGATTTTTACAATTCAGTGGGTCGAAACAAAAACTGATCAGCAAAAGTCAAAACGTTTAGGTCAACTTGTAAAAATCACTATTAATTGTCAAAAATTCACCTTACAACGTGGCTTATCAATTTGAAAACATATTTGAGTCCTTTAAATATTGGAGTTGGAATTAGGTAAAAATATTAAGTACATATTAAATGAGAAATTTTACAAAATCATTTGTCGAAAACTTCACTGTACAGGAACTTTCTGACCACTGTCCACTAAAGTATTTATTTCTCCAAAACCGTAAAACTTTTAGACATGAGACCAACGACACTGGAAAGCTATCTCACTGGGTTATCACTCATAAAAATTTCAACCTTAGACGATAAACAGAGATCAAATGGCAACTAAATCAAAGAGGGGTATAATCTGACAAATAAGGTCAAGCTTCTACATTACTTTTTACTCAATCATAAATCCTTATTAACACCCTCCTATACTTGTAGTAACACAACTTGGTCACTAAACTTTCATACATGACTAAGCATCTATTCTAAAGTATCTCTATCACAAATTCAATCATTTAATAATATTGTCAAATAACATGGTTTCGGGATTCACATAGCCGCATATCGCTAGACGTGATACTACTATAATCATCCAATCAAATAATCAATACCAATTCAACAATTACTTTCATGCTCATGATCAAAACAATTCAATATCAAATCCTTATTTCATCCATCCCACTCTCCTTTTAAATTAAGGTTACGTCCCGTAACCTCGGTCATCAACGAAAACAATACACATCCAAGGCAACAATAACTCCTAATACAATAAATAACATTCATTTTAAATTTATCCCACTTTTCAATATCTCTCAAGGTAACCGGTTCAAAACTGGAAGGGCCTGGGTTCGGAGTGAGGGTACCTTCTCATCCTAAGCCAAAATGGGCTCCTAACAGTTTCTACCCGGGTTCATTTTATTAGACACATCATACATTCATTATTAGGTCCATTGGTTAGGCCTGAGGATCGTTTTGCTCTGATACCACTTTGTAACACCCCCATTTATTTAGGAGCCTTTAGCAAGACATTCCCAATAAATAGGACTGTTACCATCTCGGTTGCCCGAGGTAAATGATACAAATTAAAACAAACCAAAGTACCTTAATAACTTTAACTGAAATAATAGTTTTATTACATTGCCAACCGATTAAATATAAAACTTAACATTACAATTTACTACGCAGCGGAAATAACATAAATAAAGTTGTATAAGTCAACTAAGTCATCTAGACAGCAACTATGGTCCAAGTCGAGCTCACATCCCAATGTTCCCAAGTCAGCTAATCTTTAGTACCTGTCAAATCTGCTCCCCATAAAACGGTTCACCGCAGGTGTTCACGAATACACGGTCAACCACGAGGTTGAGTAGGATAATCACACAACATTTAAATATACAAACTAACAGATGTAAACACGTGGAATAAATACCACTACCAATTCCATCATAACCACACTAGTCGTCCCGGTCCGTGACCGAGGCTCCACCACACCGTCGTCCCGCCAACTCCTGGCCCGGGGATAAGCACAAATGGCGTCCCAGTCCGAGACTGAGGATAATCTCATAACTCATTGTCGTCCCAGTCCGAGACTGAGGATAATCTCATATCCCGCAATATAAACACAAATGTCGTCTCAGTCCAAGACTGAGGATAACCGATAAAATAGTATGCCAATACGAATAATTCAAGCCAATAATAAACAACCACAATAATCCAAAAATAATAACTTAAGCATCCATTCAATCCCACAAAAGAAAACGAGTTGAGTAGTTATCCTACCTTTTCGCAATTCCCCGCGCACAAGCCAATTAATAACGGTCTTCTACAAAATCGGGTCCTTAGTTGCTAACGGGATGATGACGCTTGCGTTAATGGCGTCGTTCGGATGGCTGCCCTCGCGTTCTCACTGCTGCGCTTGTCTACTCAGCCGCAACCTCTCTATCGCTCTTTGTTCCCGATTCCGTTCTTGGTGTGTGTTTTTGAATACAGGGAAGGTATAGGGTATAGTATATATATATATACATATAGGTTAGGTTAGGTTAGGTTTATTATAATAATATTATTATTATTATTATTATTTAAATCACATGAGTACACTCGGCCCAGTACATACGGCCCACATCCATTCCCGATTCATTATTTTATCATTTTATTCCGTCTCACTACATACTTACTAACTATAAATATTAATTATAAAATATTTAAATATTATTTATAAAACATATATATTTTATTAAATCACGGGTATTACAACTCTTGTTAAGACTTTAAATTAGTCATTTTTCTTCCAAAACTTTCTTTTGGTCTCCTCGTGTAGTTATCTTGAGAACATACTCTTATGATTACTTCACTTGGTCTCTTTAGTCATTTAGAACTTACTTGAGACCATAGATCTCATCTATTGAGTATACTATTTACATAGATATACCTTCATTCAAATCATTTTCTCTTGCGTAGATCTCATTTACACAAGTACACAAATATATCTTGCCTTGTGTGTTGTGTCCTCATTTTTCTCCCACTCTATCTTTAGAATAAATACACTATAGATTCAAAGATAGCATATGAGACACAAATAATGAATTAGAAGTATAAGGAGAACTATCTCATAGATTGACTAATAGTTTTAGATTTCGTAAGTGTACTTGGTGATTTCCTTTAAGAGAGTTCATAGACTCAAAATTACTTTATAAATGATCATACACAAGCCTTAAGCATGTGGACATATAATAAAACCCGTCATTATATTTGTCTATTAGATCACTTTAAGTTATATGTTTCTAAGAACAAGCATTTAAACATGAATTTTAGAACAAAAGGATAAAATGATAAAACGGGTGACTTGGGTTGCAAACCAAGTCACCATTATCCAAAATACAACCCATTATCCAAAATACATTTCCATGTCGAACACGGAAACTTAAGGTTCTAGAATTCAAAACATGAATAAAATAAGACAATAAAAAGCGAAGCTCCATGAAAGCTATTCCTAGCTCCTTGATGGTTTCTTAAGCTTGTTTTTCTTTTCCTTTGTCTTTGCTTGGTGGAGGCCCTATTTACAATAAAAAGGGAGATACATTATCACAACTTTGTATCACAATACCATAGTTGAATTAGAAACATAAAAGAAAGGATAGTCATATACCTACTAGAGTGATCTTTCCAGCCTTAATATCACCAAGGTATTTGGAACAATTTCTTTTCCAATGTCCCATACCATTACAATAATGGCATTTATCAAGAAGACCCTTCTTTATTTTTGAAGTGCTAGCTTCACAAGTCCTAGCTTTGGTGAAAGTGGAAGCTTGCTTCTTACCCTTCCTCCCATTCTTCTTGAACTTCCCCTTACTCTTAGTGCTTATGTTAAGCACATCCTTTGGAGGGTTCACATTTAACCCCATGTCCCTCTCGGCTTGCACAAGTAACTTGTGCAATTCTTCAAGAGACACATCCTTGTCTTGCATGTTAAAATTCACCCGGAATTGAACATACGCTTTGAGTTTGGACAAGGAGTGTAGAATCCTATCTACAATGAGTTCTTTGGGGATTTCAACCTTTTGAATCTTCAAGGTCTCGACAAGCTCCATAAGTTTGAGCACATGAGGGCTAACCTTTTGGCCCTCTTTGAAGTCGAGATCAAAGAATGCCGCGGCCGCCTCATATTGGACGATCCGCGGAGTTTGTGAAAACATTGTCACAAGCTTGGAGTAAATCTCATTAGCATTGCCCATTTTAAAGGCTCTCCTTTGGAGATCCGCCTCCATCGTAAATATCAAGACATTTTTCATTGCGGCGGACTCCTTTTGGTAAGCCTCATATGCTTCTCTAGTGGCGGCGGTCGACCTAGTAGTAGGTTCGGGTGGAGAGGCCTCAGTAAGGTAACGATGCTTGTCGTCAGCTTGGGCGGCTAATTTGAGTTGGGCATCCCAATCGGAGAAATTTGGCCCATTATTTTCAAGTTTACATCAATCCATGAAGGATCGGAGCCATGATGAATTAGCGAGAGGCGTGGCGATAGGGGTTGGTGTTGCCATTTGTTATGAGAAAAAGAAGTGGTCTACAAAACAAAATAGAAGGAGTAAAAAAAATGTCGTTTTAATAATAATACTCGTAAAAAAATTAATTTAAACAAGTTTTATGTATTTTTCTAGTGACCTCTACCCAACTAGATAAATGATTCCAAGACCCGAATTCATATCGACTTAGGCACGGTATGGCCGATGAAACCTTTATCAATATAACTCGGTGGATTAACGTTTTAATCGATTCTACTTTTAGAACTCTTGGTCGATAAAATTACTCTAATAATTATCTATAGCCCAAAACACATCCGACAAGGGCACGGTATGGCCGATGAAACCCTTATCGAAAAACTTTTGTTGAGTTCAATCCAAATTTCGAATATATGTGTCCATGATCCAAATCCACATCAACTTGGGCACGGTATGGCCGATGAAACCCTCATTAACATGAACTCGGTGGATTAACATTCATCACCCACTTCCCCTACGTAACAAGGTTTGTACCCCGGTAGGGCCGAGTGCACTCCCTCGCGAAATAGGTTTTCATGGTTTCTACTATTTGGTAAGGCTATGTCTCAATTGATTGTTTTAGCGAGAGGTCATGTCAATTTATTATCTATCACGTTTTAAGTGAACTAAAGTGGTGAACTACGATAATTCTAATTGACACGGTCGATAAACTCGATGAAAGAAGATGCATGTTTTAGTTATGGCGATTTAGCGATGCATGTGACATATAAATAAAATGCAAACATAAAATAAATCCTAGTATGGCCTTCCTAAAATAGAAAAACTATTTAATTATTACATATTCGGAAACCAACTTAATTGGTCCCTTGAAATTCGGTTGTGGCACGCATATCGAGGTAACACCGTCTTTATGTATCGCCATCTTGAAGAAATCCGTCTTTGGGAACTCCGAAATGAATAAAATTACATAATAAATTACATAATTTCCTATTATACATTTGTAACTAAAATAAAATAAATCTATTAAATTACAAAACGGTGATACGAGATCACAATAAATTACAACCGAATCGATATTCCCATACATTTCGGGAAATACCAATTAAAACTAAGGCCATACTAAGTAAAAATTACATAATTCAAAAATTACATAAATTAAATTATGACAATCATAAAGAAAATGCAGCAATATAATATGTATGAACATGCCCAATTTTATGCTAAATCGCCTTTAAATAGCCAATATCGTATATTACTCGGTTTTTACGGATTTGCGTGATTTCAATATTTTATAATCACAAAAATTACATAAATTCATATTTATGCATAAGTTAATTACCCTAACCTCTTAGGACTCAAAATTTAGTCTTCACTAATTATTTGACCATAATTAACTCATATTTCTAAAATTGTTCATTAATGGACCAAAATTTCAAAATAAGCTATAAACTTCAAATAAATCACAAAATTTCAAATAAATTCAAAATTTGAAATTTAAACTCATAAACATTCTGGAAAAATACCATGACACTCATAATGTTCAAAAACTTAGGTTAAAAATTTCGAAATTTTTTCCGGAAAAACAATGTTGCGGTTTATCGGGTTTTTAACAAAATAATCATAAAAACATGAGAAAAATTATATTCATTAACTTTTCAACTTTAGATCTGAATAAAGACAATAAAATGCAACATGTGACGTTTTTCCTTAGTCATAGATTATGTTTTATTAATTTTTCACTAATAATGTCACTATTTATGCTATTTTTCTTCAAAAAATCATAAATCATGCACAAAGACTTCAATATAGCCTATTATTTTACACACATCTTGTAAAATTTCATGTGACAACATACTAAATTTCTATGACCATATTCGAAATTTATCTCATATTAACCTATTTTTCACTTAAATCCGATTTTAATAATGAAAAATCCATTTTTCGAGCATAAGAAGTCAAAAAATTATGAAAATTTACAGGTAATCTCAAAATAATATATGTGACAACATATCCAAAAATCACTGGAAAATTCAAAGTTTAGCTATTTTTAGTCCGAAAATGACATTTATACTCATAAAATCATATTTTAATGTCATTATTATGTAATATGAACAATAAAAATCCATAAAATAACCAAAATATCCTAAAAATATTGAAGTACCAGAAATTTTAACATGCATAAATTAATTTCGTGATATATCATAATAACACAAATTATTCAAGTTTTATATGTTATTCTTATAACTCGGAAAAACTTTTAACCGATTTGCATGCAAACAACCATGGCTCTTGATACCGATTGAAAGAAAAGTAGATCTAAATACTAACATATTCATATATGTTCCATTTTAATTTGTCATAAAATTAACAAATGATCTTATGCATGCAAACTATTTAACAAAATAAAGAAGAAACATCCATTCTTACATTGGATTTTCGGTTTTTAGGGCACAAGAGAGATCTCCTTTTCTCTTGTTCTTGAGCTTTCCTTTTGGATGAACAAAGACCCAAGTGTAGGATCTCTCCCAAGGATTTATACCCAAAGCTCACTCTTAATTAAAATTAATATTATAAATACTAGTACAATATTAATTTTTGTAGGAAAAATGACCCAAAAATATTATAGGACACTTTAATATTTTCGGTTTTATGGGAGAGGAAGAAGAAAGCTTTTTATCTCTCTAAAACTCAAATTTTTAGATGAATGAATGAGTGAATGAACAACAATAACATTATTGTGTATTTAGGTAAAAATGAGAAGAAAAACCAAAGTGGTTTTCCTCTCTAAAAACCGGGTGGAGTAAGGGGGTGGAGGGAGCCAATGCATGCACTTGTTTATCTTCACAATGTAAACTAGGGTTGCATGGCTAGTAAGGCAAGTAATCATTATGTTTACCACTCATATTATAAACACAATATTTAGCCTAATCCACCTCTTAATTTCGGTACACTTATAACATGGAATCCATATTATTTTTGTCAATTTGTCAATATGTTACATGTCACATGTCACATAAATTTGTTATGTATTTTTAACATATTAAAAATCAACGTATTAATAAAATACGTCATATACAAAAATCGACTTAGTAATTCATAATTACTTGTACCAAAATATTTTACCAATTATAAATCACAACAATTTGTATTTATAATAATTCATTCAAATTCAATTGTTTCCTTAAACAATAATTTCATCTGAGTAATGATACAATTCGATTACTCAGACCGTATCTTATTTAATCAAATTTCAATGCGATACGTAAATTTTACTTCCAAAATCGTCCGTCAATTTTCAAGTAATTTAATTAACTCGTAACGTTATACGATTAATTAAATGATCAATTAAGAGTGTTGCCCTATAGGTATGACCTAGGGGATCAACTGATCACCACCGTCGCCGCACGACGAAGAATGTCAAACTCTAGTCAGCCAATCATTACCGATATATGTTGATCAGTTGACAGTAAAAATTACTTCCCAATTGTATTCTTTATAATGAGACTTAAACATGTGATCATCATGATCAACAGTCGTGATCGCATTATTGTCGGAGGACACATATTCCAACAAGCTATTGGTTCTGGATGCAAGTTGTGGCTTTCTCAAGCGAGAGTATTGTTAGATGTTGCAAATTCGGAAAATCGATAGGCAAACGATGGTCGATTATGTTTCTCATCTTATTCGAATGAATTAGCTTCAGTAGTGATTGTAATTCCGGAAAAAGAACATTGGTTTTTACAGTTCTGAGTTGTGCCGACGATTTCTATTCGGAGTAATAATCAAAAGCAAATAGAAACACAAGGCCATCAATAATTTGTGTAAAACGTACATTATTAGACTTGAAAATGCACATTTTCTCAAGTGTAAGGTACCCATCTACCTGCAAATAATGCAGCTGGAATCAAGAGCGCAACCAGGAAGCACAACATAAACTTCCACCTTGCCAATTAGAGTTAATTGCAAGGTTTTGACACCTGTTTTGTTAATTTTGTGATCTACAAACGCAAGGATAAGAATAAGGAGATGATTAAGGGAGAAATTAAGGTAAGAGGTATGAAAGAAGTTGACTTTTTATATAGTTGTCCTATTCAACTGGCGTGGGAGATATTTTACTCGGTTTTAAGGGAAAGGGTATGTTGTAGAAACTTCCACTTGACCAAATTTCCAGAGTATTTATGATTTTCTTAATACGGTACAGAATAAGGAGGACTCGATATCAACTCGTTTTCAACTCGTTTTCGAGATGATGATGATGATAACAAAATGAGTTCTATTTAAGAGCAAAAGCATGAATTTTGTTCTGTCTCAAGCATTTCATTACACAGATAAGATGGAATGATAAATTTAAACTTAGATGGTTGCGAAAGAACACTAATCATCGAAATTTCCACCCTAAACGGTTACATACTTGAGAACAGCCCCGTGGATCTTCTCTATGTAGTAAGCAGCTTGCTTCTGTTCAAGAATTATTCATCACTTTCACTCATCAGTTTCAAGTTGATATTTTATGCAAACGATACATTTCATTGTTTTATGAAACCATATACTGAACTACAGAATATAAGGCAGAATGACATATTTATGCTACTGTAACATCTGAAAAGTAAACTCGACATGTAACAAGGTAAATAATGAGGAAATGGGTTTGCCTGTTTCAACTGACAGGAATTCTGAATGCTAAAAAATGTAAGCGAGAATGCTAAATTTACATTTTTGCAAGTCGTATGTTCTATTTAAGAGCAACTCGTTTAAATTTATCGTTCGTCTCAAGCATTTTTGCAAGTCGTATGTTTTAGTATCTAAGAAATGATGAATTTTGTTTTGTTTTAAATTGTCAATTCCTAATTACACAGTTAAATGTACATGTTTGTAGTAGTTTTGGAAGCGAAAACTATAATCAAACTAAATGAGTGTATCTAGAATTCTAAAGAAGTGTATCTAGCATTCTAGATACGTGTATCAAGCAAGGTAAATGAGTGTATCTAGCAAGGTAAATGAGTGTAGCTAGCATTCTAGCATGCCATAGATGTGTATTTAGCAAGGTATAAGAGTGTATTTAGCTTTCGAGAGATGTGCATCTAGCAAGGTATAATAGTGTATCTAGCAATATAAAGAAGTGTATCTACAAAAATTTGAAAATGTATCTACACTAGAGAAGTGTATTCCTTACTACTTTCGGCTACTCTAACTGCCAAATTTGCCATCACTGTACGACCTCATTGCATTTCATTAAATACACAACACTGCAGGCCTAAAGCCCAAAATTATGTTCATAGACAAGGTACAAGACGCTTCCACTTATTATCAAATACTTCGTAGGAAATAACCATATTACTGGACACTGAAACAAGTTCTGTTCTATACGTTAATCTGAAACCTGAGTCACAACTTTAATAACAAGTTATGTTTGTATGGTTTAAAAAATGTTCAACAAAAACGCCACAAAATATACAGAAACACTACAATTCTTCACCATGATGGTGAATTGGTGATGTCCCCTTTGTGATGAATGCCCAGATATATAGAAGTCTCACAAGGTTGGCTTAACATTGAGCCTACTTGCTACCTTCATGCACAATGACTTGTTAGCCTGAAAAAGTATATCAGGAAAAGTAGTAGTAGAGGCCTCGTTACAAAGAGAGACCTGAATATGATCACCTAAACTCATTTCAGCCACGCCACGAACACCCAAAATGGTGCCGGATACACATGTTATTACAACCGGATACACATGGTATTACTACCGCATACACATGGTATTACTGCCGGATACACAAATCGATATGTGTATCTAGTACTAATACCATGTGTATCCCGGTTGATATTTTGTGTATCCGCCGCTCCACCATGATCCACCAAGCTCACCACCACCATCACGCCGCTCAGCCCCATCGCCCATACCTACTGCCGCCACCAGGTTAACATCACACTCCTCTGAACTAATATTACACCCAAGCCTCATCGCCGCCGACCAGCATATTTGCCCCCTCTGATCACCGTCATGATGCCGGCCACAAAAGATATCGGCGTCGACCGCCTTCTCATCGCCACAAGCAACCTCTTTCCACCCCGACTTCACCCACTCCGACTACCTCTTTCCACACAAACCCACCTGAAGCAAACCACACGGGCTGTAAACAAAATAAACAGAGTAATATTAGTTTCGAGATTTATAGAGGTAAGGTTACGAACGTCTGATCGCTTTTTTTTACCTCGCAATAGACGAGACATTACTTAATATAATTCTTATAAACCAAATCGAGTACGAATGTACGATAGATATAAGAACTTACATTGGAGAAAGGAAGACCATGAAGGAAATCGTGTTACCTACAGTATGTAAATAAGAACATGAAATAAGTTAAAAGTATAATACAAAAATTACAAATTTACATGCATGAATCATATCGTATATGAAACATAATTATTTATAGTTTTTGCCTTTAAATTCCACGAGTGGGTTTCTATGTTTTTGTGAGGTTAACACATGATTGTACATAAAAGTGATATCAAATAACTAGTAGAGAATATGTGTAGGAATGTGAGGCACTAGTACGGAGTAGAATATACTACCTATGATCCATTGAATTGTTTACGTTTTTTTTTTTAATTATGTGAAGAGGATTTTGAAAAAAATGTAAACAAGTTAATGGAACAGATTAGAAGAAGTATTTATTTGTTTTTCTCCTTCTAAAAAATATAAACTTATATGTATTGCCTAAAACAAAATCACAAATGATTATACCTAAGAGACCGAAATGAAAATAAAAATAAGAATAAGAATAAGATAATTCCAACTCGTAATGAATAACACACGAATCTAATTAATTCAAAATAAAACTACAATGAGAAAAAATAATGATATACCTAAGAGACCGAAAATAGTAATGAATAACACTTGAATCTAATCCAAAATAAAAATTGTATCGAGAAAAAATAATGATATTATACCTAAGAGAGCGAAAATAGTAACCCATGGAAGGTGTTGAAAGAAGTGAGCAAGAGTAGTCATATTCAAATAAGCTAATTCTAATTTTTGTAAATGTATATATTTATGTTATTTCACTTAAATGTTAGATTAATAGAAATGTATTTGTATGTAGAATGATGTTATTAGACAAATGGTTTTTGACGAGCTAGTTATAGCTGGCAAGAGGCCGATTTATAGTTGGCAAGAGGTCTATTTATAACCATTTCACGTAGATCACCCATCTCCTCTCCGTCAACCTGCATGTTCTTCCAGAGCATGACATGATCAATGGCTCCATGTTCATTATTCCTCATGTTATTAATTCTGAAATTAATCCCTTTCCTCATGTATCCAACAACTTGAAGAATTGAACATGGTAGAGGTAAGTATTTAGCAACATTAAGGAGTGTATCTACCTAGAAAGAGGTATGTATCTAGTAATGGATTTGAGTGTATCTACATAGCTAGAGGTAGGTATCTAGCTCTTAAAGAGGGGTATCTATCTAGGTAGCTAGAGGTATGTGTTATTTAGCAACATTAAGGAGTGTATCTACCTAGAAAGAGATACGTATATAGCAACTGGTTCGAGTGTATCTACATAGCTAGATGTAGGTACCTAGCCTAAAAGGGGAAGGGTGAACCCCTTTCCGAGGGGAAAGAGATTAAACGCGGGGGCCGATATCCTATATTTAGGACGGGAAAGGGTTTAGGGTTGGCGCGTTAACAAGAGTATAGTTTGTAATTTTTTTTCTTTCTTATACCCAACGCAAACACAGTTGGAAATTACTAAGAAAAACACATAGGGGGATTACTAATAATTCCTTATCAAACAATGCCATCCCGTCGCCGCTCCCCCCACCAAGTAACTAACAAATGATTGGGATAGAGGGAGTATAAATATAAAACTCCATTATACTTATTGGTATATTCTAAAATTTAGTACTCTAGCAAATAAAATTCATGTATCATGGTTGAAAAAAGAAATGCAGCAGGGTGGAATCAAGGATATTTGATTGAAAACAAATGAAATGGTGCTTGGTGCCAACCCTCCCAGCATGACTACATGCCGATAAGATAGCAGTAAATGTAACTTCAATTGGCTCTACGTTTTCCTTCAACATATCGTTAAACAATGCAAAAGATTCCTAATCATCACCCTGCATTCCATAACTCCGAATCATAGAACTCCATGTTACACCATTCTTTACCCCAATCTCATCAAAAACTTTACGCGCGGATATTGCATGACCACACTTTGCATAAAAGTTAACAAGAGCAGTTCCAACACGAGTGTTATTGCGTGATAATCCTTGTTTAATTACAACAACGTGTAAAGAAGAACCGACTGTAATAGCACTGAGAGAAGCACAAGCAGAGATCACACTGACCAATGTCACTGCATCCGGAGACATGGATTCTAGTGTCATTTGACGGAAGAGTTTGAGAGCTTCAACAGAACATCTTAATATGATTTCAGAAAAACTACCATTGTATACCAACACCGTATATGTTAATCACAACAACAACAAACAATATCCTAACAAAATTACTAAACCAAAAGCAAGATCCTTATTATTATTATTCATATTATTATTGCTACTTCCAACAAAATCCAATCACAAATGCACAAGTAACACATAAACAACAAAGTAGCAAAATTTACAACAACAACAACAAACATTCTAAAGCTTTCTAAGCAAAAATCCAATCACAGATTCAGAAGTAACACATAAACAACAAAATAGAAAAAATTAGGGTTAGGAATTTAAGAAAACATACATCAATCAACCAAGAAAGAGACCCCGTCACCGTCAATCAAACGTCGTCATCGGAGAGTCGTCGGATAGCGGTGGGTGTTGGTGATTAGAGAGTCGATGTATCAGTGTTAGTAAGAGTAAGGGGAGTGTCGGGTGGGGTTTGGGTTTTGTTTGATGTAATAAAGGGCGTGTAATCTAGGCCGTTGGTTTTTTTATCTGAACGGTTCTTCTTGAGTTCGTAGGTTCGCACCCTATTTTGGTTCGCACGAGATCCTAATTCTCTCTCTCTCTCTCTCTCTCTCTCTCTCTCTCTCTCTCTCTCTCTCTCTCTCTCTCTCTCTCTCTCTCTCTCTATATATATATATATATATATATATATATATATATATTAAAGATGAATGGCCAAGATCTAATCTTAACTGTCATATAAAATCACTGTCAATTACTTATTTTCTCTTTTTTTCTCAGCTACTCTTTTTTTTTTTTTACTTTAGTTTTTTTTTCTCCTTTTTTTTACCTCGTGTTATTATGCTTTTTTTTACAACTTTGATTTTTTTTCTCTTATGTTTTTCTCTAATTTTCTCATTATGTTACCTTTTTTTCTTTTTCTTTTTGTACCAGATTTTTTTTTACTTGAATTTTTTTTACTCTTATTTTTTTACCTCGTGTTATTATGTTGTTATTGTGTTTTTTTTACTTTGATTTTTTAATGACTTTGATTTTTTTTCTCTTTTTTTTTTACCACATGTTATTGTGCTGTTATAGTTATTCTGCTGTTACTTTGATTTTTTTTACGACTTTGATTTTTTTTTCTTTTTTTTTTACCACGTGTTATTGTGCTGTTATTCTACTGTTATTCTGCTGTTATTGTGCTTTTTTTTTTACATTGATTTTTTTTTTCTTTTTTTTTACCACATGTTATTGTGCTGTTATTCTGCTGTCACTTTGATTTTTTTTACGACTATGATTTTTTTTCTTATTTTTTTGCCACGTGTTGTTGTGCTGTTATTCTACTGTTATTTTGTTGTTATTGTGATGGTATTCCGGTGTCATTTTGATTTTTTTACTACTTTGATTTTTTCTACTACTTTGATTTTTTACTCCTTTTTTACCGCATATTATTGTGCTGTTATTCTGGTGTTATTGTGATGTTATTCCAGTGTCACTTTGATTTTTTTTACTACTTTTGATTTTTTACTCTTTTTTTACTCTTAATTTTTCTCTTTTTTTTTACGTGTTATTGTGCTGTTATTCTGCTGTTATTGTTATTCTGGTATTATTGTGATGTTATTCCGGTGTAACTTAGATTTTTTTACTACTTTGATTTTTTTACTCTTTTTTTACCACATGTTATTATTGTGCTGTTATTCTCCTGTTATTGTTATTCCGGTGTTATTGTGATGTTATTCCGAGGTCACTTTGATTTTTTTTACTACTTTTGATTCGGAGCCTTGAGGTAGTTCTAATATACAGAAATAGACTATCCGGGAAGTTGCCTGTCGAGCTAACCGAGCTGAGAAAGCTCAAAAACCTCACTATATCTGACAACCTGTTTACTGGGGAAATCCCTCAGAGTTTGGGAGTCAATAGTAGCTTTGAAGCGATTGACTTCACGAATAACAATTTCACTGGCCAAATCCCTCCTTATCTCTGCTCCGGTAAAAGATTACAGACGTTAGACCTCGGTGATAATATGCTTAATGGAAGCATATCTCGTGGTCTACGAACTTGCTTGAGTTTGATCAGATTTCGGTTGGAAAATAATAGACTAATCGGGGTGCTTCTGGAGTTTAAAGGCGATCTTGCCCTCAGTTTCATAGACTTTAGTGCAAATAACATTAGAGGAAATGTCCCTTCAAGCCTTTGGAATTGTCAAAGTCTATCTTGGATCAATTTGACCATGAATGAGCTTTCTGGATCTCTACCTCCAGAACTTGGAAAGTTGACTGAACTCGGGTATCTTTATTTGTCGCACAACCGTCTGGTGGGCCCTTTGCCATCAGAAATCGGTCACTGTCAGAAGCTAATTCAGTTAGACTTGTCTTCAAATTTACTGAACGAATCAATTCCGACAAGCCTTATGATGATAGAATGATGAGCAATACCAATCTAAATTTCCCCCCAAATGCTAATTAGAAACTCTAAGCAATAGTGTATTATCTATTAATCATCAATAACCCATTTATCTCCAATCAAACACCACAAATTGTGGACCTCATTTCATCAACTTCCCCATTTTCTGTGTTCTTTAATCAATCTCACCCTAATTTCAATCAATTCTCGACAAACATCAATTCAATTCAACAATATGGACGCAGCAGCAGCATCAAACAAAATCATAACAAAAAAACCATCAATCCTTCGTAAATTCTTCAAACTCTGAAGCGAAAGCCTAAATTCCCTTCAACTACGTCGCGTTTTCAATAATTTCGACAAAAACGGCGATAATCTCATCAACGTCGACGAGATCCACCAAGCCTTATCAATCCTCGGCCTCGATGCCGACGCTTCCGAAATCTCCACCATTGTCGCCGCCTTTATAAAACCGAATTGCGCCGGTTTCACTTACGACGATTTCATTGCCTTACACGAGTCACTTAGACCATCCGCAATGGTGAAATTTTCACCAATTTTTCTTCTTTTTCATACTTTACTATACCCTACATATCTATATCACCATTTTACTCTACCCACTTATTTTATTTGCCAAAGTTATACGATGTGCTTTTGGTGTATGTGTACTTGTACTCATCGTTTTGAAATGAGAAAAGCAAAAAAAAAAAGCAATGGGACCACATGCACTGACAACCAAGCCCCATATTTGCTCTTCACAAATTTTCGGACAGGCGAAAATTTTCACACACTCTCTCTTCTCTTTTATTGTTTTCTATTCAAAAAGCAATTTTCGGCATTTGTGTGAGAATGGACGAATACCCGTTGTGGGTGCTCTTAGTGTCGCGTTCTTCGATTGCGAGAACGATATCATCGACGCGTTCTTTGTACTTCCTATTTTGTTTACTTCATCTTTCTTAACTTCGGTATTTGCAATTGGTTTTTTAATCTTTGAATTTTCAGGGATTTCCTACATTTTTTTGGGGATTTTTTTGTTGTTGTTGAACTAATTGTTTTAAGAGTTTATGATAAGGGAAGTGATATTCAGATGCTCTACTTGTGTTATTCCCACTTCCCAGTATGTGTTTTTTTTTTTGTATTAGATTTAATCTTAGCCATCTATTTTTTTTAAATCCAATGACTGAGATTTGTGAGCACACAAACTCACAACTCACCGTAAGAACCAAACTCACGAGATCCCGTCTATATATATATATATATATATATATATATATATATATAGATAGATAGATAGATAGATAGATAGATAGATAGATAGATAAATAGATAGATAGATAGATAGATAGATATATAGATAGATATATATATATAGAGAGAGAGAGAGAGATTGGATTTGGTGATTTTGGTTCTTATGGTGAGTTGTGAGTTGAGGGAATCTCAACCATTAGATTAAATTAGAGATGAGTGGCCAAGATTAATCTTAGTTGTCATATAAAAGCATTGTTATTTAATTTATTTTCTCTTTTTTCTAGTGCTACTCTTTTTATTTTTTACTTTAATTTTTTATCTCTTTTTTTTTTTTACCTCGTGTTATTTTGCTTTTTTTTTACAACTTTTTTTTTTCTCTTATGTTTTTCTCTAATTTTCTCATTATGTTACCTTTTTTTCTTTTTCTTTTTGTACCAAATTTTTTTTTGCTTGAATTTTTTTTCACTCTTATTTTTTTTACCTCGTGTTATTATGTTGTTATTGTGCTTTTTTTAACTTGATTTTTTAACGATTTTGATTTTTTTGTTCTCTTTTTTTTTTACCACATGTTATTGTGCTGTTATTGTTATTACGCTGTTATTGTGATGTTATTCTGCTGTTACTTTGATTTTTTTTACGACTTTGATTTTTTTTCTTTTTTTTTACCACGTGTTATTGTCTTTTTATTATTGTTATTCCATTTGTTATTGTGATGTTATTCTCATTGTTTTTGATTTTTTTTTTACGACTTTGATTTTTTTTCTTTTTTTTTAACAAGTGTTATTGTGCTGTTATTCTACTGTTATTATGCTGTTATTGTGATGTTATTCCGGTGTCACTTTGATTTTTACTACTTTGATTTTTTTTTACTCTTTTTTACCGCATGTTATTGTGCTGTTATTCTGGTGTTATTGTGATGTTATTCCGGTGCCACTTTGATTTTTTTTACGACTTTGATTTTTTTTTTTTTACCACGTGTTATTGTGCTGTTATTCTACTGTTATTCCGGTGTCACTTTGATTTTTTTACTACTTTGATTTTTTTTTACTATGCTTTTTTTACTCTTTTTTTTTACCGTATGTTATTGTGCTGTTATTCTTGTGCTATTGTGATGTTATTCCGGTGTCACTTTGATTTTTTTTACGACTTTGATTTTTTTTTTCTTTTTTTACCACGTGTTATTGTGCTGTTATTCTACTGTTATTCTGGTGTTATTGTGATGTTATTCCGGTGTCACTTAGATTTTTTTTACTACTTTGATTTTTTTACTCTTTTTTTATCATATGTTATTGTGCTGTTATTGTTATTCTGGTGTTATTGTGATGATTTAGCTTTTGAGAGAAGTGCACTTGAAATTAATTAAGTTTACTTGTATGCTTGGTAACCACCACTAGACCAAATTAACAGCAAGTGTGTATTTGATGTACTTGAAGATGTTGGGCTTACTTACAATGGATTAGGCCTTAATTTTACACTTACATGAACGGCCCAAATGTCCCGAGGTTAAATCCAAGTTATCACTTATCAAGATGACCGACCGATACGGCTTATAGGTGGGCAGGAGGTATCAGCATTGGACCAATGCTGCTATTACAAGATTCTGAACCAAAATCCCAATCCAACAACTAACCATCCAAAATTACTTGCTCTCACCTTGGCCTAATGTTATCACAAACGCACAAGTCGAAAGATTAGATATTACAATAGCTAACATTCAATATCATCACTGACTAACTTCACGGATTACCAAATAAATCCCGACTAAAATTACACACCCACAGTCCTAGAAATGTGACAGCTTTTTAACTAACTAGGCCAGTTTCCAAATCTAACTACTGAAGCCAATAACAAATATGACCAACTTAAATCAGATACACAACCGTCATAAAGCCCAGTAAAAATAAGATAGTGGAAAATAGAAGCTTTGGATCACAGTGTCCCAAATCTAACTATTAAAATCGAATGATACCAGCAATTAATTTGAGTAAATCTGAAGCACAACTACAAGGTGCGCATTTGTGACTCCGATTAACAAGAACTGTTCATTTCGCTGCTCCATCACCACGCACCAAGCATCGTCGAGTCGCCGAAACCGAATAGCTATTTGTTTACTTCCCGAGAAATTTGAATCCAATGCTAAGTTCAAGGCTTACATCATGTATGGTTCTCACCGCACTTTTATCGATTAAAGATGACCACCTGTGGCGTCTTTGCAACACCAGCATGTGTTATTTCCTTATGCCGCCTAGATCTCGCCTTTGAGCCGCCGTTGCTCGTGCCACCGCATCACGTGAAGCCCTGAATTCAAGTTGAAATCCGATGCAATTTCAAGCACCAGGAACATTATTTATGAAAAATCTAACTGATCTATTAACATTGGAACAAATAATCAAACCCCAACAACATTACATATTCACGAAAAACCTGCATTAATTTAATATAAAAACACCATTAGATTTGAACATTAACAAAAATACTCGCACCATCAAGCCTACACTAGACCCAAGACTACAACCGCTCCTTGGCGCACGAGCGGCTACCAGTTGCGCTCCTTGTTGCGAACTCGAAATTGAAACAAAGTCGCCATTGCTGCCTACCATCGATCACTTCGTTAACAACCAATTAAACCACCAAGGCAGTAGCCCGGATACGAGTTTGAATACGAATTGGAATCAAAATTAAAATTGGAATCGTTTTGTGTTGATTTAGAGATTTAGATGAAGGATTCTTTGATTCAATGCCTGAGTCAACATCAAATTTGTTATAACTAGAATTCATATTCATTGGATTTGATGATTAATTAGAACTGTAGAAGTCGATGAGTGATTTGTAGATAGAGAGAAAGATTAGAGATTTTTTAATGGGCTTGTTAATTTTCAGCGAGGAGTATTGTCCCTTGTTCCTGTTTTGTTATTGGACTGTGTTTTGTTTGTTGATTCAATCTCAGCGGTCTATTTTGTGCAGATCAATGGCTTAGATTTTCCAAACTCACAACTCACCGTAAAAACCAAACTCACGAGATCCCGCCTCTATATATATATATATATATATATATATATATATATATATATATATATATATATATATATATATATATATATATATACATAAATTAAAAAAAGAATTACATTGATAAAAATGCAATTCTTAGATATCCATAGAGAGTCTTATTCTCTTCTATGATATCTATCCTCTCCTCCTTAGCTATTTGGAGGTTTCGTTCACCAGTTACTATATCGCTATATAGCTGCAACAATTGCTGCTCTATCAAGCCATTTTTTTTGGCGTCCTTGAGTGCGGATCGAGCATCCACAAGGTAGCTCCTGAAACTGTCCTCAATGTGGAGCAACCGGCGGATGAAACTATTGTTGTGCTCGTCATAGTAAGAGTCTTAAGGATGGTATCATTCATTTTGTTGATGAAGTTTGGAGTTTGTTTGAAAGATTAATTAGGGTTTGGAGATTTTTTTAGCAGTTAGGGTTTGGAGATAGTGAGATAATGGAATGGTGGTTGAGATAATGGATGTATTTATACTAAGTAATGTGTCGTTTGAGTTGTTTTTTAATTAATATATGTTTAGGAAGTTGTGTCATAATCATCATATCTCTCTGCTTCAAATCTTTAAACCCTTCTCATTCCATATATTGTCCATTCATATGCAGGGATGGCAGTAATAATGCATGCATCGAAATTATAACGGGCCGTAATTATGCATGCATCTAGTAATATTTAATTTAATTTTTTTTTTAAAAAAAAAAAAACAAACAACAACGGTTATTTAAAAAAAAATCGTTGTCTTTAGTTATAACAACGGTTTTTTGTACTGTAACCGTTGTTATAACTTTTCCACCAAAATTGAGTCACACTTTCCACAACGGGTTTCTTTACTTTAAACCGTTGTTAATAGTTTTAACAACGGTTTTCTTAAGAAAACCAACCGTTGTTAAAACCTTTTTACAACGGACGCTTTAACAACGTCCGCTTTTTTATATAACAACGGTTTTTAACCGTTGTTATAGCATGTATCTGTAGTAGTGTATGGAGTGTACACTTGCATAATTGTTTACTCGGTTTTAATTAACTTTATGCATAATTTCTGAAGAGTAACAACTCTTCAGAATAACTCTCTGTTTTCCAAATTCTTTGTCCCTATAAATAGACAAAGGATGAGAAGAACAAGTTACAGAAAAACTAATTTTCTTCTGCATCAAAGAACGAACGGCTTAAAAATCTACACAAAATATTTCTGAATTACATCTCTGATTTTGTGCCAGAAAATCAGAGGGACGTCGTCTTATATCAATAGAAAATTCGGATTAACCCAGGCACTAATAAGGGTCGAATTGTTCTATTAGGAAAGCAAAAACGATTCGGTGTGGTTAATTATTGTTAATTCTGTTCGTGCAAATCAAATTCCTAGCAATCATCTAACCCAAATCATACTATGAACAAGTGTAATTCCCTTGCAAATGCACGATTTTTTAGATAAGGATGTTATAGTTTGTAACAATTAAATTACAGTAATTGAACCATTTTAAATTTAATGATAAATATATATTGGTAGTGTTTGATATTAAGAATTGGAAAATACACCGAATAAGATTGTCTGTTTTGTTGAAACTATTTTGT